>NC_136432.1:141996346-143255513 GCF_052849685.1 Lactuca virosa
AGACTTGTTACCGAGAACAACACCGATAGCGAAGGCACCGTACCGATTAGCACCGACGAAGATGAAGGAGCTTATGACACAACTTCAGGAGTTGTTGGACAACGGTTTCATTCGACCTAGTTCATCACCCTGGGGAGCTCTGGTGCTATTCGTGAAGAAGAAAGACGGAAGCATGAGAATGTGTATAGACTACCGAGAGCTAAACAAGGCAACGGTGAAGAACAAGTACCCATTGCCAAGGATTGATGACATATTCGATCAACTGCAAGGTTCGAGCTATTTCTCAAAGATCGATCTTAGGTCAAGATATCATCAGCTGAAGGTAAAAGAGCAGGATATTGATAAAAATGCGTTTAGAACGAGATATGGACACTACAAGTTCTTGGTTATGTCGTTTGGACTGACCAATGCTCCGGCATCATTCATGGATTTGATGAATAGGGTTTGTAAACTATTCCTCGATAAATCCATGATAGTGTTCATAGATGACATTCTGATTTACTCGAAAAGTCAGGAGGAGCATGGCAGACACTTGCGGGAAGTGTTAGAAGTATTGAAGAAGGAGAAGTTGTATGCAAAGTTCTCCAAATGTGATTTTTGGATCCGAGAAGTCCAATTATTGGGTCATGTGGTTAACCAAGAAGGAATAATGGTTGACCCAGCAAAAATCAAAGTGGTGATGAAGTGGGAACGACCAAAAAGTCCCACAGAGATTCGAAGCTTTCTGGGATTAGCTGGATACTACCGACGATTTATCCAAGGCTTTTCTTTGATAGGTTCTCCATTAACAGCTTTGACCCATAAAGGAGCTACTTATACATGGAGCGAGAAGCACGAAGAAGCATTCGAGAAGCTAAAGAAGAAATTATGTGAAGCACCGATTCTTTCTCTACCCGATGGAGTTGAACACTTTGCGGTATATAGCGATGTGTCGGGGGTCGGGTTGGGATGTGTTCTGACCCAAAGAGAAAAGGCGATAGCATATGCATCTCGACAGTTGAAGGAGCATGAAAAGAACTATCCCACTCATGATTTGGAGTTGGCAGCGGTAGTATTTGCTCTAAAGATATGGAGGCATTACATCTATGGCACGAAGTGCAAACTTTTCACTGATCATAAGAGTCTCCAGTATCTCTTTAATCAGAAGGAATTGAATATGAGGCAACGACGCTGGCTAGAGTTACTCAAGGACTACGACTGTGAGATACTTTACCACCCCGGTAAAGCGAATGTTGTCGCTGATGCTCTTAGTCGGAAAGTCAACCTTAAGAGAAGAAGGCCAAGAGTGTTAAGAATAGAAGTTGTCTCGACGATTGTGGAAAGTATCAGGAAAACTCAAGAAGAAGCTTCAGAGAAGGACGACCGAAAGGAAGAACGTTTGGGCAACACGTTAGTGTTCGGTATAAACAGTCAAGGACTGAAGGTATTCCAAGATCGGACTTGGGTACCTAAGACGGGAGGAATAAGAGATCTTCTGATGGAAGAAGCGCACAAGACCATGTACTCAATTCATCCCGACAGCACAAAAATGTATAGGGACCTAAAACCTTACTACTGGTGGCCGACGATGAAGCTCGATGTTGTGAGGTATGTGGCCGAGTGTGTAACATGTGCGAGAGTTAAGGCTCAACATCAGAAACTGTATGGGATTTTAGAACCTTTACCTGTACCCATGGTTAAATGGGAAGACATCACCAAGGATTTTGTGACTAAACTGCCCAGAACGCAGAACAGTCACGACATGATTTGGGTGGTCGTGGATCGTTTCACGAAGAGTGCACACTTCATAGCAGCCAACGAGAAGTGGTCTATGGATAAGCTTGCAAATGCTTACGAAAAGGAAGTCGTAAGACTTCACGGTGCTCCGCTAACGATTGTATCAGATCGTGAGAGTCGTTTCACGTCGAGGTTTTGGAGAAGTCTACAAGAGGAATTGGGTATGAAATTGTGTTTGAGTACAGCTTACCATCCGCAGACTGATGGTCAGAGCGAAAGAACGATTCAAACACTGGAAGATATGCTGAGAGCATGTACCCTTGAGTTCCAAGGTAACTGGGATGAGCACTTACCTTTAGTAGAATTTTCCTACAACAACAGTTTACACTCGAGCATCAAGATGGCACCCTATCAAGCTTTGTACGGATAAAAGTGTCGTACGCTGTCTTGTTGGCTTGAGGCTGGAGAAAAGTAGTTTATGGGCCCCGATATAGTTCATGAGACTGCTAAAAAGTTGAAAGTAATCAGGGAGAGGATGTTAGCAGCTTAGGATCGTCAAAAGAGCTATGCTGACAAGAAGAGGCGACCGGTGATATTCGAAGTCGGGGATTCAGTTTTGCTTAAAGTCTCACCGTGTAAGGGACTTATAAGATTTGGTAAACGAGGAAAGTTGAGTCTAAGGTTTATTGGACCGTTCAAAGTTCTTCAGAAGATTGGGAACCAAGCTTACAAGCTCGAATTGCCCGAAGAGCTAGACGGTATTCATAACACCTTCCATGTGTGTTATTTGAGGAAATTCACGGGAGAAGTTCCCGACATAATTCCAATCTCAGAGTTAAGGATGGATGAGAATAAGAGGCTAATCGAAGAGCCCGAGGTAATCGTTGACTGTAAGACTAAGAAGTTACGACGCAAGATGGTCGACTTAGTGCTAATCCGTTCGAAACATACGAATGGGCCGAATCTCACTTGGGAAACAGAACGTGACATGATGAGTCGCTATCCGCATCTATTTGCTGACGCATGATTCCAGGACGGAATCATCCTAAGGGGGAGAGAATCGTAACGCCCGTGTTTCGGGGCTAAGCATTGTTAGACGATGTAATAGTCTAGGTCAACTATTGTAAATCTTTTTGAAGTAATAAAGATGAATTATTTGAGTATTATGTGATTTATGTGCTTATATATTTGATTATAAAGAAATAATAAAAATAAGCGTCAAAATTTAAGTTTTGAATAAACCCGATATCTTTACATAAAGTTGTAGTGGTCGAAACAAGGATTCCGGATATATAAAGAACGCCGAAATCCGAGTTATAACGAAGACGTTATGACCAGTCGAAGGTTCGCGACAGAACCAACACGGCACCGGGAGACGTAATTAGTGAATTTACGATAGAGCAACTTTTATCCTTATCGATCTAAAAGAAAGTCGTAGAAAACGTTAAACCGAGAGCTTCCATAAAAAGAACGCCCAAATCTGACTTTGAATGAGGAAGTTATGATTTTTCGAAGTTTCAGCTTAGCAGTGTAGAGCCCGAAGTTCGAATATTAGATCGAGCGGTTTTTAGCCGACATAAACTAAACGAGAATCGAAGATCTCGTTAATAGTAGCATAACGATAAAAGGACAGATGAAAACGGACATCGGATGAAGAAGTTATGGATTTTTAACGGACCAACACTGTCCCGGCCTGTTAAAAACATAACTTTTAAAATAAAGTCAAAATTAGCCGACGGAGTCTAAACAAAAGTTGTAGATTACTTTCCCACCTACGAGTGTGTAAAAAGAACGTCAAAAACGGAGCTCGTATGCGAAAGATAAGAATTTTTGAAGTCGGAGTATGAATTTACGAAGCCTGATGCGAGCTCGATGACGTGGCCAAATCTCAGTCGTTCCTTGTTGCCCACGCCTCGCTTCGGATGGTGACAGCTGGTGCGAGGACTACGCCCAGCGTAATCCGAGAACGCCCCGCGTAGTCCGAAGGTTGCCTTAAGATGCGAAGTACGCCCCGCGTCGGAAGGAGTTACGCCCCGCGTACAACTGCATTCCTCGGTCCAGGAGAAGCCACGTCGCACCAAGCCATTTCGGACGCGTGTTGTACGATGCAAGAGTACGCCCAGCGTAGACCAAAGCTGGGGGCTATAAATACCCTGCGAAGGCTGCCGATAATTTCACTCCAAATTCACTTCTCTTTCTCTCTCTACTTTCTCTCTCTAGCTCCTTAAGCCCCCTAAAGTCTAGGTAAACCCCCTAGCACCCGAAGGAAGCCCCGAGGCTCCCGGAGTCCCGAGAAAAAGGGTCTTTCGGTTCGGAAACGCTGCTTCAAGGGAAGCCCGGTTTTCGAGAAAACCCGTTGTAAGTGAGCTACGCCTATGCTGTTTTTAATATAAGCTTCTAATTAATTATAGTAACATTATTAGGACCTTAAAATAATTATTTAGGCTATTATTGTGAGTTATATAAGAGTGTTTCTTAACGCTTATATAATAGTAATAATAGTTAGACTATTAATTAGTCACGGTTAACGTTAGACTAAACCCTAGTGGTATTGATACTAGGTTTTGTCAAGGGAAAATTGTTTTGAGATAACGAAGTGCTGTCCGAGTACCGAGTCACCACCTTATCAGGTGAGTGCATAGTCACTTTCATCTTACACATAGATATGAAGTATTTAATATAAATTACGTGCTATGTGTGCATATTGTCTGAATACTTGCTATCTATGTTGATGAAAGATTTTTATACATGTTTTAAATGATTTGAACTGTATATGTATTTTATATCTACAAAAAAATGTTGGGGTAAAAAATGGGTAGATGTAATAGACGATGTGTGATAAAATGATGAGAGGCCTCGATGTTGTTGTTGTTGATTCTGTCATCTACCGGAGTATGGATGACGACCACTGACTCTTCTAGACAGTCCAGTGGAACGCTAGCAGGCTCGCAACCTGTAGGTGTTTGTGAACGATGTGTTCACCGGTGTACTTCATCCCCCTCATGGTTGCCTTAAGGACATTTATTGCTGAGGAATCCCCTTAGCAGTAGTGTCTATCCCGATGATGATCCTTAGGCTAGGTCTCTTATGATAGGTGTTTAGGGACGTAAAGTGAGGATAACGGGAACGGGTAATCGGGTTATTGTTGGATGATGATATTAAACAACTTATTTATTATGGGTTGAAAACCCTATGTGCTCACCAGGCTCCCAAGCCTGACCCACTCAGTTTCATTTATTACAGGTAGTGGCGTTCGAGCATAGATGTGATGTTTTGGATGAGGGATTGCGGATATAGGCCTATAGATATGAATAAATGTAGTAAGGCTTATATTGTACTGTTTATGATTTTGATATGTATCGAACATGACATCCCGAGGTTTTTTAATGAAATACATTTCTACGAAAATGCTTTGATAAATCTTTATCATATTTTATTTTGGGAACAAATTCCTCAATACTTTTATCTAAAATGTTACTCTGATTTTCAAACAAGCATAAACAAAAAAATCGGTCTTTTCTGGCCGTGAAAATGGGGATGTCACATCATGCTTATTTGGAACTTGCTTCTCATGAGCTTAGCGAAGTCGTCTACCATAAGTTGATCAGTTGAACCGAAATGATGTTATCTACGTACAATTTGAACGATTATGGTGAGTCTCTCTTAATCTCTTGGAATCTCTTAAAATCATGCTTTCGTTATTGATTTTTGATCATTTTGACTCATTGGATCAAATTTGTTTCAACCCAATTGTTATGATCCAATAAATTTTTTCAATAGATCAAGCCCAAACCAAAATTAAAATTTCTTTGGTTTTGTTATTGTTCATTCAATCCATAATTTTTTAGCCCAATTTGGTAATCAGTTTCATTCGATATATCTTAAGCCCAAATTTGTGATGAAATTTCATAAGCCTATTACTGCTCATTGTTTATTCTGGTCCTAGATCTGTGTTTGTTTATGACTTATGGGCATCCGAATTTTAGATTGAACTTCATTGTTTCAAGCTCATCGTTAAATTCACTGATCACAAACATGTTTGATCCTTCATCGATTCATAATTTCTTGAGATAATATCAATTAGATTTTTTGATTGGATTCTTCACATCTAAATCTCGTTCATTTTTTTACGAGCATATTCTTCTTCCCCAAATCTTGAGATTTGAACGCAGCAACAGGCACTACAAAAATTTTGAAGATTATGATCGAATGTTATATGTCTATTAATGAAAAAGAAGTTAATATTCTGAATCGATCTGATTTTCATTGTGATTGCGGTTCATCATATGTACATGATTTGAGTCTGAGATTTTGTGTCAGATGCGGTATAATCAATTTCAAGCTATTATGATCAAACTAATTCAGAAATATTCATGAAACACTGAATCGATTTGATGATATATGATGATTAATTAGTGTTGAACAATCAATGACAATGATATGTGATTGTTATTTCGATGTTTTGTGATTCTTTGAATTTGTGATGCATTTAAAGAAAAGTCAAAAGCAAAAGTCACCAAACATGAGAAATCGAGCACAGAAAATCAACACGTGTTCATATCATTTGCATTTGATACGTTTGGTTTCCTTGCATCGGATGCAGTGGAGCTTCTTAGTAGAGTACAACGGATCATGCATAGCAATGTTATTTCCCCTAGATCTATGGATGTAGTCTTAAAGAGAATTGGTTTTGCCATACAAAAAGGCTTAGCGGCGCAACTTATTGCCCGTTTGCCTTCTCATTCGTTGTACAATGATAACTAAGATGTATTCTCAGTTGGATGATGGAACAATGCTAAATGCTTGGATCGATTCATGCAAAAATTAAAAGTAGAACTTTTTTTATATATATTTTATAAAAACAAAGTCAACTTTGATGTTCTTAGAGTCGAAATTGGTTTCAAATTGATAAAATCAATATCGAAGGATCAAGCATTGAAGAATATTATCAAAGTATTGTGTTTTATTGGTGACTTCGATTTGGTCTAATGGTTGAACAAAGTGAACGAGTTCGGTTAATATTGATGTGCAACAAGATGATTTTGGAATGACTTCGATGTTATAGGAATTAAAGATCAAAAATGGGCTGAATGATCGTGGTATCGAATTGGATGGTCAAAGGAGCATATGAAAAGTAAACAATGTATTTGATATTACAGATGAAATTGAATAAGGTGATTTTGGGTTCATCTAATATCGAAGTGTTATCTGTTAGTTGGAATTTTGGGTCGAAATCAAAGGATGCAACTTGTACTAGAATTGAAAGATTGATATTGCGACTGTTGATCGTAGGAAGCTTTGGGCATCAATTTTCCATTGGAAAGCTTGGAAACGAAAGTAATTAGCTAAGAACGAAAGTCAAAATTGATACATGTGAACCAAAACAGAAGAATGGGTTTAAAGGATATAGTTGTGAGGATCGAAAGTTAAGTTTGGAGATTATCAAGGAATAAAAGGAGGCTTTGAATGTGAATGGTTGATATTAAGGTTGCAATCAAAAGTATAACTGTGAAGTGGAAAATTAGTTTGTCAAGGATTGGAAATCGAAAGTGAATAAGTTTGACTATCAAAAGTTTCGATTAAAGATCATTGGAATCGAAAGTTGGAACTTGGTTTTGTTAGTCGAAACTTGGAACTGTAAAGGTCGAAAATTGGGTTTGTGGTAACAAAAACTTGAAAATCAATGTTAGACTCGAAAGTCAAGCTTAGGAATCGAAAGTTGTAGGCTTGGATCGAAAGTTTAAACTGAATTCATGGAGTCAAAAGTGGTTTCGAATATGGTGTTGCATTCAGTCATTCCTAAATTGCATCTGGAACTAATACTGGGGAAAAAAGACATATAATTTTCACATATGGTCCCTAATGTTTTATAATTTTGACACTTTTTACCCAGAAATCATTCATTTTTGAAGATTTATTTTGGGATTTTCAAGAAGTGGTCATTTTTGCAAGTATTTTTCAGCAATATTAACTATTTTGTTCATTTTCGAGTCAAAGGCGGTCTGGGACGTGAAGAATTTGAAAATTGTGATATTTTTTGGATTTTCCGGATTTGAGCGAAACGTTTATGTTACGTGTCAAGGGGGAGTTTTGCATGAAAATTTCTAAATTGAGCGCTTTCTCATTCCCATTTGGGTTTTATAATCATATTTCGATTATAAAAAAGGGGGAGAGATTAGTAATATGAGAATTCGAAGTCGAAAGTTTTGAATTTTTCATATTAGGCGAATTTGAAGAATGATGCGACCTTGAGAAGGAAAAGTTTATGAAGTTATTCGAATTGGAAATTCTGAAGTGATTTGGTTTTTTCCCGGTTTCATGAAGGGTTTGGACATAATGAAGATTTTTAGGGTGTGTTTTTACGCTCAAAGTTAGGTAATTGATTTCTGGAGTTTTGGATTCTTCAACTTACCTTTTGATGCTCGGATTGTAATGTCTCACACTCTAGAACCCGGATTAAAAAATCATTGACACTTGAAGATTTGATGCTCATTTATATATTTTTCATGCTTGAGGTTTCGTTCGTGAAGTTTCTCTTTTGGAGATTGAAGCCGAGTCATCCATTCCTAACTTTGAGGGAGAGAATGTTAGGGTGCATAGTTATTCATAAATTGACTTTGTGATGACTTGACTTGAGAAGACCCACTTGCACATGTGGGATTGGAACCGTGTGACAGGAGAGATAGAAAGAGGGAGAGAGAGAGATAGATAGAGAGAGAGAGAGAGAGAGACTTTTTAGCACCTCTATAAATAGTGGATTGCATACTACTACTAGAGTGTGCTTGAGAGCTGTAACATTGAGAGTGTTAGTGTGAGCTATTTATTTGTCTAGATTTAGCTTATACTTTTTTGTAACTGTCACACCCCCGGACCAAACCGCGGAAACGTCCGGAGGCGGGTGACTTCATTGTGCAGTATCATAACAATTGAATATAAATGAAACAGAGCAATCCAAACATCATACATTGAGATAACAAACTTACATTGTTTAGATATTGTATTTGTTCTTCGAGTTACACAAAAGAGACATAAGCAGAAAAATCCAAGCTACAGCTAAAAATCTTGCATCCGCGTCCCTTGTTACCTGCTTACTAGATCCCTGAGAATACAAGTCCTTTTGAAAAGCGTCAACTAAAAAGTTGGTGAGTTCATAAGCATTTTTGTATAAAATCGTTTACACTTGTTTAGAATCGTTTGTATTGTACTTTCAGGAAATCCGGTATTTTCTATGAAATCGTTTGAAGTCTTGCCTTGAAAATCATGGATATATGTGTGCATGTCATTACTTTTATTCATCCTTATAAGGACTGATTTTGAAAAGTAGTGTGCTTTGTAAAAGCGAGTTGTGTACGAGAATAGTTCTTTTGAATAGTAATAGTCAACCGTTTACAGAAAAATCCCTTCTTCAAAAAGAGAATATGGTTGAAAATCTTGTTCCTCTTATCGAGTAAAATTGAGTGTGCGTTCTAGTTTATCGTTATCGAAATCATAGAAAATCGTTTTCTCCAGAAAATCCTATATTTTCTGCTATAAAATATTCGTAAGTTCTAGTTCCAACTATGTACATGTGTGGGTTAGATTATCGTTTTCAAAATCATTTACAAACGTTTTCCATAGAGTCCTATGTTTTTTAATTTGTAAAATAGCAGTATTACGACTCTATACTTGTTAGGAGAAAGAATCAACATGGCTATTGTGGACGTTCTACGCTATGAAAAAGGACATTCAACGCAACAAATGCGGACCATCACTTATCACGTGTAGGACAGTCGACACAACGTGCCAAAATTTATTTATGAGGTTTTCCTTACATAAATTTCTAGTTAATATAACATATTCTAGTGAGCCGTTATAACCATACTAATCTGACTGAGTGCCTGTTTTGGCGTTTCTCAAGTGCCCTCGGTTTGGAAAAGACATTTGTCACCCTAGACTGGCCTGTCTAGCTGTAGCGAACAACGAAGGTGCGGGGTGTCAACCCCGTATAGATCTATACACAAATTCCCGCTCTCCCTCCAGGAGACTCTGACTATAACTCCTTACAGGACATAGACGTACACTAATATTTTATATTTAGGTACTTTTGAGATTTGTCTGACTAGAATATTAACAACCTTTTGAGCAATCGTTAGAGATCCATTATTTGTTAGATAAATAATGAAATTCGTACTTATTGAATAAAAATATCGTTCTCGTTCCATATCGTTGATTGTGCTCGTTAACTAGGTGCTCGTGTTCGTTCCTTTTCGTTTATTGAAAAATAAGTCATTTTAGTCAAGAGAAAAAGTGTCAAGTTATAATTTGTATAAATTTATAACTGTCGGTTATGACACGCATTTTCTGTTTTATGACATAAAGAACATTACTTATGTTGTGGGAGGTTTTACGACAGCAGTTTATGACATGCAAATATTTCTGTCATAAAGGCTCTGTTTGTGTATTTTCTTGACGCAAACTTTTATATTGAATATTTATAAAATACTCCCTGATAGTTTGCAAAATAGTCACAAAGTTCCCATTTTCGAAAATCACTAGAAATAGTGTCAACTTATCAAGGTCCTTTTTTAAAAGTTTTATCTCTAGACATGAAAGCATAGATAAAGGGGTTAAGTTGGACACAACCAATAGTTGGGAGGCTCTTTTGTACACCAAGTATCCACTGTTCTTTATGAAGTTGTGAAACCTTACGTTCATGAGAATATTACTAAAATAATAATTTAATAATATTTCACACACACATACAAACATACGTATACATGCAATTAATCAAGTATTTAGGTAAGATTTGACTTGTACTCTCCCCCAAAAACAATAAAAACTTGGAAAAAAGGTGGGGTATGAAGCTCACCTTGAGTTGGTCGAGGAGTTGTTTGGAGTGGTGGAGTGGAGATTCCAAGCCTAAACTTTGGCTGAGATGAGGAACTTCCGTGGGAGGGATGTTTTCCTAAGGATGATCATCACATATTATTATGAGCAAAATAATATGGATTCATCTTGAAATATTATAAAATATTAGATGAGTGGAGGAATTTACCTTAAAATTTCCCAGGAAGAAGTTGAGAAATTTCCTTTCAGCAAGATCCCATGTTCTTGCTTGAAGATGAGTTTTTGAGAGAAAATGGGAAAAGTGTGGGAGAAGGTGAAGTCTAAACTCCTTACTGACGTTGCTTTGAGGATGAAAGAGGGAGGAAATCTTTGGTGCATCGGGATCTGATGGTCCATGCATAGATATTTGGTGGGTAAGGTATGGAATACTATGATTTGCATGGGAAATGAGAACTTCATCAAATCACAAAGTCAACCTCCTGATTTAGGATAGGATCTTCCTAAATCCTAAACTTTTATTTTATGTAAATATGATTAAATAATTAAATTTGGCATAAAATAAAGGTTTTAGGGGTCTTAGTTAAGAAAAACACGAGTTTGGTGGGATTCCCGGCCTCAAAATATCCCAAAATGAAGAAAAGGTTCGAAATAGTCCAAAATTCGGAGCTAAAAGGTGAAATCCGGAGCCCTTATGCGAATTCCGAAGCTCTTCTTAGCATTCCGGAGCTATATCCCAAATTCCGGAGGGAAGGATTAAGGCTGCGAGGGTCCGAAGTGGTTGGCAGGAAGTTCCGGAGCAAATAGTGAAGTTCCGAAGCAAACAGGAACTTCCGGAAGGCTTTTCTCGGATTCCGAAGTCGGAGCGGGTCAGCGGTCCGGACAGACCAGGTGCTTCCGAACCGAAGTGGGCTAAGAATTTCCGGAGCTGCGAACCTATCCGGATGAGAGGCTTCCGAGATGAGCTTCCTCTTGGCTTCCTTAGAAGACATTCCGGACTAAGAGGTTCCGGACCAGGAGGGTTCCGGACCAAGAGGGTTCCGCCCAAGAGGTTCAGGACCAAGAGGGTTCCGGACCAAGATGTTCAGGTCCAAGAGGATTCCGGACGAGAGGTTCAGGTCCAAGAGGATTCCGGACGAGAGGTTCACGTCCAAGAGGATTCCTTTTAGGAGAGATTCCACGTACTTGGAGAGATTTGGGAGAGATTTCATATTCATGGAGAGATTTGGGAGAGATTTCACATACTTGGAGAGATTTCACACGTGGGAGAGATTTCTCATACTTGGAGAGATTTGGGAGAGATTTCACATACTTTGAGAGATTTGGGAGAGGTTTCACATACTTGGAGAGATTTCACATACTTGGAGAGATTTGGGAGAGATTCAATATACTTGGAGAGATTTGGGAGAGATTTCACATACTTGGAGATATTTGGGAGAGATTTCACATACTTGGAGAGATTTGGGAGAGATTCAATATACTTGGAGAGATTTCTCATACTTAGAGAGATTTGGGAGAGATTCAATATACTTGGAGAGACTAACACTACATGGCTCCTTAGGAACTCATATTGTACACTTAGGTGTGTTAGCACAAATCTCACAATAGTCCTTGCTTACTTGAGGACGGAATTTCCTAGCCAAAAAGGCTAGTTGTGACAGTAACACCTTTCATAATCAAATACATCTCTTAGACACCCAAATCACCATGTTCATTGTGTTCTTTACACTTCCACATGTCAAATCAAATTGCTCATAAGTCTACATAAAACTCAACTGATTTCTTTATACCATTTTGACGTTAATATCATTATTAATGCGATTGATTTTTAGTTTTTATAAAATCATAACTCCTCCAATCGCAGTCATATTTTTACAATGTTTATATCCTTGGGATCTTTTTTGTTGTGTACTTTCCAAGTACACTGACCATCATTAACAGTGGTATAACTTTTTGGTCACCGATTTTTGACCCTATTAACCTTATTCTTACGCATTTGATCATATTTTTCCGAAATATGATAAACGCTTATGCAAATCTCTAGTGACGGTTGATAACCAGAATTTCCCAATTGTTACACTGTAAAACACTATCACTACTCAGTTATGAATATCGGTTAAGACTCACACTCTATAATTTGCAAATCTGTAG
Organism: Lactuca virosa; assembly: GCF_052849685.1. Classification (NCBI taxonomy): domain Eukaryota; kingdom Viridiplantae; phylum Streptophyta; class Magnoliopsida; order Asterales; family Asteraceae; genus Lactuca; species Lactuca virosa. Next base: position 142,009,037 of record NC_136432.1, read on the forward strand.
GATTTTAGGAAACAGATTTCACTAATACACTATCATAAAATACAACTCATACATACTTGTTTATGACTACATGATGTAAAACAACTTAACGTGTTCTTCTAAGCATATTAGGACGATGGTCCCGCAAAAAGGTTCGTGAGTTCATCCATCACCAACTCCCCGAGCAACTCCAACAGTTGTACCAACGGTAACCCCAACTACGGGAGAAACTCCAAATTCCGGAGGAACTCCAGCTGAAACCATTGTAACCTCACCAGTTATCATTCCCCCAAACCCACCATTTCAAATGGATTCCACACTAATGCAGACCCTGATTGCACAAGGGATTGCCACAACCTTAGCTGCATATGAGGCTGCCCGGAACGAATCTTCCAGGAAAAGTAGAAATGGTAGCGGTATACTAGTTGTTGACCAAAACAATTCCAGATACTGTTCATACAAGGATTTCTTATACTGCAAACCCAGTCCTTCTTCGGCACGGAAGGAGTTATCAGTCTATCCAGCTGGATAGAGAAAATAGAGGTAGTGTTCCACATCAGTTCTTGCACTGATGACTGCCGAGTCAAATATGCTACTTGTACGCTAATGGATTTTGCTCTGACTTGGTGGAATAATCATGCTAAGTCTCTATGAATCGATGCAGCTTATGCCATGGGCTAGGAACCTTGAAAAAAAATGATGATCGAGGAGTAATGTCCTCGACAAGAAGTCCAGACTCTAGAACAGGAGCTTTAGAACCTTAATATGAAAGGGTCGGGGTGACTCCCTACACCTCCCGATTTAACGATCTTGCAAACCTTTGTCCGGGGATGGTGAACCCGGAATATAAAAAGACTGAAATATACATTTGGGGATTAGCTTCACCAGTTTAAGCTTTGGTTACTGCATCTAGACTCACCACCTTTAATAGTGCTAAGGAATTAGCTTATCCGTTGACTGAACAGTGTATCCGTTAGGGTACCATGACCCAACAAACGGAAAGAACCAGTCGGGGAGTATGAAATGAAAGTTCCAAGGAAAGTCAAAAGGGAACTTCAAGCATCACAACCCTAAGCCAGAACTTGTGGATGTTTATGCCGCAATCACAAAAACTCCCACCCCATCCAAGTTCTACACTGGGACTTTACCCCATTGTACCAAGTGTAATTTCCACCATGTCAGAAATTACAGGGATATGGTCTGCAACAATTGTAACATGAGAGGTCACACCTTTAAGTTCTGCAGAAAGATCCCAACCACTACAACCTCAACCACTGCTGTAGGAGGAAGCCGTAACAACTTCTAATGCAATTAACCAGGTCATTTTAGGAAGGACTACCCGAAACTGAAGAATCGGGGTGGCAAAGGAAGAGTATTTGTGATTGGTGCTGGAAATGCTCGCCAGGCACCAAGTGTGGTTACTGGTATGTTTCCGATCAACAATATTTATGCTTCTGTATTATTTGATACTGGTGTTGATGGAAGCTTTATTCTTATAAGTTTAGAAGCAAGATAAACCATAAATCATGCAAACTTAACGAAGCTTACACGGTAGAAGTAACAAACAGCCGGATAGAAAGCACTTTAGAAATACTCTCCAATTGCCTTATCACCCTTAATAACCATGTCTTTCACGTCGACCTAATACATATGACCACTGGAAGTTTCGATGTAATCATCAGAATGGATTGGTTATTACCTCATCATGTGGAGATTTTATGTTAGGAAAATGTTGTCCGAATACCTCTACCCAACAACGAAGCCCTCGATGTACGATGATAAATCAGGAAAGAATCTAAGAGTCATCTCTTACATGAAGGCGAGAAAGTGTTTGCAGAAGAGATGTTTTGCATTATTGGCCCACGTGGTGGATATGCAAGGCAAGGATAAGGAAATCAAATACATTCCGCAAGTGTGTGACTACCCGGACGTATTTCTAGAAGATATGCCTGGAGTAGCTCCTATCAGACATGTCGAATTCTGAATCAACCTAATAGCGGGTGCAGCACCAGTGGCAACATCTTCTTATCGTCTGACTCCATTGGAAATGAAAGAACTCTCCAGTCAACTCCAGGAACTACTTGAAAAAGGCTTTATCCGTCCAAGCTTCTCACCATGTGGAGCTTCGATATTGTTTGTCAAAAAGAAGGATGGATCATTCAGGATGTGCATCGACTTTCGAGAGTTGAACAAACTCAGCATTAAAAACCAATATCCACTCTCAAGGATCGATGAACAATTCAATCAGCTACAAGGATCCTTCTACTACTCAAAGATCCATCTGAGATCCGGCTATCATCAACTTAGAGTTCAAGAAGCAAACATTCCCAAAACGGCATTCAGGACTCGGTACGGTCACTATGAGTTCTTGGTTTTGCCCTTCGGACTGACCAATGCACCATCCGTATTCATGGACCTTATGAATCAGGTGTACAAACCCTATTTGGATAAGTTCGTGATCGTTTTTATCGATGACATATTAATATATTCACGAACCAAGGAAGAACATGGCCAACACTTGTAATTAATTCTGGAACAGTTAAGGAATGAGAAACTTTATTCATAGTTCTCTAAATGTGAGTTATGGCTTAACGAAGTGCATTTCCTCAGCCACGTGGTCAGTAGCAAAGGGATTCATGTCGATCCCTCAAAGATCGAAGCGATTAGGGATTGGAAGGCACCAAGAATGCCAACCGAAGTACGCCAATTCCTAGGGCTTGCGGGCTATTACCGGAGATTCATCGAGAACTACTACAAAATAACCAAGCCTCTCACCACTCTAACCCATAAAGATAATAAGTTTGATTGCGAAGACAGACACGAGTCTGCCTTCCATAAACTGAAACAATTGTTGCGCAGTGCACCAATTTTGTCTCTTCTAGAGGGAACATAAGACTTTGTAGTATTCTACAACGTCTCTCACCAAGGGTTAGGATGCGTATTGATGCAAAGGAATAAATTCATTGCATACGCATCCAACCAACTTAAGCCAAACGAGACCAACTACACTATCCATGACTTAGAATTAGGAGTTATAGTGTTTGCCTTAAAAATTTAAAGACACTACCTATACGGAACGAAACGTGTCGTGCTCACTGACCAAAAAATCCTTCAACACACGTCGATCAGAAGAAGCTCAACATGAGACAACGAAGGTGGATTAAATTGCTAAATGCTTACGAATACGAAGTTCGTTATCATCTTGGTAAAGCGAATGTCATAGCAGATGCTTTAAGCAGGAAAGAACGAGCAAATCCACTTCGTGTAAAGGCTCTAATTCTAACATTCCACTCTAATCTTACCACCCAAATTCGAGATGCACAGCTGGAAGCACTCAAACCCGAAAATATCGTTGAATAAAACCTGAGAGGAATGGACAAACAGTTCGACCTCAAGGAAGACGGAACATGATATTTCTTGAACCGAATTTGGACCTAAAAGTTTGGTGAAGTCAGGAGTCTAATTTTAAAAGAAGCTCATAAGTCGAGATATTTTATACATCCCAGATTATATAAGATGTATCTCGATCTTAAGAAGCTTTATTGGTAGCCTAACATGAAGGAAGAGATTTCCACATATGTTAGTAAATTCTTGACTTGCTCCAAAGTCATAGCAGAGTACCAAAAGCCATCTGGTCTACTACAACAACCGATAATCCTGGAATGGAAATGGGAACATATAACCATGGATTTATAATGAAGTTTCCAAAAACTTCAAACGGTTATGACACCATTTGGGTGGTGGTTGACCGTTTGACCATGTCGGCCCATTTCCTAGCCATCAAAAAAAATGGAGAAACTCACCAGGACCTATCTCAAGGAAATAGTCAAACTACACGTTGTGCTAATATCTATTTTCTCGGACAAAGATAGAAGATTCACTTCCAAATTTTAGCAATCATTATAGAGGTCCCTAGGAACCAAACTAAACATGAGTAATGCATATCATCCTCAAAAGGATGGACAGAGTGAAAGGACGATACAAACTCTGGAAGACATGCTCCGCACTTATGTCATAGACTTCGCTAATGCATGGGATACTCACTTAGCACTAGTTGAGTTTTCATACAAAAATAGTTATCACAGTAGCACAACAATTTCTCCATTCGAGGCCTTGTGCAGATCCACATGTCGTTCTCCGATATGTTGGGCAGAAGTTGGAGATACTCGACTAACTAGAAATCATGTTGGAGATACTCTAATTACTGGTCTATAGATCATTCACGAAACAATAGAAAAGATTGATCAGATAAAGGAACGATTAAAGGTCGCACGTAGTCATCAGAAAGGCTATGCTGACGTGAAATGTAAACCCCTAGAATTCAAAGTCGGAGACCGTGTCCTACTAAAGGTCGCACCATGGAAAAGTGTCATAAGATTTGCAAAACGAGTTAAACTAAACCTCCTATACATCATAACTTTTGAAATCTTGGAAAGGATTGGTCCGGTGGCTTACAAACTCAAGTTACCTTAAGAACTCAACAAGGTTCACAATATCTTCCACATGTGTAATCCCAAGAAGTGTCTCTCTGATGAGACCCTTGTTATTCCTCTCAATGAAATCCAGGTCAACACTAAACTTCACTTCGTGGAAGAACCGGTTGGGATCATGGTTCGAGAAATCAAAAGCCTCAAACAATGTCGCATACTGTCACAACTAGCATTTTTAGCTAGGAAATTCTATTCTCATGTAAACATCATCTATTGTAAGGCATGTACTCTAAGTGAAAATCATACTCTATGCTTAATCAAAATCATCCATTTGAATCGAATCTCACTCAAGAAACCCATAACCTAATTCAATACATTTTATATAGTCAACTACGGGTTGAAAACCCTAGAAATCCCGGTTTAAGTTAATATGGACTATGATCCTCTTATTGGGCCTAATGGACCAATAAACTTTCAATTTGACTATTTTGGCCAAGGAACCCTATTTGGGCTCTAAATGGACCCACATCCATGAGATTAGGGTATTTTGGGTCATATGTGCCTAGAATAATCCATCTTATTTCTGATGGACCATGATGGGTCATAACTAGTTTCATAAGCCCTAATGGGCCGTAAACTACATCATTGGGCTTCTTTGGGCCATGAACTCTCATAAAGGCCTAATAGGCCGAAAAATATTATTTTGGGCCTCATGATTTCGAACTAAAGCAAGTAAAGGCCCAAACCAATTCATTTCCTTTCTCCTTACCCAATTCTCGGTCCAACATTCAAAAAAACAAATGGGAGGGAAAGGGGAGTGACACCTCATTAATACATATTGGATATCCATGCAAGAGTGCATGTATCCATGCAACTCTCACATTACCTTCTACTAAAGTCAACCTCTATTCTCTCTTATCTCTCACTCTATCTCTCGACCTCTCTCTCACTCTCCAACCTCTCTCTCATTTCAAACTCAACTCTTAATCTCTCAACTCTCTTCCATCCTTCTTCTCTCAAGAAAATCGTGGGTAAGGAAGATCTCCAAGAGAATCAATTCAAGCTTCAAATTGTGGTAAGATCTTACAAACCCAAGTGTTATACTTCATCTTTAAACTCATTCACTCCTCTTACACCCATGTTTTCCTGAATCATGCTTCTTAGAACCATCTAAGTTCGAAAATCATCTAAAGAACACACCTAGGGCCGAGATCTCCTCATCTCATCACCAAAAACCGAAAACATCAAAGCAATGTGAGTTCATACCCCTTTTTTCGGTTTTACTATGCTTTGGGGGGAGGATACAAGTTGCTTATGTGCTATATCTATGTATTTATGCATGTTTATGTGTGTTTTCTATGTTATGTGTTATGATTATGTGATGAAACTCCATAAATCTCGAGAACTCTAACAAAAACTTGATGATATTTGTGAGCTAAACCACCTTATATAACTTACCTTGAAGATGAAAGTATTATACATGTTAAAGATGTTGAAAGACTAAACTAGATCTTGTAAAGGGATCAATTTTGATGTATAAACAAAAAGGAATGAAATTTTTATGATACTTACGGTTTTACAAGGACTAAAGGAATCATATTTATAAAAAAATGGGTCTTTATGATAATCATAGTTTTAAAAGGGCCAAAAGTGTTAAATTTCGCATAATGGGCCTTAATATGGGCCTTCACGGTTTCATTGGGCTTAAATTGTAAATTTATGATTTTTATGGATTAAATTGTCACTTAACACAAATTTGAGCCAAAAATGTAAATTTACGGTTTTATGGGCTGAAATTGTCACTTTATTTGGATTTGGATCTAAAATGTTATTTTCACAAAAAAACAAATGGGTCGAAAATGTCATTTTTTTCAAAAATGGGCTGAAAATGTAAATTAAACATATAAATAGGCCAAAAATGTAAAATTTTAAAATGATGGGCCGAAAACATCAATTTATATATATAAATGGGCCGAAGATGTCAATTGTTATGATAATGAGCCAAAAATGTTATTTTTAACCAAAGTGGGCTAAAATGTCATTTTATTTGAAATGAGCCCATAAAGGTAGATTTTTGGTCTTGAAGGACCTAAAGTGTCAATTTCATCAAAAATATGCCTAACTTGTAAATTTTCGGCTTAATGGGCCAAAGCTGTCATCATTACACAAAGTGGGCTTTTTATGCCATTTTAGAAAACAACCAAGCTTAAACAAACAATATAATAACAAACGAACTAAATTCATCGATTACATGCTTATTGGGCCTAATACTTACAATCCATGTTATTGGGCCTTAGTGGCCCATTTACATGCTTATTAAGCTTGGACTATACATTACATGTTTATTGGGCCTTAGTAGTCCATTTACATGCTTATTGGGCCTGGATTATACATTACATGTTTATTGGGCCTTACTGGTCCATTTACATGCTTATTGGGTCTGGGCTATACATTACATGTTTATTAGGCCTTAGTGGTCCTTCTACATGTTTGTTGGGCCTCGTACATTCACATACATACTCGTTGTACTTTTCAAACATAAAACGTACACGGAAAACATTATACATAACATAATACAATATTCGCGTAAACTCAGTTAAGGATGCTAGTGAGACATGTCGGTTGACACCTCTCGAGTGTACAATCATAGCGTGTAGTTATAACCAGAGTCTCCTGGAGGGAGAGCGAGAGTTTGTGTATAGATCTATACGGGGTGACACCCCACACCTGAGCTGTTCGCTACAGTTAGACTAGGCCAGTCTAGGGTGACAAACCTTACCTTAAACAAGTCAGCGCCTGAACCGCCACGACAGGCGAATTCATCATAATCAAGTATGGTTAAAACGGCTAACATAGAGATTCTCTCCATTTAAATTTTACGGAATACATATAGAATCTTGTTGATACAAAAGCATACATACACTGATATTCGGTCTTAGGGTTTTGAGACCACGACACTTTTATAAACAGAAAATATAGGATTTTCTGGGGAAACATACAGTTAAACAATACCTTCTACTTACAACAGAAAATTATATGATCTTTTCCGGATTACATTTTTATATACATTCCAAAAACAGAAAACACACATGCATTAATACTTGATTTTGACACATCACTTTTAAACCATTTTTCAGAAAATATCGGATTTTCTGGCATTTTACGAACAATACAAAACTTTTCATTCAAACATGCTTATGAACTCACCAACATTATATATGTTGACATTTTCAAAATAACTTGTATTCTTAGGGAATCGTTAAGCGGAAAGGTCTACAAGAACATGTGGAATTTGTCGTATTTTTGTTATCATCATACATTGAATATTATGGCATGTAATTTATGATACTATACTTGATGTAAACAATGTTGGTTGTATTTTGATATGTATGATGATGGTGTTGTCTTGTTTCAATTATATGCATTGTCATGATATTACAAGATGAAGTCATGCACAAGCCCCCGGACGTTTCCGCTGTCTGGTTCGGGGGTGTGACAGATTGGTATTAGAGCATTGTTTATAGTGAACTGTGATATCTAATCATACTTGATATGCAACTATAAATACAATAGGACTAAAACACTCTGAATAAAATGAATACCTAAGTATACATTAAAACTATAATACTAAAAGTCTCTGGAAGAAATTGAACACTGTGATTAAACCCGGACAGGTATGTGGTCATATTGGGGATAAATATAGCCTGATCAACTATATTTATTCAAAATATGACCAACATGTGTTTGGGAGTAATCATGGCGGGAAATGGATCTAGAAGCTTACCTCGTATCCAAAACTTTTAAGGAACTCAAACTTAAATAATTAAAATACTATAGGAGTATTTTGGAAAACTTATTTGCACATACCCCGTTTACACACTTCTCACTCCCAGTTTCTCGCCCAGTCGCCATGGACGAGGCACATCAGGGTGTCCTTTTTCTATCAGACTCTAGTGGCCCACGGGATGATCGAGGAAGACCCCGTGATGGGTCAGGAGGCAGCCCCCGGTGTCGGGCCCGAAGAGTACATCGAGATGGACTACGAGTTTGGAGAATCCGATGAGATCATGGAGGAGGATGGGGACGCTAATGAAGTCCCCAGTGAGCCTCCCACTTCAGAGATAGTACAGGATCACTCCGCAGCACCACGGGATCCCATCGATAGGACTCGCTCCCTAGAGGAGGAGGTTGCTGTTGGGTTTTGAGCATTCTAACACTCCTATGGTGTACATGCAACCATATAGACCTTGGATCTATGTTTTCTCTATTATACATGCAAATATTAACTATTCCAAGGTTTCATCCTAACTAGCATATTATGAAGCACCTATACTACAAAGTTCTAGTTAGATGACATACCTTTTGATGTAGCTTGATGTCTTCAAGCTTTAAGAGCTTAGCCCCAATAGTGTGGAAGCCTCAAATGGAATCACAAATCACCAAAACACCTTGGAAGAACTTGAGAGAATATGTATGCACACTAAAATCGGCCCACTCTTATTTTCACACACTTGTGCTAATTTTGTGAGCCAAGGACCCCTTTATATATTATGGAGGATTAGGGTTACATCCATGTAAACCCTAATACCCATGACCTTTCATTTACATAGGATCCATGGGTTAAAAGCTCCATGGACCATCCATGAAAGCTTAGCCCAACCTAAATGAACTTGGCCCATTCCATATATATAAGAGTCCATATTTAATTAGTTCTTTTTGATCACTTAATTAATTCTAAATTAATTCTTGATCAATACTAATTAAATAATATGATTCCATATTAATATATTAGAACTTATAATATATTAATATAAATCATAAATATACTATTCTCAAAAGACTATCCATATAAATTGTGCCGGTGAAGTGCAACCCAAATGGACCATGCCGGGTTGGGTCAAGTACATACCAAATATAGTTATGGACTTAGACATTAATCCAACAGTTGCCACCCTTCGGCAACAACTATTAGCAAGAGAGGCCAAAGTAGGGGAAGTGGAAGTTAAGAAAGAAGGTGATAATAAGAAGGGTAAAAACAACAAGCGAAAGGGACGACAAAACTCAGAATCATCAAAGAAACAACAAATTGTGGTTGTCCATGCTGCTACTCAAGCTACCACAACACCACATGCTCCAGCCTCATCCACACCAAATGCCCCCAAAAAATACTCAGGTATCCTACCCAAGTGCAGCAAATGCAATTTCCACCATCACGGAGAATGCAGGGAGATGCATTGCACAAGCTGCAACCGAAAGGGTCACACTGCAAGATACTGTAGAACTCAGCCTCAACAGAACCAACAGTCGAACCACAACAACAACAACAATCGCAACAACAGCAACAACAACAAAAATGATGGGGCCAGTTACACCTGCTATGGGTGTGGAGGAACCGGTCACTTCAAGCGTGACTTGTAACGCCCGGGTTTCAGGGCTAAGCATTTTTAGACGATGTAATAGTCTAGGTCAACTATTGTAACTCTTTTGATGTAATAAAAATGAAATATTTGAGTATTTTGTGAATTTATGTGCTTATTATTTAATTATAAATGTATAATTAATAAAGAATAAAAATAAGCGTCAAAATTAAAATATGAGATAAGCCCGATATCTTTACATAAAGTTGTAGTGGTCAAAACAAGGATTCCGGAGATATAAAGAACGCCGAAATCCGAGTTATAACGAAGAAGTTATGACCCGACGAAGTTTCACGACGGAACCGGCACGATACCGGGAAGCGTGAATAGTGAATTTATGATAAAGCGAGTTTTTAGCCAACACGACCTAAACGAGAATCGAAGAGCTCTTTAATTGTGGCGTAACAATAAAAAGACAGACGAAAACGGACGTCGGATGAAGAAGTTATGAATTTTTAACGGACCAATCCTGTCCCGGCCTGTTAAAAATATAACTTTTAAAATAAATTCAAAATTAGCCAACGGAGTCTAAACGAAAGTTGTAGATTACGTTCCCGCCTTCGCGTGGATATAAATAACGTCAAAAACGAAGCTCGTATGCGAGAGTTATGATTTTTCTAAGACGGGAGGCCGATACGCGATATTGGGTGACGTGGCACCACCAGAAATTGGACACATGGCACCACCAGAAATTGGACACATGGCACCACCAGAAATTGGACATGTGACACCACCAGAATTTGGACAAGTGGCACCACCAGAAGGCCACCACATGCCCCAACTCACTATAAATAGAAGTGTCGGGTTCTCTCATTTCTTACACCTTTCCTCTTCCACTTTCCCTCTCTAAACTCTCTCTCTAAGCTCCCTTGAGCCCCTAAAAGTCTAGGTAAACCCCCTAGCACCCGAAGGAAGTTCCGAGGCTCCCGGAGTCCCGAGAAAAGAACCTTTCGGCTCGGAAACGCTGCTCCAGCGAAGCCCGGTTTTGAGAAAAACCCGCTGTAAGTAAGGTACGCCTACGAAATTTTTAATATAACTTTTAAATAATTATAGTAATGTTATTAGGTCCTTAAAATAATTATTTGGGCTATTATTATTTATATATTGAGTGTTATTTAACGCTTATATATTAATAATAATAGCTAGACTATTAATTAGTCACGGTTAACGTTAAAACTAAACTCTAGTGGTATTAATACTAGGTTTTGGTCAAGGAAAAATTGTTTTGAGATAACGAAGTGCTGTTCAAATACCGAGTCACCACCTAATCAGGTGAGTGCATAGTTACTTTCATCTTACACATAGATATGAAGTATTTTATATTAATTACGTGCTATGTGTGCATATTATCTGAATACTTGCTGCCTATGCTGATGAAAGATTTTTATACATGTTTTAAATAATTTAAACTGTATATGTATTTTATATCTACAAAAATGTTGGGGTAAAACATGGGTAGATGTAATAAGACAATGTGTGATAAAATGATGAGAGGCCTCGATGTTGTTGTTATTGATTCTGTCATCTAGCGGAGTATGGATGACGACCACAGACTCTTCTCGACAGTCCAGTGGAACGCTAGCAGGCTCGCAACCTGTAGGTGTTTGTGAACGATGTGTTCACCGGTGTACTCCATCCCCCTCATGGTTGCCTTTAGGACATTTATTGCTGAGGAAACCCCTTGGCAGTAGTGTCCATCCCGATATTGATCCTTAGTCTAGGTCCCTTATGATAGGTGTTTTAGGGACGTAATGTGAGGATAACGGGAACGGGTAATCGGGTTATTGTTGATTGATGAAATTAATAAACTTATTTATTGTGGGTTAAAAACCCTATGTACTCACCAGGCTCCCAAGCCTGACCCACTCAGTTTCTTGTATTACAGGTAGTGGCGCACGAGCATAGATATGATGTTTGGGATGAGAGATTACGGATATAGGCCTGTAGATATGAATAAATGTAGTAAGGCTTATATTGTACTGTTTATGCTTTTGATCTGTATTGAACATGACATCCCGAGGTTTTTAATGAAATACATTTCTACGGAAATGCTTTGATAAATCTTTATCATATTTTATTTTGGGAACAAATTCCGCAACACTTTTATTTAAAATGTTACTCTGATTTTTAAACAAAGCATAAACAAAATCGGTCTTTTCTGGCCGTGAAAATGGGGATGTCACAGTTGGTATCAGAGCATTAGTTTAAGCGAACTAGGAATTTGTAGGATTTCTAGACTTAAACTTAGAATGCTAAGCAATGATTGTGAGGTGTGAGCACTAGCTTATTTTAGGAATTGTGCCTAAAATGCTTTTATGTGCTAAATGATTTATGCCTTATATGCTGTTATTTGTTCGGATCTATGGTCTGTTGCCGACCGGATCTGGAAACCTTATGTGTTTAGGATTCTAAACGTACAACTACGATATTAGAACTAACATGTAAACGTTTCGGAGAGATAAGGATGATTTAAACGTCTATCCCAAATAAAGATCTAAATTCACCTTATTCAGTGTATAGATCAAAATGGCAAGAACCCGCAGTGGAGCTGGAAACGCAAACGAAAACAGGAATCGACCACCTGTAATTGAGCAAATACCTGTTGTAGCTGCAGCACCTGAGCTAGTAACGATGGCTGGTGTACAATTGATGATTCAGGCGATGTTGGATAATCAGATGGAAGAAACTAGACGTCTGCTTCGACAAAATCGTGAAGAACTTTCAATCCAAGTTGAAGAGCCCGAAGTGAATGGAGGGCCATCGGAAGGTGGAAACTTCAGTGGTACCGTTGGTCAAGACAACCCACAAATTGTTAGACAAGGCAATCGTAATGGAGGAAATGATGGAAGAGGATGTAAATACAAGGATTTTATGGCGTCTAAGCCACCGTGTCTATCCGGAAGCCCGACGCCGGTGCAAATTATGGATTGGATCTCCGAAATGGAGACAATGTTTGAAAGTTGCGAATGCAGCAACAGGCAGAAGACCGCTCTTGCGATCCCGTTGTTGAAATCTGGCGTGTTGAGTTGGTGGAAGCTGTTAGCTGACTCTATGCCCAAGGGAGAAGCGAGTAAAATGTCTTGGGAAGATTTTGTGGAACAACTGAAACTGCAATACTGCTCAGAGCAGGACCTACTGGAAATCAATAACGAGTTTCAGAATTTGAAGAAGGGAAAGATGAGCGTTGCTGAATACGCTGCAAGTTTCACGGAGAAAATGAAGCTTATCCTATACCTAGTTCCAACAGAACTCTCAAAGGTCAATAAGTTTGCCCTTGGATTACCAGCGGACTATGGTCCAATAGTTAAGCAAGCAACCACGTTGAAAGCCGCCATCTGGGCTGCCAGAAATGTTGAGACCCAGATCAGGGAGAAAGGTCTGGAAAGGTCAGAGGTTGGTGAGAAGAGGAAGTTTGACGGACCCTCGGGGTCCAGCAAAAAGGGTAAATTCTCAAAGTCTAGTTCGAAAGGAGGTGCAGGAGGCGAAGTGAAGTGGTGTGACAAGTGCAAGAAGAAGCACTCTGGGAAGTGTGACGGAGGGGTCACTTGTTTCAAATGTGGGAAGCGTGGGCACTATGCCAATGAATGCACATTCACTAAGAAGGTCTGTTATGAGTGCAACGAGGAGGGGCACATTTCGAGGGACTGCCCGAAGAAGAAGGAAGCAGGAAGACCCAACATTCCACCAAAGTCGAAGGCTAGAGCCTTCCAGATGACACTGGAAGCTGCTAAGGAAGAAGCTGATGTCGCTTCAGGTACCTTTCTCGTAAACAAATTGCCTGCCCAAATTTTATTTGATTCTGGAGCCAACAACTCCTTTATTTCGCATGAATTTGGTAGAAAGCTAGCTTTGCCTGTCGATAGACTAGATAATGCCTTATTAGTCGAAGTCGCTAGTGGCAAGTTTGTACTTGTTAGCCATCATATGAAAAACATCTTAATTGATTTGAACGGGAATAAGTTTCACGAGGAATTATTGCCTATCGAGCTTAACGGTTTCGACATCGTGTTGGGAATGGATTGGCTTAGCACCAATGATGCGGAAATACTGTGCAAAAAGAAGATCGTAAAAGTAAACCCGCCTGGGAAAGAGTCGTTTATGGTGTATGGGGACAAACGCAGGGTAAATTCTGGAATCATATCTCTAATGAAAGCTAGAAAATGTTTGACCAAGGGATGTACATCATATTTAGCATTCGTGATCGATGCTAAGAAGGAAAAGAAGGTGATACAGAGCATTCCTGTCGTGTGTGATTATCCGGAAGTATTTCCCGAAGATCTTCCCGGATTACCGCCTGATCGACAAGTAGAATTCCGTATTGACTTGTTACCAGGAACGACACCAATAGCAAAAGCACCTTACCGATTAGCACCGACGGAGATGAAGGAGCTGATGATGCAACTTCAGGAGTTATTGGACAAAGGTTTCATTAGACCTAGTTCATCACCCTGGGGAGCTCCGGTGTTATTCGTGAAAAAGAAAGATGGAAGTATGAGAATGTGTATTGATTACAGAGAGCTGAACAAGGCAACAAAAAAGAATAGATATCCGTTGCCAAGGATTGATGACCTGTTCGATCAACTGCAAAGTTCAAGTTATTTTTCAAAGATCGACCTAAGGTCAGGATATCATCAGCTGAAGGTAAGAGAGCAAGATATAGAGAAGACTGCATTCAGAACACGATATGGACACTATGAGTTTTTGGTTATGTCGTTTGGACTAACCAATGCTCCAGCAGCATTCATGGATTTAATGAACAGGGTTTGTAATCCGTTTCTTGATAAATATGTGATAGTGTTCATAGATGACATTCTGATTTACTCAAAAAGCCAAGAAGAGCATGGTAGACACTTGCGGGAAGTGTTAGAAGTCTTGAAGAAGGAGAAGTTGTATGCTAAATTCTCCAAATGTGATTTTTGGATTCGAGAAGTCCAATTCTTGGGTCACGTGGTCAACCAAGAAGGGATAATGGTCGATCCAGCAAAGATTGAAGCGGTAATGAAGTGGGAACAACCAAAAAGTCCCACGGAGATCCGAAGCTTTTTGGGATTAGCCGGATATTACCGAAGGTTTATCCAAGGATTTTCTTCAATCGCTAGTCCATTAACAGCGTTAACCCACAAAGGAGCTACCTATGCTTGGAGTGATAAGCATAAAGAAGCATTCGAGAAGCTAAAGAAGAAACTATGCGAGGCACCGATACTTTCTCTACCCAATGGAGTTGAAGACTTCGTTGTTTATAGTGATGCGTCTGGTGTTGGGTTGGGTTGTGTTTTGACCCAAAGAGAAAAGGTGATCGCATATGCGTCTCGACAGTTGAAGGAACATGAAAAGAACTACCCGACTCATGACTTGGAGTTGGCGGCGGTAGTTTTCGCTCTAAAAATATGGAGGCATTACCTCTATGGCACGAAGTGCAAACTTTTCACCGATCATAAGAGTCTCCAATATCTCTTTAATCAGAAAGAATTGAACATGAGGCAACGACGCTGGCTAGAATTACTCAAGGACTATGACTGTGAGATACTTTACCACCCCGGTAAAGCAAACGTTGTCGCTGATGCTCTCAGTCGAAAAGTCAACCTTGAAAGAAAAAGGCCAAGAGCGTTGAGAATAGAAATTGTCTTGACCATTGTGGAAAGTATCAGGGAAGCTCAAGAAGAAGCTTCAGAGAAGAGTGACCGAAAAGAAGAACGTTTGGGAAAAACATTAGTGTTCGGTACAAACAGTCAAGGACTAAAGGTATTCCAAGATCGGATTTGGGTACCTAAGACTGGAGGAATAAGAGATCTTCTGATGGAAGAAGCTCACAAGACCATGTACTCGATTCATCCCGGTAGCACTAAAATGTATAGGGACCTAAAACCCTACTACTGGTGGCCGACGATGAAGCTCGACGTTGCGAAATATGTGGCCGAGTGTGTAACTTGTGCAAGAGTTAAGGCCCAACATCAGAAACCATATGGGAGTTTAGAACCCTTACCTGTACCCATGGGTAAATGGGAAGACATCACCATGGATTTTGTGACTAAACTACCCAGGACGAAGAACGGTCACGACATGATTTGGGTGGTCGTGGATCGTTTCACAAAGAGTGCACACTTCATAGCTGCCAATGAAAGGTGGTCTATGGATAAGCTTGCAAATGCTTACGTGAAGGAAATTGTGAGACTTCACGGTGTTCCTCTAACAATTGTATCGGATCGTGATAGTCGTTTCACGTCAAGGTTTTGGAGAAGTCTACAAGAGGAATTGGGTACGAAGTTATGTCTGAGTACAGCTTACCATCCGCAGACTGATGGTCAGAGTGAAAGAACGATTCAAACTCTTGAAGATATGTTGAGAGCATGTACCCTCGAGTTCCAAGGTAACTGGGATGAGCACTTACCTTTGGTAGAATTTTCCTACAACAACAGTTTCCACTCGAGCATCAAGATGGCACCTTATCAAGCTTTGTACGGACAAAAGTGTCATACGCCTTCTTGTTGGCTTGAGGCTGGAGAAAAGCAGTTTATGGGCCCCGAGATAATCCATGAGACTGCTGAGAAACTGAAGGTGATAAAGGAAAGGATGTTAGCAGCTCAGGATCTTCAGAAGAGCTATGCTGACAAGAAAAGACGACCGATGACCTTCGAAGTTGGGGATTCCGTTTTGCTTAAAGTCTCACCGTGGAAAGGACTTATACGATTCGGGAAACGAGGAAAGCTGAGTCCAAGGTTTATTGGACCGTTCAAAGTTCTTCAGAAGATTGGGAACCAAGCTTACAAGCTGGAATTGCCCGAAGAACTCGATGGTATTCATAACACCTTCCATGTATGTTATCTGAGGAAATTCACGGGAGAAGTTTCCGACATAATTCCGATCTCAGAGTTAAGAATGGATGAGAATAAGAGGCTAATCGAAGAGCCCGAGGCAATTGTTGACCGTAAGATTAAGAAGTTACGACGCAAGATGGTCGACTTAGTGCTAGTCCGATGGAAACATTCGAATGGGCCGAATCTCACTTGGGAAACAGAGGATGACATGATCAGTCGCTATCCGCATCTGTTTGCTGACGCATGATTCCGGGACGGAATCATCCTAAGGGGGAGAGAATTATAACGCCCGGGTTTCAGGGCTAAGCATTTTTAGACGATGTAATAGTCTAGGTCAACTATTGTAACTCTTTTGATGTAATAAAAATGAAATATTTGAGTATTTTGTGAATTTATGTGCTTATTATTTAATTATAAATGTATAATTAATAAAGAATAAAAATAAGCGTCAAAATTAAAATATGAGATAAGCCCGATATCTTTACATAAAGTTGTAGTGGTCAAAACAAGGATTCCGGAGATATAAAGAACGCCGAAATCCGAGTTATAACGAAGAAGTTATGACCCGACGAAGTTTCACGACGGAACCGGCACGATACCGGGAAGCGTGAATAGTGAATTTATGATAAAGCGAGTTTTTAGCCGACACGACCTAAACGAGAATCGAAGAGCTCTTTAATTGTGGCGTAACAATAAAAAGACAGACGAAAACGGACGTCGGATGAAGAAGTTATGAATTTTTAACGGACCAATCCTGTCCCGGCTTGTTAAAAATATAACTTTTAAAATAAATTCAAAATTAGCCAACGGAGTCTAAACGAAAGTTGTAGATTACGTTCCCGCCTTCGCGTGGATATAAATAACGTCAAAAACGGAGCTCGTATGCGAGAGTTATGATTTTTCTAAGACGGGAGGCCGATACGTGATATTGGGTGACGTGGCACCACCAGAAATTGGACACATGGCACCACCAGAAATTGGACACATGGCACCACCAGAAATTGGACATGTGACACCACCAGAATTTGGACAAGTGGCACCACCAGAAGGCCACCACATGCCCCAACTCACTATAAATAGAAGTGTCGGGTTCTCTCATTTCTTACACCTTTCCTCTTCCACTTTCCCTCTCTAAACTCTCTCTCTAAGCTCCCTTGAGCCCCTAAAAGTCTAGGTAAACCCCCTAGCACCCGAAGGAAGTTCCGAGGCTCCCGGAGTCCCTAGAAAAGAACCTTTCGGCTCGGAAACGCTGCTCCAGCGAAGCCCGGTTTTGAGAAAAACCCGCTGTAAGTAAGGTACGCCTACGAAATTTTTAATATAACTTTTAAATAATTATAGTAATGTTATTAGGTCCTTAAAATAATTATTTGGGCTATTATTATTTATATATTGAGTGTTATTTAACGCTTATATAATAATAATAATAGCTAGACTATTAATTAGTCACGGTTAACGTTAAAACTAAACTCTAGTGGTATTAATACTAGGTTTTGGTCAAGGAAAAATTGTTTTGAGATAACGAAGTGCTGTTCAAATACCGAGTCACCACCTAATCAGGTGAGTGCATAGTTACTTTCATCTTACACATAGATATGAAGTATTTTATATTAATTACGTGCTATGTGTGCATATTATCTGAATACTTGCTGCCTATGCTGATGAAAGATTTTTATACATGTTTTAAATAATTTAAACTGTATATGTATTTTATATCTACAAAAATGTTGGGGTAAAACATGGGTAGATGTAATAAGACAATGTGTGATAAAATGATGAGAGGCCTCGATGTTGTTGTTATTGATTCTGTCATCTAGCGGAGTATGGATGACGACCACGGACTCTTCTAGACAGTCAAGTGGAACGCTAGCAGGCTCGCAACCTGTAGGTGTTTGTGAACGATGTGTTCACCGGTGTACTCCATCCCCCTCATGGTTGCCTTTAGGACATTTATTGCTGAGGAAACCCCTTGGCAGTAGTGTCCATCCCGATATTGATCCTTAGTCTAGGTCCCTTATGATAGGTGTTTTAGGGACGTAATGTGAGGATAACGGGAACGGGTAATCGGGTTATTGTTGATTGATGAAATTAATAAACTTATTTATTGTGGGTTAAAAACCCTATGTGCTCACCAGGCTCCCAAGCCTGACCCACTCAGTTTCTTGTATTACAGGTAGTGGCACACGAGCATAGATATGATGTTTGGGATGAGAGATTACGGATATAGGCCTGTAGATATGAATAAATGTAGTAAGGCTTATATTGTACTGTTTATGCTTTTGATCTGTATTGAACATGACATCCCGAGGTTTTTAATGAAATACATTTCTACGGAAATGCTTTGATAAATCTTTATCATATTTTATTTTGGGAACAAATTCCGCAACACTTTTATTTAAAATGTTACTCTGATTTTTAAACAAAGCATAAACAAAATCGGTCTTTTCTGGCCGTGAAAATGGGGATGTCACATGACTGCCCCAAAGCAAACAACCAGGGGGCAGGAACATCAGGAAGGGTATTGGCATTGGGTCAAGGTGAAGCAGTTCGAGACCCATCAGTTGTTACTGGTACGTTCCTACTTAACAACACATATGCATGTATCTTATTCGATAGTGGGGCGGAGCGAAGTTTCGTTAGTAATAAATTCAAACACTTACTAAATCAACAACCCCAGAAGCTCAACGAAGCCTTCACGGTGGAAATGGCTAATGGGAAAACTGAAAAAACCAAAGATTTCTATGTAGGGTGCACATTAACACTAAACAATCACTCTTTTCAAATAGATTTGATGCTAGTAAATATTAGGAGTTTTGATGTGATAATCGGCATGGATTGGTTAAGCCCCCACCATGCTGATATTATGTGTTGCGAGAAGGTCGTTTGCCTTCATCTCCCTAATCATGAAACCCTAATAATCTATGGTGATAATCCTGGCGCCAATCTTCGTCTTATCTCGTGCATCAAGGCACAAACGTGTCTACACAAGAAGAACTACGCATTCCTCGCTCATGTTGTGGATAAGACCAAAGAAAAAGTAAACATTCAAGACATTCCAGTGGCATGTGACTTCCCAGATGTATTTCCAGAATATCTTCCAGGAATACCCCCAGAAAGACAGGTCGAATTCTGAATCGACCTAATACCAGGAGCCACATCAATTGCCAAATGACCCTACAGGTTAGCTCCCGCCGAAATGCAGGAGTTATCCAGCCAACTAAGCGATTTGTTGAACAAAGGATTCATCTGACCAAGCTTCTCACCCTGGGGAGCTCCGGTCTTGTTTGTCAAGAAAAAGGACGGATCCTTCAGAATGTGCATCACTATAGAGAATTAAACAAGCTCACTGTCAAAAACTAATACTCACTTCCTCGAATTGACGATCTATTTGACCAGCTTCAAGGAGCTAGTTATTTTCCAAAAATAGATCTGAGATCCGGTTATCATCAACTCCGAGTTCGGGAAGAGGACATTCCAAAAACTGCCTTTCGAACTCGATACGGTCATTACGAATTTGTCGTGATGTCCTTCGGTCTAACAAATGCCCCCGCTGCATTTATGGACCTCATGAATCGAGTCTATCGCCCATTCCTTGATAAATTTGTGATTGTCTTCATCGACGATATTCTTATCTACTCTCGAAGCAAAGAAGAGCATGGTCAACATCTCTGTCAAATCTTGGAAACCCTAAGAACTGAAAGATTATATGTGAAGCTCTCCAAATGCGAGTTCTGGATCCGCAGTGTAAACTTTTTGGGTCACGTAGTCAGCAAGGAGGGGATTCGCGTAGATCCTTCCAAGATAAAGGCCATTGAAGGTTGGGCGATTCCGAAAACACCAACAGAACTTCGTCAATTCTTGGGTCTCGCAGGCTACTACCGAAGGTTATCCATAATTTTTCTAAGATAGCCAAACCCCTTACCACATTGACACAAAAGGGTGTGCCTTTCAACTGGACGGAAAAGCAAGAAGCTGCCTTCCAAACCTTGAAGCGATCCCTCTGTAGTGCACCTATGCTATCCTTACGGGAGGGAACCGAAGATTTCGTAGTCTACTGCGATGCTTCAAATCAAGGGTTAGGTTGTGTCCTTATGCAGCGTGGAAAGGTGATAGCTTACGCATCCAGGCAACTAAAGACACATGAAGTAAATTACACCACACATAATCTCGAGCTGGGAGCTGTGGTCTTCGCCTTAAAGATTTCGAGGCACTACCTCTACGGTACAAATTGCACCATCTTCACCGATCACAAAAGCCTCCAGCACATTCTAAACCAAAAGGAGTTAAACATGAGGCGGCGAAGATGGGTTGAGCTGCTAAATGATTACGAGTGCGAGATCAAGTACCACCCAGGCAAGGCTAACGTGGTAGCTGATGCCCTGAGCAGAAAATAATACTCAGGTCGCCGGGTGAAAACCCTATCAATAACCATCCAATCCCACCTAACCTCGCAGATCAAGGAAGCCCAAACAGATGCATTGAAGCCGGAGAACGTCACACATGAAACACTGTGTGGGATGGACAAGAACTTGGAAGCCAAGGAGGACAGAATTTACTACTTCATGAACAGAATCTGGGTCCCTAAATTTGGGGGATTCAGAGAGATGATCATGAACGAAGCCCACAAGACATGATATTCCATCCATCCGGGTTCGGATAAGATGTACCTGGACATAAAGCAACATTATTGGTGGCCAAATATGAAGGCAGAGATCGCCACTTATGTGGGCAAGTGTCTCACTTGCGCCAAGGTGAAAGTGGAAGAACAAAAGCCTTCGGGACTATTACAACAGCCAGTAATACCCGAGTGGAAATGGGAAAGGATTACTATGGACTTTGTGACCAAATTACCTAAGACGACAGACGGATTGGATGCTATCTGGGTAATCGTCGATTGGTTAACTAAATCCGCTCATTTCCTGCCAATAAAAGAATCTTACAAGATGGAAAGGTTGACATGAATCTACATCAAAGAGATCATAAAACTTCATGGGGTGCCAGTGTCTATTATCTCGGATCGAGATAGTAGATTTACCTCACGGTTTTGGCAGTCGCTCCAGAAGGCTTTGGGAACACAGCTGGACATGAGCACCGCTTACCACCCTCAAACTGATAGCCAAAGCGAACAAACCATCCAAACACTCGAAGACATGCTCCGAGCCTGTGTGATTGATTTCGGCAAGTCATGGGATACCCACTTGCCTTTCGTTGAATTCTCATACAACAACAGTTATCACACGAACATCAAGGTTGCTCCTTTTGAGGCTTTATATGGTCGTAAATGCAGATCGCCTATATGCTGGGCTGAGGTGGGTGACACTCAACTAGCAAAAGGACAATCACCAAACAGCACTATCACAGGGCCAAAAATCATTCGAGAAATGACCGAAAAGATAATTCAAATCAAATCCCGACTTCAAGCATCGCGAGACCGACAAAAGAGCTATGTTGACAAACAACGAAAGCCTCTGGAATTCCAAGTCGGGGATTGGGTGCTATTGAAAATCTCTCCCTGGAAAGGAATGATCCGTTTTGGGAAACGGGGAAAACTGAACCCGCGATACATCGGACCGTTCAAGATCCTTTCCCGAATTGGTCTGGTAGCTTATAAGTTGCAGCTACCTTTACAGCTCAGGAACGTACACCACGTGTCTCACGTCTTGAATTTGAAAAAGTGCTTATCAGATGAAACTCTTTTCATTCCTCTAGAAGAAATCGAAATAAACGAGAATCTCCTGTTCGTCGAAGAACCAGTCGAGGTTATGGACCGAGAAGTGAAGCGTACGAAGCAGAGCCGCATTCCGATTGTGAAGGTTTGAAGGGACGCCAAGCGTGGACCGGAATTCACATGGGAACGCGAAGACCAAATGAAGCAGAAGTACCCTCACTTATTCTCTCATTCATGATCCTACCTTTTGAAAGA
Organism: Lactuca virosa; assembly: GCF_052849685.1. Lineage (NCBI taxonomy): Eukaryota > Viridiplantae > Streptophyta > Magnoliopsida > Asterales > Asteraceae > Lactuca > Lactuca virosa. The sequence goes on from NC_136432.1 coordinate 142,031,598, forward strand.
ATTTTGGGACGAAATTCTCTCTAACGGGGGGAATGATGTCACAACTAGCATTTTTAGCTAGAAAAATATATTCTCATGTAAACATCATCTATTGTAAGGCATGTACTCTAAGTGAAAATCATACTCTATGCTTAATCAAAATCATCCATTTGAATCGAATCTCACTCAAAAAACCCATAACCTAATGCAATACCTTTCATATAGTCAACTACGGGTTCAAAACCCTAGAAATCCCGGTTCAAGTTAATATGGACTAGGATCATCTTATTGGGCCTAATGGACCAATAAACTTTCAATTTGACTATTTTGGCCAAGGAACCCTATTTGGGCTCTAAGTGGACCCACATCCATGAGCTTAGGGTATTTTGGGTCATATGTGCCTAGAATAATCCATCTTATTTCTAATGGGTCATAACTAGTTTCATAAGCCCTAATGGGCTGTAAACTACATCCTTGGGCTTCTTTGGGCCATGAACTCTCATAAAGGCCCAATAGGCCGAAAAATATTATTTTGGGCCTCATGATTTCGAACTAAAGCAAGTAAAAACACAAACCAATTCATTTCCTTTCTCTTTACCCCATTCTCGGTCCAACATTCAAAAAAAACAAATGGGAGGGAAAGGGGAGCGACACCTCATTAATACATATTGGATATCCATACAAGAGTGCATATATCCATGCAACTCTCACATCACCTTCTACTAAAGTCAACCTCTCTTCTCTCTTATCTCTCACTCTATCTCTCGGCCTCTCTCTCACTCTCCAACCTCTCTCTCATTTCAAACTCAACCCTTATTCTTTTAACTCTCTTCCACCCTTCTTCTCTCAAGAAAATCGTGGGTAAGGAAGATCTCCAAGAGAATCAATTCAAGCTTCACATTGTGGTAAGATCTTACAAAGCTAAGTGTTATACTTCATCTTTAAACTCATTCACTCCTCTTACACCCATGTTTTCGTGAATCATGCTTCTTAGAACCATCTAAGTTTGAAAATCATCTCAAGAACACACCTAGGGCCGAGATCTCCTCATCTCATCACCAAAAACCGAAAACATCAAAGCAATGTGAGTTCATACCCCTTGTTTTTCGGTTTTACTATGTTTTGGGGGAGGATACAAGTTGCTTATGTGCTAGATCTATGTATTTGTGCATGTTTATGTGTGTTTTCTATGTTATGTGTTGTGATTTTGTGATGAAACTCCATAAATCTCGAGAACTCTAACAAAAACTTGATGATATTTGTGAACTAAACCACCTTATATAACTTACCTTGAATCTGAAAGTATTATACATGTTAAAGATGTTGAAAGACTAAACTAGATCTTGTAAAGGGACCATTTTTGATAAATAAACAAAAAGGAATGAAATTTTTATGATACTTATGGTTTTACAAGGACTAAAAGAATCATATTTATAAAAAATGGGTCTTTATGATAATCATAGTTTTAATAGGGCCAAAAGTGTTAAATTTCGCATAATGGGCCTTAATATGGGCCTTCACGGTTTCATTGGGCTTAAATTGTAAATTTATGATTTTTATGGATTAAATTTTCACTTAGCACAAATTTGAGCCAAAAATGTAAATTTACGGTTTTGTGGGCTGAAATTGTCACTTTATTTGGATTTGGGTCTAAAATGTTATTTTCACAAAAATTGGGCCGAAAATGTCATTTTTATCAAAAATGTGCTGAAAATGTAAATTATACATATAAATAGGCCAAAAAAGTAAATTTTTATAATGATGGGCCGAAAACATCAATTTATATATATAAATGGGGCGAAGATGTCAATTGTTATGATAATGGGCCAAAAATGTTATTTTTAACCAAAGTGGGCTAAAAATGTCATTTTGTTTGAAATGAGCCCATAAAGGTAAATTTTTGGTCTTGAAGGACCTAAAGTGTCAATTTCATCAAAAATATGTCTAAATTGTAAATTTTCGGCTTAATGGGCCAAAACTGTCATCATTACACAAAGTGGGCTTTTTATGCCATTTTAGAAAACAACCAAGCTTAAACAAACAATGTAATAACAAACGAACTAAATTCATCGATTTACATGCTTATAGGGCCTAATACTTACAATCCATGTTATTGGGCCTTAGTGGCCCATTTACATGCTTATTAGGCTTGGATTATACATTACATGTTTATTGGGCCTTAGTAGTCCATTTACATGCTTGTTGGGCCTGGATTATACATTACATGTTTATTGGGCCTTACTGCTCCATTTACATGCTTATTGGGCCTGGGCTATACATTACATGTTTATTAGGCCTTAGTGGTCCTTCTACATGTCTGTTGGGCCTCGTACATTCACATACATACTCGTTGGACTTTTCAAACATAAAACGTACACGGAAAACATTATACATAACACAATACAATATTTGCGTAAACTCAGTTAAGGATGCTAGTGAGACATGTCGGTTGACACCTCTCGAGTGTACAATCATAGCGTGTAGTTATAACCAGAGTCTCCTGGAGGGAGAGCGAGAGTTTGTGTATAGATCTATACGGGGTGACACCCTACACCTGAGCTGTTCGCTACAGTTAGACTAGGCCAGTCTAGGGTGACAAAGCTTACCTTAAACAAGTCGACGCCTGAAAACGCCACGACAGGCGAATTCGTCATAATCAAGTATGGTTAAAACGGCTCACATAGAGATTCTCTCCATCTAAATTTTACGGAATACATATAGAATCTTGTTGATACAAAAGCATACATACACTGATATTCGGTCTTAGGGTTTTGAGACCACGACACTTTTATAAACAGAAAATATAGGATTTTCTGGGGAAACATACAGTTAAACAATACCTTCTACTTACAACAGAAAATTACATGATCTTTTCCGGATTACATTTTTATATACATTCCAAAAACAGAAAACACACATGCATTAGTACTTGATTTTGACACATCACTTTTAAAACATTTTTCAGAAAATATCGGATTTTCTGGCGTTTTACGAACAATACAAAACTTTTCATTCAAACATGCTTATGAACTCACCAACATTATATATGTTGACAATTTCAAAATAACTTGTATTCTCAGGGAATCGTTAAGCGGAAAGGTCTACAAGAACATGTGGAATTTGTCATATTTTTGTTATCATCATACATTGAATATTATGGCATGTAATTTATGATACTATACTTGATGTAAACAATGTTGGTTGTATTTTGATATGTATGATGATGGTGTTGTCTTGTTTCAATTATATGCATTGTGATGATATTACAAGATGAAGTCAAGCACAAGCCCCCGGACGTTTCCGCTGTCTGGTTCAGGGGTGTGACACATACCTATAATAAAAGCCCGATGGAACTCTCGTAAAGGTCCACTGTTTACTTGGGAACGCGAGGATCATATGCAACAGAAATACCCACAATTGTTCAATGGTGCTCCCTCTACTAGTGGAACAAAATAATTTCGAGATGAAATTCCTTTAATAGGGAGTTAATGTGACATCCTAGAATTTATGTCTAAAACACAGTCAATTCACCGCTAACCTCTTTGTAACCAAACCTATTGAACTTTAATGCATATTTTGGAAAATAATAGTGTCATTACAATTAAAATAAGATACGATATGATATCTTACTTCTGATAGTGGAAAATCTCAAATGAATCATAAAGCACAAACTATAACCCTAGTTAATACATCTAAAAACTAAAATTTTGTATTAAGCATTTGTGAGCGAAGAAAGCACTCTAGACTCGTAGTACATGTTCACCTGAGTCCGAAAATATAAATAATGTGCAAAACGGATCTCGTATGCAAAATATACAACCGTTATAAGGAACCAAACCAATATAATACTGACTTTCTTTAAATACATAAATTGTTTTTATCCGTTGAGGTACTTACACACCTCGGATGGAAATTCCGAGAACGTTTTTGGACTCAAACTATGGTCTATTATTTAATTACATACCTGAAATATTTTTAGAAAAATATTTATAAAATTCGAAACATCGGATGAATCCAATCAATTAAATGTAAATCTTTAAACACGATTTCCCGAAGTTTATAACTTGAAAAATTAATATGTCCGGGTTTCTGGAATTAGTGCACTCGTCTCTATCATTCGCCACTTTCGAAAAAAATATTAGACGTCGGGATCTTGGTACGCAAATCTAGAAAGGTTTTGAGGCATTTAATGAAAAGATGACAACACCCAACATTGCCACCTTGCATGAGAGTCCAAAAATCAGCCCATTGCTTCTTCCTTCCCCGTTGCCCACGTCCAAGGCTGCCCCCCATCACCACCTTACCCAGTCCTTGAAGTTTGAGTGCACTCTTGTTCCAAGGTACAAAGCATAAATGCTTTAGTGTGTTTGACTAACCAAGAGAGCATGGTGCTAGGATCTTGCATGAGGCTATAAAAAGAGCTTTGGCTTCCTTATTGAACACAACAAATCAGCCAACACTCTCAATCTCTCCCTCTCCCTTGCTCTCTTTCTTTCGGCCGGAAAAACTGCCATCGAGGGTGGTTTGAACCGCCGGCTTTTAAGCCACCGAGAACCACCGCCCTCCACCCTTTTGGCTCCTGTTTCGCCGACCAGCCACCACCCATGACCACCGTCGCTGTTGCCCCTCCCCTCTTCATTCCCTATCGGGACATAAAAGAAAATGGAAGCAGCGAGAGGATGCTGGAGCACCCCTCGCTGCCTGTTGCCATCGCTAATATACCATCCGACCACCACCTTTTCCCATATAATGTTTTCAATATTTTTGTGGTGTTTCCAAGTCCAAGTCTCGACTTTTTATTGTTGTTGTGTGAGTTTATATCAAGTCCAAACTCGGGTTATAGTTTGATGCTAGTTCGTTCTCTCTCAAGGTGCTTCCTGGAAACGACCCATACTCACATCTAAACCGACTTCACGCATCAAGGATGAGTGTTTACGACCCTTTTTTAAAGTTTTTATATATTTCGGGAGGGGGGGGGAATACATGTCATCACTTATTTCGTTTATGCAAAACTCTCATGAAAACCATATCTTGGTTACAAATATTGCTAGTTAAAACCTATTTTGTTTAACGAAAACTAGTTATAAACTTGATATATATATATATATATATATATATATATATATATATATATATATATATATATATATATATATATATATATATATATATATATATATATATGTTATGGTTGTTTAACATGTTAAGACAAGTCAAAATAACATATGCTACTTACAACAAGTTATGATTTTATGTGAAAATGTATTTCATAAATCGTATGTCATGAAAAGTTAACCTTTGTAATATTTCAAAGTTCATATCATTCATGTATATATTTATATGTTTAAATATATATACATATATAAGTTATAAAGATTATAACTTGGAATTTATACACGTACTTATGTATACTATTATGAGATTTACCCCTTTATTAAAGCGAGTATCTTACCCCTTTACATATATACTTATCTAACATACTCGTCTTTTATTGTAAAATTCTATCCATCATAAATCATTTTTCCTAGTGACTTATCCACGTATAAGTTAGGGATATTCACTCTCGATCATTACGCCCCGGATACTTATCCACGTATAAGATAGGACGGGTATTTATTTATGTAAATTAGTTAATGGCTTTTATAGTGAGACGATATTCATTACCTAAGTAAACACTTAGTAGACCCACACCTCTATAACCGTTAATCCTCGAAGCGAGATACGTATGTATAGATCTATACGGGTTGACATCCGCACCTGCGGTTGCTTGCTACAACCATGACGGTCAAGTCGAAGCGGGTGATTACTATCATCACTCATTTCTACGACGTCCAATGAAGTGTTGTAGGGGTACTTCAGCCATATAGTTCGGTTATAGGACTCACTATAAACATTAAGTGGATCTATCACTCGCTATAAACCATGGAGTTAGTTTCTCTCTCTACAAAACATTTTTAAGTATGGTTTTAGTTACAAGGAAAAATACTTCTTAGTCATTTTAAAAGTATCATTACTGCACTAGCAGAAAACCTGTAACTCTCACCAACCTTGTCTTGACCCTCAAAACTACATGTATTCTCAGTAAATCACTAAAAAGCATTTCAGATGAAGGAATAGTCATGGATTCCAGACGACCTAGTTTTTCTAGTTTTTGTTATATATGCCTACATGTATAAGGCAATTCATGTACTGTACTATTATCTATAAATACCTTGTATTCAAAATTCAAGATGGAATACAACTACTGTTTTGTTTGTTGTTGTACTTTTTCTATATATCCAAATTGCCTGAGATCCATGAACTAAGTCACACAGCCCGGAATATAATCATAAGAGTAAGTATGTATGTCTAGACATCATAGTAAGGTTCCTTTAGGGACAAGAGTATGGTTCCTTTAGGGACAAGAGTGTGGTTAATTCGGTGACATGAGCATGGTTCCTATAGGGACAAGAATATGGTTCCTATGGGAACAAGAGTATGGTTACTTCGGGGACAAGAGTATAATTCCTTTGGAAATAAGAGTATGGTTCCTTCGGGGGACAAAGATTATGATTCCTTCGAGAATTGGATTATGTCCTTACAGAGAAAGACATGATGATTCCCTTTGGGAATATGGATAGATGATTCCTATGTGAATCCATATTATAAAGATAGGGAAAGGTTGCTTGAGAGGGAAAAGATAAGAGTGTTATTTATAAGAACTTAGAGATAATCCGCGAGGGATTAAGATTAAGGAATAAACGAGTGATTCAAGAGAAGAAGGAAGATTAAGGATCCACGTGGGATCATAAGATAGAGGAGTAAGACCGGATGAACGTTCCCGGTGAAGATAGACAGATGTTGTTTACCTTAGATGATAACTGAGATTAGAGTATGTTATGTGATCGTTGGGTCTAAATGGGAAAAGTATGTTAATGTATAAGAGTAGAGAAGAGAAACAGTATAAAAGAGATAGAGTAAAGATGAGACAAAGTAGAGAAGATATATAGTTAGAAAGAAAGATAGAGTGTAAGTAGAGTATGAGAAGAGCATGTGAAGAGGCTAAGAGAAGAATATGATAAATAGAGTAGATGACAGAGAAAGAGATAAATGAGATGAGAAAGAGTAGAAAGAATGCTTAGAGATGAAAGATAAAAGAGACAGATAAAAGAAGAAAGAATAACATTCTATGCTATTAGAGAAAGAGTTTGACAATAGAGAATGAGAAAGAGAAGGAAAGGAAGATAAGAAAAGTAGAAAGAATAACTCACCAAACACATTGTGTCTAATACTACATAGATTTATGTTTTGCAGGTTCAAGTAGTAGCAGTTGTGGTACCAAATGATAAGACAAGAGCATAAGGACCAAGTCTTAGATAATAGGTTGTTATTTATGTAATTCCTTGTTGTCCGTGTAATAGTTAGATTTTGTGGTAAACCCATGATTTAACCTAGGATTTTAAGTGTTTTAATTTTAGTAGAGTTTCACATTTGTAAGAAAAACTCTGATATTTCCCATAGATTAGATGTATAGAAAATATGGGTCATTACAAAGACATTACATGAAAAACAAAGAAAGGAAAAATAGGTTTGTAAGAAAAAAAATAGTTTGCGTCTTCTATGTCATTGCAAAAATCATCAGTAGTTAGCTTAGTAATTTCAACATTATCAGTGAGGTTTGCTTCCTTTCCCTTTTCCTTTAATGGATTCTTGATAAAATTGAAAAAGATATGCATGTGTGCGACAGGTCCTTGACCAATGGCCTATGCTACCACATCTATAACATAAACCTCTAGGTTTCTATGATGTTCCGACATCATGTCCATTATTTTGTGGTTGGACATCATTATCATGTAGAGCATGGTAATTGTTATTTCTTTAACTATGAATATGATTATAAGGATGTCCACGCCCATGACCATGAGTATTATCACATCCAAGATTATTGTTTTGTCTAAAATGTCTACGGCCACGTCCACGACCATTCCTTGTCCTCGTTTGTGACCGCTTCCCCTCTATGCATATTATTTCTAGGTGCATGATTATTAATAGCATTTACTTCAGGAAGTGCTACTGAACGTCGTTGGACGAGACTCATAATTTTGTTATCAATAGTTCATTGTTTTGTTCAGCAACAAGGAGGAATCTATTAAGTTCAAAATATTTTTTGAACTTATGTAATCGATATTGTTGCTGCAAGATCATATTTGATGCATAGAGAATGGAGAGAGTTTTTTTCTAAAATTTCAACATCAGAAACAAATTTCCCACAAAACTTGAGTTATGAACATATCATGAAGAAGGAGAAATTATAGTCATTTACTTTCTTGAAATCTTGAAATCACAATGATATCTACTCATCCTTTTCATGTGGAAACATAACTTCCTTTTGATGGTCAAATCTCTCCTTCAAGTTAGTGGTATTGAGGTATTCATATCTTAACATTTCATCCATGTGTTTTCGAAGGAAAATGATTGCCTTTGTTTTGACTTGACAAGAACAAAAATTTCCTTCCACTGTTGTTTCCGAAATTCTAATTGACGCAAGATGCATTTTAACTAGGGGTGTGCAAAAAACCGCACAAACCGCCCGCACCGCACCGCATAATGCGGTTTAGAATTTCGTGGTGCGGTTTGCGGTTCATCATTTTATCAAACCGCACTATACGGTGTGGTTTGCGGTTTGTATTTATAAAACCGCGGTTCAAACCGCACCGCACCGCATGTTATATATATACTTTTTTTTCTTTACTTTATTATAATTTCAAATCACGATTTAGAAACGATGTATTTAAATATATTTCTTACAATAACCAAATATCTATAACGTAACATTAAATCACTATTAGATGAAGATCCCACGGTTTACAAGAATATAGCAACTATAACGACAATATAGAGCAATAACAATGACACTTACAAAACTATACTAGCATGAATCACAATTTACTAAAAACGATTTAACTTGAAAATTGTATTTCTTTTTATAAAATGAAAGCAATCAATTTTTTTAACCGGGCCAGTTTTTTGGTTTTTTGATAGATTTAATTTTGAACAACTCATTAAACCGCACAAACCGCAACCAAACCGCATACACCGTCCGCAACAAACCGCACCGCATAACGCGGTTTTGAACATCTGTGGTGCGGTTTGCGGTTTCTAAAATATTCAAACCGCATATGCGGTACGGTTTGCGGTTTTGACTCTAAACCGCACCAAACCGCACCACGCACACCCCTAATTTTAACATCTATGTGTTCGATTAAGTGTCTAAGCCCATAACTAAAATTGGTATATACTTGAATTGATAGTAGCACCATTGTTGCAAAAATCGGCCTATTCGGCCGAGTATTCGAAATCGGCCCTCCACCGAGGCGAGTTATGTAAACTCAGAAAAAAATTCGGATTAAGTCAAACTTGGTCAAAAATTGGTCAACCTAGGTCAAAACTCGGTCAAAATCTCTCTAACTCGGTCCTACTCGGTCTTACTTCGGCCTACTCGGTCAATAAAGTCAAACTCGGCCAACTCGGTCAAACTCAGTCAAAGGGTCAAAATTATCATAAAAAAGAAGAAAAAATCAAGAATTTCAAGATTAATATGTATAAACACTTAATGATTTATTATTTAACACACACATGTGATTATATGTATAAACACTTAATGATATATATATATATATATATATATATATATATATATATATATATATATCTTAAATTTTCAATAATTATTCACGAAGTGAGACAATTATGTGTATTTCAGTTTTTATGTATTCACATATATCTAATTTTGTTATATGTTTCAATCAAATTATGATTTTAACATATGATTTTGACATATAATTTTCCTAAAAATATTTCTACATGAGTTACCGAATCCAAGTACTCCTCGAGTACTCCCGCGTACTCCCGAGTACTCGCTACTCGGCAGTCGGCCGAGCAAGTACCGACTAGCGAGTTCTACAACCTTGAGTAGCACAGTCCTTTTGGGTTGCCCACAAACCTAGCAATTAGACAGGATGACTTTTAGAGAGAGAGAGATTAACTTATTATGTGAATAATAAATTAAATAAATGGTTTATTAATGTGTTATGAAAATAATATATTAATTAGAAATCATGTTATTTAATTAATAATTCATCATAAGGTAATTGGAATTAATTTTGGGATAATTATAGTAATCAAAAGTACAGGGACTGTTTGGTCATTTATTGAAAGTTGAGGAAGGAAGGCTCTAGAGCCTCATTGGATGAGGTGGACGAAAACTTTTAGGGAAGGCCTACAATTTTCGTCCAAGGCCCCTTGGACAAGGGGTTATGGGTTGCTTGGTCACCAAGCAAAGGATCTAGGGCATATCCCTTAAACCCTAGCTATGACACCAAGTTTCCTCAACTATATAAGGAGTCCCTAGCCCTTATTTTCATCCCATGCTTCCCTATACAAACCTTGGACGAAATCTTGGCTCTCTTCTCCTCTCTCTATATTTTTCCTCTTGCTAGCTTGGGTGTGATTCCCTTAGAGGCGCAACACTTGTGGTGCTTGCTTCCAATAGATCAACAAAGGAGATTTTGATGGGTCATGAGCATAACTACAATCCTATGTGATCATGCAACCCTAATTGCTTTGGATCTAAGTTTTTCTCTATTGATCATACAAATATGAACACCAAAGCAATGAACCCAAGATCTAGCATATACAATTCGAAATTCACATATATATTAGGGTTAGAAGAATACCTCACTTGTTATATTGTAATAACAAGAACAATCCTTGACCTTGAAAGATTAGTGCCCCAATCGTTGCACCTCTAATGGAGTCACAAACACTCAATGCAAAGGATGAATAGGAGAGATGAGGAAAAAGTCGGCCAGGGTTCAACAAGGAAGCATAGAGCCGAATTCCACATGTGAATGGATCTTTAAATAGTTGTGTGGGCTGCTAGGGTTTCTGGAGGAAACCCTAATTCCTACTTAAGGCCTAAGCAGCCCATGGACTTCTTCTTTAGAGCCCTTGGACGAAATCTATAAGGCCTCCTATTGGATTTCGTCCACTCCACTCTATGGAGTCCATCAGCCCAGTTTTGCAACTATCAATGATTTGCAAAACCAGTCCCTCCATTATTAATCAGTTCCTTTAATCCCAAAATTAATATCAAATTAATTTATGATTAATTACCAATTAATAATATGATTTCCAAATAATATATTAATCTTATAATATATTAATAAAATCATTTTGAGTACCAATTTATTATTCATATAATAAATCCTACTCTCTTTCCACTTGTCATCATATCAAGTTGCACGAGTGAAGGCAACCCAAAAGGACCATGCTCATAATCAAATCAAGTACATACCAAATATAGTTATAGGCTTAGACACCTAATCCAACAGTCTCCCACTTGTATAAGTCTAATAACTCTTATTGCAAGTACGACTTCAGAATCTGATTAGCAATCGTAGCTTTCAAAAGCCGATGTCGAACTCTGATCATATCAGTAACACGTCCTTTAGATAAGGGATCAAATATTCCTCTGTTATACAAGATATCGTATGGACATGAGACATGGATTTAATAATTCTCTCTGTCCAAGGTTTGTTTCCCGATTTCTGATTTATGCCGACTGACTAATTGAACAAATCAAATCAGTCCAGGCTTGGCCAAGCGCTTAGGGTGTCATCACAAAATCATCGAGGGGCCCACATATATCGCTTTTATCCCATTTAGAGTAAAAGGAACGGATAAACTTCGACTCATATGCTTGTACTATTTACTCATCAAATCACACACAACAATACATTTTATAACATCAAGTTACTGATGCATTTACGTATCATCAATGCGCAACCAACTCATAAACAACAACTTATATGTCTCCGTTTCAAGAATATAAGATATTATCGTCTCACAATCACTCGTGATAAAATCCATGAAGTGATTCAGATGAGCGTGAGTTTAATCCAATACTCAAATCCAATTCCAGGAGTACTCATGAACACTGCAACAAACTTGTGCTATGTCTAAGCTCTTAGACAATCTACACTCGGATTCATGACAGTCTTATCACATTACTTACTTCCAAAGTATGATTGACTATGGATGTTTAAATAACCTAGTTATTCGGGAAGTAAAACATGCGAAGTGAAACACAAGAACAAACTAATCCAATATGGTTTCAAAACTTTTGAATATAAATAAAACATTTATTATTTAATCACCATATTAATTAGGCCTTATTCATTGTATAATGTTTCGACTAATTAACTAAATACTTGAATTAAAACAACAGTCATGCCATGCTCCAAGCACGCACACTATGTTTATCTATGGTCCTTACTTTGTGAAACAGATCAATTAGAAACATTTCCAATGATGCTAATTTCATAATTCCAAATCCTTATTATAAGTGTGAGAATACCAAATTCTTGCCACTACTAGAATGTGTTATATTCTAAACTTATATGCAATGATCCTTTCGTAATGTCGATGCACCAAAGTCACAGAGACTTGGCCAATGATATTACAAAGCATTCCATTGGAGATTCGTCACAAGACAATTCCATGGAAACGAAGTCTCATATTCAAAGTACATTCCTTTGAACATCCTTCTTGCAAAAAAGGTATCTAATCTTACACATAGATTCTTAATATCCACTCCCATAATGGAAACATTTCCATATTGCCATATGATTCTCTATTCTTAACATAATCCTATCCATTCAGAATGACATCAATGTGGTCCATTTATTAATATACTTCCAACTGTCCACAAACAACCAATCTTTAGCAAACTTCAGATTGCCTTTCACAGTTGTTTAACAACTTTTAGTCACATCTTGTTCTAGTCCTTTTTCCTCCTAATGCCCTAGGCATTTGGAAAATTAGAACAAGTGAATATTATAGCATATGCAATTGATCTTATACCTCAAGCATGTGGGAAACGATTCATAATGTCTTACATAAATCCAAGATACTTGACCAATCTCTTGCTATAATATTTCTATATATAGAATTTCTAATGTTGAAACATTTCAGCATTACATTCATATATGACCATGAACTAAGTTCCATTAAAATTTTCAATCTAAACTTTTAGATTTGAAATGAAGTATTAGGGGGTGTTTGGCTTGTCTTTTTGAGAGGCAAAAGTCCTTTTTGGAAAAGTTACAAAAAGTCAGGATTTCCTAACTTTTCCAAAAAGTCTGTTTTCCTTATATCCAAAATCCAAAAGTAGCTTTTAAAATGTTTTTACCAAACATCTTTTACCTTTTATCTTTTACAAAAAGGACTTTTGCCTCTCAAAAAGACAAGCCAAACACCCCCTTAGTACCTTCTCCCTTAAAACTTTCTATAGCGAAACAATTTTCAAAATGTGCAACTTTGCAAATTCAAAACTCTGTTTCCTATAATCAGTATTGCTAACTTGCAACACTTAACATAATAATCACGCTCCCACTAACATAATAATTACGTTCTTACTAGCATAACAATTATGCTCCCACTAGCTTTAACATGTACCTAGAAATCAACTGGACTTCTAGAAATCAATACTTATTGACTTTCCTACCAAAGTTCAGATTTCTGATATGAGATGCTTTGATAAGCTTTATCTAGACTTCTCAAGCTCATATACCTTCATTAGATAGCACGTGTGCGTGTTTAAATCATTTCGGAACTTATAGCGATAAGTCCCAAATGATCAAACTATTTGCCATTTCTCACAATTCGAACTATGAAAAGGGATGTCATAATCATACTCGAATTTAAGAACGCAATTATCACAACTGCTAACTCAAACGAAACCTTTAAAATCTACTAGTGAAAGCATTTCCCCACAATCATTTTCATGAAGGAGAGAAACCTTTTACCAATTAGATTTTATGGTGTATGTGTTCCTATCCATATGAATTTGTCATTTCCAACCACTATCATAAAGATAAGGTTTATGAAAAATTCAAACTCATATGGACTGAACTTGCTTAATCTTAATTTCTCGCTACCTGGCAGCACAAGGGCCTACCAGTGCTTCCAAGTCGTTGAGCAGCTCACCCTCACTGATCAATGAACTTTCACTGATCACGGTGCTTTGCCTTATGCAATCAAATGAGAACTCATAGAACTCACATGCATAGTCAACTTAACTGGAATGGGCACAGAAACAAGAATATGTCAACACGATAGGTTATAAACCTTAGTTCGTGTGCTAGCGATTACCAACAGGTTCATTATTGATCGACTCTTGAAACTTTTCAAGACCATTAAGACTCCCACTGACTTCTTGACATATTACTTGAAAACCAAATATTCAAGAATTAGTGCAGGTTCTTATCAAGAACAACACTTCATATAATTGGTCTTAGTTGGTCTTTGTTTTATCCAAAACATCACAACCATCAATTTCAAATGTGCAAGAGTTAGAAAATAGTTCTACTCCACATTTCATGAAGTGTTACAAACCTACTTAGAACATGTTACTCTAGGAAGAATCATGGAGTAACTACAATATAACTCTAACACTTCATTTTGGAATGAAGTATGACTCATCTTCTTGATTTAACCATTTCAACAATTCCCGATTCCTCTACTTAGTCATGTAAATGCACTAAAGTGTCCTTAGAGGATCAATTGTGACATGGTTCCACAATCATTTAGATGATCATATAACACGATACTAAAGTACTCTCCTTTCCTTTCAGATTGGAGAAACTTTTATCTTTCTGCCTTATAGATTCTTCTTATTCATTCTGCTATGCTTTGAAACTTTTTCAAGGTATTAGAATTATACTTAAACTTGTAAGCATAACCATATTTACTAAACGAACAGTAAATTATGACGAATAGACTTTATCGTCCTTTGTGGTGCATCTGACTAGTTCACATCAATGTGTACTATATCCATTAGTCTTTCACTTGACTCACATAAACATGTGAACAAGGAATTAGTCTTAATTTCCCAAAGATTAAGATTCTCATACATCACACAATTCAATATTGCACGATTCCAAGTTTCTGTCCAATTGAAACTTGGGCGATGAGAATCCTTCCTCATTTGGTAAATTATGACACTACCACAAACGATCTAACTAAGAATCACATCCATATTCATATTGATAATAATAGAAATACAAACACCAATTTTCATAAATGTCATTGCAAGGAAACGTAAAATAAGATAAAATCAAATTTTATTTTATTGATAAAATGCGGAAAAACTTGTCCTTACAACGCAAAAACAAATGAAAACTATGTTTCTAAATATTCCTAAGCAACAGCTCAAAAATCTGATCATCGAACCATGTGATTAAAATCCATCTCTTCACGATCAGACTCAGCTTACTCTTCCGTTAAGCTTCCTTCCTTTTCTTAGATCCTACAAAACATCAAAATGCAATCTTATCACATCATGTATTAAGAATATTTAAATAGGAACTTAATAGAGTTAGATAGTGGATTTACCTGAAGAAGAGTCATACAGTTTGACTTTACTATCCTTGCGATCTTTTAGGTAGATACGGCAGCTTCGCATCCAATGCCCATTCTCTTGGCAATAGAAACATATGGACTCTTTGGGAATGACACATGGGACTATCTCAGACTTTGCCTTTCTCTTATGATCAAACTTTTCGATCATGGCCGATTTCTCTCCCTTAGGAGGAGAAACCATTTCTGGACTATCACATTTGCTATCACCAACGTCCATGGAAATTTTGGAGGTAGATCTTCCAGAAAAATCTGCTTGACTAGTGCACCAAATCATTGCTGCTTCAGCAGCAATTAACAAATATGTCAGATCAATAAGGGTCACGTCGTGATCTGTCATATAGTAGTCCTCAACAAACTGACCATACGACTCGGGAAGTGACTGAAGAACCAAGTCAACAGCCAGCTCCTTTGGGAAAACGACACCCAACATTTCCAATTTGTCAAGGTGCGACTTCATGTTTAGAACATGTGCACATACAAAGTTTCAATCTTTATGTTTGCATGCCAATAGGGCTTGAGTAACCTTGAACTTTTCAAGTTGACGAAACGTGGGTCAGGGAGAATCACGGGAGGAGGAAGATGAAGAGAAGTATGATTTCCGGTTCCACCTTTGCACGAAGAAAGGAATGATCCTTCACCTTGATCGACATGTGGAATATCATCTTCAGAAGGAAAGCCTTTTCCAAAAGGATGAGGAAGACCATAGTTGTCAGAACCAGACATCTACAAAGGGGAGAAAATTCAAGTTAGTTGATTAAGTCCTTAATATAACACCCAAATGAAATATTAAGGCTAGGACCCAACACAACAATTCACAATTCGGAAGAGGGATGTCGTAATCCAATTGTGAATTATTTGAAGGTAGGTAAATGACGATTTACCAATTCCACCATGAAAACGAAATTTAAACGAATTAGGTTTCAAATGAAATTCCAAGATCTTTTCAGATTCAATGAACTTTTCAATGGCATGTTTAATCTCGATTATGCCCTTCAAGTTTGCGACTGGGATACCGAGGATCACAAACAAGGTGTGAATAACCATGCAAATTAGCTTGGTACACTCGATGTCATTAATCACCTAATCAATGTGCCGGTTAACCACACACGCTCCACTGATCAATGATAATTTACGAGCTACCCATTGCCAACCTTCATTAGTACCATATTAGTGTGCCAATTAACCACACACGCTCCACTAACGACCAATAAGGTGCAATGTGCAATTCCATGGGTTAACATCAAATTCACATTTTTTCCTAAGTAACTAAGATTGGGAATTTATAAAAGGTTTAGTTACTTTGTATTTTCATTATACTTATTACTGAGAATGTCTTATCCTACCTGTTCGGCTAACGACCCTCCACTAGTCAAAAGTGTGGTGGGTAAGAGTGGATACCCAATTGCAGTCATTTTACAGGTCGCTTTCTTAAACACCCCTTATAGACCAGCTTCATGAATGAGGCCTACTAACAGTAAGACTGACTTTACTTATACATATATATAAATTAAACTTTTAATCTTATAATAGTATAAGGGTGTATTTTAAACTTCTAAAATACTATGTGGTTTAATCTTTTAAATAAATTAAACTTTTAATTTAATTAACTTTAAACCATATTATGGAATTATAATTGTCTTTTAATTAATCTTTTAATTAAATTATTAATAAAACTATTATTATACCTTCTAGGTGTTTCCATTTAAATTTCCAAAATTAAGACTTTTAATTCAAAATTTAAATTATGAAACCAAAAGGATGTATTTTAAACATTTAAAATACAAGGGTTTTAGAATTTAATACTTCCAACATTAAACCTTTAATTAAATTTAAATTCCGAAACCAAAAGGGTGCAATTTGAAACTTTTCAAAATACTAGGTTAAATCTTTGAATCAAAATAATATTATGTTATCCAATTTTAACCAAATCTTCAAATTTTGATAAGATATCATGTTACCAATCAGAAAAATCGAATTTAGGCAATAAAAACGAGTTATGGTAATTATCCAAATCAAAATTAGATATGAAAATCGAAATTTTAGGTAACTGGCGAGTCAACTCGTCGAGTTGGGCTCTAAACTCGTCAAGTTCACCCAACTCGTCGAGTCCATACATAGACTCGTCGAGTCCAACCTCCGGACAACCAGAAATTCGATTTCTACCACTTTGGACAATTCACTCTTGCACCAATTCAATAGAAAAACAACCTAGGCTTTGATACCACTGATGGGTTATGAGCATAACTACAATCCTATGTGATCATGCAACCCTAATTGCTTTGGATCTAAGTTTTTATCTATTGATCATACAAATATGAACACCAAAGCAATGAACCCTAGATCTAGCATATACAATTCGAAATTCACATATATATTAGGGTTAGAAGAATACCTCACTTGCTATATTGTAATAACAAGAACAATCCTTGACCTTGAAAGCTTTGTGCCCCAATTGTTGCACCTCTAATGGAGTCAAAAACACCCAAGGCAAAGGATGAATAGGAGAGATGAGGAAAAAGTTGGTCAGGGTTCAATAAGGAAACATAGAGCCGAATTCCACATGTGAAGGGGTCTTTAAATAGATGTGTGGGTTGCTAGGGTTTCTGGAGGAAACCCTAATTCCTGGTTAAGGCCTAAGCAGCCCATGAACTTCTTCTTTAGATCCCTTGGACGAAATCTATAGGGCCTCCTATTGGATTTCCTCCACTCCACTTTATGGAGTCATGAGCCTAGTTTTTCAACTATCAATGATTTGCAAAACCAGTCCCTCCATTATTAATCAGTTCCTTTAATCCCAAAATTAATATCAAATTAATTTATGATTAATTACCAATTAGTAATATGATTTCCAAATAATATATTAATCTTATAATATATTAATAAAATCATTTTGAGTACCAATTTATTATTCATATAATAAATCCTACTCTCTCTCCACTTGTCATCCTATCAAGTTGCATGAGTGAAGGAAACCCAAAAGGACCATACTCATAATCAAATCAAGTACATACCAAATATAGTTATGGGCTTATACACCTAATCCAACATAATTTCTATTTGTTTACTACAACAACTAAAAGGTATGTAACCCTAATTCCTTTCCTTTAGTATTTTCGAAAAATATACTATGGTTCTTAGGGTTTCCTTTGATGTTCATAGTTATAGGTTCTATAGAGAAAACATAGATCCTTATTAGGGTTGCATGCACACTTAAGATTTTAAGTTTATTTGTTATGCATAAAACCTATCAGTGGTATCAGATATTGGCTTGTTTTCTATTGAATTTGCTATAATGGTTGAAATATTGATCAATTAGGTTTTATGGATATTAAACCCTCTAGGGCAAGAATTTCGAAATTAGGGTTTCTTGGACCCTAAGTTTCGAAAATTGGGTAAGGGTTGTAACCCTTACCTTGCGTCCCAAGTAATCAATTTTAGGGCAAAGTTTCTTGATCCCTAAGTTTTCGATTTTAAGGTAAGGATTGAAACCCATACCTTCCTCCCCAAGCAAGCCATTTTCGAAAATGGTATATGTGATTAGGTTTTCCTAATTTTGGTAATTGTTAGTTTATCTAATTAAATAGGATAATTATAAAATTTGATAAATCGTACACCCATTTTTTTGAAAATTAGGGGTGAGGATTAAATTAAATTATTTGATTAATTTACTTAGATAATCCTTACATGATTAATTAAATATTTAATTAATAGATAATTATTTGGTTTATTTTTAAATTTAAATTAATTATTTAATTTTCGAAATTTAAAATATAAACCCTAGTATTTTGAAATGTTTTAAAATACACCTTATACTATATGTAAAATTAAAAGTTTAATTATTACTATATGTATAAGACTAAGTCGGTCGAACCGCTAGTACGCCTCATTCACGAAGTCATACTATAAGGGGAGTTTAAGGAAGTGGCCTATAAGATGACCGTCATTGGGTATCCATTCTTAGCCACCGCTCTCTTGTATGGTGGAGGGTCGTTAGCCGAACGGGTTTGATAGAACAAATTAATTCTCATTAAAAGTATAATGATATTAACAGTAACTAAACCCTTTTATTTAAAATCCTAATCTTAGTTACTTTAGGAAAATGTGAACTTGTATGCTAATCCATGAAAATGCACATCATACCTTATATGTCGTTAGTGGAGTGTGTGTGGTTAACCGGCACACTAATAGGGAATATAAAGAGATATGATGGACATCTCAAAAAATTATCATTGTTGATGGAGCGTGTGTGGTTAACCGACACATCAATGTGAGATGATAAATGACATCGAGGTTATCAAGCGAGTTTGCATGCTTATTCACATCTCGTTTGTGATCCTTGGCATCCCAGTCACAAAAGTGAGAGCATAATCCGAGATTAAACATGACATTCATTAGATTCAATGAATCTCAAAAGATCTAGGAGTTTCATAAGATTGAAATTGGTAAAAGCTTACCTACCTAAAATAGATTCGAATTTGATTACGACATCCCTCTTCAAAGTTCGAATCGAAAATATGGATCCTAGCCTTAATTTAAAATTTATGGGTTAATAATTATGGATTAAAATCAACTAACTTCAATTCTCTTTTCTCCCGTTAGAGATGTCAAGTCAAGACAATAATGGTTTTCCTTATTCTTTTGGAAATGGTTTTTCTCTTTCTTCTGAAGATGATCTTCCACTTTCTAATCAAGGTGAAAATTTTCTTTCTTCTTCAGGAAATGGTGGAACTGGACGTCATGCTTCCTTATTCTTTTGGAAATCGTTTTTCTCTTTCTTGAGTATTGGATAAACCCACGCTCAGATAATTACTTCATGAATTTTATCACGAGTAATTTTGAGATGATAATATTTTATATTCTTGAAACTAAGATATATGAATTGTAATTTACAAGTCGGTTGTACATTGGTAATGCATAAACGCACCAGTAACTTGATGTTATAAAATGTACTGTTGTGTATGATTTGATGAGTAAAAGATACAAGCATATAAGTCAAGGTTTATTTTTTCCTTTTGCCCTAACGGGAAAAGTGATATCTTTGGGCCCCTTGGTGATTTGGTGTTGACTTATAAGTGTTAGGCCTAGCCAAGACTAAATTGATGTGTTTGACTAGAAGTCTTATGTTGTCATTACAAATCAAAAATCATGAAACAAAATCTTGGACAATGAGATTGATTATAATCCATGTCTCATGTCCATACGATATCTTATGGAACGGAGGGATATTTGATCACTTATCTTAGGACACGTAACTGACTGGGTCAGAGTTCGGCAACGGCTTTTGGAAGCTACAATTTGTTGATCGATTCAGAAGTTATACTGGCAATTATAGTTATAGACTTATCCAAGTGGGAGAATGTTGGATTAGGTGTCTAAGCCTATAACTAAAATTGGTATATACTTGAATTGATAGTAGCACAGTCCTTTTGGGTTGCCCTCAAACCTAGAAATTGGACATGATGACTTTTAGAGAGAGAGAGAGAGAGAGAGATTAATTTATTATGTGAATAATAAATTAAATAAATGGTTTATTAATGTGTTATGAAAATAATATATTATTATAAATCATATTATGTAATTAATAATTAATCATAAGTTAATTGGAATTAATTTTGGGATTAATTGTAGTAATTAAAAGTATAGGGATTGTTTGGTCATTTATTGAAAGTTGAGGAAGGAAGGCTCTAGAACCTCATTAGATGAGGTGGACGAAAACTTCTAGGGAAGGCCTAGAATTTTCGTCGAAGGCCCCTTGGACAAGGGGTTATAGGTTGCTTGGTCACCAAGTAAAGGATCTAGGGCATATCCCTTAAACCCTAGCTTTGGCATAGAGTTGCCTCAACTATATAAGGAGTCCCTAGCCCTTATTTTCGTCCAATGCTTCCCCCTACAAGCCTTGGACGAAATCTTGGCTCTCTTCTCCTCTCTTTATAGTTTTACTCTTGCTAGCTTGGGTGTGATTCCATTAGAGGCACGACACTTGTGGTGCTTGCTTCCAAGAGATCAACAAAGGAGAATTTCTAGTTGTTTACTACAACAATTAAAAGGTATGTAACCCTAATTCCTTTCCTTTAGTATTTTCGAAAAAATATACTAGGGTTCTTAGGGTTTCCTTTGATATTCATAGTTATAGGTTCTATAGAGAAAACATAGATCCTTATTAGGGTTGCATGCACACTTAAGAGTTTAAGTTTATTTGTTTTGGATAAAACCCATCACTATAGTCCATGTAATGTAGTTTTTTCCACTAACTTCTTGAGTAGTGAATTCAATCTTTGCAACGTTGGACATGTTGTGACTACATATTTTGAAATAGAAAATAAGAACAACAAGATAAAAATAGAATCCATTTATTCTACCAAATATTACACTAAAAGGAAGATGTATGGCCATCATTACATACAAGCGTAAAAGTAGATGAAATTCCGTATTATCTTGGATGTTAAGGATTGGGATGAGAAGTAATATGATTATTACAGTCATGATTACCACAAAAGGGTGAATCATCTTGAACTTGATTTCTTGAAATTTATTTGTTTGATGGAAGAGAGAAATATTTGTTGTGGTGATAATAAGTATGGTAAAATTGTTTATTTATTGTAAAAGTATAGTCGTTTATAACCGTTAAGTGTATACACACACACACATATAATATATATATATATATATATATATATATATATATATACACACACACACACACACACACACACACACATATATATATATATATATATATATATATATATATATATGGGAGGGTTCAATTGAGAAAAAAAGGTTGAGAACGAGGGAATTAATCTGGGCCACTCGTCTTGAATATGCCGCTTAAGCGCTCCAGTATACCAGGTCGACGGAACATATCATATTCATTTATGAATACGTATGAATAAGTGTATTCATATACTAATACGCATATTCATATAAGAATAAGTATAGCGGAAGTGATTATTCAAATATGAATATGGCGATGGTGGATGGCGGTTGTTGGTAGTGGTTGGTTGTGGAGGTGGTGGTGGCGGCGGTAGTGGTTGGTGGCAACGGTGGTGATTGTTCGTAGCGGAGGGGAGGTGTGTATTCATATATGAATACACTTATATTTATATTCATATATTCATATATGAATATTACTTATCCTCCATCGGCCCGGTACGCCGAAGAGTTTTGCGGCAAAAATAAATGATTGACTGAGAATGATTCCTCCATTCTCAACCTTTTTTTTATTTTTTTCAATTTAACTTACCCCTCTCTCTCTATATGTGTGTGTGTGTGTATATATATATATATATATATATATATATATATATAATTGTATTTGGTATAACTATATTAATTATAAACATAAATATATATTAGTAAATACTTAAATAAAAATTAGTAAGCATGAAGATTATATACATTTTTTTTAAAAAAATGCATAAATTAATGTTAGTATACGAAAGTAAAAGTTAGTGTGCATAAATAAATGTAGTTGCATAATTTAAATGTTATATGAATAAATAAAAGTTAGTTGCATAATGTAAATGGTAGTATGCATAAATAGAAGTTATAATACATAAATAAAAGTTAGTATAAGAAATCAAAATGGTTAGTAGTCCTTATTATCCATAATGAATCAGTTTTCTGAAATCATTATTATTTTTAATATAATGGTGGTTTTATAATTAATAATATTTTTACTAAATAATATATACCTTGATTAAGATAGATATGATTTCCACTTGTTGGATCACCTTGATTAGAGCTTCCGTGCTGATAACTTGTTATAAATTTGACGTAATTAAACAAGATTAATAAAACTAAGGGTGTGCTTAATTTGGCTTCTAAATAGGTCTAAAGGTGGGATGGGTCCAGAATATCCAATTGGTATGTTTGATTTGGCTTCTAAAATATCGGACTCGGACCATAAAATATTGATGATCCGGTATGCTCTTCAACATTAAAGGACTGAAACATACCTTGGACAAAATCGAGACTTCCCATTATGCCATAATCATCCACAGAAAACAGAAACAGAATCGATGCACATTTGCTTCTCAAACCCATCAGCATTCACCCATCATATTGCCTTACAGTCGAAGTGCTTCTACATCAATATGGTAACTATTAGTGCTTTCACATTTACTATCATGGATCTCGTCTGCCATTGCTTCTCTTGCATTTCCTAAAGCGAAAGGAGATAATTCCAAGATAAAGAAGGAAAATCTTATGAAAGAAATATCTATTTTGAGAGAACAGGTCGAGTATCTAACACAGAAGGCTCAAGTTGTAGAATTTTGTCTTAAAAAAACTTCGATACAATTGAAAGAAGTGACTAAAAAAGTTTAGGATGAAGAAGAGAAAAACAAAGCTGCAAATGAAGAAATAACATCTCTCACCACACAGGTTAATGAAGTATTGATTCAATTTGTTTATGATTTCATTAAGTTAAAATATGTTGTTGACCGAGTAGTGAATCCTATGATAGGTGAAGGATCTGACCGCAAGGATATGGCAGGATCTGAACCAGTATTTTGGGAGTTGTTTGTTTTTAAAGACTTAGAATTTTTTTGGGATTGGGATGCCATTTCTTTGACATCACATTCTTTACATATCTTACTCTTAAAGAGTCACAATAGTGTTTCAACCACTATAGAAACTCTAAGTTATCCAATGACCGACCCTTCACCACTATTTACTTCAATATGCTGCAACAAAGGTTTTAGGTTTATGTAATTGTAAACATACATACATGATACATATTCAAAGTTTATGATTGTAAATTTGTTAGTAATAGTAATACTACTACCTACTTTATCAATTTTAAGTTTGTTATAAACATCTTGAAGTACTTTGTAGTTTTGGATCATATCATATCTTTTTATTGCATCGAAGCTAACCTATAGTTAAAAAAACAATCAAGTCAAACACTCTAGAGTCTAGGCTTATTATTAGTAAAGTCGTTGAAGATGAACTGTGGTCACCTTACCTTGTGCATTGGAACGACTCCTAGATAGGCCATGTTCAATAGTCTAAACAAAAGTTATGATTCTTTAATTTCTTTAATTTCTTTACTGTAGGTTGAATGTTTTTATGAAAAATATTGTTTGAGGGTAATATAATCATTTTGCACACAGATGTAAAATCAATCATCAAGTTTTAGTTAGAAGTTAACTCGGTTAGAACTTCTAACTCAGTCGGCTTCTAATCCAGTTAGCTCTAACCCAATTAGCAACTATCAAACAACCCCTAAACTAAAGTTTTTAAAAAAAAAGCATAAAAATTTGGAGATAATTTGATCACTTTGTAAAATGTATTCATATTGGTGTGCATTTTACATTTATAATGATGTTATTTATTCTAGTAAAATCACTAGATATATTTAATGTCTTACACACTAGATCTATTTAATGAATTATTATATATATTTGACATATTTGTTATTAGAATCTCTAAAATTACTTCTTACACATATTTGATAAAATAGAAAATGAAGTCAATAATTTAAATTTAAAAATACTAATATTTTCCATTGCAACAATCAAACATTTTATAATAATGAATCAAAATTAAAAAATCCGAGCCATGTGTTTTTAACAAAGAGGAAACACTACTTGTATTTCACTTTTCCGTTTTCACACACGCGCGAGACATCAATCTGATAAATCCCTCGATATAAACAGGACTGGCTAATCGAAACCTTTCGATCGACGATTACTGCTGGAAATTATGCTTGAAATCGAATTTGAGGTGAAACGGAACTTGGCATTCCGATACATATCTACGGTTTCGATTTTGTAGGTTTTTTGTTTGCGATATATGTTCTTTCGAAACTTTTGAACCTAGGTCTTGAGAATTTGTGGAATATGAGTGTATCTGCTACATCTGTGTTGATGGAATCGTGTCGGAATTTGTTGTTCGTTTATGCTTGATGAGATGAAAGATGTTGGGGAATCCGAGCATTCAGGAGCTGTCGTAAAGACAGAAAGCTCTTATGAACGTTTAATTGTTAAAAATAAGGCAGCATTCGACTTAGGAGTTGTAGGGTTTAGTGATTCCTCTCCTAGGAAAATGTTCAATTCCAATAAAGATAGAAAGAGATCCCGAGTGGTTCTGAGTGATTCCGAGTCAGATGAGTTACCAGACCCACCTCTTCCCCGCAAAGTTCATAAATTCCGAAATACATCGGATGCTTACAGAAGTGGTTTAGTGGAACATAAAGATCTCCAAACTGAGAAAAAGGTTAACAACAGGTTAGATGATGAGTCCGATGAAGTGGATGAGAGGAGAATGAGGATGGATGTTAATAACGATAGGTTATATAGGCAAAATGGGGATCAAAAGGAATCTGGAAGTGGTAGTGGTAGGATGATAATTCATAGGAAAAGGGATCTTGATTCAGAAAACAATGGTGCCAAAGGTGCAAAAAGTAGTGGGTATGCAATGGACGATGATGAATTAGGGTTATCTGTATCAATTAAGAATGAAGAAGAAGAGGAAGACCTTGAAGAATCAGTCAGGTTGCAAGGTAAAAATGGTGTTTTGATGGAAAATAAACATAAACAAGTGGGTCTTTCACATAGAGGTAACAGTCAGAATCTCCATGGAAAAAGGCTGAGCTTGTCCCATAATATCCATGGTCAACATGAAGCTAGAAAGAAGAGAACAGTGATGCAATCAAAGTCAAATGCACCTAAGAGTAACAAGGAAAGCAAGATTAAGCGACCTAATTTCACTGAAAAGCAATTGTTAAGGGAGAAGATTAAAACAATGCTTTTGGGTGCTGGATGGACGATTGATTATAGACCAAGAAGAACCAGAGATTATCTTGATTCTGTATACATTAGTCCTTCTGGAACTGCTTATTGGTCTATAACCAAGGCTTATGATGCACTCAAAAAGGAAGAAAAAGAGAAAGAGAATTCGGTAGCTAGGGGAGACTTTACACCATTACCCAATGAGATACTTAACAAATTAACAAGACAAACACAAAAGAAAATCGAAAGAGAACTTGAAAAGAGTAGAAGACATGAAGACAACATTAGGAAGCCTAAAAGGGTAAAAAAGTCTACACGGTTTAGATCCATTGACCATAACAAAGAGAAGCTTGATTGTTATCTGAAGGAAGCAAGTGAAGACAGTAGTGGCTACTCAAGTGATGATTCTCCTCACAAGGAAACACCTCAGAAAGATGGTGTTCATGTTCATAGGAATTCCCATATTTTAAGCAAAAACCGAATAATTGGCAGAAGAACATTGGTTGTTCGTGGATCTGAAAAGGGTTTAGATTCAGAAAAGAATGATTTTATTCCATATTCAGGAAAAAGGAACTTGATTTCATGGTTAATTGACTCTGGAATGGTTTCTGTGGGTGAAAAGGTGGAATATAAGAACCTTAGAAGGACACGTGTAATGCAAGAAGGATGGATAACTGAAGATGGAATCCATTGTGGTTGCTGTAGCAAACTGGTGACAGTTTTGAGATTTGAACTTCATGCGGGCAGCAAACTCGGGCAGCCATTGAAGAACATTTTTATCCAATCGGGCAAGTCTTTAATGGAGTGTCAGATAGATGGTTGGAATAAACAAAAAGAGTCAGATAGAAAAGGGTTTCATGTTGTAGATGTTGAAGGTGATGATCCTGATGATGATACTTGTGGTTTATGTGGAGATGGTGGGGATTTGATCTGCTGTGATGGTTGCCCATCAACCTTTCACCTGAGCTGCTTGGATATGCAGGTAAGATTTGAGAAAATTACATAAATAGTCCCTGTGGTTTCTGATTTTTACCATGTTTAGTCCAAAATTGTTTCAGATGCTTCCGGAAGGTGATTGGCATTGTCCAAATTGTGCATGCAAATATTGCAATAAGGACAGTGGTAGAACTGGAAGTTCCAGTTCACTTCTTACATGTCGCCTTTGTGAGAAAAAATGTAATAGTTTTCTTGTATAAGGAGCCTTTATTTTTTGTTCATGTTTGTTTTTTAGGGTTTTAGGTTTGGTTGAAAGACAAATTTTACTTTTGCAGATCATAAATCATGCAGTGGTGAGATGGATATGTTTTGTTTCTGTGGGAGAAAATGCCAAGAGGTATTAAAGCTCCAATTTTTATGGATCTTGATGAATATGACTTGGATTGAGACTTTATATGCTGAAAACTAGAGTTGTGAAAGGTTCCCTTCTAGGGTTATTCTTATTCCCAATGATGAGGATGAAGAGGGCATTCATGTCTTTTCCACTTTGAGAGCAAGTCTATGTCCCACCTTTTTGGTCCCTTAAGCTTAAAAAGGCTAGTTAAAAAGTTAATAGCCCATTGATGTTTGGGCTAATAGTCCCTTTTCTTAATAGTACACATTTGGTCCCTTAAGTTTAAAAAACGACAAAATATACAAAATCAGGAAAAAAACAAAAATAGGGGTATTTTCGTCATTACACAAACACTTAAACAGAATCCGTTAAACAAAGTTAGTCATAAGGACCATTTGTGTGCAAGGTTTGCTCCATACGGATCGTTCATGCAAGAAAGGTTTCATAAGGACTATTTTAGAGACAAAATGAAAACCATAAGGACCATTTGTGAAATTTTGTCTAAAAAGTATACCCAATTATATATTTTTAATAGTAGGACATTATGCTTTAAAAAATATACCCAATTATAGTAACAAAAGTTGCATTAGGTAATTTTTGCAAAGTAAAAAAATGTTGTAATATGAAGAAATGAAAGTAGATTGCTATTTATTGCATTTAATTGTGTTTCAATACAAAATCCTATAATTTTGCAGCTATACACACGCTTACAGAAGCTTCTTTGGATGAAACATGAATTAGATTCCGGATTCTCATGGTCTCTTATCCATCGATCTGATCTATTACCCAACATGTCATCCTTATATTTCTATCAAAGAGCCGAATGCATCTCCAAAATAGCAATTGCTTTATTAGTCATGGATGAGTGTTTTTTACCTATTGTTGACAGAAGAAGCGGGATCAATCTAATCCATAATGTTGTTTATAATTGTGGGTAAGTTTTAAAGTTTACATTCAAATTCTACAAAATCTCCCTTTATTTAATCTTCTATATTTGTTTTTATAAATTTTCTTCTTATAGATCAAATATTAGCCGGTTAAACTATAGTGGCTTCTTCACAGCCGTTTTGGAGAGGGGCGATGAAATGATATGTGCCGCATCAATCAGGTAGTGAAAATTGAAAAAGACGTAAATGCCCTTTGTTGTGATTGGACCTTGTGACCTTATATTTGATGATGATGTGTAGGATCCATGGAACTCAACTAGCTGAGATGCCTTTTATTGGGACCCGCGATATATACAGACGCCAAGGGATGTGTCGCCGCCTATTGCATGCTATTGAATCAGTAAGCATTTTTTTTTTGGGATAAATTCAAGAAATAGCAACCTACTTTCATTTATTTCCTTATTATTATTATTAGTATTATAACATCTTACTTTCATTATTTATTCTTATTAATGAAAAAACTACTTTCTTTTTCAAAGTACAATGCTCTAATGGGAAGTAATAAGAGTAAAACATTGATACAAATGCTTCTTTTTTCAGGCTCTCACATCCCTCAAAGTAGAGAAATTGATTATTCCTGCCATTGAAGAACACATGGATACATGGACTAATGCTTTTGGGTTTAAACCACTTGAAGAATCATGCAAACAAGAAATGAAGTCATTCAATATGATGGTGTTTCCTGGAACAGATATGTTACAAAAGCAACTAATAAAGAAACGCACTCTAGAAACCAACATAACTTCAAAAAAAGGTCTACATTTAAATAGAAATTTTTTTTTTTTTTTTTTTTTCTATTGAATTTTATTCCAAACACAGTGACAGATTATGATTCCTTTGACAGATTCCATTCCTTCCAAAAACATTCTACGAACCAAACGCCCCGTGAGTTTCTTTAATGGTGGTGTAGGCAAGAAGGGTGTTGAGGTAGAAGACTACAATAAGAAGCCCTTGGGAAAGAAATCGGAATTGAATAACACTTCTATCCGGAATGGCGATTCCGAACCCGATTCCAATGTTGTAAAAGGTGGGAATAAGACTGGTTCAAAAGTTGAAATAACTGATTTGCGGAATGGCAATGAAACTGCCCCTGGAATTACTGATTCCAATTCCAATGTAATTATATGTGAACCTCAACTTCAAGTCACGGAAAAGGACTCTGTTTCCACTGGTACACATTCCGATTCCGTTGTTCTGCGGAATGGCAATGTGACTGATACTCCATTGGAACCAGACCTCCAATTCCTAGAAAAGGAATCTGGTTCTGTGTCAATGGCAAAAGAAAATGATGCCAAGGATGCTACCAACGGGAATGTCTGATTCCGTTAAGAAAATTACAAAGGACATGAATGATCTTGTATAAAATAATGAGATCCTAGTTTTTTGAAATGAAGTGTTTTTGTTGTTTTCTACACCATATAGACAATTCTTTTTTATTCATAACACTTTTTAGGGACATGAATTTGATTTATTAATGTAACGGACCTAAAAGGGTATTAGAATCATGGGCGTTCCAAACTATACGGAACATTTTTGTATATATTCTTTTTTTATTTTATTGAAATATTATATATAAATAAATATTATTTTTAATATATAATATATACAAATATAATATTTCAATAAAAGAATATATACAAAAATGGTTCTTATAGTTTGGGAAAAGAAAAAACTACAAAAATGGTTCCTGAGGAGAAAATTATCATTTTAAAAAAGTTATCAGCCAATCTAACGGAAATGAGACCAAAACTACAACAAAACTTGTTAAAAATGACTAAAACTGTAACTTTTTAAAAATGATTAAAACCGTAACTTTTCAAACGTTTACACCTTGGCCACTTTTAATAAGAAACCAAATGATCATTTTTGCAATTTTTGTCTATAAAATATTAAAAGATTTTACATAAGCAAATAAAATAGTTTTTGACCCATAATCTTGCATCCAATCGATGTTTTAATCAAGATTCATAATAGTGATAAAGAAAAATAACTTGTTATTTGTTTTATTTAATCATTGCGAGGTTTGTCTAACGATGGATCAATAAAAATTGATTTGAATATTAAAACGTACTTCATATTAATAGAGTGAATAGTATATTTCCAAAATTGAGGGTGTAAGGCAAAACTTGGGATGTGTACGTTTACGCCGATTTAGGGCTTCCTGTTGCCGCGTTGAAGATGTTGGAGGAAGGATCAAATCAAGCTAAAATTCCCCAGAAACGGATTAAGTTTCAAGAAGTCATGGAGAAGGAGGAAGAGGATGGAATTAGTACGTTACCTGATTGCTTGATTCTTGAAATCCTCTGTCGTTTACCCTCCACAAAAGATGCCATAAGAACAGGTACACTCTCCAAACGATGGGCAAATCTTTGGACTTGGGTACCGACTCTGCTTTTTAGACATTTTGATCTTCGCCTGACTCAATGTCTAAAAAACCCTAACTCAAGGTCTAATTTCCCTTTCCCTCTATTGGTGGAGAAAACCCTAACTCAATGTCGCCAGTTGAAGCTCAAGAAATTCCAAATGCATACCAAATATGATATTCGTTTTGAAGCGCAGTTCAACAATTGTGTTCGTCATGCTGTAAGGTGTAACGTTGAAGAGCTTAGCTTGGAGTTTCTGTATACGAGAAGGGAAGCTGAGTTTCGGTTAGATCAGTTTTTTTTCGTCAATTCTTGTTTTACAGATTTGAGATTAGTAGGCTGCACGTTGAATCCAAGCGGGGCAGTTAGTTGGAAAAATCTTAGGAGTTTGTGTATTTCCACTAAGAATTCAGATGAAGACGTTATGGTAAATATATTATCTGGGAGTCCTCTTGTGGAAACTTTGGTGTTGGAAGATTGCTATGGTGATACGGGTCTGAATATTAATTTCAATGCTCCTAATAGTTCATCACTAAGTCAATGTCGCCAACTGCAGCTCAAGAAATTCAAAGTGGTTTCCGATTTTGATAATGAGTTCCAATCGCAACTTAACAGTTGGATTCGTTATGCTATAAGATGTGACGTTAAAGAGATTGTTTTAATCTTATGGAATACGGGATTCGAATCTGAGTTAACGTTAGATCAAACTCTTGTCACCAGTTCATGTTTAACTGAGCTGAGATTAGATGGGTGCATGGTTAATCCAATTGGGGCGATTAGTTGGAGAAGTCTTAGGAGTTTGTATATATCCTATCGGAGTTTAGATGAAGATTTGATTGAAAATATATTATGTGGGAGTCCTGTATTGGAAACTTTGGAGTTGAATGATTGCTATGGTCATAGGCGGCTCGATATTACTTCAAAGAGTGTTAAAAACTTGGTGTTATCTGGATTCAGTGATTTTTATGATGAATCTGTGTCCGATATCATTGAAATCAATGCTCCTAATATTTTATCACTAACAATCAAACATGTACTTTTGTCGAAGCTTTTGTTGGTAAATGTGTCTTCTTTAGTCAAAGCTAACTTAAATTATATTTATACAAGCCCAAAGGCATCATCATACAATAACTAAAGAAGAGAAACAAGATATGCTTAAAGGGTTTATAATGAATCTTTGCCATGTCAAGGAGCTTCAAATTGGGTCTTTATGTTCTGAGGTGAAATTTGTTTTGGATAAAATTTTTTCAATAGTGATCCTAATATTCAATCGCTTTTGTTGTTTTCTCACTTGGTAGGTTGTTTCTTGTTTGCAAGCCGAAGGTTTCAGTTTTCCATCAAATGTGAAGTTTTGCGATTAACCGATTAATGATGCTTGAGTTCATTTAAGTTATCGTAAATTATTTATTTATTTAATTTAAGGTTTCAGTTTTCCATCAAATGTTTAGACATTTAAGTTATCGTAAATTATTTATTTATATAATTTAATTTAATTTTTTTGTTGGGGTTTGTAAAGTAGACTTATTCCATTGGGTTGTGGACTATTTCTTATGTCAAAATATTTCATTGGTTGACTATTTCATATTATGGTGAGATATGGATCTTAATTGCATTAAACTAAAATGAGTTTTTATTTATTTATTTATTGAATTTTATTCCAAACCTGTGACAGATTATGATTCCTCAATATCAGATTCCTTTGACAGATTCCATTCTTTCCAAAAACATTCTACGAACCAAACGCCCCCTTAGTTTCCTTAATGGTGGTGTAGGAAAGAAGGGTGTTGAGGTAGAAGACTGTACAATAAGAAGCCCTTGGCCAAGAAATCGGAATTGAACAACACTTCTATCCGGAATGGGGATTCCGAACCTGATTCCAATGTTGTAAAAGGTGGGGTGCAGGGTGGGAGTAAGACTGGTTCCAAGGTTGAAATAACTGATTTGTGGAATGGCAATGAAACTGCCCCTGGAATTACGGATTTCGATTCCAATGTAATATGTGAACCTCAACTTCAAGTCACAACAAATGACTCTGTTTCCACTGGTACACATTCCGATTCGGCGATTCTGTTGTTCTGCGGAATGGCAATGTTACTGATACTCCATTGGAATCAGACATCCAATTCCTGCGAAAGGAATCTGGTTCTGTGTCAATGGCAAAAGAAAATGATGCGTAGGATGGAAGGGATGCTAAAAATTGAGAATCATCTTACAGAGGACATCAATGATCTTGTATAAAATGATGAGATCCTAGTTTTTTGAAATGAAGTGTTTTGTTGTTTTCCAATATTTGAGTCAACTACACCATATAGATAATTCTTTTACTCATAACACTTTTTAGGGTACATGAATTTGATTTATTTAAGGTAACGGACCTAAAAGGATTGAATCATGGGCGTTCCAATTTGCTAAAGGCCATTAAGGGAAGTTTGTCAAAATGGTAAAAGGTGCATTTCATTTATGTCGGGATCTACTTAGGGATTTGGTTGCATTTGATGTTTATCTAAGGGTATTGAGATTCTTTGACCGGGATTTTGCTTCAAGTACTTGACTAGATGCATGGGGAACACATGGAGAAGACATGAATTGAGATAATTTATGCACAGAGAAAAAAATATATGTTCTTGTGATGTTTAAGTATAACAAACGTTCCACTAACATTCTATATCATGCAAGATCATCAAAAATGTCACCTTTATCACTTTGAAGATTATTTCTAGGATCCATAGGAGTTGAAACATATTTGGTAGCTAAGAAACCCAGATATTCAATTAATTGAAGTGTATAATTTCTTTGTGAAACAAAGATGACTTCTTTGGATTTAGTAACCTCCGAACCTAAGAAGTATCCCAGAGAAGCCATATCTTTTAGCTTGAACTTGTCACTCAATTATTTCTTAAGAGAATTGATTGTTGTATTAGATGAACCTGTAATTAAAATTTCATCTACATACACCAAAAAAGCAACATAATTGGATCGAGATCCTTTCAAGAATAATGAGTAAATTGATATGGATTGAGTAAAACCCAAAGATAACATGAAGGAAGAAAACTTCTCAAACCATTTTCTTGATGCTTTTCCAGGATATATGGATTATTGAGTTTACAAGCCAAAGGTACATTTTTCGGATATTTTCCTTCTGAATTTTGAAACCGGGTAGTAATTCCATGAACACTTCCTCTTTCAGATCTCCATTATGGAAAGCATTATTGACATCTAATTTGACTAAATTCCATGACTTGGCAGCAACAATAGCAAAAAACATCTTGATAGTGACTAATTTAGCAATAGGTGTATATGTGTCAAAAAAATCTACTCCTTTTTGTTGATTTTGTTGATTGAATCCTTTGGCTACCAACCTAGCTTTATGTCTTTCAATTTGACCATTACTTCCATATTTCAATTTATATACACATCTGCATCCAACTGTATTTTTATTAGAAGGCAAGGGCATAATATTCCAAGTGTTGTTCGCTTCCATAACATCTAACACTTCATCCATGGCTTGACACCACTGAGGATATTTTGCAGCTTGATTGAAATTTCGAGGTTGAAAATTTGCTGAAATATTCATGACTAGAGCTTTGAGTTTTTGAGAAAGCTTGTCATAATTGAAAACATCTTCTAAAGGATAAGTTGTTGGGGATGATGATTTCTGATGTATCATGGAATTACAGTGAAAATCTCTTATGTAAGAGGGTGTATGTCTATTTCTTATTGGTCTATTAGTAGTAACGTTGAAACCATGGGGATTATGATGAGAATTCCCAGAAGAAGAAGAGTTGGAATCAAAATTATGGTTGGAATCATGATTACCATCATAATAGAATCATGAGAATGGGCAATATGAGAATGATCAGTATGCTCATTTGGAAAAGGAACATCTTCATTTATGGAGATAGGAAGAACAATTGATCAAACAATGAAGATGATTAAACTGATTGAGCATTTTTAAAAGGAACTATGGATTCATGAAATACAACATCTCTAGAAATGACAAACTCATTTTTGATAAGATCATAAAGTTTGTAAGCCTTCATGTTGGGAGGATAACCAACAAAAACACAAGACTAGCTCTAGGACAAAATTTTGTCATGTTTTTAGTCAAAGTGGAAGTATACGCTAAACATCTAAAATTTCTAAGTTGAGAATAAAAAGAATGCTTACCAAATAATCTCTGATAAGGAGTATTATTGTTTGAAATTTGAGAAGGCCAATGATTAATGAGACATGCAGTAGTAGTTAGAAGACATTCACTCCATAGATTCAATGGCAAATTTGATTGAAAACATAATGCTCTAGACACATTGAGAAAATGTTGATGTTTTCGTTCCATTACAGGGTTTTGTTGAAGTCTTGCAACACATGACTTTTGATGAATAATTCCTTTTTTGGCAAAGAAATCTTTAAAATACAACTCCTTAGCATTGTCAGATCTAAAGACTTCGATTTTCTTATCAAATTAAGTGATAATCATTTTATAGAAAGAAGGAATGATTGAAATAACATTTGACTTGCTTTTCAACATATGAACCCTAATATATCTACTATCATCATCAATGATAGTAACAAAGTATCTGAAGCATTGAATTGATGAAGTTGAATAAGGACCCCATATATCACAATGCACAAGGGAAAAACTGTCATTTGCCAAATTGTTTATAGAAATAAGAGGTAATTATTTTTGCTTGGCTAAAGGAAAAATTGAACAATGAGAGATATTTGTTGTAGCAAATTTTACAGATAACAACTCCTTTATTGGTGATAGACACTTATTAGATGGGTGTTCTAATCTTGTGTGCCAAACATCTAAAGAAACAGAACAAATCTTGATATCTTTCTTGTGGTTGTTCTCATCTAACCATAGAGTTCTTGGCACAAATCAACTTTGTCAATCATCCTCATTTCCATCATATCCTGGATCAAAGCATGATGATAAGTAAATTGTATCATCAATCTTTGATTCTTTGTGAGGGAACTCACAGAAATCAAATTTTGATCAAAAGATGGAACATAGAGAACATCTTGTAATATAAAAAAAGATGATCAATCATTATATCACTAAAAAGATTAACAAGAAGAGTGATATTGTTAGGCAAAGTAATAATATAATGATAAAATGTTCTTTTGTTGGAAAACATAGAAATCTCATGACAAACGTGTTGAGTGGTGATGTGCACAAAATATACCTATCAAAATTTAAATTTATAACCTAACTATCTTAACTAATTTATGCACCTATAGACAGTGTACCTAATCGGATTATAGAATAGCTTAGGTAAGTCGGGTGTCGAACATAGGGAATGAAATTGAATTAATAAAATAACTACTAACTAAACTTAAAAAACAAACTAAAATTGGGGGTTTTTTTTACTGATTTTGCAAGATCAAAAGAACTTAAATCAAACTACTATCAACTAAATAACTATTAAAAATAAACAAGCAAGAAAACGACTTTTACTTCAAGATTTAAAGAGTACTTCTGTTCAGATCTGATTTCCTGCTCTCCTATGGTTGATTTCTAGTGGATGGATTATATTGATTACCAATTCATTAATTTACTAGCTACTATGATCAAATACCTAAATGTACCAATATATGACTTACCATGCAATGGTCAAGCAAAAGTTAAACACAAAATTGATATAAGAACAAATTGGACTATGGATGATAAATCTAATAGTTACTTTCCTATGATCACGTTAAGCAACCAAGCACAAATTAAGATTAATTATGCTCTCTAACACAGTTAAAGCTACTAGCTTTAATTACCTAATCTAAGATGTGATTAATCCTAGCTCTAGCAATTTAATGATCATAAATCACTAGGTAAATAATTTCATCCAAATAGATTGATCATCTACTACACTAAACTCATGTCAAGGCATTTAAAGACTAGAACTAAATCATGATAGGGTTTTAATTATCAGACACAAGTAAAATCAACAGAAATCATCCATAAATCGAAATCAACACATAAATTCGGGTTCATCTTCACTAAACAGAAGTATGGGATGATTAGCCCATAACTAAAGCTGGAAAAAACATAAAATCAAAGTTAACTAGAAAAAACATGGTAAAATCTAGCAAACCGAATAATTCAATGATGATCTTCCTTCAATTATCTTGAAAACTTGAGTATAATTCGAAATCTTCACTTCAGAGAGTTTTCAGTCGTAATACTTAGCTTAATCCTCAACACAACCTCTAGAATTCAACCTAAAGTTCGGATATATATAGTTTCCTAAAATTTGGTCGCCACGGCGTGGGAAAAAGAGTCACCATGTGGGTATCTTTTAAAACTCGTATCCGACAAAGTCATAGGAAGCTTCTAGGGAAAAACAGGTGGCCATGTCGTGGCCTTTAGATTACCACGTCGTGGGAATACAAATCTGCATGGCTTCTCTTCTTTTTCCATGTTGCTGCTAGCTTTGACCTCCAAGTTTCTAGCTTTTGTCATTTTTGGTCCTTTTCCTAAAAAATGTCCTGTTTTTGCTGCAAAATGTAATTTAATTCAATAAGTACCAAATATCTTTTCATATTACCAAATTATAACTTAAATGTATTCAAATATTGCCTAAATATATGTATAAATATACCAATATCAAAATACTCCACACTTGGCTTTTGCTTGCCCCCAAGCGAAACTAGTTTTTATTATCATATAATCACATCAAAACCCTAGTTGCTAACATCGCACAAGACAATCCATTTTAAGCTTCTCTATTACATCAAGATCGCAATGTATGTATTTGTGTCTAAATCCTAATCACCTCCCAGTCCTAAATACTAACGATCCTCATAAACGATTCCCACTTATTTTGAACAACATTCATTTTATGCATCCCTCCAAGGCTCCATATCCATCCCCATAAAACTTTATTAACCTCAAGGTATTTTTGGTTAAGCTCTCAAACATACATATGGTAAAATAACCTAGAAATAAATATTAACTTTGCAAGTTGCCTTATTCTTGAGTCTTCTACTTTTTCATTTCTTGAACTTTTATTCATAATATTGCTTTGATCTTATAACTTTGTAGACTCTTATTCATTCAAGCTTTGCAATTTTTTTTTTCTTTTCTGTTTTTTCCTTTTTTTTTCTTTTCCATAACTTTTTCACCTTTTTATTTTCCTTTTCTACTCAAAACTAAAAATACTAAAAATAAAAACATATGCTTAAGCAAGGGAACTTAACTTCAACCTTTATTGGTTAGAGGTATTAGTCTAAAGTGCAATGCCTACATAAGCTCTCCTAGATACATTTCAAGTATACGATGCTAAACATATTATATCCTTCAAACTAAGAAGATTTGCATTTTTGTCCGACGATTTCATTAAGACTGGGAAGCCATAAATACATTATAACATATATAGGCTCAATTATGCATCAAAGCTTGCATCGAATCGTCCCACACAACACTAGCAACCTAGGTCTCGATATAATAATATGGCAATTTTTAACTAGATACAATTTTAGACCATTGTTTCAAGTCTCTATAAAAGTTTTAAAATCCTAGTCATTCTTTAAATTTTCAAAAGTCTCATTAGTATGCTTGTATTCCTAAATTCAACCCCTACCCCACACTTAATTTATGCAATATCCCCAATGCATACTTAAGCAATAAAAGAACATAAAAGTGAAGAGAGAAATTGGAACAGACTCCCCTGGGGATCTCGAACTAAGACTTGTAAGTTTTTCCATAAGGGGGGATGGTTTGTACTTGAATTTAGATATGCGAAGTAAAGATGGTAGGGGTAAGAACTACCTAAAGAAAAGCTTTTGGGTCCAAGAGATATCCTATGCTAAGTTTTATGCTCAAGGTGGAAACAACCTAGAGCTAAATCATAGCGTATTAAGAATGTATCTTATATTGGTAACAATGGATTAAACTTTCTTGCCTTCTCGAGAGTCATATTAGGGATTCTTGTCAATGGTATCCAAGTGATTACTCGTGGCGACTCATATACCTCCTAATGCGATGCTCCAATTGTCTCCCGTGTCGGTATCAAAACGCTTTTCTTAGTTGTAATTCTAGTATGAAGGCGATGAAGAGGCATTGAGGTATAATTGGTATTGGTTTCGACATAAGATTATTACTAGTTGCTATCTAGCTACTAACCTTACGTCAAAATTCAATAGCTACCGAAGAAAACTCATTCTCAGTACTAAGTGGATTGCTCCTAGAATGGCTAGTGATATAACCTAATAGGTTAGCCTAGCACTTTATAAGGGATAAAAATATTTCTAAATAAAGGCATTGTGATAATAATGAACTTAGTTTCTAAGTGTACCTAGATGAATGCCTATAATATGCAATGCCCATACGCACACCGAAAAATTTTGTTTTTCAAAAGTTTAAGTTAAAAATCGTTTTGAACATATTTCTACTATAACCGTTTCCAGTCTCACATTAATTTTTCCTTAATTAAGCATAGTTGGCCAGGCTATACTTAATTAAAGTCCAATAATGCATACTCGAATTAGTTATACCAGTGTAACATACACGTTCAGTTATCGTGTTATGTAATTTTAAAAGTGAATAATATTATGAAATATTATATGAAATTTGAGTATTGAGTTCTAACAGATGATTTTTACTAGAAATGAAGTAAAACTATGTTTAGAATCAATCGGAAAATATTGGAAGTCTTATGAGATTCCAATCTAATATTGAAATTTAACGAAAATATAAAATTTGAAATAAGTAAAATTTTATTATTGAAAGTTGTAGAGAATCCCGTTAGAAACATTTAGGCGAAAACCTCATCGAAATCCGAGTTATAACGAAGAAGTTATGACTAATCGAAGTTTCGCGACAGAACCGACACGCCGCCGAATGACGTAAAAAGTGAGTTTTTGATAAACTACTTTTTAGCCTTGGTGATCTAAATGAAAGTCGTAGTATTTGTTAAACCGAGAATTTTCATAAAAAAGAACGCCCAAATCTGACTTCGTATGAGGAAGTTATGATTTTTCTAAGTTTCAGAATAGCGGTAGACAGCTAAAAAACTCGAAATAAAGATCGAGTGATTTTTAGCCGACACAACCTAAATGAGAATCAAAGGTCTCGTCAATAGTAGTACAACGGTAAAAAGACAGACGAAAACGGACGTCAGATGAAGAAGTTATGAAATTTTAACGGACTTTTCCTGTCTCGACCCGTTAAAAATATAATATTAATATAATATTAAAAATAAAGTCAAAATTAGCCGACGGAGTCTAAATGAAAGATGTAGAGCATAATATCACCTACGCATGGATATAAAGAACGTCAAAAACGGAGCTCGTATGCGAAAGATATGGATTTTTGAAGTTCGGAGCACAAACTTCGAGAATTTGACTGTATTCACGACGTGAACTCAGTGAACGACGCGTTTAGAGCCTAGAAGACACACGACAAGTCTAGGGGATGACCGGGATCAAACCTCACGATGTGAACAAGCATGGTTCACGTCGTGTATCTCAAAATTTCACCCTATAAATGGAAAACGAAGCCTTCGGGATTTGTTTGCTAATTCTGATATCTCTCACTCTCTAAACCTTCTTTAGCCCACTTTTAACCCCCCCTCCCCCCCGAAGCCCCGGTATCATCCTCAACACCCGAAGCAAGTCCCGACGCCCCGAAGTTCCCGAGAAAATTATATTTTCAAGTCGAAACTCTGCCCGTGTAAGGCCGGTTTCAACTAAAATCCCCAGTTTCATCGCAGAAAGTCATATTTAGAGCCGAAGTGCTGCCCAAATTAATCCCCAGTTATTTCACGGTGAGTTCAATATATAGGAACAATTGTATGTTATGTGTTATATGTTCAATGTGCTTTCCCGTGTTATTATGATAATGAGTTATACCTTAGACCACGAAGTGTATGACATAAGCATCACTTAGGTACAGGTTTGTAGCCTCTGGCCGTGTAGAGCATGTCTCGTAAGAGAATGAATTCTACCATTATGGCATTGGCAGAAGGCTAGGCAGGGCTGAAAGCCTATAATTTGCTAGCCAAAATGTTTATTCAGAAATTGGTTATTTTTCCATGCCATATGGGCAAAAGTCTTATTGATTGTATATCTTTGAATCAGATTATTCTTTGATATGGAAAGCATGTCATATGATACTCATCTGTCTTTGTTGTTCTTTGTACCTCTTTGCTTCTGTCATATTGATATGTATATGACATAGCGTTATACTGTATCTATTATTGAACTCACTAAGCGTCACCGCTTACCCCTCTCAGTGTTTAACAATTGCAGGAGATAAGTAACCAGTACGGTTATATACTGTCGGAAGATGAGAATAATTTTTACTATTACTTTTGTATTTCGGTTTATGTTTGTATAAAATCACAATATCCTGGGTAGTTATGTAAAATATTAAAACATAGTCGGTTTGTATCCAATCTTTTGTAATGACTTTATCAATGTAAGATATTGTTTTATAAATATGCATGTAGCATGTTTTGGAGTAACAATTGTCAAGTATGAAAGTTTGGGTCTTTCAGAAATACGAAAGTTTAGAAAAGAGGTTCTTTCAACCAGTAGTATGTTCAGTATTTTAAAAACATTTTGAAATTTTTTGGGCTATAGTTGTGGTTCTCCAAAGGAAAACCGGTACTCTCTATAACCTTCGGCTCTGATACCATTTCCATCACACTCTGCCAAAGCAGAAACACGAGGTGCAACAGTACAAAGGGTCTCATAACAAGAGTTAAAAGACAACACCAACTATAGTATTAAAAAGCTTTACAATTTACAGTGAGTTTGAACAACATTTTAAAAGAAATTACAATGTATTTGAAAGACAACACATGCAAATGCTCCTACAAGTGTTGTGTCTCTACGTGCCTCTTACTAGACGATTCCTGAAAAAACATGTAAAATGAGCGGTCAACTACCGAAATAGTTGGTGAGTTCACAGATTAAACATAATATTGGTTTCATGAATTGAAATCAAATTTTTGCTAAAAGTTTCCATAAATAAAAATATATTGCTAAAATGAGTAAATAAGTTTGCATAAACACAGTTTGTTGTCATCATGAGAAATAAAGTACGTCGCCCAAATGATGCAACGTTTATATCCTTATGGGAAATAAAGTTCGTTGCTAAAACGAGTAAACAATGTTCATTGCTATAATGAGCAATCAAGTTCATTGCTACAAGGAGCAAACAAGTTCATTGTTAAGACAAGTAAATAAGTTTCCGGTAATAAAGGTTTGTTGCTATAATGAGAAACAAAGTTCGTTGCTATAATAAGTAAGCTAGTTTGTACGTATATGAGCAAAAAATGAGTTCACGACCAAGCCTATGACTGATTCCCTGTCAAGATCTATGCTTAGTTCCATAGATTAATATGGTATCATGCACTCAAGCAATCGGGCGAGTGAGGAGTTGTCAATTCCTAATAGCGCTATCCATAATGACCATTGGCTAAAAAAGTTAGTGGTTGGAGTAAAGTGGTAGGGACTTAAGACGATAAGGCCTCATGTTTCAAGTTGCATAGACTTACATAGCAAAATATAGCAACCAATTTTTATACAATTCAATTTAAATACAACAATCAATAAATATTTTTTCGGACATGCTTTTCCACCCCAAAACATAAAAACCGGAAATAAGGGGAGTCGTGAATACTCACAATGTTTCAAGTTGCTACTAGTGGTGCCTCGGGATACACCAACGCCTTACTACTGGGATCCTACAACATCAAACACACGCTAGTGAGTTTCTATGTCGAAATCTAATGTTAATATACTAAATTCTACATATAGAGAAATGTCTGATTTTTGTTCTAATATTGGTTTTATATTAATTGGTAACAATTTTTCTAAAATGGTGAAATTTTATAACTCATGTGATTAAGACAATTTTGGATATTATTTTCCAGATTTTTGTAATATTAATTGAGGGTATTTCAACATATTTAAAGGTGTTTTAAACTCTTAAAATCCAAAATATTATCAAACAGTTTCCAAAATATTTCAAACTTTACATTTTCATTCCAAATATAGTATAGGTGTTACAAACATTTCCCTCGAATTTTTGATGTTATTAACTATTTTTCCAAAATTTTAAGCCTTTATATCAATATAAATTCGTGAAAAATATCAGTCAGATGATAAAAATTCCCAAAAGTTTTTTAGTACTGTTATTAAACGTACGTAAGCTGGTAAGAATATAAAAATGGATTTCTAAACAGTTTAACTCGATTTTATGATTTTTGTGCATTTATTCTAACAAAAATGGAGATAAATAGAAAACAGTTTTCAAAATTCCCCAAAATTTGTTTACAAGTGTTATTAAACATATAGAAGGTGGGAAAAATATAAAAGTTACTTTTCAATCAGTTTGACTATTTTTTTTTATTCACTTAAATAAGAATTAATTCGTGAATAATTATTAAACAGAAGGTAAAATTCACTAAACATTTTTTATGATACATATGTGATATAAGATATTCTGATGAAGTTTCATGATTTTTAGATAAATGTAGCTATTTTTCATCAATTTAATGCCATAACAAATTATTAAATCGGGAAAAATACGAAATTGTCATCGAAAAATCTGTAAGTTTCTGCATGGATTCTTTACGATGTCCAGAAGATGCGAAAATTATTAAATATAGTTTTGGACATTCATAACTATATTTTACTATTTATTTCTCTTTAACAAAAACAAATTCAAAATCAACACAAAACAACCCTATATGTTCATGAAACTTAATACAACATCTTTAATCAGTGTACGGGTTGTCTTCAAATTTTCTCAGAATTTATTGGCTGTAAAAATATTTTATATGAATTTTTGATCTATTTTATTGAAATAATTATATTAATTCGAGAAAAATAAATTATTTTTTGAAAATTTCCAGAACTTCTCATTTTGTTGTTAAGATTCTGGTAAAAATCAGATTCATGTTAAATATGAGCTTTAGATAGTTTGGTGGATTTAAATCACTTCATGCATGAGTTTGAACATTTTAACAACATACTTTGATCATCCAACATCTTAGGCTTGAAGATCAACACA
Source organism: Lactuca virosa (assembly GCF_052849685.1). NCBI lineage: Eukaryota > Viridiplantae > Streptophyta > Magnoliopsida > Asterales > Asteraceae > Lactuca > Lactuca virosa. The sequence goes on from NC_136432.1 coordinate 142,075,436, forward strand.
TGCATGTTGGTTTAAGGCCATGCATGAGTTTTTAAAGTTTAAAAATTGTTTTTGAAAGAAAACATTCGTTAATATTATGATTTCTCCACCAAAACTTGTATAAAAGTGGTTTATTTTGATTTTGACATAGGGTTGGATCATGGGATTCCACCAATTGCAACAGGCATGTTGTTTTTGTGTGAAAACCTACCACCACCATCATCAAAATTGTGGATATGGTATGTGGTTCAAAATATTTTCATAAAATGGAGTAGAAGTAGAAAGAAAGGCATAAAATGGTGAAATTATGAGTTGAAATGAAGGGATAATGCTTGGTTTTTGTGATTACCTAAAGAAGAACACTTGAAGAAGAAGATTTTTGGTGTGAAAAGAGCTTCTTGGTTGTTTATTTTCGTGAGTTAGAGTGGGGTTTGAGAGAAAATGTGTGGTGGAAGTGATAGAAAATGAGAGAGAGCGAGAAAGAAGTTGGAGTGCATGAGAGGTGAAAATGATTAGGAGTATTGGGAAGGGGAAGGGTGTCTTGGGAGAGGGGAGGCCGATTTTCTTTTAGGGCATTAGAAGGTCTCCCTCTCACTTGTTTCTTTTAGATAAAATCCCTTCTATTTTTTTATATAAATTTTCCATATTATTTTTTTATAAAGTATGCATTAGCCTAGTTTTCTTTTCATAAATCTTGACATTTAACATGTAGATTAGGGTTAAATGTGGATAATTAATTTTTTCTTTCCTTGATTATGTTTCCTAATTTTAGTTATTTAAATTGATATTATAAGGTTCATAACAAATTTTATGGAATCTTAGGTGTTAAATTTTATAAAATTTAAGTTTTTAGGGCTTCTTAGGGTTTTCAGACCTTGTTAGCTATTTAACAATATAATGAAGTAAAATTAGAAGATTTTAATTTATTTTACGGTTTTATACCCTTTTTTAGTTATATCAATGTTTTTATTTTGTTCTAATTTGGATATTGGCATTCTCTACAGTAGTTGAACAATTCACTTCAATTGTAAGAGTCAAGTATATTAGTCCTATATTTTTGTTGGATCCAAGTTTCTACATAATTTTGACCTAATTTCTACTGCTAGGTCAAATGTATGAGGTGTGTATTTGATTTATGTAAAGATTTTCAAGTCGAAGAATGGCCTGAATTTGACAGTTGTCATAGTATCAATGTGAAATCTAAGTACACTATTCTTCGATTCTAATTGATTCCAAGTTTCTAGTAGGTTATAACTTATCTTCTAGTTACAAAGTCTAGAATGTTTCGTGCCTACATGTGCAACTAAGTTTATCGAATCTAGAACCGACTCGAATTTTGACGGTTGTCACAGTATTACGGACATATTTGTTCTTATTATTGTCATTGGTAATTTGTAGTATTGGCATTATTTTTCGGATGTGCGTAGATGGATGTCTTTCTTGCTTTCGGTTTAAAGAAGAGCTAGACGATGCATGTCGTCTTATAGCACATGTCGAGAATATTATATTTATCGTACTTGGGCGAGATCTTAAGTTATTTGATGGGTTGTTGGTCCTACGGGATCGGTTTTAGCTGAAAACGTAAATCTGTGGGTTACTGAAGGTACGAAGCTTGCTAGTGAAGAGATGTTGTTGAAGGCTGGGGAAATGCTTGCTGACCTGTCCATTCAGTATCAGGATATTGTGGCTACGATTGTCATTTTAGAGGAGCATAAGGCCTTTGTTGAAGTTGACTATAAGGCATGCCTTTGGGAGAACGATATTCTTTGTCATCAGCTTGCTTTGAAATCTTGATGGTTTTGTTAGATGTAGGTCGGTTATGCTCTTTTGTTCATTTTTGGACAACAACAACTCTTTTGTATTGCTTGCGTGTCTAACTGATCTCTGCGTGTCTCTGTTTTTTTTTGTTCTCTTTGAATGGTTATTCTCCTTTTTTGTATGACTCGTATCGTTCCTAAGATATCATATTGAACCGTCAGTGGGTGCTCGTTGGCGGCACTATCGGATATTGAATGGATTTGCTGGTAAATAAAGTTTGTGCAAGTACTGGATTCGCCAAGTTACATGTTTTGTGCGTTGTTGGTGTATTCCATAATCAGAGGTCCCGTTTAATGACTTTTTTTTGTGAATTTTGTGGGTAATCCAAGCTATAGTTTTTGTAGAGTATATATGTTTTATTGGCTAGGTAATTAGTCTATATCGGGGTTTGTATATTGTCTTTTAGAATGACATAGTCACCTGACCAAGCTTGAAAAGATGTAGTCATCTGACCGAGCTATTTTATTTGAAAAGAATAATGGTATTCTTCGGTTAAGCAGGTAGCCTAGGTCGGAGTTTTGAACTTCAACCTTTGGAAAGATGTAGTCGGCTGACCGAGCTACGCTTTTTTAAAAAGAATAAAGATATTCTTGGGCTAAGCGGGTAGCCTAGGCCAGAGTTTTGAACTTCGACCTTTGGAAAGATATAGTCGGCTGACTGAGCTACATTATTTAAAAAAGAATAAATATATTCTTATGCTAAGCGGGTAGCCTAGATCAGAGTTTTGAACTTCGACCTTTGGAAAGATGTAGTTGGATGACTAAGCTACATTATTTAAGAAGAATATAAATATTCGTAGGCTAAGTGGGTAGCCTAAGTTGGATTTTTGAACTTCGACCTTTGGAAATATGTAGTCGGCTGACTGAGATACATTATTTAAAACGAATAAATATATTACTGGGCTAAGTAGGTATCCTAGGGTCTTTCTATATACAAGATAGGCACATCATATTTGCTTTTTCATTCGTAATGATAATTTCTTTATTTCCTTCGTTCACGTATCACTCGACACTTGTTCCTTTGCTTGCTTAGATATGGAATTTCCGCAAGTTCTTTACATGCCATGGCCTCTAGAATGTCTCTCCCTCCATCGTTTGTAGGATGTATGACCCATCTCTATTCGCTTCTAGGATTATGTATGAACCTTCCCATATTGTTCTTAATTTTCCATGTGACTCTTGTCTGCTAGCTTCGTTATTCCTTATTACCTTTTTGCCAATCTTGAAACACCTACCCTTGACTCGTTGGTTGTAATAGCTTTCTGTGTATTTCTTATAATGCTCCTATCGTATTGTCGCTACTTCTCTGCCTTCCATGGAGACATCTAAGTTTTCTCTGAAATCTTCATCGTTGGTCTCCGTATCCCTGTTCTTTGTTCAACTCGTGAGGACAACTAACTCCAATATTAGTGCTTCTAACCTATAGACTAGGTTATAAGGCATTTCCTTTATTGCCATACGTGTTGTTGTCCGGTATGCCCATAACACACTTTGTAACTTGTCGAGTAATCGCCCATTAGCTTTATTTAGTCTTGTTGCTAACCCATGCATGGTTGAACTGTTGGTGACCTCAGTTCGTCTGTTTGCCTCTAGGTTTGCTACAAAAGTAAATTTTTGATTGATCCTGAGTCCTTCACACCATTACCAGAAAGGATTATTGGCGAATTGTGTGCCGTTATCCAAAATTAGTGTATGTAGTATCCCGAAGTGGCATATTATTTTTTTCCAAAAGAATTTGATGATGTTCTGGCCTGTTATCGTGGTCAACGATTCTACCTCTACCCATTTAGTGAAGTAGTCTATTGCGACTACCAAAAAATTTACTTTCTCGGGTGCCTCAAGGAAAGGCCCTACTCTGTCTATACCCCATTGGATGAATGGCCATGGGCTACTGATGCTAATCATCGATTTTGCTAATTTTGTTGGAATTGATGCATGTTTCTGGCATTTCTTGCTTATGTAGATGATACTTTCCGTGTTTTGATACATAGTTGGCTAATAGTAACAAATCCTTGCTATTTTTCGTACTATGATTTGTACCCCTTCATGTGTTCCAATGACTCCTTCGTGCATTTCCCTTATGAGGTATTATGCTTCCTTACTGTCCACACAACGTAAACGATGTTTAAAGTACCCTTTTTTATATACCACTCCCTTTTCTACTACAAAGGATGGTGCTTTAACCTGTAACTTCATGGCCTTCTTCTCGTCCTGGGGTAAACTTGCCTTCTGTTAGGTATTTGATTATCGGTTTCCTCTAGTCGCTCGTGTCTCCTTGTTTTTTGATCCTCGGTAACTTCACACCTTGTTTTGTGATCCTCGGCATCCCAGTCACAAAACCTGAAGGGCACACTCGAGATTGAAACATGCCATTGAAAAGTTCAATGAATATCAAAAGATCTAGGAGTTTCAAATCCAATTAAAACTTAATTATATTTCGTTTTTCATGGTGGAAATTGGTGAATCGTCATTCACCTACCTTCAAATATTTTATAGCTTGGATTACGGCATCCCTCTTCCAAGTTATGAAATAGTTTGTTGGGTCCTAGCCTTAATATTTCATATTGGGTGTTATATTAAGGACTTTAAATCAACTATGTTGAATATCTCCCAAAAGATGTCTAGCTCAGACATCTATGATCTTCCCAAATCTCTTGGAACTTTACTTCCTCCACCTCCTCCAATTATTCTCCTTAACCCACAAGTTCAAGGTCACTCAAGCCCTAATGGCAAGCAAGGTCTATGTGTGATCACATCCTGGAGATGAAGTCACATATTGACAAGCCGGGAGAGTTGGGTGTCAAAGTCTACAGAAAGTTGATGTTCAATCACTTTCTAAGTCACATAGTGAGTTCCTTTGGGACTTCTATGAAACAGACTATGACAAGACCCTTAATGATCTTATCTATTTGCTTGGTGCTGCTGAATCAGAAATGATCTGGAACACTAGTAAAGAAAATGTGATTAGAAGATCAACTTCCCAAAACTTTATGGACATTGAAAATGGTGACACTTGAAATCCAGAAAAGCTTTCGCTTCCCAATGGAAATGGTTTGGCCATAGTCAACTCGGTTGACCAAATGGTAAAGAGAAAGGCTAAGTCTGAGATAGTCCCATTACCAAAGGGTCCATATGTTTATTTTGCCAAAGGAAGGGGCGTTGATTGCGAAGTTGCCAAATTTACCTAAGGATGTTAAAGTCAATAAGTTTGACTCTACTTCAGGTAAAGCCCATTATCTAACTGAATTAAGCTCCTATTTGGAGATTCTTGTTACATGATGTGACTGGGTCACATGTTGATGTTTTAAGAATCAATGAAATGTGAAGAAACTTAAAGGAAGTATATGCTGATTCTGATCGCGAAGATAGATTACGATCGCATGGTTCGGTGATCAGAATTTTTTAAGCTACTGCTTAAGAGTTGTGATAGATTGCTTAGGAATAGATAACAACATAGTTTTCATATGCATTTGCATTGTAAGGATAAGTTTTTTCGCAAGTTTTAAATAAAAGAAAATTTTGTTTTATTTATTTTAAATATCCTTACAAGTGGCATTTGTGGAAAAATGGTTGTTTATATGATTCCATTGATAGCAATATTTGAAAAAAAATGGACTTGATTCTTTCGTTTGTGGTAGTGTCATAATTTACCAAATAAGGAAAGATTCTCATTCCCAAGGCTTCAGTTGGATAGAAACTTGGAATCATGCAAGTTGAATAGTATGATGAATGAGAACTTTCAAGCATTGGAAAATTAAGACTTGTTCACATGGATGTGTGAATCAAGTGAAGGACTAAAGAGATCGAGTACACATTCTTGTGCACTGGTCATGTCCACCACAAAGCTCTTTAAGACTATTCGTCATGATTTACTAAAGTTTAGTAAATATGGTTATACTTACAAGTTTAAGTATAATTCTGAAACATTGGAAAAGTCTCAATGTATGGCAGAACGAATGGGAAGAATCAACTTAGGCAGAAAGATAAAAGTTTCTCAAATCTGAAAAGATGGGAACGTACTTTAGTATCATGTTTTGTGATCATCTTAATGATTAAAGAATCACATCACAATTGGTCTTCTAAGGACATCTTAGTGCATTCTTATGACTAAGAAGAGGAGTCATGAATTGTTGAAATGGTTAAATCGAGAAGATGAGCCATACTTCGTTTCAAAACAAGTCTTAGAATCATACTCCAAGACTATAAGTTGAGTGACATATCTTAAAGAAAGGTTTATAACACTTGTCAAATGTAAGAGTAAAAGTGTCCTACTCTTGTACATTTGAAGTTGGGAAGTTGTGATGTTTTGGATTAAACAAAGACCAACTAAGGCCAATTGTGTGAAGTGTTTGTCTTGATAAAGAATCCGCACTATCCCTTGAATATTTGACAAGAGAGTCTTATATGTCAAGAAGACAGTGGGAGTATAAAAGATCATGAAATAGTTTCAAGAACTAATCAAGAATAAAACCTGTATTTCTTCACTAGCACACGACTTGAGGTTTATAACCTATCATGTTGACACATTTCTATTTCTGTGCCCATTCCAGTAAAAGTTGGCTTTGCGTATGAGTTCTTAGAGTTCTCAGTTGGTTGCATAACAACTTGGAAGCAATGGCAGGCCCTTGAGCTGCCAGGTGGTAAGAAATTAAGATTGAGTTCAGTCCATATGTGTTTGGATTTGTTATTATCCTTGTCTTGTGACTATGGTTTTGACGATTCACATGGATAAGAACACATACACCATAAAATCTAAGGGTCATAAGGTTTCTCTCCGATTCATGAAAATGATGGTGAAGAAACACTTCCATCAAGTAGATTTGAAACAGATGGCAAAAGGTCTAAACAATTGAGACTATGATCACGACATCCCTTTTCATAGTTCTGAAATTGTTTAGACATACATGCATGCTATCTAAGGAAAGGTGTATGATTTTGATAAAGTCTTATCAAGGCAATCTCGTCTCAGAAATCTGAACTTTGGTAAGAAAGTCAATAAAGTATTGATTTCTAGAAGTTCAACTGATTTCTGAGTACATGTCAAAGCTAGTGGGAGCATAAGTGTTATGCTAATAATCATCATGTTAGTGGGAGCATGATAATTATGATAAGTATTTCAAGTTAGCAATGTTAATTATAGAAAACAAAAGTTTAAATTCGTGAACTTGCAGGGGTTGAAAAAGTTGTTTTGCTATAATTAAGGGAGAGGATATACTTCATTTCAGTTCTAAAGGCTTAGATTGAGACCTTAATCATCTTTAGTCAAGAATATATATATATATATATATATATATATATATATATATATATATATATATATATATATGAATTTCATGTTGGATTGGTTCAACTTAAGGAAATTCTATATATTGCGTTCTCAAAATTCGATTATGATTACGACATCCCTCTTCATAGTCAAATTTTGAAAACATGGCAAATAAAAAATATTGTACCAAAAGACTGGTCTAGAATCATGTCTTTATGTGAGACATCATGAATTGCATGTGCTATAATATTTTTCCTTTCTAAATTTTTCCAAATGCCCAGAGGCATTAAGAAGGGAAAAGGTCTAGAATTGGATATGACTAAAATGATTAAGCAATTGTCGAGGACAATCTAAGGTTTACCAAAGATTGGTTGCTCAGGGACAGTTGAAAGTATAGTGCTAATTTTGGAAGGACCATATTGACATATTCTGAAAAGAGGCATCTCTTGTTCAGAAGTGATAGTCAAAATGAGAATATGGAGTTGTCTCCATAGGTGGAAGTTATCTGTGTAAGATTAGAAAACTTAATGCAAGAAGCATGTTCAAAGCAATGTACTTTGAATATGAGACTTAGTTTCCATGGATTTGATCTCCATTGGAATACCTTATAATGACTGTTGACAAGTCTTTATGACTTTGTACATATTCATTACAAGAGGGTCAGTGCATATAAGTTTAAAATCTAAACCGATTTCGATAAATGATAGGAATTTGAAATTCTCATATTTTTCGATAAGGATTTGGGAGTGTGAAATTAGAATCATTGAAATTATGTTCAATTGGTTTATTTCACAAAGTAAGGATCATAGACAAACATAGAGTGCATACTTGGTGTATGGCAAAACTATTGTTTTGAAAAAAAATAGTGTACATGCTTGGAGCATGGGACAACTAGTGTTTTTAATTCAAATATAAAGTTGATAAAACCGAAACAATGAATAATGAGTAATCAGTATGGTGATAAATAAAAAGTGTTCTATTTATATTCATAGGTTTTGATAACATATTGGATTAAGTTATTCTTTTGTTTCATTTTGCATGTTTTGACTTCCAGAATAAACTAGGTCATTCTTCCCGAATGACTAAGTTATTCAAACCATCCACAGTCGGTCATATGTTGGAAGTAGATATGAATCAAGACTGTCATGGGTTGGCTTGTAGAGGTCTAAGATGTTGGACAAAGCAGTGCTACAACACTCATGAGTGCTCATAAGTTCTGAGTATTGGATTCAACCCACGCTCATTTGACTTACTTCATGGATTTTATCACGAGTGATCATGAGACGATAATATCTTATATTCTTCAAACCTAGAGATATGAGTTGTTACTATGAGTTGGTTGTACATTGATTGCACGAAAACTCATTGGTAACTCGATGTTATAAAACATGCCTTTTTGTATGATTCAACAAGTAGTAGAACAAGCCATATGAGTCGAAGTTTATCCATTCCTTTTACCTTCGGGATAAAAGCGATATATGTGAGACCCTCGATGATTTAATGATGATACATGTCAGTGCTTGGCCAAGCCAGGACTGATTTGATCTGTTCAATCAGTCAGTCATCATGAATCAGAAATCGGGAAACAACAAATAGACAGAGAGAATGATTTATAATCCATGTCTCAGTCTATATGATATCTAGAATGGAGGAATATATGGTCCCTTATCTAATGGACAAGTCATTGACGAGATCAGAGTTCATTTACAACGTCAGAGTTCGACAGCGGCTTAAAGAGATATGATTGCTAGTCGGTTCTTGAAGTCATACTCAATAATAGTTTTAGACTTATCCAAGTGGGAGACTATTGGATTAGTGTCTAAGTCCATAACTATAATTGGTATGTATTCGACCCGACTTGGCATGGTCCATTTGGGTTGCACTTCACCGGAACAATTTATATGGATAGTCTTTTTAGAATAGAAGGTTTATGATTTATATTAATATATTATAAGATCTAATATATTAATATGGAATCATATTATTTAATTAGTATTGATCTAGAATTAATTTGATCAAAAGATGACTAATTAAATATGGACTCTAGTATTTATATAGTGTGGGCTAATGCTTATTTAGAATGGGCTAGGCTTGCATGGAAAGTCCATGGATAATCCATGGATCTTTAACCCATGGATCTCATGGAAATGAAAGGTCATGGGTATTAGGGTTTACATGAATGTAACCCTAATCCACCACACTATATAAAAGGAGTCCTTGCCACATGAAATGGCACTAGTGTGTGGGCATAATCAAGGTGGCCAATTTCTATGAAGTGTGTATGTTCTCTCAAGTTATTCCAAGTGTATTTGGTATTGTGTGAACCATTTGAGGTGTCACACTTGGGGCACTAGGCACTCAAGCTTCATGAAGTCATTCTACATCAAAGAGGTATGTATTCTAACTTATTATATTTCATATGAATCAAAGTTTTGTATGCTAGTTAGTATAATACCTTGGATATTCATATTTGCATGTATAATAGAGAAAACATAGATCCAAGGTATTTAGGGTTGCATGTACACTTAGGAGTGTTAGAATGCTCAAAACCCAACAGATCTACGATCCGGATACGACCAACTGCGGGTCCGAGAAGAAGATATACCCAAGACATCTTTCCGAACTCGCTACGGCCATTTTCGAATTCGTCATAATGCCCTTTGGTCTGGCGAATGCACCCGCATCATTTATGGACCTAATGAACCGAGTCTGCCGACCATTTCTCGACAAATTTGTAATTGTCTTCATCGATGACATACTCGTTTATTCTCGTAGTAAAGAAGAACATGGCTAACATCTACGATAGGTCTTGGAAACTCTAAGGGCGGAGAAGCTATACGCAAAATTCTCCAAATGCGAGTTCTGGATTCGCAGGGTGGACTTCTTGGGATACGTAGTCAATGAAGAAGGGATTCATGTTGACCCTTCCAAGATCAAAGATATTGAGGGTTGGGAAACCCTAAGGACGCTAACGGAGATCAGACAATTCTTAGGCCTTGCTGGTTATTACATAAGATTCATACATAATTTTTCCAAAATCGCCAAGCCCCTCACTACTCTAACCCAGAAGGGCGTACCCTTCAACTGCGATGCAAAACAAGAAGCTGCTTTTCAAACCCTGAAACAAGCCCTCTGTAGTGCTTCGATGTTTGTCTCTGCCAGAGGGAACGGAATATTTCGTAGTGTATTGCAACGCTTCCAATCAGGGGCTAGGCTGCGTACTTATGCAGCGTGGGAAAGTGATAGCTTATGCATCCAGACAACTGAAGGTCCATGAAGTAAACTACACCACTCATGATCTCGAGTTGGGAACTGTGGTCTTCGCTCTAAATTTTTGGAGGCACTACCTATACGGAACGAAGTGCACTATTTTCGCGGACCACAAAAGACTCCAGTATATCCTGAACCAGAAATAGCTAAACATGAGGCAGCAACGATGGGTCGAGCTGCTAAACGACTATGAGTGCGAGATCAAGTACCATCCGGGCAAGGCCAATGTGGTGGCCGATGCCTTAAGCCGAAAAGAATACTCGAGCCGCCAGGTAAGAACACTAACGATGACCATCCATTCCCACTTGTCTTCACAAATCAAGGAGGCTCAACTAGAAGCCTTGAAGCCGGAGAACGTCACAAACGAAGCATTACGTGGGATGGACAAGAATCTCGAAATCAAAGAGGATGGAGCACACTATCTCATGGCCCGGATCTGGATCCCAAAATTTGGAGGGTTTAGAGATGTAGTCATGAATGAAGCACACAAGACACGATACTCCATCCACCCGGACTCCGATAAAATGTACCTAGATATCAAACAACATTACTGGTGGTCTAATATGAAAGCTGAAATTGCTACCTACGTGAGCAAGTGCCTGACTTGCACAAAGGTTAAGGTAGAATATCAGAAGCCCTCGGGACTATTACAACAACCAGTAATACCCGAGTGAAAATGGGAACGAATAACAATGGATTTTATAACCAAATTGCCTAAGTCGGCAGACAGACTGGATTCCATTTGGGTGATTGTCGATCGGTTGACTAAATTCGCCCATTTCCTACCAATAAAAGAAACATATAAAATGGAGAGACTAACACGAATCTACATAAGGGAGGTGGTGAGACTACATGGAGTACCGATATCTATTATCTCTGACCGAGATAGTAGATTCACCTCACGATTTTCATAGTCACTCCAGAAAGCATTGGGAACTCAGCTCGATATGAGTACTGCCTACCACCCCCAGACTGATGTCCAAAGTGAGCAAACCATTCAAACACTAGAAGATATGCTCCGAGCTTGTGTAATAGATTTTGGCAAGGCATGGGATACCTACTTGCCACTAATCGAATTCTCCTACAACAACAGCTACCACACAAGCATTAAAGTCGCTCCCTTCGAGGCCTTGTACGGTCGGAAATGTAGATCACCTCTCAGTTGGGATGAGGTAGGAGACACCCAACTAGCAAGGGGGAAAGTAGCCAACAGCACCCTTACAGGAACTGAGATCATCCAGGAAACTAAAGAGAAAATCGTCCAAATCAGGGCATGACTCTAAGCATCTCGAGACAGACAGAAGAGCTACGCTGACAAAAGACGAAAGTTGCTAGAGTTTCAGGTAGGAGATCGCATATTGCTAAAAGTCTCCCCTTGGAAAGGGATGATACGGTTCGGAAAGCGAGGAATGTTAAATCCACGATACATCGGACCAATCGATATCCTCGCCAAGATTGGTCCGGTGGCCTACAAACTGCAACTACCTTCGGAGCTTAGCAACGTACATCCTGTCTTCCACGTGTCAAACCTGAAGAAATGCCTATCGGACGAAACCCTCGTTGTTCCACTCGCCGAGATTGAGGTGAATGAAAACCTCTTGTTCGTTGAAGAACCGGTTGAAATCATGCACAGAGAAGTGAAACATACGAAACAAAGCCGCATTCCAATTGTGAAGGTTTGATGGAGTGACAAACGCAGACCTGAATTCACATGGGAACGCGAGGATCAGATGATGCAGAAATACCCTCATCTCTTCTCTAGTTCTTAAGGAGAGCTTTCCAAAGAATTTCGGGACGAAATCCCCTCTAACGGGGGGATGATGTCACAACTAGAAAATTAGGGCTAGGATTTCTACCTTTGTACGAGATAATGTCTTTGTGTAATCTTGTAACCCTACTATGTTATACGTCAACTTTCAATACTATACAAGTTTATACATCCAAAATTGTGATTCAAGTCGAAACTTCCTCGTGTAAAGCCCAAAATCAAACCCAATAAGTTATATCCACTCAACTTTGGGCCTTAACCCAAGCTTTCTCGGTCCAAACCTCTTAATGGACTAAGACCTCCTTGTTGGGCCCTAATGGGTCGGCAGCCCCTCCAATTGACCTTTTGGGCCGTAAAACCCTCATTGGGCCTTATTGGGCTGCAAGAATTTATTCTTAGACACTAATGCGCCTTCCAAGACCGAAAAACTACTATTGGGCCCTTTTTGGTCCAAAAGCCCTAGTTAACTTTTATATGGGCCAAGAACCCATATTTGGATCCTTGTTGGGCCGAAAATCATTATTTTGGGCTCATCCAACCGAAAATCAATGTTGGGCCTCCTAGTGGGCCGAAAACTCCTTCATTTAATCTTTTGGGCCGAAAACTTTTCCATTTAACCTCATTGGGCTGAAAACCCACATATGGTCCTTAACTGGTCAAAAATTCTTATTGGGCCCAATGTATTCTCGATTGCCTTCAAGCCCAAAAGTCTTTTTTTTCCTCTTTCTCCTTTGGGCCGATCAGTTAGCCCATATATATATATATATATATATATATATATATATATATATATATATATATATATATAAAGGAAAAGGAAGGTGGTTAATAGGAGTGCCACCTATTTTTGCATGGCAAATAACCATGTAGTTACATCCCATGTAACAAGAGACCTCACATCACTAGCCCAAAACTCAAACCCTATCACTTCCTCACTCCTGACCCCTCTCATCGGCCCAACACCCCCCCACTTAACCCCTCTCCACTTCTCATTTCAAAACTCACCCACACTTATCTAATCCTCTCTCTAAAACTCAAAGAAGAAAAACTCTCTTTTCTCTCTTCAAAATGGTGAGTTGTGTGTGTGTTTTCAAGAGGAATTTTCTTCAAATCACATCTCTTGGTAAGTTCATATCAAACTTATGATGTTTTACTTACATAATCTACTAAGATCATCCCTTACACAACATCATTTTCGTGTTTTGCCTCCTAGAACCACCTTGGTTTCTAAAATCTTCTCAAGGAAGCAAGTTAGGACCAAAAACCTCCTTCATCTTCCTCTTCAAAACCGAAAAAGCCCCAAGGTGAGCTTCATACCCCTATTTTTCGAGTTTTCTTTCTTTTGGGGGAGGATACAAGTCAAAGTCTTGCGTAAATCTTTGTATATTTGCTTACATATGCATGTATTATATGATATGTGTGTGAAGTGTTGTGATTTCATGTTAAAGTTCCATAAACTCAAGATTTTTGTACAAATCTCAAGTTGATGGAGCTTAGTTATCTTAATATGTTTTAATTATCTAGATGTTAAAAATGGAAATAAGTTAGTTGGTGTAAATGGATTTTCTTGGTTTGTGTTAATGATCACCAAAAATATGTCTAAGAATATAATAAAAACCAATTTTTGGCAAGAAAACTTGGAAAATGGGAAAATATGTAAACCCCACTCAAAATGGGTTGTTTTCGGCCATTAAGATAAAAATGGACTTTTCAGTAAACATGGGTCATTTTTGAACATTTTAGTAAAAATGGGCCGAAAATGGACTTTTTATTAAAAATGGACCTTTTATTGACAATTTTTGTAAAATTAGGCTAATATTGACAATTTTAGTAAAATTGGGCTTTTATTGACAATTTTAGTAAAATTTGGGCCTTTATTGACAATTATGGTAGAATTTCGCCATTTTTTACAACAATGCTAAAAATGGACTATTTTTGAAACTTATGGTAAAAATCGCTATTTTTGTCACTAATAATTTGTAGTTGAAATTATACACTCGTAACATTATTTATATCGTTAAATAATGAAAATCAATATTCACGAAAATTTCGTTAAGGCTCTTGTGAGGCACTACCTCACTCGTACCTACCTAGTGTGCATAGTAAGTCTTGTAGTTATAACCAGAGTCTTCTGGAGGGAGAGCGGGATATTGTGTATAGATCTATATGGGACCGACACCCCCACACCTGAGCTGCTCCCTACAGCTAGACAGGCCAGTCTAGGGTGACAATTATCTTTAGAAACCGATGCCTGAAGAACGTCAAGACAGACGCTCTCGTCATATTAGTATGGTTGTAACGACTAACATAGAGAATAAGAATATTATATTAAAATTTACGCAATACATATACCTTACTCACGTTACGAAGTACAAAACTAAGCATCGACTATTTTTGCACCTAATTTCACCACTCGGGTCTTAGGGTTTAAGACCACAATTTTTCGTATAAAAGAAAATATATGATTTTCTAGGAATCACTCTCTATATTTTCAAACAAGATAAACAAAGGTTACACATGGAATTATACATGATTTGAAACGAGACTTACAAACTATTTTTACAAAAAAATATTGGATTTTCTGGAAGTCACAAACTATTACAAAGTTTTCTTACAAACACTCTTATGAACTCACCAACATTCTATGTTGACGCTTTTCAAAACAACTTGTATTCTCAGGAACTCAATAAGCAGGTTGGCAGGTAAGGAAATTTGGATATTTGTTGTATTTTTGAATTATCATACATTATGTCATTTTGGATGTATTTTGTAAATAAACACAAAGATGTAAACAATGAATGTTGATATCGTTAATGTATGATGATGATGGTTGCTATGTCTCAATTATATTTAATTGTTATGATATTACAAGATGAAGTCACCCGCCCCCGGACGTTTTAGCCGTCCCGGTTCGGGGGTGTGAAAAGATTTGAACCTGATACCTCTAAGAGCTTGCAAAGTGATGAATGGTTCTGGATCGCTATGTTCCCCACCAAGCTATGAACCTTCATCCATCTTCAATCTCTTCAAAATGAGTAAAACAACACCAAATTCTCCTCAAGAGATTAAATACACATTAATGGAGGCTAAGGGTCGATTTGAGGGTCTTAGGAGGTTTGGGGGCTGGTAAAGAGGCTAGCCCTAAAGACTTAAGATGCTTAAATAGGGTGCACACACTTAAAATTAGGGTTTCATGCACCCCTCGTACGCCTAGCGTACGTGGCCGAGGCTTCGCGATCCTTCCCACTTGGTACGCTAAGCGTACACCAGTGTACGCCCATCGTACTACACTTCGCACCAGTACGCCCCGCGTACTAGGGATTCCTCTTAAACCCTAAAATACTCCGAAGGCCATAACTTCTTCGTTATAAATCTGATTCCGATGATCCTTATATCCATGGAAAGGTAACGAGAAGCTCTACGCTTTTATCAACTCATACCCACCATATAATTTCCTGAACAAGAATCCAATTTCCATAAAAGCCCGCATTGTTACTTTACGAAAACACCCCTTGGCTCCAAAACCTAATTTAAACACCCGAATCATCTAAATTACGTCACCCCACCAAAATGGGTAACGATTCGGGACAGAGCGTTACATGATATATGTTTTGAGAGATCTTTGATAGTCTGATTTTATGATTATGTTTTAGAAACAATGTTTTGTATGACTTATGGTTCATGAAAATGAGTTTTGAAAAACAAAAATTTTTATCATAATTTTTGGGATGTTACATTTATCCCATCTTTGCTTTATATTTGAGGATTCCCAGTCAAATTGGATGCGAATTTTGAGTTCCTCATCAGGTATAAGATTTTTTTTCCATCCTTATCCAACTATCTTAATAGTTTCTACACTTGCTAGATTTGCTTCCACTAATTAAATCCTTACATTCTAGTCACTAAACTTTGGAGCGTGTTCGGCACAGAGTGTTTCGGAGCGTTTGAGAGCTTCTAGCTTCTAGCGTTTGACAAAACGCTCCGTTTTGAACAGAAAGTTGCGTTCAGCATTACAAGCTTCTAACGTTTAATTTAAACAAAACGCTTCAAATCCAAATGTTACTTCGTATAGCGTTTAACAAAACGTTACAAGCTACAAGCTAACAGCTAATTTTACCGAACACGTCATTGGTCAAATCAAAGTCAAAGCTAACTTTGCTAAAATAACACTTTTAACTCCTCATTCTCAAATTTAGTTTTAACTAAGATTAATTTCCTAAGTTACTTGTAATTAAATATTTTTTACTTTATGTGTTTATTTATTATTTTAATTATTTAGAAAACAAATTTCGAAATTTACCCTAAGTTACGTTGTTGCGTATTTTTTTCTACTCCAGAAACTGAAACATATATATACTATATGCAAATAACATTTTTCATATAAAATTTAACCATTAAGTAACTCGGTTTCGTAAAGATCCCTCAAAACTTATCTTACTCGATCACATAAATTCCCTATATTTAACATATCTTTGATAATTTACGTAAAAAGAATTTATTTGTTATGGATATGACTATTTATGTCTTGACGCATAAAGCTCAACGGCTTACTTTCAATTCGGAAATGAATGCTTTGAAGTTGAAATGGAAATGATATGAAACCCAAAGATAACTCGCTAAACACATACCACACCATGTCTCCTTCGCTTTAAATTTGACAACCATATGCACAACCCCACTTCCATTTTCTCACAACCACTAACATTTCGATACAAAAGTTATTTTGTTATTATGAATTTCAAGTTATATATTTGAATAAGGTACCGATATAAATAGCGTTAATACTAGAAATAGCAATTTTTTTTATTATACATTATATTTTTATTTTTCTAGTAGAATATTATAATTTACATTTTTTTTTACCAAATATAGCGAAAGGCAAACAAATGTGTGTTTTACAATTGTCACATTATTTTTTAGACTACGTTTATGTTTTATTATAAAAAAAATTATTGCTTCGTCTATACACCAAACATTCAAGTGGAAGAACTTCATCTTTTATTTCCATTTCAACCCACTTTTCATCTCATTTATCATATTAGTTTTTTTTTTCTTTCATTCTCCGCTCATCCCAAATATATAAAAATCCATCTCTCTCCTCCCTCTAAACTTACATAATTTTTATTTTAAAATAAAAGAAATGAATTATCCTCGTATCTTTTATTGATACTCAAATTTCTACCGATATTAAATGCTGATAATTATTATATTTAATAAAATTAATAATATATTAAAAAACTTGTTATCAAGATTTTAAATAACATTAGACGCGATTTGACGGCAATTTTAAGTCTCAAACTTTTACGAGCCATGACATGTTATGTCGTTTGTAAGACGTAACTTAAGACGACAATTTTGGTATAGAGAAAATGAGAATGTAGCCCTACAATGTTTTGGGTTTTGGGCGCATCAGTCCATTAACTTAATCTTCTTGCTTTTTAAGGGAATAAAGTGGATGACGACCTGTTTATTTGATCCCCTTAACTTGGAATAACCGATTCTATCTGCCAAACAATCAATTTAAGATGACGTGACTTGTAAGTCCAAATTGAGGAACTGTAGTATAGAACACATAAACACACATACACATATACACCATTATCATTTACACACCGACGTATCCCATCTATGTTTCAAGTTTCAAGCTCCGATCATCACCCTCTCTTAGAAGCAAATCCACATATGACAACAAAAATTAACAGAGCATTAAATACAACTAGTTTTGTTTGTTTGCAAATAATGCCTCTGTAAATTACCACCATGTCCATCTTAAACCTATGAACCCAAATCCAAATAATAAAAGCATCCATAATAAATCTTCCATTACTCCTTTCACACCAAATGACATCAAGAACAAAGTAGACAACCAACAAACATCAACCAATATCAATAACAAAACAGACTAGGAAAAACGATTCAATTTCGGTTCTTATTAATTCAAATGGAGTCAAAGAACACCAGGGAATGACGATGATGGTGGAATTGGTTTCTGAGAAGAACATGACATCGTGTTTGTTGATGAGCCATCATGTTCGAAAGCAGAGGGTGGCAACTTTCATCCCTATGATAAAAAGATGCATCCCTAATTTGTAATAAAGAAATCTACCTTGTTGTTTCTTAAAGATTTTGAACCTCAAATGGTGAAATGGGAAAATCCACAATTATATAAAGAAATCCCAAACTGTTTCTTCATTACACTCTTTATCTCTCTTTGCCTTAGAACTTCCTTTGTATTATGCAATCATCATACTGAGAGACACCATACAACTCGTTTCTATGAATCCAGTAGACTACGATGAATCAGTTCGTGTGACGATCGAGTTTATATCCCACCATCCCACTGTTGTTCCTCTTGCTAAAATCCTCAATAATAATTTCCTACTTAGACTGCTCCACAAAGCTTTTGAAAGTGTAAAGATAGACAACTACGTGCTTGAATGCTACATTACCGATGACATGATCGTTCCTGTCATAGAAGAAACCTTCCTCGAAGCAATTGGGATTTCCCCAAATCCTAAGGGTTTACAGGTCGTTGAACCTACTGTAGAAGAATATCAAGGGTTCTTAACCCAAATCGGGTTCAAAGTGGAATACAAGTCGAAAGAGTTCAAGAAATCGTCAGTTCCTGGGACGTGGACGAGCTTAATGCACACAGTTATTAAGGGACTATCTGACAAGTATTGTGGATCAGACCCCATGTGAAAAAACTGGTTGTACCTGGCTTACAACATCGTCACGGGACGATTCAATATTGTTGACCTACCTGAAGTCTTGTGGCAAGACTTTCGGAAGTTTGATGTACATCGAAAATCAAACAAGATTTATAGTCCGAGATTTTAGGCACTAACTCTCTAACAAATCTACTCGGATATACATGCGCCCATTCCCTTGATGATGGATCCAACTGAGGTATATTATTCTTTTAAAGATATTAAATCATATAGAGTTCCGAATCAAACCTCTTTTGGACCAATCTGCCGTCTTCCACAACACATCTTGGACTCTATTCCTTCCGAATCACCTATCAAAAAACACCATATGGAGATGTCGGTTTTAGTTGACCCGCTAAATCCTATTCAAATCTCGTAGGCCATCCCATCAGAAGAGAATAGACATGTCACCTCTGGTCCTCGGATCAAGATTTCTACAATGAAGAGAAATTGATACCCTTCCTAAGTCAAAACCAAAAAGCGGACCAAAGTTGCTGAATCCTCCTAACAGGATTCACATATCGGTGCCCGACCTGACTTTGAGTCTCTGTCAACCCCTCCCGCCTACTCTTTCGAACTACCCTCCGGAGTTTCAAAATAAGTTGCACACACTCACGGGGTGTCTACACATAATCTACCTCCACCTCCCAATAGGGTGGTACCGACATTGAACAAAGTTCCTTGAATCCCACTGGAATACACCCACATGTCATCTTGAGTCCACTTTCTTCTTCACAAGCACGATTTATGGCCCTTGCCATAGATCCTAAGCTTTCCGAAGAAGTAGTAGTTCCTCCAAGTTCTGAAGCCACAACCGAACCGATATCCACCACGAATAAAGGACATTCGAGTACTACTAACATTTAATGGGATGATTTTCTTAATAGGGCTCAAATCTGCCATCCAGAGCTCACACATGATCAGATCGAGTTCACCATGAATGGAATGCGACTTCACGCTGTTCGTTCTCAACGTGATTGTTATATAATTCCAAAGGATGTAGATTTCGATGCTAATATTTCCCACATCGATTTAGCACATAACATTTCTGATGATGTTCCCAATCCATTGGATGATCCATCGATAAATGTTCATGATAGGATTCCAAGTGGAGATGTTCCCGGTTCCAATCCGAATTCGGATGAGCCTCCTTGGAAGATTGTTTCTATTGAAGAGTAGAGTGTGGATGTGGCCGACTCAAATCCTATTTCAGATGATCATCTACGGTCCAATGTAGAATCTAAATGAGATGTTCTTGACTCCAACCTCGTTTCAGATTATCTTCCTCACGTTGATGTTGATGTCGCTAACTGTCAGATCATGTTTGTTGATGTAAACATTGATATTTCAACTGTTCTTCCTTGTCATTCAAAATTTCAATTCCTTCGAGTTTCCTTATCCAAACCCCAAATTGACCTTGGTTTCCAATGGTCTTCTGAATACATGGACCTGGGTGGTGGTGGATAAAATGATCAATAGAAAGCACATTCAACTTGTGGTACAAGTGGTGGCAATCCTGCTGATAGTGGTGACAATAGTGGTTCCTCAAATGAAAATATTTCCAAACTCTTTGCACCGCTCAGGATGAGTAATAAAATTGAGCATGTTGATGCCAAATTCGATTATGTCAATGCTCACGTTAGAGCCATGGACACGAAATTGGATTTAATCATTAAATCCATTTTTGATGTCAAGTCTACCGTGCCATCTATCCAAGATCGACAACATCAACTGGATCAACTTATCTCCATCTGGCTCAAGCATACCATGGAAGAGTCTGAAAGTGTTATGCCAATCTTATAGAGCATCATGAGGATACAATTGGATCAACTTATCTCCCTCTGGCTCAAGGCAACTAACGAGATCATCAAACAAACACATAACCGACATGAGAAGTAGATTTAGCGCTTTGAAAGGGAAATCCATTCAAAGTGTAACATCCCAAATTCACGATAAAATATTTCATTTTCAATTAATTAAAACCATTGTTTCAATTGACAAACCAGGTGATAAAGAAACCAAGTATCAAATACAAATATCCTAAAAATAACGTATCATGAATTCTCCAAAAACGGGCCACCGACGGATGTGTACGATTATGCCTTTACCTTGCCCAATCATTCGAAGTACCTGAAACATAAAATTTAAATTGTAAGTCAAAGCTTAGTGAGTTTCCCCCAAAATACCACCACACACAACAAATAACAGTATACATGATGGGTCCACAGTCATCAGATTGGTTTACCCATGAGCCCACAACAGGAGTCGGGCTTGCCTTCCAGCCACATGTCTCATGTCTGGATTGCTCCCAAGCCCTCAGTATAAGTCTGGCTTGCCTTTTTGGCCCACAACTTATGTCTATCTTGCTCTCGGGTTTGTTGGCTTCTGCACATAGCAGTAATGCCTCAACCCAACCACACTATGTCAACATATGCAACAAATAAACATATAACAACAACAAATAAACATATAGATCTTAACAGATCACTACACCATAGTGATATCCAAAACCAGGATACATAATCTACCAGGCCGACCTTGGTGCCTTCGACCCATATGTACAGTGAGGGAAAAACTCACCTCATAGTCTGAAAAGATAGTTGAACGAATCACTGCTCCAAATACTGCCTCTACTGATCACCTATACATATAAAAAGGACTCAGAATCCAATATACTACTCAAAATACCCCAAATGACATAAAGTCAAACTTGGTCAATGTCAAAGTCAACTCCATCTAGTCACTATGTCGTGGCCTTTCTTGTCTATATCGTGGTCATAAATCGCCAAAACAGACGGATTTAGCCCAGTCACCACGTCGTGGGCATTGGGCTCCCAACAACTTAATAGATTAAGTCGATTTATTTGATCCTAAGGGCTCCGAAGCCCATATCTGGTCCATTCTAAGGTCCAAGTGGATAGTTTTCAACTTTATCCCTTTAAACCCTCTAAGAGATAGAGATCTCATTTATTAGTTCTTGAAAGGGAAAAACATAACTTGGCTTAACTCATTAAGCACTAAATCATGAAGGCTTCTAGTTCCACACTTCCAGAATCGTTTCTTACATTACATACCAACAAAAAAAACCCTTGCTTTCCAGACATGCATGCCAAATGCATGTCTTGGACTTTATTAGGTGAAAATAAGGGTTTTTGGCCAAAACTCCAATGCATGATAGTAAAATTTGATATTACTCCATATCCAAAGCATCAAAGGCCCTAAATGGCCTAGAGATTCCTAAAGTTGCAAAATTTATGAGATCTCACTACTCAATAATCAAGGACATGAACATTTAGGGACAAAATTCAAGATCTAACCATCTATCATGATAAAAATTGAATTTTGGACACTTACAAGGGTCCAAAAGGTTGCTACAACAATGGATGATGTCTTTCTTGTAGATTCTAAGCTCACTTCTTCTTCCTCTCTTTAATGGCTTCAAAAAGCACGAACACAAGGTTTAAACAAAGGTGGAGGAGATTAGGGTTTTCAAAATTTCAATGCGGCTAATGAAGGCTGAGGATGAGCAAACCTTAGCCTTCTCATTCCTTTAAATAAGGAGTAAAACCCAGAAATAGAGTTTTTTCAATTGCCAGCTGCCACGCCGTGGCCATATACTGCTACGTCATGGCAGCCTTAAATGAACCCATGATTTCTTTTTTGAAGCGCCACGTCGTAGCGCCTTTCCCACGTCGTGTCAACCTTAAAACGCTTAAAAAGTATTTGAATTTGAAGTACATCGGGATCTAGATGTTACACAAAGGACTCAATGAACCTTATAATGCAAAAAGACCTTATCAAATTAATTCAGTCTGCACAAGATTTTATAAATATTTCGAATTACAAATTTGTTGAAGTCCTTTTGATCCTTAAAGAAACCCTTCACACACTTAAAGCTCAAGCTCCCACAATCGATGCATATGACAATCTCTCTAAGATGGTGAATCCGAGCTTTCAAAATATATTTGAGAAGATTGGATATTTGAAAGATGACATCAAGTTTGCACTGAAAGTTGGACCTTCCGATGCAAGAGGGGGATGTAGTGTGTTAGGATTTATTACGAACATAAATGATACTAAGAAAACTATTAAGAAAACAAGATATACATATAATCTTGTTGGCTCGTATTCAAGTCTAAATGAGTATAGGAGCTCGAGAGTACAAATGATAGAATGATGCTCAAAGTTTTTACTTTACTCTAGTACCTATCCTATTTATAGGATACAAACAGACTTACAAAAAATTACAAGGACTAAACATCTAAGCTTTGAATACAACAATGCCTTGTAAAATATATAGAGAGTCGAAACCATATGGATTTCAACTCCTGACTCTAACCAATTCGACTCCTCACTATTACCGTTTCGACCCCTACAATATCCCCATTAGCGAGAGAAGTTGAAATTATGCAATCAACTTTAGAGTCTGAAGAAGTTCACTTCGAATCTCCATATAAAATAAAATGGTCTTTCGAATCTCTGGTTTGTATTCACTTTCATTCTTCTTGGAGTTATTAATTCGAATAAGGAGATTTATATACTAAATGTTCGTATAAGTATCAAGATCACTCACTTGAAATAAGAACTGAGTCATTCTCCAATTCCTATTTTTTCCTCAAAACACGACACCAAGAGGTTGATGAATTATTTCACCATCTTCATAATCATCGATGTTAAGCTTTCCTCTTACCAAAGATTGAGGGACTTTCGAAGGCTTCTTGACAGCTGTTGCAAGCACAATATCAGTGATTTCCAAGTAATCATAATAGTTGTCAATAAAAACTTTGATATGAGAAAAACCAATGATGAAATCATCCTTGTTGGTCTCTATTATCCTTGATACATCTACATCACTCAATATCTTTATGGCCGTGATCAAGTCATTTAAGTTCATTAATGGAAAATATGCTATTTTGAACTGAAAAGCAATGTTATGTGCTCTTAAGACAACATAACAGAAGTTTTGTAGCAGACCTTCAAATAATTTTTCACGAATGATGGTCATCACTTTTACTATCTTCACAGGAGACCATATATCTTCTTCAGTTTTCCCCAAGACTGCGTGAAATCAAATCTTCAGTCTTTCAAATTCTTCCTTATCATTAAAGTTCTCGACAATCTTGAATTGAGAAGAAGTAAACAACATGTGATTGATTGGAAAGTCAAGCTGATTAAAATCAAAAATTTCTATGTCGTAGTTCAAATTAGGCACCTTCCGAAAGTAATCATTCATTCCAATCGAAACAATATCTTTAATTGTTTCATAACACCATTGATTTTTTGGATCACCCTTGTTCAAGCCAGGTGGGTCATTTGCTCTTCGCCTCAGAATGTTGTTGATCTGCCTTTATTTTTCAATTTCAAGAGCTTGCTGATTTTCTTTTCTTCTTCTGATAGAACAACATAGATAACTTTTCCTTTATCACTTGAATCATCATTCAAAGTAGACTTGTTAGGAATCGAAATCGAACTCGAACCTGCAACTCCTTCGTTTATTGAGATTCCTTTTGTCAAAGCTATTGTTGCTGTTGTTTTTGTGGAAGTTATGGTCAAAGACATGGGAAGTAAAGTTAGAATTTGTGTCGAAATTACTTTCCCAACTTCAAATTCTTTCTCTTTATCAAAATCCTTTGAAGAACCAAGTCCTCCAATTCTTTGCACTATACGAGGATAATTAGTTGGTAAACAAAGGACCAACTGAAGGATTAGAGCATGCTCAAATTTCATATTTGATACAATATTCAAAATCATTTGAGAAAGATACTCTTGAGATATTGTCGATTGATCCGAAAGATCAACCTTTGAAAGAGAGTCCTTGATACTTGACAAAATTTCTTCCATCTTCTAAAAAAATTGTCTATCTTTTTTGTTGAATTAAGGTGTCTAAGCCAATAACTAAACTGACATATTCTGGAATTAGAAGCAAAGTCCTTTTTGGGTTGCCATCAAAACTAGTAACTAATTAGAGTGACAGTTGGAGATAGTGGATAATTTGTTTGTTTATTATATGAATAATAAACTAATTGAAAATTGAAATATATGATTCATTAATATATTATATGATTAATATATTAATTGGAAATAGTTATGATTAACTGATTAATTAGAATTGATTTGGATTTAATTCTAATATTAATTAGAATTAATCATTCAAAGGACTCTTTGGTTTCCATGAGAGTTTCCTTAAGAAAATATAAATATGACACCATGGATGGCATATTTTCTGCACACCTTTACTTGCTTTCATAGATCCGAATTCATACTATAGTCTCCTCTCTCCTTAAGTCTTCATGCTACTAGAGTTTTGGGTACAAGCCATTAGAGGCATCAATTCCTTTGGTGCTAGCTTTCCAAGATCTAGAAGAAGGATTCTACTTTGATTATTTACAATAATAATGAAAAGGTATGTGACCCTAATTTTATATGAATTTCGATTTCATAGCCTCTCTCCTAGGGTTTTCATGATATTCATAGTTAGTTGCTATCAATAGAGAAAACATAGATCCTTTCTAGGTTGCATGTGAACTTAAGGGTTTAAGTGTTTTTCTGCCACATGTAATTTTTATGTATAACCTAGAAAACCCATCAGTGGTATCAGAGCCATAGATTTTCTATTTGATTGTGCACTAAAATGAATTGATCAAAAGAAGGATAAGGGCTTATGATTAAATTTGAATTATTTAAATTAATTGCTTAATTGGTAAATAATTATTTAATCCATGAAATTAAATTATTTAATTAATTGTTTGGTTGGTAAATAATATGATTTAAATTTATTTAATTAATTGTTTAATTAAGATCAAAGATTAAATCATGATTTTGTTTAAAATTAATTATTATTACTTGTTTAATTCGAAAGATTATTTTTAACCCCTAGTATTTAGAAAAGTTTAAAATACGCCTTATACAATATATATATATATATATATATATATATATATATATATATATATATATATATATATATATATATATATATATGATTAAAAGTTTAATGTATTATATGTACAAGATAAGTCAGTCAAATCACTAGTACGCCTTATTCACGAAGCCATACTCTAAGGGGGTATAAGGAAGCGGCCTATAAAATGACAGTTGAATGGGTGTCTACTGTCACCCACCCCTCGCTTGTATGGTGGAGGGTCGTTAGCCGAACGGATTTTGTAGGATCTAATCTCTTAAAAGTATGATACTATAAAGTAACTAAACCTTTTGTAAATCCCACTCTAGTTACTTTAGGAAAAATGTGAAATTGTATGCTAATCTATGAAAATGCACATTGTTCCTGTTGGATTAGGTGTCTAAGCCCATAACTATTTTGGTATGTACTTGACCCGATTATGAGCATGGTCCTTTTGGGTTGTGTTCACCATAGTAACTGACAAGATGAATTAATGAGAAAGAGGATTAATAATGATTTATTAATATATTATGTGAATAATATATTAAAATAGAAATCATATTATTTAATTAATATTAGTCAAGAATTAATTAAGAATTAATTTTGTGGCTAAAAGAGATTAATTAAATAAAGGGGGCTGATATTGCAATTATATGATAGTTGCAAATTAGGCTATGGATTCCTAATGGAAAGGGCATTGGACGAAATCTATGGGAAGCCCATATGATTTTCGTCCAAGGGCTTTCTAGAGGGACTGCATGGGTTGCTTAAGGCCTAAGCAAAGAATTAGGGTTTCACCTGAAACCCTAACAACCCTCACAAGTATATAAAGACCCCTAGGGCTCCCAAAAACGTGGCTAAGCATTCCTTGGAGTATCTTGGACGTTTTGGTGCCTCCTCCTCCCTCTCTTAAGTCATCTTGTTGCTAGTGGTGTTTGTGACTCCATTATAGGTGCAACACTTGAGGCACTAAGCTTTCAGAAGCCAAGATCAAGAAGGATTGTGATTGTTATTACTACATAACAATCAAGGTAAGATCTAAACCCTAATTATATGTTTAATTTGATTATAGTATGCTAGATCTAGGGTTTATTGCTTTGGTATCCAATGTTGTATGTTTAATTAGAAAAACCTAGATCAAAGCAATTAGGGTTGCATGAACACCATAGGAATGATGTTATGCTCATAACCCATCAGTGGTATCAGAGCGTAGGTCGTTTTTCTAGTTGAATAGATGCAAAAGTGAACTGCCAAAGGATCAAAAAGTCAAATTTTTGCTGTCTGCGACGCCGACTCGGTGAGTCCATCAATGGAAACAGCGAGTAGCCTGAACTCGGCGAGTCCATCAATGGACTCGGCGAGTCCAATATGTTGTTGCCAGGATTTTCGATTTTTGAGCAGATTTTGTTAAGGATAATTACCAAAACTTGTTTTTATTGCCTAAAATCGATTTTTTATGATTAGAATGATTATCGTTATCAAAATTTTTGGATTTGGTTAAATATGGATAATATAGGATTATTATGAGTCAAATATTTGACCTAGTAAGTTTGAAAAGTTTCAAATTACACCCTATTGGTTTTATAGTTTAAATTTGAACTTAAAAGTTTTAGTTTTGGAAATTTAAATAGTTAAACCCTAATGTTTTGAAAGGTTTCAAAACTTGCCCTCATGTTCTAGAATTTAATTTTAATTAAAAGGTATTAATTTTGAAATATTAAATTCTAAAACCCTAAAGTTTTGAGAAAGTTCAATTTACACCCTTATGGTTTATTAATTTAATTAAGAGTTTAATTAAAAGAGATAATTAATAAATCATAATTATATGGTTTAAGATTAATCAAATTAAAGGTCTAATTTATTAATTAGTTTAAACCACTTAGTATTTTAAAAGTATAAAATACACCTTATACTATATAACATTTAAAGGTTTAACATATTATATATGTATAAGTAAAGAGTCAGTCTTACCGTTAGTAGGCCTCATTCACGAAGCTGGTCTCTAAGGGGTGTTTAAGGAAATTGCCTATAAAATGACGATTGAATGGGTATCCACTCTTACCCACCGCACTCTTGACTAGTGGAGGGTCGTTAGCTGAACGGGTAGGATAGGACACAAACTTCCATTATAAGTATAATGTAATGCAAGTAAATAAACCTTTTATAAATTCCCAAATCTTAGTAACTTTAGGAAAAATGTGGAATTGATGCTATTCCATGAAATTACACTTTGTACCCTTGCCAAGACGTTAGTGGAGCGTGTGTGGTTAACCGGCACACTAAATTGAGTCTAGCGAAGGGGGCAAAGGGTGACTCAATGTTTGTCAAAGATCAATGGAGCGTGTGTGCCTAACCGATACATTGATTAGGTGATTGTAACATTGAGAGTACCTAGTATATTTGCATGGTTATCCACACCTTGTTTGTGATCCTCGACATCCCAGTCACAAACTTAAAGGGCATAATCGAGATTAAACATGCCATTGAAAATTTCAATGAATCTCAAAAGATCTAGGAGTTTCAATTCATTTAAAACCTAATTTTCAATTTTCGTTTTTCATGGTGGAAATTGGTAAATCGTCATTTACCTACCTTCAAATGTTCTACAATTTGGATTACGGCATCCCTCTTCCATTTTGTAGAATGTTGTGTTGGATCCTAGCCTCAATATTTCATTTGGGTGCTATATTGAGGATTTTATCAACTAACTTGAATTTCTACCGTTTTGTAGATGTCAAACAACTATGGTCTTCCTGAATCCGTTGGAAAACGTTTTCTGCTTGAAGATGATGTTCCACGATTGGATTGTGGAAATGGAAATCATTCTTCACTTCCTCCACCTCCTCCAATAATTCTCCCTAACCCACGTGTTCGAAGACTTGAAAAGTTCAAAGTCACTCAAGCCCTATTGGCAAACAAACACGAATGTGGAAAGTCTGTATGTGCTCATGTCTTGGATATGAAGTTGCATATTGACAGATTGGGAATGTTGGGTGTCGAAGTCTCTAGGAAGCTGGCCGTTGACTTGGTTCTTCAATCACTTCCTGACTCATATAGTGAGTTCATTAGAGAGTACTATATGATGGACCGAGACGTGACTCTCATTGATTTTACTTATTTGCTTGTTGCTGCTAAATCAGAAATGATTTGGCGAACAGGTCAAGCAAATTTGTCTGGTAAATCAATGTCTCAACCTTCTATGGACAATGGCGACATTGGATGTCCAGAAAAGTTTTCTCTACGCAATAGAAAGTTTAAGTCTGAGATAGCCCCTTGTGCCATTCCCAAAGAATCTGTGTGTTTCTACTGCCAAGAGAAGGGGCATTGGTTGCGAAGCTACAATGACTACCTGAGAGATCTAAGAGATAGGAGAGTCAAGATGTATGACTCTACTTAAGGTAAAATCCACTATCTAACTCTATTTGCAGCTGTGATTAATCGAGTATGAGAATCAAATCAGAGTAAAAGATGAAAACGAGAAGTAAATAAGATCTAGTTCATCTCATATTACTTCCAATGAACACGAGTACAAAATGATAGTAAAAATGGGAAAAATCTCCTATCAACTCTATGTTCAGCTCCTATTTATAGGAGGCTGAAAGTACAAAAAATACTAAGGCTAGACTTTAAGTTTCGTTAAAAGATTCCGTAGCACATACATAAGGAAACATACGAAATAGACAAATACACAGACTTCGACATATTACAAGATATTTCGACTCTACAATCTCCCCCTTTGTAATCATGTCGAACTTCTCAATTTGTGAGAATCTGTGAACCAAAATGCATCATCCTTCGTATCTCCGAGTACCATGTCATTATTTTCCTTAACTCCATTTTATCTCCATCATTGTTCTTCTTGCAATTATTCATACGAACAATGAAGTTCATATATTGCGAAGTCGTATATCTTTCTATCTCTAAAGACTGGAATAATAACCTCTTAGCTTTGCTATTCTTATCTTTTCCAGCAAAGACCAATACAAAAGGCTTTAAGCATATCTCCCCATCAGCATATTTCTTCAGTTCAACTTGAGTCTTCGACAATTCCATAGCCACTTTCACTTCCTTTCCCATTACTGATGCTAACTCCACATCAGTTAATGCTAGACAATCATAGTAATTGTATATGAAGACTTTGATATGGGCAAGACCAAACCATAATACCTCTTTGTCAGTCCCTTGAAGTTGCGAAGCCTCCATGTCTTTCAAAATCAATGGAACTTGAATCAGGTAATTCAAGTTCATTAGAGGAAAATCAGCAACCGAGAAATCACATACTTGATTGTTCGTTCTTATAACATGATACCGAAAATTATGTATCATATTCTCGAACATTACATCCTTCATTATACTAACAACCTTCTTGATCTTCACTAAAGACCATATTTCTTCTGGTTCTTTTCCAACAACCGCATGAAACCTAAGTTTCATATGGATATAATCATCCTCGTTGTCGAATTTCTCAACTATCTTGTATTGAGCCATGATAAACATCATTTCATTCACTGGAAAATCAAGCTTATTCATATCAGTGTTAGTGATAGAATAGCTTTTCTTGGGCTTTTTCTCAAATGCATACATGTGATTGAAAGCAACTCTTGCTTCAATATTCTCATAACGGTACAACTTCTTTGGATCTCCGTTATCCATACTAGGTGGATCACTTTCATGAAGTCTTAGTATGCTTTGTATCTGCCTTTGCTTCTCCATTTCAGCTTCTATCTCAGCCTTCTTCTCTTCCTTTGGTTTTTCAACCACAATCACTTTCCCTTTATCTTTTACAGCTTCAGAAACCTTTGGCTTTGAAGAACTTGAACTTCCTCCTTCAGTTGTTGGACCAATTACAATTTTCTTCAGAATGAGTCTTGTTGTTGTCTTTATGGCTTCTGTTGTATTCACCTTTGGTACTATAGGTATTAAGACTTGAGTAGAAACCACTTTCATTAATTCACCAGTAGAAACAATCTTCTCAACCTTTTTCAACTTTTCAACCCCTTTTGTAGTTTTCAAAGATTTGCCTTCTTGAATTTTCTTTTCTCCCCCTTGCACCCCTGTGACAACAGGTGGGACACTAGTGGGTAACATGTTTGCAAAATTCGAAATTAGAGAAATAGCCTTCTAAATGGCTTGATCCAAACTATGTAACTTCTGAGTTAAAAACTCAGGAGTTAAAAACGAAGTTGGAGCTGGCTTCGATACTAACTCTTTCAGTTCTCCAAGCAAAACACCCATCTTGTCAAAATTCTGAGCATCTGTTGTATCCTTTGCGTCAAACTTGGGAGTTAAAGCTTGATACCATTCAACAATTGTTCTGACTGCAGCCGCAATAGTGTCAACATTCGACTTGATTGTCGAATAATTGGAATTCAGCTCATTCAGTTCTTTGGAGACTTCAACCTTCAGCTCCTCATGTTTTCGATTGACATCTTCCCGTACTGTCTTAACATCTTTAACAAAAATAACATGTCGTTCTTTTCTAGTCAAACGAAGATCTTTGAGTGCAGAATTAGACGAATCAGTCTGAGCTTTGACCCTCAATTCGTTACTTTTATCCATTACATCCAATTGCTTATGCATTCGAAGCTTCATAGCCTTTAACATAACATCAACTTCTATTCCTGACACTGAATTCTTTGCACCAGAATCAGCTTGTGATTGAAGAATAGAATTGAGTTTTTGATTGAGAATCTTGAACTGTTTCCCCGACATCAGCATATGATCAGGGATGTTCTCCTCTTCGGAATCAAATTTCAAATCAGCAAATGTTCCTTCGAAACCTCCTCCATCGATTTCATCATCGGAATTTGGATTTGGTGGATCGGTGGATTGTGATGGGAAAAGTGTAGTGAAGGGCTGTTTTAATACTTGATCGAAGGTTGGTGAAGTATTGGTATTGGAAATGTGTTGAATAAAAGGTGGAAGTGAAACAAAAGTACTTGAAATAGGTTCAGGAATACCTTGAGATGATGGATTAACACTCACAACAACATGTGCACCCATATCAGATACGTTTGCAACAATGGGAGAAATTGGAACCTCCTCAGGAACTGATTTGGTTACAACAATTTTGAGTGGAACTATTGTTGTTGTTGAGGAAACAATGGTAGTGGTT
Organism: Lactuca virosa; assembly: GCF_052849685.1. Taxonomy (NCBI): domain Eukaryota; kingdom Viridiplantae; phylum Streptophyta; class Magnoliopsida; order Asterales; family Asteraceae; genus Lactuca; species Lactuca virosa. Next base: position 142,107,262 of record NC_136432.1, read on the forward strand.
TGTGGTAAAGATATTGGTGCAGAATTCGATCCCAATGGTGTTTCTGAAACAACTTCACTATCAGATGACTCATCTTGAACCACTACCTTTCGTTTCTTTCTCTTCTTGTTGATATGATTCGCCACATCCTCAGCTCTTCGCTTCTTGGAGGATGGTGAAACTGGTGCAGGAATCTCACGAACTTTCACTCCTTGTCGGCTAAGCTGAGGTTTGCGAATAGTAGGAGATTGATCTTTTGATGAAGTTCGTTTCTGATAAGTGAATTCCCTTAATATTTTGAACACACCTAATTTCGAAGGGATGAATTCCTTCGAAGATTCAGGAACAACCTTATCCTTAGGCTTCTCAGTTTCGTTTACAATCTTCTTAGGAGACTTAGACTTAGCTTGTTTCTTGGAACTTTCGTGAACAACAACCTCTTCAGGAACTTTCTTTGACTTCTTTCACTTCTTGGATGAACCTTCATCACTTGTTTTCAGCAAAATCCCAGTTTCAACTGAAGGATTAACATGTTGCAAGTATGCCACCAATACTGAATTTGTGGGATTAACTTTCTTCAACATTCCATCAACAATTCGAGCAACATTTGGGAATACTTATGAATCATCTGCAACAGTCTTTGGAAAATGATACTTTACGAATTCTGCCTTAGCCTCATCAGCAGGAACTGGAATACCTTATTTCTCATATACATACTTAAGAACCAAACTCCAGTAACGTGCACACGAAATCCTTTTACCACATTCGTGTTTTCCAGGCTCTTTATAAACTCTTTCCAAATCTGAGTAGCATAATCAACATTGAGATCATAGTACAACCCTGCTATCATAACATAAACTTCCATTCTCCCCTTATCAAGCCCTACACTTCACCCAATTAAGAAACGAAGGTATATCCCGAACAAAAAATTCCATATGCAAGGAAGACCAGATTTCTTGAAATCACTGATCTTAATGAGTGGTGGCTGATGACCCATCTCGTTAAACATGAACATAACTTGATCACAAGTAGGTTTAAAGAATGGAGTTGAATTTGGAATTACCAAGATTTGAGTAAACAACTTCTTCGTGAGTCGAATTCGCTTTTCATTCACCAGATTGAATGTGATTACATCAGTGGCTTTTCTGTAAGAAGCAGTGGAACCGGCCATTGATAACCATGAGAATGGGACTTCAAAAGCATTGAACATCGCAGTTGTGAGACCTGAATATTGAAGAGCAACAATCAACATCTTTAGTTCTTCAGGATACATTGACACATCTCCTTCAACCTGATAGTTGGTGCTTTGAATCTTCATAAGTGGTTGAGATGCAATTTCTTCAGTAGTGGTGGTTGGATCAGCCGTGTAATTATAAAAGGAGATATTTAGTGCTTTTTGATCGTAGTGGTGGTTGGTGCTTTGAATCTTCATAAGGGTTTTGAGAAATTCTTGAAGAACAGAGAAATTTAGTGCTTTTTGATCGTCTGTGAATTTGTACGCGTAATTATAAAAGGAGATAATAACTTCCTTTTATATGTAACCCCTATTGAATTCCAACCGTTTTCTTGAAAGAGTAAGCCACGTCTGTCCTTGAAAGTCGCACCACTAGCCGTTAAACGCGTCATGTCAGATAAAGTTTCTTGAAAGTCGGGCCACGTTGCCAAACTGTCACATCAAACTGTTCGTGAGTACCAAGTGGATAAGATCGATAACCTTCAGCATGGAGGTTAGGCTCTTTCGTCTTTAGGATTAGAGACGGAGTCATATGCCAGACTATCGAAATCATCAGCGTGAGTTGGTAATACTCAGAACCTCAAGGATTTCGTGAGTGCAGTGTGCTAATAGAATAAGATAAGAAGCAAACTAACGAAAATTTGGGATTTGTGATGTCGAAAAATAAAATTTCGACAAAAAGGCAGTTATACCTCGGGCAAAGGTTGCTTCGTTAATTATCAAGAGAGATAATCAACAGCTTGTGTATGTTCCCGTGAATTTCAATTGAATACTTGTAGAGAAGTATCGAAGGTCTTCTTTTTCAAGGCTTCGTGGGTGGCTTTAAAATTTCGTTACATATCAACCTAAACATAAGGTGAATAATTGTAACCGAAATTACTTGTTTGACCAGTGTAGTTAGTGACAAGTATGCTTTGATTTAATTTGAAAGTGACAATTGAAAGAATTGATACTCCCACGAAAATCATATTCAATGAAAATTTGTTTTCAGTTGGATCCTGTTGGGTAACAAATGTCGTGGGTTTCAAACATTTGATCAAGACCACTCATAACGAAAGAATATGATTTGGAGCATCGAAAATTTGGTACTGAAACAAATGTTTAGTGAAAATCTGGAACATAGTTCCCCGTCAATTCCTTAAAAATTTAGAAAATTTGGTTTCACTTTATCACGGCCTCATGAATCAAGATCATAAACACAAAATTTTGATATGTCTAAGTCATGATTGGTTTGATCAATGACCTCTTGGACATATGTCATTGTGTGTGAAAGGTGTTTGAAGTTTGAGATGAAAAAGGTTGTTTCCCGAATTCAATTGTACCTCTGTTATGCTTCGACTAAACAAAATACTCTTAACTCATTTCAGAAGAGTTAGGTAGCTCAGTAGACTAATGTGAATGCAAGCCTGATTGGGAAGAAATTTTCGTAATGAAAAATTTCATTAAGGCTTTCGAAATCACATATTGAGTCAATGGAGGCTTGGGTCGACATGCTGCAGCATGCTTCTAGGGACATTCTAACTAGTACAAAGTTGTCGAAAATTTACCTTACCCTAGAAACGCAAGCATGACCCTTGTAAAACTGTCGTGAAATCTGTACTAAGAAAGAAAAGAGAAAGTACAAAATAACAAAAATCTTTTTGGTCTTTTATGTTTTTGAAAAGAAAGAAAATATTTTTGTGTTTTTATGTTTTTTGAAAAATAAAACAAATAACAAAAGAAAATCTTTTTGATATTTTTGATTTTTCGAAAAGAATACAAAATAACAAAAATGTTTTTGGTTTTTCCAATTTTTCAAAATGAAATACAAATGAAAATTTAATAGTGTACCAAACTAACGAAACTTTTCTTTCCCAAAAGTCGAAAACGAAGCGTATCGAAGCGCTGAATATGAACAGTAACCTCTGAATGGTTAATACTATATGCCTCTGAATCATTCAATAATGCCTCTAAATCGACACTTTTTCACGTTCTTTCTTTGTTATTCTTTCAAAAGTAAGTCCTGGAACCGAACTTGCTTCAATCATTCCCAATCCTGTCAAAATTCGAACAAATAATTTTTCGTCCAATGCTTTTGTAAAAATATCAGCAAGCTGATCAGTTGTTTTTACAAAATGAACTTCAATATTGCCATCTTCCACATGATCTTTAATGAAAAGATAACGAAGTGCAATATGTTTGGTTTTCGAATGTTGTACTGGATTATGACAAATGCGTATAGCACTTTGTGAATCTCAATACAATGGAATCTTCATATTAGTTGCATAGTCACGCAATTGACTCTGGATCCAAATGATTTGCGAAGTGCAAGCGGAAGCTGCAACATACTCAGCTTCAGCAGTAGAAATTGCAACACAAGTTTGCTTTTTCGATTGCCAACTTACAAGCTTCCCATCTAACAATTGACATCCTCCACTTGTACTTTTTCGATCAAGTGTACATCCTCCCAGATCTGCATCTGAAAACTCTTGAATGAAAAATCCTGATTTCGAAGGATACCACAATCTTAACGAAATTGTTCCCTTGAGATAACGAAAAATATTTTTCACTGCAGTCAAGTGTGGTTCTCTTGGATTTGCTTGATACCTAGCACAATTACATACAGAAAACATGATATCAGGTTGACTTGCTGTAAGATAAAGCAATGAATCTATCATACTCCTGTATAAAGTAAGATCAACAGCAGGTGACTCTAACGAAGGATTTAGCCTTGTTCCAACCGCCATTGGTACTCTTAACTTAGTACTATTCGTCATTCCAAAATTTTTGAGCAAATTCCTGGTATATTTTTCTTGATTGATGAAAATTCCTTCTCTGCATTGATAAATGTTTAAACTAAGAAAATTATTGATTTTACCCATCATGCTTATTTCGAATTGGCTTTTCATCAAACATTCGAATTCACTAGACAAAGCAGGGTCAGTAGAGCCAAAGTAATATCATCGACATAAATTTGAACAAGCATTAGATGATTCCCAACTTTCTTTCGAAATAATGTGGGGTCAACTGATCCTTTTTTAAACTTCTATTATTTTAAGAAACTGGTAAGAGTTGCATACCAGGCTCTTGGTGCTTGTTTTAACCCATATACTGATATATCTAAAATATAAACATGATCATGATATCTTCATTAACAAAACCTGGAGGTTGTTCAACATAAACAGTTTCTTCGATTTCACCATTGAGAGAAGCACACTTCACATCCATTTGATAAACATCAAAATCTTTGTGAGCAGCATAAGCCAAAAATATTCGAACAACCTCGAGTCTTGCGACAGGGGCAAATGTTTCTTCATAATCGATACCTTCTTGTTGCGAATATCCTTTAACGACTAATCGTGCTTTATTTCGAACAATATTTCCATCCTTTTCGGTTTTGTTTTTGAAAATCCATTTTAATATGACAATTGAAACAATTTCAGGGTTAAGAATTAACCTCCAAACCTTGTTCCTATCGAATTCAGCAAGTTCAGATTGCATTGCAACAACCCAATTTGAGTGTTCCATTGCAACCTTAACTGTCTTTGAACAAGCATTCAGTACCTAATTCTTTGCATGAATTTGAGCTCTAGTTAAAACTCCATCTTGTGGATTCCCAATGACTTGTTCTTTTGGATGATTTCTTGTCCATTTTTCCAATGGTGGATATGCTGGATCAAAGTCCAATGGTGCATATTCGTACATTTCTTCCTTTTCGGATCCTGCAACATAATTATTATCATTTATTTCATGAAATTTATCATTTTCATCAAGATTTATGATTTCAGTATCATTATGCTCCCCCTCAACATAATTGTCATTTTGATGCGCCCCCTCGAAAACATCATTCATACTACTCTTCTCCCCCTCGAAAGGATGCTCCCCCTCAACAGTTGAAGGTATATTCAAGTGCTCCCCCTCCACTTGAGCATCTAGCATACTTTCGCCATTAGCAGTCATATCTGATGTGATTGTTGAATCATCAGTATGTTTCGAAGATTCAGGAGTTTGATTATCAGCATCATTTACTTCAGCATCAGCAGCCCTGTCTGGAATACGAATAATTAAATCATAATCAAAATCAGATGAATTAGAACTTTCAGACTCATCATTTGATTCATTAAGAATTGGTTTTTGTTCGAAATGTTGTTTAACTTGTTTCACATAATAATCATCAAAAGTGAGATTAAATGTTTCTTCAACTTTTCTTGTTCGCTTATTCAACACTCTGTATGCAACCGAATTATTTGAATATCCCAAAAATATTCCTTCATCAGCCTTAGCTTGAAATTTCGAAAGATTATCTTTGAGATTCATGATAAAACACCTGCAACCAAACACATGAAAGAATTTGACATTAGGTTTTCAGTTATTTATGATTTCATACGGAGTTATATTGAAACGACGATGAATAAAAGATCGATTCTGAGTAAAACATGCGGTCGAAACTGCTTCTACCCATAGATATTGAGGAAGATTCGCATATGTCAACATTGTTCTTGGTGCTTCGCAAAGAGACCTATTCCTCATTTCAACTGCACCATTTTGTTGTGGTGTATATGGCGGTGAGAAATTATGCGAAATTCCTTTCTCAGTTAAGAACGAATCAAGCACATTGTTTTTAAACTCAGAACCATTATCACTTTTGATTTTACGAACTTTCCTTTTCAGACTTGTCTCATTTTTCTTGATAAATTCAATCATTGTTTGAGCGACTTCATATTTTAACCAGAGAAAATACACCTAAGTAAATCATGAAAAATCATCAACAATAACCAAAATGTACCGTTTCTTGTTGAGAGTTTCAACAGTTGATGGTCCACAAAGGTCAATATGAAGAAGTTCCAGCGGTTCAACAATTTTCGAATCTATGACAATTGGATGTCGTTTACGATGATGTTTTCCTTGTTCGCAACCTGCACATAAAGTATCATTGTCAAACTTTAGAACAGGTAAACCTAGAATAAGATCGTCTACTACCAACTTATTCAGATTTCGAAAGTTTAAATGAGATAAATGTCGATGCCACAACCAGCTAACATCAGATGAAGCTTTCAAAAGTAAACAAACTGAGGGTTTCCCAACAATAGGTTTGATGTCAAGAGTGAACAGATCGCCATATCAATTTGATTTCAGCAAAACTTCGTTCGTATCAACATTGGAAATGATACTTCCTTCTTCGTCAAACACAACTTGATTGTCAGTGCCCACAACCAGTTGTGAAACACTTATCAAATTATATTTAAGACCTTCGACATAAGCAACACGATTTACAGTAAACTGTCCATTCGTTACTTTCCCGTATCCTTTTACTTGACATTTGTGATTGTTTCCAAACTTTACTACTCCTGCATTTTCTAAACTCCTAAAATCACTCAAATTCTCTTTCCTTCCAGTCATGTGATGTGAGCAACCACTATCAATGTACCATTTCTCATCATATTGATCGTCACTAAGTACCTGCATTCATTAAAAGAATTTAGGTACCCAAGGCTGTTTGGGTCCTTTGTCATTAGTTTGAAAAAGGGAATGAAATTTAGAAGCTAAAGCCCAATTTCGAACTTTGGTTTTGAAAGTATCAATTAAGTCGACATCATCAGTTAAAGATATCGAAACATAATTTTTCGATAGTTTTAGACTTTCACTGACTTTCTTCTCATGCTTCTCAGTGTGTTTTTCCTTTGAGATTGGTTGCCATTTTTGAACTGGAGTATTTGATTCTTTCGAAGATGAACTTCCAGATGAAGTATCATTCAAATACTGTTCATAGGACTTCTTGATTTGATTTTGAGAAAACTCTCCCGATTGATACTTTTTCCCTTTTTCCTCAAGCCAATGATTGAATGTTTCCACCGCAGATGAACCTTTTGTGTACGAAAGTTTAGTGGCTTCGTGTGTGGATGGATTTCAGAAAATTTGGTTTTTGCGGAATAAACTTTGCAAATGGTTTGGATTTATTTTTCACATTAGTTTGATTGTCTGCAAACTTTCGAACGTTTTCAAATTTTCGACCATTCTCAAATTTTCGAACATTGTCAAATTTTCGAACATTCTCAAATTTTCGAACATTGTCAAATTTTCGAACATTCTCAAATTTTCGAACATTGTCAAATTTTCGAATATTCTCAAATTTTGAACATTGTCAAATTGATGAACATTAGCAAAATGTCGATTTGTTCTATTTGAAGAAAATCTGTTTTGATTGTTTGTTGGTTTTGAAAAAGATGAATTTGAAGTTGAAAACTTTTGTTGACTTTTTGAATGAAAATTCTTTTGTTGCTTATTTGTTTGAAAAGTCTTTGAAGATGTTGATTTTGATAACTTCGTTGGAAAATTTTGAGTATCAGACGAATTTGGTTGAGCAGGATTTTCCTTTTTATCCGAACAAGTCGAAAACTTTGTTTGTACTGTTTTAGGCAACCCATTTTCAGACATTGTCTTGGTTGGTATGTTTGATTGCTTTTCATTGGAAACTACTTGCCAAAAAATTCTCTTTCGTGCTTGTCTTTTCGAAATTCCTCTTTCTTTCGAAAATTTTTCAACAAGATCCTTAAATTCTAGTGAATTAAGTTTCACATTCTCATTTGTTTCTTTAGATACCTGTTTCAAAATTTCTTTTGTATTTTCTTGTTTATCAACCCATTTTCTTTGTGGTTTATGTCTTTGAAAAACAGACGGATTATTTGTTAGATTGTTTTTGACAGTGCTTTGGTTTGAAAAGAATCCTTCGTCTGATGTTTTCTTGTTATCTTCTTCGACCATTTTGTTGAACTCTGGTTTGATGTTTTCAACATTTCCAGTAGTGACAAACACTTGATTCGGAAATACAACATCATCTGAACACTTAAAATTTGGATACACAACAGTATTTGTTTCTAAATAATGAGCACCTTTTTCAGATACAATTTTGTCGAAATTTTTAGTGTGTCCAAACACTTGATCAGCAACAACTCATGGAATGGATGTTTCATTCGAAACATTCTTTTTTGGCTCAGAATTGTCCAAAAATTTTTCTTCATTCTCATCATCACTACTATCTGTTTGACTGTCTCTTACACTTACATGATCAAAGTCACAAACTTTCGAAGTAGATGGTCTATCAGTGTCATCCTCAACCATCGAATCATTACAAATTTCTTTACCTTTTGACTTAGATGTGACGTTAATGACAGATAACTGAGAACAATCGATACTTTCCTCCTTCTCAATTTCACTGATTTCGCTAAAACTATTATAATTATCATCGATATCAGCAAAATTAGATTGAGAGTCAAGTTTCAAATTCTCAGTTCTTTTCAAAATTTTGATTTATTCACTTTTGGTCAAAGTATCATTCACTATCTCAACAAGTTCATCAACATTCAAATATTCATTTATTTTAACAATACCATAAGCAAATCGATTATCAGGCACTTTATCCAATTCTGCTATGGTTTTCTCACAATCATAGGACAGACTATCAACTTTCTCTCTTTCAAAAACAAGAAAAGGCAACAATTTCCTACATTGCTCTTTGCTTATGTCAGATGAGTGATGCAATGAAGTCAATTTAGCATATAATCTTTTTGCTGAATTACAGTAAATGTTTCTCTGAGCAAGTAACATTCGAACATCCTTATCTAGACATTCCCTATCATTATTCACATTATTCAATTGCAATTTCAAATACTCTACTCTGCTTCGTTTCGAATCTAACAATTTATGGGTCTCTAGCAACTGGATGTTCAGTGTCTTAGCTTTATTACTAGCAGACACCACAATTGTATCAAAGTAAGCATCAGTATCATCAAATGCAATTAGTTCAGAATCATAAGCTTGTAAAGGAATGTTAAAAGACTGAAGAATAGCATGTACCTTGGTTGTCATCGGTGATTTGTCTCCTGATTTGGTCATGAAACAATGACTAGTCACCACTTCGTCCTCATCTTCTTCAAATTGTACGAATATAGCCCCATGCTTCGGATTACACATCTTTTCATCATCAGATCCTGAAGACCAGATTTGATATGTGCCATCCTCTTCACCTTCAGCTTGTGCAACGAAAGACAACCCATTCGTCTTTGCACGGACTTCTTCCAATCTTTCAACATAATATGCTTCGTCCTTGACCCTATTCTTTTTCTCTTCTTTCTTACGAAGCATACAATCATTAGCCAAATGATTTACTCTGTTGCAGTAATGACAGTCAATGCCCGAATCTCCCTTAAGTTTATTCTCAATTTTGGCTTCAGTTGCCTTCACATCATTCTTCTCGAATTTCTTCTTCTCCTCACCCACTGACTTATTAACGAAACTTCCTTTCACATCACTCTGCTTCACCTTGGGATTGAAAGTTTTCTTGAAAAACTTTTTAACTTGGTTGTTCGAGTAAAAAGCAATCGTTTCATCATCAGAATTCATTAGAAAGCCTTCGTCATTAGAATCATCTTTCTCTACAGCTTCTTTCTCAGACATTTTCAAAATCAGAGCAAAAGGACCTCCCAAACTCAGTTTCGACTCTTCATCCATCTCATTCACTCCACTTTCGTGAGTTTTCAACTAACGAAGCTTTGTTGATTCTTCACCATCATGCTGACACTTATCCACTCCTTACGAAGTCCCATCACAAAAGTGAGATTGAACTCCATTGATGACCTTGTGATTCCATAATGATTGCATCTATAGATCAGTTCATTAAGACGATCATAGTAAACATCAATCGTTTCATTCTCTTTTTTTATGAACTCTTTCAGCTCCACAAGACACTGCTTAACATAATTTATCTTTGTTTTCTCGCTTCCCTAATACTTTTCCTTAAGAGTATTCCAAATATCCTTTGCAGTGTTACAACCACGGATGTAATTGTAAACAACAGGTGGCAAGGCACCTCACAATTATCTCAAACAACGCTTTCCGTTGTTCTTCAGCCTGGTGGATTGATCAGTAACTGCAGGTGCTGATCCAGATGATCCAATATGTTGAACATTTGATGGAGGTTGAGCGATTCCTGTAATGCAACTCCAGAGTTCCTCGTCCAATCCGTTCAAGTAATCCTCCATTCGATCAGCCCACTGATCATAGTACTCTGGAACCAACATAGGAATCTTCGTAGAAGATCCTAACAGATGAGAAAATGAAGTCATCGTGTTCATGTTGAAATTCGCCATTAACGTACGGATGAGATTTTTCAAAAAAACTTGAAGAAACTTGAAATTGAATGAATGAATTCATCAGAAACTCAAAAACGATTACTCGATTACACAATTCAAACGCAAAATCAAATCAAAACTGTAGATCAAAGATTATTTTCAGAATCAAACAGCGTGTAAACTTTTGAGACAAACTCGCAGCTCAAAAACTAATGCAACTCCAGAGTTCCTCGTCCAATCCGTTCAAGTAATCCTCCATTCGATCAGCCCACTGATCATAGTACTCTGGAACCAACATAGGAATCTTCGTAGAAGATCCTAACAGATGAGAAAATGAAGTCATCATGTTCATGTTGAAATTCGCCATTAACGTACGGATGAGATTTTTCAAAAAAACTTGAAGAAACTTGAAATTGAATGAATGAATTCATCAGAAACTCAAAAACGATTACTCGATTACACAATTCAAATGCAAAATCAAATCAAAACTGTAGATCAAAGATTATTTTCAGAATCAAACAGCGTGTAAACTTTTGAGACAAACTCGCGGCTCAAAAACTAGTGATTCAATTGAAAATTAGATCTTAGCAGTATTGATTCCTGCTTTGATACCAATTGTAGCTGTGATTAATCAAGTATAAGAATCAAATCAAAGTAAAAGATGAACACGAGAAGTAAATAAGATCTGGTTCAGCTCATATTACTTCCAATGAACACGAGTACAAAATGATAGTAAAAATGGGAAAACTCTCCTATCAACTCTATGTTCAGCTCCTATTTATAGGAGGCTGAAAGTACAAAAAATACTCAGGCTAGACTTTAAGCTTCGTTAAAAAGACGCCTTAGGAAATACATAAGGAAACATACTGTCACACCCCTAATCCAGAATGACAGAAACATTCGGGGGTGTGACAGATTGGTATCAGAGCATTGTTTATAGTGAACTAAGTATATCGAACCACATAAGATATACAAACTATAAATGCAAAGGGACTAAAACCGTATGACAAAACATTTTCACAAACTATACTTTTAATAAATTAAAATGCTAGTTTTATGAAAGTATAAGTACATGCATGCATCGGTCTAGTATCATAGTCAAAACTATAAAAAAGTAAAAGGAATGGATAAACTTCGACTCATATGGCTTGTTCTACTATTTGTTGAATCATACACAAAGGCACGTTTTATAACATCGAGTTACCAATGCGTTTTCGTGCAATCAATGTATAACCAACTCATAGTAACAACTCTTATCTCTAGGTTTGAAGAATATAAGATATTATCGTCTCATGATCACTCGTGATAAAATCAATGAAGTGATTCAAATGAGCGCGGGTTGAATCCAATACTCAGAACTTATGAGCACTCATGAGTGTTGTAGCACCACTTTGTCCACCAACTTGGACCTCTACAAACCAACCCATGACAGTCTTGATTCATATCTACTTCCAACATATGACCGACTGTGGATGGTTTGAATAACTTAATCATTCAGGAAGAGCGACTTAGTTATTCTGGAAGTCAAAACATGCAAAGTGAAACACAAGAATAAATGAATCAAATATGGTATCAAACCCTATGAATATAAATAAACACTTTTATTTATCACCATACTGATTACTCATTATTCATTGTTTCGGTTTTATCAACTTTATACTTGAATTTAAAACAATAGTTGTCCCATGCTCCAAGCATGTACACTATGTTTTCTAAACACTAGTCATGCCATACACCAAGTATGCATACTATGTTTGTCTATGATCTTTACTTTGTAAAATAGATCAATTGAACATCACTCCAATGGTCCTCTTTTCACAGTCCCAAATCCTTACTGCAAATGCAAGAATTCCAAATTCATGCCATTTACTGAAATCTGTTAGATTCTAAACTTATATGCATTGATCCTCTTAATGATTATGCACGAAGTCAGAAAGACTTGACAACAATCATTACAGAGCATTCCAAAGGAGATCAGCTCCTTGGAAACATCCTTCTTTCATTAAGTTTCCTAATCTTACACAGATTGAATAATTTCTAACTTTGAAACATTTCCATATTCCATTTTGACTATCACTTCTGAACAAGAGTTGCCTCCTTACAGATTATGTCAATATGGTCCTTCCAGAATTAACATTATACTTCCAACTGTCCTTGAGCAACCAATCTTTGGTAAACCTTAGATTGTCCTCGACAATTGCTTAATCATTTTAGTCATATCCAATTCTAGACCTTTTCCCTTCATAATGCCCCAGGCATTTGGAAAATTTTAGAAAGGATGAATATAGCACATGTAATCGATCCTATATCCGAAGCATATGGGACACGATTCATGATGTCTCACATAAAGACTAAACCAGTCTTTTGCTATAATATTTCCATTTCAATTTGCCAAGTTCTCAAAATTCAGATTATGAAAAGGGATGCCGTAATCATAATCGAATTTTAGAACACAAATAATGGACCCATAGATAGAATTTCCTTATGTTGAGCCATTCCAACATGAAATTCATATATATATATATCCTTGATTAAATACGATTAAAATCTCAATCTAAGCTTTTAGAATTGAAATGAAGTATAATTTCCTCTCCCTTAATTATAGCAAAACAACTTTTTCAACCCCTGCAACCTCACGAATTGAAACTTTTGTTTTCTATAATTAACATTGCTAACTTGCAACCTTTGTCATAATTATCATGCTCCCACTAACATGATGATTATTAGCATAACACTTATGCTCCCACTAGCTTTGACATGTACTCAGAAATCAGCTGACTTTCTTACCAAAGTTCAGATTTCTGATACTAGATTGTTTTGATAAAACTTTATCAAAATCATACACCTCTCTTAGATAGCTCACATGTGTGTTTAAACAATTTTAGAACTATGAAAAGGGATGCCGTAATCATAGTCTCAATTGTTTAGACCTTTGCCACTTCTCACAAGTCCATGTTAGTGTGCCGGTAAACCACACACACTCCACTAACGACTTTGAGAATGCAAATATCACAATTGCTATCTAGCTAAAATCTACTTAGTGAAAGTGTTTCCTCACCATCATTTTCATGAATCGGAGAGAAACCTTATGACACTTAGATTTAATAGTGTATGTGTTCTTATCCATGTGAATTTGTCAAAACCATAATCACAAGACAAGGTTAGTGACAAATCCAAACTCATATTGATTAAACTTGTGCAATCTTAAATTCTTGCCATTTGGCAGCTCAGGTGCCTGCCATTGCTTCCAAGTAGTTGTGCAACCAATTGAGAACTCTCAGAACTCCTATGCAAAGCGAACTTGAATAGGCACAAAAATTTCAACGCGATAGGTTATAAACATCAAGTCGTGTGCTAGTGAAGGACTTTAGGTTTTATTCTTGATTAAGTCTTGAAACTTTCAAGAGCTTTAAGACTCCCACTGTCCTCTTGACATATAAGACTCCCTTGTCAAATATTCAAGATATAGTGCGGATTCTTTATCAAGACTAACACTTTACACAATTGGCCTAAGTTGGTCTCTGTTTTATCCAAAACATCACAACTTACCAATTTCAAATGTACAAGAGTAGATAACCTTTTACTCTTACATTTGACTAGTATTAACAAACCCTCTTTAAGATATGTCACTCAAGTTACAATCTTGGAGTATGACTCTAAGAATTGTTTTGGAACGAAGTATGACTCATCTTTTTGATTTAACCATTTCAACAATTCATGACTCCTCTTCTTAGTCATAAGAATGCACTAAGATGACTTTAGAGGACCAATTGTGATATGGTATCTTAATCATTAAGATGATCATAAACATGATACTAAAGTACTCTCCCATCTTTTCAGATTTGAGAAACTTTTATCTTTCTGCCATACTTTGATTCTTCTTATTCGTTCTGTCTCACATTGAAACTTCTCCAATGCTACAAACTTATACTTAAACTTATAAGTATAATCATATTTACTGAACTTAAGTAAATCATGACGAATAGTCTTCTTGATCTTTTGTGGTGGACTTGACCAGTGTACAAGAATGTGTACTCGATCCCTTAGTCCTTTCCTTATTCACATAAGGAATTAGTCTTAATTTTCCAAGCTGAAAGTTCTCATTCATCATACTATACAACTTGCATGATTCCAAGTTTCGGTCCAATTGAACCTTGGGTGATGAGAATCTTTCCTTATTTGGTAATATTAGACACTACCACAACCGAAAGATTCAAATCCATTTTTCCAATATTGCTATCAATGGAATCTTATAAGCAACAACTTTTCACAAATGCCATTGTAAGGATAAATAAAATCAAAACCTTTTTCTTTTATTTTAAAACTTTGCGGAAAAACTTATCCTTACAATCCATATGAAAACCTTGTTGTTATCTATTCCTAAGCAATATAAATATCATAACTCTTAAGTAATAGCCCAAAATTCTGATCACCGAACCATGCGATTGAAATCCATCTTCGCGATCAGAATCAACATGTACTTAATAGAGTTAGACAATGGACTTTACCTGAAGTAGAGCCAAACTTATTGACTTTACCATCCTTAGGTAAATTTGGCAGCTTCGTAACCAATGCCCTTTCCTTTGGCAATAGTTACCTATAGACCCTTGATAATGGGACTATCTCAGACTTCGCCTCTCTCTTTACCATTGGGTCAACCGAGTTGACTATGGCCGATCCCTTTCCACTGGGAAGAGAGAGCTTTACTGGATATCCAATGTCATCATTGTCAATGTCCATAGCGTTTTAGGAAGTTGATCTTAGCAAATAGATAAGATCATTAAGGGTCTTGTCTTAGTCTGTTTCATAGGATTCCCAAAAGAACTCACTATGTGACTTAGAAAGTAGTTGAGCCACCAACTTTCTCAAGACTTTGACACCCAACTCTCCCGGCTTGTCAATATGTGACTACATCTCCAAGATGTGATCACACCTAGACCTTGCCTTGCCAATAGGGATTGAGTGACCTTAAACTTTTTAGGAACTTGTGGGTTAGGGAGCATAATTGGAGGAGGTGAAAGAAGTATGATATCCATGGGACATCATCTTCATTTAGGAAAGCTTGTTTCAAGAGATTTGGGAAGATCATAAATGTCTAGACCAGACATCTTTTTGGGAGATATTCAAGATAGTTGATTTAAAGTCCTTAATATGACACCCAATATGAAATATTAAGGCTAGGACCCAACAAACTATTTTATAACTTAGAAGAGGGATGCCGTAATCCAAGCTATAAAATATTTGAAGGTAGGTGAATGACGATTCACCAATTTCCACCATGAAAAACGAAATAATTTATTAGGTTTTAATTGGATTTGAAAGTCCTAGATCTTTGAGATTCATTGAACTGTTCAAAGACATGTTTCAATCTCGAGTGTGCCCTTCAGGTTTTGTCACTGGGATGCTGAGGATCACAAAACAAGGTGTGAATAACCATGCAAATATACTTGGTACCCTTAATATTTACCCCTTAATCAGTGTGCCGGTTAACCACACACGCTCCACCGATACTATGATAAATATTAAGTTACCCTTTGCCTACTTTGTTAAATCCAGGTTAGTATGCCGGTTAACCACACACGCTCCACTAACGGTTTAAACAAAGTGCAAAGTGTAATTTCATTGATTAGCACCTTATTCACATTTTCCTAAGTAACTAAGATTGGGAATTTATAAGTGTTTAGTTACTTAGTATTTATCATTAATACTTTTAATGAAGGGAGAATTATAGTCCTTGTCCTACCCGTTCGGCTAACGACCCTCCACCAGTCAAGGAAGCGGTGGGTGAGAGTGGACACCCATTAAACTGCCATTTTATAGGCAGTAACCTTATACCCCCCTTATAGACCGGCTTCGTGAATGAGGGCTACTAACGGTAAGACTGACTTTACTCTTATACATATATATAAATATTATTAACTTATAATATTATAAAGTATAAGGGTTGAATTTTAACTTTTAAAATTCTAAGGGCTAACTTGGAATTAAAGTATTCATAAGTGAAAACTTTTCAAATTCCAAAACTTGAGGGCAAGTTTTGAAACTATTCAAAACTAATTAATTCCATAACTTATGAGTTTAAAGTAGTTTTAATTAAAACTACTTTAAACTAATTAATAAAAAAAATAACTTTTTTTATTGTAACTTATGGAACTAATTAAGGTTACACTTTTTTTTTAATTTAATGAAGAGACTCTTGAACCTCCATAACTTGAGGACAAGTTATTGTTGGATTAGTGTCTAAGTCCATAACTATAATTGGTATGTACTTGACCCGACTCGGCATGGTCCATTTGGGTTGCATGGCATCGAAACATTTGGATAGACCGTTTATGAGGAAAAGACATTTTGTGACATATTAATATATTATAAGTTCTAATATATTAATATGAAATCATGTTATTTAATTAGTATTGATCAAGAATTAATTTGGACTTAATTTAGTGATAAAAAAGAGACTAATTAAATATATGGGGATTGATTGTGTAAATCATTCATTCTTATATATGTGAGCTTATGATCCAAGATTCCTTTATGTTGGGTTTAACCCATGTGGTGATCCATGGATACTCCATGAAGGTTAAAACCCATGGAGCATAAGGAATGGGTAAAGTCATGAGTTACATGGTGTAACCCTAATAGCCACACTATATAAGAACCCCTTTAGTTCAAGAAATTGGCACTAGTGATACATATTTTGAGGGCTAGCCGATTTGAACATGTATGTCTTCTTCTCATGGTTATTCCAAGAGTTCATGATGTTGTGTGAACCATTTGAGGTGTCACACTTGGGGCACTAGGCTCTCAAGCTTCATGGAGTCAAGCAACAACAACAAGGTATGTATTCTATCTATTTTATTATCCTAGTATCAATGTTTTGGTATGCTAGTTAGGATAATACCTTGGATAATCATATTTGCATGTATAATAGAGAAAACATAGATCCAAGGTATTTAGGGTTGCGTGTACACTTAGGAGTGTTAGAATGATTAAAACCCAACAGTTATGGAGTCATAAAACCATTTAATTAGAACTAGACTCTTCATTTTGTAACCTTTGCCAACTTTTATGAGTTTTATGATTCTTAAATGTGACTTTTCATATAACTTGAGGACAAGTTATAAAAACACACTTTGGAATCAACTCTTAGATTAAAATGGATTGAAAACAACTATTTCACACAACTTTTCTATTAATCTAAGAACCTCATAAGAACAAGATAATTCAAATCATCAATCTTCAAGAAATTAGCATGAACATACAAACTAATACAAATCTTGAAATTATGACAATTATCTTAGAAATTGGATTAGCATGAACATTACCACATCAAAAACAAGTTTATAAGTCCAAAAACATCTTAGGGTAATGTTCCTAGTCCAATTCCAGCCAAAACAATCGAATATATGCATCTAACTCGATTTTTTCAGCTACTTTTGCAAGTATAACAAGAAAACAAGCCTTGGCTCTGATACCACTGTTGGGTTATGAGCATTCTAACACTCCTAAGTGTACATGCAACCCTAAATACCTTGGATCTATGTTTTCTCTATTATACATACAATTATGAACATCCAAGGTATTATCCTAATCTAGCATACAAAATAATAAATATAACAAGATAGAATACATACCTCTTTGATGTAGAATGTCTTCATGAAGCTTGAGTGCCTAGTGCCCCAAGTGTGACACCTCAAATGGTTCACACAACACCAAATACACTTGGAATAACTTGAGAGAAACTTGAACACTCCTTGAAATCGTCTAGCCCTCACACTCACACATTAGTCCACGATTTCTTGAGCCATGGGATTCTTTTATATGGTGGCTATTAGGGTTACACCATGTAACTCATAACTTTACCCATTCCTTATGCTCCATGGATTTTAACCTCCATGGAGTATCCATGGGTCACCCCATGGACTTAGTCCAACATAAGGAATCTTGGATCACAAGCCCACATATATAAGAATGAATGATTTACACAATCAACCCATATATTTAATTAGTCTCCTTTTGATCACTTAATTAATTCCAAATTAATTCTTGATCAATACTAATTAAATAACCTTATTAATATATTAGAACTTATAATATATTAACCAACCTTAAGTGTTATTTCTCTCATTATAGTCTATCCAAATGCATGATGCCATGCAACCTAAATGGACCATGCCGGGTCGGGTCAAGTCTTACCAATTATAGTTATGGACTTAGACATTAATCCAACAATTTTGATGGTATTGCAGGATCTAAAAGGAAGAAGGAAGCTTAAGTGAAGTGAGATAAATTTGATCGTGGGAAATGGACTATGGTCACATGGTTCGATGGTCAGAATTTGGAGCTACTACTAGGGAGTTCGGATAATTTAATAGATTGCTATTACTCTTCAGAGATGTCAAGAAATACAGTTTTTCATTTTATGCATTTTAAGGACAAGTTCATATTTTCTTTTTAGCAATAAAATGAAGTTTTGGTTTACATAGTTGCCTTATCTTATTTCCTTGCAATGTGATTAATGAAAGTGTTGATTATGTTTCTAATAATAGCAATATTAATTATGGATTTGATTCTTATGATATCGCTTGTGGTAATATCATAATTAACCAAGTGAAAGGAAATCTCATCACCAACTAGACTGATAATTGGAATCGTACAATTCAAATTGTATTATATATGAGATTCTTGTTCATTGGAAAATTATGACTCAAATCATTGTTCACATGTTTATGTGATGCAGGTGAAGGACTAATAGATCTAGTATATCTTGATATGGACTCTTCAGATCCACCACAAAGGACGATAACTCTATTCGTCATGATGTACTTATTTTTCAATAAATATGGTTTTGTTTATAAGATTAAACAAAATTCTAATACTTTTAAAAAATTCAAAAGAGTAGCCAAACGAATAGAAGAATCTTTCAGGCAGAAAGATAAAAGATTCTCCAATCTAAAAAGAAAGGAGGATGCTTTAGTATCACGTTTTATGATCGTCTTAGTAATTGTGGAATTGTATGACAATAAATCCTCCAAGAACATCTTAGTGCAATTGTATGACTAATAAGAAGAATAGAACATTGTTATAAATGGTTCGATCATAAGACAAGTTATACCTTGTTCCTTATTAAAGTTTTAGAGCCATGCTCTAGTAACAATGAATCATACCTTGAAACTCATTTCAAAAACTAAGAAGGATAACAACACCTCATAAAATGTGGAGTAATAATGTTTTATTACTCTAGCACATTTCGAATTGGAGTTGTGATGTTTTTGTTGATCGAAAAACAAACTGAGACCTATTCTATGAAGTGTTTTCTTGTCAGAAATCTGCACGAACTTTTGAATATTTGTTTTATCTCGTCAAGGAATGTTTCTTGAGAGAAAAACTCATATGTCAAGAAGTCAGTGGGAGTCGTATTGATCTTGAGGGTTTTAAGAGTCACACGACAATGATCCTTTTAATTATCACTAGCACGCGACCTGAGGTTGATAACATGTTGTTTTTACTGACACATTATAATTTTTTTACACTTTTAGTTGAGTTGGCAACCCCTATGAGTTGTATGTTTTTCATTTAACTGCAAAAGGCTAAGCACGTTGGTCAGTGAAAGTACATTGATCAATATGGGTGAGTTGCAAACAACATGGAAGCACAGGTGGGCTTTTTAGCTGCCATAAGGCAAGAACTTTAGATTAAGCGAAGTTCAGTCCATGATGGAAAACTAAATGTTATTTTGGTTTGTGCTAAACCTTGTCTTATGACTGTAGGTTGAAAAATAAAGTTCTACGTGGATGGGAACATACGCACTTCGAATCTAGCAGACAAAAGGTTTCACTCCAGTTCATGAAAATCATTATGAGGGTAACGACCCAAATTTGTTTTCGTCAAAGATGTTAGCTTCCGTTAGACAAATATTATTTTCATATGATTAATTCGATTTTAAGGGTACATAATGAAATAAATTAAATAAAAAAATGATTTTACTTAATATAAAAAAGAGAATTATACAATAATTAAAAGGGAATAATTATAAAAAAAGATATTAATTAATATATATATATATATATATATATATATATATATATATATATATATATATATATATATATATATATATATATATATAAGAAGTAATTTATATTTAACGTGCATATAATTTAATTAAATTGATTTATAGAATTGTTGGTATAAATATAATTTACTTAATTTGCATAATTGGGGTTGAGGGACTCAAATGTCATAACCAATAACCAATGTACTTTGAGTTATGGTTTGAGGTTGAAATTGTTATTTTAACTTCTTGACATGTTGCTACTGTTAAGTAATCAATTTTTATCTTTATAGTTGATTTTGGTTATGACTTAATGGGTTAAGTTGTCAAATAACCCTTAAAATGCATTGCTGGGAAATTCTGAAAACTTACCAATCTGCCCCTGTTTTGAAAAAAATGTAGAAAAATCATAAGAAGACGTATCAGTGATTTGTAAACTCTTAAAATTTTCATTTTGAGTCTAGTTTACCCATGAAGTTTTCCAGGACATGTTGTTTCCTCCAACTTAAGTGAAAATCGTGTTTTTCACCAGCTGGTCAGAATTTAGCTGCATTGATAGGCAGTTTTGTAAAAATCATATAAAATTGTAGAAAAACTGTTTGGACCTTTACAAATACTTTATGAAAAGATAAGAGTCTAAAATTTTGGAATATACAAAATAATGGATATTTGGAAGGCCTTGGTGGTGTTAAAATTTCTTTGAACAGGTGGTTGTTACGGGTCAAAATCTGGAACTTTGTTCTAAACGTTCGTCTATATGTTTAGGCCTTCTACTTTCAACATTTTTGTGTCATCTGTTTTGTAATCTCATAATTACACAATTGATTTCTTAATACCATCATTCAATCCTTTTGTGTGTAAAATTGAGTGACTATAATCCTTCACCTAAAGTCTTAAAGCATATGGTGATTTTTGGTGAATGTCGGAATTCTGCACAGCAAATTTTCCCCATCTTGCGAGAGCTATAGCTGCTAATCTGGGCAGAATTTGATGATGCTCCAATGTCATGAAGTTCTAGGAAATTGAGTCTAGTTTCCAGAAAGTCCGATTTCATCCCCATTAGAGCTGTAGATTCTGTTTTATGCTAAAAAAATGAACATGGGTTGGGCTGGGAAATTATAAAAAAATAATATAAAAGTTAGAATAAAGTTGTATTTTTGAAACATATACTTTATTTGTTTATTGAATGTTATGTGTGGTGTTTAGGTGGAGCCTTGAGAACTTCAAGTAAGTTCAACACTTGGAATAAAAGGAAATTTTCATCAAGGCTAATGGTGAGGTCATAGTTTTAACTCACTAATGTTTCATGACTGAAACGTGTAATCCGTAGATGGTGATTTGATTCACTTTAGGATGACCATGTCATTGCTTGTGCTTGATGATGATTTGATATTTATGATGCTAATATCTGCTTTGTGCTAATGTCATGTTATGACCTAATTGCTATGTTGCTTACACTTTGATGTACTTGATGTATATGACATGCTAGTCTAAATTGCTTGTAAGAATGATGTATGAAAGTGATTTGATGTGTTGGCTATAAATATAATGCATGTTTAAATACACACTTATATTGTATGAATTACATGCTTTACTTAATGTATAAATGACAATGCGGGGTTATGCATAGAGGGTTTGGGTAGTTCATGATCTTTTCCAAAAACCTTATCCGGATCATTAAGGGTGCCTACTAGGTTGAAAGAGTGACTATAGGAAGAGCTATAGCCACAGCGGTTGTTAGTTTCCGGTCTTTCTAGATGACCGTGTGACACATGGTTTACGGGCACTTCGGTGTTTGTGGGCTGGAGTGATGTTGGTCCCTCGTTCGCGGCCAGCGCAAACATCACGTGGGAATTAGGAGGTGTATCGGTAGAATTGACACTGTTTGTATCGATCCTGAACGACACCGCAGGGTACTTGTACTTTGCAAAGTCGGAGTAGCGAAAGTGGAGTCACGGGATTGGTGTTTCGGTTGGAATTCATGAGCCACTTAGAGCATTTGGCTTGCCGTGCACACTAGTGAACAAGGTGATTCTCTTGGGTTAGGTAGAACTAAGGGACACTTTTCTATCAATCGGTTGGATAGATACAATATGAGGTTGAATAAATAACAAAATGTTGGTTGCATATTAAAAGGTTGAATATATAACAAATGTTTGGTTGTATATTAAAAGGTTGAATATGTAACAAAAGGTTGGTTATTAATAAAATGTTGAACAATTAAAGGTTGCTTATATATGAAATGTGATTGTTTACATGCTATGCAGTTGTTTATGTGGTATTTGGTTGATCATATATGATATGTGGTAGAATTGTGGTCAAATATATATGCATGTATGCGGTTGAATATATGATTGAATAATTATGATATGAGGTTGTTTTCTAAGTGGTATTTTTCTATCATTTTTATGCTACATCGTAAAATGAATGATTGACCCATTTGGGGTTTGTATGTTTTATATGCAACTTTATGAACTCACTCAGCAGGTAGAGGTGAGCATGATGCGGTTTTAGGGCCAAACCGAACCACAAACCGCAAGGTGCGGTTTTTGCATTCTAAAAACCATTGGGTGCGGTTTTTCAATGGTTCGGTTTTGCGGTTTTCGAATACGGTTTCGATTTGTATAGGTTTGGTGTCGGTTTTAAACCGAGTCAAACATGGGTGCGCTTTTTTATGTTCACTGGTATGGTTTTGACATTCATTACTTCATTTGAAAATCTTTTGAAATAATAAGTATCACTATAACCTCTCCTTTGTTTTCCATATTAATTGGAAAATAAAGAGTAATGACATTTTATATTTCTATTTAAATACCAGCGTCCAAGAAAAATGATTTATACATTCCGATTCATACCATTAGTCTACATCCCATTAATTATATTAGTCTTCCATTTCCATTTGCAGCAGCATCTTTCATCATAAACGCACTACTAAATAAAATAAAATAAATAAACACACTATAAAATTCTTACTGATTCACAAACTTGTGTGATTTCTTTCAAATGTTTTAGAATCATTTATTGTTAACCCTACGTATGTACTTCAAATTCAACATATGATATATATTAGTATTTATTAGTCTTTTAAATAATATATACAATTGTATATAATATAATCGAGTGATTTAATGTTTATACTTTATACTCCAGCGGTGCGGTTCAGTTTTGATGGAGCGGTTTCTTCATAAAAACCGCACCGCACCAATAACTTCGGTTTTTGTTAAAATTAAATCTGCACTTTCGGTTTTTGTATCGGTTTCGGTTTTACGGTTGCGGTTTGTTGCGTTTTAGTCGGTTTTTTTTGTTGGTTTGGTTTTTGCTCACACCTATCAGCAGGGGCTGGCACTTGTATCTTTTCTATTTTGTGCCTTATGATTGGTGCAAGCAGTTTAGAAGATTGACATTGGTGAGAGAGGTTCTTATAGGTAGTAGATTTGTATTAACTATACCACTCTTGGACATGTTTTTAATTATTTATTTTAAAGTACTTTTGTTAACATTTTAAATGGTTTGGAATTATGTTTGAATTTTGAAGTAACGTTGTGGTTTTGAATTAAAAACTAAGTCTCCCGCTAACGTATTCTGTTAAATAAATGTTTTAAAAATAAAAAAAAAGTTTATGGTGAAAATCACGATGTTACAACGAGGAAACACTTTCGTTGATAGATTTTAAGGATCTAATAAAGATCAACATGGATATTGGTTGTGTTAATTGCATTCTCAAATTCACAATATGATTACGACATCCTTCTTCATATTTTGAATTGTGAGGCATGACAAGGAATTGTTTAAAATTTCAGGAGATATGTTTATCACGTTTTGAAAGAGGTTGAACACATACATTATCTGGATAAAGTTCATAACCTTAAGAAGCCTAATTAGAGGCTTGACGAAGCATCGCGGAATAGGAATTTGTACTTCCATGAGAAAGTCAAAAGGTAATGATTTCTAGAAGTCCAGTTGATTTTTGAGTACCTGTCAAAGCTAGCGGGAGCATAATTGTTATGCTTGGTATTTCATGTTAACAATACTATCAATAGGGAACAATGTCTCTAATTTGCAAGTTGCAAAAATTGGGAACTGTTTTGCTATAGTGGACTTAAGGGAGAGGGCGTTCATACTTCGTTACGAATCTAAAGGTTTAGATTGTGTAGTTTAATAGAACTTAGTTAAAGGCATATATGAATAGCATGTTGAAATGCTTTAACATTAGAGATTCTATATATGGAAATATTATAGGAAGTAATTGAACATATATTGGACCCTTGTAATAACTAGTCGAGTCTCATATGATTCGGATATAGGATCGATTACATATGCTATAATTTTCGATTATTCTATGTTTTCAAATGCTTTTAGCATTGTGTGAAAAGGATTAGAATTGCTTGTGACTGAAGTTGTCAAAAAACTGTCAAGAACGTTCAAAATCGAAGAATTAGTTGCTTGTGGACATTTTGAAGTGTGACATTATTTGGGAATGACCATAGTGACACATTTTGGATTGAGATGATTCTTAGTCATAATTGATGGTCTTATCGGAATATGGAAATGTTTCCATAATGGGAGATATGTGAAAATTCTACATGTGAGTTGGAAACTTTAATGAAAGATAAGTGTTCAAGGAGTGTGCCTTGAATTTGAGACTTTATAATCACAAAATTGTTTTTGGTAACAAGTTTTAATGGAACATTGTGTAATATCGAGGGCTCAGTCTCTGTGACTTTAGAACCCTGACATCACATAAAGGAAATGCATGTAAAGATGAAATTCCATTACATCTTAGATAACGATGAGAATTTAGAATCATGGATTGAGAATCATTGGACTAATGTATAATCTATCTATTCACAACGGAAGGACCATCGAGAGACATATTATGCATGTTCAGGACATGGCTTGACTACTGTTATCTAATTCAAGTGGTTAGTTGATTACTTGAAACATTATACAATTAATAAATTCATAATTGTTATGGTGATTAACTAATAGAGATTTATTTATGATCAATGGGTATGATGCCATAGTTAAGTAATTTATTATTGTGTTTCACTTTGAATGTTTTACTTCCCTGAGTAATTTAAATATTATTCAAAATTCCACAGTCGTTCATACTTTTGGAAGTAAGTAGTGAATTAAGACTGTCATGAATTGATTATAGATTGTCGATTGTGGTTAAGACATTGCAACTAGAGTTGCTACAATATTCATGAGTACTTTGAAAATATAGATTTTAAGTATTGGATAAAACTGCTCTTAGAGATTACTTCATGGATCTTGTCATGAGTAATACTAAGACGATAATATCTTCTATTCTTAAAGATAGATAAATAGTTCATAGTTTACAGATCAATTGTGCATTGGTTTACTCAAACATATCTCGTAACTGGGTGTTATAAAAGGTTATTCCATGTGTTATTTGATGTGTGAATTGTATGACTACATAGTCAAAGTAATTCGTTCCTTTTTCCCTAACAGGAAAAGCGATATCATTGGGCCCCACGATGATTTGATGTTCACTATATAGTGCTGGGCCCAGCCAGGAGTAATTGATGTGGTCAATTTGAAGTCCAATCAAGTCTTTAAAAATTCGCAAATCCAGAAATAGAATTTTGGACAATGAGATTGATTATGATCCATGTCTCGTGTTTATACGATATCTTGAAGAACAAAGGAATAGTTGATCACTTATCTTAGGGCCAATAACTGATTTGAATAAGAGTTCAGCAGTGGCTTTGGAAAGCACTCTTTGCTGTTTATTTCAAGGTCTATACTTGCAATTATAGTTACAGACTTATCCAAGTGGGAGACTGTTGGATTAAGGTATCTAAGCCAATAACTAAATTGGTATATTCTTGAATTAGAAGTAATGTCCTTTTTGGGTTGCCCTCAAAACTAGTAACTAATTAGAATGTCAGTTGGAGATAGAGGATAATTTGTTAGTTTATTATATGATTAATAAACTAACTGGAAATTGAAATATATGATTTATTAATATATTATATGATTAATATATTAATTGGAAATAGTTATGATTAATTGATTAGTTAGAATTGATTTGGATTTAATTCTACGATTAATCAGAATTAATCATTCAAAGGACTCTTTGGTTTCCATGAGAGTTTCTTTAAGCAAGTATAAATAGGACACCATGGATGCCATATTTTCCACACACCTTTACTTGCTTTCATAGAGCCGAATTCATGCTCTAGTCTCCTCTATCCTCAAGTCTTCTTACTACTAGAGTTTTGGGTACATGCCATTAGAGGCATCCATTCCTTTGGTGCTAGCTTTCCAAGATCTAGAAGAAGGATTCTACTTTGATTATTTACATTAATAATCAAAAGGTAAGTAATGTAACCCTAATTTTGTATGAATTTTGATTTCATAGCCTCTCTCCTAGGGTTTTCATGATATTCATAGTTAGTTGCTATCAATAGATAAATCATAGATCCTTTCTAAGTTGCATGTGAACTTAAGGGTTTAAGTGTTTTTCCGCCACATGTAATTTTTTGTTTATAACCTAGAAAACTCATCACTTTTCTGAATTGGCTTCAAGCTTATTTATATACTTAGAATCAAAATCAACCAATTTAGTAATAGCACTCACAATGACATCGACTTTGTCATGCAACAATGTATAGTTTTGCTTTATTTTCTATGCTTCTTTCGACAACATGGATTTGATTTCAATAAATTTGAGATCCAAAGTCTCCTTTGTAGTAGCACTTGTTCGAAAAAGAGTTCACGACGTTCCTTTGAAACATCACGAAGCTTCTGAATCTCATAGTCATAGCTCTTGGAATGAAACACTAGCCTTTTTTCTTGTTTCTGCTCAATACCATCAATCAAGTTTTGTAAGCGAGTTTCTTGAGATTTCATCAAATATTCCATTTCGACGCCAGTCACAACGTGATTTCCTCCTTTATCTGCTTGTATATGAAGAAGATAATTTATTTTCGAGTTAAGTATCTTGAGCTGTTTACCTGACATGATTAATTCATCATGAATATTCTCCTCCTCGGGATCAAATTGAATATCAAAAAATGACACCATTACATCATCATCATTAGGTTCTTCGTCATGAACCACTTTCTCAGCCTCAATTGATTGAGATGATAAAATAGTTGTAATAGGTTCATGCACGATACCAGAAAATGTTGGTGTTATGGTCGAAACTGGAACTGAAGTTGTAAAGGGTGATGAAATTGGTGGTAAAGATGTTAAAGTTTCGACAGTAGAAGTTTCAATGGTAGATGAGTTGATGAGTTGATGGTGGAAGTTTCAATGGTAGAAGTGACAGTAGACTCAATGTTATGGATCCCTTTATCCATGTTGACGTGTGTTTCCTTATCAGATAAGTTCACATGGATGTATGGAGTTTGATCCTCCTTCATATTGGACTCGGTATGCGAAACCCCGGATGGTATGGCCAAGGTCTTCTCAAGGATGGATGTTGGTTGATGATCACTTGAATTGATGTTTGTATCCGTATTAGATACATTTACATTGACATCAGGATTCCCTTTCGCCTCAAAATTCGACTTGATAGGAGAATCCCTTCGAGGTGATCCAATAACAAAATCTTCTATGCGAATATCTGACCATTCACTATCACTTTCATGATCAGTTTCGACCATCACATTGTTAAGTGGAACTAGAATCTTATGTTTCTTCTTTTAAAACTTGTGAGCCATATCAAGAGCTTGACGCTTCTTCAAAGCTGGTGAAACAGGAATAGAGACTTCATGAAACAAAACAAGCTTCCTGTTAAATTGAGGCTTTCAAATCTTCTTTATACCCTTCTGAGAAGAAACAAGATTTGAAGAATCGACATTTTTTGGATCAGTACTTTCGACTACTGGTTCCTGTATATGTTGCTTCATTGGTGAATCAGTAGATTTCTTTGCTGGTTTCTTCGTTCTTTTGAGAACTCCCGATTTTGATGGGATGATTTCTTTCATAACTTCCTCCTCCACACTTGGTGATTTTTCAACTGGATTCTTCTTCTTTGGAGCTTTGGAAGCTTTAGAAGGTCCTTCTACCTCCTTTGTGTTAGAACCCCAGTTGGTGTAGAAGACTCAATCGAAGCCAAATATTGCTCATGAATATAATTTTTTGGATCCACAAGCTTTAGCATCGCATTTGGAATGTGAGCAACATTGGGAAAAACAGTTGGATCATCAACAAAAATTCTTGGTGCAACCATAACCGGAATCAACAGTTTTGACATCAAAAGGAACCAAAATATCCTCTTGACTATAAACATCGTGTAAAATCAAGCTCCAAAAACGATTACTCAAAGCACCATTAGCGAGATTGGTGTGTGAAATTGAAGTTCCAAACTCCTCTCAGAGATGTGTAGCATAATCCACATTCACATCGTAATACAATCCTGCTATGATTGAATAGACTTCAAGCTTGGCTTTGTCTAGCCCAGAGCTTCTTCCTGTTAAGCAGCATAACACAACACTAAAGAGAAAACTCCACATACAAGGAAGACCAGACTACTTAAAGTGACTTATTCCAGTAAGAGTTTTTTGATGCCCCATTTCATTATACACATGAAGCACCTGATCAGTTGAAACTTCATAGACTGTACCTGACACTGGCAACTTCAGGATTTGGTCAAATTGCTTCCGAATAAGCTTCTTAGTCTTTGATTCGACACTGAAACATGACCACCTTAGTAGTTTTGTTGAAGACAACAATTGAACCAACAAGAGAAAGCTATTCCATCAGAACTACAAATGAAAATGAAAGTGTAGTTTATAGTAAAAGGTTGTTTAGGGTCTGAACAAGAATCCATAATGTCTCCGGATATTGATCAATTGATGGAACCAAACAAAGATTAGTGGTTTGGATCTTCATCATCGGTTTCAAAAATTCATCTTCATTTATTGTTGTTGGATCAACAGTGTGATGAGGAGCAAAAATTGCAGAGAATGCAGAAAAATTTGGAAAGGATGAACAGTTATGGTTCATGGAAAATTGATTTGAGAGCATAAAGTTTCATAATGAAATTATCAACTTCCTTTTATAATAGAAGGTATTTTTGAATTTGAACCGCTATCTAATAATACACTGTCACATATTGTGTTGGTTATTTAACCGACACCGTAAAAAGCTCCACGTTATAAAAGTTATCATCAAGTTTTGACTCTTGTGAAAATCCTAAACGATCATGTCCATCGGATCTTTCGCTATTTCCAACTAGATAAGAACCGTTACAATTTTCGAACCGCAACCAAGTATACCATGCAATTTTCACACCAAGATACAATAATTCCTTCGGCATGGAGGCAAGGCTCATTAGCTTTTGGGATTTAGAAGCGAACTCATATGCCAGTGTTTGAAAAATCTAAGTTTCGAGTTGGTAGTACCCAAAATGTGACAATCCAAAAATTTTATCTTATACACTTATTCAAATCAATGAAGGTCAGACTCATTTTTGCTATTTTGTAGCACAGTTTGGAGTCAAATAGGGTGTTTAAAACCTAGTATAGTCAGGGTATGAGTCGTGGGATGAGTATTGTTGGTGTAAAACCTTGCAAACGAGCCAAACACACCAACACAAGGTGTGTGTGGCCGCACACACGAGTGTGTGGCCACACACCCATCCCAGCCGTACACTCTCCCCTATATATTCAAGACTTAGTCATTTTTGAACACTTTTCCACTTCTTCAAAGCTAGAACTCGAAATACTCTCAAGTATCATCCAAATCTTCATCTTGATCTTCAAAAAAGGTAGTAATCCTTCCTTTTTATTTGGTGATACACGACCCTAACTAGCAAAACCCTTTGGTTTGATCCATGAAAACGTCCATTTTTAGTCAAGAACACCAAGAACCCAAAGAACACACACTAGTTTTGGACCTTAATCACCCTTTCAAGCCTCTATAACGTGTATACACTTATCATAACTTGTTATATGCTAAGAACACTTGATGATATACTAGAAAAACACGATTTTATCATCTTTATAAAGGGTGTGCGGCCGCACACATCATGGTGGCCGCACACACCCTTTTTAGGTCCAAAAATGGCAATAAACTTCTTATAAGGCTAAAGCATAAAGTAAGAAACCTTCCTAGATGAGTCCTAAAGCCTTAAAATACGTTTTGGCACATTCCATAGGGAGTGTGCAGCCGCACACACACCCTGGCCGCACACCCTGGCCGCACACACTCAAATGTTGTGCATTTTGACCATACACTCCCTTGTATAGCCATATACCCCTTATATACAACCATAAGTGTTGGTAACACTTAATTCTAAGTGTTTTTATGTCCCTAAGGCGTGTCCCTATCACTTTTGGGTGGTTATATACATTGAATGTATTCATATATGTGTATTTATATGTTAAATAGGATTCGTTTGTGCTCAAGACTCCAATTGACACCCAACAATCTTATATCGATCTTTCATTCGAGTTACTCACTACAGGTGAGTTCATACCCCTTAATTAACCTTTTAAATGTTTTTAAATGCTTTTATGGGGGGGAATACAAGTCGAACAATTATAGTTATTATATCAATCCCATGTGATTAATAACTACCAAACAAGTGGATTTCTTACCTTTCAAAATGTGTTACCAAACTGTTTTACTTCAAACTGTTTTACAAACTCTTTTTCATATCAAATACTTTTATTAAACTCTTCTAACTTATATTCTGTGTATCTATATAGATATAGTTATATAAGTAGGATTGAAAGGACTTAGGACTGATAGCTCACCTTACTTCCTGTTCCTTGTTTGGTTGTGGACTTAGGGTATTCAGGTTATTTGTCCGAAGGTCGTTTGAATCCTAGTTATATATCATGTATATGTGTATAGATATAAAAGGTTACTTCATTCAGTTCAATACCTTTGGGTAGCAAAGGTATACAAACATGTTCATACATTCAAACAACATTACTAGTAAACTATAATAGGTATAGTTTAGGGAGATACTAATACTATTACTAGAGCAATGAAACATACAATGAGTCAGTTCATACATGAGTCAATAACAAACAATAGATACTATGATGAGAAACAAACAATAGATACTATGATGAGAAACAAACAATAGAATACTATGATGAGAAACAAACAATAGATACTATGATGAGAAACAAACAATAGAATACTATGATGAGAAACAAACAATTCATGCTAGACAGGGAGAGAACACACAATACAGCTAGCACATACATATACTAGAACATTACTACATTTATGTGAGCCACGTAACGGGGCATGTCACTAACTGTCATGACCATTTTGTATCCAGAATCTCCTTAAGTAGGGAGCGTATGAGTTTGTGTATAGATCTATACTGGATTGACTATCCTACACCTTTCTGCTCGCTACAGTGGGACTTGCAAGTCTACGGGTGCCAAACGTCATTTCTTACGACGTCTTACATTGTCGTTTTTCTAGAGTTGGTAGCAGGATACAGGCCGATCTCATGGTACTTTAAATAACAACTAGTTTAAAGTAGTTAGTACAGTGGTAGTTACTTAATACAACACTACAGTACTATTTCATTATCCCATTACATTTACTTTGTGATCTTCACACAATAAACAATAATGTAAAAACTATATTTTTGGTTAATGATAGTCAGATTTGGGAAAATGCACACTCTTACAAGAGACTCACACACAGATACTAGATGCCTTGGTAGAAGGCTACTGTTATTAGGAAACATAGAGTTTTCTAGGAGAGTTCAAAACAATTACAAACTTTTACAAACTTATACAATTACAGACTCATCTTTTATTTTGATGTATATTTTTGGTGTCTAGTTAACTTCACAGAACACACTTGTATGAAATTATATTATTAATGCAATGGATGATGTTGTTGCTTGTTTACTACTTTGCATTGTTGTGATACTGTACATGACGTCCTCCACCCCCGAACGTTTCTGTCGTTCCGGTTTTGGGGTGTGACAGATTGATATCAGAGCATTGTTTATAATGAATCGAGTGTATCAACCCATAAAAGATATACGAACTATAAACACAGCGGGATTAAAATACTCTGATAATGAGTTTATACTTTTCAATAATAAAATATTTAACCAAGTATACATACCTGCATTCATACTAAAATCAGTGTCACTAGGACATAACAAAAGTATTACGATTGTTGGACAGCACAAGTTGACTTAGAGACATATAGTCAAAACTGGGAAGATATAGCCTGATCAACTATATTATCCGAGGGTTGACTAGCATGTGCCTAAGTGTGTTTGTGAGGTTGCAACAAGTCTAAAAACTTACCAACACTACTACAATGAGAACAGTAGAACAGAACATAAACTTAAAATACTATAGGAGTATTTTGTGTTACTATTAATTACTTATCTGAGAATTAAAGGTCTTTATTAGTATGTCAATACTTGTTGAGTGGATACACTAAGGTTATATGTATCTAGGATATCATAGACTTAGAATCTGTGATCTTTGCATTACTTCCTATTCCTTGTTTGGTTGTGGGCTTAGAGTTAGGGTCACTTATTCGAAGGTCTATCCTGTCTTGGTAACATATGACTTGTATGCACTACGCAAATGTTGAAGTAACTGATAAAGATCATCTTATAATTATCTAATTAGTGCGTCTATTTAGTTATTTCTTTATCCCTTTTCTCGCGTAGATATCATGGCCGGATTCCATATCCCCGGAGACCCGTACTACCCCAACAATGGCAATGCAGGATGGCTAGGAGAGGAGCCAGAAGATGATCACCCAATCCCATTGGATGATCGCGAAGCTGAAGGCTTTTCTGAGGATTCTGACTCAGAGCCAGAAGTCAACAACCTACCCCCAGCTGCTCAGGACCCAAACCTAAATCCTCGTCCAACATTTCAAGGACCCACACCTCTGTGGGCCACAAACTTGAATAGATGGAGTCAGGAACAGGGTCAACCCATTCCCTACAATGGAGACAGAAGCTTCTACAACCTCATCGGGGGAGGTTCAGCTGACAGGGTCCTACCCATCATGGTTCGTAGGATTTCCCGAAACACCGAGCAAGGTCGAGAAACCATCGACCGAGTCATGGAGATTGATGCCAACTCTGGCGTTAACACAGTCCACATTCGCCAGTTAGAGTCTGCTCATGAAAGGACTCAGGTCCGCAATGCAGCTCTATAGAGGGAACTTGCTGAAACCCAAGCTGAAGTCAGAGAACTTCGAGCTCAGCAGGCAAGATCTGAAGGGCGTATGAGGGACATACAACGTCTTTTGTCGGAGTCAAGAACTCACTCTAGTAGTTCTCGTCGCCGATAGATTCCCATCGACTTCTCTTTTGGATATAACCTAGTTTATGTAAAAACTCTAGTCTAATTTCCTATCTTTGTAAATCTTAGACCCGTTAGGTCTTGATTAGGTAGTTATCTGTCAAAATTTTCCCATCTTGGTTGATGTAAGGCCTACTTCTAGGTCATTTTTCCCGAACTCATTACATCTGTAATTCCAGTATTGTTGACAGATATCTAATCTCATGAAAATTATTATCCAAACGCTATCATCTGTTAGTTCTAGACCTACATTTAATCGTGATATTCAATTGTGCTGTTGGGCTATGGAGAGTTAGTCCATGAGTCATTTTCATCAATTGTCCTATTAAATTCTTATCAATATCTTCGTCTTTGTAAACTTATAGTTGAAAGATGCCTCCACGTCAATCGGCAAGACGCGATCCTCCCGCACCAACACCACCTGCTCCTCAATTCGATACGGCAGCTCTAAATGCTGCTGTAGCTGCGGCTGTGGCTACAGCCATGGCACAATATCATTCTTCTGGTTCCACTGGAGGAGGAACCCCCGTTCAATCTAATCATGGTGAAATCCCTGTGCGCTTGAGAGAGTGCTCCTACAAGGACTTCTCCAACTGCAAGACAATGTCCTTTAAAGGGACTGGCGGAGTCATTGCCCTCTCGCAATGGTTCGAAAAGACGGAGTCGATCTTCGAGATTTGCTCCTGCTCTGCAGCGAGTAAAGTCAAGTTTGCCGCTTGCACTTTCGAAGGAAAAGCCCTGACATGGTGGAATAGCCATGTCAAGTCACTAACTCTTGTAGTGGCAAACGACATGGGCTGGGAAACTTTGAAAGACCTCATGATTGAGGAATACTGCCCGAGGGGCGAAATGCAAAAGCTAGAGGAAGAACTGTGGAGCCTAACCATGAAGGGCTCCGACATAGTCTCCTACACCGCCAGGTTCTGCGAACTGGTGGCCCTCTGTCCCAACATGGTTCACACAGAGGGAAAGAAGATCGAAAGGTACATATGGGGGCTGGTGCCTCCATTCCAGGGAAATGTTTTAGCTTCTAACCCCACTACATTTGATAGTGCCAAGCGATTGGCACAGCGGCTCATAGACCATGGGGTTCGTACCCCGGCCGCAACAACGACCCTGGCCATCTCAGAACCCGCCAAAACCGCTGATTCCAAGCGGAAGTTCTGGGATGACAAAAAGAAGAAGAAGGCTGCCAAAAAGCAGCAGGTCGTGGCAGTTCATGCTGCGATAGCACCTGCCGCTGCTGCTCCGGTAAAGCGGTACGCTGGAAGTTTGCCTTAGTGCAACAAATACAACTTCCACCACGTCGGTTCCTGCTGGGAAATGTAGTGTATGAACTGCAACAGGAAGGGGCACACAACCCGTTTCTGTAAAGCTCCGGCGAGGCCAATCAACCAAGTCCCCGGCACAGGAGTGGGCCAAGCTTGCTACGGTTGTGGCGAGCTAGGCCACTACAAAAGAAACTGCCGGAAGGCAGGGAATGCCGGTGGAGTGGCAAGAGTTCTGGCCATAGGCCACAAGGAAGCGGTTGCCGACCCCACAGTGGTCACTGGTACATTTCTCCTCGATAACTCTTATGCATGCATACTATTTGATAGTGGAGCGGAGAGGAGCTTCGTGAACCAAAAATTTACTCATTTACTTAAGCAAAAATCACGAGCACTTAAAGAACCGTTCACCGTAGAAATGGCTAATGGAAAGACAGAGAGCACTAGCAGTATATTCATAGGGTGTACCCTAACATTAGATAGCCATTCATTTTCAATCGACCTCATGTCGGTCTCAATTAAAAGTTTCGACGTCATTATCAGCATGGATTGGTTGAGTCTTCATCGTGCTGACATCATGTGTTATGAAAAGGCTGTTCACCTTAATCTGCCGCCTGACGAAACTCTAGTAGTTTATGGTGACAAACCCGGCACGAACCTTCGTATCATCTCGAGCAATCAAGCTCAAAAATTCTTGCGAAAGGAATGTCGCACATTCCTTGCTCATGTGGTCGATGTGAGCCAAGAAACGAAAGACATTCAGAACATTCCGGTAGTACGCGACTTTCCCGACATCTTTCTCGAAGAACTTCCAGGATTACCTCCACAGCGTCAAGTCGAGTTCAGAATCGACTTAGTTCCAGGGGCTACTCCCGTAGCCAAATCGCCCTATCGTCTAGCACCTGCAGAGATGCAAGAACTGTCCTGCCAACTTAACGAACTGCTCGACAAGGGCTTTATAAGACCAAGCTTCTCACCCTGGGGAGGTCCAGTCTTGTTCGTCAAGAAGAAAGACGGATCGTTTCGTATGTGCATCGACTACAGGGAGCTCAACAAACTGACCGTCAAAAATCGTTACCCGTTGCCTCGTATTGACGATTAATTTGACCAACTTCAAGGGGCGAACTTCTTTTCAAAAATCGACTTAAGATCCGGATATCACCAGCTACGAGTGCTAGGGGAGGATGTCCCGAAGACAGCCTTCCGAACTAGTTATGGGCACTACGAATTCGTAGTGATGCCGTTCGGATTAACAAACGCGCCCGCAGTATTCATGGATTTAATGAATAGGGTGTGTCGTCCTTACTTGGATCAGTTCGTCATCATCTTCATCGATGACATACTTATCTACTCTCGTAATAAGGAAGAGCATAGTCAACATCTGCGACAGGTCTTAGAAACACTACGTTCGGAGAAGCTCTATGCGAAGTTCTCGAAATGCAAATTTTGGATCCGAAGAGTCGAATTCTTAGGGCACGTGGTTAGCGAGGAGGGAATACATGTGGACCCTTACAAAATCAAAGCCATTGAGAGCTGGTCAGCACCGAAGACGCCTACTGAAATTCATCAATTTCTAGGCCTCGCTGGCTACTATCGCAGGTTCATTCAGAACTTCTTCCGAATTGCAAAACCTCTTACAACACTGACCCAGAAGGGCGTGGCCTTTGACTAGGAAGAAAAGCAGGAGAGAGCGTTCCAAACGCTCAAACGAGCCTTGTGCACCGCACCAATACTATCCCTCCCCGAAGGGATAGAAGACTTCGTTGTCTATTGCGATGCGTCAAATCAAGGGCTCGGCTGTGTTCTGATGCAACGAGGTAAGGTCATCGCCTATGCCTCGAGACAGCTGAAGACACACGAGGTCAACTACACTACCCACGATCTTGAACTAAGAGCAGTTGTGTTTGCTCTGAAGATCTGGAGACACTACCTGTATGGTACAAAAAGCACTATCTTTACAGACCACAAAAGCCTACAACATATATTCGACCAGAAGGAGCTCAACATGAGACAACGACGGTGGGTCGAGCTACTCAGTGACTACGAATGCGAAATTTGTTATCATCCGGGTAAAGCCAACGTAGTAGCTGACGCCCTAAGTCGGAAAGAATATTCTGGTCGTAGAGTCAAATCATTGACTATGACTATCCATTCACACTTGTCCACGCAAATTAAGGAGGCCCAGCTCGACGCTTTGAAACCTGAAAATATGGCGGGTGAATCCCTGAGAGGGATGGATAAGAACTTGGAAGTCAAGGGTGGCGGAGCTTATTACCTCATGGATCGAATCTGGACACCGAAACACGGTGGTTTCAGAGACTTGGTCATGAACGAGGCGTACAACGCTCGTTATTCCGTCCACCCAGGTTCAGATAAGATGTATCTGGATCATAAAAAGCTATAATGGTGGCCTAACATGAAAGCAGAGATTGCTACCTTCGTGAGTAAATGCCTTACTTACGCCAAGGTCAAGGTCGAATACCAGAAACCCTCCGGTCTACTACAATAGCCGGAGATACCAGAATGGAAGTGGGAGCGGATCACTATGGACTTCATAACCAAGTTGCCCAAGACAACGGGTGGACTTGATAGCATATGGGTCATCATCGACAGATTGACCAAGTCCGCACACTTCCTGCCTATCAAACAAACAGACAAGATGGAGAAGCTTACAAGAACCTACATTAGGGAGATTGTACGACTGCACGGTGTTCCCATATCCATTATCTCGGACAGAGATAGTAGATTCACTTCGAGGTTCTGGCAGTCGCTACAAAGTTCCCTAGGAACTAGGTTGGACATGAGTACAGCCTACCATCCACAGACCGACGGACAAAGTGAGAGAACTATCCAAACCTTGGAAGATATGTTGCGAGCCTGTGTGATCGACTTTGGGAAAGCATGGGATACTCATTTACCCCTTGTCGAATTTTCCTACAACAACAGTTATCACACGAGCATAAAGGCTGCTCCATTCGAGGCCCTCTATGGCCGAAAGTGCAGATCCACTCTGTGATGGGCTGAGGTGGGTGATACCCAGTTAGCTAAAGGACGAGTTCCTGAAAGCACTCTCATGGGTCCGGAGATCATTCGGGAAACGACAGAGAAGATCATTTAGATTCGTGAACGATTGAAAGCCTCTAGGGACCGACAGAAAAGCTACGCAGATAAACGAAGGAAACCATTGGAATTCCAGGTGGGCGACCGAGTTCTATTGAAGATCATACCCTGGAAGGGCTTGATACGCTTCGGAAAGCATGGAAAGCTAAATCCAAGGTACATAGGGCCTTTCGAGATTCTCGCAAGAATCGGCCCTGTAGCTTACAAACTTAACTTACCGCGCGAACTCAGTAACGTACATTCTACTTTCCACGTCTCGAACTTGAAAAAGTGTCTGTTCGACGAGACTCTTGTAATCCCACTCGACGAGATCGAGATCAACGAGAGCCTCAACTTCGTGGAAGAACCTGTAGAGATCATGGACCGGGAGGTCAAGCAAACGAAACAAAGCCGTATCCCGATAGTGAAGGTTCGCTGGAACGCCAAGCGAGGACCTGAATTCACTTGGGAGCGAGAGGATCAGATGAAACTGAAATATCCTCGTCTTTTTACTTAGTTATTTGTAACTACTTATTTGCTTAAACTCTAATTTCGGGACGAAATTCTCTCTAACGGGGGGATGATGTGACAATCCGAAATTTTTATCTTATACACTTATTCAAATCAATGAAGGTCAGACTCGTTTTTGCTATTTTCTAGCACAGTTTGGAGTCAAATAGGGTGTTTAAAACCTAGTATAATCAGGGTATGAGTCGTGGGATGAGTATTGTGGGTGTAAAACCTTGCAAACGAGCCAAACACACCAACACAAGGTGTGTGTGGCCGCACACACGAGTGTGTGGCCACACACCCATCCCAGCCGTACACTCTCCCCTATATATTCAAGACTTAGTCATTTTTGAACACTTTTCCACTTCTTCAAAGCTAGAACTCGAAATCCTCTCAAGTATCATCCAAATCTTCATCTTGATCTTCAAAAAAGGTAGTAATCCTTCCTTTTTATTTGGTGATACACGACCCTAACTAGCAAAACCCTTTGGTTTGATCCATGAAAACGTCCATTTTTAGTCAAGAACACCAAGAACCCAAAGAACACACACTAGTTTTGGACCTTAATCACCCTTTCAAGCCTCTATAACGTGTATACACTTATCATAACTTGTGATATGCTAAGAACACTTGATGATATACTAGAAAAACACGATTTTATCATCTTTATAAAGGGTGTGCGGCTGCACACATCATGGTGGCCGCACACACCCTTTTTAGGTCCAAAAATGGCAATAAACTTCTTATAAGGCTAAAGCATAAAGTAAGAAACCTTCCTAGATGAGTCCTAAAGCCTTAAAATACGTTTTGGCACATTCCATAGGGAGTGTGCGGCCGCACACACACCCTGGCCGCACACCCTGGCCGTACACACTCAAATGTTGTGCATTTTGACCATACACTCCCTTGTATAGCCATATACCCCTTATATACAACCATAAGTGTTGGTAACACTTAATTCTAAGTGTTTTTATGTCCCTAAGGCGTGTCCCTATCACTTTTGGGTGGTTATATACATTGAATGTATTCATATATGTGTATTTATATGTTAAATAGGATTCGTTTGTGCTCAAGACTCCAATTGACACCCAACAATCTTATATCGATCTTTCATTCGAGTTACTCACTACAGGTGAGTTCATACCCCTTAATTAACCTTTTAAATGTTTTTAAATGCTTTTATGGGGGGGAATACAAGTTGAACAATTATAGTTATTATATCAATCCCATGTGATTAATAACTACCAAACAAGTGGATTTCTTACCTTTCAAACTGTGTTACCAAACTGTTTTACTTCAAACTGTTTTACAAACTCTTTTTCATATCAAATACTTTTATTAAACTCATCTAACTTATATTCTGTGTATCTATATAGATATAGTTATATAAGTAGGATTGAAAGGACTTAGGACTGATAGCTCACCTTACTTCCTGTTCCTTGTTTGGTTGTGGACTTAGGGTATTCAGGTTATTTGTCCGAAGGTCGTTTGAATCCTAGTTATATATCATGTATATGTGTATAGATATAAAAGGTTACTTCATTCAGTTCAATACCTTTGGGTAGCAAAGGTATACAAACATGTTCATACATTCAAACAACATTACTAGTAAACTATAATAGGTATAGTTTAGGGAGATACTAATACTATTACTAGAGCAATGAAACATACAATGAGTCAGTTCATACATGAGTCAATAACAAACAATAGATACTATGATGAGAAACAAACAATAGATACTATGATGAGAAACAAACAATAGAATACTATGATGAGAAACAAACAATAGATACTATGATGAGAAACAAACAATAGAATACTATGATGAGAAACAAACAATTCATGCTAGACAGGGAGATAACACACAATACAGCTAGCACATACATATACTAGAACATTACTACATTTATGTGAGCCACGTAACGGGGCATGGCACTAACTGTCATGACCGTTTTGTATCCAGAATCTCCTTAAGTAGGGAGCGTATGAGTTTGTGTATAGATCTATACTGGATTGACTATCCTACACCTTGCTGCTCGCTACAGTGGGACTTGCAAGTCTACGGGTGCCAAACGTCATTTCTTACGACGTCTTACATTGTCGTTTTTCTAGAGTTGGTAGCAGGATACAGGCCGATCTCATGGTACTTTAAATAACAACTAGTTTAAAGTAGTTAGTACAGTGGTAGTTACTTAATACAACACTACAGTACTATTTCATTATCCCATTACATTTACTTTGTGATCTTCACACAATAAACAATAATGTAAAAACTATATTTTTGGTTAATGATAGTCAGATTTGGGAAAATGCACACTCTTACAAGAGACTCACACACAGATACTAGATGCCTTGGTAGAAGGCTACTGTTATTAGGAAACATAGGGTTTTCTAGGAGAGTTCAAAACAATTACAAACTTTTACAAACTTATACAATTACAGACTTACAAACACTTTCATACAAATACAAACACTAATATACTTATGATCTCACCAGCTTTAAAGCTGATAAACTCTTTCAAAATAACTTGTATTCTCAGGTCACCAGTAGACAGGTACCGGTGCCAGGTTTTGAGAAGATGGAGCTCGTTCAAGACTCATCTTTTATTTTGATGTATATTTTTGGTGTCTAGTTAACTTGACAGAATACACTTGTATGAAATTCTATTATTAATGCAATGGATGATGTTGTTGCTTGTTTACTACTTTGCATTGTTGTGATATTGTACATGACGTCCTCCACCCCCGAACGTTTCCGCCGTTCCGGTTTTGGGGTGTGACACAACACCTGAAGGATTTCAGTGTATTTGTGTGCCAAAGAATAAGAGAGAAGCAATGTTAAAAAAATATGGATATAGTGATATCAAATTTCATTTGATACGAAAGAAGAATAATCCCAAGAAAAGATCTCTTCTTTCGACATCAAGAGAGATGAAGAACTGGTTGTGTGGTTTCTCACGAATTACAATCGAATACTCGTTGATGAGTATCGAAGGGCTTCTTTTACATTGTTTTCGAAGGAACCTTCAATTTTGCACAACGTCACAACTTAACATAAGTGTGATCCAATTGAGCAAAATTACATGGATGACCAGTGTAGTCAAGAACAGGTATGGTTGGATATGATTTAAAGTGACAAAATTTCAAAAAGATATTAAGACGAAAGTATCCTTCCAGAAAAAAAAATTAAAGTACTGGATCTATTTGGGAAAAACCTAATTGTTGGTAGAACACTTTATCAAGATCACACAATTCGAATGGAATGGGATTTTGAATATCAATAATGTACAGAAACAAGTGTTTCATTAAAATCTTGAACAAAAGTGTTCACCGTCAATTCATTGATGGTTAGGTTCGTTGGGTTTCACCATCATCACGACATAATGACTCAGGATCATAAACATAGAGTTTTGTCATATATACATTCTGGTAGGTTTCGACCAAAGATGTTGAGGATATGCAGTGTAGTGAGTGACCGTGAAAGAGAATTTTGGGTAAAAAAGATTGGTTATAAGAGCTCATTGTAACTCCGCGAAATATATGTACATTACAGAATTCTCTTTACTCAATGTGAGAAGAGAAAGGTAGGTCTTCGACTAATGTGAATCCAACCTAATCGGGAAGAAACTTTCGTAGTGAGAGTTTCATTAAGGCTTCGAACACGTAGAGTTTCTGATGCTTGAGGACAACATGCAACAACATGCTTCTAGGGACACTTAAGTAGTACGTAAGTTCGAATGAATACATGTTCCCTTGATGGATATGTTCGTTTGGCATGCGACATAGCATCATGTTGTTACAATGAGACTTGACATGTTAGACAATAATATTTTTGAATTTATGATTTTATCAAAGAAAGAAAAAACAAGTTTAAGAAAATCTTTTTGGATTTTTGTTTGTAGAAATCATGTACAAAAATAATAAAATCTTTTTGGAATTTTGTTTTAGAAATCAAACACAAAAATAAGAAAATCCTTTTGGATTTTGATTTTTGAAAAATAACAATAATAAAAATAAACGAACTGTAAAATGTTACTGAGATACGTTCGACCCATAGTCTAGTAGTCATCAATCATGTGTTGTACATAGAATAACTTTCATCAAAATAAAATTGTGTTCTGAATGGTTCAGAGAGAAGTCGAATGTGAAGGTAGTCGAACGCTGAACATGAACAGTAACCTCTGAATAAAACACAAAT
This sequence comes from Lactuca virosa, assembly GCF_052849685.1. NCBI lineage: Eukaryota > Viridiplantae > Streptophyta > Magnoliopsida > Asterales > Asteraceae > Lactuca > Lactuca virosa. The sequence goes on from NC_136432.1 coordinate 142,150,003, forward strand.
AGTCGAAATTGAGTAAAAACACATGAAGAAAATACCTAATAATCGAAAGCAATATAAACAATCGAAAGTAAGGTAAAAACAAAATTTTATGTCAAAATGAAGAAGAACATGGAACAAAGCTTGCTTCCATCATTTCTAGTCCAGTCAAAATCCTTAAGAATGATTCTTCATCTAAAGATTTTGTGAAAATGTCTAAAAGTTGATCTGTTTGTTTTGATAAAGTGGACTTCAATGTTACCATTCAATGTGGTCTTTTATGAAATGATATCAAAGAGCAATATGCTTGGTTTTCGAGTGTTGGATCGGATGGTGACAAGTGCGAATGGCAATTTGTGAATCGCAAGACAAAGGTATTTTCTTCATATTGATTACATGGTCTTGCAATTGGCTTTGAATCCAAATCACTTGTGATGTGCACACAACAACAACCATGTACTCTGCTTCTGCAGTCGAAATTGAAATACAAGTTTGCTTTTTCGATTTCCAGCTCACAAGCTTCCCCTCTAATAAGTGATATCCTCCAGTTGTGCTCTTTCGTTCCAGTTGACATCCACCCAGATCTGCATCAGAGAATGCATGGATAAAGAATCATGTCTTTGAAGGATACCATAATCCCAACGAAACTATTCCTTTGAGGTAGCAAAATATATTCTTAACTGCATTGAGATGGGGTACTTTTGGTTTCGATTGGTACTTGGCACAATTACTTACAACAAACATAATATCAGGTCGACTTGCAGTTAAATACAAAAGCGAACTGACCATTCTTCTATATGTCGTTAGATCTACAACATGCTCATCCAACGAAGGACTTAAGCGTGTACCAACTGCCATAGCTACTTTAACTTTCGTGTTATTCGTCATGCTAAAACTTTCAAGAAGATTTCGAGTATATTTCTATTGATTAATAAAAATTCCATCCCTGCTTTGACGAATATGCAAACCCAAAAAGTTATTGATTTTCCGCATCATACTCATTTCGAATTGACTTTTCATGAGTTCGTCAAATTCCATAGACAATGAAGGATCAGTCGAACCAAAAATAATGTCATTGACATAAATTTGAATGAGCAACAGGTGATCCCCTACTTTCTTTTGAAATAAAGTAGGATCAATTGATCCTTGTTTAAATTTAGCAATTTTCAAAAAAATTGTCAGAGTTTCATACCATGCACGAGGTGCTTGTTTCAACCCACAGACTGCCTTGTCTAAAATATAACAGTGATCAGGATCCTTATCGTTAATGAAACCAGGTGGTTGTTCGACATAGACTGTTTCTTCCAGAACACCATTGAGGAATACATATTTGACATCCGTTTGATAGACTTAGAAATCCTTATGAGCTGCATAAGAAAGGAAATTTCGTATCGCCTCGAGTCTTGTGACAGGGGAAATTTCCTCATAATCGATACCTTATTGCTGAGAATAACCTTTTACGACTAGCCTCGATTTTTTGTGAATAATATTGCCTTCTTTATCAGTTTTGGTTTTGAAAATCCATTATAGACCAATTAGCGAAACATCCTTAGGTTTAGGAATCAATCTCCAAAACTTGTTTCATTCAGATTGAACAAGTTCAGATTGCATTGAAACAACCCAATCAAAGTGTTCCAACGCAACCTTTAATGTTTTTGGTTTTAATTTCGAAATGAAAATATTAAACATACAGAATTCTTGATGAACATTCAACACTTCATTTCTGGCTTGAATCTGGGCTTGAGTCAAGACACCAGAATTTGGATCACCAAGAATCTGTTCTTTTGGATGATCTCTTGTCCACTTGTCCATCGGTGGATATGCAGGATCAAAGTCTAAAGGTGCATCTTCGAAAATGTCATCCTCTTCTGAACCTTCTCCTACAATCGACATATTATCAATTACATCATGAAAATCATTATTTCGATCATTACTATTATCATGATTCGATCCACTTGGCTCCCCCTCGACCAATGGATTTGAGATATGATGCTCCCCCTCAACATCAACATGGTTAGGCATACGCTCCCCCTCGATATGAGCTATAGTTGACATATAATCCCCCTCAACAGTCGGATCATAGTTTTCATTTTGAGATATCGAACTCAAGTGCTCCCCCTCCACTTGATCACTAGTCGAAACCGCTATTCTTTCGACATTTAGCCTTGAAGTTGATGAAGAATGTGCATCATTTTCTTCACTTATAGCTGTTAAATCATCAGAGTGTTTCGATGCTTCAGGAATGTGATTATCATCAACATGGATTCTGCATCAATGGCCTTATCATGAATCCTAAAAATCAAATCAAGATCCATATCATAAGAATTCATGATTTCAAATTCAACATTTGTTTAAGCCATAATAGGTTTTTGAATGAAAGACTATCCGACTCTTTTAACGTAATAGTCATCGAATGTGATATTGAAAGTTTCTTTAATCTTGCTCGTTTGTTTGTTTAACACCCTATAGGCAATATAGTTGTGAGGATATCCAAAGGGGATTCCTTCATTAGCTTTCAACTGACATTTAGAAAGATTGTCCACGAGATTCATGATGAAACATCTACACCCAAAAACATGGAAAAATTTAACATTGGGTTTCCTTTTGTTTATTATTTCATAAGGTGTGATGTTACCACGACGATGAATGGAAGAACGATTTTGTGTAAAGCAGGCAGTCAAAACAGCCTCTGCCCAAAGTTATTAAGGAAAATTTGCATAAGTAAGCATCGTTCTTGCAGCTTCACATAAGGAACAATTCCTCCTTTCAAAAACACCATTTTTGCAGTGTGTAAGGAGACAAAAAAATTATGAGATATGCCCAACTTGGTCAAGAGTGAATCTAGAATTTGATTCTTGAATTTCGTTCCATTATCACTCTTTATCCTTTGAACTTTCTTTTTTAAGATCAACTCTATATTCTTGATAATATCAATCATCACTTGATCTGTTTCAGACTTCTGTCGAAGAAAGAACACCCAAGTAAACCGGGAAAAATCATCAATAATGACTAATATGTAGTCATTCTTATTAAGAGTTTCAACAGTCGAAGGGTCACACAAGTTAATATGAAGAAGTTCCAAAGGTTCAAGGATTTTTGAATCAATGACTATCGGATGACCTTGATGATGTTGTTTTCTGTTGGGTCTAAGTGTTGCGTCATTGGGCTCGGTCATTAGTCCATATAGCTTACCCGGTTTGGGCATGTCCAACCATGGATAATCATTAGGGTTAGCATATATATATATATATTGCATGCATGTATAGCTTTAATGTTGTCGATCGTATTATTAGCTTTTGTATTGTAACCCTAACACACCTCTACAGTCGAAGTTCTTCATCGAGCTCTTCTGAGGTGTGAGTTATTAATCATTCAACATCGTTTGATCCATTCCTGTGTTCTTTGCTTGATTAAATAGTGTTTTTCTGTTTGGAATCTATCGATCTAAAGCGCCATATTCTCATCAATTGGTATCAGATCAGGAGACTGTGTAATACATATGCATCTCTTCTGTTTGAAGAATCCTCTAGGGTTTCCGCTTTTATCAATATATAGAGGCTGTCTTCTTCTTGTCGACAGCATCTCGTGTGTTTGATAAAACCCTAAGTTCATCGTTACAAGTCTGATTCTAACAGAAAAAGTTCATCATCTCTCACGACGACTCTCAGATCAATCCAATCAACATCTCCAACAGTATCGGATCCACTACAAGGATTCCCATTCTTTATACTCAGGATTATGAAGTGTGGGCGCATCACTTCGAAGACTATGTAGTTGGATCAGAAGACAATCGCTACTTAATCTGGGAAGCAATAACATTGGGTCCGTTTGTTCACTCTGGAACAAACCGAACGATCAAGACTCAAAAAGAGTATAATCAACTCTTGGCGAACGTAGATAAGATCCCTCAAGACGTAAAAGACAAGGTGTTATGCAACGTAAAAGGCATGAGGATGATCAGGTTCACATTGCAATCCGATACCTTTCGTCTGGTGAGTTCATGCACAACAGCTAAAGAAATATGGGATAGGTTACAAGAATTATACTCAACCGATGAGGATCTAGAGCACTCGATCCAAACCATTTTGCTCTCTGAGTTCGGTGCCTTCGAACAAAAACCTGAAGAGAAGCTTATTCAGACATTCGATCGCTTCAACCATCTGCTCAGTAAGATGATGAAGCATGGTATTGAAAGGAAGGTGATTGAACAAAAGGTTACCTTCATGAATGGATTAAGACCCGAATGGATGGCGGTGGTTTCGACTGTGAAGGCTCACGAGCAATTTAAATCGTATTCACTGGCGAAACTGATGGGTATTCCCAAATCCCATGAAAGCATGGTGACAAAGGAAGCGAAGGTAGTTTTGGGTGTGAGTTCACTGGCCCTTGTTTCTAAAGGCAAGAATGTAGCAGACGAAGAGGAGGAATCTGATTTGTCAGAGTGTGATCTGTCCAACGAAGAATATGCTATGATGGTCACAAACCCAAAGAAGTTTGCTCGCAGAAAGTTCCCGGTCAACAAGAAACGAAACTGGCAGGGAAGCTATAGTTCTGAAAAGGTGAAAGAAGAACCGAAGAACACCACTCAGAAGGACGACAAAAAGAAGGAGATTAAGCTTGTGGGAGACTCTGGGTACGATTGCAATTACTGTCATGGCAAGAACCACTTTGCCAAGGATTGTACGCTAAGGAAGATGGCTGAGAAGAAGGATGGTGAAGATGACGAAGCTTACTACATGAGAAAGCTGGAGGAGATAAAGAAGAAGAAAGCAACTAACGTTTCTATGAATGATTTGGTTGTGCAGGAAAACGTTGTTGATGATGAGTTTGGTGGAGTGAAAGTCTGGTCTACAGATTCTGAGGATGAAAAGGTACGCAGACCCTCGCATGGAAGAGCATATGTGGCGAGAGAAGGAGTTGCTGAGTCGGCTGGGAGATGCTTAATGGTTACGACCGAGAGTAAGCATGAGGAAGCGAAAGCAATGGAAGACAAATGTTTCGCTAGTAAGCCCATGAGTGAAAAGATCAGCGACTGCGATCAGTTGATCAAGAAGGTACAAACTATCCTAGAATCTCATAAAGTACCAATAACAAACTACGAAAAAGACTTAAATGAATTAAAATTCAAGTTTTCAAACGTAAGTGGAAGTCTTATACAAACTCGCCTAGCTAATTCTAACCTAACTGACCAACTCAGCAGGGAGTCTTCCAAGAGTGAGGGAGGATGTGGATTCAGCAGAAGGAGTTAGAGTTAAGTAGGGCTAGGGATGAACTTATTTATGTGCAAAGAGACAATTTGAAAATTTTGAAACAAAGAAATGTTTTCTGCTTGATTGCTAAACACCTATATACTAATATCACTCAGTTACATTTAGATTGTGAGAGAGGAAAACAGATTCATAAAATGATTTTGCCTTTCCTTGAATTTAAGGAGGACGAAGTCATTGCTGAATGTGAATCTATAATATCCTCGGACGAAATTTCAGTCACCTACAAATATGGACTGGACAAAATTGAATCTTTCATTGAGTCTAAAGAACATAAATGCATGCTCAAGAATTTACTGGACGAAGACGATAAATTGAAGATAAAGACCGAGACTATACAAAAGTTTGACTCATCCAACGCCAAATTGAGTTCAGAAAACAAAATCAATTTAGAAACCACTTCTGAATTTGATGAGGAGAGTGAGATGAGTGAAATCTCTGTAGAAGATGAGGTCGACTGTTCAGAATTTCTTAAGAGCGAACCCGAAGCAGCAAAACTTCTAATATCTGAAAGTTCGGTTGAATACGCTCGGATGTCAAAGGACACATCAAAGAAACTCAAAGAAAAGGCCGTTGTTTATCAGAAGGTGCAAACTACACCGAACCAAGTGTATTCGGTCACAGGAGTAACCAAGAAACAAACGATTGAATTAACGTCCCTGGTTGACCAAGATAATGCTGAAGGTTGCGATGACTACTTCCGGTCTGCTCCCATCGATAATGCAGATGAAACAGTTGGTTTGTCTGAGCAAATCTCATGGAGAGTTAAGGGACGATACATACCTGAACCCCTCAACAAGCCCTCAAGCTTTGACAAACCAAGTACAAGTGGTACAAAAGACATACCAAGCGAACCACTGAAAGCAACCAACGATTCTTCAACAACAACCGAAGCTCTTGAGAAGAAAACGAAACCTAAGGCAAACATTCACAAGACTCAAGAGCAACTCGCTGAACAGAAACGCCAGAGGAACAAACGATACACGAAGAATCTCAATGAGAGAAAGCAGTTTTGGCAATCCCAAAACCTCTCTTATGTTCGCTCTGAAAAAGTTTCTAATCTCAAAAAGGAAGCACATGTCAATAATCGTCCGTCGTACAGTCAGGCAAACCGAACGACCCGTTTCGGTCCCACTGTTAGTCCTCACAAGAACCAAAAGACACGTTTTGGTCCCAACTCCTACTACGGCAAGAACCGAAGGTCCAGTTTCGGTCCCAACACAAGGGCGCATAACCAAAAGTCAAGTTTCGGTCCCAAATCCCATCCTCCTCACTCTCAACCAAAATCCAACTCTATGAAGGATGTCAAAGGAAAGGGAAAGCTGTATCCAGAACCTGAAGTCCAAAACACCAAAAAGGCAGCTAGCTCTAGAACCCCCAAGAAAACCTCAACTGTGAAACTAACTAACAATAACACACATCAGTTAAAAGAAGATAAAAATAAAATCAAAGCTTACACCATCTAACAAAAAGATAAAACCACTTTAATAAAAAGAACATTTATGGTTGATCTTTCGGTTTCAATTCCCTATTCTGTAAAAGACTCAGCAGGACCCAAGAAACTTTGGGTTCCTAAATCTGCTTAATGTTTACAGGTTATCAGCGACGAGCAGTTTGACGAAGAATGGTATATTGACAGTGGCTGCTCGCATCACATGACTGGAAGGAGGGAAGAGCTTAGGGAGTTTCGGTCCCTTAAGGATGGTGTGTGTGTGAAATACGGAAACAACTCTTACGACACGATCAAAGGATATGGGATGATTACCAATGGAGAGTTCTGTATACGAAAAGTAGCCTACGTGGAAGGATTGTAGCATAACCTCATCAACGTTTCTCAACTAGTAGCAGGAACCGGTTTGAAAGTCTCGTTTGACGATGAGGGCTCATAGATAGTTGAAAAACAAACAAAGAAACTTCTGTTGAAATCTGAGCGAAAAGGGGAGATGTTTCCTCTAAATCTCAACCCGATAAAAGGAAAGCCATCAATATGTTTGCTATCAAAGGCGAACTTAGATGAAAGTTGGCTGTGGCACCGAAGGCTTTCACATCTGAACTTCAAAGATATTAATAAGCTGGTGCTTGGTGATCATGTGCGTGGACTTCCTGTCCTCAAATTTGACAAGGAACATTTGTGTGCAGCATGCGAGATGGGCAAGCAGAGCCGAAAAAGTCACCCTTCTCGTATTAATACAAAGATCATCGAACCTCTTGAACTACTCCACATCGACCTATGTGGCCCTTCGGCTATAGAAAGCATCGGTGGTAGTAAGTTTATACTTGTCATTGTAGATGATTTTTCATGCTTCACCTGGGTTTTCTTTCTTAAACAGAAATCAGAGGCGACTCCCAAGCTGAAGCATTTCATCAAACAAGTGGAGGTGCAGCTGCGAAAGGTGGTAAGAAATATAAGAAGCGACAATGGTCTTGAGTTCAAGAATAAAGATTTTGAAGATTTTCTGGCTGAAAAGGGAGTAACTCACAATTTCTCTGCTTCGTATACTCCACAGAAGAATGGGATAGTTGAAAGGCGAAACCGTTCTTTATGTGAAGCGGCCAGAACCATGCTGAGCTTCGCTTCTCTACCACTATACTTTTGGGATGATGCAATTGCTGCTGCTTGTTACACTCAGAACCGATCCTTCCTCAACAAGCGATTCTCCATCACTCCGTATGAGATTTTGAACAATCGTAAGCCCAACGTAAAGTTTTTCCACGTGGTCGGTTCAAGATGCTTCATTTTCAACTCTAAAGAGAACCGAACCAAATTTGATGTCAAGGCAGACGAAGGAATCTTTCTTGGTTATTCGCTTTCTTCAAAAGCATATAGGGTTCTGAACAAACGCTCGAAAAAGATTGCAGAAACCTACTATGTTACTTTTGACGACAATTACATGAAGAAAATGCGAACAACCGAAAGTCCAACGGAGGAAATCTTTCCAGAAACTGGTCAAGTCTCGGTTCCTATTGCCAATCTGTTTGATGAGTACATGCTACTCTTTGATGAACCAGAAAAGGCGATCCACTCAGAAGCGAAAGCAGTAGATAACAAAATCGATAACTTGAAGAAAATCATAGATGAAGCTGCTAAAGTCATGGAAAGCGAGCCTAAACAACCAACCGAGAAGCAGACTCAAAGCGAACCTACTGCATCCGGTGAACATCCAGCTACTGATGAGCCTCCAAGAGAAAGCACTACACTCCAGGGGGAGGGTTCGTCTACTCTAAAAACAACCGACATGACTTTCCAGGGGGAGAATCCATCAAAAAACTCAACCCATGAAGATCCATTTGAGGGGGAGAGCACCAAACGTGACATAGGATTCGGTTCGCCAATTGAGGGGGAGAATGAAAATGCAAGTGACGACGACGATATGTCAGAACTGGAAGAAGAAGTTAATGTTGAGCTGGATCCTGCCTATGATCCAAATTACCCTCCTCTCATAAAATTTACAAAGGATCATCCTAAGACTCAAATTATCGGTGAATCATCTGAGGGAGTCCTCACACGCTCTCAAATGAAAGCGAAGCAAACTGCTTTATTCTCTCAAGTAGAATTCTGCATGTTTAATTTGTTTGTCTCTAAAGTTGAACCGAAGACGGTAAATGCTGCTCTTGATCACTCTGATTGGGTGCAAGATATGCAAGACGAACTACATGAGTTTGAATGAAGTCGGGCTTGGAGACTGATTCCCACACCAAAGGATGCATCTGTGGTCGGTTTGAAATGGGTTTTTAGAAATAAGTTGGATAAAGAGGGAAATGTCATTCGCAACAAAGCGAGGCTGGTGGTTAAAGGATATTGCCAGGAAGAAGGAATAGACTATGAAGAGACCTTCGCTCCAGTAGCAATGTTGGAATCTGTAAGAATCTTCTTGGCATACGCTGCACATAAAAACTTCGAAGTTTTCCAAATGGACGTAAAATGCGCTTTCTTAAATGGAGAACTAGAAGAAACGGTGTACGTTGAGCGACCACCTGGATTTGTGAACGAGAAGTATCATGATCACTGCTACATTCTGGATAAAGCAGTCTATGGATTGAAGCAAGCCCCGAGAGCCTGGTATGAAACTCTTACTCGTTTTCTCAAAATGTCTGAATTCAAGCAAGCTTCGGTTGACCCAACCTTCTTTTGTAAGAAAGAAGGCGAACACTTAATGATAGTTCAGATTTATGTTGATGACATCATCTTCGGCTCCAAGAATCCTAGCTTAACAGCTGAATTCAGGAAGTTGATGGAGACTAAATTTGAAATGAGCGCAATGGGTCCGATTAACTTTTTCCTTGGATTGAATATAAGACAGGGACCTGAGGGCATCTTCATCAATTAGGAAGCATACACAAAGACTTTATTAACGAAGTTCGGCATGACGGGAGATTCCAAAGTAAAGGTTCCAATGGCATTCGGCACGAAGCTGACTCCATCTCTTGAGAAACCGGTTGTTGATGTGAGTCTCTATCGTCAAATGATAGGGTACCTCATGTACTTAACGGGTAGTAGACCGGACATAATGTTTTCTGTCTACTATTGTGCCAGGTTTCAAGCAAATCCAAGAGAACCTCATATGGTTGCAGTGAAAAATATCTTCCGTTATTTGAAGCGAACCTCCTCTCTCGGTCTTTGGTATCCTGTAAAATCTGGCTTCTTTGTTCAAGCCTTCTCTGATGCTGATCTTGGTGGGTGTGGATTGGACCGAAAGAGCACAACCGGTGGGTGCCAGTTCCTTGATAGAAAACTTGTCAGCTGGCAATCAAAGAAACAAACTTGCGTGTCTCTTTCCACAACCGAAGCTGAGTACATTGCTGTAGCATCCTGTACATCACAGGTAATATGGATACAAAGCCAACTTATAGATTATGGCTTAAGCATGAAGAAAATCCCTCTCTACTGTGACTCTGAAAGTGCAATACGAATATGTCATAATCCAGTGCAACACTCAAAGACAAAGCACATTGCATAGAGATATCTCTTTATCAAGGACCACGTTGAAGATGGAAATGTTGAAGTTCACTTCGTTCGGTCCTCAGATCAAGTAGCTGACATCTTCACTAAGGCCTTACCAGAAGCAAGCTTTAACAAGATACTACAAGGCTTAGGAATGATGGAAGCTGAGTCAGTACCGAAACCCCTTTCGTCTGACTAAAATTGAACAAGCGAAATAGAGCGAATGCTCGGTCTATTTCGGCTCCAGAATTTTCGGGAACCGAAATAAACCGAGCGTTCGGTTCGTTTTGGTTCCCAAAATTTTTAAGAACCGAAATAGACCGAGCGTTCGGTTCATTTCGGTTCCTAAATATTTCAAGAGTCGAAATAGGCCGAACGCTCGGTCTATTTCGCTTCATCTTTTCTAAGGTATGAATATTTCTATTAGTTTTTAAGTTTTTTTTAATTCTCAAACTTAATTCAAGTTCAAGGAAGCGAAACACAATGACATTGGGGCAGGTATAACATTCTTCTCTATGTACTAGTTAAGAGTCCCTAGAAGCATGCTGCTGCATGTAGACCGAAGCCTCCTTGATTCTGATTAAAGCCTTAATGATTCGATAAATACCAATTGTTTCTTCCCAATCAGGCTACTAAAAACACTCAAGTCACGAGCTACCTTACTCTTCTCATCATGAGTTAAGAGTTTTCTGCTTTGTCCTTCTCATATAGCAGAGGTACTTTCGGTTCCTTAACCACCTCACTTTTCTCCATCCTGTTTCGCTCCATATTCGTAACCCTTGAGACTCTCAAAAATTACCACTGAGGTTTATGGTTACACAATTTCTATGTTGATGATCTTAGTTTCGTTTACCACGAGCTAAGTGAAACCCACAATCCAACACCTTGAATGAATTGACGGTGAATACTCTAATGCTCAAGCTATTACTTGTCACCCCGCGAAATCTCTTTTTCTTTTTGCGTGATCTTTATGAAACTGTCTAACACCAGGACATTTCTTCCCATAAGATCCAATTTATTTTTTTTAGATTTCTTACTATTTTACAGTCACTGAATATATTTTCGCACCTACTTGTTCAACAAACCACATCAGTTTCACAAGTACTTCACACAACTTTCGGTCTTATTTCAAGTTTCGAGGTTCGGTTGAAGGTAAGCTACCCTATAAAGCCTATAGTTGAAAAGATGCCTTTCAAAGTTTCTTTACAAACATTTGATCGTATTTCACGGGAAACCACACAGACACTTCTCAGTCTCTCTTGACTTTGAAGGAAGAGATTTGTGCCCGGGATCATGAGTTTCATGTCTAAATAGACATCACTTAAATCCCACAAATATTTTGCTTTATTTCTTTTTCATTGGCACACTCTTGCTCGAAGATCTTTATGATTTTCCACACTCTTGTTTGTGGTACTAATGGCACTTTTCAGATTTGTGCTTTCGGTTCGAACAGATATGGTGATTCTCTGTATTATGGAGGAGCGACAGTTGATTACCATGAGGCGAACGGATGAGTCTCTTTTGTGGCTGCTTGTATTTTCAAAATTGAAGAGACGGTAATGGATAAGCATTCAAATTGGGCGCGTGAATTTGAAACGGTTCCTATACCCACGTCTGTTGACGTATTTCTAGGGATACCAAGCTGTCAAATCGCGCTTTTTCAGGCGACGTTTCAGATATCGTATCATCATCACGGCAGATCTTTTCTCTCTCCTGGCAACGATATAAAAGAGGGTTTTCACGCCTACTGTACCTTATTACCTTCTTCGACCACTCTCTTGCAAATACCCTGCGATATTCCTCTGTTCATCTTCTTCCTCACTACAACAATGGCGGAATCATCCTCTTTCTAAGATCAAAATGTGTCATCGTCTTTTCTCATGATCAAACAAAATCAGAACCTCATCATCCAACTGGACCCTTTTCTTTACGTTTCATACATGCTTCATGTTGTCGAGTGCCTCAAGTATTCTCCATTGGTGATTGCACTCACACAGGTCGAATCGGTTCCCATGTCTCTTCTTTCCCAGGTGTATTTCACTACTTCATACGACAAGTGCAAGGAACGGATCTTCTTTGACATCACCATTCAAAAGAACTCTGTTTCTAAGGCTCGATTTTGCTCGTTGATAGGGCTTGCTGCAGATGCCTCAGTCAGCTCACCAGATTTTATGACTACGACCCAGTTGTTCTCCATGCTCTACGATATGGGGTACACAGACGTTCTAACGATAGTGACGAAGCTCAAGAAGTCTTGTTTGCCACCTCAGTGGAATGGCCTTCTTACCCTTCTCTACAAGGGTTTAGCAGAACGTGTTGCAGGGTCGGATGGGGAAAGTAAGGGATTTCTGACCATTCTTTATGGTTTGTATAATGGCATCAATTTGGATTACGGGTCACTTTTATGGGCACAACTGGTACAGAGTCTCAACTCTTCATCGAAACATTCTGAGATCTCCTGTGGTCGTTTCTGGACCTTAATCACTCGGAGGGCTATTGACCATTTTCAAAAACCTGTCATGAAGGATGCTCTGACATCTTCGATTGCCACCTTTCATACGGTCAAGATTATCGTCACTGACCCCACCAATTTCCTGTTCATCAGTTCAGTTGCTGAGTCAATGAGCCGATATGTCACCAGTGAAAGTCATGTCATGGCAGATTATAGGATGCTGCCTCCTTCGGGCCCATGTCAACTCACTCCGGAGATGCAGAATTCCTTGGAAGTTGCTGACAAACCAACTAAGCGAGGAAAGAAACCGGAGGCAAAGAAAGATGAAACCGAAGTTCCGTCTTCTCCTAAGAAGCGAAAGGCTGATACTGATGCACCCTCGGCTTCCAAAAAGAAGAAGATCAAGAAGATGGCCAACCAACCAAAGGCACTGAAGCCTACAGTTTCTATTGGAGAGGCCAATCCAGTACATGAAGAAGAAGAGGTTGCAAATGAAGAACAACCAAGGGGAAACACTCCTCCCAGATCACCAACCCCTGAGGAACAGGTTTGTATTCCTACACCTCCTCCTTCTCCTAAACAAACCTCCATTCCAATCACGGTTTCTCCTCTTCCACCACCCATCTCTTCTCAACTTATCACAACTGCTCCATTACCCCCACCACTCTTTTCTCAAGCAACAACAACCACCACCACTGGGCCTTCGGTTAATGTCAACGTATCTGATACGGGGGCACAAACTGTTGGTCTTGAAACCCCAGTTACCACCAAACCTCTATCCCCATCTTCTTCAACAGAATCTGAACCTATTCTGGGAGGTAGTGAATTTGATTTTGACTCCACCTACTACAGTCCATATCGCCTCCCAAGTGAAAATGAGGATGAAGCTCCGGTCACAAAGCAACAATTACCAGCTCTTAATACTAAGCTTGATAAGTTTATTGGTTCCTCTGCTACTTACTATGAAGTTTTTTGAAGGCATTTCTTGATACTGCTCTTCAGCAGTACACGGACTCAATTGACAAGTCTACCAAGGCTGTGGATGCCTCAACTTCTAGCTGCCAAAAAGCAACAACAGCAGTCACTGATCTTGTTCATGAATGGAATATTTTCTTGGAGTCACTTAAAGCACATGCTGATTCCAATGCTGCTAAGGTCAATACCTCTGTTGATTCTCTATCCAAGTCCCTTCAAGAAGAGAAAGCCAAGTTTGATTCTGTTCGAACTGGGTTCCAAGCCGATCATACTTCTCTTCTCGATTCGGTCAACACTCGCCTTGATAAGCTACAAGCTGACTTGACCATGGAGAACAAACTTAAGGACGAACTTGCTCACAACTCTACACAACTTGAACTTCAGACGACTCTTCTTTCTCAAGCTCAGACGGACATTGCCTCACTTCAAACTGAGCGAGCGGTTCTTAAGAGTTGTGTTGGGGATGTTCTTTTAATCCTTAGTAACCTTGTTAATGCCCATGACCCTGTTCTTACCCTCACTATCTGAAATCACCTGACTGATAAACTTCTTCCGGCCATTCAAATCTTAAGTCAGATTCAGGGTGTTACGGAGCCTGTGGTCACTCTGCAACAAGGGGGAGAAGAAGATCACAATCCTCCACCAAAAGTTCTTGAAGAAACAGAACCGAAGGATAATGCAGATTCGGGTTCTGGTAAGAAGGAAAAATTAAAGGGTGTTGTTGTTAGTGATGACAAAGAAGAAGAAACAATCGTTGACGCCTTAAAACGAAAGAAAAGGGATAAGGAGTTGAATGATAAAAAAAGCTATTGAGTCTGCAAACAAGCGAAAGCAGAAGGAAGCTCATGATGCTCTAGTTTGCAAAGGGATAAGGAGTTGAATGCCCTGAGGATTGCCAAAGAGGAAGAAGAGAAAGAGCGAAAGCAGAAGGAAGCTCATGATGCTCTAGTTTGCAAACAAGCTCTTTTTCCCCCTTGGACCATGGAACGATTGATAAAAGAAACTATTGAGTCTCCTAGTACTCACTGGCTTGAACCGGTTGCATCATTTGAAACCGAAAATACAAGGGATTCTCAGTTTGATATGCCCATCACCTGTAGGGCTTTCGTGTTCCATTGCTTCGATTCAACAGTTGAAGTCCCTTCTCCTTATCCACAGGTTGATCAAGATCCAGTTGATTACTATCTTGAATTTGCCCAACCCCAGTACCTGACATGGAGTGCTCAGAAAATAACTTCTGTCAACGTTTTGAAACCGACTGTTGCTGGGAAATATATCAAAGTGAAGTTCAGGGTAACCCGAGGTTCTGACAACTCGGTGCATATGATTTCATTAGCTGATCTTCCAAACCTGAACCCACATGATTGGATTCTGCTGTTCAACATTTTGCTTACTAATCAAGACCAGTATGGACCGATCCTATATCACATCAAAAGAATGTTGGCTTCCTACATCCATGAAGTTGCTAAGATGGATCAAGAGATTGCAAGCGTTTTGAGGAAGAGGCCTGTTGTGAAGCCTATCGGGAAGCCAAGTGATCTGAACAAGATGAAAATGGGCAAGATTGATCCGATTGATCACACTGTTATGTTTACTAGAAGCGAAGGTGAAAAATTCATTTTCGCTCTAGTTGACAAACACCTATTCTCCGCTTCCTGTTTGGAGCACGTACTTGACATAACTCATCGGTGTAAACAAAACATTGATTCGGATAAAAAGAACTTCTCAGACATGCTTCGGTGGTACATAACATTTCGTCAAACTCTTCTGGCCGTTATACCGAATGTGTTTAAGACTGTGAAGAAGTCTGCACTTTCTCAACCGAAGTAGTCTCTCGCCTCTATTGACGCAAAGGGGGAGATTGTTGGGTCTAAGTGTTGCGTCATTGGGCTCGGTCATTAGTCCATATAGCTTACCCGCTTTAGGCCTGTCCAACCGTGGATAATCATCAGGGTTAGCATATATATATATATATATATATATATATATATATATATATATATATATATATATATATATATATATATATATATATTGCATACATGTATAGCTTTAATGTTGTCGATCTTATTATTAACTTTTGTATTGTAACCCTAACACACCTCTCAAGTCGAAGTTCTTCATCGAGCTCTTCTGAGGTGTGAGTTATTAATCATTCGACATCGTTTGATTCATTCCTGTGTTCTTTGCTTGATTAAATATTGTTTTTCTGTTTGGAATCTATCAATCTAAAGCGCAATATTCTCATCATTTTCCCTGTTCGCATGCAGCTGTAGTGAACTATGAGCATTTCATTTGGCATGCGGAATTGTAAGAACACAAAGAACACGGTGATTTGGGTGCCAAAAGATGTATTCGATTATCGTGAGGAGATTACAAAAATGAACTAGATCTACTCTACATAATTAACTCACTCAAAACTCTCTATGAACTACATCTCTTAAGCACACTCTACAAGTGGTATGCAACCCACTATATATAGAGGTGTTAATAAGTCTCTCTCTCTCTCTCTCTCTCTCTCTCTCTCTCTCTCATGTCACAAGGCTTCAATCCCATATGCAAGTGGGTCTTCTCAAGTTAATCCATTACAAAGTCAATCCATTTATAACTTTGTACCTTAACATTCTCCCCTCAAAGTTAGGAATGGATGAGTCGGCTTCAATCTTCTAAAAAAAGCAACTTCACAAACAAAATCTCAAGCGTGAAAAATGTAGAAATGAGCATAATATCTTCAAATCTTTAATGATTTTCCAATCCGGGTTGTAGAGTGTAAGACCTTACAACCCGAGCATTAAAAGGTAAGTTGGAGTATCCAAATCTCCTCAAATCAATTACCCAAATTTCAGCATAAAAATACACCCAAAAATCTTTATTACGTCCAAACCCTACATGAACCGGGGAAAAAACCCAAATCACTTCAGAATTTCAAATCGAATCACTTCATAAACTTCTATTTCTCAAGGTCACATCGGTCTTCAAATCAGCGTAATATGAAAAAATCCAAAACTTTCAAATTCTCATATTCAAATCTCCCCCCCCCCCCCATTTTCTAAACGAAAAATGATTATAAAACCGAAAAGGGAATGACAAAGCGCTCAATTTGGAATTTTCCATAAAAAACTCCCCCTTTACATGTGGCATAAATGTTTTGCATAAATCCAGACTATCCAAAAAATATCATAATTTTCGAATTCTTTACTTCCCAGACCGCCTTTGACTTAAAATTCGAAAAACCGGGTAAAAATTGACAAGTTCGAAACTACGTAAGGATCCGCTGCGCCAATACAGCTTCAAATGCGAAACTTTACCCCAAATGTGAAACTGGGCATAAAGTGTCAATTCGCATTAACTGCAGGGACTAGATTCGAAAATTCTTCCCACTTCACATAATTTTACCCCAATGTCGAAACTGGTTAAAATCTGTAAAATTCCTTAAAATTCAGGGTTACGAAATGAAACTCTTCATTCTTCTGAACAAAGCATCCCCATATCGAATGTGTGTAGAATTCGCCAATTCGTTGAAAGTGTGAGGATTCGAAGCGAACATTTTCCTTTCTTCCCCAATTCGATTTCTAGTACATGACCAAGGAGCGTCGTATATCGAATGCTCAATAGACAGATCGAATTACTCCTTTGAACACATGTCGAAATTGTGTTCGACTTCAAAGCATTTGACGCTAAGCGATGCTTGTTCGACCATCAACCCCAAAATGATTTCGATATGTACTGAACTTTCATCTGTCTAAATTGAGTTCGACCCCAAGTATGTCTCCATGATGTAAATTCGCGTCAAACTTAGCTTTCATTAGTCAAAATCGTAAGGCGCACATCGAACTTATCCAACACGATACCACACAAAGGTGATTTTGACCCCAAGCAACATGATTTTCGACTTGTCAAACCCAAAAACACGTTCGACCCCAACTGGACATCATATGCGAATGAAGATTACCATTAGTCAAACACGATACCAGCCAATGCAACTTTGACCCCAATTTAAAGTCTTTCAACTCCAAAGATCAACAATCAACACCCTACACATCAAAATCGACTTCTCCTCCATTTAATTTCGACACTCAATCAATTTAGTAAATTCGACCCCAAGAAGTGCTTGTTCGACCCAATCAATTCAGCTTGCAGTCGAATTTGACCCTTAACCTCATCAGACGAAAAACAAGTTTGACTTCAAGATGTTCCAATCAGTGATTTCGACTCCTATGTTTGACCTTTCGATATCAATTGTCGAAAAACACCAAACCGATCTTCTACAAACCACTTTTCATATCAAATACCTATTTTCAACCAATTTCAAGAAAAGATTTTATGTTCTTGACTGTTCTTCATCAGTTCTTTGATAATCTACCAAAATTTTTGATTATCTTCAGCAAATCGATCACGATCAACGAATTTCAACAATCATCATCAAATCGATATCGTTCTTTCAAAAAATCTTGCATCATCTGAACCATTAATAGGAAGAACATATGAGATAATGTGAATAATAATTATTTAAACTGAGATGATGATGATTTGTTAACTCAACCGAGAATAGAACAAAATTTATCGACAAACTAGAACACGTGAATCAAATAAAGTCCGAGAAGTTTATCAAGATTTAGATGAGAAGAATCTAATCAAAAAATTCAATTGAATCAACATTATCTCAAAAATTATGAATCCATGATGAATCAAGCGTGTTTGAGATCAGTGAATTGAACGATGATCTTCAAACAGTGAATTCTAATGAAAACCCGGAGTTATAAAATTCATAAGCGAACAATGATCTTGAGCCAAAATAATTGAGGAACAGTAACGAACCAATTGAATGGGTGGGATCAAATGTTACGATGAACAGTAAAGGATTCGAAATATAGACTAAATATAAACATTAACATAACTTGATATTGGGCTAGATTTTGATTCCAATGAAAAATTGCAGTCGAGAATTGAATAAAAAATAAGAAAAGCAGATCGGATTGGGCTTGATTAACAAAAATTTTTATTGGATCATAACAATTGGGTTTTGAAAAAAACTGTTCCAATGAGTCAAAATGAACAAAAAATCAATAACGCAAGCATGATTTTAAAAGATTTTGAGAGATTAAGAGAGATCATCGAGAGACTCACCATAATTGTTCACATTGTGTTGATTGTAGCCAAATCAAGAACCATTTCTTCAAAAATCACGTCAATCTTCGAAGACCCGCTCTGATACCAATTGTAGTGAATTACGAGCATTTGATTTGGCATCCAGAATTGTAATAACACAAAGAACACCGTGATTTTGGTGCCAAATTGAAAACAGATAAACCTCGAACAAGATCATTTAGAACAAGTTTGTTAAGATTTTTATAATTAAGATGAGAAAGACGTGGATTCGATAACCAGTTGAGATTAGAGGATGCTTTCGATAGCAAACATACTGAAGGTACACCCACGACCGGTTTAAAGTCAAGAGTGAACATATCTCTCTTTCATTTCGATTTCAGTAGAATCTCCATCGTTTACTTATTGGAAATAATACTTCATTCCTTATCAAAGAGAACCTGATTTCTAGTGCCAACAATTAGTTGAAAAATACTAATCAGATTGTGCTTTAATCCTTCAACATATGCAACTCGATTCATAGTGAATTTCCCATTCGTTACTTTTCCATATCCTTTGAATTTACACTTGTTGTTGTTTCCAAACTTTAGAACTCCAACATTGTCTAGCTTTTGAAAATCACGTAAATTCTCCTTCCTTCCAGTCATGTGACACGAGCATCCACTATCAATATACCAGCTTTCATCATATTACTCGTAAGAAAGAACCTGCATCAGTTAGAAGAATTTAGGTCCCCCAAGACCTTGTGGGTCTTTGGACATTAGTTTGGAACACATTATGCAACAAAGCTAAAATCCAATTACAAACTTTCGATTTGAAACTATCAATTAAGTCAATTTCATTAGCTTAGGCATCGGAACCTAATCATTCATAGTGGAAGTTTCAACATTGACTTTCACTTTCTCATCCCTATTCTGAGAAGTCTCAACTTTATTCTTTGCAATTTCATTCCACTTTCATACCATGGGATTTGATTCTTGATACGAAGTACTTCCACACATCGAATCATTCAAATACTTCTCGTAGGCTGATTGAATTTTCCCTTGAGAATATTTCCCTGATTGATATTGTTTTCATTTTCCCTCAAGCCAGTGATTTATATTCTTAACATCACTTCTTCCTTTTGAGAATCTTGCTTTCGTCTTTTGTTTCGATTCAGGATTTGGAAAATGTAGACATCTAGGTTTGATTTTGAAAACCAACACCATTTTCTTGAAAAACTCTTATATTTTAATCAAAAATTCTTTGTGCATGATTTGGACCAAAATTCATTTGTGCATGATTTCGAATAAAATTACGACAGTCATAACGATAATCTAAACTCCTTTGATCATTGTTTTAAACAAAACTCTTTTGTCCACTATTTTGACTATTTCTTTGAAAATATATTGATCAAAATTGACTATGGACACTGTTTCCACTCTTTTGAAAACCACTTTTTTAGATGGTTTGTTTTGAAAGCTCTTTTCATTTTATGAAAACTTCTTACCCGATTCAGATGAATTTTGTTGAAAAACCTTTTAATTTTGAAAAGCTTTTACATTTTTCCAATATGCTTTATTTTGTGCTTTTGATTTCGAAATTCCTTCATCACTAGCCAATTTTTCAACAATTTCCTTGAAATTTTTTGTTTTCACAATTAGACTTTTTGGATCATTGGATAAACTATCAACACCTTTTTCTTCATTTTTATCTTTAACAACAGATTTTTCCGTTTTCACTACCCAAACACGTTTTGGTTTTTGTTGTTGAAAAGTTGTCGAATTTTTGTTCAAACCATTTTCAACTGTGCTTTGGTTCGAATAAAATTCTTCTTTTGTCACATCCTTATTGTCTTCTTCTACCAACTTTTGTAATTCAGGTTTTACCTTATCAATATTTCCTTGGGTAAAAAAGACTTGATTTGGAAACACAACATTATCTGTATCCTTGAGCCTATGATAAATCATAGAATTTGAATCAAGATAATGTTTTCCTTTATCTTTTAACACTTTAATGTACTCCTTTGATTCTTCAATGACTTGTTCGACTACAACTCTAGGAATAGGTTTCTCATTCGAAACATCATCCTCATCACTCACATAGTTTGATAAATTCTTACTTTCGACATTGAATCATTACATTTTTATTTGCCTTTATCCATAGAATTGACATTAATGACAACCAATCATGAGCAATCGACACGCTCCTCAACCTTAATTTCACTGATATTGTCATAATCATCGTCGATATCAGCAAAATTTAGTTGAGAATCAAGTATCGACTTCTCGGTCATGTTCAAAATCTTGACTTGTTCGTTTTTAGTTAAGGTCTCATTCACAATATGCACAAGGTCATCAACATTCAAATGTTCATTAATATTTACAATTACATACACATATGAATCATTTGGAACTTTATCATAATATGCTATCTTACTTTCACAGTCATAAGTAGTTTCGTCTATTTGTTCTCTTTTGAAAGCAAGAAAAGGCAGTAGTTTACGATGTGGTTCACTACAAATTTTAGCAGAATTATGAATTTCAGTAATTTTAGCATACAATCTCTTAGCAGAATTACAGTAAATGTTGTGATGTTTAACAATCATAATGTTTTCCATACGTATAGAATCCCTATCAATCAACAAATTTGATTCTTAAGTCTAAAGATTCTGTTACACCCTTCTTTTCCTCTATTTTTTTAGCTTCATAGTAAAGGGACTAGGACCTTTCTGCTTCACTACTAATGGATATTAACATGTCATTAAGATAAGCACAAGTATTATCAAATTAAGCCAAAACGTCATTATAAGAAGATGAAGGAATTTTAAATGAGTGAAGAAGATCACGTAGCTTAGCAGTCATCGGTGATTTCGTCGAGTCAGTGGAAGCGAAAAACCGACTAGTAATTTCTTCATCACTCATCTCTTCCATACCAAATTTCTCCTTGTCATCTTCCTCCATTTTAGCATACATGGCTCCGTGAGTCGGATTTCGCATCTCATAATTATCAGATCCAGACAACCATATATGATAAGTACCTTCTTCCTCATCACCTCCTTTAGCCATCAAAGAAACTCCTTTGGTTCGAGCACGAATCTCTACTATCTTCTCATCATAGTATGCTTCAGCCTTCACTTTCTCCTTCTTTTCTTGTTTCTTTCTGAGTATACAGTCCTTCGCCATATGGTTCGACCCATTGCACAACTACAATTGTAACCTGAGTCACCTTTCAATTTCAACTCCTTCTTCTGAACCGAGCTCTTCACATATTTCTTTTCCACTTTCGACTCAACCATCACATTCCTTCCAGTCGAAGTCACACCTTTATTCTCAAAATTGTTCTTAAACTTTCCACTGAAAGACTTCTTGAAGAATTTCTTCGCCTTGTTGTTCGAATAGTATGTGACTTCGTTGTCATCAGAATTAACCAAGAAACCTTATTCATCATTTTTTATTCCTTCATCATATTCGAATTGTGATTCCTTTGCAGTCACGTTCGACATCAGTGCCAATGGTCCTCCCAAACTTAACTTCCCTTCTTCAAAAATTTCATTAATCTCACTTTCATGAGCTTTCAGAACATTGTACAAATTTGCCAATGAGTAACCATCAAAACTTTCTTGAGTTTTAATCATCAGACTGATGTTCGTCCACCCCTTTCGCATGCACATTAGAAAAAGTGAGATTAAACTCCAAAGAAGAACGAGTCACTCCATATCGAGAACATTTGAAAATCAGTTCATTCAATCGATCATAATACTACTCGATTGATTCATTGTCTTTCTACTTGGACTCTCCCAACTCTAGCAAGCATTGTTTTGCATAACTTTTCTTAGTTTTCTCATTACCTTGATACTTCCCCTTCAAGGTATCCTAAATCTGCTTGGGTGTCGAACATCCACAAACATAGTTGTAAACTACTGGTGGAAGAGCACCATATAGTTAACGTAGACATTTCTTATCATTCGCCTTCATCTTATTCCCTTGAGTTATCATATCATCATTCGTAGCAGTAGTTACTAGAGTAACAAGCATTTCTAAAAGAAATGAACCTTTGTTAATGGAACACATCATATCTTGATCGATTCCATTCTGATAGTCTTCCATCTTATCAATCCATTGCTCGTAGTAATCGGGAATCAACATCGGATTCTTAGTTGATTCGAGAAAGCAAGAGAAGTTCGTCATTATGTTCAGATTTCAGTTCTCTATTGTTGTACAGATTTTAGAAGAAAGAGGATTTTGGATTTAAAATGAGATTTAAGAAGGAAATCAAACAAATATTGATTAGAAATCAATCGATCTAACACACACATAGTGCAATATCTATTCAAAACAATCGATCAAATCAAGTTTCCTGATTCAAATTGTCGAAGTTTTTGAATCAGAAATAGAGATTCAAAAAAATTGAAAAACACGAGAAAACTGCAATCAATTGGATGAATCCTGCTATGATACCAATTATAGTGTGTTAGGATTGATTACAAACACAAATGATATTAAGAAAACTGTTAAGAACACAAGATCTTAATATAATCTGGTTGGCTCGTATTCAAGTCTGAATGGATGCAGGAGTTTGAGAGTACAAATGATAGAATGAAGCTCAAGTATTTTACTCTACTCTAGTAAATATCCTATTTATAGGATACGAATAGACTTATAAAAAATTACAAGGACTAAATGTCTAAGCTTAGAATACAAAAATGCCTTGTAAAATAGATAGAAAGTCGAAACCATTTGGATTTTGACTCCTTACAGACTCTGAACAATTCGACTCCTCACTATTAACGTTTCGAACCCTACAGGGGAGAAGCAGTTATGACCAGATGGAAGCCTAGCTCGAAATTTCAACTTTGAGATGGTTCTACTGAAGAAGAATATGACAATGACTTGATGGTAACGAAAGAAGAATATTTTGATGAGGAGTCTACGGATGGAAAATTTTTGTTAGCACTCCAATCCAAAAATGAGCCCCCTTCGTTTGAAAAAAATCATTTCCAACAAAGAAAAGAAAATTTGGTCCTATTAGCCCTCAATGTTGGCCGATTCCTTCAAGAGAAGCAAGGAGTGTTGAATCTATATGCCCAAGAATCAATATTGAGTGATATTGCTAATAATATATAATCTACAAGGTCACATCTTTATCAACTTGGCACATCATGTATATTTATTATTAATATTATTATTAATAAATAATATCAATTCTGTTGGATAAGGTCTCTAAGTCCATAACTATTTCTGGTATGTACTTGACCCGACCCGGCATGGTCCATTTGGGTTGCATGGCACCATGCAATTGGATAAACTAAAATGAGAGAAATAACACTTATGGTTTATTAATATATTATAAGTTCTAATATATTAATAATATTATTTAATTAGTTTGATCAAGAATTAATTTAGAATTAATTAAGTGATCAAAAGATAACTAATTAAATATATGGGTAGATTATGTAAATCTTCCATATATTATATAGTGGGCTAAGAGGCTCCATGGATTATCAAGTTGGGTTCCACCCATAGGATGCTCCATGGATGCTCCATGGGAGTTACAAACCCATGGGTCATGGAAATGAAGAGTCATGACACACTAGGGTTTACATGGTGTAACCCTAGATGTGTCAACACTATATAAGAAACCCATTCTCCACTAAAATCGGCTACACATAAGAAACAAGAGGGCTAGGCCGATTTTAGAAGTGTGTATTCTCTCTAAAGTCATTCCAAAAGCATTTGGTGTTGTGTGAAGTATTTGAGGCATCACACTTGGGGTGCTTGGCTCACAAGGTTTCAAGGATCATAAGCAACAACAAGGTAAGTTATTCTATCTTTCATGCAAGTTAAAATTTGTTCCCCATGTATGCTAGATAGGAATATAACCTTGGAATTCAACTTTGCATGATAATTAGACAAACATAGATCCAAGGTTATTAGGGTTGCATGTACACTTAGGAAGTGTTAGAATGCTCAAAACCCATCAAATTCTTGTATTTAATTATGGAGTAATTATTGTTTTATGAAAATAATAATTAAAAGAAAATATAACTAGTTATTATTTCATATGGTATGAATTAATAAGTCATGCACAACATTTAGGACTAGTTGAATACTTTTGTTTTTTTACCTAGATACAAAGTTTATATTTTCTAAACTTTGAGCTTATAAAATTTAAACAACTCTTCTACATTCAAGCATGTGGCCGAAAGTTGATGAAGGTATAGGATGTTGAGTTGTCTCCTTTAGTGGTTATTTTAGTAAAGTACTTAAATGCTTAAGACACTCAAGAATAAATGAAGGAACTAACATTCCAAGTCCCATATCTTGATGGTGGATACTTGTAGAGAAAATCATACTCTTTGATTTTTCTATCATCATCAACACTCCAAAACCAAGTGGGTTCAAAGGCTTTTAAAGATTGTCACTCTAAAATGCTATTTGGTTGTTTTAATATCATTCTAACCTCGATAAATGGATCCTTGATGGTTTGGTTTTGTTATAAACTTAAAAATAAACATGTTATTTTTATAAGATTTCCGTTGTGGTTTTTATGAAAAACACACTTATATTTTGTATCAAAACCCATCATAGAGATGGACAATATCAAAATAAAATTCAATGTTAAAGCTTTCGAGCAATGCAACCAAGGCCACCTTCAGTTCTCTCTCTGAAGATTATTCATATTGATGAAGGATCGCCAATCAAGAAAGATGATCATCTCCGTACACCATAATTGGTCTTGCCAATTTTCGAAGTGATTGTGACTCCAGCCGCCCAATAGATCATTCAAATCACCCCTGGAGCTCCAATCAAGGAAAAAGGAAAAGGAATCACCTTTGTTTGATCAGCCCAATGAAGTCATCAAGAAAGTCTGAGGGTTGTACAAGATGAAATCAACAAGGCAATCGACGAAAGTCTTCGAATCCAAGATCTAAAGAGTTCTCCAAATCCTCTATCTAGAATTTCACCATACAATCCGAAAGGTATTATAACATCTAAATCCTTGAGGTACTTAATTTACTGAATTCTTACATTTTCGGAGGAGGGTCGCGACGTGAGCCATAGTGGTCACGACGTAAGTGACCATTAACCATTTGACCCACATTCTTGAAGACTCACGACGTGAGGCATGAGTTCTCATGACACGAGCAAGGCCTAATGACCCAAAACCCTAATTTTCAAGTATTTAATCGAATGAGAGAGCTAGGTTTTCCCATCCTCATCCTCTCTCACTCTCTAGCCTCCTAAAAACCCTAGATTCGACCTCCTTGAGACCTTTGGCCATTGTTGGTGATGTTAAAGAGCTTATTTTGTGGTTTTTGGTCCATTGAAGTGGAATGGGACTCTCGTGGTGCTTCCTTTTAGCAATCTAGCTTCTACCTCTTGGCCTTGCTGAGATTTTGGACCTCTATAAGTCATAAAGCTCTTACCTTTTTGCCTATTGCAGGCTAGATCTAGGTTTTGGAGCTTTTATTTGCATGGTTGGGTTGTGTAGCATGAATGGTATCCAAAAAGTTTGCAACTTAATGGATCATTAAGACATCTTATGCATATGAGGCTTTGAATCTGAGTTTTGGTGTTGGTTTTAGACTCTAAGCATGAGTCTTGATCTTATTACCTTTCATTTGACCTAGTTAGTATCTAAGTCATGCATTGGACATGCATGACTGAAAAGCTATGATTTTTATAGTCCTTAGGATCGAGGAAGGTCCTCTAGAAGGTCCCAAAGAATGTCTTAAAGGATTAAGAGGTTACCGCTCAAAGTTAGTCAGAATATGTCTCACGATATGAGGAATGGGAATCTCACGATGTGAGAAATTAGGTTGTATCGATCTTAGGAATCTATTTAGATGAGTTGTGACTGAGCCGACTTGCTGAGTGGGAATGTTGGTCAGAGAGAAGGTCACAACATAAGGGTGAGCTGATGGGAATGTTGACCGTCGACCTTAGGCATTAACTTTTGAACAGAGCTGACTATTGGTCAACTATTGGTTTTGAAGGGTAGACTAAAGGTTTTCCTTGTATCATTACCAATATGTAGTGTAGCACTAGTGTAGCTGACCATGAGAGCAACAATAATTGATTTTCGATAGAGAGGTGAGTTTCCTCCACTATATTCATGAGTGGAAGGCACCAATCTCGACCTACTAGATTATGTTAGTAGAATGCAAGTTGTCTTCGTGACAATTCTCTACTATGTTTGTCTATAAATGTATCTTCGTGACTTTTGTTGATGTGATTGTATGCTTAGTTGTAGGGTGAAACAGACCCAGTACCGGCTGAAAGATACCGAAGGGGGTGAAAGAGACCCAATACCGGTTGAAACATACCGAAGGTGGTGAAATAGACCCAGTATGTTCTTGGCTGTTATGCATGTATGGTATGGGTTATTTTGGGGGGAGCTCACTAAGCTTTGTGCTTATGGTTTTTAGTTTATGTTTCAGATACTTCCAGCTCAAAAGGGAAGGGCCCAACTTGATTGCACCGCGTCCGCCCATGTTTTCCGCATTATGTGATTTTGGGATTTGTACAATGATATTATTCACTATGATAGACTTTTGGTTGTTTTGACATGATTATTGGATGTTTAAAATGAATTAAAAGTAAAAAAAAAAATTGAAATATTTTGGGATGTTACAAGTTGGTATCAGAGCCTTGGTTTGAGGGATTCAGTCATACTCTCGGGTGTGGCTGAATTCAAATCAAGGGTTTGGTAGATTTTTCCATAAAAAGAAACATTTTAATTAAGGGATTTCAATAAAAGAAAGGGGTGTGACGCGTCCAATTAGCCGAGCTCAAGTAAGCCTTCCCAAAATACGCATACGTGTTATATGTTTTAAGCTATGATATGAGAATTGCATGCTAGATTAGGGCTAAGGATCTGCTCAGGATTGCATGATAGAATGGTAGGAAAAATGCCTTTATGTGTCTACTGTGTGAGCTTATAGATTTTCATGCTAGTACGAGATCAGTTATTTGATAGGATGACCAATTTAGGTTGTGTTATGATTTGAATTGCTTGATGCTCGAATGTTGTGTGCTTTGTGCTTTTACGAATTTTATTAGTACCAGCTGACTATTGGACGAATGCATTTGGTTACATATTACTGAGATTAGATAACTTTAGAAGGATAGTTTTAACTCCATTGTGCAACTCTTGTTTGAGTTCAACCATTGTTGTGTGGGACCTTTCATTAAAAGAATTATCTAGTACCAATAGTATGTAATTGTATTTGTGTGGTAGTTAGATGGTATTAGTGGAAGTTCCTTCTACAGCTGATAGCAGAGTGTGGTTTGGAAAGGAACCCTAGGAAGTTCTGGGAATATGTATTGGCACGTAGGACGCCTTATAGTATGATGAGAGTATTAGATAGGAAGGTGTGACTTGGAGGAGTCGAGGTAGTCCTTGAGAGGGTATAGATAGGTGTGTGGAAGGTAATGCTGGGCCCGTACTACTGGAAGCATAAGATTTATACCCGAGACCAGGAAGACCATGATGAATCTAGGATGCTTGAGAGTGTGAACCTTTTCGTGTGTTTACTGAATTTTTATATGGTTATGCTTTATCATGGTGGTGACACGCAATGGATCAGGGGGTTCGAGATCTGGATCTGCTTCGGGCACGGGCACCGAACCAATTGATGAGAGGTTAGGCGTGTTCATTGCGTCAGTGGTTACTAGAGGCATCCTTGATGCGACCCCGGTGATATTTCAGTTGATCAAGGAGGGAATCATCGATCTGATGGAGGATCTCCTTCGGATCTTCAAGGCAGATCTGGCCGCTAGCCAGTCTGGGGACCACACTCTCTCCTTCAAGGATTTTAGGGGACGTGGGGCACCAGAATTCTTTGGGGTGATGGACCCTATTTCTTCCAGGCGTTGGCTAGCAGATATTGAGTGTGCCCAAATGATAGACTTCTACCCCAAGGGGTCGAAGGTCAGGTTCGCTGCAGGATGTCACACCCCCTGCCCGGCCTTTGGCGGAAATTCCGAGCAGTGTGACGGTATAAAGAGCGTCAATCCTATTAACCTGAGAATACATGCATTTTGAATGTTAACATAATGTTGGTGAGTGCACGATTATTTTGAATTCCTTTTTAAAATACTTTTCTTTTGTGAAAACCTTTCTTATTTATTTACCTAGCCTTCTATCTTTTTAGGGTATCTTTTATAAATCTTAAATTACTATCTTTTCAGGATATCTAACGATCCTAAAGTATTTTAATTAGGATTATCTTTTGTTAACCCTAATTTACAATCTTTTAAAGATTTTTAACGATCCCAACGTATGTTAATTACCATACCAGGCGTCCCTAATGGTAATCTAAGCTTTAAGATAATTTTTAATGTATTTACATGAGCCCCAATAATCGACGCTACGACCGTAAATGTACCCCTAATCACGATGCTTTATCGGACGTCGAACAGTGACTTATATGGAAGGTATCCTGTCGGGATTGTAGCTAGCAATCGCAGGAAGGGTTGCCATAGACCCGTATAGATCTATACATAACTTCCTAGCTCTCACAAGATTAACGAGTATAGGTATTGGGGATCTGCGTAATTTAATCAAGGCTTTTAGATGAATAACCAATTCACTAACGCATTAACCCTAGGCTTTTATCTTTTATCTTTATCATAATTACCCATATATATATATATATATATATATATATATATATATATATATATATATATATATAACCTAATTATGGTTAATTTTAACAGGATATTTGGGCAGCATAACAACTAAGTACAGTTCATTTCCTAAATCTTGTCCAACCTAATTCCTAGGTACTTAAGGTTTCCTAGGGATTTGGCCATTATAACATCTAGGTAATACCTACTCCTAGATTATCAGGCATCATATCCTTTAGACACAGATCATAGCTTAAATCTAGGCATAGTATCTACAGTTATACTATCCTAAGGCATCTAGCTTATTATAAAATGACTTAATATTTATACAATAAATATTTTTATTAAATCATTTTTTAAGCATGTATTCCCCCCTGAAAAGAATTTAAAACAATAAATTTTGGGGTCGTGAACTCACTTTAATAGCGTATCAATAGCGTATCAAGAAGCGTATCAAGAAGCGGAGTTTCTTACGATCAAGAGGGTATGAAGTATATATAGAGAGAGAAAGAGTTTAGAGGTTGGTTTGAGATGAAAAACTAGGAAGCAAACACCTCTATTTATAGTGATAGTGCACGTCGGGCACTCTCCTGCGTGGCGTGCACTTACTTCGTGGCCCCTCCAAAACTTGCCACGTGTCACCCTTTTGGTGCTCCACGTTTCCAAATCTCCGACAAATATGGGGTCAGATGTACGCGACGGACATGGCGCACACATTGACGCGCACCCTTAAATGCTTTTTAAAAAATCATATTTTCTTCATATGAACTTTGTTTCTTACCCTATTTATATATTTGTGTAGCTCTTTCCTAGAACTACAACTTTTCATTAGGTTGCATCTTCTAATATTAACTTTCATTTTAACCCACATTTTTATATTTTATAAAAATCGTATGTCCTTCATATGGCTTCCGTTTTTCCCTTCTTCCTTCCCAAGTTCTTATCTCATGCTTTAGTACAAATTACCTTTTTGTAGTGTTACCCGAAGCTCAACCGTTCTCTTTTTGCTATTGTTGACATCAATAGCGTTATTAACCTGGTTGGTTTATATTCGTCATAAAATCACAACTCTTCCAAATGAGAGTTAGATTTTGTCGACGTTCATATTTTGGGATCATTAGGTCGTGTATTTTCCAAATACACTAACCATTTTAACTTTTTGATTACTTTATTCTTGACTCAACTTTCCATACTAACCTTCAATATGGGAAGTTTTTGTTATTATGAGTCGATTCTAACTCCCAGTAACAATCAATGACGGAAAATTCTCAATTGTTACGATCTCCCCCTATTTTAGAAATTTCGTCCTCGAAATTCGAGTCTTATCTGAACTTTAAATGGGGAGACCAATTTCTTACAAAGCAAGCCAATTTTTTTTTCTACTCGTTGATTTAACTAAATTTCCTTTTTATTTTTCCACTTCTAATTCTTTAACTTCACCCTTAGTAATCTAATCATACCCGATCCTATTTTACACCTATAGGAATCCTAAAATTTCTATCAAACTTTGGTTAAGGATTTCTGGAGGGATTTCCATGTTTTAATTAATCATTTTAAATCTACTATTAAAATTAGCTCTTTATTAAAACATTTAAACTTTGAGGATTCCTATCATCCTCGGAAAAATCTTACAATTTTTGTTGTGGGGTTTCCTTTCCGCTCACATTCATATTCCTATTATTTTCCAGTATTCCTTTACTGGATTTGTTGACTCTTGCAGACATCTGCAATATGTCCTGCTTTTCCGCACTCCTTGCACTTGAAATGTTCACAACTACCTAGATAGTGTAGTCCACACTTACTGCACAAGGGAAATCTTCCAAAGTTTCCCTTTTGGGGAACAACCGTTGAAGGCTTCCTTTCCTCCATTCTCTTGTACAAGGTTCGGCTTGGTCCTTCCTTGTTGATTTTCCCCATTTTCTTCCAAATTCCCTGACCTTATCATTCCATCTAGGAATTTAGTTTCCTTAAAGTGGAACGCTGGCTGCTTAGTTTCCTCGAAGCAGGGACGGTCCAAAGATTTTCCATGCAGCGGGCGATAAAGGTTAAAGATGCCCTATGTTCAAGTATGATATGGTGATACTAATTAATAAACTAAAACAATTAGAAATTTATTTAAAATACATATATTCAAATAATAAATCCATGATGAGAAGGGACTAAAATACCAATAAGAAAAGCTTACAACACATACAAAACAAAGAGATATATATGAAACGTTGAATCTGCAATAGTTTTACATAAAACTAGTGTGCATTTACAATAGAAACAACGAATTAAATCTACAAGATATTTTAAAATACATGACTCGGTAGTTTTTCACATCCAACCAGGTTTGGATAATAGATAGCTTCGAACAGAGTTGTTCAAGATAAAAGGAAAACTTGGTGCACGGTGCACATGCATTTCATAATCCCGTTAAGTAGACAAAGATTCAATTAATATGACATCTGTAAAAATTGCTAAAAAACATGATTTGATTTCAAAATTATATTAGATAGATAAAATGCAATGCCTTTTGCAAAAAAAAAATAGTAATTGAAAGTCAAACAAAATTCTAACTAGAAGTCCGAAAGAGTCAATTTAATTCACTATTTCAGGCATATTTGTACCATGTACTACTATCCTTTACTAAATCAAACATAATTTCATTTTGGTTGTAATTCCAAGTTTGATTATTTCAATTGAAACTCAAACATAATGCCCTGGGAGCCTAAAGCAATAACCAAAAGTCTTCCTTATCAATTATAAGTGAAACCAAAACTGTCTATCATGGTATTCATATCTTTCAATCTGATTAGAAATGAAACCAATATCAAAACCCTCAAATTTAGATCCATTCTATCATGTAGTATCATCGTTTCTTAAATCTTCAAATGATTCAAATCTTCAAGTTTCAACGCAAATTTAAGACATACCTCATACCTGTACCGAATCAGGGGACTGAGAATTGGATTAATTTTTTGCACCTGAGATGGTTGATGAAGGATTAAATGATTTCTAATGAAAAATCAAACATATTATCAATGATACACATTATCAAACCAGATTTGAGAACTCATAAATTAAGATTTTTTCCTTCTAACTGTATTGATACTTGATAACCGGCTACTTCGATTTTCCTTTGTACAATTACCATCATTGAGAAGCAAATTTAATATACGGAATGGGATTGAACCTATAAATATAAGAAATTTTTTATAACATGGACATACTCGCACTCAAGATTTCGATGAGTTGATGCGACGTGCTCATGTCCTCATCTTTTACTCTCCTGACTTCTCGTCTTCTACTCTTCTCCATACTAAAATATTAAATCAAAAGCTAATCAGAGAACGACTGAAAGAGACTCCTCGATCTAGGTGTGTTGCGAGTTGCGACCGTTTTGTTTACCTATACATAGAAGCGTGTGGCGTGCTCGTATCTTTTAGTCGCTCATCTGAGTTTGTATTTTTAGTTTGGATCCCTTACAACATCTGGACTTATTTTTATTGCTATCTTATTAAACTTGGTCCAAATAAAAGATGAATACTTAATAGATGTGGAAATTCTGATGCCCCTCAGTCCATTGCTGCCATGGGCCGTGGCCCAGCTCGCCTTCCCCATGGGTCGGCTCTGCCTCAAAGGTGTAGGGCTTGTATGATTTTATCTTCTTCCTAACATGAGGTGCTTGTCCTTGGAGATATGCACTTATTTTCTTGCTCTCCGATCCAATCAGCTCTAAGCATACCGTGGCTAGGTCCTCAAAGTGTATGATGTAGAAGGCTAGATTGGACTTCCTAGTGCTTAATTGACTGAATTGTTGTTCTACTCAGGCCAAATCTCCCATAGAGCAGAATTCTCTTATCATTTGCCTTTTCAAGTCTTCCCTAGAGATTGCATAGGCTGCATCTACTCCTAAGGCCTTTACCTAGATACTCCACCAGATGAAGGCCTTCCCTATAAGAGTGCAAGTTGGAAATTTTACCCTAACTTCCTTATTAAACCAAATCTCTATTCCTTTGATCCAGTGGATTAGGCCATTTACTCCATCATTTCCACATAAGGATCTTGGCTTACTACGAAGAAAATCCTGGTAGGCTCGATTACTTTCCTTGCTGTTTCCTTCTCCATGGTCAACCTTAAGATTCTCTAATACATCAGAGACTTGATGTTGAATCATGGTTTTTAGGGTGGTTGGGTTAAGTAGGGTTAACATAGTAGGGTTGTTTTCCTGAAACAACAGATAAGAGGATTATTGGGTTTTACCTAAAGGGTCAATACTATTTCTTATTTGTAGTGTACTCATAGTTGCTCTCGTAGCAACCTATCTTCTTATCGATTTTATTATTATTTTCAAATTGAGATTTTTGGATTTTTATTGTTGATATTACATCTTTTGGTTGCCTTCCTTGAAAGGTTTTGATAATAGCATGCTATTGTTGCTTCCCTAACAACTTAATGTTACTTCCCTAACAACTTACCGATTATAACATGTTGTTGTTGCTTCCCTAGCAACTTACTGTTGTTTCCCTAACAACCTACTGATCATATCATGTTTTCGTTGATTTCATAGCAACTTACTGTTGTTTCCCTAACACCTAACTGATCATAGCATGTTTTCGTTGCTTTCCTAGAAACTTACTGTTGTTTCCCTAACAACATACTAATCATAGCATTCTGCCCTTGCTTTATTAGCAACTTACTATTGTTTCCCTAACAACTTACTAATCATAGCATGATGTCGTTGCTTTCCTAGCAACTTACTGTTGTTTTTCAAACAACTTACTGATCATAGTTTCTGCCCTTGCATTACTAGCAACTTACTATTGTTTCCCTAATAACTTACTGTTCCTAGCATGCTGTCGTTGCTTTCCTAGCATCTTACTATTGTTTCCCTAACAACTTATTGATCATAGCATGTTGTCGTTGCTTTCCTAGCAACTTAATTTTGTTTCCCTAACAACTTACTGATCATAGCATGTCGTCGTTGCTTGCCTAGAAACTTACTATTGTTTCCCTAACAACTTACTGATCATAGCATGTTGTTGTTAGATGATGGCTTCCCTTTTCATGGAGATGCGACATATGGAGATGGACCATCCGCCCTTTCCTAGTGCGGATCCCATTGTACCACCCCATTCTAAGCCACACAACACTGGTTATGATGGTGCTGGTCTTTCCGGCACGTATCCTGGAGACACGGATGAGGATAACGATGCTGACAATGATGAGGAGACCGAGACGGATTCAGATGGTAGTGAGGAGTAGATTTTTGAGTTTTATTTTGTATTATTATACTTTATGATGTATTATGACATATTTTATATGGTTTAAGATTGTGTTTACATATTTATGGTTTTTATGTTTCATTTGTCTATCCCAATTTAGATGTTGTATTGGTTCAGTCAAGACTAAACATAGTTGATCAGTATGGTTAGGAGTGACTCAACTTTTACACACTGAATATCCTGGATATTTATCTTTATTTGTTGCGTTTCCCTATATGTTTATTTGTGATTTGTGGTCTATTATTTGTTTAATATTTCTAGACTACGTATGGATCGGCCATGTAGTAAAATTCGGTGGGCAGGACCATTTTGGCATATACCTGTTCTGAAATCCAGTAACCCAATGCAACAGTTCCAGTCGAGTCAGCTTTCCAATACATAGTCTATCAGTAGGAAATTTTCATGGTATAAATTTTTTACTTATAGGTTTGAAGACAAACCTAATTGGAGTATTTGACCTAAGCTATAGTCGTAATTCCTAAAGAAATACTAAGTCCTTATTTCTAACGAAATACTAATTCGCTATAGCTAAACCTATGCTCTGATACCATCTTTGTCACACGCCCGACTCGGCCTTTGGCGGAAACACCGACCAGTGTGATGTTATAAAGAACGTCAATCCTATTAACCTAAGAATACATGTATTTCGAAAGTCAACATAATGTTGGTGAGTGCACAAGTTTTTATTTTGAATTTCTTTTAAGAATATTTTTCTTTTTTCAAAACCTTTCTTGTTTATTTATCTAGCCTTCTATCTTTTTAGGGTATCTTTTATAAATCTTAAATTACTATCTTTTCAGGATATCCAATTATCCAAAAGTATTTTAATTACGATTATCTTTTGTTAACCCTAATTTACTATCTTTTAAGGGTTTCTAACGATCCTAACGTATTTTAATTACCATGCGAGGCGTCCCTAGTGGTAATCTAAGCTCTAAAGCAATTTTTAATGTATTAACGCGAGCCCCTATAATCGATGCTACGACCGTAAATGTACCCTTAATCACGCCGCTTATTTGCACGTCGAATAGTAACTTAGATGGAAGGTATCCAGTCAGATTTGTAGCTAGCAATCGCACGCGGGGTTGTCATGACCCCATATAGATCTATACATAACTTCCTAACTCCGACAAGATTAACTATTATAGGTATCGGGGGTATGCCAAATTTTATCAAGGCTTTTGGATGAATAATCATCTCACTAAAGCATTAACCCTAGGCTTTTATCTTTCATCTTTTAGTCTTTTATCTTTATCATAATTACCCCAACACACACACACACACACACACACACACACACACACACATATATATATATATATATATATATATATATATATATATATATATATATATATATATATATATATATAGATATAGATATATATATATATATATATATATATATATATATATATATAGATATAGATATATATATATATATATATACATATATATATATATATATATATATATATATGTATATATATATATATATATATATATATATATATATATATATATATATATATATATATATATATATAGATATATATAGACACACACACATACACACATCACACTATCTTTGTATATACCATTCCCGGGTATATATCGTCAAATGATTTTTATGTGTGTGTGTGTATATATATATATATATATATATATATATATATATATATATATGTTGACATATATATATATATATATATATATATATATATATATATATATATATATATATATATATATATATATATATATATATATCCTAATTATGGTTAATTTTAACAGGATATTTGGGCAGCGTAACAACTAAGTACAATGCATATATCCTAAATCTTATTTAGCATGACTCCTATGTACTTAAAGTTTCCTAGGGATTTGACCATTATAACATCTAGGTAATACCAACTCCTAGATTATCGGGCATCATATTCTTTAGACACAAATCATAGCTTAAGTTTAGGCATATTATCTACAGTTATACTATCCTAAGGAATCTTGCTTATTATAAAATGACTTAATAATTATAAAATAAATATTTTTATAAAATCATTTGTTAAGCATGTATTCCCCCTGAAAACATTTTAAAAATGTAAAATAGGGGTCGTGAACTCACTCTAATAGCGTATAGAGAAGTGCCCGAACCGTTGCAACCGGAGTTTCTTGCCATTAAGAGGGTATTGAAGTATATACATAGAGTTTGGAGGTTGGTTTGAGATGAAAAACCAGGAAGCAGGCACCTTTATTTATAGTGATGGTGCGCGCTGGGAATTCTCCTGCTCGACATGCACTTACTTGGTGTCCCATCCAAATCTTGCCACATGTCACCCTTCTGGTAGTCCACGTTTCCAAATCTCCGAAAAATCTGGGGGTCATATGTGCGCTACAGTCATGGCGTGCACATTGACGCACACCCTTAAATCCATTTTAAGTATTCATATTTTCTTTATATGAACTTTGTTTCTTACCCTCTTTATATATTTGTGTAGCCCTTCCCTAGAACTACAACTTTCCTTTAGGTTGCATCTTCTAATTTTAACTTTCATTTTTAACACATATTTTTATAGTTTATAAAAATCATATCTTCTGCATACGATTTCTATTTTTCCCCTTCTTCCTTCCCAAGTTATTATCTCATGCTTTACTACAAATTTCCTTTTTGTAGTGTTAGTCAAAGCTCAATCGTTCTTTTTTTTTTCTATTTTTGAAGTCAATAGGGTTATTAACGTGGTCGGTTTCTATTCGTCATCAAATCATAACTCTTCCAAATCAGAGTTAGAATTTCTCGACATTTATATTTTTGGGATCATTAGGTAGCATATTTTCCAAATCGACTAATCATTTTAACTTTTTGGTTACTTTATTTTCGACTCAACTTTCCATATTATCCTTTAATATGTGAAGTTTTTGTTATCATAAATCGATCCTAACTCCTCATAACAATCAATGACGAAACATTATCAATTGTTACATAGAATGTCTGAGGGAGGGAGCTCGAAATTGGTGGGAGGAGGTTGGCTATACACTGGGAGCCCTAGCCACTGAGGCCATGGTCTGGTCATATTTTGTGACCTGATTCCGAGCGAAGTTTGCACCACCTGTTGAGGTGCAATATCTAGCAAGGGAGTTTCGAGATATGCGACAAATGATGGAGAATGTGGTGGACATCACTACCAAGTTCAGAGAGAGAGAGCCGTATTGGTACCTCAGTATGTCGTAGATAAGGAGATGCGGAAGACTCGGTACCATGACATGTTGAGATCAGATATTTGTAAGTTTGTCAGTTTTTCCACCTGCCTGACACTAGATGTCATGATATCTAGGGTCCGGGAACAGGAGATTGATTTGGAGCATATAGGGAAGAGGAAGGTAGAGAACGGACAGATAGCAGTGGTTTCAGCAATGAAGCCCATAGACTTCGATTCTAGATTGAAGGGACAGCAGGGCCGGAGCCATTGAGGCAAGTGCGGCAGGGCACATGACAGGGTCTACATAATTGGTGGTTCAGGCTGCTACATGTGTGGCAGGACAAGGCATTTCAGCAGGGATTGTACTACTACTACTACCACCACCAGCCAGACATTAGATCTGAGGTGCTTCCATTGCAATCAGAGGGGCCAGAAGAAGGTCAACTGCCCGAGTTTCGCATTAGGAGGACCAGTAGCAACACCTGCTTCGGGGACTCTGAGGATCACCGATGAACGCCAGGGAAAGGCGGAGGTGCCAGTTGTTCGGAGCAGGGCATTTCAACTGACACCTGAGGAGGCTCGTGCACCACCCGATGTGGTCATTAATATGCATTTTCTCCTTATCTTCTTATTTATGGTATTTTCCTGCTTATATGTTTGTATTGTTGATTAGGTTGTTCCTTGTGAATGGTATTCCCGTGTTGGTCTTGTTCGATTCGAGGGCTGGACGATCTTTTTTATCCCTTGCGCTTAGCAGGAGGTTCGACGATGTCCCTGGAGAGTTGGATTATGCACTAGAGGTTGAGATTACAGATAACTGTCATGTGCGAGTGTCGAGGATTCACCAAGGATGCACTTTGGAGTTATTCGATGAGCATTATCAGATTGACTTGGTTCTGATTCCCCTGCGCGAGAGCAAGGTCATTGTGGGGATGGATTGGTTGAGCCTCAAAAGGGAGATGACTGATTACGGGCTTCAGTTGGTACGTGTTCGGACCCCAAGTGGGGGAGAGTTAGTGATCCACAGTGAGGGTGCTCAGCATGGGCCGGCTCTATGTTCGACAGCCAGAGCCAGACGTTATCTTCAGAAAGGATGATCCGGGTTTGTGGTCTATGTATGGATACCTAGGAGAAGGGTGAGATGACCATAGATGATGTACCGATTATTCGTGAGTACCCGGATGTGTTCCCAGAGGATTTTCTAAGAGTGCCTCCAAAGAGGCTGGTGGATTTTCGGATTGATTTGGTTCCAGGTCCGGCTCTGATAGCCAAACCACCTTATCGGTTAGCACGTCCAGAGATGCAGGAGTTGTCTATGTAGCTGCAGAGGCTACTACATAAGGGATTTATTCGGTCGAGTAGTTCACCATGGGGAGCGCTGATCTATTTCTGAAGAAAAAGGATGAGACACATTGGGTGTGTATTGACTACCAGGAGATGAACAAGCTAATAGTGAGGAGCCGTTACCCGCTTCCAAGAATCGATGATTTATTTGATCAGCTTAGGGTGCATCATGGTTATCCAATCTTGATTTGCATTCGGTTTATCACCAGATCAGGTTCAGAGAGGAGGAAATGCATAAGATAGCCTTCCGAACTCGTTATGGTCATTACGAGTTCGTGGTGATGCCTTTCGGGCTAACGAATGCTCCAGTTGTATTCATAGATCTCATGAATTGCGTATGTAGGCCCATGTTCGATCGGTCTGTGATTATGTTTATTGATCCCATCCTGGTCTATTCTAAGCCTCAGGGAGCATCTGAGCGAGGTATTGAAGACTGAAGGAGATACTGTATGCAAATTTCTCCAAGTGTGAGTTCTGGTTGCGTGAGGTGTAGTTTCTGGGGAACCTTGTCAACCAGGGAGACATCTTGGTCGATCCGGCCAAGGTCAAGGCAGTGATGAGGTGGGAGGTTCCGAGGTCTCCATCTGAGATTTAGACTTTCCTTGGATTGGTAGGATACTATCGGAGATTCATTCAATATTTTTCAAAGAAAGCGGTTCCTTTGACTCGGTTGACGAAGAAGACTGTCATGTTCCGTTCGGGGTCTAAGTAGCAGACAACTTTGTTGTATATTATGATTCGTCAATCACGGGCTTGGGTGCAGTTCTGATGTAGCGGGGTCATGTGATCGCTTACACCATGAGGCAGTTGAAGCCTCATGAGGCGAACTATCCTACGCACCATTTAGAGTTGGGGGCTGTTGTGTTTGCCCTCAAGATTTTGCGACATTACCTCTATAGGGTCCATTGTACTATCTACATGGATCACAAGAGCCTGAGGTATTTGATGAATCAGCCAAATCTAAACATGAGGCAGCGTAGATAGTTGGATGTGGTGAAGGATTATGATTATGAGAACCTTTATCACCCGGGGAAGGCCAACGTGGTAACTGATGCTCTTAGTCGCAAGGAAGTCACGGATCTGATTAGGGATGCGTGTTTGAGGATGAAAGTGATTACTCCACTTTTAGAGCAGATCTGAGAGGCCCAGGTTGAGGCCATGAAGGAAGAGCAACGAAAGAGTGAGAGCATAGTGGGTTAAGTGGATTCCTTTGATTATGATAGTCGGGGGTTAATGACCCTTCATCGAAGGGTGTGGGTTACGTATTTGGGTGGTGCACGCTAGGTTTTGATGGAGGAGGCGTACAAGTCCAGGTTCTCAATCCATACAGGAGCAACAAACATGTATAGGGATCTCTGGTTGGACTATTGGTGGCCTTGCATGAAGCAAGATGTGTCCTGGTATGTGGAGAGGTGCTTGACATGTCCGAAAGTCAAGACCGAGTATCAGCGTCTTCACAGAAAGTTGAAGTCGTTAGATATTCTCGTTTGGAAATGGGAAGAGATTACTATGGATTTCATATCGAGGTTGCCACAGACAACGCGCAGTGTGGAATATATATGGGTCATCATGGATCAATTGACCAAGAGTGCACATTTCATTCTGATTCAGGAGAGTATCTCTATAGAGAGGTTGGTTAACATTTACATCAGGGAGGTTGTGGCACGGCATGGGGGTGCCAATTTCAGTGGTTTTAGACAGGGATGTCTCGTTTACTTCCAGGTTCTGGAAGAGGTTTCATGAGGAGTTGGGTATACGTCTAAATTTCAGCACGACTTTCCACCCACAGGCCGATGGACAAAGTGAGCAGACTATGAAGACCTTAGAGGATATGCTTCGGGCATGTGTATTGGATTTCGGTGGGAGTTGGGATACGTATCTCCCTTTGGTGGAGTTCTCGTATAATAACAGTTACCATGCCATCATTGATCAACCTCCTTTGAGAAGCTCTATTAGAGGATATGCAAGACCCTGATATGCTAGGGTAAGGTCGGTCATCGAGTCATGGAGAGAACTGAGGTGGTACACAAGACTACTAAGTTGATTCAGCAGGTTTGGGGTAGACTTCAGACAACATAGAGTCGGAAGAAAAGCTATGCTGACGAGCGCCGATCAGATCTAGAGTTCTAGGTTGGGGACATGGTTCTCCTAAAGGTATCACCTTGGAAAGGTGTCATCTGATTTAGGAAGAGGAGTAAGTTGGGCCCCAGGTATATCGGTCCTTTCTCGGTTTTGGCCCCGGTGAGCAGGGTTACTTAGCGCTAGGATCTACCCGAGGAGAGATCCATAGCACATTTCACGTCTCTCAGCTGCATAAATTTTTGGTTGATGATTCCACGGTGGTTCCATTGGAGGATATCCAAGTAGATGATCGCATGAGTTATATTAAGATACCAGTGGCGATCCTTTATCGGAAGACGAAGGGCTTGAGGAACTAGGTTGTGGGTTTGGTGAAGGTGCAGTGGCAGCATCGAAAGGGTTCAGAATAGACATGGGAGCCTAAGGATGATATGAAGGAACATTATCATGAGTTATTTGTTGTGGCGGACTTCAAGGACGAAGTCTGATTCAAGTGGCGGAGAATTGTAGCATCCGAATCCTTGAGGTACTTAATTTATTGAATTCTTACATTTTGGGAGGTGGGTCACGACGTGAGCCATATTGGTCACGGCATGAGTGGTCATTGACCATTTGACCCACATTCTTGAAGACTCACGACGCGAGGCATGAGGTGTCATGACGTGAGCAAGGCCTAATGACCTAAAATCCTAATTTTTTAGTATTTAATGTAATGAGAGAGCTAGGGTTGCCCATGCTTAGGCTCTCTTATTCTCTAGCCTCCTGAAAACCCTAGATTCGACCTCCTTGAGACCTTTGGCCATTGTTGGTGACCTTGAAGAGCTTATTTGGTGGTTTTTGGTCCATTGAAGTGGAAGATGACTCTTGTGGTGCTTCATTTTCGCAATCTAGCTTCTACGTCTTGGTCTTGTTGAGCTTTTGGACCTCTGTAAGTCATAAAGCTCTTAACTTTTTGCCTCTTGCATGCTAGATCTAGGTTTTGGAGATTTTCTTTACATGGTTGGGTTGTGTAGCATGCACAACTTTATGGGTCATTGAAACATCTTCTCTATATGAGGCATTGGATTTGATTTTTGGTGTTGGTTTTAGACTCCAAGCATGAGTCTTGATCTTATTACATTTCTTTTGACCTAGTTAGTATTTAAGTCACGCATTGGACATGCATGACTAAAAAGCAACAATTTTTATAGTCCTTAGGGTTAAGGAAGGTCCTCTGGAAGGTTCCAACGAATTTCTTAAAGGATTAAGAGCTTAATGTTCAAAGTTGGTCAGAACAAGTCTCACGACGTCAGAAATGGGAATCTCACGTCGTGAGAAATGAGGTTGTCCCGATCTGAGGAATCTGGTTGGATGAGTTATGACTGAGTCGACTCACTGATTGGGGTCGGGTCGATTCCATTATGACGATGTGACTACAGAGCA
Organism: Lactuca virosa; assembly: GCF_052849685.1. Lineage (NCBI taxonomy): Eukaryota > Viridiplantae > Streptophyta > Magnoliopsida > Asterales > Asteraceae > Lactuca > Lactuca virosa. The sequence goes on from NC_136432.1 coordinate 142,192,646, forward strand.
GGCCACAACGTGAGGGTGTACTGATGGGAATGTTAACCGTTGACCTTAGGTATTGACTTTGGATCAGAGTTGACTTTTGGTCAACTCTCGGTTTTGAAGGGTAGACTAAATGGTTTCCTTGTATTATTATCTAAGTGTAGTGTAACATTGGTGTAGCTGACCATGAGAGCAACAATAGTTGATTGTTGATAGTTGAGTTCGTCACAATTCCCTTTTATGTCTGTCTATAGACCCAATACTGGTTGAAAGATACCGTAGGGGGTGAAATAGACCTAGTACCGCTTGAAAGATACCGAAGGGGGTGAAATAGACCCAGTACCGGTTGAAAGATACTGAAGGGGGTGAAATAGACCCAATATCTTTTTTACTGTTATGCATTATGGTATGGGGTATTTTGGGGGAGCTCACTAAGCTTTGTGCTTACGGTTTTTAGTTTATGTTTCATGTACTTCCAGCTCAAAAGGGAAGGGCCTGACTTGATCGCAGCGCATCCGCCCATGGTTTCTCCATTATGTGATTTTGGGATTTGTACTCTGATATTAGTCACTACGATACACTTTCGGTTGTTTTGACATGATTATTGGATTTTTTAAATCAATTAAATATATTTTTATCTCAAAAATATATTTGGATATTACATGTATACCACACGAACATCACATGGTTCCTTGTATGAGCTATGATCATCATGCTTCAGACTTGGAGCAACTTGATCTGCCAAGTTATCTTTATGTGAGATATCATGTTATGTTCAATCCACTGTATCTAGCAGACGAACAATAAATTCTCATTCGAACTGAAAGAGAATGCTTATGCACCTTCTATGCCACTAATTCCCTTCCTGAAAAGAAGTTTGGTCAAAATAAAGAATCACACAGATTAGTTGACGCAGAGTGAAAGTGGTGAGAAATTTTGGACAATATTGCCTTCGCTACATATACTACATCATTCAAAACACTCAAAAGAAGATCACAATCTCAGATGCTAACTTTCTAACCATCAACCCGAATGATGTTCTTGTAATTGTTGGTCACCTCAAGGATAAGAAAGACTCAAAAACTAGCATTGGAGCCTACAATGTGGTCTTACATTTTTTGAAAGATTAAATTTTTGAATTTGGCCATTCAGATGTTGAGTTTGCTTCTTTGTTTCAAACTGAGAAGCTCCTAGCTCCACTTGACACCGAGTTGGAAGAAATTGATCCACAAGATGAAGGACGTATCATGGATCCAAAGCTCGGATCCATCTACAAGAGAAAGAATTCAGAGAAGAAGGAGTTCTTTAGGGTTGCTCAAAAGCGCTTGGTTCATACCAGTGTGCTTCAAAAAATCATCTCGAAAACTTCCAAGTGTCAAGTTTCTGAACAAGTAAAGTGTGACAACCGTCAAAATTCGAGTCGGTTCTAGATTTGAATAAACTTAGTTGCACATATACGCACGACACATACTGGACTTAGTGACTAGAAGCTCAGTTATAACCTACTAGAAACTTGGAAGCAACTAGAAACAATGGATAATGTACTTAGATTTCACATTGATATGTGAATTCTACAACTACTTAACTATAGAGGCTATCCATATTCGGGTCACTCTTTGACTCGAACACCTTTTCATGAATCATATACACACATCATGCACTTGACCTAGAAGTAGAAATTAGGTCAAAGTCTCATAGAAACTTAAGTCAAAGTTGAAGACTAGGACTAGTATACTTGATTCCTCAATTTCGCTTGAATCTCGGAATCACTACATAGAATGCCAATAAACCGATAAAAATAAATTACAAACATTATTTATAACTATAAAAGAGTTATAATACCATAAGATAATTTAAAGTCTCAAATATTCTATTTATTTTGATATCAAAATTTTTACAAACTCTCAAAAACCCTAAAAACCCTAAAACTTAAATTTTATAAAGTTTAACATCAAGAATTCTATAAAAATAGTTATGAAACTTATAATATTATCTTAAAACAATTAAATTCAGGGAAATATAATCAAGGAAAATAAAAATTTAAGTCATTAACATTCATCCTTAATTTATAAGTCAAAAATCAAGGTTTCATGAATAAAAACTTGATTTTAGTGCACATTTTATATAAAATTTAGATATTTTATAAAATAACTTAAATTTTATAAAACAAAATGAATGAGAAAGGGTTATTATACTCAAAATTTCGGACCCCTCTCTTCCCATATCTCTCTCTCACACTCTCATTCTCCAACACACACACATCTCTCTTCTTTCTCTCTCTAGAAAACTCTCTCTACCTTCTCTCTAATTTTTTTTCTCCAAACACCACAACCACAGCCTCTTAACCACGATATTATGGAGATTCAAAAGGGTTTTTCAAGCCACAAATAAATTTAAGGTAAAGAACATACATCTCTTGAAGATCCACAACAATGATTTAAGCCATGCATGTGCATTTTACTTCAAAAACCGACTTCTACTTCTTCATCTTCTTCAAACTTGTTTTCTTTTTGTTAAAATGGTTTTTAGAACATCATGGATGTGTTTTAACACCATGCATGTATGATAAACAAGGTTGCATGTTCATGATCTTAGTGCAAAAATCGATTTTAAGGATTAAAACATCAAACTCAAGTTAAGAGTTTTTGAGAAATAAAAAATTTGTTCATAAATGAATGTATACATTTTGATAAGTTTTAATCTTTTGATCTCTGGAAACATGACCAGAATATAAGTTTATCATGATATCTTTTAAAATATTTCAAAAGATTTACTCAAAGAAATGATGAAAACTCATTTTTCTAACCAATCACCATGCATGCAATCTGCCAGATTTCTTTACCTGACTTTAAACTGTCATATCTCACTCATTTCTTAACCAAAATTCGGGATTCTTTTTCTGAAATATAATATTTTGAGTTTGCTTTCAAACCCATCTGACCTCACTGGAAAATTCAAATATTTCGAGTTTTAGCAATTTTTACAAAACTGTTGCTCAATCAGAACCTTTTTGTGAATACTAGTTTTGTATTGCATGTTCAAAGATCTTATTCATCACTAAAAATCAAGGAAAAATTAACTTGAGCACTTAACATCATATATTAAGAGGTATAAAAATATCTTGATTCAAAAGCCTTTGGAACATGTTGCAAAAATTCTCAAAGTAACATCAATAATTTTTACCAAAATCACAAGAATCAAGTTTTCTCTATTATTGTTTGAGCCTTTAGGCATGTTTTTCGACATCAAAAATAAGAAAACAATTTTTCATTGTTATTAAATTGTTTGAAGTTGCATTCTGGAAATTTTCAGCTCAATATATATATTTTCTTTATTTTTACATGAAAATAATAATAAAATAGAGTGTTAAAGCATATAAAATACTTAAACTTGTAAATAAATTCTTGAAATATTTGTGGATGACCCCTTAAGTTAATAAACATCTCTCATGAAGTTTCATCGATTTTTGTTACTGTTTAGTATGGTTTTTAATTTTCTTTTTATTTAGCTCTAATAAATCATAAAACCACTTTAGGGAATGTGAAAATACTATTTCTTATTTTTCTCAGCTTTTACCTTATATTTAAGACTCCGAAAAATATTTTGGGAATTTTTGAAAATGTATATCTATTTTTCTTGAATTTTTGTGTTTATAATGGACTAAAAACAGGAAAAATAGTTTTACTCATCCAAAATTCATGAAAATTTACCAGAAACTCTTATAATATGTTAGGATGATACATAAAAATTTTGGCTATTTTTGTCTTCTGTATGTTATTTTTCTTCTATTTTCCCAAGATTTAATACACTTAAATGTACAAAAATCAGAAAAATTGTGTTAAACTTTTTGAAAACACATATTAATATTTTTCCTAGATTATGTACACTGTAAAATAGTTACACAAAAATTACAAGAATTTTTCATGATAATTTACTATTTTTCCATGATTTTATGATTATTCATGGAATTAAATGGTGAAAAATAGTTAGACAAATCAAAAATTCAAGAAAATTTATCTTAAGGTGTTTGACTTCAATTAAAAATGAAATACAAAGTTTGGGAAAGTTTAGAACTAAATTGATTTCGTTTTAAATATTTAATCATTGGAACACCTCTAAAATGTTAAATATTAACATTTCAATAATGGAAATTTTCCACTTAAATTGTTATATAACAATTGATTCTTTGAAACTTAATTTCCACAGAAAAATGTTTGTAACTTATCAATATTAAATTTTGACACATTATTGGCATAATTCTATTGTAGTAGTAAGTATACTAGTATTAGATTTCAATTAGAGACTCATTAGTGTGTAACATCGTTGTAGGAAAACGATAGTGGTACGAGTGGAGCGTAAATCAAGGCATTATTTGCATCATCTCAATGCATATTGTGAGTATTCACACTCCCCTATTTTCGGTTTTTATGTTTTGGGGTGGAAAAGCATGTCCTAAACTATTTATGTTCATTATATTTAGTTGACTCGTATAAACTTGATAACTATATTTTGCATATAGTGAGTATTCACCACTCCTCTATTTTTGGTTTTTAAATGTTTTGGGGTGGAAAAACATGTCCTAAACTATTTATATTCGTTGTATTTATTTGACTCGTATAAACTTGGTTGCTATATTTTGCACATTGTGAGTATTCACGCACTCCCTTATTTTCAGTTTTTATGTTTTGGGGTGGAAAAGCATGTCCCGAAAAACTATTATTTGTTCGTTGTATTTAAATTGATTTGTATCAAACATGATTGCTATTTTATTGCTATATCTCTCTATGTATGTCTATGCAACACGGAACATGAGAACTTATCGTATTAAGGCCCTTCCCTTACACTTTTCTCTAACCATTAACTCTTTGAGCCAATGGTCATTGTGGATAGCGCTATTAGGAATTGACAACTCCTCACTCGCCCGATTGCTGGAGTGCATGATACCATATTAATCTATGGAACGATAAGCATAGATCTTGATAGGGCTTCAGTCATAGGTTTGGTTGAGAACTCATTGTTTGCTCATACACATACAAGCTTGTTATTTATTATGGCAATAAACTTGTTTATCAATTATAGCAATCAACTTTGTTTCTTATTATAGCAATAAACTTTGTATCTCATTATAACAACGAACTTTTGTTACTAAATACTTATTTACTTGTTTTAGCAACAAACTTGGTTGCTTCTTATAGTAACAAACTTGTTTGCTCCTTGTAGCAATGAAACTTGATTACTCTTTTTAGTAACAAACTTTATTTTCCATGAGGATATGAACGTTGCATCTTTTTTGGGCAACATACTTTATTTCTCATGATGACAACGAACTTTGTTTACACAAACTTATTTACTCATTTTAGCAATATATTTTTATCTATGGAAACTTATATCAAAATTTTGATTTCGATTCATGAAACCAATATTATTTTTAAACTTGTGAGTACTCACCAATTATTTTTATAGTTGACGCTCGTTTTACATGCTTTTTCAGGAATCATCGAGTAAGTGGCACTTATGGACACTTCACTTTTAGGAGCACTCGTATGTGTTGTATTTCAATTTACATTGTAATTTCTTTTAAAAGTTGTTCAAATCCATTGTAAATTTGTAATGATTTTTAATACTATGGTTGGTGTTGTCTTTTAACTTTTGCTATGAAACCCTTTATACTGTCACGCCTCGTGTTTCCGCTTTAGCCGGGTGTGACATAAAGCAAGACCTGATCAAGGAACTCAGTTGGTGGATTAAAGTTACAAGTTGGCTGTAAACAACATATTTGTTCGCCTTTAGAGACAAGATGTGAAAGCTCACTGATTGCCAAGATCACTTAGGGGGTGATTGTTAGTTCAAAACAAGTGATCCTTTGGTAATCGATGTTATCATGTTCTGAAAATGATGATTGTTATAATGTAGTATAGATTGAAGTGATCCAAGCTAACAGTGTGATCATAGCTGATGGATATTTCGAGATAAAGCAAAGTCTGAATGATCTGAAATTAGAAGTGTTTAGTCTACATTTATTTTTTATTATTTTATAGTAGCGCTTGTAGGAGACAAAGTTCAACCACATTGATGTGTTAGATGGTTGATCTACAGTTAGCTTTTTGTAAACATGTCTCCTTCTGTGATTGGTCCTATGTTAGTATAAATAGGACCATCACCCCATATAACTCCTTAAGCTTTTCACCACTTTTCCATTCATTGGGTATCAATAAAGAATCATTCAGTCATATTGTTCTCTTTGTTCTTAAGTTTGTTTGTTGTTCATATTGTAACTTTATTATTAAGTTATATAATACTTTTTTGTTCTATCTTCTTCAAGGCTTGACTGGTTCCATCCAAACTTGACTGGAATCATTATTTGCCTCTTTTTTGTGTTGATTACAATGTTTGAGTTCTAAAACCATGTGAAAGACATTTAAGAATATTCTCGTTCTTTCACAATCTGACTTCGAATGGAGAAGTTATGATTTTTCTAAGTTATTAATTCAGCCATACGAATAGAGGAGTGTCGTAATTATCGAAAAGGAGATCATCCGAAGAAAATAAGTGCAGTAATCGAGCATACAAGACCATGGACGTGGAGAGCACTAAAAACGGAGGTCATAAGGGAGAGCTACGAATTTAACACTATCGATTTCTGTACGCCCCTTGTAAAAATATGAACTAAAAATTAGAGCCAAGCTAACTAATGGAATCTAAAGGGAATTAGTAGTACTCCTCGATAGCTATGAGGGGATATAAAGAACGTCGAAAGCGAAGCTCGTATGCGAAAGATATGAATTTTAGAAGATCTGAACTTTTACCCAATAAAAGAGGCACGTGGCATGCCTAGAGCGCTCCATCAGAAGATCTGAACTTTTACCCAATAAAAGACCCACCAGAAATTCGACATGTGGCAGCATTATACTGGAGCCAACCATCAAGGATGCGGTGCACTAGAGCTTGGCGCGGTGGGCCATCCTTCCCAGCAACCTATAAATAGCAGCTCGATCTCAGCCATTTTCACACCAGTTCCTCATACCTTTTCTCGAATTTGCTAAGGTTTTTCCTGTTTTGAGCCAACTAAGTCTTGACTATTTAGGCGGAAGCTATCGGGGTATAAAGTACACTAAGAGGGTGAGTTCACGTCTCCTTTTTCAAGCTTTTTAAATTTGGGTAGGAAGGTAAGAAGTTTTTTTCTGCATATTGGTTATATATATATATATATATATATATATATATATATATATATATATATATATATATATATATATATATATATATATATAACTTATGCTACAAACAAAAGAAAAAGTATGAAAACTATAGTACCCATAAATAGTAGAATACTACTTTTAAAAAGAAAGGTAACCTAACATCTAAGTTAAAAAATACTTATATAAAACTATATATAGTTAGTATAAAAAGGTATTCTCGAGTTATAACGATTCAAACCTATGAGCTTACCGACATTATGTTGACATTTTCAAAACCACATATATTCCTAGGAAATCAGTAGATGGAAGCTTGCACTCCCTGCAGTCAAGACGTAAGCCTTAATGGTAGAACTATCTATGAAACCAGTAGAAGCGTTATGGCTATTATAATTTACTGTTATGCCTAATTGTCAAGTCACCATTTGTATCTAAATCCCTAGCACTATAAAACATACTTCGATATAATGTTTATTCTATAATGGAAGTCATATTTATGTTATACCTTTTGTTTACGGGTCAATGTATGTTCGATGACTGGGATGACCTATGAATGTCGCACAGCTAGGTGTTTCCACTACTGGTCATGGGTGTGTTAACAGCGTGTCGCAATGTCTAACAAACAAAGAATATAAATAAAAATATTGCTCTAATGCACTAAGGGGCAGTACATGAAAGCCGAGTCGAATCCACAGAGACATGTCCTAAGGTCTATATCTCTTTTGCGTAAGGCACTCACAAAATTAACAGAAATTAAAATGGGGGGATTTGTTGACAAATTAAAACTAACTTGGACATGAATTTATAAAAGAAAATTACAATTTAAACACTAGAATAAAATTCAAAAGATAAAATAAATTTCAGTTTCGTGGTGACTCTCCTAATCATACAAATAACCTTCAACACGATACTTGACTTGTGTACTGTTTAAACTGGTACTGAAAATTATTAATAAGATCTAAAAATTTTCTTTTATTAAAATGTTTAACTAAAACAAGCTCTTTACGTTAAACTTTATTTTTTTATTGAATTAACCAAATAAGCTCTTAATTAATTTAGAAAAGTAACATTAAGCACAATGTAAAAATTCCCAGTAAAGTCCAATACTTCTCACAATCTCAGAAGCGTAAAGACTTGTTTGATCAGTTTATATTATAGTTAACCCTAACACAGAATTAGTCTAATATTTGTTACTTCTCACAAGCTCAGAAGCTTAAAGACTTGTTTGATCAGGTTATATTATAGTTAACCCTAACACAGAATTAGTCTAATATTTGTTACTTTTACTGATTAATAAAGACAATTATGGATCTAAATGAATCAGATAACTAGAATGATTTATTAACAATTAAAGTGGACGACAAAAACTAAATCTAAATCAAACGTTCAATTAAGCATAAAACTGATCAAACTAAATAGTGAACACAGTAAAAATCGTGCCTAATGATTACTTACACAAAAATTCAAGTTGTTTGCTAAACTAATATCTATGGTTTTTAACATGACATGGCTAAACACAAATTACAAGAAGTAAAAAAGAAATCTATTTGATAAATCTTACTAAACGAAAATAAAACTCGAATCTTGTTCTTCGGATCTGTGTTTGGCACTCAAAAACCTATTAAAATCACCACTCAATCGTCTGGATTAACTGATGGTCAAAAGTTAGGGTTGTACGAATGTTAGGGAGGCTAATTTATACGATCCGGAAAATTCGAGTTATAAATTCAATCGAATTGTGTTCGCCACGATCGAATTTTTGCTCGAATTTCAAGTTTTCTAATTTTTATCGAATTTCTAACTTCGAAGACCTAATTCGATTGAAATTTTTGCGAAATTCGATCGAATATTTCTACTTTCTTTTTCTTAGACTGAAAATGAAGCTGATAGATCCTCGAAACATTAATTCCATCGAATTTCTGAATAATTCGATCGAATTTATTGAATTTTGACCGAAACGTCGATTTTTCTTCAATTAAAGCAACTTCCAGGGATTCCTCAGCATCCTCCAATAGTTCCAAGCTCTAATTTAGCTCCAAAGCTCCAACAAATGCATCCTTAATGTGTCGTATTCTCAATCATTGCTAATTTTCCCTAAAAATCATAACAAAAGTGAGTAGTACGGGCATTATGAAAACATAATAAGAAACACACAATCTATAACAAAACAAGGGAAATAGTTAGCATTTTATACGAAAATAGTGACCAAAACATGCTAATAGATGCATATAAAATGCATCTAACAAACCTCCCCAAACTTAGACCTTAGTCATCCTCGAGTAAGGAAAGGATAGTCATCGGAAACGGATGTGAGGAAAAAGGGTAGTGAGGGAATAACTTAGACGAAACTAAAAACTTAAAAGGAAAAAAGCTAACTAGCAAGATCAACAGTAAAATAAAATGAACAAAGAATATGCATCCAAAAAAGAAAAAAATAAAAAATAAACAGTGAAATGGAAAAGACAGTTTCACTCTTCCTTTCTTCTTGACTGTGTGGATATGATATTAGGGCTCTCTGTTACCGTGACGGTAACACATGTCAACAAATAGGTATGTGTTCTGTGGGATCAGACTTGTCGATAAAGGGTCCTTTTCAACATTCAAAAGCAAATCATTCCAAAACTATTATTACCGGCCACAAAGTGTTTCAATACACCATTTTTTTATTTTCTAAAGTCGGGGTCTTAGATTATGGTGTTTAGGTCCCCTAACTATGACAACTGATTCTACACTTCCAATAACGATCTGGTCATTTCGGACATTCATTTTCCATCTTCTTAGAGCTATCAAATGTAAAGAGTATCCTCATCTCGTATATGTTTTTAAACTTAAAAAAACAGAAAAAACATTTAGGCAAATGCAAACATGTAGAAAATAAGACAACATTTTTGTGTTTTTTTTATAAAAGCTAAAGGAAACACAGTGAATATATATTTAAAAAAAAACGCTAAGAAAAGAAAAGGGGAAAGTAAAAACTTAAAAACGAACAATCTGTTTGGATTTTTGAAACTTTTCTAATTTTGTTGTTGTTTTTTTATAAAAAGTAATGAAGAAGAAATAAAATAAATAAAATATACAAAAAGTTGAAATCCCTTTCCCAAGCTTAAAGTAAAGCATTCTCCTCAATGTTTGGGAAGGAGAAGGAAAGATTTACTTAGGAGGAGAAGGCATAGGCGGGAGTTGACGGAACAGATCCTACCGGAATGAGTCAAAAGAAGTCTGAAAACTCCAGAAATTGGTGTTCATGTGGCCTATGTCGGTGCGGATACCAGAAATATCCTGAGGGATGCTAGAAATATCCTCGCGCATGCTAGTAATATCCTGTTGGATCTCGAGAAAGTGTTGGTAAGTGATAGGAGAGGTAGGGTCAAAATGAGGTGGTGGGGGTGGGGTGGATGGGGGGATCCTAAAATTTGGCCTAGAATTCAGTCTGTATAGGGTCGAGCTGCTGAAAATCGTCATCATGAATGACGTGAAAAGGATCATCCTGCTGATAGTCAGGATGAATTGTAGATGATGAGGGGGCGTCAGGATGTTGGGAAGAAAAAGGGTGGGTAGCTTACGACTGCAGAAAAGATAGTACAGGAATACCAGAAAAATTCGGTAAGGGCAACCAATTCGTGGAATTGATAGGATCTGAAAGAGCAATAGTGGAAGAATTTGAAACATATAGATATTTGTCACGCCCTTGAAACCAGACGTGGCCTCATGGGGTTCAACAACCGATAAATATTGACTCCAAATTCTGAACAATTAGCTGATTTTGCTGATCAGCGCCCCTTTTAAACTGAAACTCCTCAAGTATGTGATCTGAAAGATGCATGGCAATAAAAGTGACTAAGCCACCACGTACGATCTTGCTCTTTCGAGCTCGAGAGATTTTGATGAGTTTCTGGACTATCAGAAAACCAAGATGAGGGCGAGCTTCCTGGCTTATCATGCACCAAAGTATTTCTAGCTCAACAACGCCAACATTGGTGGTTTCATATTGAGCAAAGATGATATTACAGATCAATCAGAACGTTACCTTCAGAACAGGATGAAGGATACTGGACGCTAAGGATGAAGAGGGGTTATAATCACCCAATATTTAAAGAGATTAGAAACTATATATGTCGAAGTTATGGGGTCGGAGATGACGGGTGTTAGGGGGACCATAAGTCTGGTCGGTAGAAGCATCAACCATGACACAAACATGCTTGATATGGACATGGTGTGTGACACCTGAGCAACGAAAGATAAATTTCCATCCATATTGAGATTAGATGGCATCGCGAGAAACTCCTGAGTTAGAAGCACAGAAGTAGGACAATAAATCCCCAAAAGTCCCTCCCAGCCAAGATTGGCGAAGAGGGCATGGACGTGCTCATAAATATGAAGCTTGCGAAGAACAACAGAAGTGGGGGTAAAATGTTGGATAGAGATATCCCTTGTGCTAAGAACCATGTGTTGGGTTACTATTGCGTCAGAACCCAAGTCAAAAACTTGACCCTCAACAACAACATTAAAGGTCTTGTTTTGGGGAGGGGGGTTTCCTTGGCGATTGGGTCGGTGAGGCATTGTTCAGTCAAGCTTGGGGCGGTCTAATGTAGATTATATATATATATATATATATATATATATATATATATATATATATATATATATATATATATATATATATATATGTATATATAAGATAAGAAATAAAAATTAGCTAAACTAATATATAGTTATTCCCAGCGGATACGCAAGCCCGCACATATATATTTGATAAAAAGATAAAGAGTTTGAGTTTCGGAACAAATATATCTGTGTATTGTGTGCTGTGTGTTGTGTGCTGAGCAGCAGTAAATTTTCCGCGCCCAAATTTGTTTTTGATTTTTCAAATTCTGCTCCGATGACCCTCTTTTGTTTGTAGTGTAGAACAAACGATCAAAAGCTTAGGTCCTGATCTGTTCTAGCGAAGTGTAGATCTTCCGTGTTTAATTCCGACAAAAAACGAGAATTTTGTTGAATTTATAGAGAATTTTCGAATTTTTGAGATATTTCAGAGAGCAAGGGAGATATTTCTAGAGGTGGGAATTAGAAGATGAGGCCAAGACTCGAATTTATAGTAGTTCCCAAAAATTCGACGGAAAATTCGATCGGATTTTTTACTGTAGCGATCAAATTTCTTTTTTTCATTTTATTTTCAAAAAAAGAACCTCGATGCATTAATTCGATCAAATTTTTTGTCAAATTCGATCATATTTTTTTTACAAAATTCAGTTTTTTGATTTTTTTCAACTTACAAAACCTCGATAACCTTATTTGATCGAATTGTTTAAAAAATTTGATCGATTTTTTTTTCAAATATTCATTTTTTTAATTAAAAAAAAACAGAAACGTTTTTGCTCCCTTGCTTCGAAAAACACGATTCCATTAAAAAAAATCTAATAAACTTATAAAAGAAATCACACCAAAAATAAAGAAAAGTTGCAAAAAGAAATACAAACTTCAAACACTCGGGTTGCCTCCCGGTAAGTTGCCCGTTTTTACGGTCGTTGGCTCGACGTTGTTACTTGGTTCCTTCATTTGAGGTAAGTCGGGACCTCTACAAGCTCCACTTCTTCGCTCGTGACTTGAACACCTTCATAAAAAGGATTGAGCAGGTGACAATTAACCTTGAAAATGTTACATGTTCACTTTTAATATCTATGAGACCATGATTAAACACGTTAGTAACAACAAAATGTCTCACCCAACAAGACCTCAATTTACCAGATATAGTTTTAAAATGAGAGTGATACAAGAGTACCTTTTGACCGGTAGTAAATCCCTTTCGTGAGATCATCTTGTCGTGAAAAGGCTTCGTCTTTTCCTTATAAATTGCTTCATTCTTGTAATCTTCGTTCCAGATTTCTTCCAGCTCTTGAATATCTAACCTCCTTTTTTTTTGGCTTCATCCATGCTCATGTTAAGCTTTTTAACAACCAAATATATTCGGTGATTTAACTCCATAGGAAGTCGATATGGCCTCCCTAAAACGATTCAATAGGGAGACATTTCGATTGAAGTTTTATACGTCATCCTGTGTGCCCATAATGCATCATCCAACCAAATACTCCAATGTTTTTTTATTGGGTTGATCATTTTTTCAATGATACTCTTAATCTATTGGTTAGAAGCTTCAGCCTCCCCGTTGGTTTACGAGTGATAGGCAATTGACACCCGATGTGTAACACCATATTTTTTCAGAACAACCTCGAGGGTGCGATTGCAGAAATACATGCCTTGGTCACTAATGATGGCCCTTGGTGTCTCGAACCTAGAAAAAATATTGTTTTTAACAAAATCAACCACAAATTTCGTGTCATCTGTTTGAGTAGCTTTCGCCTCAACCCAATTTGACACATAATCCACTTCTAGCAAGATAAACACAAACCCAAAGGATGGTGGAAACAGACCCATGAAGTTTATGCCCCAAACATCAAAAATTTTACATACTACGATCAGACTGAGTGCCATCTGTTTCCGGGAAGTTAAAGATCCTGTCATTTGGCACCGGCCACAGGTTTTGCAAAACAGGAATGAATCACGAAAAATATGAGGCCAGTATAGACTGTTGTCCAAAACTTTGTGCGCGGTTTGTTGTGGAACATAATGCCCTCCACAAGCTTCAGAATGAAAAAAAAGTTCAGAATTGATTTAACTTCATCTTGGGGCACACATCTTCTAACAACTTGATCAGTGCAATGTTTCCATAAATGTGGCTCATCCCATACATATCTTTTCTCCTCCTATATCTTGTCTTTCTGACCTAGAGTGAGATCTAAAGGGAGTTCTCTGGAGACCAAATAATTCATTATATCAGCAAATCATGGAGGATTCTGAATGGAAAAAAGGTGCTCATCGGGAAAGGTTTCACGGATCGGTGTCGGGTCTTCATGTGGTATCAGTCGGATGAGAAGATTATCTACAATATTTTCTTTCCTACTATTGTTTGTGATCTCTATGTCGAATTCTTGTAACGGCAGAATCCATATGATCAACCTTGGCTTTGAGTCTTTCTTGGCGAGAAGATACGGAATGGCTGCATGGTTAGAAAAGATTATGACTTTCGTCACCAACAAGTATTGTCTTAATTTATCCAAAGCGAAAACGATTGAGAACAACTATTTTTCTGTGGTAGAATAATTTGGTTGTGTGCAGTCCAAAATTCTTGAAGCGTAATAAATGACATAGGGGACCCGAGCTTTCCTTTTTCCCAACACAGCTCCAACAGTAGAATTGCTAGTGTCACACATAATATCAAAAGGCATGCTCCAATCTCATGGATGAATAATGGGAGCTAAAGTGAGTACATTTTCAGCAAGTCAAAAGCCTTTTTGCACTCCTCATTAAAATCAAACTCTGCATATTTTTGTAGTAGCTGGCACATGGGCATTATGATCTTTGAGAAGTATTTAATTAACCTCCTATAAAAACCTACATGGCTAAGAAAATAACGCACTTCCCGAACACTCTTCGGGTAGGGTAAGATTTTGATAATATCTATTTTAGCCTTGTCAACTTCTAAACCTCTTTTTGAAACAATATTACCAAAAATCAGACCTTGGTCAAACATAAAGTGACATTTTTCACAATTTAGGACCATACCAGTTTCAATGCATTTTTGAATAATTTTGATGAGGTTTTTAAGGTGTGTGGTAATTTCTTTATTCACCACTTCCATCATTCGTGGGTCCAGTCTTTGATGGGCTTCCCTTGAAGTCTTAAAATCTTCTTTCATTAGTATTTTGTGCATGCATAAAGATGGGCAGAGTCCTTTTATGTCAGCCATGGTCCATCCAATCACATTCTTATACTGCTTCAAAAATCCCAATTAGTTTAGATTCCTCCTTTTCTGAAAGCTTGTTGGATATAATGATTTGGAGTGTTTCTTTTTCTCCAAGAAACGCGTATTTCATATGTTCTGGTAGAGTCTTCATCTCCAAGATGGGTGCTTGTACTACAGAAGGAAAAAGTTTGGAGTTAGAATCAGGTAACTTCAGAATATGATTGTCATACTCGAGTTTCTTGTTTTGGTTCATGTGAGCTGTCATTTCTTTCACGTGCTTGTCAAGAAAATATCTTTTTGATAAAACCTGTTTTATATTAACAGATAAATTTCGATGGATCACTTAAGCTAGTGATTCTCTGTTAGTAATCTTAAAATATTCAGCAGTTAATGGTTCGATTACATCAATAAAATTAAGTGTTGAAACATCATCTTGATAATGCATATCATCATAATTATTGAAGTTAATAACTTCACCATCGACTTCCATGGGAATATCAACTTATTCACTTGGACCAGAACATCCTCCAGCAAACCTTTTGGGTATACCAGTGAGCGACCAGTCAAATGAATGATGACACATGTTCTTTTTAATGGCCCTACCCCGATAGTTTTAAAAAGTGAATATGGCAAAACATTTATTGAGGCCCCAAATTCCATCATGGCACGTGCAACTGAAAGATGCCCTAACTTGCAAGGAACATTGAATACTCCTAGGTCCTTGCATTTTGGGGGTAGCCTTTTTTGTAAAACAGCTGAAATATTTTCGTTGACCGTAACTATTTCGTTACCTTTTAATTTTCTTTCTGAAGTACATTGTTCTTTTAGAAATTTCTCTTTTTTCAGTCTTGAGGGAGAAGAAGGAGAAGTAAGTTTTACCTCAGCTTCAGCAGGTTTGTCCTTTTTCTGCACCTCTTCAATCGCCTCAGATTCTTGTTGAACTACGATCTCTTCTTCCTCGTTTACTTTCTGATCTAGTCCCTTTTAGTTTTTACCACTTCTGAGAGTAACAAAACTAGCATTGTGATTTGGGTTTTTCTTAGTCTAAGATGGGAACTTTCCTTGTACTTGTGCTTCCATCTTGCTCATAGTGTTCGCGACATGTGACACCTGCTGCTCCATATTTTTAAAACAATAGTTGGTCTCATTATGGAAAGATTGGGTACTGGTAGCAAGAATTTTAACAATGTCTTCCAGAGACATGCTGGAACTATTGGCTAGTTGTTGGATAGGTGGTTGTTGAAAATTGGCTTGATGCTAATTTTGTAGAAAAGGTTGTTGAATGCCAGGTGGAGGTTGATACTGATTTCTCAGCTGAAAATTTTGTTGGGGTCTTAGCTGGAAGTTGTTCTGGAAGCCTCCCCACGCTTGGTTGTTGCGTGGCTGATCGAATTGTCTTTGTCGTGCTTGATAACCTCCCATGGCCTGTATAACTTCAATATCTTTCTGTAATATTGGGCACATGTCTCTTGGGTGCCCAATCTTCGCACATATCCTACAAGTTCTGATCCTTGGTTCAACACCTTTTTGTTTTTTAAGTAAAAGAACAACTTTTGTTAATTCTGAAATTTGGGACTCAAGGTGGGTATTACTAATATCTTTCACTCCTCGTGGCTAGTCTCGATACTATTATTCTTCATTTGTTGAGTGTTTTGATTCGATTCCTAGCTTCTCTTTTAATGTTCGGATCTCGATTAGCGTCATATCTACAAGCGAACCACCACTCGAAGAGTTGATCAGTCGCCTTTCCATTATAGTCAGGCCTTCACAGAAACATTGATATAGCTGATAGTCACTAATCCCGTGTTGTGGGCACCAGACCAGCAATTTCTTGAAACACTCCCAATAAGTATGAAGGGCTTCTCTTTTTCCTTGCTTTATCGCAAGGATTTCTATGCAGAGGTTGGATACTCTCGCTTATGGAAAATATTTTTCCAGAAAGAGCTTAGCTAACTCGTTCCATATAGTGATTGATCCAGACGGAAGGTCATACAACCACTCTTTTGCTGAGTCTTGTACGGAAAAAAGGAATGCCCTTAACTTGATATGATCTTCAGTTATAGTGTGTGACTTCATCTCGTAACATACTACGTGAAACTCCTTGAGAAACTTATGTGAGTCTTCGTTCTCAAGTCCTCAGAAAGTCGGAAGCAGATACGTTTGACCAGACTTCACCTCAAAGTTATGAGCTTCAGGGAAAGTGATACACAAAGGATGTTGTGTAGCATCTTGTGTTTCCAACTCTCAAAGAGCCTTTTCAAGATCGTCTCCGTGTTCACTCACAGCTGGTTTTGGTTTAGGATCTGAATCAAAAGATTCAGGTGTTCAGAGGAAGGATTTCAGGACATGTTACGGTCATTACGAATTCGTGTTGATGCCTTTTGGGCTCACCAGTGCACCAGCAGCGTTCATGGATCTCATGAACAGGGTCTACAACTGATGTTAGATCGGTTAGTGATTGTTTTCATTGACGATATCTTGGTATATTCTAAGACAAAGGAGCAGCATGACGATCATATTTGAGAGGTTCAGGAGACTCTGAGGAGGGAGAGGCTTTATGTCAAATTCTCCAAGTGTGAGTTCTCGTTGCGTGAGGTGCAGATCTTGGGGCACCTCATCAATCATAATGGTATATTGGTTGATCCGGCCAAGATCGAGGTCATGATGCAGTGGAAGGTTCTAAAGTCTCCATCTGAGATTCGGAGTTTTATTGGTTTAGTAGGGTATTATCGTAGGTTTATTGAGAATTTCTCCAGGATACAAGTTTTTCTGACCAGGTTGACGAAGAATTCGATTACTTTCTGTTGGGGGCCTGAGCAGCAGACAACGTTTGAGACTTCGCAGCAGAAGTTATTAGGCTCCAGTTTTGACACTACCAAAGGGTATGGTTGATTTCGTGGTATATTGCGATGCATTAATTTTGGGATTGGGCGAAGTATTGTTGCAGAGGGGTGGTGTGATAGCTTATGCTTCGAGGTAGCTAAAGCCTCATGAGGTGAATATCCTAACCATGATTTGGATCTGGGGCCGGTGGGTTTTTCCCACAAGATTTGGCATCATTACTTGTATAGGTTTTGTTGTATCATTTACACAGACCACAACAATTTGAGGTATTTGATGGATCAGCCAAATATGAACATGAGGCAGAATAGGTGGCTCCATGTGGTAAGGGATTAGGATTTTGAGATCCTTTATCACCCTAGGAAGGCCAACATGGTGTCCTATGTTCTTAGCTGCAAGGCGGCCGAGTCTCGGATCAAGGATGTATGTTTGAGGAAGACAGTGATTACCCTACTCCTAGAGAATATATGTGAGGTTCAGGTTGACGTGATGAAAGAGGAGCACCAGAAGAGTGAGCGCATAGTGGTTTAGGTGTCCTCTTTTGATTATGATAGCCGAGGATTTTTTACCCTTCATTAGAGGGTTTGGGTTCAATATTTCGGGGGTAAGCGACAGATTTTGATGGAGGAGGCGCATAAGTCGAGGTTTTCTATTCATCTAGGTGCAAAAAAGATAAATAAAGACATACCGCTTGATTTTTGGTGGCCCTGCATGAAGCGCGATGTGGCCTGGTATGTGGAGAGGTGCTTGACTTGTAGGAAAGTAAAGGCCGAACATCACCGAACTCAGGACAAGATGGAGCTGTTAGGTGTTCCCGTCTGGAAATTGGAAGAGATTGTGATGGATTTTATCACAAATATATTGCGGACCGCGCGAAGGTTGGATCTGATTTGGTTCATTGTTGATTGATTGACAAAAAGTGTGTATTCCATTCCTATTCAGGATAGCATCTCTGCAGAGAAGTTGGCAGATATTTATATTCGGGAGGTTGTGGCACGTTCGGGAGATCATGGGGTTAGAGTCTCAGTGGTTTCGGATAGGGATGTTCAGTTTACTTCCAGGTTCTGGAAGAGGTTCCATGAGGATTTGGGTACTTGTTCTCATTTCAGCACGACTTTTCATCCGCAGACTGATGGGCAGAGTGAGCAGACTATTCAGACCTTGGAGGATATGCTTCGGGCATATGTGCTAGATATTGGATGTAACTAGGATACGTATCTCCCATTGACAAAGTTTTCTTACAACAAAAATTACCACACCATTATTGATTGACCTCCTTTCGAGATGATCTATGACAGGAAGTTTCGGACCCCGATTTGTTGGGGCGAGGTTGGTCAAGGAGTCATGCGTAGCACAGAGATGGTGCTCCAGACTACTGAGTTGACCCAACAGGTGTGCGAGAGGTTGCATACCAGACAGAGCCACAAGTAGAGTTATGATGATAAGTGCCAATCAGATTTGGAGTTTTAGGTTGGGGACATCGTTCTTCTGAAGGTGTCACCTTGAAAATGTGTCACCCGATTCAAGAAGCGGGGCAAACTGGGTCCCAGGTATATTGGTCCTTTCAGGGTTATTTCCCGAGTGGGCAGAACTGCATATCGTTTGGAGCTACCCGAGGAGCTCAATCAAACCTAGATCACTTTTCATGTCTCTCAACTGTGGAAGTGTTTGGTTGATGACTCTACAGTGTTGCCATTAGAGGAAATTCAGGTGGACGAGCATCTGAAGTCTAATCCAAGTGGGGGACAGTTCTAACATCCGCTTTTAGGAATTTTCTTTTCCAGCATCAAATAACAATTTAGTACAAAATAAGTCCCAACTCAGGGCGTACATGATGAGTATTCCGGGCGTAGGTCATTTAAAATGGAACCTAGACTTCATTGAGTACGTAGGGCGTACATGATGGGTACACAGGGTGTACTCATACAGATCCCAAACCCTAAGGTTTAGGGTTTGGACCCTATTTAGAGGACCTTAAGTCCTTGAGGCCTCCCAGATCACCAGCCCTCACTGTCCCAAAGCACCATTTCGAAACCCTAGCCACATTGCGAGGTTCTTGAGCCTATAGATTGATATTTTTTGTGTTTTGTGAAGAACGTGATCATTGGAGGAGCTCTTAGGAGTCCATTGCTTGTAGATCCGTATCTTATTGTTTTTCTTCATCTAGCTTCTTCAGAAGGTAAAAAGCTCCAACCTTAATGGTTCATTTGCTAGATCTTCTTGGTTGGTGAATCCATATGTGTTTTTAGTCCCATGGTTGGTTCTTGTGAGTAAAAGCTATTTAGTTTCCATGCAAGCTATTAATAAGGACATACCAGTTTCCATGGGTGGATTCTAGGTAGCTTCACTCTAGCTAATAAAAAATGATCTTCCTTAAGCATTACCTTCTTGAACAATTAATTTTAGACAATCTCATTTGAAGTGACCATCTTCTCCACATTCATAATAGTTGCGACTTCCGCCAGTATCATTTTATTGGTTTGCGGTATGTGCCTGGATCCTGCATGACTTAACAGTGTGTCCCTTCCTACCATAGTTGTTACAAACTAGTTCACATCACTCACCCATGTGGTGGTAGTGGCAATTATTCCATAACGTAATATCTTCTATAGACTATCTTAGTGTAGTGGGTGATGGGATGGTTGTTTCCTAATCTTTCCCTAACACGTGTTCTTCTATGATGGTTGCTATGAATCTCCATCAGACTTTCTCTTGTTATTTCAAAACATCAGAATGTTGGCCTTATGTACCATAGTGCCCTGGCGGATTTCCTAATAGCTCAGGCTAAGGCTATCCTCTTGGAAGTATCGTACATAATTGTCCTGGAAGCCATGACCAACCCTTGAATAGGCTGAACCAAAACCCATATGTATCTTTCAACATTCTTATACTTTGGTAAACCAAGTTGTGAAAGAAGGTGGTGAGATCATTGAAGCGGTTGGTATAAGTTAGAATGTTTGTATCCTACATGGTTAAGTTCCACAACTCATTCTTTATCTTCTGCATCTCCTCTCTGGGACAGTACTCGTCAATCAGTAATTGTTTCTATTTTCCAAAAATAATTGATCGAATTAGGTCTTCAAAGTCATAAATTCGAGAAGCATCAGAAAACTTGAAATTTGAGCAATAAATCGATCGTGGTGAAAAAAATTTGATCGAACTTATAACTCGAATTTTTCAGATCGCATAAATTAGTCTCCTTAACATTCCTATAACGCTAACTTTAGACCATTCGTGATTGCAGATGAATAAGAGGCGATTTTCATAGGTTTTTGAGTGCCAAACACAGATCCAAAGAACACGATTCGAGTTTTATTTTTGGTGAGTAACATCTATCAAATAGAATTCGTTTTCGCTGTATAGTTTGATCCGTTTTATGATTAATTGAACATTTGATTTAGATTTTGTTTTTATTGGCAATTTTAATTGTTAATAAATCATTCCAGTTATCTGAATCTTTTAGATCCATAATTGTCTTTATTAATCAGTAAAAGTAACAAATATTAGATTAATTTTGTGTGAGGAAACAATAATTATACCGAACACGTACTTTCTTAGGATACTATAATTATAGCCTAAGGCTTACACTCCGATTAGGTTATCCTTAAGCTTAATAATAAACGTATTATTATTATTAATTGTACTATTGATATACTACTTACAACAGAGGTGTCTAGGATGGACGTGTCGCCTTGGGTTGCTGGACTTCATAATAGCTATACGCCAAAATGGTCCTGCCATCCGACTTTTTCTAACTGGCTGATCCTTACTTAATAGTCTTGAAAGTACAAAAAAAATTAATAAAACATAAAAATAAACTTCATATGTAGATTATATATTTAAACTCAGATCCTCGATGAGAATCATTATATATATATATATATATATATATATATATATATATATATATATATATATATATATATATATATATATATATATATATATATATATATATATATATATATATCATATAACAAAACTCCATAGAAACCTAAACTTAAGAGTTTAGGTTAAGTTCGATATTAGAGTTTTGTATAATATGGGCCAAACCACATCTAAGCATAGATTGTGCACTTATGTGTAAATATGGTTAGACTAATGTACAAATAAACATGGATATAGTAGTTGATAGCCTAAACGCTCGAGAATCCCATTGAACTTCAAAATCTACGATTCCGACCATTGCTTTTGGGAAGGATAGAACTTAGGATCCACAAGATGACCACACGAGTATGGTAGATCTTGGAAACAGGGTCACGAAACCATTTCTAGGGAAACATCAAGTTGTTCCACACTCTCTTGAGCCCAAGGATACCCATTTTCTGGAGGGTCCTATACCATTATCTCTTTTGACCCCCGACGAGGAACCATGTGAGGAGGAAGATTCCTTAGAAACAACTTAAGAGCCAACTGGATCATCATAAGAGCCCTCCGAGGATCCATAAGACTTCTCCAAGGAAGAAGATCCTATAGAAAAGGAGATGAATTTCATTAAGGAATAAGATGATTTCTTGAAGTATGAGAGTAAGAAGGTTGAGGTTGATGATAACTAAACTAAGGAAAAGGTCGAAAGCCATTCTAAGATGGAGCCAGAACAAGAAGGGATAAAGCCCATCAATGAGTAAAGAGGCTCTATTACATGTTTGTCCCTTCAAGGCATCATTAAATCCTGCCATACCTATCCTAGCCATTCGCATCGCATGCCATGCCGATCAAATTCACACCATCAATTATGTGTTAGGGATCATTAAAGGAAGAAAAGATTGGAAGAGGATCAAAGTCCAAGATACCACTTCACTCAACAATAGATCTCTAACCTAGTATCCATACTAAGTACTCCATTTAAGAAATGATAGGCGTAACTAGGCAGGTTATATCATAAGACTTTTGGATTACGGGTACGATGAGAAGTCAGCATAGGCAAGAGTATAGTATCCTTGCTATCTCTTTGGAAATAATCTTTTTAGTATATCGAAGTTTTCCACCTCTAATCTAAAACTCTTATAGTGTTTGTAACCACTTCATAAAAGTTTTATACTAAGCCATGCACTTATTCATCATTGTCCGCATTTGTAAGACTAATCAGAGGAGTCAACGATAACTCTCTTTTTACACTAATTCTAATAGGAATCAAACAGAACTCTGAGAAGAGCCACTAGAAGGAGCCCGAGAGAACAATCAAATTAGACCCAATAAACATGGACTCAGCAGCCATTGAGGTGTTCATAACACAAGGCATAGTGGACGGTCTAGCTAACTTGGGAACCAATACGAGCGGCGAATACGGGTAAGGAAGAGGAACTGCTGGATATAGTATTCATGGAGATAACAGAGCCCCCCGAGGAATTGTACTTAAAAGGATTTTATGAGCTACAAGACCAAGCCTTTCTTAATGAATGACGGGGTAGTTGGAATGACTCACTACATCGTAAAAATACAGTCAGTGTTTGAGATCAAGTTCTGTACTGAAGATTACAAAGTTAGATTCGTTGTATGTACCTTCACGGATGTAACATTGTCATGGTGGAACATCCATGCCAAATCCATTGGCATTAGCACTGCTAACGCCATTCCATGGGGAAAATTGAAACAATTAGTGATTGACAAGTACTGTCTTAGAGAGGAGATGCATAAGATAAAGAAAGAGATGTGGAACTTAACCCTGTAGGATGCTGAAATTACAACTTATACCAACCGCTTCAATGATCTCACCACTGTCTTTCACAACTTGGTTGCCCACAGTATAAGAAGGTGGAAAGATACATATGGGTTTTGGTTCAGCCTATTCAAGGGTTGGTAACGGCTTCCAGAACAACTATCTACGATAGTTCCAAGTGGCTAGCCTTAGCCTGACCAATCAGGAAATCCGCCAGGGCACTATGGTACATAAGACCGACCTTTTGAAGTTTGGAAATAACAAGAGAAAGTCTAATGGAGATTCACAGCAACCATCATAGAAGAAACAAGACTTAGGGAAAGCTTATGCAACAACCATCCCATCATCCACTAGACTAAGATAGTCTAAAGAGGATCTTACGTTATGGAATAATTGTCACTACTACCACATGGGTGAGTGTAGTGAACTGGTTTGTAACAACTGTGGTAGGAAGGAACACACCGCTAAGTCATGCAGGAGCCGAGTACACGTCGCAAACCAATGAAATGGTACTAGCGGAAATTGCAACTATTATGAATATGGAGAAGTTGATCACTTCAAATGGGATTATCTAAAATTAGCGCGAGTGAAGTTACCCAAAATCAACCCATGGCAATTGGTATGTCGTTATTAATAGCTTGCATGCAAACTAAATAGCTTTTACTCACAAGAACCAAACCATGGGACCAAAAACACATAAGGATTCACCAACCAAGAAGATCTAGAAAATGAACCATTAAGGATGGATCTTTTTACCTTCTGAAGAAGCTAGATGAACAACATATGGATCTAAAAGCAATGGACTCCCAAGAGCTCCTCCAATGATCACCTTCTTTACAAAACACACAACATGTTGCTCTATAGGCTCAAGAACCTCACAATGTTGCTAAGGTTTCGAAATGGTGCTTTAGGACAATGAGGGTTGGTTATGAGGGAGGACTCAAGGACTTAAGGTCCTTTAAATAGGGTACAAACCCTACAAATTAGGATTTGGGATCTTCATGAGTACACCCTGTCTACCCATCATGTACGCCCTACTTCCCCCACATGAATCAGACTTCAGATGCTCGTCCACCTGAATGTCCTCCAATGGCACCACTGCGGAGTCATCAACCAAACACTTCCGTAGCAGAGATACATGAAAAGTGATGTGGGTTTGACTGAGCTCCTCGGGTAGCTCCAAACGATATGTAGTTCTGCCCACCCATGCAATAACCCTGAAAGGACCAATATACATGGGACCCAGTTTGTCCCGCTTCCTGAACCGGGTGACACCTTGTCAAGGTGACACCTTTAGGAGAATGATGTCCCCAACCTAAAACTCCAAATCCGATTGGCGCTTATCATCATAACTCTACTACTGGCTCTATGTGTTCTGCAACCTCTCACGCCCCTGTTGGATCAACTCAGTAGCCTAGAGCACCATCTACGTGCTACCCATGACTCGCTAACCAACCTCACCCCAGAAAATCGGGGTCCGACACTTCCTGTCGTAGATCATCTCGAAAGGAGGTCGATCAATAGTGGCATGGTATTTGTTGTTGTAAGAAAACTCAGCCAATGGGAGATACGTATCCTAGTTACCACCAAATTCTAGCACATATGCCCGAAGCATATCCTCCAAGTTCTGAATAGTCCGCTCACTCTGCCCATTTGTCTGCGGATGAAAAGTCGTGCTGAAATGCAAACCAGTACCCAACTCCTCATGGAACCTCCTCAAAAACCTGTAAGTGAATCGAACATCCCGATCCAAAACCACTATGACTCTAACCCCATGGCGTGCCAAAACCTTCCGAATATAAATATTTTTCAACTTCTCTGTAGAGATGCCACCCTGAACAGGAATGAAATGTGCACTCTTGGTCAATCAATCCACGATGAACCAAATAAATCCACCCCTCGCACGGTACATAGTAGCATCGTGATAAAATCCATCGTAATTTTTTCCCATTTCCAGATGGGAACACCCAACAGCTCCATCTTGTCGTGAGATCGCTGATGCTCGACCTTGACTTTCCTGCAAGTCAAGCACCTCTCCGCATACCAGGCCACATCCCTCTTTATGCAGGACCACTAAAAATCAAGAGAGAGGTCTCTATACATCTTTGCCGCACCCGAATGAATAGAAAACTTCAACTTATGTGCCTCCAGAATCAAAATTTGTCGCGTACCCCCGAAATATGGAACCCAAACCCTCCGATGAAGGGTAAAATCCTCGACTATCATAATCCTGGATTTAGAGGCCACCCGACGCTTCACAAAAGTCATCTAGTATGTCAAAAGAGGATAGCTAAACCACTATGCACTCACTCTTCCGGTGCTCCGCATTCATAGCATCAACATGAACCTCATATATATGCTCCAAGATTGGAATAATCACTATCATCCTCAAACATACATCTCTGATAATAGTGTTGGCCGCCTTGCGGCAAAGAGCATAGGCCACTATGTTGGCATTCCTAGGGTGATAAAGGATCTCACAATCCTAATCCTTCACTACATTGAGCCAGCTATGCTGCCTAATGTTCAGATTTGGTCGATCCATTAAATACCTCAAACTCTTGTGGTCTGTGTAAATGATACAACGAACCCCATACAAGTAATGACGCCAAATATTGAGGGAAAAAACCACCACCCCCAGCTCCATATCATGGTTAGGATATTCACCTCATGAGGCTTCATCTGCCTCGAAGAATAAGCTATCACATGACCCCTCTGCACGTATACTACACCTAACCCTGAAATCGACGCATCGTAATATACCAGGAAATCAACCACACCCTCTGGTAGTGTCAAAATTGAAGCCACACATAACTTCTTCCTCAAAGTCTCAAACATTGTCTACTACTCAGGCCCCCAAAAGGAGGTAACCGATTTCTTCGTCAACCTGGTCAATGGAACTGTGATCCTGGAGAAATTCTCAATAAACCTCTGATAATACCCCACTAAACCAAGGAAACTCCGAATCTCAAATGGAGACTTCGAAACCTCCTACTGCATCATGACCTCGATCTTGTCCGGATCAACCAATATACCCTTCTGATTGATGAGGTTCCCTAAGAACTGCACCTCATGCAACCAGAACTCACACTTGGAGAATTTGGCATAAAGCCTCTCCCTCCTCAGAATCTCCAGAACCTCTCGCAGATGATCCTCATGCTACTTCTTGGTCTTAGAATTGATCAACATATCATCAATGAAACCAATCACTAACCGATCTAACATCGGCTATAGAATCTCATCATGAGATCCATGAATGATGTTGGTGCAATGGTGAGCCGAAAAGGCATCACCACAAACTCGTAATGACCATAACGTGTCCTGAAAGACATCCTATGAACATCCTCATCCCTAACCCACATCTGATGATATCCTGAATGGATATGAACATTCGAGAACCAAGATGCACCCTGTAAGTAGTCGAACAAATCATGATTCCTTGAAAGTGGATAATTGTTCTTCAGTGTTAATTTGTTCAGTTCCCGTTAGTCGATGTACATCCTGTGAGAGCCAATTTTCTTCTTCACAAGCAGTATGGTTGCTCCCCATGGTGAACTACTCGGTCAGATAAACCCCTTGTCTAACAGGTCCTACAGGTGTGTAGACAACTTCTGCATCTCCCATGGTGCTAACAGAGAAGGTGCCTTGGATATCGGAGCCGCACCTAGAACCAGATCAATACAAAAATCAACCTACCTCTTTGGAGGCACTCCAGGAAAGACCTCCGAGAATACATATGGGTAATCTTGAACGATGAGCACATCATTAACGGTCTTTTTCCTCTCCTATCTGGTATCCAGTACATAAGCCACAAAACCAGAACAACCCACTGAAGGTACCTCCTAGCTCTCGTAGTTGAACAAAGAGCTGGCCCACACTGAACACCCTCGCCAGGAGTGACTAGTTCTCCCCCAATTAAGATTCAGAACCAAACTAACTATTGCCCGCAGTCGATCATCACCCCATTAGCGCTCAACTAATTCATACCCACGATTACCTTGCTCTTGCGCAAAGGTATAGGAACCAAATAAATCGGGTATTGCTCATGAAACAACTCCAGAACATAACCCCTATGAACCCATGATATACATATTGGACGATCATCGGTGATCTCTATTTGTAGTGGATAATCAATCTCCCCTGGAGCGTCACTGAATATCTTACTGAAAGCAAAAGATACGAATGATTGGGTGGCACCCGAATAAAAAAGGACTAAAGTTGGAGCATCGTTCACTAGGAACGTCCCTATATAAAATAAAATATATAATAATAATAAACATCAAAAAAATAAATGAAATAAGGGAAATATATATACTGGCAACCACATCTAGCGTTGTACGAGCCTCCTTGGCTGACAGCTGGAAAGCTCTGCTCCTCACAACTGGTGCATCCACCTTGCCTTGGCAGCTGTCAATGATCCTCAATGTCGTTGAGCTGGGGCTACAATCGCTCCTCCGGCCAACCTCGGTCAATCAGCCTTCTTGTAGCTCGTCTAATTGCAATGAAAGCAATTCAGACCATATCCTTGAATCGAGTTCCTACTAAAGTGACAGGTCTTGTCGCACTTGTAGTAGCCATAACCACCCATCATCCAAGCACCATCTTGAGCCTTTTCGCACTTTCCATAGCGGCTCTGACCCTACTGGCCTCTCGAACGTGAATCAACAACCTTGGCCTTCTTACCCGAGCTCTCTAATAACTGTGCCTGAAGCGACTTCCTCTTCCTCACTGTTTCTAGATCTATCTCCCGCTCGTGAGCCCAAGCTATCATGTCCTCCAATGTATTGCAGCTAGACATGTTCATAAACTTATGTATCTCATCCTTCAACATATAATGGTACCTGGAATTCTTCATCTCCTCGTCTACCACATATTGCGGAACCAGCAAAGCCCTCTCTCGGAACATGGCGGTAATCAGTGCCACTAACTTAGTAGTCTGATAGAGGTCCTGAAGCTCTCTCTCCTGGTTTTCTACCTTAATCATTGCTGAAAACTCAGCCCTGGATCTTGTAACAAAGTTATCCAAAGTCATCGTCTCAATAGCCGCGCCTCCCAAGGCGTTACCTACCTCCTGCCACCAATCACGGACTTTGTCTTTCAAAAGACAAGATGCAAGTCTGACCTTGGCCTCCTCGGGATATGAGCTAGTTCGTAAAACATTCATGATGTTCGCTAACCATCGCCTGCTAACAATGGAGTCCTTATTCTCGAAGAACTCAGGAGCCCCACATACATGAAACTCTCGAAAAGTCAGAGAGCATGGACCCACCATAGCAACCATCTCGGTATGGAATGCGCCGAAAAGATCATCTAAAATCTCCATAATGCCATCCTTAATCATACCAAAAGTTATCGGAGCCTGCTCCAGAATGCTGCGGGTAATCTCAGAGGAAATGCACTCTCACATCTGATCATCCAAGAATCCGGCTCCAGAGTCTTAATCATCATAATAAAATACTGTATCAAAATCATGTCTCAAAATATCAGAGTCTAAACATCCCAGTCTGAAAGCTGTGGTGTGTGCCATGTAGTCATCCTGAGTTCTTCCTCTTACTAGCGGAAGTACCTGAAATCAAAACTGAAAACTGTAAGCACGAATCTTAGTGAGTCTCCCCAATCTACCATATATACTCGAACATATAAACATCCGGCTACCTCCTAAGTGGCTGACGTCACCGGAAACGACAAGATCAACGGCCAACGGCCACCAGTGGCGGCTACGACGTACCCGACATCGAACATATGAGAGGAAAGAAGAGGTGGGAGGTGCTTTCCTTACCGCGAACCCTCAGGTCACGGATATTTTGTTGGATTAATGTCTAAGTCCATAACTATAATTGGTAAGACTTGACCCGACCCGGTATGGTCCATTTGGGTTGCATGGCATCATGCATTTGGATAGACTATAATGAGAGAAATAACACTTAAGGTTGGTTAATATATTATAAGTTCTAATATATTAATAAGGTTATTTAATTAGTATTGATCAAGAATTAATTTGGAATTAATTAAGTGATCAAAAGGAGACTAATTAAATATATGGGTTGATTGTGTAAATCATTCATTCTTATATATGTGGGCTTGTGATCCAAGATTCCTTATGTTGGACTAAGTCCATGGGGTGACCCATGGATACTCCATGGAGGTTAAAATCCATGGACAATAAGGAATGGGTGAAGTTATGAGTTACATGGTGTAACCCTAATAGCCACCATATAAAAGAATCCCATGGCTCAAGAAATCATGCACTAATGTGTGAGTGTGAGGGCTAGACGATTTCAAGGAGTGTTCAAGTTTCTCTCAAGTTATTCCAAGTGTATTTGGTGTTGTGTGAACCATTTGAGGTGTCACACTTGGGGCACTAGGCACTCAAGCTTCATGAAGACATTCTACAACAAAGAGGTATGTATTCTATCTTGTTATATTTATTATTTTGTATGCTAGATTAGGATAATACCTTGGATGTTCATAATTGTATGTATAATAGAGAAAACATAGATCCAAGGTATTTAGGGTTGCATGTACACTTAGGAGTGTTAGAATGCTCATAACCCAACATATTCTTCTCAGCGGCAAACGCGGCTTCCATCACTAGTCTCAGTGGCTTTTCCGGCGACCCACAACATCCGATAGCAGGGTAGTGGGGGTGATGTTGCGATGACGACTTAGCAGGTGGAAGGGTGGCGGTCAGCTCAGACTTGTCTAATCGGAAAAACGATGAACAAGGGAAGTGGCGGCTGAGGAGTTACAAGCGGCGGCTGCTGCAACTTAAGGTTAGGGTTTGTATCCATGAAACGAGGGAGAAGGGGTTCGGGTTAATATTGTGTCTCATTTCTAACTTGTGTCAAATTTTCCAAGTTTGGTCCCTCCTCCTCAAAACCTTTTCAACTTAAGTACAATATTTACCAAACAGCCCATATATTTAATAATTCATTACAATACAAGGCCCAGAAGATACCCTTTAGCCCCTGCCTCAAAGAATCCTTTCATAATATGTCTAATATTTTACCAAACACCCCCTGTCTTCTAAAAATCTTACAAAATGAATCCTGAAATTACACTTTAACCCTCGGATAATCCAAATTATAACATTTGGCTCCGCAAAACCAACACCCCGCTAAATATTATGGATTTTAGGCTACCTTTCCTTCACTAACTTTATCTATTTATTTTTTTAATACACGGGATATTACAACTCTCCCCCACTTAAATTAGATTTCGTCCTCGAAATCATTCCTTACCATTCCTTACACGCCAAACAACTTGAACGACATGGCCCCAATGTCGAGCATAACCTAGCCTTTCCAAGGAAACCAAAACCATACCTTACAAATTTCTAAAACCCAAAGATAAACGAATTCCTTGCATTATGATCACATTACTCAATCTGAAATCTGTAGTCTCGAGATGGTCTGACTCCCTGACTGACCGCCATATAGAATCATTATAGTTGAACCCCGCTGTGAGTGACTTAGCATTACCCAAGCAATTAGTTACCCATCCATAACTGAAATCCAATACTGCTAATACTGCTAAGCATATCTGGGTGTTGGCCTCCCCTTCGGTCTATTTCAACCGGGTACTGCCTGAAACAATGAACTGTCTGAAACACTAAACTGCCTGAAACAATATGCTGCCTCCTGGCTGCTTTCCAAAATCCACTGAGACCTCCCCGATCTCAATTGGATTTCCAGTCACCTGATATACCGGGTTCCGGCCTGGTTGCGGATCCAAAAGAGTCCCACGCAGCTGCCCCACACGACTTCCGAACGAAATCCTCGTCTGCCAATAGTTGTCGTTAGTTATCTAGCAACTATGGATCTAATGAACTTCTTATCTAAATGATCGGGTCCATACGTCGAGTCCTGAGAATACCAAATACAAGGCTAAAAGTGATTGCTACATGACCAAGGGTAGCCTTATATCACAAACGACCTTAAACAGTCCATCACTTCCTTGATCCCATGACTGTGGTGATGTTCCTACGGTCTTATCACTGGCTCAAACAGGTCTAATTCATCTGGGTAAATCCGTAAACCAATTTGTAAATTTTCCATGCCCTCATTACTACACCCGAACTGATGGGTACTATTGTTCCTTCCGCGATCTGACAACACGCTCATGCTATCTACTAACCTAGTGAATGCTACAGCTACACTCGCAGTCTCACAACGCTCTAGCAGTATCTGCCAACCTTGTGTATGCTACGGCTACACCCTAAGACTTACAACACTCTAACACTGTTTGCCAACCTTGTGAATGCTACAACTACACCCGCAGATTTACAACACTCTAGCATTATCTGTCGACCTTGTGAATGCTACGACTACACCCGCAGACTTACAACACTCTATCACTGTCTGTCAACCTTGTGAATACTACGGCTACACCCACAGACTTACAACACTCTAACACTGTCTACCAACCTTGTGAATGCTACGGCTACACCCGCAGACTTACACCACTCTAACATTGTCTGCCAACCTTGTGAATGCTACGGCTACACCCGCAGACTTACAACACTTCTAGCACTATCTGCTAACCTTGTAAATGCTACGGATACACCCGCAGACTTACAACACTTCCCACACTATATTGCTGCTAGTGAATGCTACGGCTATCCCACAGTCTTATAACAGTTTCCACGATGTCTTGCTGCTTGTGAATGCTACGGCTATCCCGCAGTCTTAGAACACTTTCCACACTATCTCAATCATTGATTACTAGTCC
Organism: Lactuca virosa; assembly: GCF_052849685.1. Classification (NCBI taxonomy): domain Eukaryota; kingdom Viridiplantae; phylum Streptophyta; class Magnoliopsida; order Asterales; family Asteraceae; genus Lactuca; species Lactuca virosa. Next base: position 142,224,849 of record NC_136432.1, read on the forward strand.
GAACACCTCCAACGTCGAGCATACATACGACCTAACATCCCAAACTGAACTCATGTCCTGACTGGAATCCTCAAACTGATTCCCTCAGGTCTGCTATTAACATTCCGAGAATGCGATCTCATTATTGGCAAGTTTTTCGAACTTCCAACTCACACTATCCTCAATCCATATAGCCACTTGGGCTGTCTTCCTTCCTGACAAGGATGCGAATCTTATCCCAGTTTCAAAACTGCTCCTTCTTCTGAATCCCTGGACAATTCTCCGCCACTTAGATTCGACTAAGTCTTCATAATACAGGAAAATTAAAGAATTCCCAATCCTTCTCACTTTCCAACGACCGATCCGATGACAACCAGATCTTACCAATTAGTGCTCCATTACTAGCCAATCCCAGAAGATCACACAACTTCTAAGAACTAGATGAACACTTCTCGCATCCCAGCGAAACCAATAGCCCCTGATGCTTGAAATGATCCCACACTCGACTCTTGAAGACCAAAAGACAGATGCTCCAACTAATACCTCATCATCGAGCCACTTCCCTTGGTGCTTCCATCAGCCAATCAATAACGGCTACTAAGACCACCGAATCCTCACGATGCTGGATAACTATAGCAACCCGTTATTTTTCAAGTCAATAAAAGTCAAATCATTTAAAAAAAATCTGATTTTGTTGATTTTGTTGGCTTGGTTAGGAACATAAGGGTTAAATATGTTTTAAAATATATAAATGGTGTTTTCATATAAGTATTTGGAATAAAATACACTTAAAAATCAAAGTTTTTCCCTTTGGAATCGAGAACCCTCGGACAGGAAACTCTTTTCGGCCGAGAACCCCTTTCCGGCCGAAAACCCAACCAGTATATGTATTTTCACTTGAAAACTCATTCATTTCTCACTTTTTCACTCGAAAACACTTCCATTTTCCTCTCAAGTATCATCCAAGAACCTTCAAGCAAAATCCTTTAAATCTTCATATTTTTCACCAAAAACACCAAGAACAATCTTCAAATCTTCATCTGACCGAAAACACGTTCCCAACCGAAAACACCATAAGAATGAGAACCTGGTTCACAGTTGAGGGTTAAGACTGAAATCAAGGATTTCGGTGAAGGCTAGACCGAAAACCCTCATCAACACTCCAAATCATTCTCGGTAATAATTCCTTGCATAAATTAGGTGTTGACTAACACTTTAAGTAATTATTTCGCTAATTTAAATATGATTACGTGTTTAAATAATATTAGGATACCATTCCTTCAACGTACGCTAGCCTAGGGTTCATCTCTACAGTTCCACTATCCCGATTCAAACACGCACTAGAGGTGAGTTCATACCCCTACGTTTTCACTTGTTTTCAATGTTTTTAGGGGGTAATACAACTAAAACACAAGGAATCTTGTGTTAGTATACAAATTCTTTTATACAATTTCAAATCAGTTGCAATTACATCAAAACCGTTTCAACTACTGTGTTGCATCAAATTACATTATTTACCCTTTTGTAAGATGTTGAGCAAAAGGGTGATTTCACAAATCTTGCATACCAATTTATACCCACTATTAAATTGAAAGGGTTTTCAATTCATTACAGAACATACATACAAACTATAATAGGTATAGTTTGGGGAACACTACACTATTTTTCTAAGTTTAATACATGATACAAGAACATACATTTAACCTATAATAGGTATGGTTTATGGAACACTACTCTATTTTACTAAATCAAGGATTCATTACTAAAATAATTATTTAAGTATAACTATTTTACACAACAAATTACATTACTACAAGGTTATACATATAGTTTCAAGTACTAGAGAACACTACTACATTACACATAAACTAGTTAATACAGGATTGTGAGGCACTACTTTAGAGTACCCATCAGGGTACCGATTCTAAATCCTTTACATTACAACCAGAGTCTCCTGGAGGGAGAGCATGAGTTTGTGTATAGATCTATACGGGATTGACAACCCCGCACCTAAACTGTTAGCTATAGTTAGGCCGACAGGCCTGGGGTGACAAATGTCATAACATGCCGACGCCTGAAGAACGTCGTAGAGGTCACTAGGTCATATCAAGCATGGTTATATGAAACTCACAATAGTATTAACAAAAACATTTGTTTACAGGATTAACACTACTTCAAAGGTTTTATTTTAATTAATAAAACTACTATACATTACAGCTAGTGGTATCCAGGCTATCATACAAAGGTTTTTATACAGTACACTACTATATATTACAACTGGTGGTATCCAGGTTTTCATACAAAGGTTTCATAACATGAATCGCTACGATACACTATTTTCCTAGTAGTGAGTACACTAGTACTACATACAGTTTAGGGAAAACATTTATGATATGGTTTATTCATTAATAAGACTACATTTACTATTACAGAGTACAGTAAAAAACGTACACTTTGGTCTTAAGGCCTAAGACTACTTTTCATTACTAAAGAAAATATTGGATTTTCTGAAGGAACATATTAACATATTTCAAGGAACAATAACAAGTTTTTCCATCGCAAAAGCATACTTATGAACTCACCACCTTAAATGTTGATACACTTTCAAAACCACTTGTATTCTCAGGGAAATGGTAGACAGGTACACCCACAGATTTTGAGAAGACAGAACTTTTAGAGTCGTGTCTTTTATACTTTTGTTATGCATTTTGATGTCATGCAAACTATGTATCAAACATATGTAAATGCTTTATTTTATCAATATAATGGTTGTGTTTAATTTGATTACTATTATGCAATTGTAGTGATGTTGTACATGACGTCCTCCGCCCCCGAACGTTTCCGCCGTTCCGGTTTGGAGGTGTGACAATAACCATCCTACGGAACCCTGACCGCAGACCTTCCGTATAACACCCTTGATCCAATCTCGACCATAAACCAAGATGACACTGTACACTCCCAACCCGTAATTAGGGAAATGACCTTTCGCTACCCACTAATAATTCTCGGCATGCAAATGGCATATGAATTCTCTTGAAAATATACTTCAAACACAGACAGAGAATAAATACAGAGATACACTTACTTAAACCCTTAGAACGAAAGAATCCATCATGCAGTTTCCCGCACGCGTTGCACTGAATTCGGCCCTGCTGGCCTCTCAAAAGTTGATCCAAAATCTTGGGTCTCCTCCCGAGACCCTTCAATATACGCAAGTGATCTAGTTCCCACTTCCCAATGTGCTCCAAGTCAATATCCCGTTCTCAGGCTCCAGAAGTCATATCATTCAGGGTCTCACACCCGAGATACTCACGATCTCCCTGACATCCTTCTGCAGTATGTCATGATACCTTACCTTCTTCATTTCCTCATCTACTGCATACTTCACTACTAACTAAACTCTCTCCCGAGACTTGGAAGTGATCTCTACCACAATCTCCGTAGTCTGGTGGAGATCTAGAAACTCTTGCGCTAACTATTGCGCCTCCATCACCTGGGCAAACTCTGCCCGGAATCTAGTCGAAAAGTCATCCCATCACAAAGCATCGACCGCATCATCACCCAACTCGCTACCAACCTCTTCCCATCAATCACATGCCCTATCCTTTAGGAGGTGGGAAGCAAGTTGGAGCTTGTCCACTTCGGGACTACGGCTTGTACACAAAAACATTGGCGACATCTGTCAATCATTTGCTGCTAGCAACGGGGTCCCTAGCCCTATGATAATCTGGAGCTCCACAAGCTCTGAACTTCCAAACTATCAACGTGCGCGTCCCCATCACGGCCGCTATCTCAGTGCGGAATGCACTCAGCCTCTCATCAAGAATCTCCAAAATGCCCTCCTTGACAATACCGAAGATCACAGGAGTCTGGTCAATGATATTGCGTGTAATCTCAGATGGAATGAACTCCCTCATGTGATCATCGAGCTGCCCGGCTCTAAAGTCCGAGCCTGATCCCTTGCCGTCACCAAATCTGACATCTGGTCTACCACGTACCGTCACCATACTCAAGTATACTATAAAAATATCAGAACACTTATCATAAATCGAGAGATCGCATACACTACAAGTTCCCTGGTTTTATCTCAGCCTTACTTGATTCGAGTATAGATCCTCTGCTTTCAGTAGTACGAGCCCATACTACCTTCCACATCTATCCGTACTTTCCTCAAGAATTGCCTCTACTCCACCAAGTCCCTTCTACTACTACTGTTGTTCTCACGCTAATCTCATCCTAGGCTTGCCGTAGGGTAATCACCAACCCACTCTTCGCCATCAACTGTATAAGAAGCCCATGCTATCTCCTACTAACTAGCTCGCGAATAGCATTATATATCACTAAGACTAGATAATTCTTCAAATGAGAGGTCCTACCCTATAACGGTTAGACTCAAACGAGAGCTGCAAAATAGAGCTAAACCTAATCTTCTGAAACTATTTAGTCCTTGTAATATGTAACGTAACATATTTGTTTACAAGTTAGTTAGAGATAACTAGAACTCCTAAAAGCACAAAGCAAGCAACATTCGAGCATTGAGTACACATAATCAAGCATATCCTACTGAGGCCATCATATTACTGACTAATCAGTACTAGCATAAAGTTCAATAAGCTCATACAACAGGCATATAAGGCATCCTTCCTATATCCTTAGCCCTAAACTAGCATGCAGTTCTCATATACATACAACAGGCATATAAGGCATCCTTCCTAGATCCTTAGCCCTAATCTAGCATGTTGTTCTCATAATCATATCATAACATAAACTTGTATGGGTAATTTGGGAGTACTTACTTGAGCTCGGTTGATTGCATGCACCACACCCTTTTCTCTTTTTTAAAGTTTTTTTCTCTTTTCAAAATTCTTTCTTTTTCTCAAAGTTCTTTTTATAAAAATGATTTTTCTTTTGAAAATTTTCATACCAAATCCTCAGTTTGAGTTCAGACACACCCGAGTGTGTACCCGAATCCCTCAAACCAAGGCTCTGATACCAACTTGAAACATCCCAAAAATACGGTCCAAAAATTTCGTTTTAAAAATCATTTAAGAGAATCATAATCCATCAAACATCACAATAAAATCATAAGTTATGTGTCTCAATCATCACAATAAAATACTATATCAAAATCATGTCTTAAAATATCAGAGTCTATACATCCCAGTCTGAAAGCTGTGATGTGTGCCATGCAGTCATCCCGAGCTCTTCCCCTTACTAGCGGAAGTACCTGAAATAAAAACTGAAAACTATAAGCACGAAGCTTAGTGAGTCTCCCCAATCTACCACATACCATACACATATCACATAATCACATAATCACATATCAACATATCGTGGGCCCCACCCTGGTACATCGTGCCCTGCTCGACATCGGGCCCCGCCCCGCATCAGACCGCATCTGGCATCGGGCCCCGCCCGACATCGGAACGAAGTCTAGTATACATATAACATATCAACAAGCATATAACATAAACACATAACATAAACAAATAAACATTCATCGAGCATGCGCCGGTATCCGACCGAAGTCCGTAACACATAACACACAACATATAAGCCAAACATTCCTCGGGCTTGCCCCGACATCAGACCGAAGTCCGGAACACATAACACATAACATATAACATATAAGGTAAACATTCCTCGGGCTTGCCCCGGCATCGAACCGAAGCCCGGAACATATAAACAAACACATGCACGAATCACGAAGACATCAAGCATATAAACATTCCTCGGGCTTGCCCAAACATCATACCAAATTTCAGAAACATATAATCTACATCGGGCTAACCACGGCATTGGACCTAAGTCCGGCGTACACTAACATACATAAACGAGCCGACATTGGTGCCTTCGACCCGTTCCTACTGGGGGAAAACTCACCTCGCACTGCTGAAGTCTTGCGAATAAATCTCTGGCTGCTGACTGACAGATTCCCGAACCGTCAGTATCAAAATAAACCTAATTAACCTTTTGGGGTTCAATGCACAACCATAAACCCACACTTGGGGTAAAAGGACCATTTTAACCCTAACCTAGCTTGGTCCAATACCAAGGCCCAAACTTATTCTTTGAAGGCCCAAAAAACAAACAATGAACCAAAACCCAACATATGGCCCAATTTTCTAAATTGTACCCAAAACTCTACATGGTCTTAACTTATGACCCAACCATTTATTTTAGTCCAAACACTTGGCATTCTGATGGTCTAATATCTCATAATCATCACGGCCCAATTATGCCCCATTTATGGCCCAATTTTCCCAATTAGGCCCAAGCCTGTCCAATGGGCCTTCTCTTTAAGCCCAATCCAAATTATCTAGTCCATATATTTGTTATAGGATGGCCCATCAGGAGCCCAATCACTAAAACCCAACAAAAAGGCCCAACTCAAAGCCCAACCAAAATTTGGGTTTCTCACATGAAATGACGATTTGGGTTAAGTATTCTTACTTAACCCATTAAGGACGTAACCTATTAAGGACTTAATCCATTAAGCCCATCACTCCATTAGGCCATTCATACAATTTAGTTGGACATAAATAAAAATTCCAGTCTATCAGTCCAAACACGGGTCCCGACAATTCCCAAACTAACATTCCCAGAATTAGGGTTTTCTAAACCCTAATTAGGGTTTCCAACCCAATCACAAGCCAACTAAGTCCAAGATTAAGCTATTGGGCCGATTAGGGTTTCATTAGACCGGGCACCACCCACTACCACCTCGGGTAGTGGTGGTCAACAGAGGCTCACGGTGGCGCCACCACCTCATGGCAGTGGTGGTGGTTTTTCCTTCAATCCTTCCGCTAAAAATAATGCTTAAACAAGTCCCGTTATAATAAACATACTCATAACACCACAACATACACACGCAACCACCACCATACGTTGGCTGGTTGTGGCGAAGCAGTGGCAGGAGGCGGCAGCCACTACCTCACGGTGGTGGTGGTGGTTTTTCCGGCCATATATTGCGCAACAACTCCAAAAACACAATAAGCAGCATATATACTCGAACACATAAACATTCGGCCACCTCCTAAGTGGCTTAGGTCGCCGAAAACAACAAGATCAGTGGCCAACAGCCACCGGTAGCGGCTACGACATACCCGACGTCGAACAGATGAGAGGAAAGAAGAGGTAAGAGGTGGCTTTCCTTACCGAGAACCCTCAGGTCACGCATGTCCTTCTCAGCGGCGAACGCGGCTTCCATCATCAATATCGGTGGCTTTTCAGGTGACTCACAACGTCTGAAAGCAGGGTAGTGGGGGTGACGTTGTCACGATGACTTAGCAGGTGGAAGGGTGGCGGTCGGCTCAGACTTCTCTTATCGGAAAAACGACGAAGAAAGGAGGTGGCGGCTGAGGAGTTACAAGAGGCAGCTGCTACAACTTATTGTTAGGTTTTGTGTCCAAGAAACAAGGGGGAAGGAGTTCGGGTTAATCATGGGTCTCATTTCTAACCTGTGTCAGATTTTCCAAGTTTGGTCCCTCCTCCTCAAAACCTTTTCAACTTAAGTACAGTATTTACCAAATAGCCCCTATCTTTAACAATTCATTACAATACAAACCCCAGAAGTTACCCTTTAGCCCATGTGTCCAACAATCCTTTCATAATAAGTCTAATATTTTACCAAACATCCATGTCTTCTAAAAATCTTATAAAATGAATCCCGAAATTACACTTTAACCACCGAATAATCCAAATTATAACAATGCTCCCCAAAACTAACACCATGCTAAATATTATGGATTTTAGGCTAGCATTCATTCATTAATTTTATCTATTTATTTATTTCATAAAAGGGATGTTACAGTATTTGTATCTGATATCTTCAACACATCTACACCTCTCAATATCTTCGTGACTGTAATCAAATCATTCAAGTTCATCAATGGAAATCTGCTATTGTGAACTCAAAAACAACGTTATTTGTCCTTACAACAACATATTGAAAGTTTTGTAGCAGGCCTTCGAACAGGCTATCACGAATAATGGTCATCACTTTTACTATCTTCACTAAAGACTACAACTCTTCTTTATTCTTCCCTAAGACTGTGATAAAGAGAATTTTCAATCTTATGATTTCTTCATCGTGATTAATGTTCTCTACGATCTTGAATTGACAAGAAGTGAGCAACATATGATTGATCAGAAAGTCAAGTTGAATAAAATCAGAATTTTCTATGTCGTAGGTCTTCTTTGTCACTTTTCGAAAATCATCATTCATTCCAATAGAAACAATATCTTCTATTGTTTCATAACACCACTGCTTGTTGGGATCACCCTTGTTGAAGTTGGGTAGGTCATTTGCTCTTCGCCTTAGAATGCTGTTTAGTTGCCTTTGTTTTTCGATTTTGATGGTTTGTTGCTTTTTATTCTCTTCATCTAAAGGAATAACTAAGACTGATTTCCCTTTATAATTTTGATCAACATTCAAAGTTGATTTTTTTGGGATTGAACTTGCAACTCCTGCACCTTCATTTATCGATATTCCTTTTGACAAATCCTTCATGGTTTTTGTTGTTGTAGAAGTTGTAAGACACCATTATAGGTTTCATGGGAAGTGAAGTTGGAATTTGATTCAAAATTACTTTCCTAACTACTACTCCTTTCTCTTTATCAAAATCCTTTGAAGACCCAACTCTTCCAACTCCATTTTCTTCCCTTTCGACACGTTCACAACACGTAGAGAATTAGTTCGTAAATGAAGTACAAAATCAAGTATTGGAGCGAGCTCGGTTTTAATATTCGACTCGATGTTAGAAATCATTTGTGAAAGAGATTCTTGAGATACTTTTGATTGATTCGAAAGATCAACCTTTGAAAAAGATTCCTTAATACTTGGCAAAAATTCCTCCATCTTGCGAAACACCTTTGTATCCTTCTATGACTTGGCTTCAACCTGTTTCGTGTACTTAGTATTGAACTCAACCAATTTAGTGATGGAACCAACAATGACATCGACTTTGCTGTGCAACAAGGTATAGTTTTCCTCCATCTTATGGACTTCTTTCGACAACGAGGATTTGAGTTCAACAAGTTTTATATCAAGAGACTCCTTCGTTGTAGTCCCTTGTTCTACGAAGAGATCTTGATGTTCCTTTGCTACATCACAAAGCTTTCTTATCTCATAATCAAAGCTATTGGAATGAAAAGCAAGTCTTTCAGCTTATTTTTACTCAATTCCCTCTATCAAGTTTCGTAAACGAGAGTTTTGAGCTTTAATCAAGTATTCCATTTCGATCCAGTTACGTAGTTCTTTCCTCCCATATATGCTTGTATCTGAAGAAGATAATTGCTTTTTGAATTGAGTATCTTGAACTGTTTACCTTACATGATTAATCCAGTTACGTAGGTTTTTCCTCCCATATTGATGATTGGTTCTTGCATGACTCCAGAAAATGTTGGTGAGATAGTCGAAGCTGGAACTAAAGTAGGAATAGGTGATGAAGGTGGTGGTAAAATTGTTGAAGTTGGAATGAAATTTGTGGCAGTAGATTCGTTATTAAACATCCCTTCATCCATGTTGACATTTGTGTCCTTATTAGATAAGTTCACAGTGATGTCTAGAGTTCGTACCTCCTTCGGACCGGAGTCAGTATTCGAAACCTCGGATGCTTTGTTAATTTCCTTCTTAGGGATATTAATGTTTTGTTGATCACTTCAATTGATGTTTGTATCCATATCAGATACGCTTACATTAACATCAGGATCCCTTGTCTCCTCGAGATTCAACTTGACATGAGAATCCCTTCAAGGTGAAGCAGTAAAAGAATCCTCTATGTGAACATTAGACCTTTCGCTACCACTGTCATGCTAAGTTTCGACTGTCACATTTGCAAGTGGAACTTTAACTTCACGCTTCTTCTTGTGTAACTTTTGAACCATATCTATAGCTCGATTCTTCTTAGAAGCTCGTGAACCAGGAATCGATACTTTATAAAAGAGAACACCCCTCGTATTATTGAGGCTTTTGAACCTTTATTGGACAACCCTTAGAAGAGATCGAATTTGAAGTTTCAACATCCTTAGGCTTAGCACTTTCGACTGTAGGTTCTTATTTAGTTGGCTTGATTTGTAATTCAAAAGGCTTCTTTGTTGTTTCTTCGTTCTTTTGAGAACCCCAGTTTTCGTGGGTGTAGTCTCTTTAACAACTTCCTCCTCCACAGTTGGTCGTTTTTCAACTTGTTTCTTCTTCTTTGGAACCTTTGAATCTTTAGATCTTCTTTCTACCCCCTTTTGTGGAAGAAACCAAGTTGAATTAGAAGAATCAATCGAAGCCAAGTATTGCACCAATAGTTCATTTTTGGGATCCACAAGCTTGAGCATCGCATCCAAAATGCGAGCAACATTGGGAAAAACACTAGGATCATCAACAAAAAACCTTGGAGTAGTCTTTATGAGAAAGCTCAGCAATTTCGATACCAGATGGAACAAGAATATGCTATTGATTATAAACTTCCTGTAAAATTAAGCTACAAAATCAAGCACTCGAAACACCATTTGTTACATTTGTGTGTGAAATCGAAGTTCCAAACTCCTCCCATAAATGTGAAGCATAGTCGACATCCAGACCATAGTATAGCCCCGCAATTATAGATTAAACTTCAAGCTTGGCTTTATCAATCCTAGAGCTTCATCCTCTCAAGCATCTCAGAACTAACCTAAACAAGAAACTCCAAACACATGGTAAATTGGACTTCTTAAAATGACTTATTCTAGTGAGATTAACTTGATGCCCCATTTCATTAAACATATGAACCACCTGATCATTCGTGACTTCATTGAATGTACATGAAACTTGTAACTTCAGAATTTAGGCAAATTGCTTCCAAGTGAGCTTCTTTGTCTTTGGATTCGAGAGATGAAACGTAACCACCTGAGTAGTTTTGTTGAATACAACAGTTGAAGTAGCAAGTGAAATCTATTGCATCAGGATTGCAAACGATGAGGAAAGTGCAGTCGATAGTACAGAGTTGTTCAAAGTTTGGACAAGCATCCATAATTCCTTTGGATATTGATCAAGATCTTCATTAGTGGTTGCGAGACTTCTTCATCATTAGTGGTTGTTAGATCAGGATTATGTTGAGAAGCAGCCATTGCAAAGAGTTGTGAAGAAATTTAGAAATGATGAACAATTAGGGTTCTTTGAGTTTTGATCAAAGAGCATAAAGTTCGATAACGAAACAATCATCTTCCTATTATAATCAGTGTTATGTTTGAATTTGAACTGGTACCCAATAAGAAAAATCCACGTATTGTGTTGGTTACTTAACCGTCACCGTAAAAAACTCCACGTCATAAAAGTGATCATCATGTTCTCCTTGATTCCCATGAAAATCCTGAAATGTCACGTCCACTGGATCTTTTTCTATTCTCAATTGGATAAGACCCGTTACAAGTTTCGAGCCTCAAACAAATATACCATGTGATCTGACATTAAGGTAAGACCAATCCTTCGACATGGAGGTTGGGCTCATTCGCTTTTGGGATTTGGAAGCAAAATCATATGCCATAATATGAAAATTCTAAGTTTTGAGTTGGTAATACCCAAAACCTCAAGGATTTCAGTGTGTTCGTGTGCCAAAGAATGAGATAGAAGTAACTAAAACATAATGTGGATATTATGATATCAAATTTCATTTGATACGAAAGCAAAATGATCCTCGGGAAAAGATCTCTTCATTCGACATCGAGAGAGATGAATAATTACTTGTGTGGTATCCCGTGAATTGTAATCGAATACTCGTTGATGAGAATTGAAGGGCTTCCTTTGCTTTGGTTTCGAAGGTAGCTTCAATTTTGCACAAAGTCACAACTTAACATAAGTGTGATTCAATTGAGCAAAATTACTTGGACGAATAATCTAGTTAAGAAATAGTTTGATTGGTGATGATTAGTGTCACACCCCCAAACCAAGGATGGCGGAAACATCCGGGGGTGGCGTACTTCATGTATAGCATCACAACAACGAGTATAATAGTGCTCATGGTAAATACAATCATCATAAGTATAATTGAAAAAGTTACACCATAGTATGAGTTACATGTTTCTTAATCAATTACATCATCATGACAAAAATTTTAAATTGACGTCTTGCGTCCCATCCTCAAAAGCAGTTGGTTACCTGTTTCACTGGTTCCCTGAGAATACAAGTAGTTTTGAAAGAGTGTCAACAATTAAGTTGGTGGGTTCATAAGTTTTTGATTTTAGTGATTGAGAAATCCTTATTTATATATGTATTGCATATACAAGAAAAATCAAATATTTTCCTTATAAAATGTTATGTAGTCTTAAATCCCAAGACCGGTTACAATGAGTGTGTTTCGTAATTATAACGATGAATGTAGTTTTAAATAGATAAAACCCTTTTTAAAGTAGAATTTCCCGTAAACTTTAAATGTTGTTAACTTCCTATGTGAGTCGCTATAACCATACTACAACCGGATGACGTGCTACAACGTTTTTCAGGTCTTAGATTTTGTTATGACTTTTGTCACACGTAGACCTGCAGGTCCCGCTGTAGCTAGCAGCAAGGTGTGGGGTGTCAATCCCAATATAGATATATACACAACTATCACGATCTCCCTACAAGAGATTATGGTTATAACTTACAGGAATTTTTAGCCCGCACTCTAAGAGTACAATGAAGAATTGTCTCACAACTTACGTTAACGAGTTTACGTGTAGTGTTTGAGTAAAAACCTTTTTCTGTGGTGAAAGTGGAATTTCCCTTTTATGTATCAAAACAGTGATATGAAGTTATTAAACTATACTTATCATAGTTTATCATGTAGTAGTTGAAAACCCGTTTGTATTATGGTAAGACCCTTCTTGTGTATGTAATATTTTAACCAATGCAGAATTATACTTATATATTTCATCTTGCATTAATTCTAATTACAAAGGACCCTTATAATTTATAGAGTGTTTTCTGCTATATAACATATCACAACAGATAAACACATGTAATATACAAAATCATCAAAGGTTACACTTTGCTCAACATGTTACAAAGTGTTATTGCTATTGTAAACTGTTAACTTGTTCTTAACTTTCCTACACTGTTTTAGAAAAGTCATAGAAAAATCACACGAAGTCAAAAACCAAATCCGTAAACTCTGAGAGTTTTGAAAACGTGTCTTGTTTGTTCATAAATTTTATTATGATTTTTAGAAGTCTCTAACTTGTGTGAAAATGTCCATATTCACATACTGGTCTGAATTCGTTTCTGAAATGATAGGCAGTTTTGTAAAAATCACCATAAATTGTAGAAAAATAGTATGGACATGTGCAAGTAGTCATTTTAAAGGTATCAACCTGAACTACTTTCAAATTAAACATTTTTGAAAGATATTGAGTTTAAGATGGTCAAAACAGTTCGTGAATAGGACTTAACTTTTCTGATGTACGCTGTTGTTTGAGTTTAGTTGTGTTTTTGGCATTTTAACTTGTATTCTCCCCCTAAAACTTGAAGAAAAACATGAAAATGTGGGGGTATAAACTCACTTTGAGTTATTCTCTGAGGTGAAGGTGGAAGAAAAGAGGTTTCCAAGTCAAGAACACTTGTCAGATGCTTGAAGATTCGAAGACCCTAAGCACAAATATGATGATATTTGTATAAGAGATTCATGATTTGAGTGAAGGAATGTAGAGTATTCAAATGTAGGATGAATTTACTTACCAAGACTGAAGTGAAAAGCTCAATAGTAACCTTGTAATCTCGAGTTCTAGAGAGGGAAAGAGAGAGAGAGAGGTGTTTGCTCTTTGGTGAGAGAGTGAGTAAAGTGGAAGGGGAGAGGAGATTTTTCAGCTTTTGATGAACCTTTACAGCTGGAGGAGGGGTGTCAAAGGATAAATAGTAGACTAGGTAGGGAGCAATAGTGACTGAGGTTTGTCCTATGAGGGTATGGGTGTTAACTTGTGTCATACTCTAGATAAAGTCAACACTCTATCACAAAATCTAACTTAATAGATTTTATTCCTGGACAAGGATTTCCCCCCCCCCCCCAAAATATGATAAAAAATGAATATTTAGGGTCTCTTATGTTAAAATACGAGTTTGGGTGAAAATCCCACGTTAAAATCACGAAAAACGGGCTTAAAACGGAGTTGGGGTCGAAAACCGGGAAGAAAATGAAATTTCCGAAGTCTGGCCGAAGTTTCGGTCCTTAGAGGGTTACAACCGAAGGCTGGTTCGGTTGTTGTGTTAGAACCGAGAGGGAGAGGTTCGGTCCGAGCAGGTCTCGCAGGTGAAGCCATCAGAAGAGGGACCGAAGGCGAAGTGTAGTTCGGCTCTAGAAAGAGGTTCGGTTCTTAAGCTAGTTTCGGTTCCTTAAGGTAGGTTCGGTTCCTAAGAGGTTTCGGCTCCTTAGGAGGTTTCGGCTCCTTAAGAGGGTTCGGTTCCTTAAGAGGGTTTGGCTCCTTAAGAGCTTTCGGCTCCTTAAGAGGGTTCGGCTCCTTAAGGCTGTTTTTCGCATAAACTTCCGTTTTCGAGCGGTTTTCGAATAAATCAAGGGTCGGGATACCCCGAGTGATTATAAAAAGTTGAGAGAGATTTTGAAAGAGATTTGGGAGAGATTTCACATACTTGGAGAGATTTCACATACTTAGAGAGATTTGGGAGAGATTTCACATACTTAGAGAGATTTGGGAGAGATTTCACATACTTGGAGAGATATCTCATCTTTAGAGAGATTTGGGAGAGATTTCTCATACTTAGAGAGATTTGGGAGAGATTTTACCTACTTAGAGAGATTTGGGAGAGATTTCACATATTTAGAGAGATTTGGGAGAGATTTCACATACTTAGAGAGATTTGGGAGAGATTTCACATACTTAGAGAGATTTGGGAGAGATTTGAGGTAGATAGAGATAGAGCGAGAGATATTTGAGAGAGACTTCGTTTGAGACCTTTTTGGATGTTTAGCTGCGCTATGCAAGGTTTGTAAACCTCGTTAAACCTTATTATGAACGTTATACGCTCCCGAGGGGATACATAATCGTGTTTTACCAAGTAGTCTCATCACTTACCCTAATTAGGTTTGAGAATTCTGAACATAGGGATTTTCCAAGTGATAACTTCTTAATTAATTGCGAGTTGTACAGTAGTAACATAATGTAAACCCTAATATACAAGGTTAATTGAGTTGAACGGTTTGACTTGTTGACTTTATTTGACTTTGACTTGACCAGAATTTGACGGTTGTCACAGTGACAAAAGTTTAGAAAAGATATTTAGATGGAAATCTCGTTCTAGAAAAATATTAAAAGACTAGATCTTGTTGGGCAAAAATGTCTTCGTGTTAGAATATTTTAACAAGATCACTCAACTCAAATGGAATGAGATTTTGAATATCAAAATGGTACAGGAAACAATTGTTTTGTGAAAATCTTGAACAATGTAGTTCACCGTCAATTCGTTGATAGTTAGGTTCGTTGGGTTTCACCATCATCATGGAAGAATGACTCAAGATCATAAACACAAAGTTTTGACATATCTACGTTATTCTAGGTTTCAACCAGATAGGTCGAGGATATGCAATGTAGTGTGTGATCGTGAAAGAAGTTTTTGGTGAAATAACTCATTGTACCTCTGCTACAAATTTAGACCAAGCACAAAGCTCTTGACTTATCATGAGAAAAAGTAAGGTAGCTCATCAACTAATGTGAATGCAACTTGATTGGGAAGAAACTTTTGTATGAAATATTTCATTTAGGCTTCAAACACATAGTGTTTGAGGCTTAGAGGAAAACATGCAGCAGCATACTGTTGGGTTTTGAGCATTCTAACACTCTTATGGTGTACATGCAACCCTATAAACCTTGGATCTCTGTTTTCTCTATTATACATGCAAATATTAACTATTCCAAGGTTTCATCCTAACTAGCATATTATGAAGCACCTATACTACAAAGTTCTAGTTAGATTACATACCTTTTGATGTAGCTTGACGTCGTCAAGCTTTAAGAGCTTAGCCCCAATAGTGTGGAAGCCTCAAATGGAATCACAAATCACCAAAACACCTTGGAAGAACTTGAGAGAATATGTATGCACACTAAAATCGGCCCACTCTTATTTTCACACACTTGTTCCAATTTTGTGAGCCAAGGACCCCTTTATATATTATGGAGGATTAGGGTTACATCCATGTAAACCCTAATACCCATGACCTTTCATTTACATACGATCCATGGGTTAAAAGCTCCATGGACCATCCATGAAAGCTTAGCCCAACCTAAATGAACTTGGCTCATTCCATATATATAAGAGTCCATATTTAATTAGTTCTTTTTGATCACTTAATTAATTCTAAATTAATTCTTGATCAATACTAATTAAATAATATGATTCCATATTAATATATTAGAACTTATAATATATTAATATAAATCATAAATATACTATTCTCAAAAGACTATCCATATAAATTGTGCCGGTGAAGTGCAACGCAAATGGACCATGCCGGGTCGGGTCAAGTACATACCAAATATAGTTATGGACTTAGACATTAATCCAATAGTCTCCCACTTGGATAAGTCTAAAACTATTATTGAGTATGACTTCAAAACCTAACTGGCAATCGTAGCTATTAAAGCCGCTGTCGAACTCTGACCTTGTCAATGACTTGTCCATTAGATAAGGGATCATATATTCCTCCATTCTAGATATCATATGGACTGAGACATGGATTATAATCATTCTCTCTGTCCATTTGTTGTTTCCCGATTTTCGATTTATGATGACTAACTGATTGAACAAATCAAATCAGTCCTGGCTTGGCCAAGCACTCATATGTTTCATCGCTAAATCATCAAGGGGCCCACAGATATCGCTTTTATCCCGAAGGTAAAAGGAATGGATAAACTTCGACTCATATGGCTTGTTCTACTACTTGTTGAATCATACACAAAGGCACGTTTTATAACATCGAGTTACTAATGCATTTTCGTGCAATAAATGTATAACCAACTCATAGTAACAACTCATATCTCTAGGTTTTAAGAATATACGATATTATCGTCTCATGATCACTCGTGATAAAATCCATGAAGTGATTCAAATGAGCGTTGGTAGAATCCAATACTCAGAACTTATGAGCATTCATGAGTGTTGTAGCACCACTTTGTCCACCAACTTGGACCTCTACAAACCAACCCATGACAGTCTTGATTCATATCTACTTCCAACATATGACCGACTGTGGATGGTTTGAATAACTTAATCATTCAGGAAGAGCGACTTAGTTATTCTGGAAGTCAAAACATGCAAAGTGAAACACAAGAATAAATGAATCAAATATGGTATCAAACCCTATAAATATAAATAAACACTTTTATTTATCACCATACTGATTACTCATTATTCATTGTTTCGATTTTACCAACTTTATACTTGAATTAAAAACACTAATTGTCCCATGCTCCAAGCATGTACACTATGTTTTTCTTAAACAATATCTTTGCCATACACCAAGTATGCACTCTATGTTTGTCTATGATCCTTACTTTGTGAAATAAACCAATTGAACATAATTTCAATGATTCTAATTTCACACTCCCAAATCCTTATCGAAAAATATGAGAATTTCAAATTCCTATCATTTATCGAAATCTGTTTAGATTTTAAACTTATATGCACTGACCCTCCTGTAATGAATATGTACAAAGTCACAAAGACTTGTCAACAGTCATTATAAGGTATTCCAATGGAGATCAACTCCATGGAAACTAAGTCTCATATTCAAAGTACATTGCTTTGGACATGATTCTTGCATTAAGTTTTCTAATCTTACACATATAACTTCCACCTATGGAGACAACTCCATATTCTCATTTTGACTATCACTTCTGAATAAGAGATGCCTCTTTTCAGAATATGTCAATATGGTCCTTCCAAAATTAGCACTATACTTCCAACTGTCCCTGAGCAACCAATCTTTGGTAAACCTCAGATTGTCCTCGACAATTGCTTAATCATTTTAGTCATATCTAATTCTAGACCTTTTCCCTTCTTAATGCCTCTGGGCATTTGGAAAAATTTAGAAATGACAAATATTATAGCACATGCAATCGATCCTGTACCCAAAGCAAATGGTACACGATTCATGATGTCTCACATAAAGACATGATTCTAGACCAGTCTTTTGCTACAATAATTTTATTTGCCATGTTTTCAAAATTTGACCATGAAGAGGGATGTCGTAATCATAATCGAATTTTGAGAACGCAATATATAGAATTTCCTTAAGTTGAACCAATCCAACATGAAATTCATATATATATTCTTGACTAAAGATGATTAAGGTCTCAATCTAAGCCTTTAGAACTGAAATGAAGTATATCCTCTCCCTTAATTATAGCAAAACAACTTTTTCAATCCATGCAGCCTCAAGAATTGAAACTTTTGTTTTCTATAATTAACATCGCTAACTTGCAACACTAACAATAATTATCATGCTCCCACTAACATGATGATTATTAGCATAACACTTATGCTCCCACTAGCTTTGACAGGTACTCAGAAATCAGCTGGACTTCTAGAAATCAATACTTTATTGACTTTCTTACCAAACTTCAGATTTCTGATACGAGATGCTTTGATAAAACTTTATCAAAATCATACACCTTTCCTTAGATAGCATGCATGTGTGTCTAAATAATTTTAGAACTATGAAAAGGGATGCCGTAATCATAGTCTCAATTGTTTAGACCTTTTGCCATCTGCTTCAAATCTACTTGGTGGAAGTGTTTCCTCACCATCATTTTCATGAATCGGAGAGAAACCTTATGACCCTTAGATTTTATGGTGTATGTGTTCTTATCCATGTGAATCGTCAAAACCATAGTCACAAGACAAGGATAATGACAAATCCAAACTCATATGGACTGAACTTATGCAATCTTAACTTCTTGCCACCTAGCAGTACAGGGCCTGCCATTGCTTCCAAGTTGTTATGCAACCAATTGAGAACTTTAAGAACTCCTATGCAAAGCCAACTTTAACTGGAATGGGCACAGAATATGTCAACACGATAGGTTATAAACCTCAAGTCGTGTGCTAGTGAAGAACCTCAGATTTTATTCTTGATTAGTTCTTGAAATTCTTTTTAGGATCTTTAAGACTCCCACTATCCTCTTGACATATAAGACTATCTTGCCAAATATTCAAGAGATAGTGCAGATTCTTTATCAAGACAAACACTTCACACAATTGGCCTTAGTTGGTCTTTGTTTTATCCAAAACATCACAACTTACCAATTTCAAATGTACAAGAGTAGGACACTTTTACTCTTACATTTGATAAGTGTTTTAAAGCTTTCTTTAAGATATGTCACTCAAGTTACAATCTTGGAGTATGACTCTAAGAATTGTTTTGGAACGAAGTATGACTCATCTTCCTGATCTAACCATTTCAACAATTCATGACTCCTCTTCTTAGTCATAAGAATGCACTAAGAAGACCTTTAGAGGACTAATTGTGATTTGATTTCTAAATCATTAAGATGATCACAAACATGATACTAAAGTACTCTCCTATCTTTTCAGATTTGAGAAACTTTTATCTTTCTGCCTAATTTGATTCTTCCCATTCGTTCTGCCATACATTGAGACTTTTCCAATGTTTCAGAATTATACTTAAACTTGTAAGTATAACCATATTTACTAAACTTTAGTAAATCAAATAGTCTTAACGAGCTTTGTGGTGGACATGACCAGTGCACAAGAATGTGTACTCGATCCCTTTAGTCCTTCACTTGACTCACACATCCATGTGAACAATTAATTAGTCTTGATTTTCCAATGCTTGAAAGTTCTCATTCATCATACTATTCAACTTGCATGATTCCAAGTTTCGGTCCAATTGAAACTTGGGTGATGAGGAACTTTCCTGATTTGGTAAATTTAGACACTACCACAAATGAAAGAATCAAATCCATTTTCCAATATTGCTGTCAGTGGAATCATATAAGCAACAATTTTCCACAAATGCCATTGTAAGGATACTTCAAATAAACAAAATTAAACAATTTTCTTTTATTTTAAAACTTTGCGGAAAAACATATCCTTACAATCCACATGGAAAATTGTTGTTATATATTCCTTAGCAATATAACATAACTTCTTAAGCAACTGCTCAAAATTCTGATGCGATCGAAATCCACCTTCGCGATCAGAATCAGCATATACTTCCTTTAAGATTTCTCTCTATTCTTTGATTCTTAAAACATCAACATGTGACCCAGTCACATCATGTAATGAGGATCTCAGAATGGAACTTAACAGAGTTAGATAATGGGCTCTACCTGATGTAGAGTCAAACTTATTGACTTTAACATCCTTAGGTAAATTTGGCAGCTTTGCAATCAACGCCCCTTCCTTTGGCAAAATAAACATATGGACCCTTTGGTAATGGGACTATCTCAGACTTAGCCTTTCTCTTTACCATTTGGTCAACCGGGTTGACTATGTCCAATCCCTTTCCATTGGGAAGAGAATGCTTTTTCTGGATTTCCAGTGTCACCATTGTCACTGTCCATAAAGTTTTTGGGAAGTTGATCTTCTAATCAAATTTGCTTCACTATCGTTCCAAATCATTGTTGATTCAGCAGCACCAAGCAAATAGATATGATCATTAAGGTTCATGTCATAGTCTGTATCATAGTAGTCCCAAAGGAACTCACTATGTGACTTAGAAAGTGATTGAACATCCAACTTTCTCAAGACTTTGAAACCCAACTCTCCCGGCTTGTCAATATGTGACTTCATCTCTAAGATGTGATCACACATAGACCTT
This sequence comes from Lactuca virosa, assembly GCF_052849685.1. Taxonomy (NCBI): domain Eukaryota; kingdom Viridiplantae; phylum Streptophyta; class Magnoliopsida; order Asterales; family Asteraceae; genus Lactuca; species Lactuca virosa. The sequence goes on from NC_136432.1 coordinate 142,245,626, forward strand.
GCTTGCCATTAAGGCTTGAGTGACCTTGAACTTATGGGTTAGGGAGAATAATTGGAGGAGGTGGAGGAAGTAAACTTCCAAGAGATTTGGGAAGATCATAGATGTCTGAACTCGACATCTTTTGGGAGATATTCAAGATAGTTGATTTAAAGTCCTTAATATAACACCCAATATGAAATATTAAGGCTAGGATCCAACAACCTATTTATAACTGGAAGAGGGATGCCGTAATCCGAGTTATAAAATAGTTGAAGGTAGGTAAATGACGATTTACCAATTTCCACCATGAAAAACGAAATAATTTAATTAGGTTTTTTTACTTGGATTTGAAACTCCTAGATCTTTTGAGATTCATTGAACTTTTCAATGGCATGTTTCAATCTTGAGTGTGCCCTTCAGGTTTTGTGACTGGGATGCCGAGGATCACAAAACAAGGTGTGAAGTAACCATGCAAATATACTTGGTACCCTTAATATTTACCCCTCAATCGATGTGCCGGTTAACCACACGAGCTCCACCGATACTATGATAAATATTAAGTTACCCTTTGCCTACTTTGTTAAATCCAGGTTAGTGTGCCGGTTAACCACACAAGCTCCACTAACGGTTTAAACAAAGTGCAAAGTGTAATTTCATGGATTAGCACCTTATTCACATTTTCCTAAGTAACTAACATTGGGAATTTATAAGTGTTTAGTTACTTAGTATTTATCATTATACTTATAATGAAGGGAGAATTATAGTCCTTGTCCTACCTGTTCGGCTAACGACCCTCCACCGGTCAAGGAAGCGGTGAGTGAGAGTGGACACCAATTAAACTGCCATTTTATAGGCATTAACCTTATACCCCCCTTATAGACCGGCTTCGTGAATGAGGCCTACTAATGGTAAGACGACTTGCTCTTATACATATAATATATTAAACTTTTAATATTATAATAGTATAAGGGTGTATTTTAGACATTTAAAATACTTGGTGGTTTAATCTATTAATTAAACTAGACTTTTAATTTAATTAAACTCAAACCATATATTTATGGATTAATAATACTCTTTTAATTAAACGCTTTAATTAACTATTAATAAAGTCCATAAGAGTTAATTTGAACTATTCAACAAAACATCATAATTCCAATTATTAAACTCAAAATTAAAACCATTTAATTAATTGTTTAAGTTATGAACCCAAGAGTTTTAGAATTCAATTCTTTTTTTCATAAAAAACTTTTCTCAAATTCCAAAACTTGAGGGCAAGTTTTGTAATTCTTGAAAACCTTTGGATTCCATAACTTATGAAATTAATGGTGTTTTATGATGAAACTTTCCATGTTCCATAACTTAAGAACAAGTTATGGAATTCTTTAAAACATTAACACCAAATTTTGTAACTCCATAAAAACTTTGAATCAAATTTTTTTTTTAAAAAAAAAACTTTCATATCCATAACTTATGGAAGTTTCAAAAACCCTTAAGATCACAACTTTAAAAAAAAACTTTTGAGCTCCAAAATTTTATGACAAAATATGTAACTCCTTAAAACATTTAGATCAAACTTTTAAAACTAATAAAATAATCATATCATTTTATCTTTTACTAAATTTGATCTAATTCAACTCATATAACAAATGATTCAAATTTTACAAATAATTCGTTTTTCACAAAACAAGTAATTATCTTAAAATTTGACAAACGTCATGTTTTTTTTTCTTTTTTTTCCAACTTGAAAATAAAACATTTGCATCAATATAACAGAAAACAATCCATGGCTCTGATACCACTGTTGGGTTTTGAGCATTCTAACAATCTTATGGTGTACATGCAACCCTATAAACCTTGGATCTCTGTTTTCTCTATTATACATGCAAATATTAACTATTCCAAGGTTTCTCCTAACTAGCATATTATGAAGCACCTATACTACAAAGTTCTAGTTAGATGACATACCTTTTGATGTAGCTTGATGTCTTCAAGCTTTAAGAGCTTAGCCCCAATAGTGTGGAAGCCTCAAATGGAATCACAAATGACCAAAACACCTTGGAAGAACTTGAGAGAATATGTATGCACACTAAAATCGACCCACTCTTATTTTCACACACTTGTTCCAATTTTGTGAGCCAAGGACCCCTTTATATATTATGGAGGATTAGGGTTACATCCATGTAAACCCTAATACCCATGAGCTTTCATTTACATACGATCCATGGGTTAAAAGCTCCATGGACCATCCATGAAAGCTTAGCCCAACCTAAATGAACTTGGCCCATTCCATATATATAAGAGTCCATATTTAATTAGTTCTTTTTGATCACTTAATTAATTCTAAATTAATTCTTGATCAATACTAATTAAATAATATGATTCCATATTAATATATTAGAACTTATAATATATTAATATAAATCATAAATATACTATTCTCAAAAGACTATCCATATAAATTGTGCCGGTGAAGTGCAACCCAAATGGACCATGCCGGGTCGGGTCAAGTACATACCAAATATAGTTATGGACTTAGACATTAATCCAACACATACTTCTAGGGACACTTAACTAGTACATATTTTCGACTAATACCTATTCCTTTGAAGAATATGTTCGTTTGGCATGCAAAATAGCATCATGTTGTTACAATGAGACTTCAACAATAATATTTTTGTATTTTTTGATTTGTCAAAGAGAAACAAAACATATTTAAGAAAATCTTTTTGAATTTTTGATTTTTGAAAGAAATTACAAAAATAAGAAAATCTTTTTGGATTTTTGGTTTTTAGAAATCAGATACAAAAATAAGAAAATCTTTTTGTATTTTTGATTTTTAAACAACAAGACAAAAATAATAGAATTGTAAAACATTACCTAGATACGTTCGACCCATAACCTAACCGGTATCAAGCGTGATTTGTGAATCGAAAGTCTTCTATCAAATGTGAATTGTGAACTGAACGATTCAAACAGAAGTTGAATGTGAACACAGTTGAACGCTGAACATGAACATTAACCTCTAAATAGAGCACAAGTAGTCGAAATTGAGTTAAAACACACGAAAGAAATACCTACTAATCGAAAGTAACAATAACAATCGAAAGTAAGATAAAACTTATATTTGTGTCACATTCAATCAGAATGAGGAATTGAACATGCTTCCATCATACCAAAACCATTCACAATCCTTAAGAATGATTTTTCATCTAATGGTTTTGTGAAAATGTCAGCAAGTTGTAATGTTGTTTTGACAAAATGAACTTCTATATTTCTATTCTCAAAATGGTCTTTGATAAAATGATAACGAAGAGCAATATATTTCATTTTTGAGTGTTGTACTAGATTGTGACAAATGTGAATTGCACTTTTGGAATCACAATACAAAGGTACTTTCTTCATGTTGATTGCATACTCATGCAATTGACTTTGAATCCAAATTGCTTGTGATGTGCACGCAACAACTACAATGTTTTTTTCCTCAACAGTCGAAATAGATACACAAGTTTGCATTTTCAATTGCTGACTCACAAGTTTCCCGTCCAATAATTAACATCCTCCAGTTGTGCTCTTTCGATCTAATTGACATCCACCCAGGTTGGAATCAGAAAATGCTTGGATAAAAAATCCTATCTTCGAAGGATACCATAATCCGAACAAAAATGTTCCTTTGAGGTATCAAAAGATATTCTTTACTGCAGAAAGATGTGGTTCTCTTGGGTTCGATTGGTACCTTGAACAATTACATACAACAAACATAATATCAGGTCTACTTGCAGTTAAATACAAAAGTGAACCTATAATGCTTTTATATGTTGTTAAATCCACAGCAGGCTTATCAAACGAAGGACTTAAGCGCGTGCCAACTTCCATAGGTACTTTGACTTTCATGTTATTCATCATGCCAAACCATTCAAGCAGATTTTGAGTATATTTCTCTTGCTTGATAAAAATTCCTTCCTTGCTTTGACGAATATTCACACCCAAAAAGTGATTAATTTTACCCATCATACTCATTTCGAATTGCCTTTTCATTAGTTCCTCAAATTCCTTAGACAATGAAGGATCAGTCGAACCAAAAATAAGGTCATCCACATATATTTGAACGAGCATCAGATGATACCATACTTTCTTTCGAAATAAAGTAGGATCAACTAACCCTTGTTTAAATTTAGCCATTTTCAAAAAGTTTGTTAAAGTTGCATACCAGGCACGAGGTGCTTGTTTTAACCCTTAGTTTTCCTTGTCTAAAACATAACATTGATTAGGATACTTATCGTTAATGAAACCTGGTGGTTGTTAGGCATACATTTTTTCTTCCAGAACACCAATGAGGAATGCACATTTGACATCCATTTGACAAACGTCAAAATCATTGTGAGCTGCATAGGTAAGAAAAATCCGTACCGCCTCGAGTCATGCGACATGGGCAGAGGTTTCCTCATAAACAGTAAATTCTTGTTGAGAATAATCTTTGACGGCTATTCTCCCTTTATTTCGAGTAATATTGCCTTATTTTTCAGTTTTATTCTTAAAATTCCATTTCAAACCAATTATCGAAACATCTTCAGGTTTGGGAACTAATCGCCAAACCTTGTTTCGTTCAAATTCAGCAAATTCAGATTGCATTGCAACAATCCAATCAGGATCAACTGATGCACTCTTTCTGGTTTTTGGTTCAAATTTTGAAATCAAAACATTAAAAATACATAATTCTTGATGAACATTCAACACGTAATTTTTGGCTTGAATCTAGGATCATGTTAAGACCCCATAATTTGGATCACCAAAAATATGTTCTTTCGGATGATTTCTTGTGCATTTTCCATTGGTAGATATGCAAGATCAAAGTCTAAAGGTGAATATTCAAAGATGTCTTCAACATCCGAATTTGCTCCTGCAATTGAAATATTATAAGTTACATCATGAAAATCATTATGTTGATCATTACCATTATCGTGAGTCGATTCACTTGGCTTCCCCTTGACCAATGGATTTGAGATGTGATGCTCCCCCTCCACATCAGCATGGTGAGGCATACGCTCCCCCTCAAAATCAGCTTGATTTGTCATATGCTCTCGCTCAACATACGAATCATGTCTTTCATTTTGAGATGTAGAAATCAAGTGCTCCACATTTACTTGGTCATTGGTCGAAACATTTACTCTTTCGAATTACTCTTGAAGTTGATGCATAATGTGCTTCGTCCTCTTCATTTGTGACTATCGAATCATCAGAGTGTTTCGATGCCTCAGGAACTTGATTATCATGAGCATTGATCTCTGCATTGATTGCCCTATCAGAAATACCAAAACTAAAATCAAGATCAACATCAAACGTATTCATTTGTTTAGATTCAACATTTTGTTCAGCAATAATAGGTTTTTGAACGAAAGATTGTTCAACTCTTTTGACATAATGGTCATCGAATATGATATTGAAAGTTTCTTTTAGCTTCCTCGTTCATTTGTTCAACACCCTATAGGCTATAGAGTTTTGAGAATATCCCTAGAAGATTCCTTCATCAGCATTCGACTGAAATTTGGAAAGATTATCCTTGAGATTTATGATGAAACATCTATATCCAAAAACATAGAAAAATTTAACATTAGGTTTACTTTTTTTATTATTTCTTAAGGGGTGATGTTAAAACGACGATGAATGAAAGATCGAGTTTGCGTAAAGAGAGCAGTCAAAATAGCCTCTGCCGAAAAGTATTGAGACAAGTTCGCATAAGTGGGTGTTGTTCTCGCCGCTTCACATAAGGAACTATTCCTCCTTTCGACAACGCCATTTTGTTGCGGTGTGTAAGGAGACGAAAAATTATGAGATATGCCCAGTTCAGTCAAAAACAAATCTAGAATTTAATTTTTGAACTCTATTCCATTATCCCTCTTTATCTTTTGAAATTACCTTTTTAAGCTCAATTCGATTTTCTTGATAAAATCAATCATCACTTGAGCAGTTTCAGACTACTGTCAAAGAAAGAAACCCCAAGTAAACCTGGAAAAATCATCAACAATAACTAATATGTACTTCTTCTTATTTAGAGTCTCAACATTCGAAGGTCCACAAAAGTCAATGTGAAGAAGTTCCAAAGATTCGATGATTTTTGTATCAATTTTGATCGGATGACCTTGATGATGTTGCTTTCCCTATTCACATGTAACGCACAATGAAGCATTGTCAAATTTTAAAACAAGTAAACCACGAACAAGATCACTAAGAACAAGTTTGTTAAGATTTTTGAAGTTGAGATGAGAAAGACATCGATGCCATAACCAACTTAGGTCTGAACATGCTTTCGATAACAAGCACACTGAAGGAATGCCCACAATTGGTTTCATGTCAAGAGTGGGCATGTCTCCCTTTCTTTTCGAATTTAATAGAATCTCCTTCGTTTCCTTGTTAGAGATAACACTTCCTTCCTCATCGAAAAGAACTTGATTACATATTCCAACTACTAGTTGCGAAATAGTAATCAGATTATGCTTTAGTCCTTCAACAAAGGCAACTCGATTCACAGTAAATTTCCCATTTTTCACTTTTCCATAACCTTTGAATTTACATTTATTGTTGTTTCCAAACTTGACTAATCCAGAATTGTCCAAACTTTTGAAAATCACACAAATTCTCCTTCCTTCCAGTCATGTGACGCGAGCATCCATTATCGATATACTATTTTTCGTCATATTGCTCGTCACATAGAACCTGCGATCAGTCAGAAGAATTTAGGTCCCCAAGACCTTTTGGTTCCTTGGACATTAGTTTGTAACACATTATGCAACCAAGAAGCTAAGACCCGATTATAAACTTTCGATTTGAAACTGTCAATTAAGTCAATTTCATTAGCTTTAGGCATCGAAATGTAATCATGCAATGGGGAAGGCTCAACATTGATTTTCACTTTTTCATCCTTTTTCTGAAATGCATCATTTGTCTTCTTTCGAATTTCTTTCCACTTTCGTACTGTTGATGTTCATTCTTGAGATGAAGTACTTCCACTCATCGAATCATTCAAGTAAATCTCGTAAGTTAATTGAATTTTCTCTTGAGAATACTTTCCTGATTGATATTGTTTTCCTTTTTCCTCAAGCCAGTAATTGATGTTCCTAATATCACCTCTACCTTTCCGTGAATGATGCTTTCATCTTTTGTTTCGAAACCGGATTTGGAAAATGTCGATTTTCAGCTTTGAATGGTTCACTTTTCTTTCTTAACTTCCAATTTTTTCAAATTCTCTTTTTGGAAAGGACCTTTTTGGACGATTTTGGAAATGATTTTGATATTGGTTTTGATAACCAACACCTTTTTCTTGAAAAACATTTCTATTTTGATCAAAAATTCTTTGTACATTGTTTAGACTAAAATTCCTTGGTCCATGATTTTGAACAAATTCCTTTGTCCATTCTTTTAAGCAAAATTCATTTGATCATAGTTTTGAACAAAGCTCCTTTATCCAAGATTTCGAACATTTCTTTGAAAATCATTTGGTCGAAAATGATTTTGGACATAGTTTTGACTCTTTTGAAAACCATTTTGTTTTTTTACTTGATTGTTATGAAAGTTCGTTGCATTTTGTGAAACCTTCTTGGCTGATTCAGAGAATATTTGTTGAAAAATCTTTTGCTTCTGAAAAGATTTTACATTTTTCTAATAGGCTTTATTTTGTACTTTTGATTTCAAAAATCCTTTACCACAAGCCAATTTTTCAACACTTTCTTTGAAAGTTTGTGTTTTCACAGTTTTACGTGTTGGATTATTAGTTAAAGAATCAACACATTTTTCTTTGTTTTTATCAACAACTGATTTTGTTGTTTTCACAGCACAAACATGTTTTGGTTTATTTTATTGTTGAAATTTTTTTGAATTTTTGTTCAATCCAATTCCACTTGTTTTTTTGATTTGAATAAAATCATTCTTTCTTCACACCCTCATTGTCTTCCTTTATCAATTTGTTCAATTCTGGAGCCACATTATCACCATTTTCTTTGGTGAAAAATACTTGATTTGGAAATACAACTTATTCGGACTCCTTGAACCTAGGATAAACCACCAAATTCGATTCAAGATATTGTCTTCCTTTACTTCTCAACACATTCAAGTATTCCTTAGAGTCTTCGAAGACTTGATCGACCACAACTCTTGGAATTTGTTTCTCATTCGAAACTTCATCCTCATCACTCACATAATCTTCAACCACAACATGATCATGAGGATCACAGACTTTGGATGTTGAAGGTTGATCACTTTTTACTTTCGACTTTGAATAAGTATACCTTCCTTTGCCTTTAACCAATGAATTTACATTAATAATAGACAATTCTTAGCAATCGACAAATTCCTCTTCCTCAATTTCACTGAAATTGTTAGAATTATCTTCGATATCAGCAAAATTTGGTTGAGATCCAAGTGTCGAATTCTCAGTCATGTTTAAAATCTTGACTTGTTCATTTTTTATTAAGGTTTCATTCACAATATTCACAACATCATCAGCATTTAAACAATCATTTATATTTACTATACCATATGCATATGAATCAATTGGAATTTTATCATAATCAGCTATATTACTTTCACAGTCATATGATGTTTCATTCATTTGTTATCTTTTATATGAAAGAAAAGGAAGCAATTTACAATAATGATCATCGCATATTTCAGTTGAATGATAAAATTCTGTCAGTTTACCATACATACGCTTATCAGAATTACAATAAATGTTTCTTTGTTTGATAAACATCAAATGATTCATTCTTAGTGAATCTCTATCTATTAAAATATTAGTTATCAAGAGATTCCACCAGTCCCTTCATCTCTTCGAGTTTATTTCTAGCTTCAAATAATTAGGACTCGGATTTTTCTGCATCACTACTCATGGAAATTAAAATTTCATTAAGATAAGCACACGTACTATTAAACTCTGACAAAATATCATTATAAGAAGATGAAGGAATTGTAAATGAGTTAAGAAGATTACGTACCTTTGCAGTCCTTGTTGATTTAGTCGAATATGTTGACATGAAACACCTTCCATTAATCTCTTCCTCTTCACCAACTCCTCAGAAACAAATTTCTACTCTTCATCTTCCTCCAATTTCACATACATTTCCCCATGAGTTGGATTTCGCATCTCATCATCATCCGATCCAGAAGACCAGATCTAATAAGTTCCTTCTTCCTCGTTATCTCCTCTAGCCATAAAAAAACTCTCTTCGTGTGAGATCAAATCTCCTCTAACTTCTTAGCGTAGTAAGCTTCATCCTTGACTCTCTCACCCTTCTCTTCTTTCTTCCTCAGCATGCAGTCCTTTACCAAATGGATCAACCCATTGCAGTAGTTACAATTGTAACCTTAGTTTCCTTTTAGTCTCAACTCCTTCTTATTCTCATACGAATCCTTAACATCCGTGTTCTCTGCTTTTGAATCATCCTTCATACTTTTTCCAGATGAAATGTTTCCCTTAACCTCATTTTTATTGTTGAATTTAGGATTAAAAGGCTTCTTGAAGAATTTCTTCACTTTGTTGTTCGAGTAGTAAGCAACAGCTTCATCATCGGAGTTAAGCAAGAAACCTTCTTCATTATTTTTGGCATCTTCATCATATTCGACTTCTGATTCCTTTGTTGTAACTTTCGACACCAATGCCAAGGTTCCACCCAAACTCAATTTACTTTCTTCACCAATATCATTGATTTCACTTTCATGAGCTTTCAAGACATTGTACAAATTTTCTAGTGAGTAACCATCAAAAGTTTCTAGAGTCTTGATCATCAATCTGATGTTTCTCCACTCCTTTTGTAAACCCATATGAAAAGTGAGATTTAACGCTAGCGGCGAACGATTCACTCCATATTGAGAACATTTGAAAATCAGTTCATTCAATCGATCATAGTACGATTCGATTGAATCATTGTCCTTCTGCTTGAACTCTCCTAACTCTATCAAGCACTATTTTACAAAAATCTTCTTTCTATTCTCATTACCTTGATACTTCTCCTTCAAGGTATCCTAAATGTTCTTATATGTAGAACATCCATGAACATAGTTGTAAACTACTGTTGGAAGAGCACCACGTAATTCATATAGAAATTTCTTATCATTCGCCTTCATCTTGTTTCCTTGTGTGATCATATCTTCATTCGTTGTAGCAGTTCCAAGAGTAACAAGCATCTCAGGAAGAAATGGATCTTTATTGATAGATCACATCAAATCATCATTGATCCCATTCAGATATGCATCCATCCTATCATCCCATTGCTTATAGTACTCGGGAATCAGCATCAGAATCTTTGTTAATGATCCGAGCAAGTGAGAGAAATTCATCATTGTGTTTAAGTTGAAATTCGCCATTGTTGTATGGAATTTTAGAAGAAAGAGAATTTTAGAGTCAAGTAGAAATATAAGAATGAAATCTATCAAAGATTGATCATAAATTAATCGATCCAGCATGCAAAGTGCAAATTTTATTCAAGACAATTGATCAACATAAGTTTCCTGACTCAAATTGCAGAAGATTCTAAATCGAAAAGAGCGATTAAAAAAATGAATAAACAACGAGGAACTTCAATCGATTGAGAGAATCCTACTCTGATACCAACTGAAGTGTGTTAGGATTGCTTACGAACTCAAATGATATTATGAAAACTGAAAAGAACACAAGATATAAATATGATCTGGTTGGATCGAATAAAAGTCTAAAAGAGTACAAGAGTTCGAGAGTACAATTTTAAAAATTACACTCAAGTTCTTACTCTACTTTTTGTACCTATGCTATTTATAGGATACAAATAGACTCACAAAAAGTTACAAGGACTAAACATCAAAGTGTCGAAAATAACTCTGCCTTGTAAATACTATAGAGAGTAGAAGTCATGTTGATTTCGACTCCTTATCAACTCTGACTATTTCGACTCCTCACTATACACATTCGACTCCTAGAAACCGTAACCATAAAGCTTAGTGAGATCCCCAAAATACCATATACCATACATACATTGCCATGGGTTGTCCCATGGTCTTACATACTAGCATCATTGGCTACCCCCATGATCTTTTCCCTGGAATGCCATGGGATACCCCCAGGGTCTTACAACCAAGTGTTATGGGTTACCCTGGTCTTTCTTTGAATTGTCATGGGCTATCCCCATTGTCTAACATCTAAGTGTCATGGCTACCCCTATGGTCTTTCATGCAATTGACATGGGCTACAATCTTAGTCTTTCATACAAATGTCGTAGGCTACCCCCAGGGTCTTCCATGCAAGCATCATAAAGACAACTAGCATCCTACATAGTTTAGTGATAAGACTCACCTCAATCTGACAATAAACAAATCACACACTTGAGCTACTGCTACAACAGATCCTCACACTCAACATATCCAAAACCATCCCTAGTTAACAATTAGGGTAATAACCCATAATCAAAGGTCCAAATCATATTCTTTCTTACTAAGTTTAAAAGACCATTTTTTCAAATGGAGATTTTATTTTTTCACTGAAATGGTATTTATTTCAAACAAAAATAGAGAAAATATAACAAGAGGATAATCTAGTTGGATAATCAGATCATTAAATTATATGATTATTAAGCGAAAAAAGAGAAAGAACATGAATGTTTTCTCTATTTCCAATTTTTAACTTTTCACTATAATGTTATTTTTTTAGTTGTCCAGATTTTAGCTTTCCATTATCTTCTACAGTTATATTCTCAAATCTCAAGGTAACAGGCTGTATGTATAATCCTAATCCATATCGTCTATAGTAGTTGTCTTGGTGATTGTTCATTGTTATTATTAATCAAATAATTAATAATCATGTCAAAGAGAAAATACGAATCTGGGGCTTTAAAAAGGAAAAGGAAAATGCAACAAGAAGCTTTAATAGAATCACAAAAAGGGTCGTTTTTAAAATTTTTAACTACAAACAAAATGTTGATAATGAACAAGAGCAAACTAATGTTGAAAATAATGATCATGAACAAACTAATATCGAAAAGGATAGTGAAAAAACTAATATTGAAATTGATAGCAAACAAACTAATACTGAAAATGATAACGAACAAAAAAATATAGAAATTGATAACGACATAACCAATAGTGAAAATGATAATGAACAAAGTAATATTGAAAATGATAACCAACAAACTAATATTTAAATTGATAATGAACAAACTAATACTAAAAAGGATAATAAGCCTTTAAAGATATATGATCCAAGTAGATTGAATAATATTAATACTAATTTAACAGATTTAATCGTAGAAAAATATCCTATTAAGATTTATGATTTTAAATTTCAAAAAGATCAACATTTAAGAAGCTTTATTACATCTCTTTATATGCAAAAAATACCAAATGGAGAAAAGTACAAACAAACATTGTTGGTTTATTCCATAGATGTAGACAGCGTTTTTGTTTTTGTTGTAAATTATGTAATGTGAATATACATATATGTTCATTAGCACATAAAGGTAACAGTGATTGGAAAAATATTTAAAGTATACTAAAAAGACATGAAGCAAGTAACGGAAACATTCTTAACATGAGGGCATATATCGACTTACAAACTAGATTAGAAAATAATAAAAAGATTAACAAGCAAAACCAAAAACAAATAAATAAAGAAAAGAATATTGGAAAAATGTGTTAATAAGAATCATCGTTGTAATAAAAACTTTAGGAAAAAATAATTTCGCATTTTGTGGAACAAATAAAAAGATTTATGAAGAAAATAATGGTAATTTTTTTAAGTATAATTGAAATGATTGCGGAATTTGATCTTATATGCAAGAACATATTAGGGGAATTAAGGACCAAGAAATTCATAATCATTATCTTGGACACAATATTCAAAATGAACTTATTAGTTTATTAGTAGAAGATGTTAAAATTACATTATTAAAACAGTAAAAGAAGCTAAATACTTTTCAATAATACTTGATTGCACTCCCGATACAAGTCAAAATGAACAACACAATTATCTTACAATGCTTAGATTCTTCTGCAACTCCTATAGAAGTCAAAGACTATTTTCTAGGAATTTTAATTGCAAATAATACAACCAGTAAAGGCTTATATGATGCTATAGTTGATGAAATTAAAAATATAGGACTGTATATAAATGATGTCAGGGTCAAGGTTATGACAATGGATCAAATATGAAAGGAAAACATCAAGGCGTGTATAAGCGATTGTTAGATATTAACCCTAGATCACTTTACACTCCATGTGGTTGTGATAGTTTAAATTTAGTAATTTTTGATATGGCTAATTTGTGTGATAAAGCTACGGAAATTTTTGGAGTTATTCAACGTATATATCCGATATTTACTTCATCAACTAAAAGGTGGAAAATATTTCATGATAATATATCAAACCTAACACTTAAATCATAATCGCAAACTCATTGGGAAAGTAGGGTAGAAAGTGTAAAAACAATTAGATTTCAAGCATCACAATTAAGATATGAACTTTTAGAATTATTCAAAAATTGTAGAGATCCAAAAATTGAAAGTGATGCTAAATTTTAGCTACATATCAACTTGAAAACTATGAATTTTTATTAGGAATGATTATTATGTATGATGTTTGGTTTGCTATTAACATTGTTAGTATAAGCTTGCAATCAAATTATATGTGTATCAATGATGCTATAGATCAACTAAATGGGCTTTAGAAAGATCTAGCATGCCCAAGAGTCATTATAGAATGATATTGCTAATAATATATGATCATATAGGGTCACACCATATAGCAAGTTACTGTTAATTGATTATTTATTAGTCTAATTTGATTATTAATAAATATATCAACACTTGTATTTAATTAGAAAATTATTATTTCATGGAAATAATATTTTACTAATTGAGAATTTATTATTTTTGGAAATAACATTTATTGGAGAAATAATAACTTACGAAATATATCATTCAGTATGATTATTTATAAGGTATATTTATATATCTTAATAAACTAGTACAATTTATATAAAATGTAGTTTTATATAAAATGTAGTTTTATAAAAAATAAGATATCTATATGTGACTAGTTATATAGATATATATGTTGGAAATTCTTTATAAATAAGATTGTCTTTTTATATAGATAACACGTATATATATATATATATATATATATATATATATATATATATATATATATATATATATATATATATATATATATATATATATATATATATATATATATATATATATAATAACTAGCCATGAGACAACTTTTGTTTTCTTTGAGAAACGCTTTTTCGAAAAAGTGAGAGGAGACCAAACATGGTCTTCTTTTGAATTGTAAGAAACATGTCTCGTGCTTTTGCTTTATGGTCTCTTCTTGCTTTTTTGCCATTATATAAGGGAGAACATGGAAGGTTAGATTGGAGTTCTAAAAGCCTCGTTCTTCTTCTTCTTTGGATCCAAGATCCAAGAGCACCATACTCTCTATGGGGCTACCAAATTTCGAGCTTTACAAACACTTCTTCTTCTCCATTCTCTTGCATTTTGATGTAGATGAAGTCTCTTTGTTGCTTCACCTTTTAACATATATTTGGCATATATTTCAAAGGTTTATGAACAACAAATTACAAGTATATACTAGCATGTTTTGATGGTTCTACTCTTGATTGGTGGACACTTCTAGAGAACTCTTGTTTTAGAGTTTCATGTCACACTTCATCAACTTTCAACCTCCCATGAGGATCAAAGTCTTCAAAGGTTGTTATGCTTTCTCTTCTATGGTTGTTTTAATCTTTCTAACTCTAGCAAAATGATCCTTGGTGGGTAAAATCGTTTTAGTTTTATTCAACATTTTTAAAGCTTCCATTGTCATTTTTACCGGTTGTGAAACCGGATTTTTGAATAAAAACCCAACAATTGGTATCAGAGAAATTTTTGCAAGATTAGTTGTTTAGTTGATAAAATCTTTGTTTTTGGAAAACATGGATGGTTTTCTCTATGCAAGAAAAATCCATTCATATTTTCTATGACAAATTTAAAATGTTTTTAATTGTTATTTTTTGACCAAAAGTTTACAAGCCATGCACCGTTGTGTTGTTGAATGTGTTGATTTATTTAAAATAGTTGTAATTATTTATTTATTTATATGGTATGTAATAATTAAATAGATAGTTTTCTTTTGTTAATTTTTGTAAGTAATAGATTAGTTTTAGAAATAATTTATTTTTATAAAAATATAACAAGAATGAAGATGGTGGCCATTTTAAAGATCAAAAAAGTTTATAAAATTGATTTTATTAAAGTTTCTCAAACTTTGTAAAATTATTTTTATAAACTTGCTACAAGGTGTTAAAGCAAGTGGGAGCACATAAAGACTTTACAAGATAAATGTCTCTTATGTCCTTTTAGGAATGAACTTGATAATTTTGTGATGACTCACAAAAGTATTACTAGTTAATGGCTTGGTTTATGCACATATGTTATAATTGTATGCATGCTTGTGTTGTTTTATGTTTATGTTATTATTATGTTATGGTTGATGAATTAGTTTTTCAAATGCACAATAATATTTGAACATAAATAAACATCATAAGGAGTTTGGTTTTAATGAAATTTACCTTTCAACATAAGATACTAAAAATAGTTTTACAATAAAACACCCTTTATCGTTAAAACTAGTAACTGGTAAAATTTCGGGATAAAAATTGTATAAGTTTAAAATTGAGATTTATAAACTTATCAAACATCAAACCTTATTTTATAAAAGAAAGCTTTATTAAGAGGTTTACAAATGTTCTAAAGCGCTCAAGCATCGACTTAGTACTAGCTATTAAAATTTGATCGCATCAATTTTATAGAACCGGGTTTTATAAAAGGAACATTGTTAAAATATGATTTTTTTTTTCATAAAATATGATTTTTTTAAGGTATACCATGGTTTATTGAATGCATGAAATAACCATGATATAACATGTTTTTAAAACTAGAATTATAAAAACATCAAAGACCCCTTACAAACCTCAAATCTATGCAATCTTTTTTTAAAAACACTCGCACGTCTCTTGTATGCACTAGTGGGATAAATGATACCTAACCGCTTGGTGTTATCTTTTAATGGTTGGGGTGTTTTCGCGATTTCTATCACCAAGTTATAGGCCGATTACACAAGTTTCTCAAATTGGATTATTTGATCAGAAATCTCTTGTGATAAAGGATACCCAAGCAAGAGAGTTCTGAGGCATAGATGGGATCAAACGTGTCTCATTAAATTTTTTATTAGCGATCCCATAAATCTAGGAATTATATAGTACTATATAATTGATAAACGATATCTACCGGGTTGAATTCGGATGAATATGATAAAGTATACCTAACCATTTATTTGTTTTGCAACTTGGATCCTAGACTTTAATAATTAATGTTTTTAGGAACTAAAAGGGGTATTAATTATGAAAGATTAAATATTGAAAATATTAAATGATTTTTGTTAAAATTTTGTAGATATATAATCCACTCTCATAACCATGAAATGTCATTTCTCTTTAAATTACTTAATTGTTAGGGTGCAAAGTCACGCTTCGATGTATTTGTGCTTTACCCTTATTGATGTGTAAATGAGTTGTCTTTCCTAAAAATCGGAAGTGAGTGACACTCATATTTAGAGATGATCATTTTGGAGTGTTAGAATAGAGAGAGAAATTTGTACAAACCCATTTGTATATCCTTTCTAGATCTAATATGAGCTTACACATATTTGTTTACTCCTTGTGTTCTTGAGTTTACATGATGATTTACTAGATCTTTTCTAATTCCGCACATGCCATCATAATCAACACCACTATAATTGGTATCAGAGTGGGTGTTCTTGATTGGATCAAGAATTGATCCTTGATGGCTATCTTGATTTGTTGATTCTTCATTCTATTTTGATCTTCGGGATTTAGAGATTTTTTGGATTCTAGAAATCGAATTCATCTTTGATTCTATTGAAAATTTGATTTTCTTCACTAGAATTCAAGTGATTTTTACTTTCTCTCTCCATAAAACCCATTCAAAATCACTTTCTCTCTCTAGAAATCTTCAAGTTCTTGTGATCATGGTGAATTTGCCGTATAATTCTTGGATTGTGATCGTTGAAGATGTCAAATACAAAGTCAATAAAAATCAATATCCTGGGTTGGTGTTAAACAATTTGATTACATGGGGAACTACGGTTTCTTATGGTGGATTAAAGGATGATCATGGAAGCTTGATATTTCACCCACTTTATGAGATTAAATGGTTGGCTGAAATTACATGGTCCATATCAACACGTAGTTGTGATAAGAATGGAGAAGAAAAATATTTGTTCAATAAGAAATATGTTTCTCTTATTGAAGACCCAAATGATCTTCGTGCTCTTAAGTTTGTTGAAGTTGAAGACAATGGAGTTTAATGTGATGTTCTTGATGTTCTTGAAGTTCAGGATAAGAATATTCAAGTTGATTTTCATGATGAAAAAGCTTTTTGCTCGATTGGAGTTCAAACCAATGATATTTTGTGTTCTTTTGATTCGTTTGAAGGGATGATTACTTATCGGAAGCCGGTGATCCAAGAAATTCACAAGTATCAAACTCCAAAAGATTTTATTCAAATTCACAAAGTTGAAGTTGTGCAAAGTGGGTTTGTTCATGAAATCAAGTCTTCAAGATGCAATAAGATGAGAAAGAAAAAGAAGAAGAAGATTAATCGTAAAAACAAGCGGGTTTACTCACAAAAATCGTCAAATGTTGTGAAGCCGAAATCCGTGAAGAAAATTTGGGTACCAAAGCAACAATCTCCAAATGTTGCATTGAATTTGAAGTCAAAACCCAAAAGTGTTGGTGGTTCTTATGAAGATGTTCTTGAATCGTTGAAGAACACGAAGAACACGAAGAACGAGTTGTACAACATGCATCGTGGGTGGTACAATGTTCAAATTGGAGATTTTCTCGTTCCGACAAAAGAACCAAGATCTTATAAATTTGATTCGTTCGTTGAAAATACAACTCGATTCGTCAAAAAGGTATCTCAAATTCTCAAATGGATTCCAAAACGTCCATGATTTCGAGTCGTATTTTACGTTTTACGTTTTTGACTGATTTGCCTCATTGGATCTAATTCGTTTCAACCTCATAGTTGATCCAATTATTTTTGTTTAGATTCAAATTACAAAAATCAAAACCAAAATCGAAATTCACTGTTCATATTTTTTTCTTTCGAAATTCATTGGTTATATTTCCAAACACATATGAAATCCGTCACTGTTCAAGAACTAATCTTTTGTAGCCCAATTTTTCGAACTAGTTTCTGTTCATATCATCAGCCCAATTAGATTTCTCTTAATTTTTGTTTAGCCCATATCATTTGAGTCTGGTACTATTTGTCGATCAGTTCTTATTATCTTCGTCAGATGACTCTCGTTTGATAAAAGATATCTTATTTTCATCATCAGCATCCAAATCGAGCAAACAAAATCAAATCGTTTTTATTTTTCTTATTCTTGATCGATTTCACCATCTAAATCAATTTGGAATCAAGTTTGGAGATGTTAATCTGAAATCGATAGTCGATTTCAATGCTTAGTTCGTTTGTGATATTGAAATCGAATGGTTAAGATTGCAATCGATATTGAAATGGTGATTGGTGATGAGTTCAAATCGAATGAATTAATTTTCTTTGGAGTCGATTCCGATTGTTGATTCCACTTGCTCTTGTCTGATTTGAAAAGTCAAAGTAAAAGTCAAAGTTTGATCTTGATTAATCTGGAAACGAAGCTGGAAGATGGTTTGGAAACCGAACTAGATTTGAAATTAAAGCATTTGAGGTCGATTCATAATTTTGGATTTGTTTGTGGTTTGCTTGAAAAACGAACTGAGACTCACGAACTCAGGGATGTTCATTCGTTGATGTTGAAATCGATATATTGGGTTAATCGATTTTAGACTCGAAAGGCTGATATCGATTTTCGATATCGAGTGATTTCGAAAGTTGGATACTGATGAGTTTTGTTAACGAGGCGATAGTATTTGTGTTTGATTGTAATTAAAACGAAGAACGAATGATTAAAGCTTTGGTTTACAGTTGATTTTGGAATGTGTAAGCACTATGAGCGAATGGTTGATGAAATTTGTTCACGAACTGGTGTGATGTTTGGAATTCGATTGTTGATGTTGGTTTAATAATGGAAATCAACTGGGAAAAAGACATATTTCGAAGGTTTGTATGTCAATTGGAGTTGAGTATCGACAGTCGTGAATTGGGAATGAGTCATGAATGATCATCTGTAATCTAATTTCGAAAGCTATGGGTTAGATTTCGATGGATCGACTGGGTTGCTATTGCTCTTGGAATGTCTAACGAAAAATTGAGGTTGATTTGTGTTATGAAGTACTAATAACGAAGAATTCGTGATTTGGGAAGGCTTAATTTGAAAGAAAAAGCAGAGCCATGGTGTTAAGTGAATGGTTTTACAGTTGACAATTGAACGAAACTTTGATGTCGATGCGTTTGGAGTTTGATATTGATTGTGATTTCGAGGGTTTACAGTTGATTCCTTAGATGTCGACTGGTGTTTTGATTTCAATGTTTCGAAGGGAAGGAAGATTTTGGAGTCGATGCTTATTGACTGAATAACGAATGGTTGGACTGTGGAGTAATGTCGATAGACGAAATTTGTTTGGATAACGAAGATTTTTGATCGCGAAGATTTTTGCCTTACTGTCGAAAATTTGAGCATCGATGTTGACTAACGAAGGTTTTGTTAACGAAAAGTTGAGGATGAGAAACGAATGGGTGATGTTTTTCTTTGTGAGTTTATTTTCGTTGGAATTGGGAAGATGATAGAATATTTCGCAATTGGTCCCTGTTGATTCTGCAAAGTTTCATCTTTCATCCGGTTTCGACAAAATGGGTGTTTTTGTTATGTTTGTGAAGTGAAGAATGCAGAAGTTTTGAAATGGGTCCCTAAAGTTTCAAAAAGTTGGCAACAAATACCCACCTTCGAAATTGGGCTTATTTTCTGAGAAAATGAAGATTTTACAGTTCTGGTCCCTGCAGTTTGTGCGAATTTACGCTTTATGCCCAGTTTCGCAAATGGGGTAGAGTTTCACATATTTGGCTGTTTTTGGCGCAACGGGTCCCTGCAGTATTCAGAAAGTGACGTTTTTACCCGGATTTTGGAAAATCTTGCAACTTTCACCCAAAAAGTCAAAAATTTTCACAAATTGGAAATTTTTGTGGCTTTTTCGTGATTGTTTTTCCGTGCAAGATTTTTGATGTTTCATTTTTGGTACACATCAAGGGGGAGTATTCTGAAGTTTATTCCCCGGGCGCTTCTCACCCTTAATGGGTTTTATAATCATTTTTTTATTATAAAAAGGGGGAGAATGGTGGGTATTCAAAGCGGGTTTGTCGGATATTCATTTGCGGATTTGAAGATCGGTGTTACTTCGAGGGGGAGTTTGGTTTTGATCGCACGAGCTCATTGGATATTGAAGCCGGGCATCCAATCCTAACTTTGAGGGGGGGAATGTTATGGTGCAAAGTCACGCTTGGATGTATTTGTGCTTTACCCTTATTGATGTGTAAATGAGTTGTCTTTCTTATAAATAGGAAGTGAGTGACACTCATATTTAGAGATGATCATTTTGGAGTGTTAGACTAGAGAGAGAAATTTGTACAAACCCATTTGTATATCCTTGCTAGATTTAATATGAGCTTACACAGATTTATTTACTCCTTGTGTTCTTGAGTTTACATGATGATTCACTAGATCTTTTCTAATTTCGCACATGCCATCATAATCAACACCACTACAATGAAACAATAACATTTCATAGATACAACTTCAATGAATGGGTTCATGTATTAAGAGACACTCTTGTGAGAGATGTGTAATGGTATAACACTTAAAGGGCATAATCCTAAACAAATTGCTTTGATCAATAGACCTGAATATGTTACCTAGTAAAGGCATCATTGTGATGATCAAGATGTTTCTAACATCATACTAGGAAGAATTACTTATGACTTCTTTGAAGTTTTGGATAATTTAGATATATATAGGTTAAGCAATATTCCAATAAATATAGTGATATTTTGTTGAGATAGTGCAAGGACGAAAGAGTCACCTTATGTGATCTAAGAGGCCCATGTTTTAAGGAATAAACACCTTTAAGCCCAAGAAGTCCAATAAGGCCCACATAGATGGATCTTGATTCTTTTGTGAAGAAACAGGACACTGGTTGAGGAACTGCTCCTCTTATCTAGAAAGAAAGTCTGAAAGAGACTAGTACTTCAGGTATCTACTGGATAGAACTCATACTTTTTGTGTAACACTGAAGTACTTGGTACTTAAATGTTAATCTAATATTTGTAACTTGATTGCAAATATATACAGAAGAGTAACTAGTTGAGCACAAGCAACTTGGAACTACACTCTCGAAGTTTAGTTTATTATTTATGCTTAGAACATATATTGCTTGTAATATAAAACAATGTTCGTTTAGGAACAATGTATGTTATAAATTTAGCATGTCTAAATATTTATATCTCAGTTATTTGTTTAAATGTTTGATTATTTACAATATCACTTTTCATAACGATAACACCCATATTCTGAAATGGTTGACTTTTATTTCTGAGACTAGATCTCTTAATAGAATTACAAAGTAAATATCAACTTTTTATAAATAAAATTAAGTTTTATATGCAAGCACTTTTGACTTAAACTTGTTTTAAATCAAACTTATCCATGACATTGTTATCTTTATTGTATAAATGAAATCCACATATTCCAACTTCAAGAAATGGATCTTTGAAGGCAAATAATGTAGTTTATTTGACATATGTGAATCTTATTTATATATAAAAGATTCCTAATAATATTTTTACTAAAGTGTAGAGAAAATAATTATTATGGAACTATACACTTTGGTGTATAACTTCCTTTCTCATGAATGTCTATGATTGAGCACAATATACAACCCAGTAGTGCCATCTAGAGCTTTTGTGACGATAAAGGGTGAATTAACTTTACTTGATATAGTTTACTTTCAAATCGTTAGAAATTTCCTTCTTTTAACATTTTTGGGATTATACTTCAATCACTATTAATTGTATCTAGAATACAAACACAAACTAATTACATAATTGTAGAATATTCTAAAAGGGCATTTAGATTATTATATACCAACCCACAAAGAATAAGTCCTTTTATTCCTCTGAAAGATGAGTTAGCAGAAAGCAAGCTTCTAATAACAAAGCAAGTGGGAGGCACGTGGAACTTGAAGCAGCTCAAGAACCATAGTCGGATATAACAATTGTTGGCACTAGTTTCAACAAGGAATTATTGAACATGAATAATAGCTATTCATAAACACAAATTATTGAAAATAATGGTAGAAATCATCTATGACTTGCGAAAGGTGGAATCTCTCATTGCTGAGTTCTTGATGCTTTCTTGTTAAACCATTAATTACCAAAATGTTATATCAGATCGTGAATCTGACAAATGACTTAGAGTCATGAGCATTGAGATGTAATCCATATTTGATAATAAAGTATGGGCTTGATTAATCTTCCTCTCTATATCAAGGCTAGAAGGAGTAAGATATTCTTCTAGAACGAATACATACATGGATATATATACACATTTAGTAATACTTGTTATATAAGGATTTTATCATACTCATGTCATTGACTATACTCCTTATCATACTCATGACATTGACTATGATCAAACCTTTTCACAAGCAGCCATGATTAGATCAACAAGGATATTATTCACTATAAATTCATATTCTTAATATGAGATATAGCAAATAGATTTCAAGAAAGACCGCTTTTTTTTAATAGACATCTACTAGAAGATATCTATATAGCTTAGCCTGGAGTTTTTCTTAATCCATGTTATCCTAGCCAAATATGTAAGGCTTAAGATCCACTTGTGGATATAAAGCAAACATCTTAAGGTTGGAATAGTCATTTTAATATAAAGATACAAGGTATGCTTTTATATCGAAATGAAAAAGAACGTGTATGTGTTTACTAAGAATTAGTGGGAGGATAGTGATATTCCTAATCTTGTATGAAAGAGACGTACTTAATCATTTAAAATGACATTCTGACTATGCAAGGTCGTTTAACCTTGACTCGGAAACTATTTCTAAAATGAAAGACTTAGAAATAACAATATACATTCTTGGAATGTAAAATCCATAAGAGATAGATAAAGATGAATGTTAAAGGTTTTAAAATTCGTTTTGCATGAAATGAAAATATCTTGAAAGAGGTCAAGATACATGATTCATTTGGATGATTCTTTGCATTGTTACATGACACCTTTTGAGTCTTTCTCAAAGAACCTACCACATAGGTTGAGCTAGATGAAATGATTTATATTCTATTTGCCTGGCAAAATAAATACATCATTTATGTCATATCATGAGATACAAAATTGAATACATGGTTAAGTTACTAGATGACTGTGAGAACATTCTAAGAGTACTTAAGAAGAGCTAAGAGAATGTATATGAGATAATTGGTTTAGAACAAAATATTAATGTAAAGAGCTACATATGATTTTGATTTCTAAATAAATATGAATTATAATCGGATTATGACTTCATTATGGAATGAAGAGTAAGTTTAGTTGGAATGAGATCCAAGCAAAACAAAATAGCTCTATGTACTATATAAGAATACACTACTTTTCAGAAGTTGAAATCAAATATAATTGGATGAAGTAGATCATTGAAAAACTAGGTTGAATCCTTCCATCCAGGGATAACCTAGAAATTTTTTGTGAGTAATAGAGTATACTTAATCAAACTAAGAAACTATATGTCACATAAGAGCACCAATTATATTCTCCAAAATATTTAACTATACTTAGAGTAATGTCATATATGCAGATGACTGTATTCACAGAATTCATACAAATTAAATTTAGTCAAACACATTAATAAATTGCAGCTTTGAGCTAAGTATGATTAGTCACACTTAATCTATAGGACTTCATTATTCTAGAAATGGGATTTTGATTTGAATTTAGTATTTGGATATTGGAACATTATAACAACAATTATTAAATAATGTTTTGATATACTGGGATATGATCATTACATTAATACTTGTTATGTTCTATATTAACATGTTTAATCCATGAATAATCTTATTATTCCAAAGGTTCATACTTGGTCATGATTGTGGCTGAAATTATGAAGTAAGACTAATATGAAATCGATTGGTTGACTCTCACCATATGAAAGTAGGCAAGTGGTTGTAATCAAGTTTCATAGGTACACGTTAGAGAACTAGTACTGAACAGACCCGCATCAAGATCATCTCATAGATCGCAGTTATGAGTGATAATTGATTAAAAGGTACTATATTTGTGTCCTTAACACCTGAGGCACATAGTAGGACTTAAGCGTAGGGAGTGCTTCGCTTTGATATGACCAAATGTTGTTCCTTAACCGGGTAGTTATAAAAGTCATTTTCGGGTATGGCTTGAAGTATACAAGAGGCTTATGTAGTCAAGATGCGATTTGTTCGTCTTATTATGTGTTGAGAGTTAGACATATAACGCGCGTTACCCAAAGTTGAATTACAAATGAGATTGATTGCGATCCAAGGCACATGTTCAACAGAATGTCTGTAACAAAGGGATAATTGATAAACTTACCTTAATACATCAATTGAATCTTAGAGCTTTTGGGAATTGGATGTTGATGAATGGCTTTCTTCGTCATATGTTATTGGGGGAAGTGAAATGTTGCTAGACGTTCACCACTGTCTATATCAATCTATGATGAGTCATGTGCAAGTGGGAAATTGAAAGATCTAGTATGTCCAAGAGTCATTATAGAATGATATTGCTAATAATATATGATCCTATAGGGTCACACCATATAGCAAGTTACCGTCAATTGATTATTTATTAGTATAATTTGATTATTAATAAATATATCAACACTTGTATTTTAATTGGAAAATTATTATTTCATGGAAATAATATTTTACTAATTGAGAATTCATTATTTGTGGAAATAATATTTATTGGAGAAATAACAACTTATGAAATATATCATAAAGTATGATTATTTATAAGTTATATTTATATATCTTAATAAACTAGTTCAATTTATATAAAAGGTAGTTTTATATAAAATAAGATATTTATATATTCATATTCATATCTTAATCAGCTAGTTACAATTTATATATAACAAATAGTTTTATATAAAATAAGATATTTATATATGACTAGGTATATAGATATATATGTTGGGAATTCTTTATAAATAAGATTGCCTTTTTATAAAGATAATATATATATATATATATATATATATATATATATATATATATATATGTGTGTGTGTGTGTGTGTGTGTGTCTGTGTGTGTGTAAGAACTAGCCATAAGACAACTTTTGTCTTCTTTGAGACATGCTTTTTCGAAAATGTGGGAGGAGACCGAGCATGTTCTTCTTTTCAATTGTTTAATCAATTCTACCATGCTTGTAAGAAACATGTCTCATGCTTTTGCTTTATGGTATCTTCTTGATTTTTGGCCATTATATAATGGAGAGCATGGAAGGTTAGATTGGAGTTCTAAAAGCCTCATTCTTCTTCTTCGTTGGATCCAAGATCCGAGAGCACCATGCTCTCTATGAGGCTACCAAATTTTGAGTTTACAAGCATTTCTTCTCCTCCATTCTCTTGCATTTTGATGTAGATGAAGTCCCTTTGTTGCTTCACCTTTGAAAATATATTTTGTATATATATTCAAAGGCTTATTAATAACAAATTACAAGTGTATACTAGTACGTTTTGATGGTTATAGTCTTGCTTGGTGGATAATTCTAGAGAACTCTTGTTTTAGAGTTTCATGTCACACTTCATCAACTTCCAACCTCCCATCAGGATCAAAGTCCTCAAAGGTTGTTATGCTTTCTCTTTTATGGTTCTTTTAATCTTTCTAACTCTTGTAAAATGATCCTTGGTGGGTAAAATAGTTTTAGTTTTATTCAACATTTTTAAAGCTTCCGTTCTCATTTTTATCGGTTGTGAAACTGGATTTTTGAATAAAAACCCAACACTTTTGTGTTTCTCTAAACAATACAGAGAAAACATATTTGAAAAGGATTCGGATTATGCAAAAGAACTGCCTTGAGAAATGAAAGTAAAACCTGAATTTCGTAAAAAAACGTATTATTCAAAGAACAAAACGATATGGTTAAAATGTTGCTAATAAAACTATTTAAACCTCTCTTGAGTTATTTAAAACTGATTACTTTTTATATATAGTATATAAAACTA
The DNA here is from genome assembly GCF_052849685.1 of Lactuca virosa. Lineage (NCBI taxonomy): Eukaryota > Viridiplantae > Streptophyta > Magnoliopsida > Asterales > Asteraceae > Lactuca > Lactuca virosa. Next base: position 142,271,921 of record NC_136432.1, read on the forward strand.
TTACTTCACTTAAATGTATATTTGATCAATTTAATGGGTTCAAAAGTATTTTTGTTTTTCTATTTAGCATAAAAAAAATTAAAAGCATTTGACGAAAATACTTTAAAAAACATTGTTTAAATCTTGAAAAATCGTTAAAGCACGATGATAGCTTAGATATTGATGATTTAGATTTGTTTCACGAACTAAACCTTTTAAGAAATATTATACATTAAGAACGTGATACATTTATTAATATATACTTAATTACATAAAAAAGTTTAGTTCTTTTCTAACGTATATATTGCCTATAGGATTATGTTAACTATTCATGTAACCATCGTCGTTGCAGAAAGAAGTTTTTCTAAATTAAAATTGTCAAAATATTATTTAATATCTTCAATGTCACAATAAATACTAAATGGATTAGCTATTTTGTCAATTAAAAATGATTTAGTAAAAGAAATTGATTATGAAAATTTCATTAAAGAATTTTGTATCAAAAAGGCTAGAAAAATTAGCTTTATACGTTAAATATATTCACAAAAAACATATACATAATAAAAAAAATTAACTCAACCATTTATAAACTTTTTAATTTATTGTTGTTGGTCCCAAACTCGTATAAAGGAGGAGGGTTTATAACATTAAGTATATTAAATGCCAAAGGACCCCAAATTTTTAGTTCTCTTAGAGCCCCCAAACTGTTTAAGCCGCCCCTGAGTATTCTACTCTAATAAATCTATAAAAATTTTCCAAATAATTCAAATATAGAACATCTTTTATTTTAAAAACTAGTAATAAAAAAGTAATAAAGTATATACTACTATAATTTGATAACCTTTTCAAATACAAGCAAACAAGGAGCAGGAAAGAAGGCCTAGATCAAGAGTTATCAGGCTACGTGACTACATACAGCCCATGGGCTAGACGATCACAATCCTACTAGTACTCTTAACAGCACACCACCACTCCTACATCCTAACATACAACGATATACATTGTAATACATAGCATAGTGACGAAACACACCTGAATCAAAGACCCAAGGAAACAAAAAAAACATGCTCACTCTGTGAAATAATCGCTCCAGCCATCCAACTAGCACCAAACCAAGGTGGGACCATAAATAATAATCACATTCTTTCAAGTTTGACTCAAAGTCAAACAGGTCAAAAAGTCAACTGTTACAGGTCAACAAAAGTCAACGGTCAACAATCAATAGGTCAATGATCCCCACGTCGTGGCAACCTGTTGGCCATGTCAAGGACAAAACAGTCGATCATCAGGGCACCACCACGATATGGTAAGCCATCGGCCACGTCATGGGATTTAGCAGAATGCCCAATATTTCATTAAGTGATTAATCCATATAGATCTAAGACCAAAACTTTAGATCCACATCTTTTCAATGGATTAATGGATAAAGTTTCCAAGTTTATCCATTAGGAATTCATTCAAAGGCTAGATCTACAACCCTAAGTCCATTAAGTCCTTAATGAGGCAATAACTTGAGCATGAAAACAAGATACACCAAACATGGTCCTTTTTCTTCTTCAACAAAAGTCTAATGACCTATAAAATCCATCACAAGCTCTAGAGTTCTTCAAACTCCAATAGCAACCAAGGAAGGGACCAAAACCTTACAAAAAGGATTCAAACTTGCACGAAGAAGAACATAACTCAAGATGAGAAATTATACCTTCACTCACTTAGAAATTTAAAGAAAATAGTTGATCCAAGTTCACTATTTGATCCTTTGCACCAAGATGGACTTCTCCTTTCCTCAAGCTTCACCTAAAATATAAAGTATAAGCTCTAATTCAAGAAATAAAGCTTTCAACCATGCATGGGGCTAGGGTTTCATTTGGAATGGATAGAGGCTGAAGAGATGCCCTAAGCCTTGAGTTAGGGAAGAAATCCTAAATGATCATCGGCCTGGGCTACAACAGATGCCATGTCATGGCCTTCCTCTTGTCACGTCATGGCAGACACCTGATACGCAATCCATGCATTTGAAATGCCATGTCATGGTGCTTCATTCACCATCTCATAGGAAAATGTTTTTCCCAAATGCTTTACCTTGGCTTCCTCCAAGCCCTCAACCAATCTATTCTAGGAAACGGGTGTTACAATTATCCTCCACTTAAATTAGATTTCTTCCTCGAAATCATTTCTCACATTTCACTCTCGTAACACCCTTCGAACCCATTGTAGGCTTTCCAAACCCGACTCCTTCCTCACGAGCTGAGATCACTTGAATGCCAGCATATACAAACATTAACAAAACAGGGTTCCAAAATGAGGCTCATAAGCCAATCCGAGAAAAGACTCGAAAGGTCTGAATCGTATCTACTGCAACATCTATTGAGCATTCGACCACCTCTTGACACTTATGTCAACACTATTTTTAGTGGGAAATTCACAATGTTATGAAAAACAAACTCCACATAACATCAGTAACCCAAAGTGAGTAGAACTCACTCCTTTCTACATAACCAGCAGAACTTGAAATTATACCTAACCTCTAAGTAGACAGAGCCACCCCATACGTCACCCCTAAAGACCAAAAGCTCTCCGACCTGATTCGACCAAGACCTTCTGTCCTTGCGCCGCCTATAAAAAACCAAAGAAGGAACCTGCAACCAACACCATAGCTGACAACCTCGCACATTGATGCATCAACATAAATTCTAGCAAAAGCCCAGCATGCAAAGGCTAAAATAACCTCTACATCAACCATGCTGACTGAAAATCCACATATTTGATCAGTCTGAGATCTTCTTGGCTACATACTATCCTACTACATAGCAGGATATAGAACCCACGACCGACCACCGTCATCGTTAACCCACATATAAATGCACTAATGAGACTTGAATGAAAACAATCGATCACAAACTAAACTAGACCATATTCCCACTCTGCACTAACAGCCCTACTCTGTTATCCACTAAAAACACTCAGGTTTCCCCCCGTCCCGCCAACCACTAACAGCTCTCGAGTTTACTCTCGATCCGCTAACCACTAACAGCTCTCGGGGATTATCCCTGATCTGCTAACCACTAACAGCTCATAGGCTTACTCCCGGTACGCTAACCACAAACAGCTATCCCAGCCTAACATTATGTTAGGCTGGGATAACTGTTAGTAACATAGGCTCACATCGATCCCGCAAAACCTAACTATCCATGTTAGGCTTATGGGTCGTGCCTCAAACCTCCAATTCCTAATCAAATAAGAAGATACAAGGAAGTCCTCCTCACAACCTTTAACCTAAGCTCCCATCATCCCAGGACCCTAAAGCAAGATGAATCCCTATGGAATACTAACACAACTTCAACTAAGACAATTCGAAAGGAATTTAAAAACTACCTATGACCTCGGCGGGGAAATCGGAAGATTAAGCGATTACGAGAAAGTCTTAAACTTGAACAATCTTACTGAAAAATGCTTTCTGGCATGAAGCACTTCTGCAACAAAATCTCCACTCTCCCCTACTTGTAATATACCAATCATCTGAATACAACCGAAATAAGACTAAAGATCCAACTCAAACCAACTAGAGCACTACATATTCATTCCCTAAGGAAATAACCGAAATAGAGAAGATATCCTTGAGTCTAAGTCAGCCCAGCAATGAAGTCCCCGGAGGACCCCACAACATTACCAAAACAAATGCATACATAAGATAAATTTCATTTAGAATGAAACTTCCAAAAGAAAAACCCAAATCATAAATGCAAGACATAAATAAAATAATTGAAAACGTATCCACAATCAATATAGTTGCCACACCTAGATCCTCTACGAGAAAATGGTAGGCTTTTTCTTCAGCGTTGGACACCTCAGCCCTCCGCTGACGCCCTTTTGGCATCTGCCATGGTAAAGGTGTGGGAATTTTCACTTCACCGAACACGATAAAGGGTCAACGAGATTTGATATGGCCCTCCTGGTCGCAATGGAAACAAACTCGCCCACTCTGCGTGCAATCCCTACCAAAATTCTCCTCCTTGCCACACCTACGATTTCTAAAATACCAACACCTTCCATCATGAAACTTCCCATACCTATCATACCCGGAATTCCTTTGCTCTCCTGGTCCAGATCTCGAGTCAATGGTCTTGAACCGCTTGGCCGTTGAAAGTAACTACAATGAAACTAGGCTCTCCTCCTTCCTCTGGATCTCTAGCTCAATCTCTCTCCTCTTGGCATTTGACTGCAACTCAGTGAAGGATTGGTACAACTGAGTCGATATGAACTCTCGAATCTCCATCTTGAGCATACTCAAGTATCGTGACATCTGCATCTACTTGGAAGCGGCATACTCTAAGCAGAAAATGGATCTCTGTATGAACATCTTGGAGATCTACTTCACTAACTCATTTGCCTGCTTGAGTGACAGGTTATCCTTGTTGGGTTATGATCATTCTAACACTCCTAAGTGTACATGCAACCCTAAATACCTTGGATCTATGTTTTCTCTATTATACATACAATTATGAACATCCAAGGTATTATCCTAATCTAGCATACAAAATAATAAATATAACAAGATAGAATACATACCTCTTTGATGTAGAATGTCTTCATGAAGCTTGAGTGCCTAGTGCCCCAAGTGTGACACCTCAAATGGTTCACACAACACCAAATACACTTGGAATAACTTGAGAGAAACTTGAACACTCCTTGAAATCGTCTAGCCCTCACACTCACACATTAGTGCACGATTTCTTGAGCCATGGGATTCTTTTATATGGTGGCTATTAGGGTTACACCATGTAACTCATAACTTTACCCATTCCTTATGCTCCATGGATTTTAACCTCCATGGAGTATCCATGGGTCACCCCATGGACTTAGTTCAACATAAGGAATCTTGGATCACAAGCCCACATATATAAGAATGAATGATTTACACAATCAACCCATATATTTAATTAGTCTCCTTTTGGTCACTTAATTAATTCCAAATTAATTCTTGATCAATACTAATTAAATAACCTTATTAATATATTAGAACTTATAATATATTAACCAACCTTAAGTGTTATTTCTCTCATTATAGTCTATCCAAATGCATGATGCCATGCAACCCAAATGGACCATGCCGGGTCGGGTCAAGTCTTACCAATTATAGTTATGGACTTAGACATTAATCCAACAGTCTCCCACTTGGATAAGTCTAAAACTATTATTGCGTATGACTTCAGGAACCGATCAACAATCGTAGCTCTCAAAAGCTTCTGTCGAACTCTGACCTTGTCGATGAACTCTGACCTTTGTCAATGACTTGTCCATTAGATAAGGGATCATATATTCCTCCATTCTAGATATCATATGGACTGAGACATGGATTATCAATCATTCTCTCTGTCCATTTGTTGTTTCCCGATTTCCGATTCATGATGACTGACTGATTGAACAAATCAAATCAGTCCTGGCTTGGCCAAGCACTCACATGTATCATCTTTAAATCATCGAGGGGCCCATAGATATCGCTTTTATCCCGAAGGTAAAAGGAATGGATAAACTTCGACTCATATGGCTTGTTCTACTACTTGTTGAATCATACACAAAGGCACGTTTTATAACATCGAGTTACCAATGCGTTTTCGTGCAATCAATGTATAACCAACTCATAGTAACAACTCATATCTCTAGGTTTGAAGAATATAAGATATTATCGTCTCATGATCACTCGTGATAAAATCCATGAAGTGATTCAAATGAGCGCGGGTTGAATCCAATACTCAGAACTTATGAGCACTCATGAGTGTTGTAGCACCACTTTTGTCCACCAACTTGGACCTCTACAAACCAACCCATGACAGTCTTGATTCATATCTACTTCCAACATATGACCGACTGTGGATGGTTTGAATAACTTAATCATTCAGGAAGAGCGACTTAGTTATTCTGGAAGTCAAAACATGCAAAGTGAAACACAAGAATAAATGAATCAAATATGGTATCAAACCCTATGAATATAAATAAACACTTTTATTTATCACCATACTGATTACTCATTATTCATTGTTTCGGTTTTATCAACTTTATACTTGAATTTAAAACAATAGTTGTCCCATGCTCCAAGCATGTACACTATGTTTTCTAAACACTAGTCGTGCCATACACCAAGTATGCATACTATGTTTGTCTATGATCTTTACTTTGTAAAATAGATCAATTGAACATCACTCCAATGATCCTCTTTTCACAGTCCCAAATCCTTACTGCAAATGCAAGAATTCCAAATTCATGCCATTTACTGAAATCTGTTAGATTCTAAACTTATATGCATTGATCCTCTTAATGATTATGAACGAAGTCAGAAAGACTTGACAACAATCATTACAGAGCATTCCAAAGGAGATCAGCTCCTTGGAAACATCCTTCTTTCATTAAGTTTCCTAATCTTACACAGATTGAATAATTTCTAACTTTGAAACATTTCCATATTCCATTTTGACTATCACTTCTGAACAAGAGTTGCCTCCTTACAGATTATGTCAATATGGTCCTTCCAGAATTAACATTATACTTCCAACTGTCCTTGAGCAACCAATCTTTGGTAAACCTTAGATTGTCCTCGACAATTGCTTAATCATTTTAGTCATATCTAATTCTAGACCTTTTCCCTTCATAATGCCCCAGGCATTTGGAAAATTTTAGAAAGGATGAATATAGCACATGTAATCGATCTTATATCCGAAGCATATGGGACACGATTCATGATGTCTCACATAAAGACTAAACCAGTCTTTTGCTATAATATTTCCATTTCAATTTTCCAAGTTCTCAAAATTCAGATTATGAAAAGGGATGCCGTAATCATAATCGAATTTTAGAACGCAAATAATGGACCCATATATAGAATTTCCTTATGTTGAGCCATTCCAACATGAAATTCGTATATATATCCTTGATTAAATACGATTAAAATCTCAATCTAAGTTTTTAGAATTGAAATGAAGTATAATTTCCTCTCCCTTAATTATAGCAAAACAACTTTTTCAACCCCTGCAACCTCACGAATTGAAACTTTTGTTTTTCATAATTAACATTGCTAACTTGCAACCTTTGTCATAATTATCATGCTCCCACTAACATGATGATTATTAGCATAACACTTATGCTCCCACTAGCTTTGACGTGTACTCAGAAATCAGCTGACTTTCTTACCAAAGTTCAGATTTCTGATACTAGATTGTTTTGATAAAACTTTATCAAAATCATACACCTCTCTTAGATAGCTCACATGTGTGTCTAAACAATTTTAGAACTATGAAAAGGGATGCCGTAATCATAGTCTCAATTGTTTAGACCTTTGCCACTTCCCACAAGTCCATGTTAGTGTGCCGGTAAACCACACACGCTCCACTAACGACTTTGAGAATGCAAATATCACAATTGCTATCTAGCTAAAATCTACTTAGTGAAAGTGTTTCCTCACCATCATTTTCATGAATCGGAGAGAAACCTTATGACACTTAGATTTAATAGTGTATGTGTTCTTATCCATGTGAATTTGTCAAAACCATAATCACAAGACAAGGTTAGTGACAAATCCAAACTCATATTGATTAACTTGTGCAATCTTAAATTCTTGCCATTTGGCAGCTCAGGTGCCTGCCATTGCTTCCAAGTAGTTGTGCAACCAATTGAGAACTCTCAGAACTCCTATGCAAAGCGAACTTGAATAGGCACAAAAATTTCAACACGATAGGTTATAAACCTCAAGTCGTGTGCTAGTGAAGGACTTTAGGTTTTATTCTTGATTAAGTCTTGAAACTTTCAAGAGCTTTAAGACTCCCGCTGTCCTCTTGACATATAAGACTCCCTTGTCAATTATTCAAGAGATAGTGCGGATTCTTTATCAAGACTAACACTTTACACAATTGGCCTATGTTGGTCTCTGTTTTATCCAAAACATCATAACTTACCAATTTCAAATGTACAAAAGTAGATAACCTTTTACTCTTACATTTGACTAGTGTTAACAAACCCTCTTTAAGATATGTCACTCAAGTTACAATCTTGGAGTATGACTCTAAGAATTGTTTTGGAACGAAGTATGACTCATCATTTTGATTTAACCATTTCAACAATTCATGACTCCTCTTCTTAGTCATAAGAATGCACTAAGATGACTTTAGAGGACCAATTGTGATATGGTATCTTAATAATTAAGATGATCATAAACATGATACTAAAGTACTCTCCCATCTTTTCAAATTTGAGAAACTTTTATCTTTCTGCCATACTTTGATTCTTCTTATTCGTTCTGTCTCACATTGAAACTTCTCCAATGCTACAGACTTATACTTAAACTTATAAGTATAACCATATTTACTGAACTTAAGTAAATCATGATGAATAGTCTTCTTGACCTTTTGTGGTGGACTTGACCAGTTAACAAGAATGTGTACTCGATCCCTTAGTCCTTTCCTTATTCACATAAGGAATTAGTCTTAATTTTCCAAGCTGAAAGTTCTCATTCATCATACTATACAACTTGCATGATTCCAAGTTTCGGTCCAATTAAACCTTGGGTGATGAGAATCTTTCCTTATTTTGTAATATTAGACACTACCACAACCGAAAGAATCAAATCCATTTTTCCAATATTGCTATCAATGGAATCTTATAAGCAACAACTTTTCACAAATGCCATTGTAAGGATACTTAAAATAAATAAAATCAAAACCTTTTTCTTTTATTTTAAAATTTTGTGGAAAAACTTATCCTTACAATCCATATGAAAACCTTGTTGTTATCTATTCCTAAGCAATATAAATATCATAAATCTTAAGTAATAGCCCAAAATTCTGATCACCGAACCATGCGATTGAAATCCATCTTCGCGATCAGAATCAGCATGTACTTAATAGAGTTAGACAATGGACTTTACCTGAAGTAGAGCCAAACTTATTGACTTTAACATCCTTAGGTAAATTTGGCAGCTTCGTAACCAATGCCCCTTCCTTTGGCAATAGTTACCTATGGACCCTTGATAATGGGACTATCTCAGACTTCGCCTCTCTCTTTACCATTGGGTCAACCGAGTTGACTATGGCCGATCCCTTTCCATTGGGAAGAGAGAGCTTTACTGGATATCCAATGTCATCATTGTCAATGTCCATAGCGTTTTAGGAAGTTGATCTTAGCAAATAGATAAGATCATTAAGGGTCTTGTCTTAGTCTATTTCATAGGATTCCCAAAAGAACTCACTATGTGACTTAGAAAGTAGTTGAGCCACTAACTTTCTCAAGACTTTGACACCCAACTCTCCCGGCTTGTCAATATGTGACTACATCTCCAAGATGTGATCACACCTAGACCTTGCCTTGCCAATAGGGCTTGAGTGACCTTAAACTTTTTAGGAACTTGTGGGTTAGGGAGAATAATTGGAGGAGGTGAAAGAAGTATGATATCCATGGGACATCATCTTCATTTAGGAAAGCTTATTTCAAGAGATTTGGGAAGATCATAAATGTCTAGACCAGACATCTTTTTGGGAGATATTCAAGATAGTTGATTTAAAGTCCTTAATATGACACCCAATATGAAATATTAAGGCTAGGACCCAACAAACTAATTTATAACTTAGAAGAGGGATGCCGTAATCCAAGCTATAAAATATTTGAAGGTAGGTGAATGACGATTCACCAATTTCCACCATGAAAAACGAAATAATTTATTAGGTTTTAATTGGATTTGAAAGTCCTAGATCTTTGAGATTCATTGAACTGTTCAAAGGCATGTTTCAATCTTGAGTGTGCCCTTCAGGTTTTGTGACTGGGATGCCAAGGATCACAAAACAAGGTGTGAATAACCATGCAAATATACTTGGTACCCTTAATATTTACCCCTTAATCAGTGTGCCGGTTAACCACACACGCTCCACCGATACTATGATAAATATTAAGTTACCCTTTGCCTACCTTGTTAAGTCCAGGTTAGTGTGCCGGTTAACCACACACGCTCCACTAACGACTTAAGCAAAGTGCAAAGTGTAATTTCATGGGTTAGCACCAAATTCACATTTTCCTAAGTAACTAAGATTGGGTATTAATAAGAGTTTAGTTACTTAGTATTTATCATTAATACTTTTAATGAAAGGAGAATTATAGTCCTTGTCCTACCCGTTCGGCTAACGACCCTCCACCAGTCAAGGAAGCGGTGGGTGAGAGTGGACACCCATTAAACTGCCATTTTATAGGCAGTAACCTTATACCCCCCTTATAGACCGGCTTCGTGAATGAGGCCTGCTAACGGTAAGACTGACTTTACTCTTATACATATATATAAATATTATTAACTTATAATATTATAAAGTATAAGGGTTGAATTTTAACTTTTAAAATTCTAAGGGCTAACTTGGAATTAAAGTATTCATAAGTGAAAACTTTTCAAATTCCAAAACTTGAGGGCAAGTTTTGAAACTATTCAAAACTAATTAATTCCATAACTTATGAGTTTAAAGTAGTTTTAATTAAAAAAAAAACTCTTCAAGTTCCATAACTTGAGGACAAGTTATGGAAGACTTTAAACTAATTAATAAAAAAAATAACTTTTTTTTTATTGTAACTTATGGAACTAATTAAGGTTACACTTTTTTTTTAATTTAATGAAGAGACTCTTGAACCTCCATAACTTGAGGACAAGTTATGGAGTCATCAAACCATTTAATTAGAACTAGACTCTTCATTTTGTAACCTTTGCCAACTTTTATGAGTTTTATGATTCTTAAATGTGATTTTTCATATAACTTGAGGACAAGTTACAAAAACACACATTGAAATCAACTCTTAGATTAGAATGGATTGAAAACAACTATTTCACACAACTTTTCTATTAATCTAAGAACCTCATAAGAACAAGATAATTCAAATCATCAATCTTCAAGAAATTAGCATGAACATACAAACTAATACAAATATTGAAATTATGACAATTATCTTAGAAATTGGATTAGCATGAACATTACCACATCAAAAACAAGTTTACAAAAACATCTTAGGGTAATGTTCCTAGTCCAATTCCAGCCAAAACAATCGAATATATGCATCCAACTCGATTTTTCAGCTACTTTTGCAAGTATAACAAGAAAAAAACCAGGCTCTGATACCACTGTTGGGTTATGAGCATTCTAACACTCCTAAGTGTACATGCAACCCTAAATACCTTGGATCTATGTTTTCTCTATTATACATACAATTATGAACATCCAAGGTATTATCCTAATCTAGCATACAAAATAATAAATATAACAAGATAGAATACATACCTCTTTGATGTAGAATGTCTTCATGAAGCTTGAGTGCCTAGTGCCCCAAGTGTGACACCTCAAATGGTTCACACAACACCAAATATACTTGGAATAACTTGAGAGAAACTTGAACACTCCTTGAAATCGTCTAGCCCTCACACTCACACATTAGTGCACGATTTCTTGAGCCATGGGATTCTTTTATATGGTGGCTATTAGGGTTACACCATGTAACTCATAACTTTACCCATTCCTTATGCTCCATGGATTTTAACCTCCATGGAGTATCCATGGGTCACCCCATGGACTTAGTCCAACATAAGGAATCTTGGATCACAAGCCCACATATATAAGAATGAATGATTTACACAATCAACCCATATATTTAATTAGTCTCCTTTTGATCACTTAATTAATTCCAAATTAATTCTTGATCAATACTAATTAAATAACCTTATTAATATATTAGAACTTATAATATATTAACCAACCTTAAGTGTTATTTCTCTCATTATAGTCTATCCAAATGCATGATGCCATGCAACCCAAATGGACCATGCCGGGTCGGGTCAAGTCTTACCAATTATAGTTATGGACTTAGACATTAATCCAACAATCCTATTCCAGTCGTTCTCTCTATAAGTGTAACATACACTGCATGAAAAATCTCCAAAAACTGCTCCCAAGTCACTTCGGCTCGCTCTACATGCGAAAAGCTTTAGGTCACAAAGTCCTACTAATCTTTTGCACCCCAGGGAAGAAGATTCAGCGCAAATTACACTTTCTGGTCCTCAGGGCACGCACACGAGTAGAAACATCCCTCTACGTCATATATTCATCTCAAAGAAGTAATCGAGTCCTTGTCACCTCTAAACCCTGGAGGCTTTGTATTACTAAATTCTTAGTACTACATTGTCCCGCCTCTCTGAAGTTCTATCATGGCGATGGAAGCAGTGGTTGCGGCGGTGCAATCTACGTGACGATGGCATAGCACCCGTCAAACTCCTCAATGAGCGCGATCTTAACCGACCTAAACAACTCCAAAATTTCCTCCCTGATCGCCACGACTACCTCGGAAGCAATGATCACACAGATTTCCTCGTCACTCGGACCCGTCCTCTCGGTGTAGTCAGCAACTGATCCCAAACCTCTAATAGCCTCCATACTGAAACACACAACGTAAAAGGTCAAATATTAAGACGCAGTGCTCAACACCAGATGCCTTCACCTAGTAACTCCTGAGTAGCCTCGAGATTCCTTCTGACTCTCATACATATCTTATGCTTTCAGTAGTACAGGCCCATACTACCGTCTACATCTATCCGTAATCGACCCATATATCATATCAGGGTCCAAAGTTATTATACTAGACCGCCCCTAGGTGTACTGACACCCGCATGCTCCTTAGGTCCACAACTAACTTCATAGGTGCTGCTCCTAGGATTCTCCTCAATAATGCTTCCACACTGTTGGTTGCCTTGTGAATTCTAGTTGTACACAATATAGGATCAGATAGACTGTCGAATAAATGACTCTACCCTAAGCCCACAACCAAACAAGGATCAAGAAATAAGGCTAAGTCAATCATTTTGAGGCTATGTAATGATAACCTTATACAACAAGCAATTCACTAGGCCATAAAGCATCACAACAATCAAGCAATACTATCATACAATTCTTGAAGGAAGCCTTAACCTATCAAATAAAATGAATTTCTAATAATTCACATATCATCAAGTTCAAATGCCACATATATAACAAGTATGGGTATTTTGGGAATCAATTTCCTGTTTGGGCTCTATGATTGTACACATTATATCTCCTAGTAAAATGAGGTCAAGTCAGAGTTCCATGTTCACGATCCTAAGTCAACAATCAAACAAGAACATGACAAGTGACTGAGCCCATGTCTCTAACCCAACGGTTTTATTAAAATTTAATTTTCAAAAACGTTTTGTGAAAATTCTCGGATCCTAGTTTGAGTTTGGATTCACACAAATGTTCCTCCAAATCCCTAAATCAGGGCTCTAATACCAACTTGTAACGTCCCATCGTCACAATTAAATTTTCATTTTTAATTCACATAAAACTTCACATTTATAAGATCTCAATTAAGAGAACCATTTGTTCCAAAATACATTTGTTTAAAAATTTGAGTTATATAATAAAGGCGGAATCTACATGGCTTCTAATGAATGTGTACAGTCATACCTTTGCCTTCTCACGATCACCACTAGTACCTAAAAAAAATTTAATCCACAACTATAAGCAAAGCTTATTGAGTTCTCCCAAAATACTACACACCAGAATATACATACAATGCATGCATACACATGAGCCTTCAGTCTGTCTGGCCCGCCTCGCAGGTCCTACAACATTCCTGGACCACTCAAGAGCCTACAGTCTGACTGGCCCGCCTTAAAAGACCTACAATCACCTAGACTTCTCCCTCTCTCAACATAGAGCTCACCCACCATTAGCCTACAACACATTGTTGGCCCACCCAGGTATGTTGGCCTTCAGCACAAAGCAAGACCGCATCAACCCACCCCACTTCAATATATCGCATATGAACCAAACAAGCAATCAAATAAACACATAAGCACAGAAAACTTGATGGGTTTAGAGCATTCTAACACTCCTGTGGTGTGCATGCAACCCTATGTGCCTTGGATCTATGTTTTCACTATTATACATGCAAATATACAAAATTCCAAAGCATCATCCTAACTAGCATATTATGGAGCAACTATACTACAAAAGTCTTGTTAGATGACATACCTTTTGATGGAGCTTGAAGTCTTGAACCTTTAAGAGCTTAGCCCCAATAGTGTGGAAACCTCAAATGGAATCACAAAAGCACCACCAACAAATGGAATAACTTGAGAAGAAGGTTACCTTGGTTCTCCCTACGAAATCGGCCCTTGCCCTCACTATGTGTATCCACTAGTACCATTTCATGAACCATGGGATCCTTTATATAGTGTGGCTCATTAGGGTTACACCATGTAAACCCTAATGTGCATGACTTTCCATTTCCTTCATGATCCATGGGTTACCACATTGGTTAAGCCCAACATGAAGGACAATGGATCACAAGCCGACATATATAAGAATGAATGATTTACATAATCAATCCCCATATATTTAATTAGTCTCTTTTGATCACAAAACTAATTCCAAATTAATTCTTGTTCAATACTAATTAAATAATGTGATTTCATATTAATATATTAGAAATTATAATATATTAATATAAATCATAAATAACCTTTTTCTCACTTGTCTATCCAATTGTTCTGATGTCATGCAACCCAAATGGACCATGCTACTCTCGGGTTGAGTACATACCAATAATAGTTATGGGCTTAGACATCTAATCCAACAGTCTCCCACTTGGATAAGTCTAAAACTATTATTCAGGTAATGCTCCAAGATCCCGACTAGCAATCGTAGCTCTTAAAGCCGTTGTCGAACTCTGACCTAGTCAAATGACGTGTCCATTAGATAAGGGATCATATATTCCTCCATTCTAGATATCATATGGACTGAGACATGGATTATAATCATTCTCTCTTTCCATTTGTTGTTTCCCGATTTTCGATTTACGACGACTGACTAATTGAAGAAATCAAATCAGTCCAAGCTTGGCCAATCACTTAGGGGTGTCATCACTAAATCATCGAGGGGCCCACAGATATCACTTTTATCCCTCCAAGGGTAAAAGGAATGGATAAAATTCGACCCAAATGCTCGGTTGTACTTACTCATCAAATCACACAGAACGATATGTTTTATAACAACCAAGTTACTGGTTGCGTTTACATATGTCAAGGTGCAACCAACTCGCAACTACAACTCACACGTCTTCGTTTGAAGAATATAAGATATTATCTTCGCATGATCACTCGTGATAAAATCAATGAAGTGATTCACATGAGCGTGGGTTGAATCCAATACTCGAATCTCATTCCAGGAGCACTCATGAGCATTGCAGCCACTTTGTCCCAGACAAACTACAGACCCTTTCATGACAGTCTTGCCTCAATACCTACTTCCAAAGTATGATCGACTGTGGATGGTTTGAATAACTTAGTTATTCGGGAAGTCAAAACATGCAAAGTAAAACACAAGAATAATCAAATCGAATATGGTCTCAGAACTTTAGAATATAAATAAAACACCTTTTATTTAATCACCATATTGATTACACATTATTCATTGCATAATGTTTCAAATAATCAACTTAATACTTGAATTAAAACAATAATTTTCCCGTGCTCCAAGCATGCACACTATGTTTTCTAAACAATAGTTATGACATACTCCAAGTATGCACACTATGTAACATCCCCCTTTGGCACGTATCACAATATTGTCCGCTTTGGGCCACTCGGCACGAGGACTTCCCAGGGGGTCACCCATTCTGGTACTACTCCCACCCGAGCACGCTTAACTGCAGAGTTCTTATGGGATCTGCTGCCCTCACAGCTTTAAAACGCGTTGTGACAAGGAAGGTATCCACACCCCTTTTAAGGAAATGCTTCGTTCTCCTTCCAAGTCGATGTGGGCTCAGGTGTGGGAAGCCAGAGCACATAGCCACAGAATGTAAGACAAGAAGGGTATGTTATGGGTGTGGTTCCCCTAACCACATCAAGTCGGAATGTCCCCAGAGCAAAGGTAACAACGGTCAAGGCAGGATGACAGACAATCGGCCGGCGGATAAAAAGGCTGACACTGGTAGACCAAAAGGCTAGAAGCCTAGTGGTATCCGGTGTTGCCTAGTGGTATCCGGTGTTGCCCTCTTTCCTTGAGATTGAGGGTTCAAGTCACACTATGGACATAAGTTAAATAATTTAGGAGTAGTACCGGGATGGGTGACCCCCTGGGAAGTCCTCATGCCGAGTGGCCCAAAGCGGACAATATTGTGATACGTGCCAAAGGGGGATGTTACACACTATGTTTGTCTATGATTCTTACTTTGTGAAATAGATTAGTTGAACATGATTCCAATGATGCTCATTTCACAATCCCAAATCCTTACTGCAAGTGTAAAAATTCCAAATTCTTGTCAATGCTAGGAAGTGTTAGATTCTAAACTATAATGCAATGATTCTTTTGTAATATCTAGGTGCCAAAAGTCACAGAGACTTGACCAATTACAAAATATTCCTTTGGATATTGTTACAAGACAATTCCATGGAAGTCTTGAATTCAATGTACATCCCTTTGAACATCCTTCTTGCATAAAAGTTTCTAACTTTCTCATCTATTCTTTAACCTCCCAATATGGAAACATTCCATATTTTCCATACAACAATTCATTATTAATGGACTCCTGTCCATTCATAATAATGTAAATATGGTCCTTCCATTACCATACTTCCAACTATCCTTATCCGACCAATCTTTGGCGAACCTTAGATCGTCCTTAACAGTTTCTCAACCACTTTAGTCATAACCGGTTCTAGTCCTTTTTCCCTCTTAATGTCCTAGACATTTGGAAAAATTTAGAACACGAGAATATTATATTATTTTCCATGTTCTCAAAATTCGAATTATAAAAAGGGATGTCGTAATCATAATCAAAATTTGAGAACGCAGTTAACACATCCATATATAGAATTTCCTTTTGTTGAACCATTCCAACATAACATTCATATATATATGACTAAATGTGATTTGAATCTCAATCTAAGCTTTTAGAATTGAAATGAAGTATGAATTCCTCTCCCTTAATTATAGCAAAACAACTTTTTCAACCCCTGCAATTTTACGAATTGAAACTTTTTGTTTTCTATAATTAACATTGCTAACTTGCAAGATTTACCATAATTAATTATGCTCCCACTAGAATAATAATTATTATCTTACCAGCATAACACTTATGCTCCCACTAGCTTTGACATGTGTTCAGAAATCAGATGAACTTCTAGAAATCAACACTTTGTTGACTTTCTTACCAAAGTTGAGAGTTCTAATACTAGATGCTTCGATAAGACTTTATCTAAGTTTCTTAAACTCATACACCTTCCCTTAGATAACTCACATGTGTGTCTAAACAATTTTAGAACTATGAAGAGGTATGTCGTAATCATAGTCTCAAATTTTTAGACCTTTTTTTCCATTTCTCACAAGTCCATGTTAGTGTGTCGGTTAAGCACACACGCTCCACTAACGACATTGAGAATGCAAGTATCACAATTTCTATCTCCTTAAAATCAGCTTAGTGAAAGCGTTTCCTCACCATCATTTTCATGAATCGAAGAGAAACCTTATGATACTTAGATTTTATGGTGTATGTGTTCCTATCCATGTGAATTTCTCTAAACCATAATCGGAAGACAAGGTTAGTGACAAATTCAAACTCATATGGACATAACTTGTTCAATCTCAATTTCTTGCCACGTGGCAGCACGAGGGCCTACCATTGCTTCCAAGTTATTATGCACACAATTAAGAACTCATAGAACTCGCATACATAGTCAATTTTACCAGAATAGGCACAGAAACATGAATTATGTCAGCACGATAGGTTACAAACCTCAAGTCGTGTGCTAGTGATAAACTACATGTTTTATTCTTGATTAGTTCTTGAAACTCTTTCAGGATCTTTAAGACTCCCGCTGACCTCTTGACATATAAGTTTCTCTTTGTCAAATACCATTACTTGACAACAAATATTCAAGAGTTAGTGCGGATTCTTATCAAGACAAGCACTTCACACAATTGGACATAGTTGGTCTTTGTTTTATCCAAAACATCAGAACTTACCAATTTCAAATGTACAAGAGTAGAAAACAGTTTATTCAACATTTGACAAGTGTTGTAAACCTTCTTTAAGATATGTCACTCAAGTTACAATTTTGGAGTATGACTCTAAGAATTGTTTTGGAACGAAGTATGGCTCATCTTCTTGATTTAACCACTTCAACAATTCATGACTCCTCATCTTAGCCATAAGAATGCACTAAGATGTCCTTAGAGGATCAATTGTGATATGGTTTCATAATCATTAAGATGATCATAAAACATGATACTAAAGTACTCTCCCATCTTTTCAGATTTGAGAAACTTTTATCTTTCTGCCTAATTTGATTCTTCTCATTCGTTCTTCCATACATCAAAACTTTTCCAGTGTTTCAGAATTATACATAAACTTGTAAGTATAACCATATTTACTAAAATTTAGTAAATCATGACGAATAGTCTTATTGATCTTTGTGGTGGACTTGACCAGTGCACAAGAATGTGTACTCGATCCCTTAGTCCTTCACTTGACTCACATATGCATGTGAATAAGGAATTAGTCTTAATTTTACAAAGATGAAAGTTCTCATTCAATATACAACTTGCATGATTCAAAGTTTCTGTCCAATTGAAACTTGGGTGGTGAGAATCTTTCCTTATTTGGTAAATTTAGACACTACCAGAAATGAAAGAATCAAATTCATATTTTCAATATTGCTAGAAACATACAAACATCAATTTTTCGTAAATGCCATTGCAAGGAGATATAAAATAAAACAAAAACAAAATTTTATTTATTTATAAAATGCGGAAAAACTTTTCCTTACAATGCAATTACAAGTAAAAAACTATGCTATTACATATTTCCTAGCAATCTGTCATAGCTCCCAAGCAGTAGCTCAAAATCCGATCTTTGAACCATGCGATTGAAATCCATCTTCACGATTAGATTCATCATACTCTTCTTTTAAGCTTCCTTCCCTTTGCTTGATCCCACCAAACATCAAAATGCAACCTAGTCACATCATGTATTAAGAATCAACAATTCGAAACTTAACAGAGTTAGATAGTGTACTTACCTGAAGTAGAGTCAAACATTTTGTCTCTACTTTCTTTCAGATCTTTCAGGTAGTCAGGGCAGCTTCGCTTCCAATGTCCCTTCTCTTGACATAAAAAACATATAGACTCTTTGGGAATGGTACACGTGACTATCACAGACTTAGCCTTTCTCTCTTCCATTTGGTCAACCGGGTTGACCATGGCCAATCCCCTTCCATTGGGAAGAGAAAACTTTCTGGACTTCCAATCTTACCATTTTCAATGTCCACAGAAGTTTGAGAAGTAGATTTTCCACCCAAATTTAATTTTCCAGTGCGCCAAAACATTGTTGATTCAGCAGCAACAATCAAATAGGTATGGACAATAAGGGTCATGTCGTGGTCCATCACATAGTAGTCCTTAATGAACTCACTATATGACTCAGGAAGTGATTGAAGAACCCAGTCAACAGCCAACTTCCTTGAGACTTCAACACCCAACACTCTCAGCCTGTCGATATGTGACTTCATCTCCAAGACGTGAGTATACACAGGCCTTCCATCTTCATGTTTCATTGCAAGTAGGGTTTGAGTGACCTTGAATTTTTCAAGTCTTTGAGCTTGTGGGTCAAGGAGAATAATTGGAGGAGGTGGAGGAAGAGAAGTATGATTTCCATGATCCAACCGTGGGACATCATCTTCATTAGGAAAGCTTGTTCCAAGGGATTTGGGAAGACCATAGTTGTCTGAACCACACATCTGCAATGGGATAAATTCAAGTTAGTTCATTTAAGTCCTTAATATAACACCCAATATGAAATATTAAGGCTAGGACCCAACACAATATTTTATAACTTGGAAGAGGGATGCCGTAATCCAAGCTATAAAATATTTGAAGGTAGGTGAATGACGATTCACCAATTTCCACCATGAAAAACGAAATAAATTATTAGGTTTTAATTGGATTGAAACTCCTAGATTCTTTTGAGATTCATTGAAATTTTCAATGGAATGTTTAAATATCAATTGTGCCCTCTCAAGTTTTTGACTGGGATGCCGAGGATCACAAACAAGGTGTGAATAACCATGCAAATTAACTTGGTACCCTTAACTTTATCACCTAATCGATGTGCCGGTTAACCATACGCGCTCCACCAATCTATGATAAACATTAAATTACCCTTTGCCACTCTTACTAGTCCATGTTAGTGTGACGGTTAACTACACACGCTCCACCAACGACTTGGTAAGGTACAAAGTGTAATTTCATCGGTTAGCACCAAATTCACATTTTCCTAAAGTAACTAAGATTGGGAATTTATAAGTGTTTAGTTACTTTATATTTATCATTATACTTTTAATGAAGGGAGAATTAGAGTCCAATCCTACGCATTCGGCTAACGACCCTCCACCAGTCAAGGAAGCGGTGGGTGATAATGGACACCCATTAAATTGCCATTTTATAGGCAGTAACCGTATATCCCCCTTATAGACCGGCTTTGTGAATGAGGCCTACTAACGGTAAGATTGACTTTTACTCTTATACATATATATATATATATATATATATATATATATATATATATACATATATATATATATATATATATATATATATATATATATATATAGTAAACCTATAATATTATAATAGCATAAGGGTTGAACTTTAAACTATTAAAATTCTAGGGTTTGGAACTAAAGTATTCAAAAGTCTAACTTTACAAATTCCAAAACTTGAGGGTAAGTTTTGAACAATTCAAGAACTTTTGGAATCTATAACATATGAGTTTAATATGGCTTTTAATGGCAAGACTCTTGAAAATCCATAACTTGAGGACAAGTTATGGACCTCATAAAACAATTTATGGGAAAAGGCTATTCAAAAACATAACCAATGACTTTTAAAGACTCATTAATAAGAAAGACTTTTCGTTTTCCATAACTTGAGGACAAGTTATGGAATCCATTAAATTAGGAATGAGCAGTTTGTCCCAAATCCCGATCCCGTACCGGAACCGGTACCGGTACCGGTACCGAACCGTACCGAATTTAAAAATACGGGATGGTACTTGGTACTCCAAATACATGAAATTCGGGAATCGGTACCACCGATACCGGTACTAGTACCGAGTACCGGTACCATTCCCGGTACCGGTACAGGTGATGTTAATTCGGTTTGGTACTCGGGATTAACTTTCGATCAAATTCGTTATTCAGGAAATCGGGAACGGGACGGGTCGGTACCGGTTCTGTCCCACGCTCATCCCTACATTAAATGCCATTTAGACTAATACAAAACATGAAACTTTTGACAATTACCTTTTTAATTAGATTAAAATGATCATTACCACATCAAAACCAAGTTTATAAGTTCAAAAACAACTTAGGGTAATAATTCTTGTCCAATTCCAGCCTTAAAAGTCGAAAATCTGCACTCTGGGCCTCCTACTCGCCGAGTGTATAAACCTACTCGACGAGTAGGATGATTTTACTCTTGGACTCGGCAAGTCCCTCAGTGGACTCGGCGAGTCCACAGTCCAGAAAGCTAGTTTTTCGATTTTTTCAGCAATTGCATCAAGCATAATTGAAAACCAAGCCTAAGCTCTGATACCACTGATGGGTTTAGAGCATTCTAACACTCCTATGGTGTGCATGCAACCCTATGTGCCTTGGATCTATGTTTTCACTATGATACATGAAAATATACAAAATTCCAAAGCATCATCCTAACTAGCATATTATGAAGCAACTATACTACAAAAGTATTGTTAGATGACATACCTTTTGATGGAGCTTGAAGTCTTGAGCCTTTAAGAGCTTAGCCCCAATAGTGTGGAAACCTCAAATGGAATCACAAAAGCACCACCAACAAATGGAATAACTTGAGAAGAAGGTTACTTTGGTTCTCCCTATGAAATCGGCCCTTGCCCTCACTATGTGTATCCACTAGTACCATTTCACGAACCATGGGATCCTTTATATAGTGTGGCTCATTAGGGTTACACCATGTGAACCCTAATGTGCATGACTTTGCATTTTCTTCATGATCCATGGTTTACCACATGGGTTAAGCCCAACATGAAGGACAATGGATCACAAGCCCACATATATAAGAATGAATGATTTACATAATCAATCCTCATATATTTAATTAGTCTCTTTTGATCACAAAACAAATTCCAAATTAATTCTTGATCAATAGTAATTAAATAATGTGATTTCATATTAATATATTAGAACTTATAATATATTAATATAAATCATAAATAACCTTTTTCTCACTTGTCTATCCAACTGTTCTGATGCCATGCAACCCAAATGGACCATGCTACTCTCGGGTCGAGTACATACCAATAATAGTTATGGGCTTATACATCTAATTCAACACAACTATCTACCCTAGTCTACTTGTCTAATATCTCATTACAACATACTAGGTATCATAAAGTACACTACGCCACTAATGGCAGATCTCTAAGGAGTGCATAACTATATATAACCAGAGGTGAGATAGACTTTCGAACAAGAGATCCAAATCTAGAGCCACAACCAATCAAGGAATAGGAAAGAAATTATAGATAAAGAGTTCTCAGGTCATCCTATGTGACTACATACAACCTCGAGGGCTCTCCACTAGACGGTCACCATCCTACTGGTACTCTAACCAACACACCACTACTCTTATATCCTAACATACAAAGATATACACTGTAATACATTGTATAGTGGGGAAACTCACCTGGATTGAAGACCCAAGGAAACACAACAACACGTTCACTCTCTGTATTGATCGTTTCTGTGACTCAACTAACACCAAACCAAGGTAGAACCTTAATTAATAATCCCATTCTTTAAACTTTAACTCAAAGTCCATTAGTAAAAAAGTCAACAGTCAACAGGTCAATGATCCCCACAACGTGGCAAGCTCTTGGCCATGTCGTGGCCAACTAAGGACAAAATAATCGATCATCCGGGCACCACCACAACGTGGCAAGCCCTCAGCCATATCGTGAGATTTAGCAGAATGCCCAATACTTCATTACATGCTTAATACCTATAGATCTAAGCCCAAAATCCTGATCCATTTCTTTTCAATGGCTTAATGGATAAAATTTACAACTTTATCGATTATGAATCCATTCAAACGCTGTATCTACAACCCTAAGTCCATTAAGTCCTTAATGAGGCTATAACATGAGCATAAACACAAGATACACCAAACATGATCCTTCTTCTTATTCAACAGAAGTCTAATGACCTAGAAAAGCCATCACAAGCTCTAGAGTTCTTCAAACTCCAAGAGAATCCAAGGAAGGGACCAAAACCTTATAAAAAGGATTCAAACTTGCTCCAACAAGAACATAAGTCAAGATGAGAACTTTATATCTTCAATCTCTCAGAAATATGAAGAAGATAGTAAATCCATGTGTTGGATAAGGTGTCTAAGTCCATAACTATTTCTGGTATGTACTTGACCCGATTGGCATGATCCATTTGGGTTGCATGGCATCATGATAATTGGATAGACAAAATGAGAAGAAGGACACTTATGATTTGTTAATATATTATAATTTATAATATATTAATATGAAATCATATTATTTAATTAGTATTGATCAAGAATTAATTTGGAATTACTTTTGTGATCAAAATTGAGACTAATTAAATATATAGGGTTGATTGTGTAAATCATCCATTCTTATATAGTGGGCTAATGATCCATGGTTTATTGGATTGGACTAAATCCATAGGGTGCTCCATGGATGCTCCATGGAGGCTAAAACCCATAGATCATGGAGGTAATGAAAAGCCATGTCAATTAGGGTGTACATGGTGTAACCCTACTTATGATACATTATATAAAGACCCCATGAGCTACTAAAATCAGCACTAAGTGAAGAACAAAGAGGGCTAGCCGATTTTGAGTGTTTGTGTACTTCTCTCAAAGTTATTCCAAGGGTTGTGGTGTTGTGTGAAACACTTGAGGCATCACATTTGGGGTGCTAGGCTCACAAAGTTCTTAAGGAATCCAAGCAACAAGAAAGGTAAGTTCTTCTACTAGCTTTTATGTTTCAAGTTCCCCATGCCATGCTAGTTAGGTTGAGAACCTTGGAAAAATCAAATTTTCATGTATCTTAGTAAAACATAGATCCAAGGTTTCTAGGGTTGCATGTACACTTTAGGAGTGTTAGAATGCTCAAAACCCTTCACCATGTTCACTCTTTGATCCTTGTACCAAGATGGATTTCTCATTTCCTCTTGTAATATCGCGACAGATACCTGATATGCAATCCATGCATTCGACATGCCACGTCGTCGTGCTCGGTTCACCATGTCGTGGCACAAGGTCTTTCCAAAAACCATACATTGGCTTCCTCCAAACTCTTAACCGATCTATTCTGGGAAACGGGTGTTACACAATTGTTTTAATTTTAATCATGACATATTAGAAATTCCATTAATAATAAATATTTTTATCAAATTATATGTTAAATAAAATATTGCATTGTTTAGAAAACGAACGAAACAAGAAGGTGTTACCTCCTGTTAGATTTGTAGATATTGTCAAATAATTTTTTTGTGTTCTCTTGTTATGTTTATGTTTCTACCAAAATACATATTTGATACAAAACTTTCTTTGGAAAACAAAACAACTATGTTTCTTCAAAGCCACAATCGATTTATAAACTTTCATTAAAAAAAACTATAAGTTGTAAGATTGATCATTGGATTTTCTAGTTCACAAAACTCATGTAAAACAACACACACGTAATCATTGACTTGATACCCATCTCACATTGCATCCCCCGGATGTGGTTCACCCTCATGACCACTAAACATGATTCTAAATCCGATTCGACATTTACCTCATAACTATGGTTTGTTGGAGGTATTAGGGCTTATGTTGGAGATCTGGATACCCCTTGAATCGTATGAATACTTTCCAAACAGATATTTCTAACCTATGCCTGGTTACAAGAAATTTAGAATTGGATAATCCAAGAGGACACTTACGAATCTAGGCATAGAAATTGTAATCCAACTTGCTAGAAGGATTATATGTTCGTTTGAAGAAAAGAGAGCTAATTATTGTGTACATCTTCTCAAAGAAAAGAGTCGTTTATATAATAAACAAGATTTAGGGTTTGCCTCTTAGGGTTGGTCGTCATGGATTGCTTTGGAAGCAAGTCATGAAATCCGGAATTTAATGAGGATTACGGTTTCCAAAACTGACGAATTTCATCAATTTTATCATAATCACCCTAGCGGGACCCCATCCAGGGGCTCTGGCCCTTGGACTCTGCTAGGGGCACTGCCCCTACATCGATCTTATACATGCATGCACTCCGCACAAACTCGTACATATATTAAGGTACAGTTATGAAGGCCCTAAGGTCATATGTTAGTTCCAATTACATAAAATGACATGGTGACACTAAAATCACCAACAATCCCCCCTCCTCCCATTTTAGTTAACCCTTGAACAAACATACCCTCATAAAACAAACCAAACTAGTATATAATGAAAATATCGAAACGATTGAATTTCCACTTAGTATCATACGCTTGCAAATACTCGAGAATCAGGGTGTTCTAAGAATTGAATCCATCAACCCATTTGAATACCAGAAAGTAAAATACATACTGGTTTATTGAATTTCTAGCAAAATACAACTTGACACTCTTATAAAGTTGTGTGTCCTAATCCTCTCGTGATCGTATCAAGGTCAAGTCCACAACCTCTTGAAATGTGGCTACACTTCACGATCACGTAGGTAACTCCTTTCCATGTATCTGCACATACATTTATCAAAGGAATTATTAAGAAGTTAAACTTCAACTTGGCTAACTTACAGAACCGAATACATACGTGGGATGAATACTTCATATGTTCCAATCTATAAGTATGAGTTTTCCACATTAAATTCAACTCTTAACATTATATTAGGAGGGAATTGGGTGTCTCATCATTACAAAATTAACTGGAGTTTAATCTCATCGCCATCACAGACTTGTGCACTAAGTCTCTTGTCAGACCTTTAGTCAAGTGATCTACCAAATTTTGTTGTGATTTCACAAACTCAACCGAAATCACACCATTCATGATTAGTTCTCTAATCATACTATGTCTAACACCTACGTGTCGAGACTTGCCATTATAAACCTGGCTGTATGCCTTAGCCAAAGCGGTTGCACTATCACAAAGGATAGAAATAGGTTCTATCGGTTTATACCATAAATGAATCTCATAGACAAATTCCTTAGCCAATCTGCTTCTTTACCAACAGCTGCTAACGTAACAAACTCAGATTCCATTGTTGAGTTTGCAATGCATGATTGCTTCTTGGAAGCCCAAGAAATGGCACCTCCCCTAAGCAAGAATACCAAACCAGAAGTTAAGGAATGGTCCTCCATGTTGGTTATCCAACTTGCATCCGAATGACCTTCTAAAACCGAAGGACTCCCCCAAGTAACTCAAACCATAATCCATGGTTCCTTTGAGATACTTAAACACTCTATTCACTGCTTGCCAATGTTGATCACTAGGATTACTAGTGTACCTGCTCAACTTGCCCACATCAAAGGCAATATCAGGTCTAGTACTTGTCATGACATACATCAAGCTACAATAGCCTTAGAGTATTCCAATTGTGAAATGGGAACCCCATTATTATTAATGTCACACTTGGATCCGTATGAGTACTCACAGGAGAACAGTCGTTAAAATCAAACCGCTTCAAAATTTTCTCAATATAATGACTTTGAGTCATTACCAAAACTTTGTTCATCCTTTTAATTCTTATTCCAAGAATTACATCAGCCTCTCCCAAATCTTTCATGGAAAACTTAGATGATAACAATATCTTTGTTTCATCTACCTGATTTTGATCGGTATCGAAAATCAGCATATCATCTACATATGTGTGCACTCCGTACAAACCTGTACATATATTAGAGTACAAATTATGAACTCTCTTAGCTCATATGTTAGTTCCAATTACATAAATGAGATGACGACACTAAAATCACAACATGATTGTATGGTTTGATGTCCACCATTTATCCAAATTAAAAGATTTTGATTTATAAAGACGTTGTAAAGAAAAGATCATTCTTCCTTTATCATATAAAGGGTGGGTATGACAAGGTTAAAAGCAATTAAGATTCTCACTTATTATTTGAAATAGAAAGACAAAGTTGCATTTACATCTACTTTAAATGATGCTGCGCTCATGTTGATTTGGTAAAAAAGGATTTAAGATTCATCGTTAAATTTAATCTCTAGCTTAATCAACAAATGAGTCTAGTTGAGGGGTAAGAGACAAGAATCCACAAAAGATGCAGGATATTTAAACCCGGTTCTGCAGATAGTGTAATTTACTTTCTCCAAATAAACTGTAAGACCGGTTGGCAAACATTGGAGTATCTTTTTCTTTTACCCTTTTAGTC
Source organism: Lactuca virosa (assembly GCF_052849685.1). Classification (NCBI taxonomy): domain Eukaryota; kingdom Viridiplantae; phylum Streptophyta; class Magnoliopsida; order Asterales; family Asteraceae; genus Lactuca; species Lactuca virosa. Next base: position 142,299,417 of record NC_136432.1, read on the forward strand.
TAGGCAAGTGAATTCCTTCCATCGATGTTTTTCATGATAGTTTGGTGTCTATTGAGCTCTTTTTGCCTCTCTATGACGTGGTCCTAGTATATGTTGTCATGTAATGGTCTTACTTGATGTAATGTGTCTTGCTTTTGGGTTTCAAGGCTCTCTCATGTTTTGTTCTTCATTATGTATCATGGAGCGATTTTTATTACGTTCCATATGTAATTTGATTATTTTATATATCTTAATGTGATCATCTCCCACTCATTATTTCTTTCAATTCCGTTTATTTAGAGCAAATTTTGATTCATAATCATTTAGTACTTACTTTAACGTTGATAATCAAATGCGTTCATCAACATCAAACTTTGAAGGATTATACTGGTGTGTATTTATTCATCTAGCTCATAATCCATGGTGGTTATGAAGTCCATTGGCCAAAAACGAGTTTTAATCTTTGAATCGAGTTAGATTCTTATTGTAGTAAGAATCATGAACATGTGTTTAACGTGCATGTCAGCCGTCGACAATTATGATATCATACTGTGTCATATATCGTTTAAATAATAGAAAGGTTTCAGAGATTATTTAGATTCTATAATGGGTCAATGGTCAAATCAATAATATATAAAAATTTGGAATTGGAAAAATAATAAGTATTATTTAGGAATAGTCTGAATATGTTTTTGGAAGCAATGACAAATGTCGTATATATACTTTGTTTTGTTTGGTCATCCATTTTTCAGGGGTTGTTATCGAAATGGGACCCATGGTGGTCGCCGGTCTTGCCTCGGCTCTCGTTAAAGGGAAAGGGACTCGTAAATCACTTGACTAGTCTTCCATGCAAAATCTGCAAATACTCCCTTTATGTATATATTTTTTTCATTTGAACTATTACTTCAAAATTATTTATACTTATAGCACAATTTTATAATTTACTTTCCTACAAGTAAAGTACGTTGGCTGGATTTGTCATCAAACGAATCCTAGAAGTGTGGTTGACTTATTAGCATGTATTCTCGATTATTTATAACGAATAATTATTATATTTATTAAGAAAAATCTTATTATTAAAAAAATAATATAATTTTCATTGGTAACAACATTTATAAATAGGGTCGACCTTGAAAATGTACCGGGTGTGCAGCTGCATAGGGCCTTGAAAAAAGTAGCGCCGGAAATTTTGTTGAATTATTTAATTTAATATTTGATATTTGATATATCTTATACTATTCAATTTTAAAGATAAAAGGTGTTTGGTTTAGCTGGTTGAAGACTATATGATTTGCTACCTTTTCTATTTCTTTTTGTTGATGATGTACGTTTGATTCCTCACGTTACACTTTCATCGCTTCATTTATACTTCATATTTTACAATCTATCTCACCGTCCAATTTCTTTACAAAATCAGTTTTTAGAAATACATATTTATCCCCTCAATTTTAGAAAAATGACATTTGTCCCTTTTTAATTAATTAAACTTTACTTTTTAGAAAATTACCAACTTTTATATATATATATATATATATATATATATATATATATATATATATATATATATATATATATATATATATATATATATATATATATATATATATATATATATATATATAGGGCTAGGTTATTTTGTTTCTTACATTTATTGTGTGCTAGAATACACCAATAGAAATTTAGTAAAATTAAATAAATATTTAATTAAATAAATATAGATATTAAATTATTTCCATAACTATAATTTTTTGTATGGAAACTAATTAAATTCGTCATTAATATCAGCAATAACATTCTTTTAGAATGAATTCGCATATAGGTTTTTATATATGAGTTCGTATTTTGTTTCAGGACTCACTCACTTAAAATACAATAAAGTTGCATTGAATATGAAGAACGAGAGTGTATTCTACTATAATACACTCTCATTCTGCTGGAATACACGTTCATTCTTCTAGATATGAATTCATTCTGAAACATAATTATTATTGACATTAATGACGAATTTAATTAGTTTCCATAAGAATGAATTATAAGTATGGATAGCATTTAATATACATATAATTAATACTAAATTCCTATTGGTGCATTCTATCACACAATAGATGTGAGAAACATTTGAACATATATATATATATATATATATATATATATATATATATATATATATATATATATATATATATATATATATATATATATATATATATAAGGCTTAGGTTATTGTATTTTAACTAATTATTCTATGGATATAGGAATGATTGTGGGCCAATCATTTTACTTATTTTAAGAAAGTGATTAATACATATTATTGAATTAAATATAATTGAAAAATATCATCTAGTTTAATTACAAGGGTATTTTAGTCAATTAATACAGATTTAATAAAAGAAAATTGTATATTTCAAGGGTTCATAGATTCTATTAATTTTAAAAATATGATTTTACGAATTATAATTCTTTTAATTCGGACATTCTAATAGAATATGTTTATGAGTATATTCAAAAATAAAAATATTCTTGAACCATAAAATAATAAAAATATTCTTGAACCTATTTCTTGATCATGACTTTAAAAACTTCTTGTTGAATAACAAATTCTCGAATTATCAATTGAAGAATGAAAACAAAAAATTACATTAATTCTTATAGAATACGGGTAGGGCTGGCAAAATTGTACCACGGAAAACCAACCAACATGTTACCAACCGAACCAATAAACTTGGTAGCCAATATATTTGGTAGCCAACAGGTTTGGTTGGTAGTTCCGTACCAATTGATCAATCTTGGTACGGTAATGGTACAAAAATTTGAATACCATGGTAATACCGTACCAACCAATTTATTATATATATATATATATATATATATATATATATATATATATATGAAATCGTATATTTCAACTATTAATTGTGTTTAGTGTTTACACTTTTAATAATATTATATTAGTCATTTGATTGTATTAGTCGATAGTTATTACCACGTTAAAGCACAAAATTAAAATGTTACTTTAGCGTTACTTTAGTATAATTCTTTTGTAAATAAAAAGAACTACATAACTAATTTCTATACTAAACATTAAAATCCCGATGTCTTTATTTTAGTAGAATTCTTTTGTAAACAAAAAGAACTATGTAACTAATTTTTATACTAAACATCAAAATCCCGATGTCTTTGCTTATTTTTAAATGTTACAATAGAAAATTAAAAGAAGTTGGTATATACCATTACCAATTTGTACCAACCAAACATGTTGGTAGCCAAATAAATTGCTACCAAGTATAATTGGTGCGGTACCGGTAGAAATTTTTTTATACCAATTATAGTTGGTACGGTACACGGTTTAGAGAAAAATGAATTGGTACCGTACCAATTCCACCCATAAATACGGGTAACAATTGCTAAGAATTACATTTATTGTTAAAGAATAAAACTAAAAAAACTTTCAAATCGGAAAAAAAAAACATCAATATCTAACATAGACATTAATACATTCTAAAAGAATAATGTTGCTAAGAATCACTTTCAATTGTGTGGTCCGTTCTTCAAGCATCAACTTCTTTGAAAACAAGTCCAATTGTAGTTTAGAATTCAATAACACATTAGCAAATGAAAAATAAAAAACTAAATTCCTTTGGAAAAATATGTGGACATGTGAATTGCACCAAAACCAATAACCAAGAATTGTAGATCATGCATAAATTAGTGAGAAAATATCCATATTTCATTCCAATATAATTGGAATTCGTGATTCCATTCCGATAGAAATGGAATTCAAGATTCAATTACTGTATGCATTTTGTTGGAAAAATATCCAAGTAATCAAAATCCTACCTGGTGGCGAAAATCGATTGACAACATAAAAGATAAATATAAGTAATTATAAGCCCATATCGATTACAAAAATAATCAAAATATGGACTTTGCAAAAAAAGGAAAAGTTACGATTTTCATGAAGATATCGAGTGTTTCCCTGCACTCTAGTTTATTTATATTATAAAAATATAAAAGTTTCAAAAGAAATTTACAATGTGGTAGATGAGGACTGATCAGACATTTGAATCTTGAATTGGTCCACAAGAGAAAGAGTAATGATTAGAAAGAGATTTCACAACCACAACCAGGAGTTGCTTTTCTAAATATAATCTCTTTTACTTAAATGCCCAAACCAACCTGTCATCAAAATACACAAAGAACTGGTAGAAGATAACAAGTACACAATATGTATTCTAGACAAGTACACATTTTATTATAATCTTGAAAGAATTTTTAATATGGTGTAATTACCTGCTAAGTGAACCATGCCTTCATCCCCGATTCTACATGAATTCAGATTCAACTTCATCTTCTTCTTCGTCCCGTATCAAGAACCACCAAATGTGGTGGCGATTCCGGCGAAAGCTCGAGGCAGCAGTCGCCTCGCGTTCTTCCTTTCCCCATTTTTCAATCACAACAGTCCTCTCACACGTCTTTTCTGTGACAACCCGAAATTTCTATCTTGTACAACATTTAAACTTAACCAAAGTCGGACTCGTTTTTGCTATCTTCTAGCATTGTTTAGAGTCAATTAGATCGTTTTAAGCCTAGTACATCAAAGAAATGAGTGTTAGGAAGTATCTGCTTGAGTCCATTGTGCACCAAGTAAGCCATAAACTTCATCATGTGGAGTTTACGGCCACACCATAGGAGTTTCCGGCCGTAAACTCAAGGTGGCCGTAAACTCATGTTATAAACATGATATCCTATCATTTCTTCCTCATTATTCACCATTTCAACCTCAAGAACTTGAATTCTCTCTCAAGTATCATAAGGATCTTCATTTTATCTTCCAAAAATGTAAGTGTTTCTTCCCTTGAATCATTGATACATCTCATTATCTTGTATCACCCTTTGATTTCATCCATTAATTTCATCTTTTGGGTTTGATCTTCAAGTGTTCTTCATTTTCACCAAGAACACCTACTAAGTTCTTGGACTTCAAACACCCCTAAAGGCTTCTAAACTCGTAAGTACCTTCCTATGTGTATTACATACTAAGATATGCTACTTGAAATCATCCAATATCCAAGATCAAAGAGAGTTTACAGCCAAGAGCATCTCCCTTGGCCGTAAACCCTTGTTAGAGGTGCATTTGTTGACATAAACCTCCCTTAAGCTAAGCATCGAGTCTAGAACACTTCCTTGATGTTTGCAAGGCCTTAACAACACTTTATGGCACAAAACTTCTTGAGTTTACGACCATAATCTCATAGGGCCGTAAACCCTATGGCCGTAAACGCATGAGGCTGTGAACACATGCCCCATGGCCGTAAACTCCAATGTTTGGCCATACACTCCTTAGATGCAATCCTTTGTGATTATAGCACTTCCATATAAGTGTTTCCTAGTTCCTAAGGTGTGTTCCTTACTTGATTAGTGGTGTAAACACTAATTGTATACATATATGTGTCGTTATATGCTTATTAGAATCCGTTGTGCTCAAAGCTTCACTTGGCACCTAGCATCCTACAAACCAATCTATCATTCATATCACTCACTACAGGTGAGTTCATACCCCTTTAACTTACCTTTTAAATGATTTTAAATGCTTTTATGGGGGGGGGGGAAGACAAGTAGAAACATTATAGTTATTATATCAATCACATGTGATTAATAACTATCAAATAATGGATTTCTTACACTTCAAAATGTGCTTTCAATCAAATTGCTTCAAATCGTTTTACAAACTCTATTAAACTTATACGTTGTCAAAAGCATACACACACACACACACACACACACATATATATATATATATATATATATATATATATATATATATATATATATAGTTATATAAGTAGGATTGAAAGGACTTAGGACTGATAACTCGCCTTACTTCATGTTCCTTGTGTTGGTTGTGGACTTAGGGTATCGGTTGTTTGTCCGAAGGTCGTTTGAATCTTAGTTATACATTATGTGTATGTGTATAGATATGAAAGTTCTTCTTTCAGTTCAATCCCTTTGGGTAGCAAGGGTGTACAAACTTGTTCATACATACAAACAACATTTCTAGTAAACTATAATAGGTATAGTTTAGGATGTCACTAATACTATTACTAGAACAATGAAACATACAAAGAGTCAGTTCATACATGAGTCAGAACATACTATAAAGAGAAACAGATAGAGAATACTATAACGTGAGTCAATACTCACTATAAAGAGAAACATAAAGAGAATACTATAACGAGAAACAGTACATACTATAACGAGAATCAATACATAGTACACATTATACAATAGAGAACATACTACATACTAGACAGAGAGACACTACACTAGTACATACTATACAAATACAAGAATACTATAACATTAATGTGAGATACTACTTCATGGAGGTGCATATACTGCTATGTCACGTTTTGTACCAGAGTCTCCTGGAGGGAGAGCGTGAATTTGTGTATAGATCTATAAGGGACTGACCCTCCCACACCTTGTTGCTAGCTACAGTGGTACCTGCAGGTCTACGGGTGACGAATGTCATATCAATTCGACGTCTCGACCGTCGTGTTATACCGGTTGATCAAGTATGCTTGCAATCATATCACATTTTACCTTAATTAAACTAACAAGTTTAAGGGTAGTTAGTACATTAGTAGTTACCTAGATAAAACTACTAGTACATCTTTATTTTCCCATTTCATATACATTGTGATCTTCTCACATAACTGGTAATGAAAAACTATATTTTGATAATAATAGTCATACATTGGGAAAATACACACTTTTACAAAAGAACAAACATAGAGAACAGTTGAGTCTTGGTAGAAGACTACTTTAGTAGAAAATATAGGATTTTCTAGGAAGTTTACAAACATTTACATCAAACACTTACAAACTCTTACATCAAACATTTGCAAACACTTTCTTCAAACTTATACAAACATTGACACTAAAATACTTATGAACTCACCAACTTAAATGCTGATCTACTCTTTCAAAATAACTTGTATTCTCAGGTCACCAGTAGACAGGTACCGATGACCAGGTTTTGATAAGATGGAGCACATTCAAGACTCATATCTTATTTTGTTATTCATTTTTGGTGTCTTATAAACTTCAGGACACACTTGTATTAAAACTATTACTATTAATGCAATGGATGATGTTGTTGCTTGTTTACTACTATGCATTGTTGTGATACTGTACATGACATCCTCCGCCCCCGAATGTTTCTGCCGTTCAGGTTTTGGGGTGTGACAGATTGGTATCAGAGTATTGTTTATAGTGAATTGAGTATATCAACCCATAAAAGATATACAACTATAAACACATCGGGATTAAAATACTCTGACCAAGAGTTTATACTTTTAAATAATAAAATATTTAACCAAAGTATACATACTTGCATTCATACTAAAATCAATGTCACTAGGACAAAACAAAAGTATTACGATTGTTGAACAGCACGAGTAGTCTTGGGGACATAAAATCAGATCTGGGAGTGATATAACCTGATCAACTATATCTTTCCGAGAAGTGATTAGCATGTGTCCAGGAATGTTTGTGATGTTGCAGCAAATCTAAAAACTTACCAAGACTACTACAATGAAAACATTAGAACAGAACATAAACTTAAAATGCTATAGGAGTATTTTGTGTTACTATAATTACTTATGTGCAAACTAAAAAGATCTTTATTAGTATCTCAATAGTTGCTGAGTGGATACGCTAAGGTTACATGTGACTAGGGTGTTATAGACTTAGAATTTGTGATCTTTGCTTTACTTCTTGTTCCTTGTTTGGTTGTGGACTTAGAGTTAGGATCGCTTATTCGAAGGTCTATCATGTTTTGGTTACATGTGACTGGTATGCACTATGCAAATGTTGGAGTAACTGATAAGGACCATCTTATAATTATCTTAATTTAGTACGTCTATTAATTATTTCTTTTACTCCTATTCTCGCGTAGATAACATGGTTGGATTCCATATCTCCGGAGACCCATACTTTCCCGACAACGGCAATGGAGGGTGGCTTGGTGATGAGCCAGAGGAGAATCATGAAATCCCATTGGACGACGACTTTGCTGAGAACTTTCCGAAGGATTCTGACTCCGAGCCCGAAGTCAATGATCAACCCCTGATAGCTCCAAACCCAAATCCAAACCCACGTCCGGCATTTCAAGGCCCAACGCCTCTGTGGGTGGAAACTCTGGAGACATGGAGTCAGGAACAAGGCCAACCCATCCCATACAATGGAGACCGAAATTTCTACAATGTGAGCGAAGGAGGCTCAGCGGACAGAGTCCTGCCTATTCTGGTCCGCAGGGTTGCCCGTAATCAGATTCAGGGTAGGACAGCCCTCCACCGAAATGCGGAGCTTGATTCCAATACAGGGATCAACACTGTCCGCATTCGTCGTCTAGAAGATGCTCGTGAGAGAGCTGAAGGAGACCATGAGTCTCTACTTCAAGCACTAGCTGAGACTAGGGCTGAAGTCATAGAGCATCGCGTACACCAGCGAGTGTACGAGCGACGCCTTCTCTGCATGGAGCGTCAGCTGTCTGACTTAAGGGTTCGCCCAAGGGGTGCCCGTCGCCAGTAGGGGATGCTCTGCTCATCCTTTCTTTTGATTAAGGAATAACCTTCTTAGCTATGCTCTAAGTAGCACTTTCCCTATAATTTCTGTTATTTTAAGACTTTGAACTTTCGGTCGATAAGTCTTTATTCTGTCAAAATTTTCTTATCTTGGTTTGATGTGAGACCTACTTTTAGGTCATTTTTCCCAAACTTGATACATCTGTAATACCAGTATTATTAGCAGATATCTAATCCCTTAGAAATTACTATTCAATCATGCTTTCTAATGTGTTGTTGGGCTATGGAGAGTTAGTCCATGAGTCACTCTCATCATTTTCTCTATTTTATTCTTACCAATATCGTCATCTTTTTGAGTTTATAGCTTGAAGATGCCTCCACGTCGATCAGCGAGGCGCGCTACTCCAATCACTCCAATTCCAACTCCTTTTCCTCAATACAACCTAGCAGCCATTCAAGCTGCTGTGAATGCGGCTGTTACGGCAGCCCTAGCTCAATTCAACTCATCCGATACCAGTGAGAGTGGGACTAATGTGCTTCCCACCCCAGTCGAAACTCCAGTGCGCTCTAGGGAGTTCTCATACAAAGACTTCACCAGCTGTAAACCCAGGGCCTTCGATGGAACTGGAGGAATCATTGCCCTCTCGCAATGGTTCGAGAAGACGGAATCGATCTTTGAGATCTGCTCCTGTCCGGAAGGGAGCAAAGTAAAATTTTTCGCTTGCACCTTCGCGGACCGAGCTCTGACGTGGTGGAACAGCCATGTCAAGTCACTATCTCTTATAGTGGCCAATGCTATCGGTTGGGAAGCTCTTAAAGAGCCTATGATCGAGGAATACTGCCCGAGGGGCGAAGTATAGAAGTTAGAGCAGGAGCTCTGGAGCCTATCCATGAAGGGCTCTGACATAGTCTCCTACACTTCCAGATTCAGCGATCTGGTAGCACTATGTCCGGGAATGGTCCCTTCCGAGGCCAAGAAGGTGGAGACGTATATATGGGGGCTGGTGGCTCCATTTCAAGGGAACGTCCTAGCTTCCAACCCCACTACCTTCGATAGTACCAAGCGATTGGCACAAAGGCTCATTGACCATGGGGTCCGAACCCTGTCAACAACAACAACCCTAGCCGTCTCAGAACCCTCCGAAACCACTGACAACAAGCGGAAGTTCTGGGATTACAAGAAGAAGAGGAAGGTTGCCAAAAAGCAGCAGATCGTAGCTGTTCATGCTGCGATAGCACCTTCCGCTGCTGCTCCAGTAAAGCAGTACGCGAGGAACTTGCAGAAGTGCAACAAATGCAACTTCCACCACAACGGACCCTGCCGGGAAATGCAGTTCTCTAACTGCAACAGGAAGGGGCACACAGTCCGTTTCTGCAAAGCTCCGGCGAAGCCAATCACCCAAGTCCCCGACGCTGGTGTGGGCCAGGCTTGCTACGGTTGTGGCGAGACGGGCCACTACAAAAGAAACTGCCCAAAGGCAGGGAACGCCGGCGGAGTGGGAAGAGTTTTGGCTATAGGCCACGAGGAAGCGGTTTCCGACCCCAGAGTGGTCACTGGTACGTTTCTCCTCGATAACTCATATGCATGCATACTATTTGATAGTGGAGCGGAGAGGAGTTTCGTGAACCAGAAATTTGCTCACTTGCTTAAACATAAATCGCATGCACTTAAAGAACCTTTCATAGTAGAAATGGCTAACGGGAAAACAGAGAGTTCTAAGTGCATATACATAGGATGTACACTAACTCTAGATAGCCATTCATTTCCAATCGACCTCATGTCGGTCTCAATTAAAAGTTTCGACGTCATAATTGGCATGGATTGGTTGAGTTCTCATCGTGCCGACATTATGTGTTACGAAAAGGTTGTTCGCCTTAATCTGTGGTCTAGCGAAACTCTAGTAATCTACGGCGACAAACTCGGCACCAACCTTCGCCTCATCTCGAGCATTCAAGCCCAGAAATTCTTGCGAAAGGAATGTCGCGCATTCCTTGCTCATGTTGTCGATGTGAGCCAAGAAACGAAGGACCTAAAGAACATTCAAGTGGTACGCGGTTTTCCCGACATCTTTCCAGAAGAACTCCCCGGATTACCTCCGCAACGTCAAGTCGAGTTTAGAATCGACTTAATCCCAGGGGCTACCCCAGTAGCCAAATCGCCCTATCGTCTAGCACCAGCTGAGATGCAGGAGCTATCCAGTCAACTTAATGATTTGCTCAGCAAGGGCTTTATTAGATCAAGCTTCTCACCTTGGGGAGCACCGTTCTTATTCGTCAAGAAGAAAGACGGATCGTTCCGTATGTGCATCGACCACAGAGAACTAAACAAGCTAACCGTCAAAATCGTGACCCTCTACCGCGAATAGACGATTTGTTTGACCAACTTCAAGGGGCGAACTTCCTTTCAAAAATTGACATGAGATCCGGGTATCACCACTTACGAGTGTTAGGGGAGGATGTTCTGAAGACAGCCTTCCGAACTCGTTATGGACACTACGATTTTGTAGTGATGTCGTTCGGATGGACCAATGCACCCGCGATATTCATGGATTTAATGAATAGGGTGTGTCGTCCTTACCTGGATCAGTTCGTCATTATCTTCATCGATGACATACTTATCTAATCTCGTAGTAATGAGGAGCATAGTCAGCATCTGCGACAGGTCTTAGAAACGCTGCGATCAGAGAAGCTCTATGCTAAGTTCTCAAAATGCGAATTTTGGATCCGAAGAGTCGAATTCTTAGGGAACGTGGTTAGCGAAGAGGGAATTCACGTGGACCCTTCCAAAATTAAAGCCATTGAGAACTGGTCAGCACCGAAGACGCCTACATAAATTCGTCAATTTCTAGGTCTCGCTGGCTACTGTCGCAGGTTCATTCAGAACTTCTCGCGGATTGCGAAACCGCTTACAACACTAACCCAGAAGGGCGTGGCCTTTGACTGGGAAGAGAAGCAGGAGAAAGCATTCCAAACGTTAAAGTGAGCCTTATGCACCGCACCGATACTATCCCTCCTCGAAGGGATAGAAGACTTTGTGGTTTATTGTGATGCATCCAACCAAGGGCTCGGCTGTGTTCTGATGCAACGAGGTAAGGTCATCGCCTATGCCTCAAGGCAGCTGAAGACACACGAGGTCAACTACACCATTCATGATATTGAGTTAGGAGAAGTAGTGTTTGCTCTGAAGATCTGGAGACACTACCTGTATGATAAAAAAATCACAATCTTTACAGACCACAAAAGCCTACAACATATATTCGAGCAGAAGGAGCTCAACATGAGACAACGACAGCGGGTCGAGCTGCTGAGTGATTACGATTGAGAAATTCGTTATCATCCCGACAAGGCCAACGTAGTAGCTGACGCCCTAAGTCGGAAAGAATATTCTGGTCGTAGAGTCAAATCATTGAATATGACTATCCATTCACACTAGTCCACACAAATTAAGGAAGCTCGGTTCGAAGCTTTAAAACCTGAAAATGTGGCGGGTGAATCCCTGAGAGGGATGGATAAAAATTTGGAAGTCAAGGGTGGCTTAACATGACCGAAGCCTTATATCTCGTGGATCGGATCTGGACACCAAAACACGGTGGCTTCAGAGACTTGATCATGACCGAAGCTCACAACACTCGATATTCCGTCCACCCAGGTTCAGATAAGATGTATCTGGATCTTAAAAAGTTATACTGGTGGCCTAACATGAACGCAGAGATTGCTACCTTCGTGAGTAAATGCCTTACTTGCACCAAGGTTAAGGTCGAATACCAGAAACCATCAGGTTTACTTCAGCAACCGGAGATACCTGAATGGAAGTGGGAGCGAATCACGATGGACTTCATAACCAAGTTGCCCAAGACAACGGGTGGTCTCGATACCATATGGGTGATCGTAGAAAGGTTAACAAAGTCTGCACACTTCCTGCCGATCAAAGAAACTGACAAGATGGAGAAGCTAACAAGAACATACATTAGGGAGATCGTACGACTACATGGTGTTCCCATATCCATTATCTCCGATAGAGATAGTAGATTCACTTCGAGGTTCTGGCAGTCGCTACAAAGTTCCCTAGGAACTAGGCTGGACATGAGTACAGCCTACCATCCACAAACCGACGGACAAAGTGAGAGGACTATTCAAACTTTAGAAGATATGTTGCGAGCCTGCGTGATAGACTTTGGGAAGGCATGGGATATTCATTTACCCCTTGTCGAGTTCTCCTACAACAATAGCTATCACATGAGCATAAAGGCTGCTCCATTCGAAGCCCTCTATGACCGTAAGTGCAGATCCCCTCTGTGCTGGGCTGAGGTGGGCGAGACGCAGTTAGCTAAAGGACGAGTTCCTAACAGCACTCTCACAGGTCCGGAAATCATTCGGGAAACGACAAAGAAGATCGTTCAGATTCGTGAACGATTGAAAGCCTCTAGAGACCGACAGAAAAGCTACGCAGACAAGAGAAGGAAACCATTGGAATTCTAGGTGGGCGGCCGTGTTCTATTGAAGGTCTCACCCTGGAAGGGCTTGATACGCTTCGGAAAGCGTGGAAGCTAAATCCAAGATACGTAGGGCCTTTCGAGATTCTCGCTAGAATCAGCCCTGTAGCTTACAAACTCAAACTACCTCGTGAACTCAGTATCGTACATTCTACTTTTCACGTCTCAAACTTGAAAAAGTGTTTGTCCGACAAGACTCTTGTAATCCCACTCGACGAGATCGAGATCAACGAGAGCCTCAACTTCATGGAAGAACCTGTAGAGATCATGGACCGAGAGGTCAAGCAAACGAAGCAAAGCTGTATCCCGATCGTGAAGGTTCGCTGGAACGCCAAGCGAGGACCTGAATTCACTTGGGAGCACGAGGATCAAATGAAACTGAAATATCCTCATCTTTTCTCTTAATTATTTGTAATTGCTTAAACTCTAATTTCGGGATGAAATTCTCCCTAACAGGGGGATGATGTGACAACCCAAAATTTCTATCTTGTACAACATTTAAACTTAATCAAAGTCGGACTCGTTTTTGCTATCTTCTAGCATTGTTTAGAGTCAATTAGAGCGTTTTAAGCCTAGTACATCCAAGAAATGAGTGTTAGGAAGTATATGCTTGAGTCCATTGTGCACCAAGCAAGCCATAAACTTCATCATGTGGAGTTTACGGCCACACCATAGGACTTTACGGCCGTAAACTCAAGGTGGCCGTAAACTCATGTTATAAACATGATATCCTATCATTTCTTCCTCATTATTCACCATTTCAACCTCAAGAACTTGAATTCTCTCTCAAGTATCATAAGGATCTTCATTTTATCTTCCAAAAATGTAAGTGTTTCTTCCCTTGAATCATTGATACATCTCATTATCTTGTATCACCCTTTGATTTCATCCATTAATTTCATCTTTTGGGTTTGATCTTCAAGTGTTCTTCATTTTCACCAAGAACACCTACTAAGTTCTTGGACTTCAAACACCCCTAAAGGCTTCTAAACTCGTAAGTACCTTCCTATGTGTATTACTTACTAAGATATGCTACTTGAAATCATCCAATATCCAACATCAAAGAGAGTTTACGGCCAAGAGCATCTCCCTTGGCTGTAAACCCTTGTTAGAGGTGCATTGGTTGACATAAACCTCCCTTAAGATAAGCATCGAGTCTAGAATACTTCCTTGATGTTTGCAAGGCATTGACAACACTTTATGGCACAAAACTTCTTGATTTTATGACCGTAATCTCATAGGGCCGTAAACCCTATGGCCGTAAACTCATGAGGCTATGAACACATGGCCGTAAACTCCAATGTTTGGCCATACACTCCTTAGATGCAATCCTTTGTGATTATAGCACTTCCATATAAGTGTTTCCTAGTTCCTAAGGTGTGTTCCTTACTTTATTAGTGGTGTAAACACTAATTGTATACATATATGTGTCATTATATGCTTATTAGGATCCGTTGTGATCAAGGCTTCACTTGGCACCTAGCATCCTACAAACCGATCTTTCATTCGTATCACTCACTACAGGTGAGTTCGTACCCCTTTAACTTACCTTTTAAATGATTTTAAATGCTTTTATGAGGGGGAATACAAGTACAAACATTATAGTTATTATATCAATCACATGTGACTAATAACTATCAAACAATGGATTTCTTATACTTCAAACTGTGCTTTCAATCAAATTGCTTCAAATCGTTTTACAAACTCTGTTAAACTTATACGTTGTCAAAAGCATACATATATATATATATATATATATATATATATATATATATATATATATATATATATATATAGTTATATAAGTAGGATTGAAAGGACTTAGGACTGATAACTCGCCTTACTTCCTGTTCCTTGTTTAGTTGTAGACTTAGGGTATCGGTTGTTTGTCTGAAGGACGTTTGAATCTTAGTTATACACTATGTGTATGTGTATAGATATGAAAGTTCTTCTTTCAGTTCAATCCCTTTGGGTAGCAAGGGTGTACAAACTTGTTCATACATACAAACAACATTTCTAGTAAACTATAATAGGTATAGTTTAGGAACTCACTAATACTATTACTAGAATAATGAAACATACAAAGAGTCAGTTCATACATGAGTCAGAACATACTATAAAGAGAAACAGATAGAGAATACTATAACGAGAGTCAATACTCACTATAAAGAGAAACAGAAAGAGAATACTATAACGAGAAACAGTACATACTATAACGCTAATCAATACATACTACACACTATACACTAGAGAACATACTATTTACTAGACAGAGAGACACTACACTAGTACATACTATACAAATACAAGAATACTATAACATTAATGTGAGATACTACTTCATGGAGGTGCATATACTGCTGTGTCACGTTTTGTACCAGAGTCTCCTGGAGGGAGAGCGTGAATTTGTGTATAGATCTATAGGGGACTGACCCTCCTACACCTTGTTGCTAGCTACAGTGGGACCTTCAGGTCTACGGGTGACGAATGTCATATCAATTCGACGTCTCGAACGTCGTGTTATACCGGTCGATCAAGTATGGTTGCAATCATATCACATTTTACCTTAATTAAACTAACAAGTTTAAGGGTAGTTACTACATTAGTAGTTACCTAGACAAAACTACTAGTACATCTTTATTTTCCCATGTCATATACATTGTGATCTACTCACATAACCGGTAATGAAAAACTATATTTTGATAATGATAGTCATACATTGGGAAAATACATCGAGGTTTTAAGAAGGAGGTTTCTGATGGCCTGCTGGAAGGGATTCTGCAACAACCGGTGATGGAGATTAAGCTTGCATCGGTCAGATGAATGGCCACTGCTGGAGTCGGCTATAGGGTTTAATAGGTAAATGGAAAACTGATCCTAAAATAAAGGGATATCAATGAGTAATTTTGGATATTAGTTAATATATATGTGTAATATTACTAATTTGCACTTATTAATTTATTTAATTATTTATTTTATTTTTAAATTTTGATTCGTCTACAATCATTCCTACATCCATACAATAATTAGTATGTAATCTTACCTAAACAACTTATCAAAAACTACATAATTTGGATTAAATCTTTCATAATAATAGGAGATTATTTGTTTTTTTTACATATTCTCCTACTTAATCTCCAACGTAGGTGTCTTCATCTTCCATTTTATCTATTCACTTTCTTTATTTTTCATTTAATTTCTTATGATATTATTATTCCAATAACCCATTAATAACCTAAACAAAATCCATTCAGGACGAAATCAAATTGGGGATATTTTCGTTTATTTTTGAAATTTCTATTCATAATAAAGGGGGTTTTGGTAAAGCTTAAAAAATGAGCTTTTTGACTTATTACCGGTTTGATACCGGTATAAGTCAAAAAAAGTGTTTGGGTAAAAAACAACTTATAGCTGTTGGTAACCCCTTACTTATTAAAAACTCCTTATTTCACCAAATAAGTTATAAGTCAAAAATTCATAAGTCTTTTTAAATAAGCTTTGTCAAACACCCTCTGAATCAACAATACCACATTAATAATTTTGAAACATCAAATTATATTTTGACAAATTATATTTTTTTTTCTTCATTGCTTTTTCTTTTGCTGCAAAGCTACCATTTTTTGTGATGAAATTAAATTTAAATTATGAAAGCTTGTGTTTTCACAAATGCATAAGAAATTATATATTACAAAATAAATAAATAAATAAGTTTGAAATGGATTTTGAGGGTAGTAGCAAATGTTCGCAAATGAAAAAGAGATTTTTTTTTCTAAATGGTTGTTAAATCATAAAATAAATGATTAAAATAATAATTCTAAATAACGAGGTGATTTATCGAAACTACATTAGTTTTATCAAATTTTATCAAGTTCTACACCTAAACTTGCATACATGACAACCATATATTTACCAAGCTCATATATATATATATATATATATATATATATATATATATATATATATATATATATATATATATATATATGGCCCATTTTTCACGATTTGCACAGGGCCTTCAAAATCAACGGACCGACCCTGTTTATAAAGTTGCAATTACCTACATACATATCGAGTAGCTTCTTAAATTGGTTTATATACCCGTCAAAAATAAATTATAATATCTTTTTGTTTTGCATAAATTATTCAAAATACCTATAAAAAAAATTTATGGGAGGGGATTCATACACAATAATTTTTCTCATTAAATAATAATTTGTGTTTTAAAATTTTATATATTGTACACCTCTACAAAATATAAATTATTGTGTATCGAAAGCAGATATGTTACGTGTTGAGCTTCTTCTTTTATTTATTTACTAAGTTTATAACCCTGTAGAAACCACAATTCATAGAGTAAAATAACATTGTTTTTAAATAAATAATATAATTACGTTTGTCCAATAAAATAAGATTTCATAACTTTCGAAAATATCATGATTCGTGAAAATGTTTTTTTTATTAAATTCAATTAATGTTGTCATTTTTAAGTATTAAGTATGAAAAAAACAACTTATACTTACCTACTGAAGTCCACTAAAAAATCGTAATTTTTTTCCACTTTAGATATGCAGAAATCGCGGTTAATAAAGAAAAACACTATTAATAATTTGAAATTGTAATGACTAATCAAATATTTGGAACAAATATATTAATTTACAAAGATAGAAGTATTGTTAGATAGTTAGATGCTTTGTTTGTAACTGTATAATTTTTGTAAAATGGTTTGAAGATATGAGCAATATTTTTTATTTCTAGACTAATGATAACAGGTCTATTTCAACCCCAAGTGAATATTATGAGTCAAATCATAATCATACAATCCTTCCTGTCTTGAGTCAAATCATGGTCTTTAGTTGTACAAGTGTCAGGGGCCAGATCCTGACCTTCTTTACAATTTCAGGGGTCGTATCCTAGTCTTTCATACAAATGTCATGGGTCAAATCCTAATCATTCATACAATTGCTATGGGTTAGACCCTGGTATTTCATACAATTTCTAGGGGCCAGATCCTAATTTTCCATGCAAGTATCACAAAGATAAATAGTATCTTACATAGTATATTGAGAAGACTCACCTCACAAACGCAATCAACAGCTGACAAGCTCACATAGTCAAGAAGTGGCTGCTATATATCATCTACTGAATCATACAAGGCAAACCCTTAGTCTACCTTCTAAAAATTGCCATTTGACTAAAAGTCAACCATGTCAAAAAATAGTCATCAGTCAAAGTCAACTCTAGGTAACCTCCACGACGTTGTCAGTCCATGGCCACGTCGTGGCCATCCAATTGAGTCGCGATCGAAAATCTGCTACCACCATGTCATGGCGTAGACCAGACCAAAATAGTTGTGACATTCTCCATCTCTAGGGTGTGACACCTTTTTTTCCATGTCGTGGATACTATACGTTGGTCCACTTAATGGATTAAGCCCTAAATTTGAAGGGCTCTTTGATCATACTTTATAGTAAGCTTCATAAAAATCCAAACTTTATAGACATACATGTCCTTCACCCAACTAGGTCAAAACGAAGAATAAGTAGCCAAAAACTCATGCATGGCTTTCAAAACTCAAACAACTTCTAGATCCATGAGATATATTGACCAAGGGACCATGGTGAGCCATAAAGTTGCACTATTTCTCTCATTTCATCACTCAAACTTCATATATGGACCAAAACATGCTAAGAAATCTAGATCTACAAGAAAGGAATCTTAAAAATGAGAACTTGAGGAATCACAACTACTCCAGAAGATGCACAAAATGATGGAAGTGGCTTGCTAGCTGGATTTAATCATAAGAGAATCCTTATTCTTCCTTCCAAAGTCATAGAAACACCAAAAATGAGCTCAAAACTTGCAAAAGAGTTAGGGTTTTGATGGGATAGGATCTCAGAGGGTGGAGGTTACAAAATGAGGCACCCCGTAGGAGTTAATTCCTTTAAATAGGGTACAAACCCAGAGATCTTGGGTTTGCAACAAAAATAACCACCAAGCCGTGATACTACACTAATATGTGCGTCCCAAACTGAAGATGCCACACTGTGGCACCTCGATTCACCACGTTGTGGCCAAGTCAAAATCCTCAATAGTTAGATTCTTATCTAATAAACATTGTAAGGATCATACCTGAAATGCGGATGTTACAACTCTCCCCCACTTGAATCAGATTTCGTCCTCGAAATCCGCCTCAATTAGGGTCTCTGAATATAGCACCAAAAAATTCCATAAGCTCTCCCACTAATCACTTCCAAAAATCAAGGCATCCATGAGAAAGCTCAAGAGACCACTCGAAACTCCATCATTGCCAACAACGACTCGATCATTGAAAATACACCATCGCAAGAACTACCTCACTCTTCCCATCTGTAATATCTAACTCACAATGAAAACCACTCAAGCCGAGAAACTCTCAAAACAGAAACTACAAATCAACTCAATCACTAAACTTGACGAGATTGAGAAGTCATCATTCTAAACTTAGAGACCATACCAAAACCTGATGATCATACATATGTTGTATCAACCTATAGGATTACCACCTAACCAGGCATAATGAATACTAAAAAAAACTTGATTGCAAATTCCAACCAATCCCAAATCCAAAAAATAAGTCCAAAAGGCTTCAGATACACACTTGACTTCCAGACAAGTCATCACTGATCCACTGCTCCCATAGGCGTAACATTGGTCAATCCAACAGAAAATTTTGTGTGGCACCCAAACTCACACTCCAGCATAGGTGTACAACTGTCTGTCGAATCGTCCAAGAGACCTACAACGAGCTCCATCATGGGTAACCAAACTCACGCGAACCATTCTAACAAAAAACGGGCAACCGCCTACTAAGAAGGCACTCAACAAGGAGATGTCGATAAACAATCGTGACCTTTCCAATAAGTTACCTCCTACAAATGCCCGCCCCAAACTTCTTGACCACTGTGCCGACAGAACCAATTCAATATTTCTCAAAACCCAATGTAACACCACAAAATTTTCAAACTTTAAATTTCTACGGTTTAAGAAAAACATTCGGTTATTACCTCACATTTAACAAAAATCGGTCCCACAAAAGCATTTACAGACATCGGGTGTTACCATTAACCATCAATTCAACCATAGCAAGCCAATAAGAATTACATCAATAAAATTAATAAGGAACTTTAAAAGTTCCACTCCACTCTCTATTACTTGACTTATAACTTCCATCTATCATCCTCTCTCCTTAAGGGTAACCTGAGATACATGGAATTTAAAAAGAGATACTTAAGACAAAAATGTATCATGAGCTACGTGGATTAAAAACCCAAAACATTTATTACGTTTTACATGAAAAAAAAATTCATTCACAACATAACATAGTTTTGACTATAAAACCTTTTCAAACATTTTCAAGCAAAACTCTTTTCATACATGTAATAAATATTATTTCATAACTTATCATTTCACATCTTATCATTTCATTTCATTTGAAAAGACATATTTCCACAATTCATTCTCTTTTATCGTTAAGGGATAATTCTGGTATTAAACCCTTGCCATTTTTATACTAAGGGTACCCCCAAGTCTAGACCAAGGTGGAAAGAATAAATCAATCCACCAAGGCATCGTGCTAACTAAGACATCTACTTCGTGAAGGGGAAGGCGCCAACTTAGTAGATTCTTCTAGATCTCGTTTCAGGGACATCATGGCTCGAGCAATATTATAATTTCATCACCTTTGATTCTTTCCGATTCTTTTCATTACTTTCCATCTCTTTTCATTACTTTCCATTTCTTGTCATTACTTTCCATGCTTTACATAATTCATACATTAGTATCAAAAAACTCATTTCAAAACTAAAGCATATATATTTCATAACATTGCAAACACATTTTCAAATCATTCATTCTTTGTTTTCAAAAACTTTCTTGCCTTTAAGACATTCTTTCAAAATATCATTTCCAAAAACATTTGACACTTTCATTTCAAAACATTTCATATATTAAAAAGTAATGTTTCATTATCATAAAACCATTTTTCCATGTACCCCAAAGTGGGAAAATGTTAACACGTACTCACCTCAATCACAAGAAAGCTAGTTAGTTCTCTTCTAGTTCCTTTCCTTAGGGCAACACTCTCAATCACCACCTATATAACATGGATATACATAAGCCATTAAAAGTGAAAAAAATACCCCTCATAGACCTTTAACATTTAGACATTCCTCATAAGCTTATTTACTTCCTATTATCTTATACATAAAGTCTGAGGGCAATTGAGGGTCGTTTACTAGGCTTTCCATGAAAAAAAATACATTAAGCAGAAATTTTGATAGGCCCAGTGTAAAAGGTACATGCCCCTGTGTCATGAATGACAAGTTTGACCTGCCCCATGTCACGACTGCAAGTCACCATGTAGAATTTTGCTAAAAGCTTTGTAACTTGTTCCTTAGACTTCTAATGGCAACTAAAAGTTACCAAATGGGTATTAAAGACTGAATAAAGGTTATCAACCTATTAAATACACAAATAGTTCCTATCCTCATGAAGAATTAATCATTAAGACCTTTATCAAAATATTAAGTTCATAATGCTTACAAACACTCAAATGAATGGGTTAATAGCTTACGTTGCTCAACAACGCTCTTTAACCAATATGACTTATTCCCAAATCATTTAATATATCATTTAGTGTTGAAAATTACATGAAACCACAACCAATCTCTTTCTATGTACATGATCTAACAATGGAATCCTCAATTCCAATCTATGCTTCCTAATTTGCCGTTTAGGCCAAATATAACATCCCAAAAATTAGAGTAAAATTCTTAATTTTTCAAAACCAATCCAAATACCATAACTGTTCACAAAACATAGTTTGTAAGAGTAATAATCAGAATCAGAGTATCCCAAAATCTAAAATCATAAAATCAAGAGGATGTGCAGAACCACGCCTTTACTTTCCCACGATCGTCTGAAGTACCTGAAACAATAAACTGAAACTGTAAGCCAAAGCTTAGTGAGTTCCCCCAAAGTATCACACACAACCAAACAGGTACACATATTTCATGATGGGTCCACAACCTCCCGATTTCATTACCATGGCCCACAACCTCTCGGTTGGATTGCCCTAGCCCACAACCTCCCGATTGGCGTGCCACACGTATTGTATATTGGGTCATCAACCCCCTGGTTAGACTACCCTAGCCCACAACTTCCCGGTTTGGTTGGCTACCCGCACAAAGCAGTACAATCTCAACCTAACCATACCATGTCAACAAATACATAACAGATAACATGCATTCAGCAAACATATAATCATATTACCAGTCAACCGACTAACATGCACATGTACATATCACTACTGCATAACAACATCCTAAATACTAGGATACTGATCTAACATATCATTATTGCATAACACCATCCTATATACCAAATACATAGTCTAGGAGGCCGGAATTAGTGCCTTCGACCCATAACTACATTGAGGAAATGTAACATCGATAAAATTCATGTAAAATTTAAACTTTTCAAACATTTCAAAACCATCCATTGTTTACAAATTGTTTTCAAAATAATCCAATCTCAGCGTTTTCCCACAAATCACAACATGAAAAATGAGGAGGTGCACGATCAAACCTTCGCCTTCCCGCGATCATCTGATGCACCTAAAACAAAATCCACAACTATAATCCAGAAGCTTAGTGAATACCCCCAAAATACCGATACATAACAAATAGTACACATAATAACAATAACAACATGTAATGGGTCCACAGCTCTACAAATTGGATTACCCCTGAGCCCACAGTATGAGTCTGGCATGCCCTCCCTGGCCCTCAGCCCATATCTGGCTTGCTCTCAAGCCCACAACATAAGTTTGGTTTGCTCTCGGCCCATAGCTTATGTCTGACTTGCTCTCTTAGTCCTCGAACTGGAATACAATGATTAGCCCTTAGTACGAGTCTGGCGTTCTCGGTCCAGCCCTCAGCTCATATCTGGAGTGCTTAGGGTTCCTCAGTATGAGTCTAGCATGCCCTCCCTGGCCCTCAGCTCATATCTGGTATATTCAATGGTTTGTTGGCTATAGCATGGAGCTATACAACCTCAACCCAATCCACACAACATGTTGACATGTAACAGATAAATACACTTATAGATAATCAAACAGTATCACAGGTAGTCCTACAGATCTACCAGACTAGCATATCAAACTAGCATGCATATCTAACTCATACTCAGAATATCAATAACTACTAGGATATCAATCCAATGGGCCGTCGTTGGTGCCTTCAACCCCTAAGTCTAGTGAGGAAAACTCACATCACAAGCAGTAGTGAATGATAAGGTCAAACTCCTAAAACGTAGCTCCGAACTCAACTGCCTACAACCACCATTTGATCAACTCCATTAAAAATCCCGAGATACCCAAAATACCCTCAAGGTCAAACTTGGTCAACCATGGTCAAGTAAAAGTCAACAATCAAGGTCAATAGTCAAGGTCAACAGTCCATGTTGACCCAACTCATTGAGTTCCTTCATATCTCAGAAAATCGTGAAAAGCTCGAGACAACTCGTCGAGTTACCAGAGCAACTCGTCGAGTTCTTCAGCATCCAGAAAGCTGGAAAACCCGACTTAACTCGTCGAGTTGGCTAAACAACTCGTCGAGTTGTCCTAGTCTTAATTCATTCAGTCTCTTTCTAAACGAGTCTAATGCCTCCAAACTATAGATCTAGTCCCTTAGGGTTGAGATACCACATAAAGATGCAAGCTTTACGTCCATGCATGGCGTCAAGGGGATAAAACACTAAAATCAAGCTTATTAAGGGACTTAGAGCATGAAGGAGGGCCAAGACTTGATAAAGTTGGCGGCTTTAAGTCCATGGAGGCCATGAGATGTCCAGATATGAAACCATGGCTTCATAACATGCTCAAATCCAAGAATGGTCCCAAAATATGCTAGTAATGGCCATAAACTTTTAAAAGAAGAGATCTAGTAAAGGGATGATCAAGATAACGACTTTATACCTCCAAATGGTTGCAACAACATTGAAAATACCGGATCTAAAGCTTCTCCCTTCAACTTTGCCCCACCAACTTCACACTACTTCAAGAAAAGCACCAAAGAACACTCTTTAAGCTAAGATACACTCGAAATGGGGAAAGAGGCACGATTAGGGTTTTCTCAAGACTTAGGGGACCATGAGGGAGGCTTACAATGGGTCATTAAGTCTTTAAATAGGATGCAAAACCCTGAAAATTAGGGTTTCATGTTCAACCCTCATCTCGTCGAGTTGGGGCCTTCCAACTCGTCGAGTAGACCTTAATGATACGCGACCATTTAAAACTTTACACGACGAGTTGGAGCCTCCTAACTCGTCGAGTTGCCTTGAAAATGAATATATATTAAGCTTTAAATTCATACTTGGGAATCGAGGTGTTACAGCTCTCCCACACTTGAACTAGGATTCATCCTCGAAGCTTGCTGCAGTGAGCAATTCCGGATAATGCTCCCGCATTTCAGCCTCCAGCTCCCAGGTCCACTCAGATCCTTTCTGATGCTGCCACTGTACCTTTACCAAAGGTATCTCCTTATTTCTTAAAACCTTCACCTCTCTCTCCAAAATAGCTACGGGCCTCTCAACATAGTTCAGACGCTCATCCACCTGAATGTCATCTAGTGACACAACCGCATCCTCATCCAATACGCACTTTCGTAACTGCGAAACGTGAAATGTGCTATGGATCTAACTTAGCTCCTCCGGGAGATTCAGTCTATACACCACCTTGCCAACCCTGGCAATAATCCGAAATGGCCCAATGTATCGGGGACCCAACTTTCCCCTATTCCTAAAGCGGATCACACCCGTCCAGGGAGAGACCTTCAACAACACCATGTCACCGACCTAAAACTCCAACTCAGACTGGCGCTGGTCGGCGTAACTCTTATGCGGACTCTAAGCATTCTGCAACCGCCGCCTGATGTGCTGAATCATCTCGGTAGTCTGCAGAACCACCTCCGTCCGACCCATCACCTTATGACCAATCTCGCCCCAACAGACTGGGGTACGACATCTCTTCCCATACAACAGTTCAAAAGGTGGAACACCAATGTTGGAGTGAAAGTTGTTGTTGTAGGACTCTGTAATGGGTAGGTAGGAGTCCCAGCTCCCACCAAAATCAATGACGCAGGCCGTCAACATATTCTCGAGGGTCTGAATGGTCTGCTCGCTATGGATGTCGGTCTGTGGATGATAAATTGTGCTAAAATGTAGTCGTACCCAGTTCCTCGTGAAACTTCTACCAGAAACGGGAAGTAAACCGAACATCACGGTTTGAAACAATAGAGACTGGCACCCCATGGAGAGCAACGATCTCCCGGATATACACATCGGCCAACTTCTCGGCCGACGAACTCTCTCGGATTGCCAGAAAATGGGCGCTCTTGGTCAATCGATCCACGATGACCCGTATAGCATCAAAACCCTTTTCCGTCCTTGGCAACTCGGTGATGAAATCCGTTGTGATCTACTCCCATTTCCACATGGGAACCTCCAGAGAATGCAGCTTTCCATGCGGCCTATGATGCTCGACCTTGACCATTCTGCTGGTTAAGCACCTCTCGACGTACCAAGCGATCTCTCTCTTCATGCACGGCCACCAGTAGCTCAGTCTCAGATCCTGGTACATCTTGGTGGCCCCCGGGTGAATAGAAAAATGTGACTTATGAGTCTCCTCCAATACAATCTGCATGACCCCACCAGACACAGGAACCCATACCCGACCACAACGGGTCAACAAACTATGAATGTCCTTAACAAATATGGTAATCTCGCCCCTAATCCTCTCAACTTTTCAATTTTCCTCACGTACTCCCTCGGACTGAGCCTCTCTAATCAATCCCACAAGTGGAGAATCCACAGATATCCTCATACACAACGCTGGAATAGCAGATCCAGCCGACTTGCGGCTCAGGGTGTCCGCCACAACATTTGCTTTACCTGTACGGTTAAAGATCTTGCAGCTATAATCCTTGACCACGTCTAGCCACCTGCGATGTCTCATGTTCAGGTTCGGCTGGTCTATGATATGCCTCAAGCTCTTATTGTTTGTGTATATGGTACATCGGACCCCGTAGAGGTGATGTCTCCAGATCTTGAGCGCGAATGCTGCTGCTCCCAACTCAAGATCATGTGTGGGATATCTCGTCTCATGCGTCTTCAGCTACCGTGAAGCGTAGGCTATCACACATCCTCTCTGCATGAGGAGTGCCCCTAACCCGGTGATGGACGCATCATAGAAAACCACAAAATCCTTTACTCCTCCAGGGAGGATCAAGACCGGGACCTCGCAAAGTCTCTGTCGTAGAATCTCGAATGTCGTCTGCTGCTCAGAGCCCCACCAGAAATCTACCCCTTTCCTCGTCAGACGAGTGAGGGGTACTACAATCTTGGAGAATCCCTGAATAAATCTCCGGTAGTACCCTGCTAATCCCATAAAACTCATGATATCCAAGGGAGATTTCGGAACCTCCCACTGCATCACCGCCTCGATCTTGGCCGGATCGACCAAAATCCCCTCCTAGTTTATGAGATATCCAAGAAAATGAACCTCTCGCAACCAAAACTCACATTTCGAGAACTTGGCATAAAGCCGTTCTCACCTAAAAACTCCCAATAACTCACGGAGATGCTCCTCATGCTGCTCTCAGGTCTTAGAATACACCAAGATATCATCGATGAACACAATAACTGAGCGATCGAGCATCGGCCTGCATACCCGATTCATTAGGTCCATGAATACTGCCGGAGCGTTGGTGAGCCCAAATAGCATCATTACGAACTAGTAATGTCCATAGTGAGTCCGTGTCACACTCCTAAACCAGAACAGCGGAAACGTTTGGGGGCGGAGGACGTCATGTTTAGTATCACAAGACATGCATCATAGTAATCAAAGTAACAAACAACCATTGCATTAATATTAAAGTGTTTACAAAGTAGTGATCCATAAAAGATTGAATCCAAAAGTAAATAACAAAACAAGACATGAAGCTACTATACTTCATCTTCTGAATCCCATCGCGCGTACCTGTCTACTAGTTTCCTGAGAATACAAGTTATTTTGAAAGAGTATATCACCATTTAAGCTGGTGAGTTCATAAGTATTTTATTGATGTATAGTAAGTTGAAAGTTCTTTTTAGAAAAGTTCGCCTATTCCTCCAGAAAATCCTATATTTTTTGATATGATGAAAGATAAGTAAAAATGACTCTACAATCCTTTCTATGAGTACTAAATGAATACAAGTTATATAAAATCCAGAGTAATCAAACAATCAATTGTGTGAATCTTCCCTAAGCCCACAACCAAACAAGGAACAGGAAATAAGGCGGAAGTCACACATCCCATTGTTTTTTAGATCTTCGTTGTATATAACCCTGGCGTATTCACTTGGTACTCACGGAGTTAAGTGTAATAGTTCCTTTATATTTGATGAAAACATTCTTTAAGAAAACCCTTATTTCTTTTAGTAAAATGGTAACCACAATAGTTCCTTCTATAATCACTTAGTTTATACTAGCTATATATAATCTAATATCGAACGGATAGTTAATTGTGTGAATCTGCCCTATGCCCACAACCAAACAAGGAACAGGAAGTAAGGCGGAAATCACACATCCAACTATCTATCGGATATGAATTATAAACAACCTTGATGTATAAACTAAGGTATTATAGAATTAACCACGAAAGGTCCTTTAAGTTATACTGGTTTAATAAAATGGATTAAACCCTTAACTGGATAAGTTTCTAGTTTTGTCTATCAAATGTTCTATTTGAAAAGTATGTTTTGTACTAGGAAACGGTGTATTGAATTTGTATACTATGACCTGACCCATACCTGGTACTCCTTATGATTACTTAGTGTATACAGAATATATATATATATATATATATATATATATATATATATATATATATATATATATATATATATATATATATATATATATATATATATATAGCTAAGATCGGATAAATAGTAGACTGGGTGAATCTGCTCTAAGCCCACAACCAAACAAGGAACAGGAAATGAAGCCGAAATCACACATTCTACTACCTGTCAGATCCAATTAATATATATCCCTGATGTATCTACCGAGAAGTCATAAAGTTAGCATTATAGGCCCCCTTCTAACTGAATGTACTGAGACTCGACTGTTCTGTTTGTCACTTGTAATGATGTAAGTCTTCCCTAGTTTATAACAATCTTTACTCGAAAATAGTTTGTATTACCTTTCAAGTGAGAATGTCACAACATGAAAGAAATGGGAAAATTAAAGTATGCAGTAGTCTTTTAAAGTGACTACTGAAGTACTGACTACCTTAAAACCCGTTTGTTTACTTAAGGTCATAATGTGATGTGGTTGTAACCATACTAATAACGCTCTCCCTCCAGGAGACTCTGGTTACAAAACAAGACTTAACAAACAAGTTGCTAAGCCGTGAAGTAGTCTCACATTAAAGTTATCTTGTTCTTGTTTTAGTATTAGTATGTTCCTCCCTGAACTTGTTATAGTATGTTCTCTCTGTTCTAGTGTATAGTATGTTCTCTCTGTTATAGTGTACTATGTTCCTCCTTGTATTAGTTATAGTATGAACTGAACCTCTTAAATATACCTATTATAGTTTACTAGTATGTTTGTTTGAACTATTACTACCTTGAATAAAAGACTCATTTATCTACTAAGTTATGATTGCACTTTAAAAACAAAGTTTTATAAACCATAAAGTAACATAACTTTAAAAGAGTTTTGCAATGATTTGATCACTTATAAACACATAAGAAATCCTTTAAAATGATATTTATCAGAAAACATTTTTGCAATTATCATTGTGTTCAAATTGTATCCCCCCCCCCCCCCTTAAAAGCATTTAAAACATTTAAAAGATTGATTATAGGGGTATGAACTCACCATATGTGGGTGATTCAATTAAAGATTTGCGTAAGGATGAGAAGTTCCACAAATGAACTCCCGAGACACAAACAAGTCCTAAATGACATATAATGGCATATATATGCATGTAATTAGTGTTTTACACAACTAACATGCAAGGAAACACCCTTAGGTACTAGGAAACACTTGAAATGAAGTGTTGAAATCACATGTGATTAACTAAAAGGGGTTTACGACCACACAAGGGAGTGTACGGACAAGGGGTGTACGGTCAAGGAGTGTACGTCCGTACACTCATGGAAGAAGCATGCAAAAGAGGTGTTTACGGCCCTATCTAGCATCCCTTAAGTGTTGACGATCCTATGTTGGCACATGAGATGAGTTTACGGCCAAAACATGCACCAAACAAGGGATTACGGCCATGCAAGGGTGTACGGCCGTACACTCTTGTTGTTCATGCTAAAGTGGTTGTTTCTAGGGTGTTAGTCAAGAGTTTCTAATGTATACTAAGTATATGGAAAGGATACTTACCATTTGGAAGCTTGAAGGAGGTTCACGGCCACCAAGAACTAGTGTGTGTTCTAGGTGTTCTTGGTGAAATGGATGAAGGTTTGAAGATCTATCATAAAGAGGTGTTTTCATGGATGAATCATGAGATGTTTACAAAACTAATGAGGATATCAAGAAAAATGGAAGAATCACTTACCACTTTTGAAGATTAGAAGGAGTGTTCTTGATGATAGTTGAGAGAGATTGGAAGTTCCTGAGGTGAAAGTGTAAGAAATAAAGAGAAATGAAGGAATACCCTACATAAGGGCATGAGTTCACGGCCACCTTGAGTGTACGGCCATACACCCATGTGTGCAGCCGTACACTCCTCTTCATGGAGTGTTTGGCTCGAATGTAACACGATGATCCTAAGTGATCCCTGACAATGCTAAAAGGTAGCAGAAACGATTCTGACTCTTGATTGATTGGCTGGACTTACAAGATAAAAAATTTCGGGTTGTCACATCATCCCTCCGTTAAATGGAATTTCGTCCCGAAATTAGCTTTCTTAGCATTACTCCTGGGGCTGTGCTCCTTTGATTGGTAGAATACCCACTCGTAGACCTGGGCAACTTTGCCCTAATGTCCATGATAGGATTCATACCTGGTCCATCTATCTTTACCTCGTGTATACAAGTTGTAAATAATTAATATTAGTAAGACGGTCGGATGTGCGACTCTATCCCAGGTCCACAACCAGACAAGGAACAAGAGATAGGGTGGAAACACACATACTAAATTTGTATAATCATAATTATATACCACCCTCGCGTATACACTTATTAGTGATAGGTGGGTTGTATTTGTCCTTAGCCTCTATGCTTGAACTTGATCTGCTGAACGAGTGGTATTTTGGGAAGGTCTGCTGAGTATACTGTGTTAAGGTTTCGGAGGGCAAGGTACTCCTCGCATGAGTATTTTGGGGTTTAGAATACGAGGTAGACGATTCTGAGGTCTGGGTCAGGCTGTCGTTACGAATGACGAGGGTTTCGTGAATTTGACGGTCAAGGAGATGGAAACATATGAACTTAGTATGGTGAGGACCACGCCAATTCATGATGAATGATGACAACGGGCTCTTTACAGAAACAATAGTTAGGCCAATTTGAAAGAAACGTTTGTTATACGACTGTATATCCCGAGTGTGTTCGACAAAGTACTCTGTGTAAACGTTCTAGTGCTTTTTGTTTTCTCCTTGATATTACCACTGCCACAAATCGTATCGCGATGAGCGAGTACTAATAGTGCAGTGTTTTGATAACTAGTGTTGATACTCTATATTATAATCCTCCTCGGTACCACTATGATCGCCTGACATATACAAGTTATGTATAATTAAGATGATTAAGACGTTCGACTGAGTAACTCTGCCCTAAATCCACAACCAAACATGGAACAGGAATTAAGGCGGAATCACTCAATCTAAGTCTACAAAATCTTAGCTATGCACAACCCTGATGTACATACTAAGCCATCATAGCTTCCTCGAACGAATCTTTAGTTCTCTTGTGAATGTTGTGACTTGTTTATATTAGTGAGTTATTATAATTACTTTTAAATGTTTTCCGTAAGTTTTAATCTTATATAAATATAAATTAAATTTTAAAGCAATTTATAATCCGAAGACGTACGCTGGTTGCTGGGGACTCCGTGGTAGATTCTCATGCGGTGATCATCAGAATTCGTCCATCCGCTCCTAAGTTCGTCGCTATCGGGCAGTCCCTCTTGTAGTGCTCTGTCTCTCCACAGCCATAACAGGCCTGGTTTACTTCTACTCATGGGACTTGGGAGATCGGTTGTGCCAGTGCCCTGCAGAACTGGGCGGTGTGCCCCTTCCTATGGCAATTCAGGCATTGCATTTCCCGACATACTCCGGTGTGGTGATAGTTGCACTTTCCACACTTTGGGAGAGTTCCAACATATCGACTGGCAGATGTTGGAGTAGCAGGTGTTGTGGCGGCGTATATAGTACCCATTTGTTGCTCCTGCGGGGTTTCCTGTGTTGTTCGCTCTTTCCTCTTCTTCCCCGATTTTTGTTTATAGTCCCCTCTCTTTAACATTTCGGAAACAGGGACTTCCATGCCATGGCGGACTCCATGGTCAATGAGTCGCTGGGCCAGGCGTTTGGCACTATCGAATGTAGTTGGGTTAAAGGACAGTACATCTCCTTGAATCGGGGTAGATAAACCCCAAATGTACCTTTCAATCTTCTTACTTTCCGGGGTAACCATCCAGGGGCATAATGCTGCCAGGTCGCTAAACCTGTCAGTGTAGGTCACTATGTCCGAACCGACCATGGTGTGATCCCATAGTTCTTGTTCCAGCTTTTGAACTTCGCCCCTCGGGTAGTATTCTTCCAACATCATCTCTTTCAGGTTCTCCCAACCTATTGAGTTAGCCACTGATAGGGTCAGTGACTTAACATGGCTATTCCACCATGTTAGGGCTCTGTCTGAGAAGGTGCAGGCAGCAAACTTTACTTTGCTCCCTTCTGGAAACGAACAGATTGCAAAGATCGAATATGTTTTCTCGAACCATCGCATCAGAGCAATGAATCCCCCGTTTCCATTAAAGGATTTGGGTTTGCAGTTCATGAAGTCTTTATACTAACACTCCCGTAGGTGTCCGTGGGTAACTCTGGGGTCGGTTAAGTGGGTACCGCTACCAGTTCCGTAGGTACCACTTTCGCTGATGTGAGCTAGAGCAGCTGCCACTGCGGCTGATATCGCTGCTTGGAGAGCAGCAGGATCGAATTTTGGAGTTTGAGTTGGAGTTATCGGAGTAGTGCGCCTGTTTGATCTGCGAGGAGGTGTCTTGCTAAAAAGAATACAAAGATGAGATGGAAATAAGTCTATAAGCAGGTGATATGAGCCGAAAGCTGAAAGACTAAGTTATCCTAGTTCTGAGCGTATCTGGTTCTGACTTTCATAGGGTTCTGGAAACAATTCATAAAGGGAGTCTATATAAAATAAACTTTATGAATCAGAAGTGGCTATCCTCGAATGAATCTTTGGAAATAGAATAACTGATACTAGTTGCATGAAAAAGAAGAAAATATTCCTAACACATAGTGTGAGTAGGGTATTCACTAGCTCACTATGTCATTCATGGGTAACATTTATTAGTCTGACGCATAAGACGTTTTAGTTTCTCTGGATGATCACTCTTTGAAAACTTCTCATGAACCTGCTGCTCTTGTTCCTCTTTGACTCTTCTGTTGACTACTATGAGGAAGTGGTTACATCTGTCTGGGTTTGTCGTGCGAGAATGGAAGTGTCTAAAGAATCTATGATATTAAGTGGAACATTATGGGGTGATCCTTACTGGGTCCTCCTATAATTGCGCAATTTATACAAGTTGTATATAATTTAAGATTAAATAGACCTTCGAATAAGTGATCCTACTCCAAAACCACAACCAAACAAGGAACAGGTAGTGAGGCATAGATCACAAATTCTAAGTCTATAAAATCTCAATTATATAAAACCTTGGCAGTATACACTCCGGAATCATAGACCTACCAGAAAGGTCTTTAAATTATCACATAAGTTATTTATAAAGTGCCTAAAATACTCCTATAGTATTTTAATTTATTGAACTTGGTATGTTTTAAACTTGTTGTTGTCTTATAGTATCATAAAATAATCCCATAGTATTCTAACTTTATGTACTGATCTAGAAATCCCTTGAATAGAGTTAGGTAACTTTTAAGACTATTGCAACACCACCTCACTCCCAAACACATGTCGGTCACAACTCGAATGAATATAGTTGATCATGCTATATTGATCCTAGATATGATTACATAATTGTCCATGTTTGACCGCAGTGTTCAACCTTTAAATACTTATGTTCTGTTCTTCTTGTGATACTTGTTCTAGTATGTATATATGTTATAAGCATGTATGTATACTTTTATAAGCTATTGTTATATTCTTAAAATATATTATTATTCAGAGCACTTCGGCCCCATTGTATTCATAGTTTTATATATTTTATAGGTTGATATACTTAGTTCACTATAAACAATGCTCTGATACCAATCTGTCTCACCCCCAAACCGGAACAGTGGAAACGTTCGGGGGCGGAGGACGTCATGTTTAGTATCACAAGACATGTATCATAGTAATCAAAGTAACAAACAACCATTGTATTAATATTAAATTGTTTACAAAGTAGTGATTCACAAAAGATTGAATCCAAAAGTAAATAACAAAACAAGACATGAAGCTACTATACTTCATCTTCTGAATCCCAGGGCGCATACCTGTCTACTAGTTTCCTGAGAATACAAGTTATTTTGAAAGAGTAGATCAGCATTTAAGCTGGTGAGTTCATAAGTATTTTAGTGATGTATAGTAAGTTGAAAGTACTTCTTAGAAAACTTCGTCTGTTCCTCCAGAAAAGCCTATATTTTCTGATATGATGAAAGATAAGTAAAAATGACTCTACATTCCTTTCTATGAGTACTAAATGAATACAAGTTATATAAAACCCAGAGTAATCAAACAATTGGTTGTGTGAATCTGCCCTAAGCCCACAACCAAACAAGGAACAGGAAATGAGGCGGAAGTCACACATCCCATTGTTTGTTAGATCTTCGTTGTATATAACCCTAGCGTATTCACTTGGTACTCACGGAGTTAACTGTAATAGTTCCTTTATATTTTATGAAAACATTCTTTAATAAAATCCTTACTTCTTTTAGTAAAATGGTAACCACAATGGTTCCTTCTATAATCACTTAGTTTATACTGGCTATGTATAATCTAATATCGAATGGATAGTTAATTGTGTGAATCTTCCCTAAGCCCACAACCAAACAAGGAACAGGAAGTAAGGCGGAAAGCACACATCCAACTATCTATCAGATATTAATTATATACAGCCCTGATGTATAAACTAAGGTATTATAGATTTAACCACTAAAGGTCCTTTAAGTTATACTGGTTTAATAAAATGGATTAAACCCTTTACTGGATAAGTTTCTAGTTTTGTCCATCAAATGTTCTATTTGAAAATTATGTGTTGTACTAGGAAATGGTGTATTGAATTTTTATACTATGACTTGACCCATACCTGGTATTCCTTATGATTACTTAGTGCATACGGAATATATATATATATATATATATATATATATATATATATATATATATATATATATATATATATATATATATATATATAGCTAAGATCGGATAAATAGTAGACTGGGTGAATCTGCTCTAAGTCCACAACCAAACAAGGAACAGGAAATGAAGCGGAAAGCACACATCCTAGTACTTCTCAGATCCGATTAATATATATCCCTGATGTATCTACCGAGAAATCTTAAAGTTAGCATTATAAGCCCCCTTCTAACTGAATGTACTGAGACTCGACTGTTCTGTTTGTCGCTTGTAATGATGTCAGTTTTCCCTAGTTTATAACTATCTTTACTCGAAAATAGTTTGTATTATCTTTCAAGTGAGAATGTCACCATATGAAAGAAATGGGAAAATGAAAGTATGAAGTAGTCTTTTAAAGTGACTACTGATGTACTGACTACCTTAAAACCCGTTTGTTTACTTAAGGTCATAATGTGATGTGGTTGTAACCATACTAAAAACGCTCTCCCTCCAGGAGACTCTGGTTACAAAACGCGACTTAACAAACAAATTGCTAAGCCGTGAAGTAGTCTCACATTAAAGTTATCTTGTTCTTGTTTTAGTATTAGTATGTTCCTCCCTGAACTTGTAATAGTATGTTCTCTCTGTTATAGTGTAGTATTTTCCTCCTTGTATTAGTTATTGTATGTGTTGAATCATGAAAAGTGACCCTCTTAAACTTCAGCCATCAAGCATCCGCAGTCAAGGTCTCATCAGCAACCTCTCTCGGAGTCATCATCAACCGCAGTTAAAATTAGTTACTAGATTACTTTACTTTATCTTCTTGTATTGTAATACTCTCTATTGTCCAGTATGCCTTGCATGACTACTCTTAGAGACGTGATCTAATGTAACTTTTGAGACTCTATAAATAGAGCTCATTCTTTCTTATTCAAAACAACTTCTGAATCTATCAATTGCATCTCCTTTCTCTATCTGATTACGCATCCTAAATCTCTTCTTTCTCTCAAAGTTCTTTAGATCATAACTGAATATTATCTCTCTTCGGAGCAAGTCACTTGTGACTTAATCACTAAGTTTGATCTCACTTATTAACTTGGTTTGAATGCATTCCTCGTTATGAATCAACTTATGTGTATACTTGATATAACAACTGCTGTCATTTACATTTCCTTACTTTTCCGCAACTAACTTTCTAACGATCTAACTCTAACTTATTTATATTATTGTTGAGATTTTAGATCCTTCGAGATAAACTATTACGCGACTATACTTGTTCTAACGTCTGTTCAAGTGTGTCTCAAGTTTTTCTCTCAACAATTGGTATCAGAGCCGTACCTTGAAGATCTCACGATTAGTTCAAGGGAACGACTCCCGTTCGGTGATTATCTTGTGATTTTTCCGTGTTTCTGCAAGAAAATTTTTCGCGTTTCTTACCGAATTTTTTTATGAAGTTCGTTCTTAGTTTTATAATCTGGGTTGACTCAAATCTTACTCTAAAATAAATTGTTGCTGCTGTTGCTCGTTCTATTTGTTGCTGGAAGAAGATGTTCTTAAAAGTTTTTATTTTTTTGCTGTTGAAGAAATGAAGAAAAATGGGAGAAGAAATTAATTTTGTGGTCTCCAAATTGTTGAAGAATTTGCTCTAGGAGTTCTCTTATTCTTGGATGAGAAGACACAATTAATGAGCTTATTTTCTTTGAAGTGGTGCTCTTTTTTTTTACCCAACAGCTTGAAAATCTTCTTGAGGTATGAAGCTTTTATTCCTCTTTATTCTTGATGTGAATCTTAATTTGAAGAAATATGGACGTAATATATGTTTGTATAAAGCACCTTGTCCTTGTTACTCTTTTGGGTAAAAAGTATTCCACTATTTGCTCCCTCAAAAAGACAAAAACCATGTGACATTGTCCTTTCCCATCACTTTTTGTCCCTAAAAACCCCCTGCAGACTCTTCTTTTTGCCTTCCTAAGACCCACCTTTGACTTAGAATGCTTTACAAAAAGATTCCCTCATTAAAATATGAATAAATGGCCTTTGCGGTACCATTTTTCATGGAAAAATAGCATTTTTCGTCACTTGTTCAGCCCTTCTCGGAGCCCCGAACCGCAACCAAAAACTACCTACAGGAGCCTCCTAAGAAGCCTCCGTGCAGCCCCTCTTAAGCCTTGATCCGAAGCCTCTTGACCGCAGCTTAAACCCCCCTTGGTGATAGACCGAAGTCCGGACTCCCTACCGTAGCCATTCACTTCTTCCGGACCGAAGTCTTCTTGCTCGGACCGCAGCCTCGGACTGCAGGCTCCTTTCTCGGTTCGGACCGCAGGTGCTCCACTGCAGGCTCGCATCCGAAGTGGCTTGCTCCTCGCCTACCGCAATCAGCACCATCCGAACCCACCTGATCCGCAATCCATCGCATTCCATCAGCAATGCTCCTCCACCACCCAAGACTCCACCCAACCGCAACCAGCCTCTAGACCCGCAACCACCTCCGCAGATCCGCATCACCCCCCTTCCAACTTCGGATCTCCTTCTCTTCAGCCCCTCCATCCTTCTCTTCCTCCCTTCCCTCCTTCTTCCTTCTTCTTCCTTCTTCCCCTCCTTCCTCCTTCCCTTTGTTTTTCCTCCCCTCTCATCAGCCTCTCCCCCCCTTTCTTTTTAGCCTTCTTATTTTTTTTAAGCCTCATTTTTTTTATTCAGTTTTTTTGTATTATTTTTTTTCAGTTATTTTTTTAACGACAATTATATTTTTTTCAGCCAATTTTTTTTAACACCAATTTTTTTTAACTCCAATTATTTTACTCAGCTAATTTATTTTTTTTAACACCAATTTTTTTATTTTAGCCATTTTTTTTATTAAAACCAATTTTTATTTACACCAATTATTTTTTTTAACACCAATTATTTTTTTTATCACCAATTATTGCCACAACCGAACCTTGGATTGTCACATTGGTTCATTTCATGCCGGTTATTATTGGAAGAATACTCCTACCGCAGTCGGACTTCATATTATTTTTTGTGATGCTTGCACTGCAACGGCGCTTGATCAACAAAGTTGTTTCGTATTCTTCACATTATGAGATTTTATGACTTGTCGCTCTTGATTTTTGGTTGACGAATCATGTATCTTGATCATGTGGACTTTATTCTCTATTGAAGACCACTTCAAGTGTTCCGGCACCGCAGTTTGGATATTTGGATATTATTTTTGGCACAACAGATTATTCTCAGCACAGCTTCAGCAACTATGTCACCCGCCTCCTCATGACCGCAAGAGTATCTCTTTTACTCTTTCTCGTTTCTTATCGAGACCCTTCATACATCTAGGGAGAGCTTCTCTATTAGCTCTTGGTATCCGACACTCTCCATCCGATGATTTGTTGATTTTTGATATCCGGTCATTGGTTATCAAAAATAGGTAGAGAATATCATCCGGATTTGGTTATTATGATTCTTTAAGTTTGGATTTTGAAGACTTCTGAAGACAATTATTTATTTAGTGATGCGATGTGACACTTCTTTTTGGTCTTTACGGATCAAATTTTTGGCATTACTCGATGTTTTCCGATTCAGATTATTTATTATTCGGACTCTACCACAGGATGATTTTAGTTGGTGCATGAAAATGCTCCACAAATAATGAGTGTTTATTAGGTTGTATTTTCCCTTTCTTGTATTTATGGTGTAAATACTCTCCCTCCTATATAAAGGGAGAGTTGATCATTAATTCTTTAAGCTAGCTCACTGTACTTTTCTTAGAGATTACTATTGTACTTCTCACAATGTAATCTAGAGAGAGAAAGTTGGTGCGTTCTCCCACCCAGGGAGAGTTTCTCTCCCACCATGTTCTTCATGAATATCAATATTATTCTCTCTTTGTTCTTAGTCTTTTTCATGAACTCATAATATGTTCTTCGTGTTCATACTTACAAAAACACGATTAATCTCAAGATATCTTACTTCCGCACTCACCGTTCGTTATAAAAATGGGTCTCTACAATTGGTATCAGAGCCATAGTGGTTGCTTTTTGAAAACAAAACTCTGATTTTCAAAGGGCCTTCTATACCACTAAAGCTCATTTCTCAAAAAAAAAAACTTTTCAAAAAAAACAAGGAAATATGGCACAATCGTTATCTCTGAATGTTTCCAACAGTGTTGGTGATTCTAATCGAGCCCCAATATTGGTGGCAAATGAATATCACCTCTGGTCTCAAAGAATGGAAAGATACTTAAGGAGACTTGGTAGAGATGTATGGCGATCCGTAGAAGAAGGACCACATGTCCCAGTTCTTACACCAGTCCAAACTGACGGCGCTACAGCCAGACTAGGAGGAGGTCAACCAGTCATGAGCCGTCCCACCGAAGATGATCTCGATAAAATGGAAAATGATGTTGTTGCCTTTTATGAAATCTTTTGTGGAGTTGCTCCTGACAACTTCGACATTATCATAAATTGTCAATCAACAAAAGAAATCTGGGAAGTTCTCAAGAACCTGTATAAAGGCTCAGAACAAACACAAGACAAGAAGCTTACAACCGCACTCAATAAGTTCAACAGCTTCAAAGCTCACACTGGCGAAAGTTTGGAAGACTCCTTCAAAAGATTCAACTTGATAGTCACCAAGCTATCTAATGCTGGCACCATCCGCAGTAACCATGAGACAAATCTTTAGTTTCTTAATGGTTTGGGAAGACATTGGACTACGGCCAAAATGATAGTCCAAGGAGATAGAAAGATTCACTCCTTGTCTCTCTACAAGCTCTACGGAGAACTGCAAACACAAGAATCCACCGTACTCAAAGAATGTACAGACTTCGGAGGACCACTTGCTCTCATAGCACAAGCTCCACACAATCAATCCTACTCTTCCTCGTATGACACCCCTCCGCAGTCATACGAAGCTGACTCAGAGTATGATGATGAAGAAGAATTTCAGAAGGCTATTGCTCTTGTTAGCCAACAGTTCAATCGACTACCACCCACCTCTTTTCGTAAGAATCAGCAGTTCAACAAACCTCCATTCAACTGTAACTTCAACCCGCAGTCATACCCTCAGAATAACCAGCCTCTATATCCCAAAAGTTCTCATCCACTACAACAATCCCAAAATCCTCAACCAAAGGAGGCACCGCAGTCCATCCAAACCACTGACTTCGGTACTCCAGAAGACAAAAGTGATGTTGTAATTTGTTATAAGTGCAACAAAGAGAATCATTTTGCAAAAGACTGGAAGGCTAATGTAGTAAAAGACAGAGCATTCTACCTTAGAATGGCTCAAGAGTTGGAAGATAAAGAAAAGGCAAGAGCATATGTAGCCCATGTCAAGAGAGACCATCAAGTTTGGTCATCCGGAGATGAAGAAGAAACCATCAGCAGTGTCAAAAGAAAAGGGAAAATCTGCATGCTGGCAACTGCGGATGATGATGGGTCTACAAAGCTGGAAAAGAACTACGGCTACATGGGAAAGGATGGAACTCTAAGCATTGTCGAACAGGTAAAACTCATGATTCAAACTCTTAACTATTGCATGCATGACTGTCAACCTTTCATAGATAATCTTAATGACACATGTGTTGCCGTCCTTACAGACTATAACAAAGCCTTAGATGAGAAGAACATTGCGTCCCAAGAGATCTTCCATGTGAGAAGACGATTGGATAACAAAAGACTCAAAATGGCTATGTTAGAAAAGGACTTAGAGTTAGAAAAAGATGCAAGAATGTTGAGTGAAACACAACTAGAGCTAGCTTTGAACCAAAGAGATTTAGCTCAGAGTGAGATTGTACGCTTAAATCTTTTAATAGAAAAATTGTTCAATGAAAGTGAAGCTATTGAAAATTTGGTAAATAAGGGAACCATGGACAATACATACAATTGGGGTTGGTCCAATGGATATCCTACCGCAAAGGATTCCTCACCCCGGTTTAACAAAGATAGATTGTATGTCCCTCCGGACCGAGAATTTCATTTTCCTGTCAATGACAAGACATTTCCCGAAGACATCAGAACACACTTCGGTAGACTTCATAATCTAAGTAATAATTGTGTCATTGAGGAAATTGTGCCTAAGGTTTCTGGTCACACATGTGATCAAACTCCTATCTGTGGCACAATCTATCCAAATTCTCAAACTTCGTCAGTAGTTGATGAGGAAATTGTCATTAAAAGCACCAAAGTCTCGCAAGACTTCCCATCTTTGTCCTCAAACCACACTGTCTCTCATTATAGTCATGAGCCACAAAAGTTCCAAAAAGGTCCCACTAAAGTCCCTACTCAGACCTACTCTGCGGTAGTCAAATCGTCCTTACCGCAGTCCTCTAACAAAGGTTCAGTGACTCTACAGCCAATTCATCATGAACTACCCATAGAAAACTTTGAAGTGGGTCAATGCTCTCAAACCCCTGAATCCCTCAGTTCGGATGACTCTAGCCCTCGTTTTTCAAAATTTTCGAAGGTTTCCAGGAAACCGCAGCTGAACATCACTGACTGCGGTTCCCCAAAAACCTTAGCTAAAAAGGCCTTCAAAGAGGAAATTCGATCCCGAGGCACAAATCGACAAAACTTTTCTAAAAACAAAAGGCATATCAGATTTCCCAAATCAAGAAGCCCAGAAAAGTTTGTTTTCTCTTACTACTTTGCAAAAAACTCTCCCAGTAAGGAAAAATGCAAAAAGGAATGTACAGTCTCATCAGTCATTCCAAACTCTTCTGACACAACCCAAAAGAAACAAAAGTCTTTTCGAAACAATGGTTTTCAAGTCTATTCCTTAGATGATCCAAAATGGAAGGGTATCTTACCTACTCCAACACTTTTGAAGTCACATCAGAATTTTAACAAATGGAAGGGCATTTTATCAAATCCTACAAAAAGGTCCCAAAAATCTACACATGCTAAACCTTTTTCAAA
Source organism: Lactuca virosa (assembly GCF_052849685.1). Classification (NCBI taxonomy): domain Eukaryota; kingdom Viridiplantae; phylum Streptophyta; class Magnoliopsida; order Asterales; family Asteraceae; genus Lactuca; species Lactuca virosa. Next base: position 142,340,988 of record NC_136432.1, read on the forward strand.
ACAAACTTTTTCAAATTCCAACAGCACCAGTGTCAGATACTACAAACCTCGGACCAGTCCCAAGCCCAACTCATCCTTTAGACCGCTGACCAAACATGGTGTCAGAACAAAAGACAAAATCTCAACCTGTCAATGTCAGTGTAGTTGTCAAAATGGTTCATCTCATGTCAACTCTAGGAGGTTTCAGAAACCTCGTAATTTTTCAAAAACACACAACACTCCAAAATCTCACAAACACCCAGGACTAGGCTTAAAAGTTGATACGAAACCCGTCCCTGCAACCTCGGTCCATGCATCAATAAGAAATTCACCTTTTGTCCCAGGGTCCAAACTAGTTTGGATGCCTAAACTAACCGTGTAATTCTCAGGCTTTGTGCAAGGAGGAATAAGAAAATGAATGGTTAATTGACAGTGCCTGCTCCTTGCACATGACCGGAAGGTTAGAATACCTTCGGGATTTCAGGCCAATTTGCAACGGTGGAAATGTCACATTAGGAAACAATGCGAATGGGATAATCCGAGGTTATAGTGTTCTTACTACGGGAAACTTCTCTATTCAAAAGGTTGCTTATGTAGAAAGCCTTAAACACAATCTCATCAGTGTTGGCCAACTATGTAAGGCAGGCCATCGTGTTGAATTTGATGAACAATTTTGCTACGTAATGACAAGTGATAGGAACACGTGTCTGATCAAGTCCCGATCCAAAGGTACTATGTATCCTCTGCATGTATCTTTGATCATAGGCAAACCGCAGTTGTGCTTCCTATCCAAAGCAGTATCCGAAGTCAGCTGGCTATGGCACCGCAAGCTAGCTCATCTCAACTTCAGATACATCAACAATTTGGTCACCGGAGAACTAGTCAGAGGTCTCCCAATTCTCAAGTTCAACAATGATACTCTCTGTCATGCATGTGAATGTGAAAAGAAATCCAAAGCATGTCACCTAATGGTGATTGACTCCTCAATTTCTGAACCACTGGAACTCTTACACATTGATCTCTGCGGTTCATCCACCGTAGCCAGTCTTCATCACAAGAAATACATATTGGTTATAGTTGATGACTTCACACGCTTCACATGGGTTTTCTTTCTCAGACTCAAGTCAGAAACACCGCAGATTCTCATCAATTTTATCAAGGAGATAGAACTCCAAATCAAACTGCCAGTTCGACGCATCCGAAGTGATAATGGAACCGAGTTTACTAATCATCTTCTAAACAGTTTCTTGGTTTCAAAGGGAATTACTCACAACTTCTCTGCTCCCTACACACCACAAAAAAATGGGGTAGTAGAGCGAAGGAACCGCACTCTAGTAGAAGCAGCCAGATCCATGCTCAACTTCGCACACCTTCCTCTCTACTTCTGGGCCGAAGCAGTGGCCACCACATGTTTTGTGCAGAATCGAAGTATTGTATGCAAGCGACTCAGCAAAACGCCGTATGAGGGCCTTAACAACCGCAAGCCAAATGTCCGCTTCTTTCATATCTTTGGGTGTATATGTTTTGTGATCAACAACACAGATCATCTTAACAAGTTTTCATCGAAGTCTGATGAAGGCATCTTCCTTGGCTATTCCACAAACAAAGTTGCTTACAGAGTTCTCATTAGACGTACAAGGGTAATCATTGAAAGCTTCAATGTGAAGTTTGATGACTATCACATCCGCAACACTGCTCCATCAACAGAAACCACAGCAATCCTAGAAAGTGATATTCCTGCCTCTTCGGGTCCATTAAATCTAGTTGAAGTCAACTATGACGATCTCTTCGACCCTGTCAAAACCGCCAAGTTATCCGAAGTTCTTGTGTCTCAGGAAGCTCAGCAGCAGCATGCTGATGTATCAGGGCCATCTCCATCCGAAGTAGCATCTCTCAATACTTCCACCTCGCCGGTTGAGGGGGAAAGCTCTACTCCGGATCAAATAACAACCATCGAGGTTCCAGTACCTGATGCAGCTCAAGTTGCCATCCACAGAGAATCATTACCATCAAACGTTTCTTCCGACTCGGATGATGAAAACATATAGAACATTGACACAAGAACAGACTCAAGAGTTATCACTCTCCCATCTGCAATCCAGGGGGAACCTTCTCAAGCTCAAGAGCATCCTCCATCAGCAATCCAGGGGGAACATCTTTCAACTGCTCAAGAAAATTCAAATCCCACCTTCACAGTCCAAGATGACTCCGCAGGCTGTTCTCAAATCCAGGGGGAACTACCATCTCCAACCGTAGAGTTTTCGGATATTGAAAACATTCCCTCCACCTCAGCTGCTGATCATCTACAACCCCGTCTACACGTATGGACGAAGGACCACCCACCAGGTCAAATCATTGGCAACCCATCCGCAGGTATCCAGACTCGATCTTCCAAGGATTTATCTGATCATTGTCACTACGCAGCATTTATGTCCTCGGTCGAGCCCCGAACGATCAAAGAAGCATTACTAGAACCAGACTGGATATCTACAATGCAAGAAGAGCTAGAAGAATTCAAAAGAAACAAAGTATGGAAACTCGTTCCGAAGCCGCAAGGTCACACCATTGTTGGTACTAGATGGGTGTTCAAGAATAAGTTGGATGAATCTGGTGCGGTCGTCAGAAACAAGGCAAGGCTTGTTGCCAAAGGATATAGTCAACTTGAAGGTATTGACTATGATGAAACGTATGCTCCGGTAGCACGTATGGAAGCCATCCGAATCTTCTTAGCATACGCAGCTCACAAGAACATCAAAGTACATCAAATTGATGTAAAAAGTGCTTTTCTCAATGGGGAACTAAAAGAGGAGGTTTATCTTCAGCAACCTCTAGGCTTTGAAAGTCTTGAATTCCCAAACCACTGCTACAATCTTGAAAAAGTAGTCTACAGTCTAAAACAAGCCCCAAGAGCGTGCTACAATCTTAAAAAAACCAATAAGTTCCAAATGAGCATGAATAGAGAGATTAACTTCTTTCTAGGACTTCAAGTGAAACAAGTTCCACAAGGAATATTCATTCATCAGGATAAATACACCACTGAACTGTTAAAGAAATATTCAATGGACAACTGTTCTTCGGCTAAGGTCCCCATGGCCTTCGGATATAATATATCTGCTGATCCCTCTGGGGAATCAGTGGATCACAAGACTTATAGAGGTATCTTTGCAACAGGTGTATGCGCAAGGTATCAGGCTGACCCAAAAGTGTCACACATGACCGCAGCCAAACATATTCTAAGATACCTGAAAGGAAGCAAGACTCTTTGTTTATGGTACCCCGCAGGCAATGACTTTAGCCTACAAGCGTTCACAGATGCGGATCACGCCGGATGCAGACTAGATCGAAAAAGCACCTCATGTGGATTTCAATTTCTGGGAGGAAGACTCGTCAGCTGGTCATCAAAAAAACAAAGTTTTGTGTCACTGTCTACCGCCGAAGCTGAATATGTGGCCGCAGCCAGCTGTTGTTCACAAGTCTTATGGATGAAAACACAACTTATGGACTATGGATACAGAATGCTGCGAATACCAATTTACTGTGACTCTGAAAGTGCTATAGCTATTTCTCACAATCCAATTCAGCACTCCAAGACAAAGCATATTGAACTACGGTATCACTTCATCAAAGACCACATACTGAAAGGTAATATTGAACTGATTTTTGTCCATATTCATGAAGATATTGCTGATGTGTTCACAAAGGCACTTGACTCTACAAAAGTCAACAGCTTCTTACAAATGTTAGGAATGATGAATCCGGGCCCACAATTCTTCTTGAATTGATAGGTACCGCAGACCATCCTTGGTCTCTGTTGCGGTCCTAACTGAAGTTACTTATGATAGATGGTTTTGGTATATGTTGTGTACCGCAGTTTATGTACCGCAACCATATATCATATTTACCCTTCACTGGTCCTTATTGTTTGTTGTTACTAACTGTTGTTCAAAGTGCTCTCCTCAGTTCATCTACCGCAGGCATCCAATGATCCATCCGCAGTGACAAATGATCCATCCGCAATGACGTTTCATTCCGCAATCACATTGACAGTTCTCTCAAATGTTTCATTAATTCTTGAATCATGATGTGCTATTTAATGATCCTTCATTAAATAAGAAAAATATTAAATAAAAACATTCCTTGAGAAATTATCCCATTTCCCTTTTTGAATAAAACCTTGTGTCAGGCCTATTTTAGGTATGATGACAAAAAGATCATTTTCCCATAAACAAATCCTTTTAACTTGTCCCTTCCTATTACCCAACACGTCAAATCTGTTACAACTTCCCTTGTGCACAACGGATTAAGTCCTCCCTCACCACACGTTCATCAGACATGATGTTATAGGTCTGACAGTTCGTTAATTGCAAACCTCTTTTTGGTAAATCTCAAAAATTAATTTAAACCTCTTCATAATCTGTGGCTGAGATCTCACCTTCCAAATCAAAGAAAAACCCCCAAACGTTTTTACCTTATTTACTTTCACCCAGGGTAAAATCAATTACCGTTCAAATCCATTCCTATAAAACCCTTTCTTCTTCCCCAAGAACAGTTTACGCTCTCTGAACTTTGAACTTTCTCTCCGTTTCTTCTTGCACTCTGTTTCTGCACACTCTCTCTCAAACTCAACAATGGTGAAATCAGGTATCTCGAAGAAAATCTCCAAGGCTTCTGGCTCTGCAAACCCAATAGGGTCTGATTCTGCAACTAGAAATCAAATGCCTACGATTGCGTCAAGCAATTTTAGGGCTGTGTTCGAAGAGCATTCCTCCTATAATGCTCCGATCAAGCTAATTATCAAGTTCTTGAACAATCACCCTCTGTTTGGCCCCTTCGATGCATTCACAGATGTAGTTCCTCTCTCAACCTTGTTCAAGTGTGCATTCTCTGCTTACAGACCTCTCGAAAACCCCCAAGAGGTGCATCTGAATCTTGTAAACGATTCTTTGGTCATTCTAAACAAAGAAACGTTTCTCAACGCCATTAACCTACTGGTTCATCCTTCAACCAAAGTTTTCACTCCAAGTATGGCGGATATCCTCTCTGCTCTCTACCAGATGGGTTACCAGAAAAAGATCAAAGGTATCGGTGAGTTCAAGAAGAATCAACTGCCTGCGGTGTGGCAATTCGTTTGTCACTTTGTCATCCGTAGTCTATCAGGCCGAACCGGAGGCACTGACAATATGGGTCTTAAGCTTTTGGAACTGGTTTGGAGCATCTTCACTGGCCAAGATGTTAACTACGGTAAGAGCTTGTGGGATGACTTCCTGCAGTACATTCCCAAGGAGAGCCCAAGAGAAAACCCCACCGAACTCACATTTTCAAGGTTCTGGTCCTTGCGCATCTCAGATCTTCATGCGGATGCAGGACTTAGCATGGGAAACGACACCAACCTCTTCATCACCAAGGATCTCAAAAGGTACAATCCCTCCAAAGATCAATCCAACTTCGGACCTATTAGACGATTACCAGTCCATATTCTGTCCTCACTTGGACTTGAAACCCCTGATGTCACGGACCATATAGAGGCTACGAAAGGTATTAGCCCATACCTTTCTACCCCGCCTCTACAAGCCACATCCACACTCACCATCCCTGGTAGTACCGCAGTCCCATCTTCCACCACTCTCTCCTCTCAAAGACGCAAACAATTACCCTCTATCCATCAAGGCCCCCGCAATGTCTCCAAGAAACAAAGAACCCCAAAGAAAGATGCTCCCAAACCAACTGAACCCTCAAAGAAACAAAAAATCCCACTAACTGTGCCCTCAGATAACGAATCAACTAAAAATCAATCTCATTCTAAGAGTGATTCAGATGAGGATACACTACCCATCTCCATCCTTATGAAAAGGAAAACCGATCCCACTGGCCAAATACGTGACCACACAGATACCGCAGCCTCTCAAAAGGCTCCGGTAGTCCTTGGGGTGGCCGCAGACCCATTCAGCACCAGAATCCTCTTCCACTCAGACACAGAAAGTGTGTCTATTTCACCTCATCGTGGAGACTCACCCCCAGTTCACTCCCAAGGGGATGGAACTGGTTTTCGCCCTAAGATCTCCAGGGCTTCCCGATTACACTTCTTTTCTCCTGAGGAGTTGAACTCCATCCTATTGTCCGTAACCCAAACACTGTAAACACCTTCCCAACCACAGGGCAATTCTTTCGCCCTTGCCAAAACTGAGCCGAGGCCAGACTTGACCACGGGTCAAGGAGACCGAGGAAGCTCAGGAAATCCTACTCGGCTTACATCTGCTACAGGTGGTTTAGGCACGGTGAGCACCAATGTGCAAGGATCCGTGAACCCGGGGGACACCCCGGTGTGTTACCAAGGATTTGACGGTGATGAATCGAATGATTCATGGTTACACTACACTCCGGTGTCTGAGTCCGATATCAAGAAGTATGCCGCTTTCCGTAGGGCATTTCAAGCTAGAAAGGATCAGCAAATCAAGCAACTGCAGCAAAAACAACAGGAAATACAAACTGTAGCCAAGTATTGGGCGGACTCCATCAACAATGCCAATATCGTAGCCACCATCCTGAAAGTACAAGATTGGATGACTGAAATGGCTGAAACAATTCGCAAGGCTCAGTCCACTCATGATGGTGAAGGTACCTCCAAAGTCCCTCCAACTCCAACTCCAACTGCTCGAGAATCACAAGAATAGGGCACCGCAATTGAAGTTAGCTCAGCTCCCACCCTTGGCTTCGATGACATTGATCTGTTGGATTAGGTGTCTAAGCCCATAACTATTATTGGTATGTATTCGACCCGAGAGTAGCATGGTCCATTTGGGTTGCATATCATCAGGACAATTTGTTAGGATGGACTTTTGAGAGAAGGTTATTTATGGTTTATTAATATATTATAAGTAATAATATATTAATATGAAATCATATGTTTTAATTACTAGTGATCAAGAATTAATTTGGAATTAATTTAGTGGTCGAAAGAGACTAATTAAATCTATGGGGACTAATTATGATAATTAGTTATATTTATATGTGTTGGGCTTATGATCCATGTTGGACCAAGTTTATGTATGGATACATAAAGAGTTGGGCCACATGAACCATGGATCATAAAACCCATGGGTATGGATTTGGGTTATATCCATGACCCTAGAAATCCCATATATAAATAGATACTTCATTGCCCAAAATCGCCACTTGTATCTTTTTAGAGTTCATGGTGTCTTTTGTGTGCATGGAATTCTCTCTCAAGTTCATCCTTTGTCCATGGTGTGTTGTGATTCCATTTGAGGCTTCCACACTATTGGGGCTAAGCTCTTTAAGGCCAAATACACCAAGAATTCAAGCTCCATCAAAAGGTATGTCATGCTAACTAGTATATTATAATTTTATGTTAAATGCAAGCTAGTTGTAAGATTAATACCTTGGAAACCATTTGCATGTATAATAAGTGAAAACATAGATCTAAGGTATTTAGGGTTGTATGTGCACCATAGGATGTTGTAGTATACCAAAACCCAACAGGGGTATCAGAGCCATGGGTTGTTTTCAATTATACTTGATGCAAGTTGCTGAAAAAAAAACTGAAAAAAATCAAATTTTTTGCTGTCGGGACAGCAGACTCGACGAGTCCATGAACAAATTCATCCAACTCGTCGAGTTGGTTCATGCACTCGACGAGTTGGACCCCTGACAGCTTATCTTCGAGTTTTTTGGCCTATTTTGGATTAGAATCCTTACCGCAAAGTGTTTTTGATCATAAAATTTGTTTTTTGATAGTATGGTAATGTTTATTCTCATCCAAATAAAGGATAATAATCAAAGTTTCAAGTTTTATACATGTTTATATGATGCTTGAAAAATGTTGATTATGAATGTTCATGTTTATGAGTTTGTTTAGATTAATAGGAAAAATTATGAGATAGTTGTTTTCAATCCAAATTAATCTTGAAGTTGTTCATAATATGTGTTTTTGTAACTTGTCCTCAAGTTACATGAAAAGTCACATTTATGAATTTTAAAACCCATAAAAATTCCATAAGTTATGAAAAAAAATGAAGAGTCACATTTTTAATGCTTTTAAAGTCTTCCATAACGTGTCTACAAGTTATGGAACTTGAAGGGTTTTTTCCATTAAACCACTTTAAAATTCATAAGTTATGGAAACCATAAGTTTTTTGAATTGTTCAAAACTTGTCCTCAAGTTTTGGAATTTGTAAAGTCAAACCCCATATACACTTTAATTCCAAACCCAAGAATTTTATAAGTTAAAGTTTAAACTTTATGGACTTCATTAAATTAATTAAAGTGTCTAATTAAAAGAGTTAATAATTCCATAAAGACATGGTTTAAGTTTAATTAAATTAAGAGTATAGTTTAATTAATAGATTAAACCACCAAGTATTTTAAATGTTTAAAATACACCCTTATACTATTATAATATTAATAGTTAATACTTATATATATATATATATATATATATATATATATATATATATATATATATATATATATATATATATATATATATATATATATATATATATATGTATGTATAAGAACAAAGTCAGTCTTACCGTTAGTAGGCCTCATTCACGAAGTCGGTCTATAAGGGGGGTATAAGGTTACTGCCTATAAAATGGCAGTTTAATGGGTGTCCACTCTCACCCACCGCTTCCTTGACCGGTGGAGGGTCGTTAGCCGAACGGGTAGGACAAGGACTATAATTCTCCCTTCATTAAAAGTATTAATGAGAAATACTAAGTAACTAAACCTTTTATAAATACCCAATCTTAGTTACTTAGGAAAAAGTGAATAAGGTGCTAATCCATGAAATTACACTTTGCACTTTGTTTAAGTCGGTTAGTGGAGCGTGTGTGGTTAACCGGCAGACTAACTCGTATTTAACAAGGTAGGCAAAGGGTAACCTAATGTTTATCATAGTATCGATGGAGCGTGTGTGGTTAACCGGCACATCGATTGAGGGGTAAACACTTAAGGGTACCAAGTAATTTGCATGGTTACTTCACACCTTGTTTTGTGATCCTCGGCATCCCAGTCACAAAACCTGAAGGGCACACTCGAGATTGAAACATGCCATTGAACAGTTCAATGAATCACAAAGATCTAGGAGTTTCAAAAACCAATTAAAACCTAATAATATATATTTCGTTTTCATGGTGGAAATTGGTGAATCGTCATTCGCCTACCTTCAAATATTTTATAGCTTGGATTACGGCATCCCTCTTCCAAGTTATAAAAGTATTGTGTTGGGTCCTAGCCTTAATATTTCATATTGGGTGTTATATTAAGGACTTTAAATCAACTATCTTGAGTATCTCCCAAAAGATGTCTGGTTTAGACATTTATGATCTTCCCAAATCTCTTGAAACAAGCTTTCCTAAATGAAGATGATGTCCCATGGAAATCATACTTCTTTCACCTCCTCCAATTATTCTCCCTAACCCACAAGTTCCTGAAAAGTTTAAGGTCACTCAAGCCCTATTGGCAAGCAAAGGTCTATGTGTGATCACATCTTGGAGATGTAGTCACATATTGACAAGCCGGGAGAGTTGGGTGTCAAAGTCTTGAGAAAGTTGGTGGCTCAACTACTTTCTAAGTCACATAGTGAGTTCTTTTGGAACACCTATGAAACAGACTATGACAAGACCCTTAATGATCTTATCTATTTGCTAAGATCAACTTCCTAAAAACTTTATGGACATTGACAATGATGACACTGGGAATCCAAAAAAGCATTCTCTTCCCAATGGAAATGGATCGGCCATAGTCAACTCGGTTGACCAAATGGTAAAGAGAAAAGCTAAGTCTGAGATAGTCCCATTACCAAAGGGTGCATATGTTTATATTGCCAAAGAAAGGGGCATTGGTTGCGAAGCTGCCAAATTTACCTAAGGATGTTAAAGTCAATAAGTTTGACTCTACTTCAGGTAAAGTCCACTATCTAACTCTGCTATGTTTCTATTCTGAGATTCTTGATACATGATGTGACTGGGTCACATGTTGATGTTTTAAGAATCAAAGAAAAGTGAAGAAACTTAAAGAAAGAATATGCTGAATCTGATCGGGTAGATGGATTTCTATCGCATAGTTTGAAGATCGGATTCTTGAGCTACTTCTTAGGAGTTATGATATTTTGCTTAGGAATAGATAACAACAAGTTTTCATATGGATTGTAAGGATAAGTTTTTCCGCAAAGTTTTAAAATAAAAGGTAAATCTTTTGATTTTATTTATTTTAAAATATCCTTACAATGGCATTTGTGAAAATCTGTGTTGCTTATAAGATTCCATTAAGAGCAAGAGTGGAAATATGAATTTGATTCTTTCATTTGTGGTAGTGTCTAAATTTACCAAATAAGGAAAGATTCTCATCACCCAAGTTTCAGTTGGATAGAAACTTGGAATCATGCAAGTTGTATAGCATGATGAATGAGAACTTTCGAGCATTGGAAAAATTAAGACTAACTACTTGTTCACATGGGTGTGTGAGTCAAGTGAAGGACTAAGGGATCGGGTACACATTCTTGTGCACTGGTCAGAGTCCACCACAAAAGATCGATAAGACTATTCGTCATAATTTACTATAGCTCAGTCAATACGGTTATACTTACAAGCTTAAGTGTAATTCTGAGACATTGGAAAAGGTTCCAATGTATGGCAGAGCGAATAAGAAGAATCAATTTAGGCAGAACGATAAAAGTTTCTCAAATCTGAAAAGATGGGAGAGTACTTTAGTATCATGTTTTAAGACCATCTTAATGATTTTGAGACCTTATCACAATTCATCCTCTAAGTGCATTCTGATAGTTAAGAAGAGGAGTTATGAATTATTGAACTGGTTAAATCAAGAAGATGATTCATACTTCGTTCCAAAAACAATTCTTAGAGTTATACTCTAAGATTGTAACTTGAGTGACATGTCTTAAAGAAGGTTTAAAACACTTATCAAATGTAAGAGTAAAAGTTTTCTACTCTTGTACATTTGAAATTGGTAAGTTGTGATGTTTTGGATAAAACAAAGACCAACTAAGGCCAATTGTGTGAAGTGTTTTTCTTGATTAGAATCCACACTATCTCTTGAATATCTGACAAGAAAGTCTTATATGTCAAGAGGACAGTGGGAGTCTTAAAGGTCTTGAAAGTCTCAAGAACTAATCAACAATAAAACCTGAAGTTCTTCACTAGCACACAACTTGAGGTTTATAACCTATCGTGTTGACATATTCTGTGCCCATTCCAGTTAAAGTTGGCTTTGCATATGAGTTCTTAGAGTTCTCAATTGGTTGCACAACAACTTGGAAGCAATGGCAGGCCCTTGAGCTGCCAGGTGGCAAGAAATTAAGATTGAGTTCAGTCCATATGAGTTTGGATTTGTCATTATCCTTGTCTTGTGACTATGGTTTTGACAATTCACATGGATAAGAACACATACACCATTAAATCTAAGGGTCATAAGGTTTCTCTCCGATTCATGAAAATGATGGTGAGGAAACACTTCCACCAAGTAGATTTGAAGTAGATAGCAATTGTGATATTTGCATTCTCAAAGTCGTTAGTGGAGCTGTATGGTTAACCGGCACACTAACATGGACTTGTGAGAAGTGGCAAAGGTCTAAACAATTGAGACTATGATTACGGCATCCCTTTTCATAGTTCTGAAATTGTTTAGACACACCTGTGAACGATCTAAGATAAGGTGTATGATATTGATAAAGTTTTATCAAAGCAATCTAGTATCAGAAATCTGAACTTTGGTAAGAAAGTCAATAAAGTATTGTTTTTTCTAGAAGTTCAACTGATTTCTGAGTACATGTCAAAGCTAGAGGGAGCATAAGTGTTATGCTAATAATCATCATGTTAGTGGGAGCATGATAATTATGATAAAGGTTGCAAGTTAGCAATGTTAATTATAGAAAACAAAAGGTTTCAATTGGGAAAAAGTTGTTTTGCTATAATTAAGGGAGAGGAAATTATACTTCATCTCAAATCTAAAGGCTTAGATTGATGTTTTAATCGTATTTAGTCAAGTATATATATGAATGTTATGTTGGAATGGCTCAACATAAGAAAATTCTAATATAGGGTCCATTATTTGCGTTCTAAAATTCGATTATGATTACGACATCCCTTTTCATAATCTGAATTATGAGAACTTGGCAAATTGAAATGGAAATATTATAGCAAAAGACTGGTTTACTCTTTATGTGATACATCATGAATCGTGTCCCATATGCTTCGGATATAGGATCGATTGCATGTGCTATATTCATCCTTTCTAAAATTTTCCAAATGCCTGGGGCATTAAGAAGGGAAAAGGTCTAGAATTGGATATGACTAAAAGGATTAAACAATTGTCGAGGACAATCTAAGGTTTACCAAAGATTGGTTGCTCAAGGACAGTTAGAAGTATAATGATAATTCTGGAAGGACCATATTGACATAATCTGTAAGGATGAAACTCTTGTTCAGAAGTGATAGTCAAAATGGAATATGGAAATGTTTCAAAGTTAGAAATTATTCAATTTGTGTAAGATTAGGAAACTTAATGCAAGAAGGATGTTTCCAAGGAGTTGATCTCCTTTGGATTGCTCTGTAATGTTTTTTGTCAAGTCTATCTGACTTTGTGCATAATCATTACAAGAGGATCAATGCATATAAGTTTAGAATCTAACAGATTTCAGTAAATGGCATGAATTTGGAATTCTTGCATTTGCAGTAAGGATTTGGGACTATGAAAAGAGGATCATTGAAGTTATGTTCAATTGATCTATTTCACAAAGTAAAGATCATAGACAAACATAGTATGCATACTTGGTGTATGGCATGACTAGTGTTTAGAAAACATAGTGTACATGCTTGGAGCATGGGACAACTATTGTTTTAAATTCAAGAATAAAGTTGATAGCTGAAACAGTATACAATGAATAATGTGTAATCATATGGTGATAAATAAAAGGTGTTTTATTTATGTTCATAGGTTTTGATACCATATTCGATTTAATTATTCTTGTGTTTCATTTTGCATGTTTTGACTTCCAGAATAAACTAGGTCATTGTTCTGGATGACTAAGTTATTCAAACCATCCACAGTCGGTCATATGTTGGAAGTAGATATGAATTAAGACTGTCATGGGTTGGCTTGTAGAGGTCTAAGATGTTGGACAAAGGGCTACAACACTCATGAGTGCTCATAAGTTCTGAGTATTGGATTCAACCCGCGCTCATTGGAATCACTTCATGGATTTTATCACGAGTGATCATGAGACGATAATATCTTATATTCTTCAAACCTAGAGATATGAGTTGTTACTATGAGTTGGTTATACATTGATTGCACGAAAACGCATTGGTAACTCGATGTTATAAAACGTGCCTTTGTGTATGATTCAACAAGTAGTAGAACAAGCCATATGAGTCGAAGTTTATCCATTCCTTTTACCTTCGGGATAAAAGCGATATCTGTGGGCCCCTCGATGATTTGGTGATGACAAACGTAAGTGCTCGGCCGGGCCTGTACTGATTTGATTTGTTCAATTAGTCAGTCGTCATAAATCGGAAATCAGGAAACAACAAATGGACAGAGAGAATGATTATAATCCATGTCTCAGTCCATATGATATCTAGAATGGAGGAATATATGATCCCTTATCTAATGGACATGTCATTTGATTTGTTCAGAGTTTGACAGCGGCTTTAAGAGCTACGATTGCTAGTCGGGATCTTGGAGTCATACTTGAATAATAGTTTTAGACTTATCCAAGTGGGAGACTGTTGGATTAGGTGTCTAAGCCCATAACTATTATTGGTATGTATTCGACCCGAGAGTAGCATGGTCCATTTGGGTTGCATATCATCAGGACAATTTGTTAGGATGGACTTTTGAGAGAAGGTTATTTATGGTTTATTAATATATTATAAGTAATAATATATTAATATGAAATCATATGTTTTAATTAGTAGTGATCAAGAATTAATTTGGAATTAATTTAGTGGTCGAAAGAGACTAATTAAATCTATGGGGACTAATTATGATAATTAGTTATATTTATATGTGTTGGGCTTATGATCCATGTTGGACCAAGTTTATGTATGGATACATAAAGAGTTGGGCCACATGAACCATGGATCATAAAACCCATGGGTATGGATTTGGGTTATATCCATGACCCTAGAAATTCCACATATAAATAGATACTTCATTGCCCAAAATCGCCACTTGTATCTTTTTAGAGTTCATGGTGTCTTTTGTGTGCATGGAATTCTCTCTCAAGTTCATCCTTTGTCCATGGTGTGTTGTGATTCCATTTGAGGCATCCACACTATTGGGGCTAAGCTCTTTAAGGCCAAATACACCAAGAATTCAAGCTCCATCAAAAGGTATGTCATGCTAACTAGTATATTATAATTTTATGTTAAATGCATGCTAGTTGTAAGATTAATACCTTGGAAACCATTTGCATGTATAATTAGTGAAAACATAGATCCAAGGTATTTAGGGTTGTATGTGCACCATGGGATGTTGTAGTATACCAAAACCCAACATGATCTTGATGAGGTAAATCAACATTCTCCTTCTGACGATGACTTAACGATTTTTGATGAGGATGAAGAATCTAGTGGCTCTCACCACTCAACCTCCAAGCCAAAATCGAAGAAGAAGAAGAAGAAGAACGCGGTGACACGAAAAGAATTCCTCAGTCTTCAAGCCAAGGTCGATCAGATCCTTGTTGCGGTAAAGCCCACTCAACTGCAAGCAGAAGACATTCCTGGACCGCAATCGTTGATCGAAAGAATTGAACGACTGGAAACCCGTGAAAGGTTGGCTGCTGAATGCATCTCTCTAAAGGTTGAAATGGGGATCCGATCCCTAGATATAAGTCGCCAAGCTGACCATAAGCAATTCATGGCTGTTGCGGAGCGCCTCATCTCTGAGGTATCCGCAATCAAGAAAGACTTACAAGCAGCCATTGCGGACCAGTCAACTCAATCTCAAAAGCTGATAGTTGAGACTCACACTGCATATGAGTCCACTATCTCAGTTCTTCAAGCTACCATCAACAGACTTCAACGCTCTTTATCATCAAACTTTCATGGCCCAGAGATTCTTCAGCTGACAAAGGAAATACATCGACTACTCTTCAACACCGCCATCCCCAACAATCAGCAACTGGCTGATGTTCTCAAAGCACAGTTCCAGGAAGTATTTGCCAAAGTCGATGGTCTCAGACAATGGCTTGAGGATGCTCCGGTGTTGCATTCCTCAAGAGGGGGAAGTGATGATGAAGACCATCACTCCAATAGCATTTCGCACCTCCATCACTCCAACAACATTTCGCACCATCAAAGCCCCCCATCATAAATGAAAAAATTCCCTCACCGCAACCATCTCTTCACTCAAATCCAAGCCATCATGCGCCACCGCAACATCAGTCTCCACCGCAGAAGGAAATCACTCAAAACCCTCCCTCTCCTAAGCGACCAGAGACTCCTCCCCACTTCAAAAATCTTGCTTCAAACATGTCATCCGAACACTCTGATGACTCCCCCACAACCGAACAGAAAAAGAAAGACTGGAAAGCAGCCAAGTTTGCGGAGCTCATCTGGAGAGAAAACGGATTCGACATCACTATGGATGAATCCTTAGTGAATTCCTGGATCAATCCCCACCGCAGACTGCTTGATGATGACTACAAACCCTACCTTACCTATGCTGAACCCCCTTCTGATGGCTATTGGGATGTTCCAATCTCTCCCAATGCTAAATACTTTACTATATTTGAGCCATTTGACCGCAACCTGCCCGACCACAAGAGACTGCCTATGGAATTCGAAAGACTTAATCGGTTCTATGCCAAACATGCGTCTTCCATAGAGAAAATATGGTCTAACGATAGACCATCCGCAGTCAAGAATTACAAGCCCCGGAAGTTCGTGAAAGCTGACTTCATCCAATACACTCTCACAAGAAGGGATCACGACTATGTCCGCACCCAAGTTGACTTCCCATGCATGAACCCTGAAGAAGTCTTTCTCATAGCAAAGGTGTTCCAGAACAAGTCGGAGAAGCATCCGAAGATGAAGATAGCACTTGAGAGGGAAAGTATTTTCTTGAAGGAAACTGTCTGTGACTTTGCAAAAATCGATGCAGACATTCACCATGCCCTAGCCAAGAAATTTGATCTCCCACCACTTGACCCCGCACCAATGATCACTGAAGGATTTCAAGAAAGATCCCTAGGTGCAACAAACTTCCCAGATCTTGGAGTCATCTTCAAACGGAAACTCAATGATACTAAGTACTTCATTCCGATGACTGCCATGAATTGCCTCACAAGAAAACAAATTGAAGTTTGTCGAACTGCAGTTCAAAAGTCTAAACACACAACTGCCGAAGTCAAGTTCGAAATTCTAAGAAGGATCACTTGGTTAGAAAACATCAGGAAGTTTTGGTGGATATTAATCAAGTTTCTAAAACTTGATAACTGAAGAGAAGTTAAAGAGGTCACTTAGGGGGAAATTGTTGAATCATGAAAAGTGACCCTCTTGAACTTCAGCCACCGCAGCCATCAAGCATCCGCAGTCAAGGTCTCATCAGCAACCTCTCCCGGAGTCATCATCAACCGCAGTCAAAATTAGTTACTAGATTACTTTACTTTATCTTCTTGTATTGTAATACTCTCTATTGTCCAGTATGCCTTGCATGGCTACTCTTAGAGACGTGATCTAATTACGCATAGAGAGTTCTTTAGATCATAACTGAATATTATCTCTCTTTGGAGCAAGTCACTTGTGACTTAATCACTAAGTTTGATCTCACTTATTAACTTGGTTTGAATGGATTCCTCGTTATGAATCAACTTATGTGTATACTTGATATAACAACTGTTGTCATTTACATTTCCTTACTTTTCCGCAACTAACTTTCTAACTATCTAACTCTAACTTATTTATATTATTGTTGAGCTTTTAGATCCTTCGAGATAAACTATTCCGCAACTATACTTGTTCTAACGTTTGTTCAAGTGTGTCTCAAGTTTTTCTCTCAACAGTATGAACTGAACCTCTAAACTATACCTATTATAGTTTACTAGTATGTTTGTTTGAACTGTTACTACCTTGAATAAAAGACTCATTTATCTACTAAGTTATGATTGTACTTTAAAAACGAAGCTTTATAAACCATAAAGTAACATAACTTTAAAAGAGTTTTTGCAATGAGTTGATCACTTATAAACACATAAGCAATCCTTTAAAATGATATTTATCACAAAACATTTACACAATTATCAATGTGTTCAACTTGTATTCCCCCCCCCCCCCCTTAAAATCATTTAAAACATTTAAAAGATTGATTATAGGGGTATGAACTCACCTTATGTGGGTGATTCAATTGAAGATTCGCGTAAGGATGAGAAATTCCACGAATGAACTCTCGAGACACAAACAAGTCCTAAATGACATATAATGGCATATATAGGCATGTAATTAGTGTTTTACACAACTAACATGCAAGGAAACACCCTTAGGGACTAGGAAACACTTGAAATGAAGTGTTGAAATCGCATGGGATTGACTAAAAGGGGTTTACGGCCACACAAGGGAGTGTACGGCCAAGGGTTGTACGGTCAAGGAGTGTACAGCCATACACTCATGGAAGAAGCATGCAAAAGAGGTGTTTACGGCCCTATCTAGCATCCATTAAGGGTTCATGATCCTATGTTGGGACATGAGATGAGTTTGCGGCCAAAACATGCACCAAACAAGGGTTTACGGCCATACAAGGGTGTACGGCCGTACACTCTTGTTGTTCATGCTAAAATAGTTGTTTCTAGGGTGTTAATCAAGAGTTTCTAATGTATACTAAGTATATGGAAAAGATACTTACAATTTGGAAGCTTGAAGGAGGTTCACGGCCACCAAGAACTAGTGTGTGTTCTTGGTGAAATGGATGAAGGTTTGAAGATCTATCATAAAGAGGTGTTTTCATGGATGAATCATGACATGTTTAGAAAACTAAGGAGGATATCAAGAAAGATGGAAGAATCACTTACCACTTTTGAAGATTAGAAGGAGTGTTCTTGATGATAGTTGAGAGATATTGGAAGTTCTTGAGGTGAAAGTGTAAGAAATGAAGAGAAAGGAAGGAATACCCTACATAAGGGCATGATTTCACGGCCACCTTGAGTGTACGGTCGTACACCCATGTGTGCGGTCGTACACTCCTCTTATTGGAGTGTTTGGCTCAAATGTAACACGATGATCCTAATTTAACACTTCATGACACTAAATCCTTATGTGAACTAGGCTTAGAACCCATTAAATGATGCCTTATAATGCTAAAAAGTAGCAGAAATGAGTCTGACTCTTGATTGATTGGCTGGACTTACAAGATAAAAAATTTCGGGTTGTCACAGACCGAAACACGGTCTTCTCCACGTCCCCCTCCCTCAATCTGAGTTGATGGTACCTGGACCTCAGATCTATCTTGGAGAACCAAGATGCTCCCTGCAACTGATCGAAAAGATCATCTATTCGTAGAAGTGGATAACAGTTCTTCACCGTTAACTTGTTCAGCTCCCAATAATCAATGCACATCCGGTGTGAACCATCCTTCTTCTTGACGAAGAGAATCGGTGCTCCCCACGAAGAACTGCTCGGACGGATGAACTGCTTGCCTAGAAGCTCCTGCAGCTGAGATGACACCTCCTGCATCTCTGGCGGTGCCAATCAGTACGACACCTTGGCAACAAGGGCCGCACCTAGCACAAGGTCGATCCTGAACTCGAGCTGCCTCTCAGGAGCCACTCCGGGTAACTCCTCCGGAAACAGATTAGCGAAATCTCTAACAACTGGAATATCTGAAACTAAGACCTGCTCCCCGACCCGCATATCCACCACATACGCTAAATAACCCACACACCCGTGCTGAATATACTGTCGAGCCCTGGTAGCTGAGCAAAACCCTAAACCCAACATGGTACCCTCACCATAGATAACCTGTTCTCCACCACTTAGGGTTCGAACTACTACACAATGACCCTTGCAGTCAATCATGGCACCAAAACGACTCAGCCAGTCCATACACACTATAACGCAAACATCCCCCATGCGAATCGAAATCAATTCAATCGGAAAAGACACCCCGAACATCTCTAGAACGCAACCCCGATAAACTGATGAAGCAGAAACCCCGTGTTCGTTGGCGATGGAAACTCGCAATGGACACTCTAGCTCTCCTAAGGGCAAACCAAACTCCTTACTAAAAGATCAAGAGACAAAAGACCGACTCGCCCCCGCTTCAAACAGTACTAGAGTAGGCAAAGAGTTCACTAAGAACGTACCTAACATAGGTACAAACACATTAGCATACAATAAACATAATCAATGAGATAAAGGATAGAAAACATACCCGCCTCCACATCTGGCGTTGCCGTGGCCTTCTCAGCGGTGAGCTAGAAAGCGCGTCCACGAGCCCTCGGGGGCTCTACTCTGCCCTGACTCCAGTCTGTGATCCTCAATGTGGCTGGCACGGGATCCTGCACCGGCTTGGCGGCAACGGACAGTTAGCCTTCACGTGGCCAACCTGATCACAATGGTAACAGATCCTCATGCTCGGAACCGGGGCAGACTGGCGACAGTCCCTCGCATAATGCCCCTCCTTTCCACATTTGTTGCACCCACTACTATATCGACATGCTCTAGAATGAACCTTCCCGCACTTCCCACAAGTACGGCTGCGCTGACCTCCAGACCTAGAATCGGCGGTCTTGGACCGCTTCGGCGCCGACTGCGACTGCGTCGGGGCCTGCCTCTGCTATTTCAACTGCAACTCAATCTCAAGCTCACGCCGCCTAGCGGCTTCCTCTAACTCCAGTAAAGTATCACAATGTTCGGTAGCAACGAACTATTTTATGTCAGTCTTGAGCTTGCTTAGATAACGAGTCATCTGAGCCTGCTCGGAAACAAACTCCGGGCAAAACATGGCCCTCTCGGTAAACATCCGGGTGATCTCTGTCACCGTCTCCGATCCCTGTCTCAAATCCAGAAACTCCTGATCCAACCTCTCTCGCTCAACCCTAGGAATGTAGCAATTGCAGAACATCTCCCTGAACTGATCTCATGACACTGCAGCTCTCTGCTCATCATAGTACAATCCCGTAATCAACCTCCACCAATTTTTCGCTCCAGACCTTAGCAGGTTCAGAGCGCACCTGACCTTCTGGTCAGCAGGACAGGAACAAGTAAAGAAACATCCCTCCACATCAAACAGCCACCTCATGGCTACAATCGGGTCCTGAACTCCATCGAAAGTCGAGGGCTTCGTGTTATCGAAGTCCCGATACTGAAACACTTGTCCTGGGCCAACACCCACAGTCGCCACAGTTGTGGAGGTTGTAGCAGCAGTAATCTCAGCAATGGTTGCGTATCTTTCATCAAAATACTCCATCATCGCAGTCTTGATAGACCCGAGCATCTCCGGAATCGGTCTTCGGACAATCTCAACCACCTCCTCATGGATGATCTCCCTGACGCGATCCTCTATCAATGTTGGCCTATCCTGGCTTCCAGCTCCCGATCCTGACCCGGATCCGGTCTTAAATCGCCTCGTTGTCACCATACTGAAAATATACCAAGAAGATATCAGACATTCCATATCATAACGGGGAACCGACTCCCAACAAAACCTTGTGGGTTGTGACTTCCTTGTTATGCGTATGGGTCTTGTGCTTTCAGTAGCACGGGCCCATACTACCTTCCACACCTACCCATATTTTTCTCAAGGATCATCACATCAACCTAACAATACACATAAGCATATGAGAGCACTCAATCCACACTCCTAGAGGAAGGCAAAACATCTCACAACTGCCCGACTGACCCGCACAACTCATCCATGAAACTTCCACCAACCCTGCAACACTCATGTATGCTAGCCATACATAGCGTTGGACCCTATAGACATTCGAATATCTGATCCTACCCTAATCCCTTCATCAAACAATAACAGGAAATAAGGCCAAACCAAACATTCTCATGCTATAAGATCTTAGTTATGTACAACTATGATGCATGCATTAAGCAACTACAGTATTGATGTCAATTTCATATAAAGAAGAACCCTAGGCCATCAGGCATCATACAATCAGACAATTCTATTATGCAATTCTAGAAGATCCCAACCCTATCACTAGCATGCTGTTCTAACATATCACAGTATCAAATAATAGTAAAGTATTTTGGGGTTTACTTACTGGCTCCGGCTGATCGTACACATCGCATCCTCCTCTAATATTTTGAAAACCATTTGAAAATCATTTTGAAAACCTTTTGAAAATCCTTTTTTCCTTAGATTAAGATTGGATTTACACCAGTTTTCATCCAATTCACTCAAACAAAGGCTCTGATACCGACTTTTAACATCCATAAAATTCATATAAAATTTAAACTTTTTAAACATTTCAAAACCATCCATTGTTTACCAATTGTTTTCAAAATAATCCAATATCAGAGTTTTCCTAGAAGATACGACATGAAAAACGATGAGGTTCAGGATCAAGCCTTCGCCTTCCAGTGATCATCTGATGTACGTAAAACAAAATCCACAACGGTAAGCCAGAAGCATAGTGAGTTTCCCCAAAATACCGATACATAACAAATAGTACACATAATAACAATAACAACACGTAATGGGTCCACAGCTCTACAGACTGGATTACCCCTGAGCCCACAGTATGAGTCTGGCATGCCCTCCTGGCCCTCGGCCCATATATCGCTTGTCTCGAGCCCACAACATAAGTCTGGTTTGCTATCGGCCCACAACTTATGTCTGGCTTGCTCCCTAAGTCATCAGATTGGAATACAGTGTTTAGCCCTCAGTACGAGTATGGCATGCTCGGTCCGACCCTCAGCTTGTATCTGGAATGCTTAGGAGTCCTCAGTATGAGTCTAGCATGCTCTCCCTGGCCCTCAGCTCATATCTGGTATACTCCAGCGTTTTTTTGGCTACAGCATGCAGCAGTACAACCTCAACCCAACCCACACAACATGTTGACATGTAACAGATAAATACACATATAGATAATCAGACAGTATCACAGGTAGTCCTACAAATCTACTAGACTACCATATCAAACTAGCATGCATGTCTAACTCACACTCAGCATATCAATAACTACTGGGATATAAATCCAATGGGTCGGCCTTAGTGCCTTCGACCCCTAAGTATAGTGAGGAAAACTCACCTCACAAGCAGCACTGAACGATAAGGTCAAACTCCTAAAACGCAGCCCCAAACTCAACTGCCTACAACCACCATGTGATCAACTCCATTAAAAATCCTGAGATACCCAAAATACCCTAAAGGTCAAACTTGGTCAACCATGGTCAAGTCAAAGTCAACAGTTAAGGTCAACAATCCATGTTGACCCAACTCGTCGAGTGCATCTACTGACTCGTCGAGTTCCTTCATATCTCAGAAAATCATGAAAAGCCAAACAATCATTTCCTTCTACTTCCTCTAAGAACACCAAAACACACACTAATGGCTCAACGATGCTCACAAAATGGATTACGGATTTCTAGGTACGAAAATGGGGATGTAGGTTAGTGAATGAAAAGGTCTTAACAGCTAAGGATGTTTAAATAGGCTCTAAACCCTAAAACTTAGGGTTTGTCCTTCAACCACGTACGCCTAGCGTACCAAACGTTATGCCCAAAATATGCCATCTGCTCACGTGTTTTATATAAGTGCCACATGGGACCATTTTGTAAACAATTTTCATAATAAGGGTAAGGGTCAAAAGTGTAATTACCTAGAAACTGAGATGTTACAATTCTCCCCCACTTGAATCAGACACCTATGTTATCTCATGTTCAGATTCAGCTGATCCATGAGATATCACAAATTCTTGTGATCCATGTAGATGTTACACCAGACCCCATATAGAAAATGCCGCCAAATACTGAGACTGGACACCATTGCTCCGAACTCCAGATCTTGTGTCGGATACCAAACTTCATGCGGCTTTAACTGCCTGGAAGCATAAGCAATCACTCTCCATCTATACATCAGAACTGACCCTAAACCAGTGATGGGTGCATCACGATACACCACAAAATCCTCAATACCCCTAGGGAGAGTCAACACCAGGGCCCCACATAACTTTTGTCTCAGTGTCTCGAAAGTAGCCTGCTGCTCAGGCCCCCAGCTGAAATCCACGCCCTTCCTCGTCAAATGATTGAGGGGTACTACGACCTTGGAGAAATCCTAAATGAATCTTCGATAATATCCTGCTAAACCCAGAATACTCCTGATCTCCGAGGGAGACTTCGGAACCTCCCACTGCATGACGGCCTCAATCATGGCCGGGTCGACCAAAATCTCGTTTTGGTTATCAAGGTGTCCAAAGAACTGGACCTCCTGTAACCAAACTCACACTTCGAGAACTTGGGATGTAGTCGTTCCCGTCTCAAAACTCATAGAATCTCTTAAAGGTGTTGCTCATGGTGCTCCATGATCTTGGAATAGACCAGGATATCATCAATGAAAACAATGACTGAACAATCGAGCATCGACCTGCACACTCGATTCATCAAATCGATAAATGTCACCGACACATTGGTAATCCCAAACGGCATCACTACGAACTCGTAATGACCATAACGATTTTGAAACGTGGTCTTCTCCATGTCTTCTGCTCTAACCCTCATCGGATGATATCCTAACGTCAAATCTATCTTGGTGAACTAAGATGCACCCTACAACTTATCGAAGAGGTCATCAATCCGCAGAAGTGGATAACGGCTTTTCATCGTTAACTTGTTCAACTCCCGGTAATCAATACACATCCGGTGAGAAACATCATTCTTCTGAACAAACAATATTGGTGCTCCCGACGCGAAGTGCTCGGTCTAATAAATTGCTTGCCCAACAGCTCCTGAAGCTGAGAGGACAACTCCTGCATCTCTGGTGGTGCCAATTAGTACGGCGCCTTAGCAATCAAGGCCGCACCAATGACGAAATCGATCTTGAACTCAACCTGCCTCTCAGGACGCACACCGGGTAATTCCTCCGGAAACACATCTCACAACTCCCTAACTACTCGCACATCTGAAAGTGAAACCTCCTTCCCAACCCGAGTGTCAACCATATATGTCAGATAACCCATACACCATGCTGCAGATACTGCCGTGCCCTGGCTACAGAACAAAAGGCTGATTTAACCCTGGTATCCTTTCCATAAATAACAACTTTTCCCCCACTTGAGGTTCGAACCACCACTAGTTGTCCCTCGTAGTCAATCATCGCACCAAACCTGCTCAACCAATCTATCCCTACTATCATGCATACATCCCCTTAGGAATAGGGATCAAATCAATTAGGTAAGACACCACAAAAATTTTCATAACACAATTTCGATAAACGCTCGATGAAGAAACCCCGTGCTTATTGGCGATGGACACTTGCAATGGGCACTCTAACTCTCTAAGAGTCATATCAAAACCCCTACTATAATTTTGAGACACAAAATACTGACTCGCACCCGAGTCAAAAATGTGACAACACGGAACTTCTATCTTGTACACTTAGACAAATGCAATCAATGCTAAACTTGGTTGTTGACCTCTTGTGTTGTTTAAGGGTTCATTTAAGTGTTCTAAGCTTGAGTATAACCAAGGTTGAGTTTAGGAATGAGTCAGCAAGACATAGAGTGACAAAATCAGGCCATACACACCCTTAGGGGGAGTGTACGGCCGTACACATGGGTGTGCGGCCGCACACTCACTTGTAGACATCATACCTACCCCTATATAAAGGGTAGACCCCTTTCCTTTCATTCTTTTAACACCTTCGCAGCATACAACATCATTTCTCTCAAGCTTCTTCAACCACAAACCCTCCAAAGCTTCAAAACGTGAGTAATCCATCCTTTAGCATATTGTGCTTGAGGAACCACTTGATCTAAGCCTTGAATCATCAAGTCCCGACATGTTCTTCATCTATTTGAAGGAGTGCGGCCGCACACCCCCTTATGGTGGCCTCACACTCCTAAAAGACCCTCCAAAGTGAGAGTTTGACTTCCATACTAGAGATAGACATGGCCCTAGCCTTGTTGCATCTTGGAAATTGCATTTTGGACATCATCTTGTGGGGTGTATGACCGCACACACATGTGTACGGCCGCACACACCCTTTTGCGACCACACACTCAAGTGTGCGACCACACACCCTAGTGTGCGACCACACATACACATTCTAGGACCACAAACCCATTTTTAAGACTCTAAACTTGTACTACAACCAAGTATGGACCTAGAACACTTCATGGATGCAAGTATGGACCTTGAAACACCTCAAATACACCTTCCAACATGAGTGTACGGCCGCACACCTCTTGGGCCGCACACCCATGGCCGAACACACCTTTAAGGTGGCCATACACCTCCCTCATGCAATCCTTTAAGGTCCTAACACTTAGTGCAAGTAGTTCCAAGTTCTTAGAGTGGTTCTCCATCACATTTAGTGGTGAAATACCTTCATTTGACTCCTTTATGTAACATTACATCTTAATTAGGATCAAATCGTGTTCAAGGCTTCACTTGAACATCCAGCATTCCGTATCAATCCCTCATTCAACCACTTACCCGAGGTGAGTTCATACCCCTACGCTTTTCCGGGTTTTCATGTTTTCAGGGGGGAATACAAGCAAAAGCATAAGGAATCTTGTGCTCAAAATATATTATTATTTTGATTAAGATATTTATATTTTCAGTATACTTTGAACATGGAAAACAGTTTTACCGAACGGTTAAGAAATCAACTCACAAAAATAGTTTTCAAAACTAGGGCAATGAACTTATGAATCATAAAGTAAAATGTATCATTTTATAAAGGATTCATGTTAATTACAAAAAGGGTTTTCAGTATTATTACTTGTAAATTTGTTAGTCTAGTTGGAGACATGTCCTTGGTAACACTCACCACTGAAAACATAATGGAGGACTAGCACTTATAACCAGAATCTCTTGTAGGGAGAGCGTGATTGTTGTGTATAGATCTATACGAGACTGACTATCCCGCACCTTACTGCTAGCTACAGTAGGACCGGCAGGTCTACGGGTGACAAAGTCATAAAGGATACTAGCCCCGATTCGTGCCATATCAAGTTAATGTATGGTCATAAAACTCGCAATATAGATAACAGGAATTTACTTTTGTAGTAATGAATCAAGTGAACTAACCTCAAAGTAATAAGCGATTTAATTACTGGAGGGTATTAATAATACCTTAAAGATTTAGTTCATCACGTTTTCTTTTTATTAAATTTATTTAAGTAATAAGGCTAATATACCTCACTGGGAGTAACCAGGGTTTTTAAAAGAAAACTACGTTTATCGGTATAAGTATGATAGATACTTGTACACCTCAGTTTAGAACGGATAACCAACCATCAACTTTTAGGTAAAATATAGGATTTTCCCGGGATAACACAGCTTTTTCATAAACGGATTGTTTAACAGGTAGCCAACGGATATTCATATTCATTCCACGACTCCTTGGATTATACATATCTTGTATGAATCTGGAAGTCATGGAAGGAATGGGTTTTCAAACACGTTTTTCATAACAAAATATAGGATTTTCTTGAGGAACACTTTTCAAAAGGATCAAAGAATATTTTTCCACCAAAACTAAATGCTTATGAACTCACCAGCTTTATGCTGATATTTTTCAAAACTGGTTGTATTCTCAGTGAATTAGTAGACAGGTACTTCCAGGAATTTGGAGAAGTCGGAGCGTTAGAGTCACGTCTTTCTATTTTACTTTTGATATGAACAAAACTATGTATTAAACAATGTAAACCTTTTTCATATATGTATTCAATGTCTAGTTGTGTTTACTACGCTTGCTATGATACAACTGTTGTGATACTACGCATGATGTCCTCCACCCCAGAACGTTTCCGTCGTTTCGGTTTTGGGGTGTAACAGATTGGTGTCAGAGCCCTTGTTTATAGCGAACTAAGTATATCGAACCTTACATGGTATACAACTGTAAATATTAAGGGGCCTAAGTGCTCTAAACTAAAAGTATACTTTCAAAAATATAAGTATTTTTGTAGAAGTATACAAGTATACCTAGGTACCTGAATCCGTGTCATAGGTAGAGCAACACAAAGGTATTTGGATGTTGGAACACTGCGGTTAAACCTGGGCAGTTATGTAATCTTGTCTAGGGTCAATATAGTCTGATCAACTATATTTAGTCGAGACAGGACCAACATGTGCTTGGGAGTGACTGTGGTGTTGCAGCAAGCCTAAAACTTACCTAAATACCAGAAGAGTTCTAGAGCCAAACATAAGGATTAAAATACTATAGGAGTATTTTAGGATGCTATAACGACCAAGCCGGAAACTTACCCAAGGATCCATTCTTCAAGGATTGTTCATGTAGCTATAATACATTGGAAGTGTTATTAAATTCGATGCCTATTTACTATTCCTTTACCATCACCTCGCATAGATAGCATGGCTTGATTCCTTCTTCCTGGCGACCCGTACTTTCCCAACCAAGGAGATGGTGGATGGATCGAGCCAGAGCCAGAAGGAAAACATGAAATTCCTTTGGACGATGACTTTGCCGAACCATTTACTGAAGAGACTGACTCGGAACCCGAAGTCGATAACTTACCTCCAGTGGCCCCAATACCTAACCCTCGAGTTGAATTCCAAGGTCCAACGCCCATGTGGGTCGGGAGTTTGAATAGGTGGAGACACGAGTAAGACCAACCCCTCCCATACGACGGAAACCGCAACTTCTACAATCTGAACGAAGGAGGCCCCGCGGACAGGGCCATTCAAATCCTGATACGCCGAGTGGCTCGCAATGTGGAGCTAGGTATGGCAACCCTGCAACGAGCTGTGGAGCTCGAAACGAATTCGAACACCAACATTGATCGCATTCGTCGCCTCGAGATTGCTCATGCGAGAGCTGCAAGGAAAAATGAGGCTTTGCAGCGAGAGTTAGCTTCAACCCGAGCCGAAGTCATAGAGCTCTGAGCACGCCAGTCGGTGGAACGCCAGCTAGCCGAATTAAGGTTTCACTAGAGGAGTACCCGTCGCCGATAGGGGAATACTCTACTCATTCTTCCTTTTTGGTCTAAGGAATAACTTTCATATTTATGTTCTAAGTAGCTCTTTTCCGTAAGCATCTCTGTCTTTCATGTTGCCAAGATTATTTTCTGTTAGAATGACTTAGACCTATAGTTAGGCCAAGAGTTCCAAAACATGTGAAATCTCAGTTTCAGTTATGATGGCAACAATTGTATTTCAGTTAAAGATTATCATTGTCAAAGTATATATTAGATCGGTAACATCCAAATTAAGAAAATTTATCAAAGTCCTGCCGCTGTTCGTCCTTAAAGCATGTATTATAGGAGGTACTCTTACCTTAGACGATCATTCCTTTTCCCCATCAATTTCATATCAGTCTCCAAAAAAAGCTTCAATGTCCTAATCGGCATGGGCCGATTGAGCCTCCCATCGTGCCAATGTCCTTTGCTTCGAGAAAGCGATTCGTCTCAACCATTCCTCCGACGAGGTCCTTGCTGGTTTCAGTGATAAGGCTGTTCGAACCTTCGTATCAGTTCCTGCGCCAAAGCCCAGAAGTATCTCCGAAAGGGATACTACGCATTTCGGGCTCATGTTGTCAATGAGACGCAAAAAGTTAAAGAGCTCGAGAGCATCTCCAAAGTCTGCAACTTTCCTGATGTCATTCCCAAAGACATTCCAGGGATTCCTCCCGAGCGTCAAGTTGAATCCTGTATCGACTTGATTCCCGGAGCTACTCTTGTAGCTAACCCTCCATATCGTCTGGAGCCGGAGAAAATGGGAGAGTTACTCAGCCACCCCGATGAGTTGAGCAACCAGGAGTTCGTAAATTTATTGTATGTGAACTTTACTGTGTTCAAATCTATTCTATTCTTGCTAGGACCACATCATGGGGATGTGGGTCGAATCAATGAGAGTCAGATATCAAAACGGACGGTCTCAACGCATAGATAAACATTTAGGATATATCCAGAGGCAACCATTGTTGCTCACAAACTTCTTTTCTTGACATATAGCAGATCATGCCTTCGAAGAGACGTAACCAACCCACCGGTAAGACACCAATCCTCCAGATGGACTCAGCTACGTTCCAAGCTACTGTCACAGCAGCCGTAGCAGCCGCCCTAGCCGTTCTTAACGCTAACAACACAAGTGTGGGTGGATGTGTTACTGGAAATTCAAACCCTGGTGTTAACCAATCTCAACAAACCATGCCTACTAGAAAGGACACATCTGATCTCCGACCTAACATCCTGAAACGACAGTCCCAAGGAAGTTCTTTAACCCAAAGACCTACTAAAAGGCAACGAATTGGGACAGTCAATACCCCAGTCAGCCCTACTGTTCCAACCTCGACCACACCCTATTTAGGAAACCTCCCGCTCTGCAGCAAATGCTATGTCACACCCCAAAACCAGAACGGCGGAAACGTTCGGGGGTGGAGGACGTCATGTATAGTCTCACAACAATGAATAGTAGTAAACAAGCAACAACATCATCCATTGCATTAATAATATAATTTAATACAAGTGTGTTCTGTGAAGTGTATAAGACACTAAAAATGTAAATCAAAATAAAAGATGAGTCTTGAACGAGCTCCATCTTCTCAAAAACCTGGCACCGGTACTTGCCTACTGGTGACCTGAGAATACAAGTTATTTTGAAAGAGTTTATTAGCTTTAAAGCTGGTGAGATCATAAGTATTTTTGTGTCATTGTTTGTATGAAAGTGTTTGTAAGTACTTGATGTATAAAAGTAGCCTTCTACCAAGGCATCAAATGTTTGTAAATGTTTGTATCTCCTAGAAAACCCTATGTTTTCTACTAAAAGTAGCCTTCTACCAAGGCATCAAATGTTTGTATGTGTATCTCTTGTAAGAGTATGTATTTTCCCAATTCTGACTATCATTAACCAAAAATATAGTTTTTACATTACTGTTCATTGTGAGAAGATCACAAAGTGAATGCAATGGGGAAATAAAATAGTATTGTAGTGTTGTATTAAGTAACTACTGCTGTACTAACTACCTTAAACCAATTGTTATTTAAAGTACCATGTGATATGCCTGTACCATACTACCGACTAAAAACACGACGATGAAAGACGTCGGAAGAAATGACATTTGGCACCCGTAGACTTGCAAGTCCCACTGTAACTAGATGCAAGGTGTAGGATAGTCAATCCAGTATAGATCTATACACAAATTCAACGCTTTCCTTCTAGGAGACTCTGGATACAAAACGAGCCATGGCAGGTGATGCCATGCCCCGTTACGTGGCTCACATAACTGTTGTAGTGTTCTAGTATATGTATTGTATGTAATAGCTGTATTGTATGTTCTCTCTCTCTGTCTAGTATGTATGTATGTTCTCTCTGTATGTTATCATTTGTTTCTCATCACTATATGTTATGACTCATGAATGAACTGACTCATTGTATGTTTCATTGTTCTAGTAATAGTATTTGTAATTTCCTAAACTATACCTATTATAGTTTACTAGCAATGTTGTTTGTATAAATGAACATGTTTGTATACCTTTGCTACCCAAAGGTATTGGACTGAAAGAAGGAACTTTTGTATCTATACACATATACATAATATATAACTAAGATTCAAACGACCTTCGGACAAACAACTGATACCCTAAGACCACAACCAAACAAGGAACGGGAGGTAGGGTGAGTTATCAGTCCTAAGTCCTTTGAATCCTACTTATATAACTATATCTACATACATATACATTTAACAAAATGTATTAGTTTAAAAGACAAAGAAGTTTTGTAAAACCTTTTGAAGAGTTCAAATAAACATTGATGACTTGATGTCATTTCATAAAACAATTTGAAAGCAGTTTGGCATAAAGAAACAAGTTTGATAAAGAGTTTAACATGTAAAAGAGTTTGATAATCATTCTGAAGTAGTTTGTTTGATAAGACGGTTTGAAAAGTAAGAAATCCATATGTTTGATAGTCATTAATCACATGTGATTGATATAATAACTATAATGTATCTACTTGTATTCCCCCCCCCCCCATAAAAGCATTTAAAATCATTTAAAAGGTTGATTAAGGGGTATGAACGCACCTGAAGTGAGTGATGCGAATGTAAGATCGGAAAAAGGATGCTAAGTGTCAAGTGAAGACATGAGCACACACGGATCCTATTTAGCATATAAAGACACATATATGAATACAATTAGTGTTTACTCAACTAATCAGGTAAAGAATAACACTTTAAGGACAAAGAAATCCTTAAATGGAAGTGTTACAATCACTTAGGATTGCATAAAAGGGTTGTATAGCCACTTAAAGGGGTTTTCGGTCCAAGTAGTATGTTTCTTGAGGTTTTCGGCCCAAAGGGTTTTCGGTCCAAATGGTTTTCGGCCCAAAGAGGTTTTCGGCCCAAAGGGTTTTCGGCCCAAAGAGGTTTTCGGCCCAAAGAGGTTTTCGGTCCAAATGGTTGGTCGAAAACTCATGATGTTTGGTGATTTTTATGGGCTTTCCACAATCAATGAAGTGTTCTAGACTCAATACTAAGTATTAGGAAAGGCTTAAAGTCATTTTGCACCCTTCATACGGGTTTTCGGTCTAAGGAGATGCACTAGACCGAAAACACCTTTTGTTCTTGGATAAATGATGATTTCAAGACCCTAA
Organism: Lactuca virosa; assembly: GCF_052849685.1. Taxonomy (NCBI): domain Eukaryota; kingdom Viridiplantae; phylum Streptophyta; class Magnoliopsida; order Asterales; family Asteraceae; genus Lactuca; species Lactuca virosa. Next base: position 142,372,730 of record NC_136432.1, read on the forward strand.
AGCAAGAGTTTCAACTAGATAACAAGTATAGGGAAGTAATACTTACGATTTAGAGGCTAATAGAGTTGATTTTGGACCAAAACACTAGTGTGTGTTCTTGGTGTTCTTGGTGTTCTTGGTGTTCTTGAAGATCTAACCCAAAAGAGATGATTTCATGGATGAAATCAAAGGGTTGTACTAGATAAAGCTTTGAATCAACAAATTAGATGAAAGGAATTCTTACAATTTTGAAGATTGGAATGAAGAACTCGATGATACTTGAGAGAGAATGGAAGTTTTCTTGACTTGTAAAGAAAAGAATGATCAAAATGATTATACAAAGATCTTGACCGAAAACTCCTTTTTGAGGAGGTTTTCGGTTTGCTTCATGACTAGAACTTCAACCAATTCATCCTAACACTGATTCCTTTGATGTACTAAGTTTAGAATACTCGAATAGACTCCAAATAGGGCTAAAAGTTAACAAACAAGACTAACTCTGATAAATTTGAATGTTTATACAAGCTAGAAATTTCGGATTGTCACATGCAACTACCATCATCATAGAGTCTGACGAGTGCTGCATTGTACTAGATGCAAATGGAAGGGACATACCTCCCGAAGCTGTAGGACCCTAGTCAAGTTTGTCACTCTGACCGCCAATGTTGGGGGAAGTCCAACCTGTTACCTCTGTGGTAGTGTAGGACATTTCAAAAGAGACTGCCCAACGGAGAAGAACAATGAGGAAACAGGAGGAGTCTGACCTCAGAGAATGTGGAAACATTCCAAGACCCTGTCATATTTTGGTACGTTTTCGAAAACCCCAATAATTACTCATAATCGTGATTACTTTCTCGTCCAAATTAAATCACGACGTTCTTATAAGATTTAAAGCCCAACAAGTAAATTATGACAGCTTAATGAATACGTTGGAGTCAGTTGTGGTTATGCATGACTTGTATACACCAAGCGATCATAGGAAGATCTAGTAGGAACCATTTCATAAAAGGTCGTAATGTCGAAGTGTCAGAACCCCGTACTTGTAGTACCTGTCGACTTCGAACCAAACACAAAAAATACCAGATACAATCAGCTAGAGACAATCAACTAGAGGCACCAATGTGCTAACAAAACGACCCTCCCAGATTAACTTAACGCACGATTCTACGACGTCACCCTGTTTAGTCCGACTGAGTCTATGTTATACCAAACCCTTTTGTCTTAAATCGTTGATCGCAAAACTCTCGTCGCTTATAACGACAATTAGATGCGAACTTCGAAAATTCATCTTTCTTCGAAACCCGAACGTATTCATGTGAAGAGTATCATCCACAAAGAAATGGACAAAGTAAGAGAACAATCCAGACAATTGTAAATATGTCGTGGGACACTCATCTACCCTTAAAAGAACTTTCTTGAAACAACGGTGACCTTTCCAGCATCAAGGTTGCGCCGTTCGAAGCCCTCTATGGCCGAAAGTACAGATCCCCTCTGTGCTGGGCTGAGGTGGGCGACACGTATCTAGTGAAGAGTAAAGTCCCCGACAGCACCCTCACGAGTCCTGAAATTGGTGGACGTGTCCCTTGAAGTTCTCACCCTGTAAAGGCCAGATACGCTGCGAAAAGCGTAGAAAGCTAAATCCAAGATACGTTGGACCATTTGAGATCCTTGCTAGGATCGGTCCAGTAAACGTACGAACTCCATTTACCTCGAGAACTTAGCAAATTCCATTCCGCCTCCCACATATCGAATCTAAAGAAGTGTCTGTCCGATGAGACACTTGCAATTCCCCTTGATTATATCGATCTAGACGAGAGTCTACACTTCGTGCAGGAATCATTCGAACTCACGAATCAATAGGTCAAGCGAACAAAGTAGCGTCATATCCCGATAGTGAAGGTCCGTTGGAATACCAAAAGGAACTTGAATCCACTGGGAACACGAGAATCCAAGGATACAGAAGTACCTCATCTTTTCCAAATCCATAAGATATATCTTTATTCTTGAATTTCGGGACGAAATTCCCTCTAACGGGGGGATGATGTGACAACCCGAAACTTCTATCTTGTACACTTAGTCCAATGCAATCAATGCTAAACTTGTTTGTTGACCTCTTGTGTTGTTTAACGGTTCATTTAAGTGTTCTAAGCTTGAGTATAACCAAGGTTGAGTTTAGGAATGAGTCAGCAAGCCATAGAGTGACAAAATCAGGCCATAGACACCCTTAGGGGAGTGTACGGCCGTACACATGGGTGCGCGGTCGCACACTCACCTCATGGCCGCACACTTACTTGTAGACATCATACCTACCCCTTATAAAGGGTAGACCCATTTCCTTTCATTCCTTTAACACCTTGGCAGCATACAACATCATTTCTCTCAAGCTTCTTCAACCACAAACCCTCCAAAGCTTCAAAACGTGAGTAATCCATCCTTTAGCTTATTGTGCTTGAGGAACCACTTGATCTAAGCCTTGAATCATCAAGTCCCGACATGTTCTTCATCTCTTTGAAGGAGTACGGCCGCACACCCCCTTATGGTGGCCTCACACTCCTAAAAGACCCTCCAAAGTGAGAGTTTGACTTCCATACTCGAGATAGACATGGCCCTAGCCTTGTTGCACCTTGGACATTGCATTTTGGACATCATCTTGTGGGATGTACGACCGCACACACCTGTGTACGGCCGCACACACCCTTGTGCGACCACACACGCAAGTGTGCGACCACACACCCTAGTGTGCGACCACACATACACATTCTAGGACCACAAACCCATTTTTAAGACTCTAAGCTTGTACTACAACCAAGTATGGACCTAGAACACTTCATGGATGCAATTATGGACCTTGAAACACCTCAAAGACACCTTCCAACATGAGTGTACGGCCGCACACCCCTTGGGCCGCACACCCATATCCGCACACACCTTTAAGGTGGCCATACACCTCCCTCATGCAATCCTCTAAGGTCCTAACACTTAGTGCAAGTAGTTCCAAGTTCTTAGGGTGGTTCTCCATCACATTTAGTGGTGAAATACCTTCATTTGACTCCTTTATGTAACATTAGATGATAATTAAGATCAAATCGTGTTCAAGGCTTCACTTGAACATCCAGCATTCCTTATCAATCCCTCATTCAACCACTTACCCGAGGTGAGTTCATACCCCTACGCTTTTCTGAGTTTTCATGTTTTCAGGGGGGAATACAATCAAAAGCATAAGGAATCTTGTGCTCAAAATATATTATTATTTTGATTTAGATATTTATATTTTCAGTATACTTTGAACATGGAAAACAGTTTTACCGAACGGTTAAGAAATCAACTCACAAAAACAGTTTTTAAAACTAGGGCAATGAACTTATGAATCATAAAGTAAAATGTATCATTTTATAAAGGATTCATGTTAATCACAAAAAGGGTTTTCAGTATTATTACTTGTAAATTTGTTAGTCTAGTTGGAGACACGTCCTTGGTAACACTCACCACCGAAAACAGAGTGGAGGACTAGCACTTATGACCAGAATCTCTTGTAGGGAGAGCGTGACTGTTGTGTATAGATCTAAACGGGACTGACTATCCCACACCTTAATGCTAGCTACAGTAGGACCGGCAGGTCTACGGGTGACAAAGTCATAAAGGATACTGGCCCCGATTCGTGCCACATCAAGTTAATGTATGGTCATAAAACTCGCAATATAGATAACAGGAATTTACTTTTGCAATAATGAATCAAGTGAACTAACCTCAAAGTAATAACCGATTTAATTACTGGAGGGTATTAATAATACCTTCAGGATTTAGTTCATCACGTTTTCTTTTTATTAGTTTTATTTAAGTAATAAGGCTAATATACCTCACTGGGAGTAACCAGGGTTTCTAAAAGAAAACTACGTTTATCGATATAAGTATGATAGATACTTCTACACCTTAGTTTAGAACGGATAACCAACCATCAACTTTTAGGGAAAATATAGGATTTTCCCGGGATAACACAGCTTTTTCATAAACGGATTGTTTAACAGGTAGCCAACGGATATTCATATTCATTCCACGACTCCTTGGATTATACATATCTTGTATGAATTTGGAAGTCATGGAAGGAATGGGTTTTCAAACACGTTTTTCATAACAAAATATAGGATTTTCTTGAGGAACACTTTTCAAAAGGATCAAAGAACATTTTTCCACCAAAACTAAATGCTTATGAACTCACCAGCTTTATGCTGATATTTTTCAAAACTGCTTGTATTCTCAAGGAATTAGTAGACAGGTACTTCCAGGAGTTTGGAGAAGTCGGAGCGTTAGAGTCACGTCTTTCTATTTTACTTTTGATACGAACAAAACTATGTCTTAAACAATGTAAACCTTTTTCATATATGTATTCAATGTCTGGTTGTGTTTACTACGCTTGCTATGATACAATTGCTGTGATACTACGCATGACGTCCTCCACCCCAGAACGTTTCCGTTGTTCCGGTTTTGGGGTGTGACAAAAAAGCACAAGAACGGGCATGGATTTCACTACGAAGGTACTTAGCAAAATCATACACATAAGCATACCATAAAATAACTCAAAAAATAATAAATTGAAACATAGCAGTCACGACGTCTTGCGCTGCAATGGCATCCTCTACTGTGAGCTGGAAAGCACGGCGCTGAGCCCTTGGGGGTTCCACTCTACCCTGAAGTCCATCCGTGATCTGAAGGGAAGAAGTAGATGACGTCTGCATAGGCCTAGCAGCAAGCAATGGACATTGGCGACAGTCCTTCGGAAATTTTCCCTCCCTGCCGCAATTGTGGCATGCTATCGATGACCGACACATACCCTCATGAGCTCTCCCACATTTGCCACAAGTATGACCCCTATGCCCCCTAAATCATGTGTCAGTGGGCTTGAACCGCTTGGCTGTAGGTTGGGATTGAACTGCAGCCTGACGTTCCTCCCTCATCTGCGTATCTAACTTCATCTCTCGCCTCTTTGCCACCTCCTAAAGCTCGGCGAGGGTATTGTATCGTTGGGTAGACATAAACAGTCAAAGATCTGTCTTGAGTAGACTCAAGTACTGATTCATCTAGGCCTACTCGGTAGCAGCAAAATCAGGGAAAAAAGGGCCCTTTCCATGAACATCTAGGTGATCTTCGTCACCGTCTCAGTCATCTGTCTCTGATTTAGGTACTCCTGAGCTATACTTACCCTATCCACCTGGGGAACATATCTCGTACGAAACATCTTCGAGAACTACTCCCAAGTAACTACATTCCTATGCTCAGGTGTATACAAACTAGTCCCCAATCTCCATCAATCCTTTTCCCCTAACCGGAGGAGGTTCAGGGTGTACTTGACCTTCTGGTCATCCGAGCAAGAAAAGTAAAGAAGTAACCCTCCATATCAGATATCCATCTCATTGCCACAATCGGGTCCTTGACCCCGTCAAACACTGGGGGTTTCGTGTAGTCGAAGAACCGATACTGGAATGATCTCTCCCCCCCAAATCCCCACATCAGTAACAACCGTGGTAGGTGCAGCAGCACCAACTTCAGTCTATGAAGCATAACGATCATCGAATAGCTCAATCATAGTTGTCTTGAAAGACCCAAACAGCTCTTCGATAAAACTTTGGATATTAGTAGCCACCTCTGTAGCAATCAACTCTCAAATCTGATCATCAGTCAACCCTGGCCTATCCTGGCCACTTGCTCCAGATCTGGAACCAGATCCTCTCATGAACACCAGACTGAAAACGAATCAATAAATACATCTGAAAATGCCACCATTCATATTATACAATCATCACAGAGAGGCTAACCCTTAGGGTTGTGACTTCCTTGTTACGCGTGCGCGTCCTGTGCTTCCAGTAGTATGGGCCTATACTACCATCCACACCTACATGTATTTGTCTCGAGGATCATCACAAACTACCTGAAAAAACTCACAACTAGGATATTCATATATCATATCTTTACTCTCTCGAGAGTGGCTAATCATTCCTCAACAGGCCTGCTACATCTATATACTCACTCATGAAACTTCCACAAAACCTATAACCCCTCGTGCATGCAAATCATACATAACACCGGATCCCATGGACAGTTGAATACTTGATTCTACCCTAAGCCCACAAGCAAACAAGTAACAGGAAATAAGGCTAAATCAAACATTCACATGCTATAGAATCTTAGTTATGTACAACTTTGATGTTGTAGAAGAATTGTAGTATAGATTAATCGAGTATAAGAGTCAAAATCAGAGTATGAATGAACACGAGAAGTAAATAAGGTCTGGTTTAAGCTCTCATTACTTCCAATGAACACGAGTACAAAGGATAATAGAAACTGGGAAAAACTCTATCATCTACTCAATGTTCAGCTCCTATTTATAGGAGGCTGAAAGTACAAAAAAATATACTAAGGCTAGACATTCACGCTTCGTACAAACTGATGCCTTAGTAAAATACATAATCATACGAAAAAGACAATTAAACAGATTCGACATATTACAATAACATTCGACCCTACAATCTCCCCCTTTGTAATCATGTCGAATTTCTCAATTCGTGAGAATCTGTGCAGCAAAATGCATCATCCTTCATATCTCAGAATACCATGTAATAACCTTCCTCAACTCCACCTTGTCACCATCATTATTCTTCTTGCAATTATTCATACGAACAATAAAGTTCGGATATTGAGAATTGGTATATCTTTCGATCTCTGAAGTCTGAAACAAAAATCTCTTTGATTTACCATTCTTGTCTTTTCCAGCAAATACCATCCCAAAAGGTTTTAACGAAATCTCCCCATCAGCATACTTCTTTAATTCAGCTTGTGACTTCGGTAATTCCATCGCAACATTCACTTCCTTTCCCATTGCTGATGCTAATTCCACATCAGTCAATGCTAGACAATCATAGTAATTGTCTATGAAGATTTTGATATGCCTAAGACCAAGCCTTAAAACCTCTTTGTCAATCCCCTGAAATTGCAAAACCTCTATGTCTTTCAAAATCAATGCAACTTGAATCACATCATTCAAGTTCATTAGAAGGAAATCAGTAACAGTGAAATCACAAACTTGGTTGTTCGCTCTTACAACATGATACCAAAAGTTTTGTATCATATTCTCTAACAACACATCCTTCGATATGCTGATAACTTTCTTAATCTTCACTAACAACCAAATCTCCTCTGGTTCTTTTCCAATGACTGCATGAAACCTAAGTTTCATATGAATGTAATCATCCTCATTGTCGAACTTCTCCACAATCTTATATCGAGCCATTATAAACATCATTTCGTTTATTGGAAAATCAAGTTGACTCATATCAGTGTTGGTGATAGAGTAGCTTTTCTTTGGCTTCTTCTCAAAAGCATGCATATAATTGTAAGCAACCCTTGTTTCAATGTTTTCATAACTGTAAAGCTTCTTTGAATCTCCTTTCTCCATACCAGGTGGATCACTTTCACGAAGCCTCAGTATGCTTTGAATTTGCCTTTGCTTCTTCATTTCAGCTTCAATTTCGGCCTTTTTCTCTTCCTTAGACTTTTCGACAACAATCACTTTACCTTTATTTCTATCACCTTCAGAGACTTTCGGTTTTTTCGAACTAGAACTTCCTCCTTCAGTTCGTGTATTAAACACAATCCCCTTCAAAATGGGTCTTGTTGTTGTTTTGATTGCTTCAGTTGTATTTGCCTTTGAAATTATTGGAATTGTGACTTTAGTAGAAACAGCCTTCGTTACTTCACCAGTAGTGGTAGCAATCTTCTTAATCTTCTTAGGCTTATCAACCACTTGTATAACTTTCGAAGGTTTTCTTTCTGGTACTTTCTTTTCTCCCCCTTGCGCCCATGTGACAACAGATGGGGCACCAGTTGGTAACATTTGTGAAAACTTCGAAATTGGAGCCACAGCCTTCTGAATAACATAATCCAATGAATGTAACTTCTGAGTTAAAAACTCAGGAGTTAATAATGAAGTAGGAGTTGGCTTCGACACTAACTCCTTTAACTCACCAAGCATAACACCTATTTTTTCGAACTGGTGAGCATCAGTTTTATCCTTTGCATCAAACTTCGGAGTTAAAGCTTGATACCATTCAAAAATGGTTCGAACAGCAGCAGCAATAGTATCAACATTGGACTGAACTGTAGAATAATTGGAATTCAGCTCGTGTAATTCTTTGGAAACCTCAGCCTTCAACTCCTCCAGCTTTCTATTCACATCTTCCCGAACAGTCTTCACATCTTTAACGAAAAGGACATGACGTTCTTTTATTGTCATACGAAGATCCTTGAGTTCAGAATTAAACGAATCAGCCTGAGCTTTGACTCATAACTCATTGTTCTTATCCATAACATCCAACTGCTTGTGCATGCGAAGCTCCACAGCTTTGAGCATCACATCGACTTCAATCCCAGACACTGAGTTCTTGGCTCCTGAATTAGCTTGTGATTGAAGAATAGCATTGAGTTTTCGATTTAAGATCTTGAACTTCTTACCAGACATCAACATATGATCTGGTATATCTTCTTCATCAGAATCGAAATGAAGCCCTTCAAACATTCCTCCGAAACCTCCTCCATCTGTTTCATCATCGGAAGTTGGTTTTGGTGGATTGGTGGATTGGGATCGAAAGAGTGTAGTAAAGGGTTGATTTAAAAGTTGGTCGAAAGTTGGTGAAGGAATGGTAGTGGAAACAGGTGTAATAAACGGCGGTAATGAAACAAAGGAATTGGCAATAGGTTCAGGATTATCTTGAGAAAGAAAAGGAACACTCACCACAATATGTGCATCCGTATTAGATACATTTGCAATAATTTGTGAAATTGGAACCTTTTCAGGAATAGCTTGAGATACTGTCACAACTGGCATTTTAGCCAGAAAATTCTATTCCTGTGTAACCATTCAAATAATGCAAAACATATACTCTAAGTAAATCTCACTCAATGCTCATTTAGATTCACCATTCATGTTCATCAAAGAGTCTGAAGCCCTAAGATCCATGGTTTAATTCCATATTGGACTAGAATTTCCTTATTGGGCCTAATGGACCAATAAGCACCCAATTCAACCTTATTGGACTTAGAAGCCCTAATTGGATCCTAATTGGACCCAATTCATAAATCTAAAACATTTTGGACCATTTGGGTCTAGAATGATTCACTCTAACCCTAATGGGCCTTATTGGGCCATAACTAATCCAATTAACCTTAGTGAGCCATAAGCCCATTCTTTTATTCTATTTGGGCCGTGAATGCTTCCAAGGGCCCAATGGGCCGAAAAATTTTATGTTTAGGTTCCAAAGATCCTAACTAAAGTTAATGGGCCCAAACCACTCCACCCTTTCTTCTTGGCCCAAAATCTCGGCCCATGTAAACAAAAAAAAGAAGTGAAATGAGGGGGGGTTGACTTTGGAGGTGCCACCTTCATATTGTCCAACATGTAACAATTTTAGATCCCCCATACTTCAATGCTAGTCACCTCACCACTCTCTCCCCTCTCTTTTTCTTCTACTCTCGGCCGAGAGCCAAAACACACACACACAAACACTTGAAAATCCTCTCCAAGCATCTCTAAAATCATCCTCTTCTTTCATCAAATATCTCAAGGTTTTGTTTGCTTCAAGAGTAATCTTCAAGGTTTCAACCTCTTGGTAAGTGTTTATTATATATATGAACACATATCATCCATCTTAACGCTAAAAATCTTCTCTTACATAACCTTCTTTCATGTTCTAACTCATTAGAAGCCCCTAAGTTCGAAAACTACTCAAGGGAGTTTGCTAGGGCCGAAAATCACTTCATCTCTTTCCACTTCTTCTTCAAAAACCGAAACATCAAGCAAAGGTGAGTTCATACCCCTTTCTTTTAGCCCAAATTCTTGGCCCAATATATCTATATAAAAAAAGAGAAAAGAGGGATTTACTAGCACTTGACACATCATTTTTGCATGGTGGTCTTCCATGCAAACGTCACTTCAAAACTCTCTCTCTCTCTCTCTCTCTCTCTCTCTTCTCTTATTATGGGCCGAGAGCAACCCACAAAGACATACATCTTCAATTTTTCCTCCAAACACTCTCAAAATCATCTCAAGAACTCTTCCTTTCTCCTCAAAAATCTCATGAGTTTATATGTGTTTCAAGAAGACTTCATCAAACATCCATCCATTTTGAACTCATCTAAGTTCGAAAACCTTCGCAAGGAGCTTGCTAGGGCAGAGATCTTCTCATATCTCCACCAAAAACCGAATCCAAACCTCAAAGTGAGTTCATAACCCCTTCTTTTTTATTTTCATAATGTTTTTGGGGGAGAATACAAGTTGTGTTGTGTAGATCTATATGTGTATGCATGATTTTTTGTGTTTTTTCATGATAAATGTTATGATATGTATTTTACTTTTGGAGTTTTACTTGAACTTGAAGTTTAGCACTTGGATCTTCATAAAAACATTGAGAAAAGTATGTGTTATCACATATATTACATGTAAACTTGTAGATCTGGGATTTATGCACTTATAATAGCAAAAATAAGTGTTGTGTTCAAACATGGATAACTTAAACTCAAAAATCAGCTTTTGACAGAAAAGTTTTGGTCTAATCTTGGACTGTTTTGACCACCTTAATGGAAATATTTTTCAAAACTGTTTCACATGAAAATATTTCAGGTTTATACCTTTAAAATGACTATCCTCACGTCTTCATACGATTTTTCTACAATTTATGGAGAATTTTAAAAAACTGTCTATCGTATTTGAAATAATCTCGGACCAGTCTGTGAAGGCGATCCATCTCACACTGGTTTGAGGCCATTCAAAATTATGAGAAAAAATTTCAACAAAGTAGAAAAAATTTCCAAACTTTTAGAGTTTACGGATCCAAATTTCAACTTACGAGGGTTTGTCTACAAATTTTCCAACAACTAGGTCAGAAAAGTCAAAAACCAAAAAAATGGTTTTTAACTTACTCAAAGTGTTTAAACTTGTGATGGATGCAAGACTTGGCCTTTAAAAGGCCCCAAAATGTTATTTACACTAATATTGGGCCTTAAGTGTAAAATTTTGGCTTAACGGGCCAAGAATGTCATTTTTACAAAAAGTGGGTCTTTTATATCATTCTATTAAATAATTGAGCTAAAATTAACAATATAATAATAAACATGCTAATTAGGTCATTTTCATGTTTATTGGGCCCTAGTGACTCATTAATATGTTTGATAGGTCTTGAATACTATTTATATGTTTATTGGGCCTCATTGACCAATTAACATGCGCGACGGACCTTGGTTACTATTTACTTGTTATTTGGGCCTGTAAATACCTTACATGTAAAATGGGCCTTAGCTGTCCTTTTACATATATATTTCGGGCCCATGTTATATAATCTCATTCCTATTGGGCCTTGAAATGACTTACATGTTTAGCGATGCCTTAGTGGTTCACTTACATGGTTCATTGGGCCTGGAATGAGTTTTATATGTATTTCTTCTTGTAAATTCGATTAAGGATCTAGTAAGACGTGTCGGTTGACACCAATTGAGTGTACGATCGTAGCCTGTAGTTATAACCAGAGTCTCTTGGAGGGAGAGCGAGGTTTTGTTTATAGATCTATACGGGGATGACACCCCACACCTGAGCTGTTCGCTACAATTAGACTACATCAGTCTAGGGTGACGATAACGTTATTCTATTTTTCCGTCGGCATTCACAAATGCCAAGTCAGGCGAATTTGTCATTAATTAGTATGGTTATGACAGCTCACTTACCGGAATTAACGTTATAAATTTACGGGAGACCATTCTTTTCTTTTCTTCTTTGGATTATTCAGAAACATACTCGTACCGGTACTTAACCTCGGGGGTTGGTATCGCAGCATTCTCTTTTTCAGACAACATAGGGTTGTCTGGGGGCATTCTCTTTACATCCTCTTTACCTTTTCTGCATTATCTTTATACATTCTAATAAATAATAATACACATGCATTAATACAAGATCTGACGCAAACATCCTAAACTGTTTTCAGAAAACATAGGATTTTCTGGTGGTTTCAAAGTTGTACAAATCATTTTCACAAACATGCTTATGAACTCGCCAACATTTTTATGCTGACCTCTTTAAATTAACTCGTATTCTCAGGAAACCGTTGAAGCAGGTTGAGCGGAACAAACTAATGGTTATTTTTTTGTTATATTTTGTTTCATCATACTCTGACTATTTTGGCATGTAATATTCAAATACAATACTCGATGTAAACAATGAACGTTGTTATATTACATGTGTGATGATGATGATGTTATGTTTCAATTATATACTCTGTAATGATACTACAATAATGGAGTCACGATCAATCCCCCGAACGTTTCCGCCGTCTGGTTCAGGTGTGTGACATTGAGTAACCTCTTGCCTCCCCCATTGGCGAAGGGTTTGCTCTAGTGGTTGATTTGGAGGATCTTGATTCCCTAAAAAGTTATCTCCCATGGTATGAGTAGTAATTGAGGTTTTTGTGGGTGTGGAGTTTGGAATGTTATAAGTAGGTAAAGAGGGTGGAGTGGTATTTCTGGATGATGATGGTTGAGGTGAGAGTGAGAGGGTTTCTGTTTCGGATGGGGACACACTTGAGAGGGGTATATCCTCCCAAATGTTAATGACCGGAGGATTTGATGATGAAGAAGTCCCGGAAACCGGTTGCCTCTTACGAAGCTTGGCTTGCTTCTGTATCCTCTTTGCAGTCTTCTCTATCTCCGAGTCAATTGGCAGTTGTGTACCTGTACGGAAAGATCTAGGCATAAACAATTAGTAACACCGTGTCCCCGGCAACGGCGCCAATTTGTTAGGTGTGTCAAACCCAACAAATAAAGGGGTACAACCTGTTACTTAGCACTAGAAATGTAATACAAGATAAGCAGGGTCGATCCACAGAGACATGGAAAAATGTTTATATCCTTTTTGCGTAAGGTACAAATGTGGTCACAAAAGAGGGGGGTTTATAAGCATTGATTTAAACAAAAGATTGAAGTAATAAGTAAACAATTGATTAAATAAAAGAGTAAATTACATGAATGGTCCCTATGGTTTGGGGTAATTTGCACGTTTGGTCCCTAAATTATTTTTTTAACTCGGAAGGTCCCTACTATTTGTGTTTATTACGCGCTTGGTCCCTACTGTTTGTTTTTGTTACGTGCTTGGTCCCTGTCTTACTTAAAAAGACCATTATTTAAATAGAAAAACATGGTGGGGTAGGTAAGGTAATGTGAGGTGGGTGGGGTTGGGGGTGTATTTATTTAAATAAACTAAAAAACCAAGGGCAAAATAGTCTTTTTCTGTAAGACAAGGACCAAACGTGTAACAAAAACAAACAGTAGGGACCTTCCGAGTTAAAAAATAAGTTAGCGACCAAACGCGCAAATTACCCTAAACCACAGGGACCATTCGTGTAATTTACTCTAAATAGAATGAATTCAAGATTTGTAAGTATTCCAACTTTATGCAAGACAAATTAGTAATGTGATTCCATTAATGAAATGATATTTATTCAAATCTATCTAAGTTGGCACTTGGAAATGCTAACAAGCTCTAGCACCTCCCATTCACCATATTGATCAACCGAAATAAGCTCTTTAATTAATCCTAACCTTACCAATCTAACCTAAACAAGCTCTTAGAATTAAGTGGAGAGATTGCATTATACTTTGTGTGACTATTCCCAACAACACTCAATACTCCTCACAAGCTTGGGAGCGTAAGAATGTGTGAATTTGATTTACACTAGATTTATTCTAAAGAATTGAATTTAGTGCTTGTTACTTGTTCTATTTCACAAACCAATTACAGATTTTCCACAATAGATAACTTGGGTGATTTAACCCTAATTCAAATGGCCAATAAGAAGTAGAATTGAGATCAAACTTTCAATTGAAACGAAATCAAGTTTACTAGATAACATTTAGAAACAAACACCAAGTCACATGATTGAAATCACACTCAATAGTCAAGACATAAAGTTGGAAAGTCTAGGGTTCTAAACACACATGACTAGAACAAAAACACAAATCTAGAAAATGAAGTTAAAGTTCTTACAAAATGAAATCCAAACGAAATCCAAGTGTTTCCAAGTGTTAAATTACTCCAAATTCTTCCAGAAAATCGCCCCTAGTATTCCCAAAATCGACATGACAAAAATGGAACCGGTTGCACACTTTCAAGAAAGATGAAAAACTACTTTTTAACCCACGACCACGTTTACACGGCCCGTGTAAATTAACATTGTCGTTTACACGGCCCGTATAATTGGAAAAGTACACTGCTTAAATTGGTTGGGCCTTCAAATTGTGATGCTCAAGTATCTTCGTTTACATGGCCCGTGTAAACTCAAGGCTATAGTTTACACGGCCGTGTAAATATATGCATTGCCAAAATCTTCAATTATTCAAATAGCCGCCCATTTTGTCTCGCCCGCCTTCCGACCCATGAATTCTTCAGAGCGGGCCGGCAGGCTAGGCGTACTGGTATATCTTCATCCTCGATGCTCCGCAAGTTTTGAAACGTTGTCTACAACACTTATTTATCTCCCCTAGAAAGATCCTACCTCCAAAAGTCCCTAAAATATTACAAAAGTGTGTGAATGAAATGGCCTCATGAAAAATCCCAAAAAACATGCAAAATGCACTTTTATGAAATAAAGCTACAAAATGGGTGCATGAAATGCACCTAACAGCAATTTGCGCGTACGAGGGGGCAGGTGTCGCCTCCGGATACGAGGCCGTGCTACGCAAGTAAGGGTCCAGATTTTGCCACGCCACCCTCTTCGCATCAGCTCACTCTCAACTTCTAAATTCCATAACTTTCGCATACGATATCCGTTTTTGATGTTCTTTATATCCACTCGTAGGTGGCGACGTACTCTACGAATTTCATTTAGACTACATTGGCTAATTTTGATTTTATTTTTAAAGTTATATTTTAACAGGCCTAGACAGGTAAAGTCTTTTAAAAATTCATAACTTTGTCATCCGACGTACGTTTTCATCTTTCTTTATATCGTTGAGTTCTTATTAACGAGATCTTCAACTCTCGTTTAGATTATGTCGGCTGAAATTCGATCGATCTAAAATTCGAATTTCGGGCTGTGCACTGCTATGCTAAATCTTGGAAAAATCATAACTTCCTCATACGAAGTCAGATTTGGACGTTCTTTTTATGAACACTCTCGGTTTAATATATACTACGACTTTCATTTAGATCGCTAAGGCTAAAAAGTATTTTAACGCAAACTCACTTTTTACGATTCCTGGTGGCGTGTCGGTTTTATCGCGAAACTTCGACGGGTCATAACATCTTCGTTATAAGTCGGATTTCAGCGTTCCTTATATCCCCGATATCCTTGTTACGCCAAACTTATTTTTGAGGCTTATTTTTATTATTATTTTTGACTACTTCAACTTTCTTCATAGATATTTGGTTCTATCTATTATTTTATTTTTGAGGCTTATTTTTATTATTATTTTATTACGCCCTTATAAATAAGTATAATGCACATAAAATCATATAATACTCAAATAATTCCTCTTTATTAGTTCAAAATAGGTTACAATTGTTGGCCCTAACTATTACATCGTTATAATAATGCTTAGCCTGGAAACACAGGCGTTACAAACATACTTATTCTAGATAGAAATGTAATAACAGAATCAAAGATCAAAATACATACTAGTGATTTCTTGAGGATCGTCCTTAACCTGTTGTCGGATGATGGGTGATGCGGCCTACACTCGCTTTGCCACCCACTCAGGACAGTTTGAGGTGACCTGACTGGTGACAATGAAACCACATCTAAACCTTCTTACAATTACGGTTAACATGCCCTTTTTCTCCATACTTATAGCATTTGAACTTGTGACAGCCATGTTGGATTAGGTGTCTAAGTTCATAACTATTCCTGGAATGTACTTGACCCGGTTGGCATGGTCCATTTGGGTTGCATGGCATTGCAACACTTGGATAGACTAAATGAGAGAAATGACACTTAAGGATTATTAATATATTATAAGTTCTAATATATTAATAATATTATTTGATTAGTATTGATCAAAGAATTAATTTGGAATTAATTAAGTGATCAAAAGGAGACTAATTAAATATATGGGGTTGATTGTGTAAATATTCAATTCTTGTATAGTGGGCTAATGATCCATGGTTAGTATGGATTGGGTTAAAACCCATAAGGTGCTCCATGGATAATCCATGGAGGTTACAAACCCATGGATCATGGAATATGGAAAGCCATGACAATTAGGGTTTACATGGTGTAACCCTACTTGTGCCACAACTATATAAAGAACCCTATGCAAGCAAAATCGGCACCATGACTACTACTTGTACAAGAAAGAGGGCAAGCTGATTTTGAGGTGTAAGTGAACTACTCTCTAGGTCATTCCAAGTGTTGTGGTGTTGTGTGAGACATTTAAGGCATCACACTTGAGGTGCTAGGCTTACAAGGTTCCCAAGGAATCCAAACCACAAAAGGTATGTTCTTCTTCTAGCATTTATGTTTAAAAGTTCCCCATGCTATTCTAGATAGTTGAAGAACCTTGTAAAATCAATTTTGCATGTATCTTAGTAAAACATAGATCCAAGGTTTCTAGGGTTGCATGTACACAATAGGAGTGTTAGAATGCTCAAAACCCGACAGTAGTATCAGAGCCTAGGCTTGTTTATTTGATACTTGATGCAAACTTGTTGAAAAAACTCATTTTTCTGCATTCTATAGCATGAACTCGCCAAGTCCATGGGGGGGGGGGGGGGGGACTCGACGAGTCCATGAGTAAATTCGTCCTACTCGTTGAGTAGGTTCTTGCACTCGACGAGTAGGAGCCCCTGAATGCAGATTTTTGAGTTTTGCTACTCGAAATGGACTAGAAACAATACCCTAAACTGTTTTGATGTAATAAAACTTGTTTTAGATGGTGTAATGGTTATGCTAATCCATTTTCAATGGCTATTATCAAAATTTCAAGTTATATATGGTTTATTTATGATTCTTGAAATTGTTGATATGAACATTCATGAACTAATGAGTTTAGAAGATCATAGGAATTATTTGTAATTTGCTTGTTAGTTTAATTCTTAAACATTATGTGTTTTAATGGAATCCATAATTTGTCCTCAAGTTATGGATTACCAAAAGTCACTCTTTTAAAGTCCATTATTAAACACATAGGTTACATAAAATGAAAAGTATCTCATTTTATGTATCTATTAACTCATAAGTTATGAAAGATGAAAAGTTTTGAAAGTTACAAAACTTTCCCTCAAGTTTTGGAACATGTAAAGTCACTTTAAAAACTTTAGTTCCAACCCCTAAAATTTTAAAAGTTAAAATTCAACCCTTATACTTTATAGTATCATAAGTTAATAATATATATATATATATATATATATATATATATATATATATATATATATATATATATATGTATAAGAGTAAGTCAATTTTACCGTTAGTAGGCCTCATTTATGAAGTCGGTCTATAAGAGGGGTATAAGGTTGTTGCCTATAAAATGGCAGCTTAATGGGTGTCCACTCTCACCCACCGCTTCCTTGACTGGTGGAGGGTCGTTAGCCGAACGGGTAGGACAAGGACTATAATTCTCATTAAAAGCATAATGATGAATATAAAGTAACTAAACCTTTTATAAATTCCCAATCTTAGTTACTTTAGGAAAATATGAATAAGGTGCTAACCCATGAAATTACACTTTGCACTTTGATTAAGTCGTTAGTGGAGTGTGTGTGGTTAACCAACACACTAACATGGACTCAACAAGGTAAGCAAAGGGTAAATTAATATTTATCATAGTATCGATGCAGCGCGTGTGGTTAACCGGCACATCGATTAAGGGGTAAATATTAAGGGTACCAAGTATATTTGCATGGTTATTCACACCTTGTTTTGTGATCCTCGGCATTCTAGTCACAAAACCTGAAGGGCACACTCGAGATTGAAACATACCATTGAAAAGTTCAATAAATCTTAAAAGATATAGGAGTTTCAAATCCTATTAAAACCTAATAATTTATTTCGTTTTTCATGGTGGAAATTGGTGAATCGTCATTCACCTACCTTCAAATATTTTATAGCTTGGATTACGGCATCCCTCTTCTAAGTTATAAAATATTGTGTTGGGTCCTAGCGTTAATATTTCATATTGGGTGTTATATTAAGGACTTTAAATCAATTATCTTGAATATCTCCCAAAAGATGTCTGGTTCAGACAATTATGATCTTCCCAAAAACTCTTGAAGATGATGCCCCGAAAATCATTCTTCACTGCCTCCACCTCCTCCAATTATTCTCCCTAACCCACAAGTTCTTAAATAGTTCAAGGTCACTCAAGCCCTATTGGAAAGCAAGGTCTATATGTGCTCACATCTTGGAGATAAAGTCACATATTGACAAGCCGGGAGAGTTGGGTGTCAAAGTCTTGAGAAAGTTGGTTGTTCAATCACTTTCTAAGTCACACAGTTCCTTTGGGACTACTATGTAACAGACTATGACAAGACCCTAATGATCTTATCTATTTGCTTGATGTTGTTGAATCAGCAATGATTTGGAGCTCTGGTAAAGCAAATTTGATTAGGAGATCAACTTCCCAAACTTCCATGGACATTGACAATGGTAACATTAGAAATCCAGAAAAGCTTTCTCTTCCCAATGGAAAGGGATCGGCCATAGTCAACTCGGTTGACCAAATGGTAAAGAGAAAGGCTAAGTCTGAGATAGTCTCATGTGTCATTCCCAAAGGGTCCATATGTTTATGTTGCCAAAGGAAGGGGAATTGGTTGCGAAGCTGCCTTAACTACCTGAAAGATCTGAGAGAAGGTCAAGTCAAAAGTTTGACTCTGCTTCAGGTAGGTCCACTATCTAACTCTATTAAGTTCCTATTTGGAGATTCTTATTACATGATGTGACTGGGTCACATGTTGAAGTTTTAAGAATCAAAGAAAAGAGAGGAAGCTTAAAGAAGAGTAAGCTGATTCTGATCGCGAAGATGGATTTCGATCGCATGGTTCAGTGATCAGAATTATGGAGCTGCTGCTTAAGAGTTGTAATAGATTGCTTACGAATAGATAACAACATAGTTTTCATATGCATTTGCATTGTAAGGATAAGTTTTTCTGCAAGTTTTAAAAATAAAAGAAAATGTTTGATTTTATTTATTTTAAGTATCCTTACAATGGCATTTGTGAAAAATTGTTGTTTATATGATTCCATTGATAGCAACATTGGAAAATGGATTTGATTTTGTCGTTTGTGGTAGTGTCATAATTTACCAAATAAGGAAAGATTCTCATCGACCAAATTTTAGTTGAAAAGAAACTTGGAGTCATGCAAGTTGTACGATGAATGAGAATTTTCATCTTTGGAAAATTAAAACTAGTTCCTTGTTCACATGTATATGTGAGTCAAGTGAAGGACTAAGGGATCGAGTACACATTCTTGTGCACTGGTTAAGTCTACCACAAAAAGATCGATAAGACTATTTGTCATGATTTACTAAAGTTTAGGAAATATGGTTATACTTATCAGTTTAAGTATAATTCTGAAACATTGGAAAAGTATCAATGTATCGCAGGATGAATGAGAAAAATCAAATTAGGCAGAAAGATAAAAGTTTATCAAATCTGGAAAGATGGGAGAGTACTTTAGTATCATGTTTTGTGATCATCTTAATGGTTTAGAAATCATATCACAATTAGTCCTCTAAGGACATGTTAGTGCATTCCTATGGCTAAGAAGAGGAATCGTGAATTGTTGAAATGGTTAAATCAAGAAGATGAGTCATACTTCGTTCCAGAACAATTCTTAGAGTCATACTCCAAGATTGTAACTTGAGTGACATATCTTAAAGAAATGTTTATAAGACTTGTCAAATGTAAGAGTAAAATGAGTCCTACTCTTGTACATTTGAAGTTGGTAAGTTGTGATGTTTTGAATAAAACAAAGACCAACTAAGGCCAATTGTGTGAGGTTTTTGTCTTGATAAAGAATCCGCACTATCTCTTGAATATTTGGCAAGTGAGTCTTATATGTCAAGAGGACAGTGGGAGCCTTAAATATCTTGGAAAAAGCTTCAAAGATCTATTCAAGAATAAACACCTATAGTTTATCACTAGCACACGACGTGAGATTTATAACCTATCGTGTTGACATATTCCTGGCTCTATGCCCATTCCAATTAAAGTTCGCTTTGCATATAAGTTCTGAGAGTTCTCAATTGGTTGCATAGTAACTTGGAAGCAATGGCAGGCGCTTGTGCTGCCAGGTGGCAAGAAGTAGAGACTGCACTAGTTCAATCCATATGAGTTTGGATTTGTCACTAATCTTGTCTGGTGATTATGTTTTGACAAATTCACATGGATAGGAACACATACACCATAAAATCTATGTGTCATAAGGTTTCTCTCCGATTCATGAAAATGATGGTGAGGAAACACTTTCACTAAGTAGCTTTTAAGTAGATAGCAATTGTGATATTTGCATTCTCAAAGTCATTAGTGGAGCGTGTGTGGTTAACCGGCACACTAACATGGACTTGTGAGAAATGGCAAAGGTCTAAACAATTGAGACTATGATTACGGCATCCCTTTTCAAAGTTCTGAAATTATTTAGACGCACATGTGTGCTATCTAAGGAAAAGTGTATGATTTTGATAAAGTTTTATCAAAGCATCTCGTATCAGAAATATGAACTTTGGTAAGAAGGTCGATAAATTCAAACCCTACGCCTCCTTCTAAAATTTGCTACATCAGACACAAGTCTTTTTTGTTTATTCTTTGATCAACATCTCTAAGTTAGAAATCGATAATGTGGATTTTTCTTGTTTTTCTTTGTTGTGTTCCTTATCATAGTCGTCGTCCGCTGTGTTGTTGTTGTTGTCTTACTACTACACTGATTTTTCTGTTGTCGACCATCACACATAATCTATCATGGTATCAAGTCAAACCCTACGCCTCCTTCTAAAATTTGCTACATCAAACACAAGTCTTTTTTTTTATTCTTTGATCAACATCTCTAAGTTAGAAATCGATAATGTGGATTTTTCTTGTTTTTCTTTGTTGTGTTCCTTATCATAGTCGTCGTCCGCTGTGTTGTTGTTGTTTTCTTGCTACTACACTGATTTTTCTGTTGTCGACCATCACACATAATCCCTGTTTATCATCAAACATACCTTACTTGTTGCCCACTTGTCTTCGTATGTTTATGTTCCTGAAAGCACTATTGGTGTGTTAGATACTGTCTACCCAAGGTAAGCTTCTAGTCTTTTATCTCTTATCTTGATTGAATTTATCTTTAGGTGTTTTTATCTGGTTCATATGTCCATTCATGCTGCCTCACCTCTTCTCATAGGCTCGGCTCCCTCTGCCAATCAATTAGTATTTTCCTTCACCAATGTGTACTCTCGATTTAGCTTCAATATATATGTAGATAGCTCCAAATGTAAACTATGGCATAGGATTTTTTCGACTTCTATAAAGGTTCTAAAGTCCATGCGCATATTACTAGATAATACAAACCTTAAGGAGATGAAGATAAGGATTGGTATGATATTGATTATAAGATAAAATCATGGTTTTATTCCACGTGTGATGCAAACTTGTTGCAAATAATCTCCAATGAAGATTACACCTCCAAAGATTTATCGGATAAACTTACTGAGTTCTTTCTTAACAACAAAATTTCACGCATGCTTCAAATACTGGAACAATTATGCAATAACAAGAATGGGTCTTCCTCTATTAGATAATTTTGTCATTCCTTGAAGACTTTGGTTCAAGTTTTAGCTGATTGTGACTCAGACATTGATGAGTTTGAAATGGTGATGCAAATACTTTGAAAACTTCCTCCCTTCTACCATAGAATTCTTGATGTCATCACAAATACAAACAAAACCTTTTCCTTCATTACTTGAAGCCAAAAATACGCTCTTGCTTCATGAGTCTCGTGAAGGATCAATCGACTCTCTTGGCTATACTCCACTTGTAACAACCTACTCAGGTACGTTTCTTAATTCATGATTGTGGACTGTAATTCGATCATGTAAAGGCTTTTTTCCTTGAGGAAATAAAGTTTAAACCTTATTAAATTTTGATAATATTTGTTACAAACAAGATCGATGCTCCCCATGACGAACTGCTTGGTCTGAAAAACTGCTTGCCCAACACCTCCTGAAGCTGAGAAGAAAACTCTTGTATATCTGGTGTTGCCAGTCGGTATGGTGCCTTATTAATGGGGGCCGCACCTGGGACCAAATCGATTATGAACTCAACTTGCCTATCAAGAGACACACCAGGCAGTTACTATGGAAACACATCAGGGAACTCTCTGACCACAGGCACCTCAGAAACCAAAACCTCCTTCCCTACCCAGGTGTCAACCACATACGCAAAGTAACCCATACACCGATGTTGCAGATATTGTCGAGTCCTTGCAGTAGAACAAAAGGCCAATCCAATCCTGGTACCCTCTCCATAAATAATTAGTTCTCCCCCACTTGGGGTTCGAACTATCACCCGCTGACCCTCACAGTCGATCATTGCACTAAACCTGCTCAACCAGTCCATCCCTACTATCACACACACATCCCCCATGAGGATAGGAATTAGATCAATCGGGTAAGGCACCCCGAAAATCTCCAAAACACAACCCTGATAAATGTTTGATGCAGAAACCATGTGTTTGTTGGAGATATAAACCCACAACGGAGACTCCAACCCTCCAAGATTCATATCAAATCTCCTACTAAAAGACTGAGACACAAAAGACTGACTCACACCGAAGTCAAAAAGCACAAGATCAGGAAAGGAGTTTGCTAAGAAGTGCCTAACAGAATCGTAAATATAAGCATACCATAAAATAGTTGACAAAATAATAAATGAAATAATACCAGTAACGGTGTATGGCGCCGCCCTGGCCTCCTCCGCATTGATCAGGAAAGCACGGCCTCGATCCATTGGGGCTCTGCCCTACCCTGGCGTCCATCTGTGATCCTCAAAGAGACCGGTACTGGAGCCTGCACTGGCCTTGCAGCGAGGAAAGGATAGTTGGCCTTCACATGGCCAGCCTGATCACAGTGATGAAAAGTCCTGGTGCTCGGTACTAGGGTCTGTTGACGACAATCCTTTACATAATGCTCTGACATGACATAAATGTGGCACCCAGAAGAAGAAGATCGACAAACACCCTCATGAACTTTTCCGCACTTACCACAAGTGTGGCCCCTCTAACCTCCTTGTCGTGAATTAGCAGGCTTTGTCACACTCCCAAACCAGAACGGCGGAAACGTTCGGGGGCGGAGGACGTCATATTCAGTATCATAACAGTTCATAGTAAGGACTTTCGGTATAATAGACAGGACTTTCGGTAGTACCTTTTAACAAATGGTAGTATTGAAGATGTAATCGTCTCACGGATTCTCAACTAAGTCCCGTATTAAAATGATAGTTTTGTATGCAATGCTTATCTTTTTTTCACAATGTTTGACAAAGCATAAATCAGAAGTTCTTGAATGCATAAACAGTTTAGCAAGAAAGGTTGCTCTTGACATAATGCATTTTGTATAAACGAGGCTAATACTAGTTATAGTTTTGTTTCATACCACAAGGTTAAATTTGAGCAATAGTCTTGCATGTTGAACAGTTTCATTGTATAGATAAGTATAATACATGCAAAGTATAACAAGAGTTTTTACGTTTTCACTCGGGATCAATCGAGTGTTTACTTGTATTCTCCCCCAAAATGTATTAAAAGTACATTATAAAGTATTTGAAAGTGTATAAAAGGGGGTATGAACTCACTTGATTGAAGTGGTTGCTTTGAAGTAGTCGAGAGAAGAATCGAGCAGAACTTTGACTAGAGAGAGTTGAAATCTCAGGATTCTCGGGGATCTCGGGAGTGTAGAACTTCTTTCGGGACTCAAGTATAAAAATCCAGGGTTTCGGGAAGGCTTCTCGAGGTAATCACGTAGAGTAACGACACTTAGATGGAAAGAGATGAGCACCAAACCCGGCACCCTTAAGGTTCTATTTATAGGGTCTGATTTGGGGTCTCACGTCGTGAGTTTTGGATTCTAACGTCGTGAGGCTTAGTCAGCATGATCCTCTTCGACGATTTGACGTGGCTGACACTCTGGAACCCATCAGTCACGAGCTCACGTCGTGAGCATGGTTCCCTCACGTCGTGAGGCTGAGTCAGCCTCGGGTTTTGTGTCTCGAACTTGTAAAATCTGTAACTTTCGCGTACGAGCTCCGATTTCGACGTTCTTTATATGCACGCGTAGGTGTGAAAAGGCTCTACAACTCTCGTTTAGACTCCGTCGGCTACTTTTGACTTTATTTTTATTATATTAATTTTAACAGGCCGGACCTGGAAAAGTCCGTTTAAATTCCTTAGCTCCTTCATCTGGTGTCCATTTTCGTCAAACTTTTTACTGTGGTATTCCTATTGTCGGGGTCTTCAACTTTCGTTTAGGTTGTGTAGGCTAAAGACCGCTCGATCTCTATTTCGAGTTTTTAGCTGTCTACTGCTAGGTCATAAACTTTGAAAATTCATAACTTCTTCATACGAAGTCAGATTTGGGCGTTCTTTTTATGTATGTCTACGGTTTAATGATATCTACGACTTTCGTTTAGATACCTAAGGCTAAAAAGGTATTTTATTTAAATTTCTCATTTTATGCTTAACAGCGCTTTACCGATAGTGTTACGAATCTTTGATTGGTCATAACTCTTCCGTTATAACTCGGATTTTAGTGTTCTTTATATTTTTGGAAACCTTATCACGATATCTACCACATAGTGTACCCAAACAGAGCTTTTTGAACATTTCATTTTCGATGATATTCTTATTACTTTACAAAGAGGTTACAAGACTCGACTTTTAGTCAATATAATGGCCTGAAATAACGGGTTGTTACATCATCCCCCCGTTAGAGGGAATTTCGTCCCGAAATTAATTACAGAATAAAAGTTTTTGGGACTAGGGAAGAGATGCGGATACTTCTGTTGCATCTGATCTTCTCGCTCCCATGTGAATTCAGGTCCCCACTTAGCATTCCAGCGGACCTTCACTATTGGTATGCGAATCTGTTTAGTTCGTTTGATTTCCCTATCCATGACCTCGACGGGTTCTTCCACAAAGTTAAGATTTTCGTTAAGTTCGATTTCGTCGAGTGGAATCACCAGAGTTTCGTCGGACAAACACTTTTTCAGGTTAGATATGTGAAACACTGGATGTACTTTGTTAAGCTCGATCGGAAGTTGAAGTCTATAAGCCACTGGACCAATCCTTGAAGTAATTTCGAAGGGTCCAATGTACCTTGGATTTAGTTTTCCACGCTTCCCAAAGCGTATCATGCCCTTCCAGGGTGAGACCTTCAGTAGAACGCGGTCACCAACCTGAAATTCCAAGGGTTTTCGTCTTTTGTCGCCATAGCTCTTTTGCCTATCCCTTGTCACACCCCCAAACCAAGGATGGCGGAAACGTCCGGGGGTGGAGGACTTCATGTATAGTATCATAACAGCAATTGTAATAGTAATTCAAGCAAACACAACCAACATATATATAAAAAATTTACATCATTGTATGAATTACATGTTTACGAATCAATCACAATATGTTGATAAAATATGAAATAGTAGACGCCTTAGCGTCCCATCCTCAAAAGCACTTGATTACCTGTTTAATGATTTCCTGAGAATACAAGTTTTTGAAAAAGTGTCAACACAAAGGTTGGTGAGTTCATAAGCTTTTCGTTTGTAAAAGTAGTATTTGTGTTAGAAAAATCCAATATTTTCCTTAATGTGTAAATGTAGTCTTAAAACCCAAAGACCGAAATGTACAAGTAATTTGTCATATTTATAGTAAAACAATGCAAGTTTAAATCGACATAAACTCGTTAAATTTTAATGAAGTCCCCGTAAATTCCAATGTTTGTTAATACTTTATGTGAGTTTATTATAACCATACTATGACCACGGTTGCCTAAAACGACGTTCTTCAGGCGTCGGAAATGTTATGACATTTGTCACCCCAGACCTATCGGTCTAACTGTTGCATGCAGTTTAGGTGTGGGTTTCTCAAACCCAATATAGATCTATACACAAGTATCACGTTCTCCCTCAAGGAGACTCTGGTTACAATACAGGACTTAATGGTAATTTGAAGTAAATGTCTCACAAAGTCATTAACGGAATTACGTGTTATGAAAACTTGGTACCGTATGGCCGTACCTTGCTTAATGAAAATATCCTTTGTATAAATGTACCCTTTTTAAATGTATGTGTTATGTAATGTATCATAAACTATACCTATTATGGTTTATCAACCAAGGGTAGTACGTGGTAATGTATGCAAACTATATTCAAAATAGTTTATTTAATGTTTGAATGTATCGATTGTACTTTGATTATAATCACTTGTTATTCTTTATATTTTATATGACCAAATCCATTTGTAAACTGATGTGTGTCTAAATATTAAGATAAAATGTCATATATTGCAGTAACATATAGTCACATAAAGATATACACCTTGCTCAACATGTTACAAGGTGAAATGAAATTAACAGCAACTTTTCGTTAAAAACAGTTTCTGTTACCGTTCTTAGAAAATTTATAGAAAAATCATCACAACTCTAAATCCAAATCCGCAAATTTTGAGAGTTTGGAATATGAGTCTAGTTTGTTCGTGAATTTTATCATGATTTTTAGTGATCTCTAACAGAGGTGAAAATGTTCATAATCACAGACTGGTCCGGGTTTGCCTCTGAAATGACAGGCAGTTTTGTAAAAATCACCATTAATTGTAGAAAAATCATTTGGAGATGTGCAAGTAGTCATTTTAAAGCTAAGAGTTTGAACTACTTGCACCTGAAACAGTTTTGAAAACTAAAATTTTTAAGTTGACCAAAACAGTCCGTGATTAACGTCCATCTTTTCTGATGCAATCTGTTAGAAAAAGTTTAATTGTGTTCTTGATGATTTTACTTGTATTCCCCCCCTTAAAACTTAAGAAAAACATGTAAATGTATGGGTATGAACTCACCTTATGTGGTTTCAGTAGATGAAAGTGAGAGAGAGGAAGTGTTCAACTCAAGAACACTAAGAAGATGTCTTGATGATTCGAAAATCTAACACCGAATAAGATGGAACTTGTGTAAGATATCAATAATTTGAGTAGAATGGAGTTTAATAATTATGTGAATGATGAAGATACTTACTAATTGAAGAAAGAAATCCCTGGAGAAAGCCTTGAAGTTCTTGAAGTTAAGAGAAAAGATGAGAGAATTTTGGAGAGTGTTCTTGGTTGCTAAGTGTAGAATGAAAGAGTTTTTATGGAGAATGAGGAGAGAGGATCAATCCTCCAGCTCTTAGAACGTGGGAAGAGCTGGAGATTGGCTGTAAAGGTCCACTAAGGAGACAAGGAGTAGTGGGAAAGAGTGGATGATCATAGAGTGAGGTGGTGGTGGCTTGCTTTTGTCATAAAATAAGGAAAAGCAAATATTCCCTCAATAATTAGTCCAACCACCAATTCTTTTAATACATTTTTATAAAAACCCTGGAGATTTATATATTTTGGGGCCTTAGTTTATAAAATAAAGTTTTGGGTGAAAATCCCACGTTAAAATAATGAAAAACGGAGTTAAAACGAAGTCGTAGTCGAAAAAAACCGGAAAAATTATGACACGCAAACATGCATGTCGTCTTCTTTTATGACAGGGGCTTCCTTGATACTCATTGCGTGTCCTCAACACGCGAGTCGTAAGTTTACGACAGACAAATGTGTGTCGTCTTCCTTTATGACAGGGACTTCGGTCCTGAAGCTTCAGTTTTGGGTCCTTAAGCCTATTTTACCCGTTTTTACCCCGTTTCAAGTGGTTTTTGACCCAGTTAAGGGTCGGGATGGCCCGAATGATTACAAAAAATTAAAGGAACTTTTGAGAGAGATTTGGGAGAGATTTGGGAGAGATTTGGGAGAGATTTCAATTAGAAAGAGATAGAGTGAAAACGATTTAGAGAGGTTTCGTTTGTGATTAATTTGAGTGTCCGGCTTCACAACGCAAGGTTCGTAAACCCCATTAAACCGTGTTTTAGTGTCGTACACAATCCCGATGATTGTGCAATAGTGTTTTATCGCTTTGGTTCGTTGTTTAGCACTGTTAAGGCTAAGGAAAATCAAACACATGAACTTTCCAAATGAGGATTTCTCATTAAAATAGCGAATTGTATAGTGATTACATAACGTAAACCCTAGCATACAAGGGTTATTGGAGTTGACCGGTTTGACTTATTGACTTTGAATTGACCGAAATTTGACGGTTGTCACATCATCCCCCCGTTAGAAGGAATTTCGTCCCAAAATTTTCATTTTGACTGGGATTTCAAGAGTTTGGGAACAGATGTGGATACTTTTGTTTCATCTGATCCTCGCGTTCCCAGGTGAATTCGGGTCCTCGTTTAGCGTTCCAACGTACCTTCACGATGGGAATACGACTTTGTTTCGTTCGTTTGATTTCCCGATCCATGATTTCGACTGGTTCCTCCACGAAGTGGAGATTTTCGTTAACTTTGATTTCGTCGAGTGGTATTACGAGTGTCTCATCAGACAAACACTTCTTTAGGTTCGACACGTGAAATGTGGGATGTACTTTGTCGAGTTCCTGAGGTAATCGAAGTTTGTATGCTACTGGCCCAATCCTAGCAAGGATTTCGAATGGCCCGATGTACCTTGGATTTAGTTTCTCGCGTTTGCTGAATCGTATCATTCCTTTCCAAGGGGAAACTTTTAGTAGTACTCGATCACCCACCTGGAATTCCAAGGGTTTGCGTCGTTTGTCTGCGTAACTCTTTTGCCGATCGCGAGACGCTTTCAGTCTCTCTCGAATTTGAACGATCTTTTCTGTGGTTTCCCTTATGATTTCAGGGCCAGTGAGGGTGCTATTAGAGACTTGCCCTCTAGCTAGCTGTGTATCCCCCACCTCAGCCCAACACAGGGGTGATCTGCATTTGCGACCGTAAAGAGCTTCGAATGGAGCGACTTTGATGCTAGTATGATAGCTGTTATTGTAGGAGAATTCGATAAGCGGTAGATGGGTATCCCATGCTTTACCGAAGTCTATCACACAAGCTCTTAACATGTCTTCCAACGTTTGAATGGTTCGCTCGCTCTGTCCGTCGGTTTGTGGGTGGTAGGCCGTACTCATGTCAAGCCTAGTACCCAATGATTTTTGTAGAGACTGCCAAAACCGTGAGGTAAATCTACTATCTCTATCGGAGATAATGGATATCGGCACACCATGGAGTCGTACAATCTCTCTGATGTACGTTCTAGTCAGCTTCTCCATCTTGTCGGTTTCTTTTATTGGTAGGAAGTGTGCTGATTTGGTCAATCTGTCTACAATTACCCATATTGTGTCAAGCCCGCCTGATGCCTTAGGCAGCTTGGTTATGAAGTCCATGGTTATTCGTTCCCACTTCCACTCAGGTATATCCGGCTGTTGTAATAGCCCGGATGGTTTCTGGTATTCTGTTTTGACCTTAGCGCAAGTCAGGCACTTGCTCACATAGGTAGCAATCTCAGCTTTCATGTTCGGCCACCAGTATAATTTCTTGAGGTCCAGATACATCTTATCCGACCCGGGATGGATGGAGTATCGAGTCTTGTGTGCTTCATTCATGACGACATCTCGGAGTCCACCGAACTTCGGTGTCCAAATCCGGTTCGTGATATAACGTGCTCCATCCTCCTTGACTTCTAAGTTTTTATCCATTCCCCTTAATGTCTCTCCTGCCACCTTTTCTGGTTTCAAAGCTTCCAGTTGAGCTTCCTTGATTTGTATGGTCAGGTGGGAATGGATTGTCATTGTTAAGGATTTTACTCGGCGGCCCGAGTACTCCTTCCTGCTTAGAGCATCGGCCACTACATTGGCCTTGCCCGGATGATAACGAATTTCGCACTCGTAGTCATTCAGCAACTCCACCCATCTCCTCTGTCGCATGTTGAGCTCTTTCTGATTGAGGATATGCTGAAGACTTTTGTGATCAGTGAAGATAGTGCATTTCGTGCCGTAGAGGTAGTGTCTCCAGATCTTCAAAGCGAATACCACTGCTCCTAATTCCAGGTCGTGCGTAGCATAATTAACCTCGTGCGTCTTAAGCTGTCTTGATGCATACGCGATAACCTTCCCTCTCTGCATGAGCATACATCCGAGGCCTTGATTCGAAGCATCACAGTACACTACGAAGTCCTCGGTTCCCTCTGGGAGAGACAAGATCGGTGCGCTGCATAGGGCTTGTTTCAACGTTTGGAAAGCAGTTTCTTGATTATTTTCCCACTTGAATATCACACCTTTCTGCGTCAAGGTGGTGAGTGGTTTCGCAATCTTGGAGAAGTTTTGTATAAATCTTCGATAGTAGCCAGCAAGCCCAAGGAATTGTCGAATTTCGGTTGGCGTCTTGGGTGCTGACCAATTCTCGATTGCCTTGATCTTGGAGGGGTCCACATGTATGCCTTTCTCACTTACCACATGTCCAAGGAAATCCACTTCTCTAATCCAGAATTCACACTTATAGAACTTAGCATAAAGCTTCTCCGCTCTTAGCGTCTCTAGCACTTGGCGTAGATGTAGGCGATGCTCTTCTTCGCTTCGCGAGTAGATCAAGATACCGTCGATGAATACGATTACAAACTTGTCTAGGTAGGGTCGACACACTCTATTCATTAGGTCCATGAATACCGCAGGTGCGTTTGTTAAACCGAAGGACATCACCACAAACTCGTAGTGCCCATAGCGAGTTCTGAATGCAGTTTTGGGAATATCTTCTTCTTGAACTCGTAGTTGATGGTAGCCTGACCTTAGGTCGATCTTTGAGAAGAAATTTGCTCCTTGGAGTTGGTCGAAAAGGTCGTCGATTCGGGGCAGAGGATATCGGTTTTTGATGGTGAGCTTGTTTAGTTCCCGATAGTCGATGCACATGCGAAAGGATCCGTCCTTCTTCTTTACAAAAAGGACTGGTGCTCCCCAAGGTGAGAAGCTTGGTCTGATGAACCCTTTGTTCAAAAGCTCGGTCAACTGACTGGACAACTCCTGCATTTCTGATGGTGCGAGGCGGTATGGAGCTCTGGCTACGGGGGTAGCTCCGGGTATTAAGTCAATTCTGAAATCGACTTGTCGTGCGAGTGGTACACCAGGAAGATCCTCTGGGAACACATCCGGGAAGTTACACACTTCGGGGATGTCCTTGATGTCTTTCACGTCTTGTTTCTTGTCTACTACATGGGCTAAGAAGGCGTGGTACTCCTTCCGGAGATACTTTTGGGCTTTGATGCATGAGATGACTTGTAAATTCGCACTAGGTTTGTCACCATAGATGAGAAGGGTTTCGTCATTTGGTAGATTGAGGCGAACGGCCCTTTCGTAACATAGAATGTCGGCACGGTGAGGAACTAACCAATCCATCCTGATGATTACGTCGAAGCTTTTTATGGTGACTGGCATCAGGTCAATTTTAAATGTATGGTTGTCTAGAGTGAGAGTACATTCTGAGTATATGTCGCTAGTGCGTTCTACTTTCCCATTTGCCATTTCTACTACATAAGTATCCTTTAGTGATTGGGGATTTTGTTCAAGTAAATGTTTATATTGGTGGCTCACGAAACTCCTCTCTGCTCCACTATCGAATAGTACGCATGCATAAGAGTTATTGAGGAGAAACGTACCGGTAACCACCGTGGGATCCTCGACTGCTTCCCCATGTCCTATTTCCAGGACTCTTCCTACTCCACCAGCATTAGGGGCTTGTGCTTTTGGAGCAGTCTCTTTTGAAGTGATCTGCGTCTCCACAGTTGTAGCAGGTCCGGGTTGCCCCCGTACTGGCGACTTGGTTGATTGGTTGAGCCGGCGCTTTACAGAAACGAGCAGTGTGCCCCTTCCTGTCGCAGTTGTTACAGTGCATTTCCCTACAAGCACCATTGTGGTGAAAGTTGCACTTGTTGCACTTAGGTAGTTTTCCCGCATATGGCTTCGGTGGTGCTGGAGTAGTAGCAGTAGTGGCAGCATTAGTGGCAGCATGTACAGCAACAATTTGTTGCTTCTTAGCGGGGTCCTGTGCTGGTTGGCTCTTCTTTTCGTTCCAGAACTTCCTTTTGTTGTTTCCCCCTTTTGATTTATCAGTGGTGGTGGTTGTAGTATTATGACCGGCTCGGTGGTCAACAAGTTGTTGTGCCAGCTCCCTGGCACTGTCAAAAGTAGTTGGCCTTGAAGCCAGGACACTACTTTGCACATGGAGAGACAGTCCCCAAAGGTATCGCTCCACCTTTTTCTCCTCCGGAGTAACCATTGTTGGGCAGAGGAGAGCCAATTCATTGAATCGGGTGGTGTAGGTTTCAAGGTCAGAGCCCGTCATCCTGAGGTTCCAGAGTTCTTGTTCCAGTTTTTGAATTTCACCTCTCGGGCAGTACTCCTTCATCATCAACGTTTTTAGTTCTGCCCAGGTTATGGAGCTAGCCACTTCGAGAGTAAGTGACTTAACCCGGCAGTTCCACCAAGTAAGGGCCCGGCCGGTGAAGGTTAAGGTTGCGAACTTAACTTTGCTCGCTTCGGGGCAGGAGCACACCTGAAAGACTACTTCGGTCTTTTCAAACCATTGCATCAACGTGATGACTCCCCCGCTTCCATTGAAGTTGTCGGGTTTGCCATTTGTGAAGTCCTTGTATGAACACTCTTTTGCACGCCACGTACTGTCTCCGTGGTTAGAGTGTGTAGCTCCCGATCCCGAACCACCAGCTCCGTTGGTCCCTATCTGCGACATTGCGGCCGCTACGGCTGCTGTTACTGCAGCCTGGAACATCGCGGGATCAAACTGTGGAGGCGGCGGCGGAGGAGGTGTTGCTGTGTTGCTGGAAGGTCTTGGTCTTCTTCTTGGCGGCATGGTTCTGTCATAAGTCGTAAACCAATGTACTTTTAGTAAAAGTGTATTTATAGGGAGAGAAATCTTTTATACATAAAGTATATTATTACGTTGTTTTCCGGTATGTTTACGATACATACGATTTTATACTTTTTATTGACCCAATACATTGCGTTATGAGGTAAAATGAAAGTATAAAATATTTTTATTATAGTAACACAAAATACTCCTATAGTATTTGTAAATGTTTAGTTTTGAGTTCTTAAAGCATTTAGTTACTTTATAATATTCATCATACTTTTAATGAGAATTTATAAGTCCTTGTCTTACCCGTTCGGCTAACGACCCTCCACCGATCAAAGAAGCGGTGGGTGAGAGTGGACACCCATTAAGTTGCCATTTTATAGGCAACAACCTTATACCCCCCTTATAGACCGGCTTCGTGAATGAGGCGTACTAGCGGTAAGACGAGTTTGTTAGATTTGTTGTCCATCCTGACCATCCCCCGGTATATGCAAGTCAATTCCTGGACAGATATAGTTGATCAGGCTATATCCTTCCCAGACTTGATTTACATATACCAAGGCATACCCATAATGTACAACTCCTCTTCTTTTATTTTATGTTGTTGTAGTTATGACACTATGTGAGCATGTATGCATGTATTTATACTTTTTAATAAAAAGAATCATTTATTTTCTAAAAGTATATTTATTTGAAAAATGCACAAATCAGAGACTATTAGTCCCAATTGTGTTTATAGTTTGTATATCTTATGTGGTTTGATATACTTAATTCACTATAAACTGCGCTCTGATACCAATCTGTCACACCCCCAAACCAAGGATGGCGGAAACGTCCGGGGGTGGAGGACTTCATGTATAGTATCATAACAGCAATTGTAATAGTAATTCAAGCAAACACAACCAACATATATATAAAAAATTTACATCATTGTATGAATTACATGTTTACGAATCAATCACAATATGTTGATAAAATATGAAATAGTAGACGCCTTAGCGTCCCATCCTCAAAAGCACTTGATTACCTGTTTAATGATTTCCTGAGAATACAAGTTTTTGAAAAAGTGTCAACACAAAGGTTGGTGAGTTCATAAGCTTTTCGTTTGTAAAAGTAGTATTTGTGTTAGAAAAATCCAATATTTTCCTTAATGTGTAAATGTAGTCTTAAAACCCAAAGACCGAAATGTACAAGTAATTTGTCATATTTATAGTAAAACAATGCAAGTTTAAATCGACATAAACTCGTTAAATTTTAATGAAGTCCCCGTAAATTCCAATGTTTGTTAATACTTTATGTGAGTTTATTATAACCATACTATGACCACGGTTGCCTAAAACGACGTTCTTCAGGCGTCGGAAATGTTATGACATTTGTCACCCCAGACCTATCGGTCTAACTGTTGCATGCAGTTTAGGTGTGGGTTTCTCAAACCCAATATAGATCTATACACAAGTATCACGCTCTCCCTCAAGGAGACTCTGGTTACAATACAGGACTTAATGGTAATTTGAAGTAAATGTCTCACAAAGTCATTAACGGAATTACGTGTTATGAAAACTTGGTACCGTATGGCCGTACCTTGCTTAATGAAAATATCCTTTGTATAAATGTACCCTTTTTAAATGTATGTGTTATGTAATGTATCATAAACTATACCTATTATGGTTTATCAACCAAGGGTAGTACGTGGTAATGTATGCAAACTATATTCAAAATAGTTTATTTAATGTTTGAATGTATCGATTGTACTTTGATTATAATCACTTGTTATTCTTTATATTTTATATGACCAAATCCATTTGTAAACTGATGTGTGTCTAAATATTAAGATAAAATGTCATATATTGCAGTAACATATAGTCACATAAAGATATACACCTTGCTCAACATGTTACAAGGTGAAATGAAATTAACAGCAACTTTTCGTTAAAAACAGTTTCTGTTACCGTTCTTAGAAAATTTATAGAAAAATCATCACAACTCTAAATCCAAATCCGCAAATTTTGAGAGTTTGGAATATGAGTCTAGTTTGTTCGTGAATTTTATCATGATTTTTAGTGATCTCTAACAGAGGTGAAAATGTTCATAATCACAGACTGGTCCGGGTTTGCCTCTGAAATGACAGGCAGTTTTGTAAAAATCACCATTAATTGTAGAAAAATCATTTGGAGATGTGCAAGTAGTCATTTTAAAGCTAAGAGTTTGAACTACTTGCACCTGAAACAGTTTTGAAAACTAAAATTTTTAAGTTGACCAAAACAGTCCGTGATTAACGTCCATCTTTTCTGATGCAATCTGTTAGAAAAAGTTTAATTGTGTTCTTGATGATTTTACTTGTATTCCCCCCCTTAAAACTTAAGAAAAACATGTAAATGTATGGGTATGAACTCACCTTATGTGGTTTCAGTAGATGAAAGTGAGAGAGAGGAAGTGTTCAACTCAAGAACACTAAGAAGATGTCTTGATGATTCGAAAATCTAACACCGAATAAGATGGAACTTGTGTAAGATATCAATAATTTCAGTAGAATGGAGTTTAATAATTATGTGAATGATGAAGATACTTACTAATTGAAGAAAGAAATCCCTGGAGAAAGCCTTGAAGTTCTTGAAGTTAAGAGAAAAGATGAGAGAATTTTGGAGAGTGTTCTTGGTTGCTAAGTGTAGAATGAAAGAGTTTTTATGGAGAATGAGGAGAGAGGATCAATCCTCCAGCTCTTAGAACGTGGGAAGAGCTGGAGATTGGCTGTAAAGGTCCACTAAGGAGACAAGGAGTAGTGGGAAAGAGTGGATGATCATAGAGTGAGGTGGTGGTGGCTTGCTTTTGTCATAAAATAAGGAAAAGCAAATATTCCCTCAATAATTAGTCCAACCACCAATTCTTTTAATACATTTTTATAAAAACCCTGGAGATTTATATATTTTGGGGCCTTAGTTTATAAAATAAAGTTTTGGGTGAAAATCCCACGTTAAAATAATGAAAAACGGAGTTAAAACAAAGTCGTAGTCGAAAAAACCGGAAAAATTATGACACGCAAACATGCATGTCGTCTTCTTTTATGACAGGGGCTTCCTTGATACTCATTGCGTGTCCTCAACACGCGAGTCGTAAGTTTACGACAGACAAATGTGTGTCGTCTTCCTTTATGACAGGGACTTCGGTCCTGAAGCTTCAGTTTTGGGTCCTTAAGCCTATTTTACCCGTTTTTACCCCGTTTCAAGTGGTTTTTGACCCAGTTAAGGGTCGGGATGGCCCGAATGATTACAAAAAATTAAAGGAACTTTTGAGAGAGATTTGGGAGAGATTTGGGAGAGATTTGGGAGAGATTTCAATTAGAAAGAGATAGAGTGAAAACGATTTAGAGAGGTTTCGTTTGTGATTAATTTGAGTGTCCGGCTTCACAACGCAAGGTTCGTAAACCCCATTAAACCGTGTTTTAGTGTCGTACACAATCCCGATGATTGTGCAATAGTGTTTTATCGCTTTGGTTCGTTGTTTAGCACTGTTAAGGCTAAGGAAAATCAAACACATGAACTTTCCAAATGAGGATTTCTCATTAAAATAGCGAATTGTATAGTGATTACATAACGTAAACCCTAGCATACAAGGGTTATTGGAGTTGACCGGTTTGACTTATTGACTTTGAATTGACCGAAATTTGACGGTTGTCACATCCCTCGAGGCTTTCAGACGTTCTCGAATTTGAACGATCTTTCCAGTTGTTTCTCTAATGATCTCCGGACCAGTGAGAGTGCTATCAGCGGCTAGACCTTTTGCCAACTGCGTGTCGCCTACTTCCGCCTAGCACAGAGGTGATCTGCACTTATGGCCGTAAAGGGCTTCAAATGGAGCAGTCTTGATACTAGTATGATAACTGTTGTTATAAGAGAACTCGACTAAAGGTAAGTGAACATCCCACGCTTTACCAAAGTCAATTACACATGCTCGCAACATGTCTTCTAGGGTTTGGATCGTTCTCTCACTCTGCCCGTCAGTTTGTGGGTGATAGGCTGTACTCATGTCAAGCCTAGTTCCCAAAGCTTTCTGCAGCGTCTGCCAGAACCTTAAAGTGAATCTATTGTCTCGGTCCGAGATGATAGATATTGGTACTCCATGAAGTCGCACGATCTCTCGGATGTAGGTTCTTGTTAGTTTCTCCATCTTATCGGTCTCCTTGATAGGCAAGAAGTGGGCAGATTTGGTTAACCTGTCGACGATCACCCAAATGGTATCGTGACCACCCTGCGTCTTGGGTAGTTTGGTTATGAAGTCCATGGAAATCTGCTCCCACTTCCACTCAGGTATTTCGGGTTGATGGAGTAGACCTGAGGGTTTCTGATGTTCTACTTTGATCTTGGCGCAAGTTAAGCACTTGCCCACATAGGTAGCAATTTCTGCTTTCATGTTTGGCCACTAGTAGAGTTGCTTGAGATCCAGGTACATCTTATCTGAACCTGGGTGTACGGAGTATGGGGTCTTGTGTGCTTCGTTCATAACTATCTCTGAACCCACCAAACTTTGGTGTCCAGATTCGGTTCATGAGGTAGCGCACTCCGTCACTCTTGATCTCTAGATTCTTGTCCATCCATCTAAGGGTTTCACCTGTCACGTTTTCGGGTTTCAAGGCTTCTATTTGAGCTTCCTTGATTTGTATTGACAGATGCGAATGGATCGACATGGTTAATGACTTCACTCTTCGACCAAAGTACTCCTTACGACTAAGGGTATCAGCCACTACATTCGCCTTTCCCGGATGGTAACGAATCTCACATTCGTAGTCGTTGAGCAATTCGACCCAACGTCGTTGTCTCATGTTTAACTCCTTCTGGTCGAATATGTGTTGAAGGCTCTTGTGGTCTGTGAAGATGGTGCACTTGGTACCGTATAGGTAGTGCCTCCAGATTTTTAGAGCGAAGACCACAGCTCCAAGTTCTAAGTCATGAGTGGTGTAGTTGACTTCATGTGTTTTTAGTTGTCGTGAGGCATACACAATAACCTTTCCTCGTTGCATTAGCACACAGCCCAACCCTTGATTCGAAGCATCGCAATACACCACAAAATCTTCGATCCCCTCTAGAAGAGAAAGAATGGGTGCACTGCATAGGGCCTGTTTTAGAGTTTGAAATGCAGCATCTTGCTTTTCTCCCCAGTTGTAGGGCACACCTTTCTGAGTTAGGGAGGTAAGAGGCTTTGCAATGCTGGAGAAGTTCTGAATGAACCTTCAATAATAACCAGCAAGGCCTAGAAATTGGCAAATCTCCGTTGGTGTAGTCGGTGCAGACCAATTTTTGATAGCCTTGATTTTAGATGGGTCCACGTGGATTCCTTCTTCGCTGACCACGTGACCTAGGAAGTCCACCTTCTTAATCCAAAACTTGCATTTTGAGAACTTCGCATAAAGTCTCTCAGCTCGTAATGTCTCTAAGACTTGTCTCAGATGTTGGCCATGCTCTTCTTTACTCTTTGAATAAATGAGTATGTCATCTATGAATACTATCACAAATTTATCCAAGAATGGACGACATACCCGATTCATTAAGTCCATGAACACGGCAGGGGCATTGGTTAGTCCGAAGGGCATCACTACAAACTCGTAATGCCCGTATCTTGTTCGGAAGGCCGTCTTGGGAATATCACTCTCCAGGACTCGCAGCTGGTGATATCCCGGTCTCAGATAGATCTTGGAGAAGTAGTTGGCTCCTTGAAGTTGTTCGAATAAGTCGTCGATTCGTGGTAGGGAATATTGGTTCTTGATGGTAAGTTTGTTGAGCTCTCGGTAGTCGATGCACATCCTAAATGATCCATCCTTCTTTTTCACAAACAACACTGGTGCTCCCCAAGGCGAGAAGCTCGGCCTGATGAATCCTTTGCTGAGTAGCTCATTCAGTTGGCTGGATAGCTCCTGCATCTCCGGTGGGGCTAGTCGATAGGGCGCTTTGGCTACTGGGGTAGCTCCGGGAATCAGGTCGATTCTGAATTTGACTTGTCTCGCGGGTGGTATTCCTGGAAGATCTTCGGGAAAAATATCGGGAAACTCGCATACGTCAGGCACGCTCTTGATGTCCTGGACTTCGCGCTTCACATCCACGATATGTGCTAAAAACGCGTGGCATTCCTTGCGTAGTCACTTCTGAGCTTGGATACACGAGATAATACGAAGAGTGGTACTGGGTTTGTCGCCATAGATAATGAGGGTTTCGCCGGTTGGCAGATTAAGGAGAACGGCCTTATCGTAACATAAAATGTCCGCACGATGAGAACTCAGCCAGTCCATGCCTATGATGACATCGAAACTCTTAATCGAGACTGGCATGAGGCTGATTGGAAAGTGGTTATCGTTTAGAGTTAGGGTACAGTTTAAGTATATCTCCTTAGTGCCCTCGGTTTTACCGTTGGCTATTTCTACTAAAAACGGTTCACTTAATGATTGGGGCGTTTGTTTCAGCAGGCCTTTAAATTTATGACTCACAAAACTCCTCTCCGCTCCACTATCAAACAAAATGCATGCATACGAGTTATCGAGAAGAAACGTACCCGTAACAACAGTGGGGTCTGAAACGGCTCCATCCTGTCCCATTGCGAACACTCGGCCCCTTCCGCCGGTATTCCTGTTGTTTGCCTTCGGGCAGTCCCTGCGGTAGTGTCCCGTGGCTCCGTACACAAAGCAGGCGCGGCTTACTCCGGCATTAGCAGTGGGGGCGGCTTGTTGGGCTGGCTCCTTGCAGAAGCGGACCGTATGCCCCTTCTTATTGCACCTGGTGCATTGGAAGTCACTGCAAGGACCGTGGTGGTGGAAGTTGCATTGGTTGCACTTCGGAAATCTCCCATTGTATGAACTTGTGGGTGCAGTGGTGGTAGGAACAGTAATTGCATGAGCCGCTACCATTTGTTGTTTCTTGGGGTTCCCTTGTAGGTTTTGTCCCCTTCTTTTGTTCCAAGGCCTTCCCTGACCCTGTACCTCCTTTGATGGGTTGGCAGTAGCTGCAACAGTACCCTGTTTGACCCCGTGGTCGATGAGTCGCTGAGCCAGGCGCTTAGCGCTGTTGAAAGTGATAGGGTTGGAGGCCAAGACGTGACCTTGAATCTGGGGTGACAACCCCTAAATGTAACTCTCAACCTTTTTCGGTTCTGGGTTGACCATGGCAGGGCACAAGGCAGCAAGGTCGCTGAACCTGGCCGTGTAGGTTACTAGGTCAGACCCAGTCATCTTCAGAGTCCAGAGCTCCTGCTCTAGCTTTTGTATCTCGCCCCTTGGGCAGTATTCTTCCAGTAGTAGGACTTTCAAGTCCTCCCAACTTATGGCGTTGGCGATGGTGAGAGTCACGGACTTCACATGGCTTTTCCACCAGGTGAGGGCTCGATCAGTAAGGGTGCAAGCGGCGAACTTGACTTTGCTCGCTTCTTGACAAGAGCAGATCTCAAAGACCGTTTCGGTCTTTTCGAACCATTGCATCAGTGCAATGACTCCCCATGTGCCATTAAAATTTTTTGGCTTTGCGTTGGAGAACTCCTTGTAAGTACATTCCTTTACTTGACCATGACCAGTGCCATGGTTAGAATGATTCGTACTGCTTCCTGTCCCTCCATTTCCGTTGGAGTTTATTTGCGAGAGGGCGGCGGTTACTGCTGCTGTGATAGCAGCCTGGACCATGGCCGGATCATAAGTTGGTGGTGGAGGTGGTGGTGGTACCGTTCCCGGCCTGGGTCTTAGGTTTGGACGAGGAGGCATCGCGCTGCCAAGAAATAAAATGAAAGATTATAAGTTTTGGTGGTTGAGGGTTGAATGATAATGAGTTAACTATCTTTAATAGTTTAAGAATTTGGTTTGACCTACACAGGGCTTTGAGTTTGATTCACAAATGGAGTTTAAATAGCAATAGATAAACTCATGAACTCGAATGAAATGCACAGAATTAACACACGAAAGAGATATGCCCAATATATATTAAACATATGGTTGCGTTACATCCGAAGTTAGGACAAAATTGACCTTTCTAAAAGTCTCCGATTACAGAAAGTTAAAGAAAGTAAGACTTTTAGGCGATGGTCCTATTCTATGTCAAAAATTTTGGGGGTTTGGCGAGTACTACTCGCGGCGCGGATTGTGCTTGGAGCTCGATTCCGCATCCGATTGCTTGGCTCCCATGAGACGCCTGTCAAAGGCAGCTTGTTGCTCCCTCAAATCCCTCATTTCGGAGACAGCTGCAGTCATTTGCTCTTGGAGAGAGTGGGTGTGGAGTTGAGCATTCCTTTATAGCATGTCAAGGCGTCGGATATCAGCTGCGTTATCCTCCATCCTTATGTCAACCTCGTGAATCCGGTTTGCCTGGACTCCGGATTGATAAGCCTGATTGGCAAGTTTGCCTACCATAACTGGGAGTGCTCGATCAGCTGAACTTCCTCCGCTGACATCGTAGAAGTCCCGACACATACCATAAGGAGGACGCAGTCCTTGCTGCTGACTCCAATGGTGGATGTGGCTTCCCCAGACGGGAGTTGGTCCTTGAAATCCCATCCTGAAAGGAGGTCGAACGGATGGAGGTCGGACGGCTGGCGGATTGATTACCTCAGGCTCTGAGGCTGAGCTATCCGAGTCTTCTTCTTCCTCGTCTTCCATGGGTTCTTCCTCGAGGTCGTCTTCAATCCATCCCCCATTACCTTGGTTGGGGTAGTAGGGGTCTCCGGGTAGATGGAATCCAGCCATTGAGTCTATACGAGAATAGGGTTAAGAATTGACTATAAGCTAAAGCATGTAAAATTTACCCTTAAGTTTGACGGTCGAAGATACCCAAATACTCCCATAGTATTCTTAATGATATGCTCTTGGTAAGTTTTAAATTTCTTGTCCACTGCAGACACTCCTTGGCATACGTTAGTCGGCTCTTGGACAAATATAGTTGATCAGGCTATATTCATCCCAGTTCCGATTACATGTCCCAAGGCACACCTGCACTGCACAATTTATTTATAATACTTCTATATTGATCTATTTTTGACACTGTTATTAATATGAAATGAATGCATGCCTACTTTACCAAAAAATTAAATAGATTTAATTTTTAAAAGTATGACTCTTACTCAGAGTGTTTTTGCCCAGTTGTGTTTATAGTTGTATACCAAAAATGGTTTTGATATACTTAATTCACTATAAACAAAGCTCTGATACCAATCTGTCACACCCCCAAACTAGAACGGCGGAAATGTTCGGGGGCGGAGGACGTCATATTCAGTATCATAACAGTTCATAGTAAGGAAAGTACACACCACCATACATATAAAGGTTTCAAAATGTTTACATAATTGTATTTGTTACATGTTCAAAAGATAAGTACATAAACATCTTTCAAAAGAAGTAATTAACGTCAGAGCGTTAATCCCCAAAAGTTGATTTCCAAACCTCCTTAGCGGTTCCCTGAGAATACAAGTTATTTCAAAGAACAAGTGTCAACAATTAAGTTGGTGATTTCATAAGCGGTTTTGAGAAAATGTATGCCATTCCAAAGTTCGTGCGTTTTCCAAGAAAATCCCTTATTTTCTTATTAAAGTATGAAATGCATATGAATGTTCGCGTTGTGAATTGTAAATAGTTGCACCAGGAAAATCCCTTATTTTCCTATTAGTTTATTGTTTTGGATACAAGAAAATCCCTTATTTTCCTAAAGTAAAAGGTAGTCTCTAATGTCCAAGACTAAAAATCGCAAGCAACTGACATACTTGAAAGGTTGAGACATAGTTTTATATAATAAAGCTATAAGAAGATCGCACTTGTTAGATGAAGAATAGTTTTAATAGCTATCCATTCATAAAAGCAGAATACCATAATAATTGTCTATCCGGTGAGTTTTTATAACCATACTAAACATAATATGCCTGTGGCGACGGTCTTCAGGCATCGAAACGTTTATGACAAACTGTCACCCAAAGGACTGTAGCTAACAGTCAGGGCGCGGGATCATGACTTCCCGTATAGATCTATACACATTTGACACGCTCTC
The DNA here is from genome assembly GCF_052849685.1 of Lactuca virosa. Lineage (NCBI taxonomy): Eukaryota > Viridiplantae > Streptophyta > Magnoliopsida > Asterales > Asteraceae > Lactuca > Lactuca virosa. Next base: position 142,415,693 of record NC_136432.1, read on the forward strand.
CAGACGGGAGACTCTGGTTATAATAGACAGGACTTTCGGTGGTACCTTTTAACAAAAGGTAGTATTGAAGATGTAATCATCTCACGGATTCTCAACTAAGTCCCGTATTAAAATGATAGTTTTGTATGCAATGCTTATCTTTTTTTCACAATGTTTGACAAAGCATAAATCATAAGTTCTTGAATGCATAAAGAGTTTAGCAAGAAAGGTTGCTCCAGACATAATGCATTTTGTATAAACGAGGCTAATACTAGTTATAGTTTTGTTTCATACCACAAGGTTAAGTTTGAGCAATAGTCTTGCATGTTGAACAGTTTCATTGTATAGATAAGTCTAATACATGCAAAGTATAACAAGAGTTTTTACATTTTCACTCGGGATCAACCGAGTGTTTACTTGTATTCTCCCTTGGAATGTATTAAAAGTACATTATAAAGTATTTGAAAGTGTATAAAAGGGGGTATGAACTCACTTGATTGAAGTGGTTGCTTTGAAGTAGTCGAGAGAAGAATCGAGCAGACCTTTGACTAGAGAGAGTTGAAATCTCGGGATTCTCGGGGATCTCGGGAGTGTAGAACTTCTTTCGGGACTCGAGTATAAAAATCCAGGGCTTCGGGAAGGCTTCTCGAGGTAATCACGTAGAGTAACGACACTTAGATGGAAAGAGATGACCACCAAACCCGATACCCTTAAGGTTCTATTTATAGGGGCTGATTTGGGGTCTCACGTCGTGAGTTTTGGATTCTCACGTCGTGAGGCTTAGTCAGCATGATCCTCTTCGACGATTTGACGTGGCTGACACTCTGGAACCCATCAGTCATGAGCTCACGTCGTGAGCATGGTTCCCTCACGTCGTGAGGCTGAGTCAGCCTCGGGTTTTGTGTCCCGAACTTGTAAAATCCGTAACTTTCGCGTATGAGCTCCGATTTCGACGTTCTTTATATGCACGCGTAGGTGTGAAAAGGCTCTATAACTCTTGTTTAGACTCCGTCGGCTACTTTTGAATTTATTTTTATTATATTATTTTTAACAGGCCGGACCTGGAAAAGTCCGTTTAAATTCCTTAGCTCCTTCATCTGGTGTCCATTTTCGTCGAACTTTTTACTATGGTATTCCTATTGTCGGGGTCTTCAACTTTCGTTTAGGTTGTGTCGGCTAAAGACCGCTCGATCTCTATTTCGAGTTTTTAGCTGTCTACTGCTAGGTCATAAACTTCGAAAATTCATAACTTCTTCATACGAAGTCAGATTTGGGCGTTCTTTTTATGTATGTCTAGGGTTTAATGATATCTACGACTTTCGTTTAGATACCTAAGGATAAAAAGGTATTTTATTTAAATTTCTCGTTTTATGCTTAACAGCGCTTTACCGGTAGTGTTATGAATCTTTGATTGGTCATAACTCTTCCGTTATAACTCGGATTTTAGTGTTCTTTATATTTTTGGAAACCTTATCACGATATCTACCACATAGTGTACCCAAACAGAGCTTTTTGAACATTTCATTTTCAATGATATTATTATTACTTTACAAAGAGGTTACAAGACTCGACTTTTAGTCATTATAATGACCTGAAATAACGGGTTGTTACAGGCTTGAACCGCTTCGCTGCAGGATGGGACTGAACCGGATCCTAAAGTTGTTCCATCATCTGGGCCTCTATCTAATTCTATCACCTCCTCGTGACATCCTGAAGCTCAGTGAGGGTACCATAACGCTGGGTAGACACAAACTGTCGAATATCCGTCTTGAGCATGCTCAAGTACCGAGTCATTTGATCCTGCTCCGAAGTAGCAAACTCATGACAAACAATATCCCTCTTCGTGAACATCTTGGTGATCTCCATCACCTTCTCAATCGTCTATCTCAGATCCAGGTACTCCTGAGCGAATCTATCCCTCTCCACCAGGGGAACATATCTCGTACAAAACATCTCCGGGAACTTCTCCCAAGTAACAGCAGCCCTCTGCTCAGGAGTATACAAACCGGTCAACAATCTCAACCAATCCTTCGCCCCTAACCGGAGAAGGTTCGGGTCGCACTTGACCTTCTGGTCATCCAGGCAAGAACATGTGAAGAAGTAACCCTCTGCATCTGAACCATCCCAAAAATAAGACCTAAAAATCAGTATTCCAAAACATCATCAATACAATCCAAATAAAACAATTGTATCAATCGTCATATCAAATCAGAGTGAATCACAAAATGCGGAACGAGGTGGTGTGTGCTCTGCAATCATCCCGAGCGCTTCCCTTTGGAACTAGAAGTAACTGAAACATAAACTGAAAACCGTAAGCACAAATCTTAGTAAGTTCCCCAAGATACCACATACCATACATATATAACACATAATGGGCCCCGCCCAAGGCGTATAACGGGCCCCTCCCACTGAGTATAACGGGACCCGCCCAAACTCGCATAACGGGCCCCACCCACTGAGTATAACGGGCTCCGCCCAAACTTGCATAACGGGCCCCGCCCAATAAGTATTACGGGCCCCGCCCTAACTCATATAACGGGCCCCGCCCACATACAATTCATATAAGCATAACAGGTAATAGCATACAGAATAACCATCGGGCCCCTCCTAGTAAGCATACAAACACATACACATACCAGTATCACACAGACAACGAGTATTTTAAATTTCTAACATAACAGATCATGGGTCGGCATTGGTGCCTTCGACCCGCTAAACATGGTGAGGAAACTCACCTCGAACTGCTAAATCACACTGAAAGATCTCTGGTTGCTGGTCCGACGGGATCCCCGAGCTATCACTAACAAATAGCATCCAATTAATAATTGGATCCCAATCCATAACTACCAGTGCATAATCAAGGTAAAAAGACCATTTTACCCCTTACCTAGTTTGGTCCAAGATTAAGGCCCAATCTCATAATCCAAAAGGCCCAAATCCTAATTAGCCATCCAAGTCCCAAATCATGGCCCAATAACCAAAATAATCATATAAGGCCCAAACATGGCCTAATTTTCCAAATTGGGCCCAAATCCCTTCCATGGGCCTTAATCAAAAGTCCAACATATTCCCAGCCCAAAAACAAAACAATTCAGATGGCCCAACAAGCCCTAAACATCTAAGCCCATAAGAATGGCCCAACCCAAATATCCAATCTCTGAATCCCAACCTTGATTTATCATGTAAAGTTGCTAACTTTATGTGCATGCATGGCTTAATGAAGCTCTTAAAGCTAAGAAGGACTTAATAGGTGACTTAATGCATGCATGTGACCATAAACCCCATAAAGCTTGCACCTTTATGCTTAAGAACCTCATAACATGCTCAGATCTAAAAGGACAAGCCCCACAAACGTCTTAACTCATCAACTAACCCAAAAAGGGACCAAAAGCATAAAAATCAAGACATAAACAGATCTAAGCGTTCAAAAGCCAAGGTATGAACTTGATACCTCAAAAGACTTGCAAAATGAGTGATGATTCTGGATCTCTAAGTTTCCCACCAAGCTATGAACCTTCAAACTTCTTCAATCTCTTCAAAATGAGCAAAACAAACACTAACTTCTTCTCAAGAGCTCAAAAACACAACAATGGAGGCTAAATGTTGGTTTTAGGATTTTAGGGCAATGGAGGTTGGTAAAGAGGCCATCCCTAGGGACTTAAGGTCTTTATATAGGGTGTCACACCCTTAATTTAGGGTTTCATTAACCTCTGAGTACGCTAAGCGTAACCCTCGTACGCCCAGTGTACGAGCCCTCACATCCGCGATCCAGCTCCACCTTAGTACGCTAAGCGTACCTTGTGGTACGCCCCACATACTGGCTTCTCAGCTTGTACGCTAAACGTACCATGTGGTACGCCCCGCGTACTATAGGGAACAAAATCCAAAAATTTAATAAAAGACTAAAAGGAACATACCCCAAATCCAAGTCTCACAACATTAAAAAACCACATCATCGCCACAATTGGGTCCTTGACCCCATCAAACTCCGGGGACTTCGCGTTGTCGAAGTCCCGATACTGGAATACTCTCTCCCCTTGAATCCTCGCAATAGCAACAACCATGGTAGCTGCAGCAGCAGCAACCTCAGTGAGGGCAGGATAGCGATCATTCAATAGCTCAATCATAGCGGTCTTGATAGACCCAAACAGGTTCAGAATAGAACCCATGACAGCAGTAGCCACCTCGGTGGCGATCAGATTGCGAATCTGATCATCAGTCAACCCCGGCCAATCTTGGCTACCCACTCCAGATCCGAAACCAGATCCTCTCATGAGCACGATACTAAAAATGAACCAATAAATGTATCAGAAAAAAATGCCACCATTCATACTATACAATCATCACAAGGAGGCTATACTACCTTCCACACCTACCCGTATTTGTCTCAATGGATCATCACAAACTACTTGAAACAATCCACAACTAGGATATGCACATATTATATACTCACTCTCTCAAGAGTGTCTAATCACTCCTCATTTGGACGGCTGCTCACATACTCACTCATGAAACTTCTACCAACCCTGTAGTCACTCGTGCATGCTAATCATAAATAACATTGGATTCCATAGACAGTCGAATACTTGATTCAATCCTAAGCCCACAACAAGACAAGGAACATAAAATATGGTTAAACCAAACATTCTCAGGCTATAGAATTTCAGTTACGTACAACCATGATGCACACACCAAGCAACTACATTAATGATATCAATTTCATATATCAAACAGATAGTTCTCTTAGGCTGTCGGGAATCATACATCAGGCAACTCTATCATCCAATTCGCGAATATCCGTAGCCTATCACTAGCATGCAGTTCTATCACATGAATCATAAACAAATAACAGTATGGGTATCTTGAGGTACACTTTCTTGCTCCGTTTGATCGTACACATCTCGTCCTTCCTTGGTTACTTTTGAAAACAATTATGAAAATAATTTTGAAAACTTTTATAGATCCTTAGTTTGAGTCTAGATTCACATGAATGCTCATCCAATTCTCTCAACCCATGAATCTGATGCCAACTTGTAACATTCTAAAATCACGATAAAATTTATCATTTTTAAAATTAAGTGAAATCATTGTTTTCAAACAAAACCCATATTAAACCAAGTATCAAATACAAATATCTCAAGATCAGTATATCATGAATTCCAAAACATGTCATCGAAGGATGTGTAAGATCACGCCTTCGCCTTTGTTGAGAGAAAAACTTAGAGACACACTTGAACAAAACGTTAGAACAAGTATATTGCGGAATAGTTAATCTCAAAGGATCTGAAAGCTCAACAATAATATTAATAAGTTAGAGTTAAATAGTTAGAGAGTTAGTTGCAGAAATGTAAAGAAATAGAAATGACGACAATTGTTATATCAAGAAAACACACAAGTTGATTTATAACAAGGAATGCATTCAAACCGAGTTAATAAGGTAGATCAAACTTGGTGATTAAGTCTCAAAGACTTGCTCTGAAGAGAGGTTATAATCAGTAAGTAAGAAGTGAAGAGTAGAAAGATGGAGAAATAGAGAAGATAACTTCAGAGAAATGTATTCAAAATAGATGCATAAGTTATCGTATGGAATACAAGAGAATGAGCCCTTATTTATAGAGTCTCATGAAGAGCACTAGATTACATCTCTATAGGTAGCCATGCAAGGCATACTGGATAATAGAGTGTATTACAATAACGACAAATAAAGTAATCTAGCTAAGTTGACTGCGGTAGCAGGAGTGCGGTTGCGGTTGTTGTTGAAGAGACTTACTGCGGGTGCTGAAGTGGCTGCGGTAGCAAAGTTCAAGAGGGTCACTTTCATGATTTAACAATTTCCCCCTAAGTGACCTCTTTAACTTCGGTTCAGCTATCAAGTTTGAGAAACTTGATCAGAATCCACCAAAACTTCCTGACGTTTTCCAGCCAGGTGATTCTTCTTGAGATCTCGAACTTGACTTCTTCGGTGGTGTGCTTCGATCTTTCAACTGCGGTTCGGCAGATGTCAAGTTGTTTTCTGGTGAGGCGATGCATGGCAGTCATAGGAATGAAGTATTTGACATTGTCGGTCTTCCTTTTGAATATGACTCCAAGTTCAGGAAAGTTTGTTGCGCCTAGAGATCTTTCTTGAAAGCCTTCAGTAGGCATTGGCACAGGTTCAAGAGGTGGGAGATCAAACTTCTTGAGGATGGTGGGGTAGATATCCGCATCTATCTTGGCAAAATCGCAGACAGTTTCCTTCAGAAAAGTGTTGGCCTTTTCAAGTGCAATCTTCATTTTCGGGTGCTTTTCTGATTTGTTTTGAAACACCTTGGCAATGAGGAAGATTTCTTCCGGATTCATGTAAGGAAAATCTGCCTGGCTGCGGACGTAGTCATGTTCCCTTCTTGTGAGGGTGTACTGGATGTATTCAGCCTTCATAAATTTCCGGACTTTGTAGTTCTTGACTGCGGATGGTATGTCATTAGACCATATGTTCTTAATGGAGGAGGGATGTTTAGCGTGAAAAAGACTAAGTCTCTCAAACTCCATTGGCAGTCTCTTGTGGTCAGGAAGGCTGCGGTCGAATTGCTCAAATATTGTGAAGTACTTGGCATTTGGAGAAATTGGTACATCCCAGTACCCGTCCGAGGGAGGTTCAGCGTAGGTAAGGTGGGGTTGGTAGTCTTCATCCAGCAACCTGCGGTGAGGATTGATCCAAGAATTTATCAAGGATTCATCCATCATGGTATCAAAACCGCATTCTCTCCATATAAGCTCTGCCAGTTTGGTTGCCTTCCAGTCGTGTTTTCTTTGTGCGGTGGCAGGAGAGTCTGTTGAGCTTGGAGATGACATGTTCTCCGCAAGGTTTTTGAAGTGGGGAGGAGTTTCTGGCTTGTTGGGAGTGAACTCCTTTGGAGGTGAAGTGTGAGGAGCTGGAGTATGTTGAGATGGTTGCGGTGAAGGCTGCGGTGTGTGAATTTTTCCTGTGATGATGGGGGGACTCTGATGTTGAGAAATGGATTCAGAGTGATGGACTTCCTCTTCTTCTTCTTCACTTCCCCCTCTTGAGGGATGCAACGGAGGAGCTTCCTCAAGCCATTGCTTAAGTCCATCAACCTTGGCACAGACTTCTTGGAATTGAGCTTTTAGAGCTTCTACCAATTGTTGATTGTTAGGAGTGGAGGAGCTGAAGAGCAGCTTGTGGATTTCCTTTGTGAGCTGGAGGATCTCTGGACCATGGAAATTGGAGGACAGGGATTTCTGCAGTCTGTTAATTGTGGCTTGAAGAACAGAGATAGTGGACTCATAAGCAGTATGAGTCTCATCTATCAATTTCTTCGACTGAGAGGCTTGATCCGCGATGGCCGCTTGGAGATCCGTTTTAATTGCGGTCACCTCAATGATGAGGCGTTCCGCTGCAGCCATAAATTCCTTGTGGTCCGCCTTGCGGTTGTTGTCAAGGGACCGGATTCCCATCTCTACTTTGAGAGAGATTCTTTTAGCAGCCATGCGTTCCCTTGTTTCCATACGTTCAATACGTTCGATCAGGGACTGCCGTCCCGGAGTGTCTTCAGGTTGCGGTTGAGTGGGATTGACCGCAGCCAAAATCTGATCAACTTTGGCTTGTAGGCTTAGGAACTCTTTTCTGGAGACCGCATTCTTCTTCTTTTTCTTCTTGTCTTTGGGCTTGGAAGATGAATGGTGAGAACCGCTGGACTCCTCTTCCTCATCAAACATCATTAAGTCATCATCTGAGGGGCTGGGCTTGTTGACCTCTTGGATATCTTCATCATCAAGACCGAAGGTGGGTGCAGAACTAACTTCGACTGCAGTACCTTCATCTTGGGATTCACGGACTGTTGGAGTGGGAATTGGATAGGGAGTTGGAGTAGGAGGGACGTTGGAGGTACCCGGGGCTGCACCTGAAGCTTGAGCTTTTAAAATTGTTTCAGCCATCTCATCCATCCAAGCTTGAACCTTTTGAATGGTGGCTACGGTACTGGCATTGCTGATGGCATTTCCCCAATACTTAGCCACGAGCTGGATTTCCTGCTCCTTTTGCTGCTGCTGCTTGATCTGTTGTTCCTTGCGGGCTTGGAATGCCCTTCTAAATGCAGCATATTTCCTTTTATCTGACTCGGTTACTGGTGTATACCGTAACCAAGAATCATTTGAATCTTCTCCGTCAAATCCTGAATAACGCACCGAAGTGTCCTTCGGGTCCACGGATCCTAGCACATTTGTGCTCCCCGTGCCTAAACCACCTGTAAAAGATGTAAGCAGAGTAGGATTTCCTGAGCTTCCTCGGTCTCCTTGACCCGTGGTCAAGTCTGGCCTCGGCTCAGTTCTGGCATGGGCGGAAGAAGTGCCCTGTGGGTGGGAAGGTGTTTGTAGTGTATGGGTGACGTTCAAAAGGATGGAGCTCAACTCCTCGGGTGAAAAGAAATGCAGTCGGGAAGCCCTGGAGATCTTAGGGCGCACACCAGTGTCATCCCCTTAGGAGTGAACTGGAGGGGAGTCTCCACGATGTGATGAAACAAACTCACTTTCTGAGCTTGAGTGGTATTCGATGGTGGTGTTGAATGGGTCTGCGGCCACCCCAAGGACTACTGGAGCCTTTTGAGAGGCTTCAGCATCGGTCCGATCATGCATTTGGCTAGGGGAATCGGTTTTTCTTTTCTTGAGGATAGCAATCGGTTGCCTATCCTCATCAGAATCACTGCTAGATGGAATTGGGGTAGGTTTGGTTTTTCGTTTCTTCGTGGGTGTGGTTGGTTTGGGAGCGTTTTTCTTTGGGGTTTTTTGCTTCTTGGTTGCCAACTGCTTTCTTCTTTGAGAAAGATTGGATAGTGTAGTGGCAGAGGGGACTGGGGTACCCTCAGGGTTTACAATTGCGGATATTTGAGGAAGAGGCGGGGTAGGAGGATATGGGGCAATACCTTCCGTAGTCTCAATGTGGTTTGAGACATCAGCAGTCTCAAGACCAAGGGTTGAAAGAATGTGAGTAGGGAGTCTGCGGATTGGTCCAAAAACAGATTGATTGGAAGAGGGATTGTACCTTTTGAGATCCTTAGTGACAAAGAAGTTGATGTCACTGCCATATCTAGTCCAGCGTCCGCATGTAGGTCTGATATGCAGAGAGACCAGAATCGAGCAAATATGAGCTCTGTTGGGTTCTCCTTTGGGCTCTCCTTGGGAATGTACTGAAGAAAATCGTCCCATAGGATCTGCCCATAGTTGACGTCATGTCCGGTGAATATGCTCCACACTAATTCCAAAAGCTTTAATCCCATGTTGTCAATTCCTCCGGTTCTACCAGATAGACAGCGGATGACAAAGTGACATACGAACTACCAAACAGCAGGTAGCTGGTTCTTCTTGAATTCACCAATCCCTCTGATTGGTTTTTGATACCCCATTTGATAGAGTGCGGATGTAACGTCCGCCATTGAAGGTGAGAAAATCTTGATGGATGGATGAACCAGAAGATTAATGGCAGATAAGAACTTTTCTTTGGACAAGATGACCAAAGAATCGTTAATGAGGTTGAGATGAACTTCTTGAGGGTTTTCTAGTGGGCGATAAGCAGAAAAAGCACACTTGAAGAGAGTTGAAACTGGAACAACATCTGTGAATGCGTCGAATGGACCAAATAGTGGATGGTTCTTCAGAAATTTGATCATGAGTTTGGTTGGAGCATTGTATGAGGAATGATCTTCAAACACTGCTCGAAAATTGTTTGATGCGATCGTTGGAGTGTCTGATCCAGTGGGGTTTACTGAGACTGAAGTCTTAGATTGCTTCTTTGATGCACCTGATTTCACCATTTTTGAGAGCTTGAGAGAAGAAGTAGAAAACAGAGTTCTTGAAGTTTTTTTTTTAGAGAGAGGGAATGATCGATGTTCAGAAAGCGTAAAGTGAATTTGGGGAAGAAGATGGGTTTATAAAGGGTTGAAGGATTTTAACCCTAGGTAAAAGGTAAAGATAGGGTAAAAACGTCGTTTGGTATTTGGGGGGAATCTTTGAATTTGGGATTAAATCTCAACCACAAATAATTAAAACGGTTTAAAAAAGATTTGGGAGATTTACAAAAAGGGGTTTGCATTTAATGAAAAGTCAAGCCTCAATCGATGTGTCAGGTGATCGTGGGGGTGATGGCAGAGGAAGTTGTAACGGATGGGACGTATTAGGGAGAGGAAAGGACAAATTAAGGAGGAGTTTATAGAAAAACGTTCTTTTTGTCATCATCCCTAAAGTAGGTCTGACACAAGGATTATTCGTAAAGAAAATTAGACAGTTTCTAAGGGAATGTTTTTTTATTTAATGTTTTATTTAATGAAGGATCATTAAATAGCACACAAAAAAAATTAGGAGTTGATGAAACAGTTGAGAAATGAGTATCGTGATCGCGGATGGAAGCTGCATTGCGGTTGGAAACGTCATCGCGGATGGAAATTTCTTTGCGGTTGGAAAGTCATCGCGGATGGAAATTTCATTGCGGTTGGAAAGTCATCGCGGATGGAAATTTCATTGCGGTTGGAAAGTCATCGCGGATGGAAAAAGAAAAGACTGCAGTGAGGAACTGAGAAGAAACACTTGTACAAAGATTAGTAATAACAGACAATAAAGACCCATGAGAGATAAGTATAATATATGGTTGCGGTACCTAGACTGCGGTACCATAACCATCTATCACAGATAACTCTTAATTAGAACCGCAACGGAGACCAAGGATGGTCTGCGGTAGCTAACAACTCAAAAAGAATTGCGGGTCTGGATTCATCATTCCTAACATTTGCAGGAAGGTGTTAAGCTTTGTGGAATCGAGTGCTTTTGTGAACACATCAGCAATCTCTTCATGGGAAGGGACAAAGATGAGTTCAATGTTACCTTTTAAGATGTGGTCTTTGATGAAGTGATACCGTAGTTCAATATGTTTAGTCTTGGAGTGCTGAATTGGATTGTGAGAGATAGCAATAGCACTTTCAGAGTCACAATAGATCGATATCCGCAGCATTCTATACCCGTAGTCCATTAGTTGAGTTTTCATCCAAAGGACTTGAGAGCAACAGCTGGCTGCGGCCACATACTCAGCTTCTGCAGTAGAAAGAGAAACACAACTTTGTTTTCTTGAAGACCAGCTGACAAGTCTTCCACCCAAAAATTGACATCCTCCTGAAGTACTTTTGCGGTCTAATATGCATCTGGCGTGATCCGCATCTGTGAAAGCTTGCAGGCTGAAGTCATTGCCTGCAGGGTACCATAGACCAAGAGATTTGCTTCCTTTCAGGTACCGTAGTATCTGTTTGGCTGCAGTCATATGTGACACTTTTGGGTCCGCCTGATATCTTGCACATACACCAGTTGCAAAGACAATGTTTGGCCTGCTTGCGGTGAGGTACATCAAAGAACCAATGATACCTCTATAAGTCTTGTGATCCACAGATTCGCCTGCGGGAACAGCAGAGATCTTATAACCGAAGGCCATGGGGACCTTAGCAGAAGAACAGTTGTCCATGGAATATTTCTTTAAAAGTTCAGTGGTGTATTTCTCTTGATGAATGAATATCCCTTGCGGAATTTGTTTCACTTGAAGTCCTAGAAAGAAATTGATCTCTCTATTCATGCTCATTTTGAACTTGTTGGTCATGAGCTTAGCAAATTCATCCACCATTTCTTGATCAGTCGATCCGAAGATGATATCATCCACATATATTTGTACCAGCATTAGGTGGTCACCATTTTCTTTTCTAAATAACGTGGGGTCAATCACTCCTCTCTTGTACCCGGATGAGACAAGGAATTCAGAAAGGGTCTCATACCATGCTCTTGGGGCTTACTTTAGACCGTAGACTACTTTTTCAAGCTTGTAGCAGTGGTCTGGGAATTCAACGTTTTCAAACCCTGGAGGTTGCTGAAGATAAACCTCTTCTTCTAGTTCCCCATTGAGAAAGGCACTCTTAACGTCCATTTGGTGTACCTTGACGTTCTTGTGGGCTGCGTATGCAAGGAAGATCCGGATAGCTTCCATGCGTGCTACCGGAGCATACGTTTCATCGTAGTCAATGCCTTCAAGTTGATTATACCCCATTGCAACTAGCCTTGCCTTGTTTCTGACTACCGCACCAGATTCATCCAGCTTGTTTTTGAACACCCATCTAGTGCCAACAATGGAGTGACCACGTGGCTTTGGAACGAGCTGCCAAACTTTGTTTCTTTGAAATTCTTCTAGCTCTTCTTGCATTGCAGCTATCCAGTCAGGTTCAAGCAATGCTTCTTTGATTGTTCTGGGCTCTACCGAGGACATGAATGCTGCGTAGTGGCAGTGGTTAGATAGGTCCTGGGAAGATCGAGTTTGGATGCCTGCGGATGGGTTGCCGATGATTTGACCTAGTGGGTGGTCCTTCGTCCATACATGTAGACGGGGCTGCAGATGATCAGCAGCTGCGGTAGAGGGAATATCTTGAATATCAGAAGAAGCTGCGGTTGGAGATGGCAGTTCCCCCTGGATTTGAGAACATCCTGCTGAGTCATCTTGGTTTGTTGGAACGAGAGTGGAGTTTTCTTGAATGGGTGGGAGAGGTTCCCCCTGGATTTCTGATGGGAGTTCCTCTGGAACCTGAGAAGGTTCCCCCTGGACTACGGATGGGAGAGTGATAATCCTTGGATCGGTGCTAGTGTCAATGTTTTCTATGATTTCATCATCCGAATCCGAAGATACGTTTGATGGTAATGTTTCTCTGCGGGTGGGACTTTGAACAGCATCAGGTACTGGAACCTCGACGGTTGTTGCTTGATCCGGAGTAGAGCTTTCCCCCTCAACCGGAGAGGTGAAAGTATTGAGAGATGCTACTTCAGATAGAGATGGTCCAGAAACATCGCTGCGGATGACACAAGAACCTCGGATAGTTTTGCCGTTTCAACAGGATCGAAAAGATCATCATAATTGACTTCAACTAGATTCAAGGGTCCTGAAGAGGCAGGAATGTCACTTTCCATGATTGCAGTGGTTTCAGTGGATGGAGGGGCGTTGCGGATGTGAGAATCATCAAATTTCACATCGAAGCTTTCAATGATCAGCCTTGTACGCCTGATGAGCACTCGATAAGCAACCTTGTTAGTGGAATAACCAAGGAATATGCCTTCATCAGACTTCGGTGCAAATTTCTTAAGCTGATCGCAGTTGTTGATCACGAAACATCTACACCCAAAGATATGAAAGAAGAGAACATTTGGCTTGCGGTTGTTAAGGCCCTCATATGGTGTTTTATTGAGGCGTTTGCACACAATGCTTCGGTTTTAGACAAAGCATGCGGTTGCTACAGCTTCAGCCCAGAAGTAGAGAGGAAGATGAGTGAAGTTAATCATGGATATGGCTGCTTCTACTAGTGTGTGGTTCCTTCTTTCAACTACTCCATTTTGTTGTGGTGTATATGGGGCTGAGAAGTTGTGAGTGATGCCCTTTGACACCAAGAAACTGTTGAGAAGATGATTAGTGAACTCAGTTCCATTATCACTGCGGATGCGTCTAACTGGAAGCTTGATCTGAAGTTCGATTTCTTTGATGAAGTTGATGAAAATCTGCGGTGTCTCTGATTTGAGTCTGAGAAAGAAGACCCATGTGAAGCGTGTATAGTCATCAACAATAACCAGTATGTATTTCTTGTGGTGGAGACTGGCTACGGTTGATCGACCGCAGAGATCAATGTGCAATAGCTCCAGAGGTTCAGAAAGTGAAGAATCCATTACCAGAGGGTGACTTGCTTTGGACTGTTTACTACATTCACAAGCCGGACAGAGGGTATCGTTGCTGAATTTGAGAATAGGGAGACCTCGGACTAGTTCTCCTGTGACCAGGTTGTTGATGTACCTGAAGTTGAGATGAGCTAGCTTTCGGTGCCATAGCCAGCTGACTTCTGATACAGCTTTGGACAGGAAACATAACTGCGGTCTGCCAATGATTAGAGAGACATCTAAGGGGTACATGGTACCTTCGGATCGGGATTTGATCAGGCCTGTGTTCCTGTCACTTGTCATTACATAACAAAATTGATCATCAAATTCAACTACGATGTCCTGCTTTACATAGTTGGCCAACACTGATGAGATTGTGTTTGAGGCTTTCTATATAAGCAACCTTCTGAATAGAAAAGTTCCCCGTAGTGAGAACACCGTAACCGCGGATGACACCATTCGCATTGTTGCCGAATGTGACATTTCCACCATTGCATATTGGCCTGAAATCCAGAAGGTACTCTAACCTTCCGGTCATGTGCAAGGACTTGCACAAAGCCTGAGAATTACACGGTTAGTTTAGGCATCCAAACTAGTTTGGAGCCTGGGGCAACTGATGTGTTTATGAATGATGCATGGACCGAGGTTGTAGGGATAAGTCTCTTGTCAACTTTTAGTCCTAGTCCTGGGTGTTTGATCAGATTTGGAGTGTTGTGAGATTTTGAAAAAGTACGAGGTTTCTGACTCTGATTGGATTTGACATAAGATAAATCCTTCTGACAACTGCACTGACATTTACAAAAGGAGGTTTTGTTTTTTGTTCTGACATTATGTTTGTTCAGTGGTTTAAAGGATGAATTGGACTTGTTACCGGTCCGAGGTGGGTAATTCCTGACATGAGTGTTGTTGGATTTCGAGAAAGTACGTTTTTGAAAAGATTTTGCACGTGTAGATCTCTGAGTTCTTTTTGGTGGAGTTGGTAGAATGCCTTTCCACCTTTTGAAATTCTGATGTGACTTTAAAAGTGTTGGAATGGGTAAGATACCCTTCCATTTTGGATCGTCCAAGGAATACACTTGAAAACCATTGTTTTGAAAAGACTTCACACTCTTTTGTTTTTTGTTAGAGGAACTAGGAATGTCTGATGAAGCTTGACATTTCTGAACAGGAGAGTTTTTTGACATGTAGTGTGAGAAAACAAATTTTTCTGGACTCTTGGACTTAGGAATTCTGACATGCTTCTTATTTTTTGAAAAACTTTGTCTGTTTGTGCCTCGAGATCTAATTTCCTCTTTGAAGGCCTTTTTGGCCAAGGATTTTGGTGAACCGCAGTCATTGATGTTCAACTGCGGTTTCCTGGAATTCTTAGGATAATTTTGAAAACGTGGGCTTGAGTCATCCGAACTTGAAGATTCTGGGATCTGAGAGCATTGTCCCACTTCAAAGTTCTCTATAGGTAATTCATGATGAATCGCCTGAAGAGTCACAGTTCCTTTTGCTGAGGACTGCGGTAGTGACGTTTTAACTACTGCAAAGTAAGTCTGAGTTGAGACTGCGGTGGGACTTTTGTGAGATTTTTTACTGCAGTGTGATGAACTGCGGTCTGAGGACAGAAGTGGAAACTCTACTGAGGCTTCGGGGCCCTCAACAACGATTTCTTCATCAACTACGGATGATGTTTGAGAATTTGGATAAACGGTGCCACAGATAGGAATTGGATCACATGTGTGACCCGAAACCTCAGGCACTATTTCCTCAATGACACAGTTATTGCTTAGACTATGCAGTCTACCGAAGTGAGTTTTGATATCTTCGGGAAAGGTTTTGTCATTGACAGGGAAATGAAATTCTCGTTCCGGAGGGACATACAGTCTGTCTTTGTTGAACCGGGGTGAGGAATCCATTGCGGTAGGATATCTATTTGACCAACCCCAATTGTATGTATTGTCCACGGTTCCATTGTTCACCAAATTTTCAATAGCTTCACTTTCATTAAACAATTTTTCAATTAAGAGATTTAAGCGTACAATTTCACTCTGAGCTAAATCTCTCTGATTCAAAGCTATCTCTAATTGGGTTTCACTTAACATTCTTGCATCTTTTTCTAACTCTAGGTCCTTCTCCAACATAGCCACCTTAAGTCTTTTGTTATCCAGTCGTCCTCTTACGTGGAACATCTCTTGGGACGCAATGTTCTTTTCATCTAAGGCTTTGTTATAGTCTGAAAGGACGGCAGCACACGTGTCATTAAGATCATCAATGTAGGGTTGACAGTCATGCATGCTATAATTTAGAGTTTGGATCATGAGTTTTACCTGTTCGACGATGCTTAGAGTTCCATCCTTTGCCATGTAGCAGTAGTTCTTGTTCAGCGTTGTAGACCCATCATCATCCGCAGTGGCCAGCATGCAGATTTTCCCTTTTCCTTTGACATTGCTGATGGCCTCATCTTCGTCTCCGGATGACCAAACTTGATGGTCTCTTTTGACATGGGCCACGTATGCCCTTGCCTTTTCCGCCTTTTCTTTGTCTTCCAGTTCTTGAGCCATTCTAAGGTAGAAGGCTCGGTCTTTTACTACATTGGCCTTACAATCTCTTGCAAAGTGATTCTCATTGTTGCATTTGTGACAAATTACAACATCAGTCTTGTCTTCTGAGGGAGTACCGGAGTCATTGGTTTGAGGAGACTGCGGTACCTCCTTTGGTTGATTATTTTGAGATTACGGTGGTGGATGAGAACTTTTGGGATATCGAGAATGGTTATTCTGGGAACCGAAGTTACGGTTGAATGGAGGTTTGTTGAACTGCTGATTCTTGCGGAAGGAAGGAGGTGGTAGACGGTTGAACTGTTGGCTAACCAGAGCAATAGCCTTCTGAAATTCTTCTTCATCATCATACTCTGAATCAGCCGCATATGACTGCGGTGGAGTGTCATATGATGAAGAGTAGGGTGACTGCGGTGGAGCTTGAGCTATGAGAGCAAGTGGTCCTCCGAAGTCAGCACAGTCTTTGAGTACGGTGGATTCTTGAGCTTGCAGCTCTCCATAGAGCTTGTAGAGTGACAAAGAGTGAATCTTTCTATCGCCTTAGACTATCATCTTAGCCGTAGTCCAATGTCTTCCCAAACCATTGAGAAACTGAAGATTTGTTTCATGGTTACTGCGGATGGTGCCCGCATTGGATAACTTGGTGACTATCAGGTTGAACCTTTTGAAGGAGTCTTCCAAACTTTCTCCAGTATGAGCCTTGAAGTTGTTGAACTCATTGAGTGCGGTAGTGAGCTTCTTGTCTTGTGCTTGTTCTGAGCCTTCGTACAAGTTCTTGAGAACTTACCAGATCTCTTTTGCTGATTTGCAATTTATGATAATATCGAAGTTGTCAGGAGCAACTCCACAGGAGATTTCATAAAAAGCAACAGCATCATTTTCCATTTTATCGAGATCATCCTTGGTGGGACGGTTCATGACTGGTTGACCTCCTCCTGATCTGGTTGTAGTGTCGTCGGTTTGAACAGGTGTAAGGATTGGGACATGTGGTCCTTCTTCTACGGATCGCCATACATCTCTACCAAGTCTTCTCAAGTACCTTTCCATTCTTTATGACCAGTGATGATATTCATTTGCTACCAGTATTGGGGCTCGGTTAGAACCACCAACACTGTTGGAAACATTCAGAGATAACGATTGAGCCATTTTGAAGTTGTTTTTTTTTTTTGAGAAATGAGCTTAAGTGGTATAGAAAGCCTTTTGAAAAATCAGAGTTTCGTTTTCAAAAAAGCAACCACTATGGCTCTGATACCAATTGTTGAGAGAAAAACTTAGAGACACACTTGAACAAAACGTTAGAACAAGTATATTGCGGAATAGTTAATCTCAAAGGATCTGAAAGCTCAACAATAATATTAATAAGTTAGAGTTAAATAGTTAGAGAGTTAGTTGCGGAAATGTAAAGAAATAGAAATGACGACAATTGTTATATCAAGAAAACACACAAATTGATTCATAACAAGGAATGCATTCAAACCGAGTTAATAAGGTAGATCAAACTTGGTGATTAAGTCTCAAAGACTTGCTCCGAAGAGAGGTTATAATCAGTAAGTAAGAAGTGAAGAGTAGAAAGATGGAGAAATAGAGAAGATAACTTCAGAGAAATGTATTCAGAATAGATGCATAAGTTATCGTATGGAATACAAGAGAATGAGCTCTTGTTTATAGAGTCACATGAAGAGCACTAGATTACATCTCTATAGGTAGCCATGCAAGGCATACTGGATAATAGAGTGTATTACAATAACGACAAATAAAGTAATCTAGCTAAGTTGACTGCGGTAGCAGGAGTGCGGTTGCGGTTGCGGTTGCTGTTGAAGAGACTGACTGCGGGTGCTGAAGTGGCTGCGGTGGCAAAGTTCAAGAGGGTCACTTTCATGATTTAACAGCCTTTCCACGATCGTCTGAAATACCTGAAACAATACACCGAAACTGTAAGCTAAATCTTAGTGAGTTCCCTAAAAGTACCACCACACAAACACATAACATCATGCATATTGGGTCCACAACTAACAGACTGGATTACCCTTGAGTCCACAACACGAGTCTACCATGCCTTTCGGCCCACAGCTCATGTCTGGCTTACTCCCAAGCCCACAACATAAGTTTAGCTTGCTTTTGGCCCACAACTTATGTCTGGCTTGCTCCCAAGTTTATTTTCTTTTGAAAAAAGAAGCATTGCCTCAACCCAACCATACTATGTCGACATATACATAACAGATAACATATATCCAGCAAGCATGTAATCATATAACCAGTCAATAGACCAACAAACATATCTACCAATTACTACCGCATAATAACATCATGTATACCAGGATACATAACCTAGTGGGTCGGAATTAGTGCCTTCAACCCACAAGTACAGTGAGGAAAACTCACCTCACAATCTGACAAAATAGTTGAACAATACATTGCTCTGAATTCCAACTCTATCGGTTACCTTTTCAACAATCAGTGACCAAATATCATACTACAACTCAAAATATCCCTAGGTCAAAAAGTTAATCGATTTGACTCAGGCTGAGTACACCCAGTGTACTCAGCATGTACGTTCGGCGTATACACAATCCAAATACGGGGGCTTAAGGGAGTACGTGCAGCGTACTCAGAAGTACACCCAGCACACTCCGCTGCCAGGCTTTCCTTCTAATAAGAGCGTAATCTAATAAGTCCTTTCGTCCAAAACCTAGATCTAGTCCTAAATAGTGTTCTAAATCATAAAGTTTCCAACTTTATGACCTTGCATGGCTATTAAGTGCCCAAACCTTAGAAACCTAACTCCTTAGACATCATAACCTTTGCATGGAAGGACTAAAAGGTCCAAGATCTCATTTTTATCACTCTAGATACTCTAAAACGTCCAAAAGGACAACTCCTTTAATGGACCAAGATTATGGTGCTAAAAAGCACAAAACTCCACATATATCAAGATCTAATGAAATAACCAACAAGGTTAGAGTTTTATACCTTTAAATGAAGCTTGGAGGCAAGATGCTTTTGGAACCCAAATTGGTCTTGAGCTTCTAAGGTGAATCCACGTCCTTCTTCCTCCTTCAAGAACACCAACAACACACTCTAAGGCTCAAAATGCTCCCAAATGTGGATTAGGTTTTTCAAGATACGAAATGAGATTGGAGGTTGATGAGAGAAGGAGTGTTGGAGAGCTAATGATGCTTAAATAGGGTCCAAACCCTAAAAATTAGGGTTTTGCATTTGGCCATGTACGCCCAGCATACTAGTCAAAAGGGTACATTCCTCATTAATCCACCATGGATTATGAATGTTACAGGAGTAAGGAACATTCTAACCGATGAACACTTTCTTATGGCACGTGGGCTAGATCAAACCATGAAACAATGTCACATAACCCATACTAGTGAAGTATGCATGGATACTTTGTTTCTCTTTCAACATGTATCCCTTGCTAGAAGTTTAACAAAGGCTCGTCCCTTAAATCGATTTTTATCTCTAAAAATGGATTACATGTTTTTATTTTATAGGCATTGTCATGAATTTCTATCTAAGATATTCACACTTTTTTCTTCTTAGGTTACTTCATCCCGAGTTCATTTTAGTCTTCTCTTACTTGAGGACAAGTAAGGTTCAAGCTTGGGGTGATTCGATAGTTTCATTTTATTTACTTTTTTATAGTTTATTTTAGCATATTTCATTCATAATTTAGCTAATCTTCATGTATATTTCTTTTTTGTTATTTTATGACTATTTCGGGTACTTTCTAGTTTCGTGAGCATAATTGCCTATTTTAATGAGACTAGTGGAGCAGGATCTTTGGGAGGCAAATGGAATTCTTTGGCAGGCAAATGGAATTGGAGGACAATGAAGAATCATGGACTAGAAAACTAATGAAGATGATGCAAATCATGGGCTTGTTGATTTTTTGAAGGCTTGAAGAATATGGACTTCGAATTAAGAAGAAAGCGGAAGAATATTCGAGCATGCGGAGATTATTGATCGGGCGAGTATGTGAGCTATGGGTGATTTGGAGAAGAAAGATTGGGCTTAAATTGAAGGAAACTTAAAGAAAAAATAGTTATGAGCTGATTGGACTCAATATGGGCCAGTGTACTAAGCTTTAGAGGCCCAAAACTCAAACGAACCCACATCAGGTGCTACCCGTGCAGGCCACCCACACAAGGATGCGTGACCCGCACACGGACCAACAGGGGTTTTTTTGCAATACTATCTTAAGTGTTATTTGAGAAAGGTTGGTGTCCATCTTTTGCACACTTCTTCACATCCAACTTTGAGGCTTTTCTCTGGAGATTTTGAAGGGTTTTGAGAGCTTGAAGACTTGAAGAAACATCACTTTTTACTCCTTGATTCTAGCTACATGTTTGGTACAATCTATATTTTTTTTCTTGAGTTTAGCTATGCTAGCCTAAACCAATATTGGTTGACTTTGGTGAAATCACTTGAATATTTGGTTGAATGTTGAAGAACTCCATGAACTTGTTCTTGAATCTTTATGAGAATGTTTTATGTCTTAACATCTTCTTGCTACTTTTATGTTTTTATTCATGAGTTTAAATGTATTTGTAGTGATTAGTTGGCTAATTTCTTGATTAAGTAATTGATCCTCAAATTAGCAAGCAGCAGGCAGTTCTTGTGTTAGTTTTCACTCCACACAATAAAAAAATATCTTCTCCAACATGGTAATGAAAGCATTTGATTCCTCTTGGATTTGGTGACTTTTTGGTTCTTAATGCTAGTTAATTTTCACTAATTACATGTTTAATGGAAATTGTGACTTTAACTAAGGAAATATGTTATGAGCTTCTCTAGTTATTGTAATAACTAAGAAAAGTCTAGGTAATCTCAAGCTTCTTGGATTACTATAGCCAAATTATAGATTTAAAACAATTATTTCACCTTGGGTTCTAAATGATATGTTTACCAAATGTTCAAGTGTGGAAACCATAAGTTAGTCATCTTTCTCTCATTGATTTTACATCAAATTCTTGATTTTGTTTAATTGTGTTCTTTAAATCCAAGTTTAAATCTAGTTTTCTTTAAAAAATATCAAAAGACCAACCCCCCCCCCCCCCCCCATTTTTACTTTTATTGTCATTTTATAAGTATTTTAACAAAGAGGTTTACATTGAGTAACAAATTGAACCAACCTATGTGGATTCGACCCATTTACCACCATACACTATGTTGGTGTACAAGATTTAAGGTTATTTATTTTGTTGGCCTCGACAACCACCACTTCTCCGACGTTCGCACTGAATTCTCCGCCTCCGACTACAACACACACATCTCAACCTCTCCGGCTACAACACACACGTCTCCGCCTCATGCTCTCACAAACCCTGACTCTAGCTCCGACATCTCTAGCTTCGGCCCCCTTTCTCCACCATGACGAACACTTTTAAAACCAATGGCCTCCTCCATCGCCACCATCCTCCTTCCTCCTCCCTCTTCACCGCCGACCTACATCACCTATGCCATTGTTATTACTTGCACCTAAAAACTAAAGAAACTTGCATCTCCCTCCTCTGTAATTATTGAGGAACCGTTGTCATCACCATCACTATCAGCACCAAAAAAACTATGTCATAGTCTCTGATGGAACAATTGATCACCGATGCTTCTATCTACTCACCAAAAATGGATAACCATCTCGCTACATCCTAACACATACAAATAATCGTTTGGTTTCTTGAAAAAATTTTGGATTTCAAATTTGACTCTTACATGGATCTAGAAGGGAGAAGTGGTGGGTTTTTTCAACACAAATTTGTAAGGGAGGATTCCTCTTACCACACCGGATCGTCTTAGATCTGCCTCTTACCATCGGCGAGAAGACTGTGAACCACCACAAGTAGACCTTCTTTGATTTTTGAAAAAAAAAATTCAATTTCTAGAACCATTTTCATGCGACCAATCACCACCATTTTTTATTTCTAGGACGATGAAGTGCATCGGAATAACCACCACCATTTCTAGTTTCTAGAACCATTTTCGAGTTCTTAAATCATTTTTAGGTTTATTTTTAATTTGTTTTGGTGCTCATTACATGTTTCAGAGTTTGGTTTGATTTGGTTCTCGTATTATGTTTCCGATTTTGATTTCATTTCAGTTTAATTTGGCTCTAGTATCATTTGGTGCTTATTACAAGTTTCTGATTTTGGTTTGATTGAGTTTTATTGATTTTTAGATTTTGGTTTCATTTGGTTTTGGGTAGTTCTTGTTGGTGGTTGAAGGATATGAAAAGGGGTATGCCAGTGGTGGTTGCCACAGTTAATAAATGGACACACACACACACACATAGAGAGAGAGAGGGAGAGATAAAAGAATAGGTGTAGCGATGGTGGTTTCTGGCATAAATGTTGGTCGCGACGACATTGGTTTCCAAGAACGCCGGTGGAGGTTTCCGGCGAAGCAGTATAGAGGGGGAGGGGGGAGAAAGAGATAGAGAGAGAGAGAGAGAGAAAGAAAGAGAAAAAGATAGAGAGTCTTAAATGTTTGGTGGGGGTTTGGTTTGATAAAGGATGAAGGGTTGGTAGATTAGGGGTAAATAGTCTAAACCACAGGGACCACTCATGTAATTTACTGTTAAAGTAACTATATTGATGTGCTGTCATGTTTTCATTGGTTTCGGCATATGTTGTCATAATCAATCATTTTCTATTGAACTCTCCCCGATATATATATATATATATATATATATATATATATATATATATATATATATATATATATATATATATATATATATATATATATATATATATATATATATATATATATATACCTAAGTGGTTCCTAAGGGGTCCCGGGCCACTACTCCCTTTTCGCTTCATAATGTAACCTTTTTTCCTATTAACGTGAAAACTCTATACAAAATTACTGCCATTATTATTATTATTATTATTATTATTATTATTATTATTATTATTATTATTTTGGTGTCACTACTGTCGGAATCTTCTACATCCATCACTATATATATATATATATATATATATATATATATATATATATATATATATATATATATATATATATATATATATATTTAGAAAAGTTCAATAGAGAACCATTATTAATCAAAGGTCCAATCCGAATCATCAGAATTTAAAACGATTAACGGCAAAATTAAGGGTTGTAAACTTTTACAATGGAAGCATATGTACCAGATTATAACAAAACTCACTTCTGTTTTTTTAGTTTATATATATATATATATATATATATATATATATATATATATATATATATATATATATATAGAGAGAGAGAGAGAGAGAGAGTGTGTGTGTGTGTGTGTGTGTATGTAACACCCGAAATCTTGAAGATAAATTGTTCAGAATAAACCTATTTCAAGGTGAACTCGGCGAGTTGGAGGGATCAACTCGACGTTTTCAAGATGGAAGAATCGTGAGGGTTTAATGAACCAACACGACGAGTTGAGATGTCTCAACTCGGCGAGTTGGTGGCTGGGAAGGAAACCTTGATTTCTAGGGTGTTGCACCCTATTTAAAGACCTTAAGTTCCTTTGACCGGCCTCCTTATCAGCCTCCATTGTTATCAAAACCCTAAATCGAGTTGTAGCCTCGATTGTCAAGCATTTGAGCTTGGGAAGGAAGTTTGGTGTCCATTTTGTGCATTGTGAAGGAGTTAGAAAATCTTAAAGTTTCTAAGCTTGGAGGAGAAGCCTTGGATCCATAATCATTATCCATTTTGCAAGGAGTTTGAGGTATCAAGTTCTTATCTTGATGGCTAGATGTTTAGATCTTTCTTTTTGGGTTATTTGTTATGTTTGAGTCATGGGTTGGATGGATGTTGGGATTAGGACGTCCCAAAGCCTTATTCATTCAGATCTTGGGTTTTCATGGACTCTTTCGGCATAAAGGTGCCAACTTTATCGATTTAAGGGTTTCATGCATTCTTTAAGTCCCTTACTAAGCACTTTTTGAGCATTCGAGCCTCCCCTAGTCATGTGTAAGCGTAAAGTTGGAAACTTTACATGGTTTTCCAGCTCTAGGTTTTGGGGCTTTGTCTTTGAGTATTAAGTGTTTTAAGGTTAAGCCCTCATCCTTTTAATTCTAGGTTTTGGGGCTTGGACCCATTTCGGTGGTTCCTAGGGGTAAAGTTGGAAACTTTACACTTCTAGATCTCATAATTGGTCGAAATCTAAGTTGTGAAGCTCTTGGAGTCAATAATGCCGGCTTAATGTATTAAGATGTGGGTTTCTGGGGAACTCTGCGAGTTTGTGGATAAACTCGGCGAGTTTGTGGATAAACTCGGCGAGTTTGTGGATAAACTCGGCGATTTTGTGGATAAACTCGGCGAGTTGGCTCGGTTTTTCCCTGACTTTGTAGATTGATAGAGGAACACGGCGAGTTGAAGGGCAAATCGGCGAGTTGGGTCAACTCAGGCCGTTGACCTTGACTTTTGACCCTATCTTTGACCAAGTTGTTCTAAGGAGGTAGTTAAGGTAATCAGAAGTGTAATTAAGAAAATTATGGTCTTAGGATAAGACCCATATGGGGTTGGGCCCAATTTGGAAAATCGGGCCATTAGTGGGCCTTTGTGGATCTTTTGGTTTTGGGCCTCAGATTTGGTTTATGTTGGGTCAGGGGTAAAATGGTCATTTTACCCTAAGTAAGGATTATGGATTATAGCATGGAACCCAATTGCTAATTGGGTGTGTTGTTGGTATTGATAGCTCGGGAAGCCGGCAGCGCAGCAGCTAGGGATTTACTTCAGTGAGCTTCTGCATTCGAGGTGAGTTTTCCTCACTGTACTTTCGGATCGAAACCACCAAGGTCGGCCCTTTAGTTTGATAACATGATATTGTTGATATGTCGAGTATGGAATAGATATGAATGCTAGTCTGGTTATTCTAGTCTTGATATGTTAGTCTGGTAGATCTGTAGGACTACCTGTGATATTGTCTGTCTATCTGTATATGATATTATTTATTATATGGCGACATATTGTGTGGGTTGGGTTGAGGTTGTACTGTTTTGTGTTGTAGCCAACAAACACTGGAGTATGCTAGATATGAGCTAAGGGCTAGGGAGAGCATGCCAGAATCATACTGAGGACTCATTAGTATTCCAGATATGAGCTGAGGGCTGGGTAGGGAAAACCAGACTTATACTGAGGGCTCAGTAGCATTCCAGATACAAGCTGGGGACCGGGTGGTATGCCAGAGTCGTACTGAGGGCTACTCATTGGTATTCCAGTCCAAGGGCTGAGGGAGCAAGCCAGACATAAGCTGTAGGCCAAAGGGCAAGCCAGACTTATGTTGTGGGCTCGAGAGAAAGCCAGATATGAGATGTGGGCCTGATAGGCAAGCCATACTCATACTGTGGGCTCAAGGGGTAATCCAGTCTTTTAGCTGTGGACCCAATACACGTTGTTATTTGTATATGTTATCTGATTGGGTGTTGGTACTTTGGGGGAACTCACTAAGCTTCGTGTTTATAGTTTTGGTTTATGGTTTCAGGTACTTCAGTGGATCGTGTAAAGGTGAAGGCGCGACAGTACACATCCTCGCATTTTGGAATTATGATTTCTGGGAAACTCTAATAATGTGAATGTTTTGAAAACTATGTTGAAAGCGATTCTGGTTTTTAAATAATGTTTTGGAAACAATGGTTTTTGTAAACACTTCTTTAGAAAAAGGTTTGTTTTGAAAAGTTTAAATTTTATGAATTTTTATGGATGTTACAGAGAGAGAGTGAGGGTTTTTTTAGAACCAAAAGATTCGTAAGAACTTGCGAACTTATAATCAGATTATCATTTTTCAACACCAAAAACACCAATCTTCTTCAAATGGTGCGTCTAAGCCATATCTAAGCTCAAAAATGATTTTTTTTGTATGACTGTTGATGAGCACAATCAGCAGTCATATGGACTGCTGATTGCTTGTCAACAGTCATATGATTGCTGATTGTGCACATCTGCAGCCCATATGACTGTTGATTGAGTTTTTTGTTTTGAAAAATAATGAGTTGATTATGAGTTTGCAAGTTCACACGTTTTTTTTAGTTTTCATAATAACTCATATATATATATATATATATATATATATATATATATATATATATATATATATATATATATATATAGATGTTCAATAGAGAACCATTATTAACAAGGAACCAATCGTTATCGTTGAAATTTAAAGCGATCAACGGCCAAGAAAATTGATGTACACTTGTACATTGGACGCACATACACCGGATTATACCATAAAACTCATCTCTTTATCAAAAACCCACCACTTTTTTTTTTGTTTAAATTTTTTTTAAAGCCACGTTTTTTATCGAAAAAAAACATAATATACCGTTGTTCACGATTTTTCGTCTTTTTTCACGATTTTTCGAATTTTTTCCATAAATATGAATTTTGATATATTTATTATATTTTTTCGATAAAAAAATAGGTCTTAACTTTTAAAAAAATCAAACAAATGAAGTGTGTTTTTTTGGAAAAAAAAATCATTTTTTGTATATATCAATATGGATCTCTATGGAAAGATAACGAAAAATCATGAACAATGGTATATTCGATTTTTTTTTCGATAAAAAACATAGTCTAAAAGAATTTAAACGAAGAAAAACTAAAGTTGGTTTTGTTATGATCCGGTGTATGTGTGTACATTGTAAAAATCTACAACTCTTTCTTTTGCCATTAGATCGTTTTGGTTCTTTGATTAATACTGGTTTCTATTCCATATATATATATATATATATATATATATATATATATATATATATATATATATATATATATATATATATATATATATATATATATATATGTTCAAATGAGAACATTTTTGAGATTGAGAACATTTTTTAGCCTACAAGTTCAAAAAACACGCGCTTTTTCTTTTTCTAATTGCTTTTAGGGCTATTTCAGTAACTTTGTTCTTATGAGTTCAAACCCTCGTAATGCAGTTCCTAAACCCACAATTCATTGATTTTCTTGCAGCTTCCATCTCCTCTGCATTTGTTGCCGTCTTTACAACCGAACCTCCATCAAGCCCATAAATTCTCTATAAATGGAAGACGAAGTAGTCATTGCTTCTTCATCCATTGAAGTCGGAATTGGTTGTTGGTACCTTTGTTCCGGTGCAGAACATCTCCGCTACCGTTCATGCGCCTCTCTTCCTCTCGGCTTTGTATCTGTCGTCGGACGTTTCCTTGCTTCTTCTCAGCTCCGTGATTCTTCCTCATCCTCTGGTTCCGTTCTCTTTTGGTCGTGGAACAAGGTAATTATTGCATCACATTTCTCTAAATGTTGCCTTTTTGTTTCGAATACTTTGTTTCATTAGGTTTTCAACATACAGGGGAATTGCAAGGGAAATATGATAGATTAATTCTTAATTACTTCCTGTTGGTCTTGATTTATATTTTGTCTTGATATGGAATTAAGTTAAGCAACGACGCTGCAAATTTAGCTTTTTTCAGTAAGAAATTGGAAAAAAAAACTTAGGTGTAAAAGATGTCGTAATTTTATTGATTATTCACGTCGAAAAATGTTGTCAAGATCATA
Source organism: Lactuca virosa (assembly GCF_052849685.1). Classification (NCBI taxonomy): domain Eukaryota; kingdom Viridiplantae; phylum Streptophyta; class Magnoliopsida; order Asterales; family Asteraceae; genus Lactuca; species Lactuca virosa. The sequence continues at coordinate 142,443,472 of NC_136432.1, forward strand.
TAAAGGTGTCGATAAGGGTAATAAACTTGCAAACACTTCTGATATAAATTGTAAGCTCTAGGGGCTGAAATCGAGTCTATTAGAGAGTTGATGGTCACTGTAGGATTTCATGCACACCAGGTGTTTGTCAAATTGTCTGAAAGAACCTAATAAGTGTGAAAGTGGCATTTTATGTTAAAATCCTTAACTTTGAACCCTCATTAAGCCAAGCATTAAGGCCCTTAGTTTAAATTGAATTTCACATCTCTATAGCCTAATAAGTAACAAAAAATCATGTTAAAAGTGATAAACTTAAGGCTTTACCATTAATTACTCAATAGAACACCAAAAGTGATTTAGAAGCTATTATGATCAATTTTCCCAAATCTGTCCTCCAACTTCTAAAATCCGTGCAGGTCAATAAGAACATCTAAAAATCATGAGACTTAGTTTTATGGAAATCTTAGTGTGTCTAGTTTCTTCAAACTTTGAATCACATTTCGAAATTCCAACTCCTTGAGAGGTAAAATTGGCAATCTTCTCATGCTGGTCCATGTTGTCACAGATTTCATGCATTGTCTTCAAAAAATCATAATAAATTCATTAGAACCTCAAATGCTAAAATTCCAAAGCCTATAGTTAGATATGGATGTATAGTTTCCCATATATAAAGGAGCTGATGTGATTCCTAGTAGATTGGTACAGTTTATTCCAAGAGTGTTGAGTGGTCCTGAAAGTGATAGCTTAAAGTTACTAACTTGTAAATTTAATATAAAATCAACCAAAAATCATTAGAACGAGATATTTATATTTGTGAATAGATAAAAGGGGGTACTTTATCAACATTATTTTCTTGAAATTTAAGAATGGGTTGAAATGTAAAAAAACAGATCCCAAACAGAGCACTACAATCAAAGAGAAAATAAGGAAATATGTACATAAGTTTTATAAGAGTAATACAACAAAGCACAAGCTAAATAATGTTATAATTGTTGTGTAGGCTCATAGAAAGGAAATGATCCATCTAGCTTAAGCTAGCTAATTTTCAAGTTCAAGGAGGTGAGTTACACTAACTCTCCTATTATGTAGGCCTTACTTTTTCTATTTTATTGTTCACGGATACCCTAATACGGTAGAGTGAACAAAGAAAGGCAGAATGTAGTTTGTTCTCTAGTGAGACAAGCATACAAGATTCATTTCCGATTTCTCTATTTGTTATTTGTTCTTGTGTATTAAATCACATGTGATTATATGATCTAATCACATATGACTTATATGCACAAAATTCATTTTTATGTTTTCGATTCAATAGTTGTTCTTTGTCCATATTAATCGTATGTGATTAAATACATAAAATGAAATATGATTAAATACATAATAGCAACTAGATTAAATACATGATAACAACTTTTGAATTGATAACGCGAATTTGAATCTTATTCACATAAATCATATGTGATTAGATACGTATAATCACATGTGATTAAATACACGAGAACAATTATTGAATCAAGAACACGAAAATGAATATTGTCCACAAAAATCATATGTGATTAGATACATATAATCACATATGATTATATGTATCTAATCACATATGATTTATGTGGCTAAGATTCCTTTTTATGTATCTCATCATATGTGATTAGATACATATAACCACATGTGATTATATACACGATAACAAACATTGAATCAAGAACGCGAAAACAAATCTTTATCCACATTCAACATATGTGATTAAATACATCTAATCATATGTGATTATATGGATCTAATCACATATGATTTATGTGGACAGAATTCATTTTTGCTTTGTCGGTTCAATAGTTGTTCCCGTGTATTTTATCACATGTGATTATTGTCCACATATATCATATGTGATTAAATACATATAATCACATGTGATTATATGTATCTAATGTGATTATATGTATTTAATCACATAGAATTTATATGGAAAATATTCATTTTCGCGTTCTCGATTCAGTTGTTGTTCTTGTGTATTTAATTACACGAGATTATATGTATCTAACCAGATATGATTTATATGGACAATATTCGTTTCAGAATATCGTTAAACAATTGTTCTTTTACATTTAGTCACATATGATTTATGTATACAAGATTTATTTTCGTGTTTTCGATTCACTAGTTCTTCTTTTTCCATATTAATCATATGTGATTAAATAAATTTAATCACGTGTGATTATATGAATCTAATCACATATGATTTATGTGGACACAATTCATTTTTGCTTTGTCGATTCAATATTGTTCACATGTGATTATATGTATAATTGTATGTGATTAAGTACATGAGCACAACTATTGAATCGAGAAGGCAAAAATGAATCTTGTCCAGCTCAAATCATATGTGATTATATACATATAATCACATGTGGTTAAATACACAAAATCATTTATTTAATCGAAACCACAGAAATAAATATTGTCTACATAAATCATATCTGATTAAATATATATAATCACATGTGATTATATGTATCCAATCATATATGATTTATGTGGATAAGATTCATCGTCACATTCTCGATTCAGTAATTATTATTTGTCAACTGTAACCATATGTGATTAAATACATATAATCACATGTGATTATATGTATCTAATCACATATGATTACAGTTGACAAAGAACAATTATTGAATCGAGAATGTGACAATGAACAAAAAAATACATATGATTACAGTTGACATATGATTTATATGGACAAAAAATAATGATGTCTATATAAATCATATGTGATTAGATACATATAATCACATATGAGTATATACACGATAACAACTATTGAATCGAGAACACAAAGATAAATATTGTCCACATATATCATATGTGATTAAACGCATATAATCACATGTGATTATATGTATCTAATCACATAGAATTTATGTGGAAAATATTCATTTTCGTGTTCTTGATTCAATTGTTGTTCTTGTGTATTTAATTACATGAGATTATATGTATCTAATAAGATATGATTTATATGGACAATATTTATTTTCGCATTCTCGTTCAATAGTTCTTGTACATTTAGTCACATATGATTTCTATACACAAGATTCATTTTCGCGTTTTTGATTCAATAGTTTTTCTATTTCCACATTAATCATATGTGATTAAATACATACAATCACATACGATTAAATACATAAGAAAAAATATTGAATCAAAAATGCGAAAACGAATATTATCAATATAAATCATATGTGATTTGATACATATAATCACATGTGATTAAGTACATGAGTACAACTATTGAATTGAGAAAGAAATAATGAATCTTGTCCACATAAATCATATGTAATTAGGTACATATAATCACATGTGATTATATGTATTTAATCGCATATGATTTTTGTGGACAATATTCATTTTTGCGTTTTTAATTCAATAATTGGTCTCGTGTATTTAATCACATACGATTTATATGAAAAAGATTTCTTTTCACGTTCTTAATTCAATAAATCATATGTGATGAAATGTATATAATCACATGTAATTATATACACGAGAACAACTATTGAATCAAGAACAATAAAACAAATTTATGTCCACATTAATCATAAGTGATTAAATACTTATAATCACATGTGATTAAATATATGAGAAAATTTATTGAAACGAAAAATAAAAAATAAATATTGTTCATGTAAATCATATGTGATTGGATACATATAATCACATATGATTAAAGTTGACAAAAAATAATTATTGAATCGAGAATACAATAATGACATATGTGATGAAATATATCTAATCACATTTGATTAAATATATATCGAATCACATGTGATTATATGTATCTAATCACATGATTTATATGGACAAAAAAGAATATTGTCCATTTAAACCATATGTGATTAAATACAAATAATCACATATGATTATATACACATAATCATATGTGGTGGTGATGGGTGGTGGTGGTGTGTAGTGATGTTTGGTAGTGGTAGGTGGTGGTGGTGAAGGGTGGTGGGTGTGACATGTAGGGTGGTTATTATAGTGGGTGACAGGTGGCGGTGACGAGTGGTGGTGGTGGGTGGTGGAGACGGGTGAAGGTGATAGGTGGTGGTGGTGGGTGAGTGGGTGGCGGTTGGTAGTAAGGGTGGTGATGGTGTATGTTTGTTTTGGTGGGTGATGAGTGGGGTGGTGATAGGTGGTGGAGGCGGGTGGTGGTGATAGTGTTGGGTTTTGAGCATTCTAACACTCCTAAGTGTACATGCAACCCTAAATACCTTGGATCTATTCTTTCTATATTATACATGCAAATATGAATATTCCAAGGTATTACCCTATCTAGCATACAATCTTTGATACTTGGGTAATAAAACAAGTTAGAATACATACCTTTTAATGTAGCTTGATTCCTTGATGCTTAAGAGCCGAGTGCCCCAAGTGTGACACCTCAAATGGTTCACACAACATCAAATGCACTTGGAACAACTTAGAGAGAAATGAACACTTCATGAAATCGACTAGCCCTCTTCATGCATACATGGTCGTCGATTTTTACAAGAATAAGATGATTATATAGTTTGTCACAATTAGGGTTACACCATGTAAACCCTAATTGTCATGGCCTTTCATTTCCATGATCCATGGGTACAAAAAACACCATGGAGCATCCTATGGGTTTTAGCCCAACTTGATAATCCATGGAGCATTAGCCCACTATACAAGTATGGATGATTTACACAATCAACCCATATATTTAATTAGTCTCCATTTGATCACTTAATTAATTCCAAATTAATTCTTGACTAATACTAATTAAATAATCTTATTAATATATTAGAACTTATAATATATTAGTAAACCTTAAGTGTTATATCTCTCATTTTAGTCTATCCAAATGCATGATGCCATGCAACCCAAATGGACCATGCCGAGTCGGGTCAAGTACATACCAAATATAGTTATGGACTTAGACACTAATCCAACAGTCTCCCACTTGGATAAGTCTAAAACTATTATTGAGTATGACTTCAGGAACCGACTGGCACTCGTAGCTCTTTAAGCTGCTGTCGAACTCTGACGTTGTAACTGAACTCTGATCTCGTCAATGACTTGTCCATTAGATAAGGGATCATATATTCCTCCATTCTAGATATCATATGGACTGAGACATGGATTATAAATCATTCTCTCTGTCCATTTGTTGTTTCCCGATTTCTGATTTATGACGACTGACTAATTGAACAAATCAAATCAGTCCAGGCCCGGCCGAGCACTTACATTTGTCATCACTAAATCATCGAGGGGCCCACAGATATCGCTTTTATCCCGAAGTTAAAAGGAATGGATAAACTTCAACTCATATGGCTTGTTCTACTACTTGTTGAATCATACACAAAGGCACGTTTTAAAACATCGAGTTACCAATGCGTTTTCGCGCAATCAATGTACTACCAACTCATAGTAACAACTCATATCTCTAGGTTTGAATAATATAATATATTATCGTCTCATGATCACTCCTGATAAAATCCATGAAGTGATTCAAATGAGCACGGGTTGAATCCAATACTCAAAACTTATGAGCACTCATGAGTGTTGTAGCACCACTTTGTCTAACATCTTAGACCTCTACAAGCCAACCCATGACAGTCTTGATTCATATCTACTTCCAACATATGACCGACTGTGGATGGTTTGAATAACTTAGTCATTCCGGGAAGAACGACCTAGTTATTCTGGAAGTCAAAACATGCAAAGTGAAACACACGAATAATCGAATCCAATATGGTCTCAGAACTTATGAATATAAATAAAACACCTTTTATTTATCACCATATTGATTACACATTATTCATTGTATACTGTTCCAAACTATCAACTTTATACTTGAATTAAAACAATAGTTGTCCCATGCTCCAAGCATGTACATTATGTTTTCTAAACACTAGTCATGACATACTCCAAGTATGCACCCTATGTTTTTCAAAACAATAGCTTTGCCATACACCAAGTATGCACTCTATGTTTGTCTATGATCCTTACTTTGAGAAATAAACCAATTGAACATAATTTCAATGATTCTAATTTCACACTCCCAAATCCTTATCGAAAAATGTGAAAATTTCAAATTCCTATCATTTATCGAAATCTGTTTAGATTTTAAACTTATATGCACTGACCCTCTTGTAATGAATATGTACAAAGTCACAAAGACTTGTCAACAGTCATTATAAGGTATTCCAATGGAGATCAACTCCATGGAAACTAAGTCTCATATTCAAAGTACATTGCTTTGAACATGCTTCTTACATTAAGTTTTCTAATCTTACACAGATAACTTCCACCTATGGAGACAACTCCATATTCTCATTTTGACTATCACTTCTGAACAAGAGATGCCTCTTTTCAGAATATGTCAATATGGTCCTTCAAAAATTAGCACTATACTTCCAACTGTCCCTGAGCAACCAATCTTTGGTAAACCTTAGATTGTCCTCGACAATTGCTTAATCATTTTAGTCATATCCAATTCTAGACCTTTTCCCTTCTTAATGCCTCTGGGCATTTGGAAAATTTAGAAAGGAAAAATATTATAGCACATGCAACCGATCCTGTACCCAAGGAAAATGGGACACGATTCATGATGTCTCACATAAAGACATGATTCTAGACCAGTCTTTTGCTACAATATTTTTATTTGCCATGTTTTTCAAAATTTGACTATGAAGAGGGATGTTGTAATCATAACCGAATTTTGAGAACGCAATATATAGAATTTCCTTAAGTTGAACCAATCCAACATGAAATTCATATATATATTCTTGACTAAAGATGATTAAGGTCTCAATCTAAGCCTTTAGAACTGAAATGAAGTATATCCTCTCCCTTAATTATAGCAAAACAACTTTTTCAACCCCTGCAACTTCACGAATTGAAACTTTTGTTTTCTATAATTAACATTGCTAACTTGCAATACTTATCATAATTATCATGCTCCCACTAACATGATGATTATTAGCATAACACTTATGCTCCCACTAGCTTTGACATGTATCCAGAAAACAGCTGGACTTCTAGAAGTCAATACTTTATTGACTTTCTTACCAAAGTTCAGATTTTTGATACGAGATTGCTTTGATAAGACTTTATCAAACTCATACACTTTATCTTAGATAGCTTACAGGTGTGTCTAAACAATTTCAGAACTATGAAAAGGGATGCCGTAATCATAGTCTCAATTGTTTAGACCTTTGCCATTTCTCATAAGTCCATGTTAGTGTGTCGGTTAACCATGCTCCACTAACGACTTTAAGAACTGCAAATATCATAGTTTCTATCTTCTTAAAATCTACTTAGTGAAAGTGTTTCCTCACCATCATTTTCATGAATCAGAGAGAAACCTTATGACCCTTAGATTTTATGGTGTATGTGTTCTTATCCACGTGAATTTGTCAAAACCATAATCACAAGACTAGGTTAGTGACAAATCCAAACTCATATGGATTGAACTTGTGCAATCTTAACTACAGGGCCTGCCATTGCTTCCAAGTAGTTATGCAAACAATTGAGAACATGTAGAACTCAAATGTATAGCCAACTTTATTGGAATGGGCACAGAAATGTCAACACGATAGGTTATAAACCTCTAGTCGTGTGCTAGTGATGAAATACATGTTTTATTCTTGATTAGTTCTTGAAACTATTTCATGATCTTTTATACTCCCACTGTCTTCTTGGCCTATAAGACTTTCTTGTCAAATATTCAAGAGATAGTGTGGATTCTAATCAAGACAAACACTTCACACAATTGGCCTTAGTTGGTCTTTGTTTTATCCAAAACATCACAACTTACCAATTTCAAATGTACAAGAGTAGAACACATTTTACTCTTACATTTGACAAGTGTTATAAACCTTCTTAAAGATGTGTCACTCAAGTTACAATCTTGGAGTATGACTCTAAGACTTGTTTTGCAACGAAGTATGACTCATCTTCTTGATTTAACCATTTCAATAATTCATGACTCCTCTTCTTAGCAATAGGAATGCACTAAGATGTCCTTAGAAGACCAATTGTGATATGGTTTCTTAATCAGTAAGATGATCACAAAACATGATACTAAAGTACTCTCCCATCTCTTCAGATTTGAGAAACTTTTATCTTTCTGCCTAATTTGATTCTTCTCATTCGTTCTGCCATACATCGAAACCTTTCCAATGATTCAGAATTATACTTAAACTGGTAAGTATAAACATATTTACTAAACTTTAGTAAATCATGATGAATAGTCTTATCGATCTTTTGTGGTAGACTTGATCAGTGCACCAGAATGTGTACTTAATCCCTTAATCCTTCACTTGACTCACATATACATGTGAACAAGGAGTTAATCTTAATTTTCCAAATATGAAAATTCTCATTCATCATACTATGCAACTTGCATGATTTCCAAGTTTCTATCCAACTGAAACCTTGGGTGATGAGAATCTTTCTTTATTTGGTAAATTAGACATTACCACAAATGAAAGAAACAAATGCATTTTCCAATATTGCTATCAATGGAATCATATAAGCAACAGTTTTCCATAAATTCCATTGTAAGGATACTTAGAATAAATGAAATCAAAAATTTCCTTTTATTTTTTTAAAAACTTTGCGGATAAACTTATCCTTACAGTGCAAAAGCATATGAAAACTTTGTTGTTATCTATTCCTAAGCAATATATCATAACTCCTAAGCAACAGCTCAAAATTCTGATCACCGAACCATGCGATCGAAATCCATCTTCGCGATCAGAATCAGCATATACTTCCTTTAAGTTTCTTCACTTTTCTTTGATTCTTAAAACATCAACATGTGACCCAGTCACATCATGTAACAAGAATCTCAGAATAGAAACTTCACAGAGTTAGATAGTGGATTTTATCTGAAGTTGGGTCAAACTTATTGACTTGATCAACCTTATGATCTTTCAGATAAATAGGCAGTTTCGCAATCAATTCCCCTTCCTTTGGAAATAGACACATATGGACCCTTTGGTATGACTCTCTCAGACTTAGCCATTCTCTTTACCATTTGGTCAACCGATTTAACTTTGGTTGATCCTTTTTCATTGGGAAGAGAAAGCTCTTACTGGGTATCCCATGTTACCATTGTCAATGTCCATTGAAGGTTTGGGAAGTTGATCTTCTAATCAAATTTGCTTTACTAGACCTTAAATCATTTCTGATTCAGCAGCACTTAGCAAATAGATAAGATCATTAAGGGTCTTGTCATAGTCTATCTCATAGTAGTCCTAAAGGAACTCACTATGTGACTTAGAAAGTGATGGAACATCCAACTTTCTTAAGACTTAGACACCCAACTCTCCCAACTTGTCAATATGTGACTTTATCTCCAAGTTGTGAGCACACATAGACCTTGCTCGCCAATAGGGTTTGAGTGACCTTAAACTTGTGGGTTAGGGAGAATAAATGGAGGAAGTAAAGTTCCAAGAGATTTGGGAAGATCAAGATGTCTGAACTAGACATCTTTTGGGAGATATTCAAGAAAGTTGATTCAAAGTCCTTAGTATAACACCCAATATGAAATATTAAGGCTAGGACCCAACAAACTATTTCATAACTTGGAAAAGGGATGCCGTAATCCAAGCTATAAAATATTTGAAGGTAGGTGAATGACGATTCACCAATTTCCACCATGAAAAACGAAATAATTTATTAGGTTTTAATTGGATTTGAAACTCCTAGATCTTTTGAGATTCATTGAACTTTTCAATGGCATGTTTCAATCTCGAGTGTCCCCTTCAGGTTTTATGACTGGGATGCCGAGGATCACAAAACAAGGTGTGAAGTAACCATGCAAATTACTTGGTACTCTTAAATGTTTATCACCCAACCGATGTGTCGGTTAACCACACACGCTCCACCAGCCTATGATAAACTTTAAGAAACCCTTTGCCTACCTTGTTCAATCAAGCTAGTGTGCCGGTTAACCACATGCGCTCCACTAACCGACTTAAGAAAAGTGCAAAGTGTAATTTCATGGGTTAGAACCTTATTCACATTTTCCTAAGTAACTAAGATTAGGAATTTATAAGTGTTTAGTTACTTAGTATTTATCATTAATACTTTTAATTAAGGGAGAATTATAGTCCTTGCCCTACCCGTTCGGCTAACGACCCTCCACCAGTCAAGGAAGCAGTGGGTGAGAGTGGACACCCATTAAACTGCCATTTTATAGGCAGTAACCTTATACCCCCCTTATAGACCGGCTTCGTGAATGAGGCCTACTAACGGTAAGACTGACTTGCTCTTATATATATATATATATATATATATATATATATATATATATATATATATATATATATATATATATATATATATATATATTATTAACTTATAATATTATAAAGTATAAGGGTTGAATTTTAACTTTTAAAATCCTAAGGGCTTAATTTGGAATTAAAGTATCCATGAAAGAAAACTTTTCAAATTCCAAAGCTTGAGGGCAAGTTTTGAACTATTCAAAAAACTTTTTAATTCCATAACTTATGTGTTTAAAGTAGTTTTAATTAAAAAACTCTTCAAGTTCCATAACTTGAGGACAAGTTATGGAAGACACTAAACCATTAAAAGAATGTGATTCTTCCTTATTCATAACTTATGGAAAACTTTATGAGTTTTATGAATCTTAGATGTGACTTTTCATAAAACTTGCGGACAAGTTACATAAACACATTTTAGAACCAACTCTTAGATTAATTTGGATTGGAAACACATTTTTTACATAACTTTTTCTATTAATCTAAAAAACTCATACGAACAAGATAATACTAATCAAACTTTTTCATGAAAATAGGCTAACTATTAAACTAATAAAAAACATGAGTCTATTGATAATTATCTTTGAAATTGGATTAGAATGAACACTACCACATCAAAAACAGGTTTATAGGTTCAAAAACAGCTTAGGGTAATGATTCTAGTCCAATTCCAGCCTTACAAGTCGAAAATATGCTGTCAGGGGGTCCTACTCGTCGAGTGTATGAACCTACTTGACGAGTAGGATGACTTTCCTCATGGACTCGGCGAGTTCATCAGTGGACTCGGCGAGTCCAGTGCCCAGACAGCCCGAAAATCGATTTTTTCAGCATTTTTCAACACTTTGCATCAAGTATAATTAAAAACAAGCCTAGGCTCTGATACCACTGTTGGGTTTTGAGCATTCTAACACTCCTAAGTGTACATGCAACCCTAAATACCTTGGATCTATGTTTTCTCTATTATACATGCAAATATGAATATTTCAAGGTATTACCCTATCTAGCATACAATCTTTGATACTTGGGTAATAAAACAAGTTAGAATACATACATTTTAATGTAGCTTGATTCCTTGATGCTTAAGAGCCGAGTGCCCCAAGTGTGACACCTCAAATGGTTCACACAACATCAAATGCACTTGGAATAACTTAGAGAGAAATGAACACTTCATGAAATCGACTAGCCCTCTTCATGCATACATGGTCGTCGATTTTTACAAGAATAAGATGCTTATATAGTTTGTCACAATTAGGGTTACACCATGTAAACCCTAATTGTCATGGCCTTTCATTTCCATGATCCATGGGTACAAAAAAACACCATGGAGCATCCTATGGGTTTTAGCCCAACTTGATAATCCATGGAGCATTAGCCCACTATACAAGTATGGATGATTTACACAATCAACTCATATATTTAATTAGTCTCCTTTTGATCACTTAATTAATTCCAAATTAATTCTTGACCAATACTAATTAAATAATCTTATTAATATATTAGAACTTATAATATATTAGTAAACCTTAAGTGTTATATCACTCATTTTAGTCTATCCAAATGCATGATGCCATGCAACCCAAATGGACCATGCCGAGTCGGGTCAAGTACATACCAAATATAGTTATGGACTTAGACACTAATCCAACAGATAGGTGGAGGGTGGTGGTGAGAGGTGGTGGTGGTCGGTGGTGATGAGGGATGGTGGTGGGGGTGGTGGAGGCGGGTGGTGGTTGGTGGTAATGGAAGGTGGTGGTCATAATGGTGGGTAGTGGGTGGGTGATAGTGATGGGTGGTGGAGGTGGGTGGGGCTGATGGGGGCAGGTGGTGTTGACGGGTGGTGTTGACGGGTGGTGATGGATGGTGGTGGTGGGTGGTAGTGATGGGTGGTGGGTGGTGATGGTGGTGGCGGGTGCTGGTTTTGGTGGGTGGTGGTGACGAATGGTGGTGATGGGTGGTGGTGGTAGGTGGTGATAGGTGGTGATGGTGGTAGGTGGTAGGTGGTGGTGGATGGTGGTGGTTGGTGGTGATGGGAGATTAAGGTGGGTGGGGAAGGTGGTGATGGGTGGTGGAAGTAGGTGGTAATGGTGGTGGCGGATGGTGGTTTTGTGGGTGACGAGTGGGGATGGTGGTAGCAGGTGGTGGTGGAGGTAGGTGGTGGTAATGAGTGGTAGTGGTCGGTAGTAATGAGTGGTGATGCATGGTGGTGGGTGGGTGGTGGTGGGTGTGGTGGTTGTTGGTGGTGGCGGGTGGTGATGATATGTGGTGGAGGTGGTGGTGGTGGCAAGGGCAGATTTAGGGGGTCACGGGTGGAACCGGCAACCCCTCACTTTTCCGGCCGCAGGGGAAAAGTTTTCGAAATTTTTTATTTTTTCTATTATCGTGCAACCCCTAACTTTCCCGTGCAACCCCTACTGTGAAATCTTGCGTCCGCCCCTGTGGTGGGTGGTGGTGGTGGTTGGGTGGTGGTAGGTGGTGGGTGGTGATGGTGGTGGTTTTGGCTGGTGGTGGGTGGAGGTGGTGGTGACAGATGGTGGTAGTGGTGGTGGAGGGTGGTGGTGATGGGTGATTGAGGTGGGTAGGGGTGGTGGTGATGGGTGGTGGAGGTAGGTGGTGATGATAGTCGCGAGTGGTGATTTTGATGGGTAATGGGTCGGGTGGTGTTAGCAGGTGGTGGTTTTGGTGGGTGATGATAAGTGGTGGTGGTGGTGGTGGTGGTGGCGGGTGGTGGTGATAGGTGATTGAAGTGGGTAGGGGTGGTGGTGATGGGTGGTGGAGGTAGGCGGTGATGGTTGTGGCGGGTGGTGGTTTTGGTAGGTGATGGGTGGGGGTGGTAGTAGCGGGCGATGGTGGAGGTGGGTGGTGGTGATGAGTGGTGGTGGTCGGTAGTGATGAGTGGTGGTGCATGGTGGTGGGTGTGGTGGTTGGTGGTGGTGGCGGGTGGTGGTGGTGGTGGGTGGTAGGTAGTGGTGATGGATGGTGAGTGGTTTTGGTTAGTGAGTTTTTTAATTGTTTGTAACAATTGATTTATTTTTATGAATATTATTTTATAGTTTTAATTAAAAAAATTATGTGGTCCAAATTTGTTTTCAAATGTGTTCGCAATAAGAAATGTTCTCGATTGATTGCTCATATATATATATATATATATATATATATATATATATATATATATATATATATATATATATATATATATATATATATAGGGAAATTGTCAGAAAAGTCTCAATATTTTAATGAAAATTACACTTTAGTCCCAAGATTTTTTTTGAACATAAAAGTCCCGATTATTTGTAAAAACACGATAATATGTTATTTCATGTTAAAAGAAAAAAATGATTTTTTTGTAAACTTGAGCCAAAATGAAATAATTGGGACTTTTATGTTTGAAAAAAAAATCTTCGGACTAAAGTGTAACTTTCCTGAAAATATTGGGACTTTTCTGACAATTTCCTATGTATATATATATATATATATATATATATATATATATATATATATATATATATATATATATATATATATATATATATATATATATAGGGAAATTGTCAGAAAAGTCTCAATATTTTAATGAAAATTACACTTTAGTCCCAAGATTTTTTTTGAACATAAAAGTCCCGATTATTTGTAAAAACACGATAATATGTTATTTCATGTTAAAAGAAAAAAATGATTTTTTTGTAAACTTGAGCCAAAATGAAATAATTGGGACTTTTATGTTTGAAAAAAAAATCTTCGGACTAAAGTGTAACTTTCCTGAAAATATTGGGACTTTTCTGACAATTTCCTATGTATATATATATATATATATATATATATATATATATATATATATATATATATATATATATATATATATATATATATATATATATATATATATATATATAGAGAGAGAGAGAGAGAGAGAGAGAGAAGAGTTATTCGGAAAACAAAAAAACCCTAAAAATCATAAAAATGCATAAAAAAAATACATAGACATTACAAAACTTTTTTTGAATTTTTTTTATCAAAAAATCGCAGCTTTTTTGACAATTTCGTTGAAAAAAAAATAAAAAATCAATTTTGTGATCTCTAAGTATTTTTTTTATGCATTTTTATGATTTTTAAGGTTTTTTTAGGGTTTTTTTGTTTTCCATAGAACCTAAACTTAAACCTATATATATATATATATATATATATATATATATATATATATATATATATATATATATATATATATATATATATATATATATATATATATATATATATATATATATCAAAATTCAGTTATTAAAAAAATAAGTTTTATTATAAAAATTAGATTTTCATTTACAAATTTGTCATAAGTATAGGGGAGGTTGCATTAAATTACATATATTCTGTTTTCATCCTTTCTCCATTATCTGTAATTTGCTTTTTAACTTTGGTTGGAAAACCAAATGGCCACCGTATTTTGTTGGTGATCCCATTGATTCACAGGGCAGCTGTTTCCGGTCAGTTGACCCACTTTGCCCCCACCACCTTGGGCCGGCCCTGAGAAACATTGCCATTCCTCTGTCCTTCCCTGCACTTTATTCCATTCAAAATCCTCGATTCCTTCTTTTGTTGCTGCGAAGAACGAGGGCGTGTCTGGAGAAAGAAACTCTCTCACTTTAATGTTTGCCTCGGAATCGAACTAATCTCACTTCCACGCATTAAAGGAGATTGTCCCTCTTTGATCCTCGTGCCCTTAATTTCTCTGGGTTCCCTGTCTTTATTACATATAAAGATTTCATATCTACACACGCCGCAGCAGTTATAAGGATCAACATTGTGTTAATTAACTCAGGGATTTGCCGACAATAAGTGTTTCTGAACCGAAGAGGGTGAATTGTTTTCGAGTAGATTTCAGTCTGCATGAATTGGTAGGGAGAAGAAATGAGGGATGCAAATTCCAAAAGCAACAAGGTTTTAATTTTACTTGATTGTTGGTTCTAATTCATTCATAAGATGAACTTGTTCGAGTTGAATTCTTCTTTTACTGTATGGGTTTTTGTTGCTGATCGTTGTTTTTCTCCTCTTTGAAGTTCTCTTGGTCGAAGAAACTAGTCCGAAAGTGGTTCAATATCAAGAGCAAAACCGATGAATCTCAGGCTGATAATGTTGTTTGTGGAGGTAGGTATCTAATAGCATACTTCTGGCGAAATATTTTCAAACAAAGTCACCAATTTTGTTGTTTTTTATTTGTACGCCAACTGTTTGTTTCAATTCTTCTTCCAAAATTTCAATGATCATTTCATCTTTAAGAAAAGAGAAGCAGGTATCTTTTTCAATTTCACTAATTTGCTAACTGAAAAGCTTCATACTATATGATCACAGGTAGCTTCTGTGAGAGGGAACCCCCTGCAATCAAGAAAACCAAAACAGGTAAAAAAAAATTCTCAACATACTTTTTTCTCGATACAATCAAAGTCACGAAGTTAAACAATCCATCATTCGGTGATTGATGAAATGATTAACATATGGTATATATCACTTCAATGAACAGAAAAATCCAGCAGGAGTACAGAAGCTCGTAGGTGGTCAACAGTTGATCTTGACCACCCTCAGATCATAAACATACAGAACTATAGGTATCCTTAACTCATAATTATTCCCCCTTTTTGACTTTCGACTTATGATTTTTAATAATTATTTACTTATTTTCGATCCTTGAATTCTTGAAACAGCATTTTTTCAGCTACATGGAACGTAGGAGGAAAATCCCCTTCCAACAAAATGAATCTTGATGATTGGTTACATGCTGCTCCTCCTTCTGACATTTACGTTCTTGGGTATGATTCAAGTTTCTATTTTGATTTATGAGGTTTGAATGCTAGATGACTGACTTCAATTCTTGATTTATACCTTCAGATTTCAAGAAATAGTTCCTTTAAATGCAGCCAATATTTTAGGAGCTGAAGACAACGGTCCTGCAAAAAGATGGTTATCTCTAATACACAGAACCCTAAACAACCGTCCAGGTGGCGGAAACGGGTGCTACGCACCTTCACCTGTTCCCGATCCGGTGGCTGAATATGATGCTGATTTTGAAGGTTCAACAAGACACAAAAATTCATCATTTTATCATCGTCGTTCTTTTCAAGCACCTCAAAATGAAAATTACCAGTCAACACCACCGACTCATCTTGAGCGGCGATACAGTGTTTGTGACCGAGCAATCTTTGGTCCAAGACCATCTGACTGCTCGAGTCACAGACCGAGTGACTATTCGTCATCCGGTCACAGGCCGAGTGATTACTCGGCCAGTTACAGTCACAGACCGAGTGACTACTCGGTCTGTAACAGTAGTTACAGACCGAGTGACTACTCGTCTAGTCAGCGGCCAAGTAATTACTCATGGAGCCAGAGACCAAGTGATTATGATGATTGTGGCCCCATGGAAGATATACCGAATCCTAATGGTAATGGGAATGGGAATTCTTTCTCACCAATGTCAAATTGGGGAGCCAATAGTGTTGAAGATGGGTATAGAGTGGGGCCCACTCATTCAAGTTATTGTTTGGTTGCAAGTAAACAAATGGTTGGTGTTTTTCTTGCGGTGTGGGTGAAGAGTGAATTAAGAGAACATGTTGGAAACATCAAAGTGTCTTGTGTTGGTAGAGGATTGATGGGTTATCTTGGAAATAAGGTATTAATCTCTATGGACATATTTTTTATAATAAAAAAAATGATTAAAAAATAAAACAACGGGTATTGATTTTGTATTAATTTGCAGGGATCCGTATCCGTGAGTATGTTGTTGCATCAAACAAGTTTTTGCTTTGTGTGTAGTCATTTGACTTCTGGACAAAAAGAGGGTGATGAACTAAGAAGAAATTCTGATTTCATGGAAATTGTTAAAAAAACAAGATTTCCACGTGTCCAGGGCATGGCAGAGGATAAATCCCCAGAGACAATACTCGAACACGAGTAAGCACAAATTATCCTCCATTTTTTTTCTTGTTGTTCCAACTTTTATACTCTTAATAAGATTCTGATAAAGCTAATTTCTACATTGGTTTCAGTCGGATTATATGGCTTGGGGATCTGAATTACCGAATCGCCCTCTCTTACCGCTCAGCAAAAGCACTTGTTGAGATGCAAAATTGGAGGGCATTGTTGGAAAAAGACCAGGTATGCTGTTAAACATCATGTTCTACTTTCATTGTCTTCATATGCAACATTTTTGTCAGCTGATTGATATTTAATTTCTTATTGCAGCTGCGAATTGAACAAAGAAGGGGGCGTGTGTTTCAAGGATGGAATGAAGGGAAGATATATTTCCCTCCAACATACAAGTACTTAACTAATTCAGATCGATATACAGGGGATAATTTGCACCATAAGGAGAAAAGAAGAACACCTGCATGGTAGGGATTATTTCTATAAACTGTTGTATGAATGAATGAATGATTTGTATATAATGGAGAATATTTGAATGTGAAGGTGTGATAGAATCTTGTGGTATGGAAGAGGTCTACATCAGTTATCATATGTTCGTGGTGAATCTAGGTTTTCAGATCATAGGCCAGTATACAGCTTATTTTGGGCTGAAGTTGAATTAGTTCATAGCCGTTATAGAAGAAGCATGAGTTGTTCTGGCTCTAGGATTGAGGTGGAGGAGCTTTTGCCTTATGCAAATGGCTACACTGAACTCTGCTTTTTCTAACCAATCACACCAAATGGTATGTATATGCTCTTGCCTCCCTTCATCTTCATTTTCATCATAAAGATTTAAATTTAAACCCCCCTTTGTTATGCCATATTGGACATAATATAATATGTTATATTATGTTCAACATGTATTGCATTGGATTGAAACTGAGACTGATGTCAATGTGACATAAACTGTTATGTTATGTCACACCCAAAAATGTGGTACAAGGTGGAACAATGACACTTTCTCGATTTCTCATATGGTAAAAAGACATAAATGCCCTCCTCATTTTCATCATTGAGAATTTCTCTCGGAAGCTTGTTTAGTCTGGTCCAATTCCATCCCATGTAACAAACGCAAACTAAGGTTCCGTTTGTTAAACTGGACTAGACTTAACAGGACTGGACATGCTTTTGTAAGGTTATTTTCGATGATAAGGATGAGGAGGGTATTTACGTCTTTTAACCATACGACAGATCTAGAATGAGTTGTTGTCCCACCCACCCTGTACCATGTTTTGTTTGATGAGAAACCATTTTTGTCTCATTGATATCAATCTCACAGAATGTCCAATGCAGTACAATTCCATCTATTATGTTAATGAACATTTCTTTATCCTAATTTTGAAATTTCTAATTGTTTTTTTTTTCATGTTTATGCAGGGGTAGATGCGGAAAATGGGATGAGGAGAGATGAAAAGGGGGTGTAGATAAGATAACTAACTACAAGATACAAGATGTTAAATTTTGTTGGTAGAATTAATTAACTTGATGTAAGTTTAGAAATGATGACACACATGTCTAAGAAACTTGAGTATAGTCTGCCCAAATAAGGGTATGCAGACTCTGAAGATTCTTTAATTGTTGTTAGGATAGGAACTAGAAATGAGTAGTAATAATGATAGTGATTAAAGCATAGAATATTAGAATCGGTTTGTTTATGGGTATCTCTCTATAGCCTGCTTTTTCCTGTCTAGGATGAAAAGGACATTAAAGTAATTTTGGTGGGAGGTAGGTAAGCCTTTTGCAGAAACTCATATCACTTTTGTTACTCCCTATATGGCAGATTTTTAATTTTGATTTTGATTTATTCTTTTGTCCTTGTGTTCAATTTTGGTAAGCAAAAGTTGTACAATGTTGGTTAAAGACTAGATATAATATAATATTCTCTAATTATATATATATTGTATAAGTAAAGTTCTTTAAGATATTTTGCCAATGTTATTTTATTTTTGTTTGGATTTTATAAGTTAAAAAGTTTGTATTTATATGGTTATTTGTTTGGGGAAATGGGATTTTAAATGTGTCCTTTACGTTGGTTAGCTTTGGCCAAAGGGCAAGAGTGTGAGGAAGGTAATCATTTGGTGCTTTCACATGTTTCTCGATTTCTTCATTTTTTATTCATTGCTCAAGTGAAGCTTTAAACAACAAAACAAAGTTAGATCTGACTTATGATAAAGTAACACTATTTAATTAACAATTACAAAATATGAACTACTTTTTTTATAATAAATTGCTAATGTCAAAAAAAAAAAAAATTACAACTAATATAATGTTGTTTTTGTTGTCATTTTTTTAAATTGTATTTAATAAGTCATTAAAGTTTATTCTGGATTTTCGTTATACCGTTAGAATGCATTTCAATCAGAGCGACACTCTAGTAATTTTGTCATGCCTGATACCATAATGGATGCAATGTCAGCGCCAAATTAATTGAAAAAATTATGTCATATTGAATGTCACAGTGGACGTCACTTACGATTCAATACCTGATTACCAGTCTTTTACCCCACTGGTGTAGTGAGGACTGAGGACCTAAAAACTTTAATAACCTACTAAATACAATTAAAAATAAATAACCTAAAGAACAAACCATGTAATATTGGTTGTTAGAACTCGTTATTATAGGGAACTTTGATTACCAATCTATCCAATTGAAATTTACTCCACTTTGTAATAAGAACCTAAAAAAAGTTTAATAACCTATTATATACAACTAAAGATAAAGATAAATAACCTATTGGTTGTCATTTTATGATGTTAACTTAATAGTATATAAATAAAAAGTGAGCACTCTTTATTACCTAAGGAACAAGTCATGTATTATTGGTTGTCATTTTATGATATTAACCTAATAGTATATAATTACAAGTGAGTTCATACAACTGTTTTCGTTTTTTTTTTTTCATTGTTTAACATTTTTTTAGATATTTGATAAACGAGTAAATATATTTTTTGAGCCAAGTTAAAGTCGGATATTATTATTAAGTTAAAGTTTTTTTTAATAACTTTATGTTAAAAGTGCCCCTTAAAATCCTTAAATCTTTGTTTATCCATGTAAAGATTTTGTTGGATGGTGGGGATATTTTAAAAATTGATCATAATACCCCAGGAACTATAAAGTTTGGGATGATTTCATAAATGCTCAAAACTTATTTAAAACTTTAAAGTTGCAATGTGTCACTTGTACAGCACAAGTCGTCAATAAAAATCTTATATGAACACCTCAAGATCAATGAATGTAAGAAAAAACATTGATCATGATTAATCTTAAAAATTAAAACAAAAACAAATCACTTATCGTTGTTATTTGTTAACCACAAAACAAAAGAAAAACCATCAAATCAGGCTCGATTCTCTAGATATGCTTCATTTCCTTCATGTTTGTTGGATATGTGGTCCTTGTTCGCAAATCAATCAACTGTTGTTTTGTTTCTTTAGGCCAAATGCAACCGGCAGACAAACTTGTGGGATGTCATTGCCGTTGTGGTGTGACTTGCTCCAACCAATCGGCAAGATAGTGTGTTATTTGGTAAAAAACCAATACTGACCCAACAAATTTGTTAAATATTAATATAACATTTATTATATATTAAAAGATTTTGTTTTAAACACACACACATACATGTTTACAAATTTGCTGAATAAGCTATAAACAAACTAGTTAGACCCATCATGTGATGGTAAGACCCATCTAGTTAGACCTATAATGTGATAGTTACACCCATCTTGTGACTTGTATATTCTTAATATAGTCACATGAATATATGCCCTAACTAATGAGAAGCTCTCGAACTTTATGCGAAAGTTATTGGATGATTGAAATAAGTATTTACCGTTTTAGTGTATTTTGAAAAATGTTTACCAAATTAGTATTATCTCTATCTAATATTTGTTGTCTATTTTTGACTTTTAAAGTCTTTATTCTTCAAATTTAACCTTAAATATTTTTATTTGTGTTATATATTACTTGATAAAACTTATAACAATGAAAAGACATTTAAAACACAATCCATTCATATATTTTATATCAAGTATTATATAACAAAAACAAAAATATTTAATGTCAAAATTGAAAATAAAGACTTCAAAAATCAAAAGTAGACAATAAGTATGAGACGAAGAGGGTATTTCTTAACGACTTAGAAGACCGTCAAAGTTTCAAATTCGTTTAAAAAGAACCATTCAAGTATTATATGTTCAAAAAACACCATCAAACTAAGATATTTGTTCAAAAAACACCAACGAAGTACATGTTCTGTTCAAAAAACATCATCTCTATGGTTTGGGAAAACTTACATTTTTAGTCCCTAATTTTTTTTCTCAACTCGTATAGTTCCTATATTTTAAATTTGTTTTGACTTCGGACCCTGATCGAGTTAAAAGGCTAATATACCCTTATTACTTTTATTTAACATTATTTGTATTATTTATTAATTATTTATACAATTTATATTGTTATTTATTATAAATATATCAATTGTATAAATAATTAACAAGTAATAAAAATAAATGTTAAATGAAAGTAATAAGGGTATATTAGTCTTTTAACTCGATCAAGGTCCAAAGACAAAATAAATATAAACAATATGAACCATTCGAGTTAAGAAAAAAAGTTAGGGACTAAACATATAAGATAACTCAAATCATAAAGATGGTGTTTTTTGAACATAACATATATATGGTTGGTGTTTTTTGAACATGTATCTTAGTTTGATAGTGTTTTTTGAACATGTAATATTTGAATGGTGTTTTTTGAACAAATTTAAAACTTCAATGGTCTCATAAGTCATTTTCCTTTTATTTTAAATATCCAATTTTTCTTCCTTCTTTTTTATTTCACATGTTTATTGTTTTTTTTAATAACAGTTTTTAATTTTAGTTTTTACTGTTTTTTTTTAAATAACAGTTTTTTTACTTATTTTATTTCTGTTTTTTTATTTTAAATATCCATTTTTCTTATACAACATTTGACCATTAAATTTTAGTCATCATAAATTAAACATACAATATATTTTAAGGTGCAAAAACTCCAACATTACACATATAATATTTTTAAGGTAAAAAAACTCAACATTGTTTGTTACAAAAAGAAAAACACCACAATAAGTTTGAACTTGAACTAGTAACAAATCATTACCTGTAAAAAAGAAAGCTAAAATAAAAGAATAGCCACAACAATACCATAAAAGATATTGTCTTTTTAATTACCTTGGCTTAGACGGACATCATTTTCAATTATTGCCCGATTGCCTATAAATTCCACAAATATTGGCATTTCTTCCTTCTTTAATATCCATACCATTTTTTAGGCTTGTTGAACGAGGACGGCCTTTTTTAGTCTGTAATAGTTATAATTTATAAGTAAATCATTAAATGGTGATTGTGGCCAATATGCTTCATGTTTGCAATCAATTCCATCTACAAAAATATAATTAAAAAAATTGTGATTAAATTCATCTACAAAACAATTAAACAAGTGCAAAAGTTGATCAACAATTCGTCCTAACTAGTTGTGGTAACAACATAAGCCAATTGTAGAAAACTAAAGAAAGAAACGAACAGGAAGAGTCGAGAAAAGCTTTGCATACCTTGAACCTGAAACATCTCAAAAATACGGCCCAAAAATTTCATTTTTAATTATTAATAAAAACAATATTTATCAAATCATCACATAAAATCATAAGTCATTATATCTCAAAACATCATAAACATCTGTCAAATATATCAGAGTAAAACATCCCAGACTAAAATCATGGTGTGTGCACTACAGTCATCCCGATCTCTTCCCCTTGCTACCGGAGGTACCTGAAACCCAAACTGAAAACTGTAAGCACAAAGCTTAGTGAGTCTCCCCAAACTACCACATACCATACACATAATCACATAATCATATATTAACATATCATGGACCCCGCTCGCTACATCGGGCCCCGCCCGGCATTAGACAAGTCCGACATCGGGCCCCGCTCGGCATCAGACCGAAATCCGGCATCGGGTATCGCCCAGCATCGAGCAAATCTCGGTATACATATAAACATATCAACAAATACATATAAATAATCACATAACATAAACATATAAACATTCCTCGGGCCCCACCCGGCATCGGAGCGAAATCCGGAAGCATACAAACATTCATCGGGCATTGCCCGGCATCAGACCGTAATCCGGAAACATACAATACAGACACATACAAGAATCACGAAGACATCAGACATACAAACATTCCTCTATCACCGCCCGACATCAGATCGGAATCTGGAAACATATAAATCTACATCGGGTACTGCCCGACATCGGGCCTTAGTCCGGATCATACTAACATACATAAACGGGCCGGCATTGGTGCCTTTGACCCGTTCCTACATGAGGAAACTCGCCTCGCAAAGCTGAACGCGAAAATCTCACGACAAGGAATCTCTAGCGGCTGCTCCGATGACTCCCCGAGCTAACATTACCAAAATAACACTTAGTCAAAATCCAATACTCCTTCTTAGGGTAAAATGACCACTTTACCCCTAATCTAATTTGGTCCATAACTAAGGCCCAGATCCATAACATACATGGTCCAGTTCTATATAGCCTTTCTAAGCCCACTAATGCCCACTTATGGCCCAATTTTCTAAATTGGGCCCAAGTCCTCAAATGGGCCTTCCCTTAAGCCCAAACATGACCTTAGCCCAATAACTGACTTCTAATGGCCCAATAAGGCTCAATAGCTAAGAAGTCCAAAGATCGGCCCAAACCGAGGCCCAAATGATGAAACCCTAATCCAATGAGTACACGGGGCGTACTCATCTGTACACTAAGCGTACAACTTGCATGGCTTGTACGCTGCGTGTACGGGCTTGTACGCCCAGTGTACAACTCTGTTAAGCCAAAACTCCAAAAAGGGCTTAATCCTTTAAGACCTTAAACTCCAAATGCAGATCTGAGTCCACTAAAGTGTCTTAACCAATAAAGTCGTTTACTTGGTGGCTTGCAACCCACCAAATGGACCCAAACTTGAAATATGGCAACTAACTTCCATGGAAATGACTAAAAATCATGCATGGCCACAAAAGGACCTTCAAGATGGAAACTTTTCTGTTCTTGGGACTCATATAGCACTAAGGGTGGCAACTAACTTCCTCTTTCTTCTTCCAAGCTTCAAACCTCCAAAATGAGATTCACAAGATCAAAATCACACAAAGATGAAGAAGGTTAGGGTTCTAGGGTTTCTGAGTCAAGGTGGCTGGTAAGGAGGCTAGGGTTTGGGACATAAGGATGTATTTATATGGCTTAAACCCTAAAAGTTAGGGTTTTGAGTCTGCTCGCATACGCTGCGCGTACTCCTTGGTACGTTGCGCGTACGCGTATCAATCCCCTACATCCAATGTTGCACTACCCCCCGCGTACGCCAAGATTACGCCCAACGTACGTCTTCAGTCGGCCCAACTATATAACGGCCCACTCACTAAGGCCCAACTCAAAAATCCAATATTACTCTCACAGTCCAACAATTAATTATAAGGAAATTAAATAATTACCATTACCTCAAGTCACGTGTGTTATAACTCTACCCCACTTGAATCAGACTTCGTCCTTGAAGTCCGTTGCCTTGAACAACTCCGGATAGTGCTCCCTCATCTCCTCTTCGGGCTCCCAAGTCCACTCAGACCCCTTGCGGTACATCCACTGCATCTTTACCAGCTCCACACTCTTGTTCCTCAGCTCCTTCGTCTTCCTGTCGAGAATGGCTACTGGTTTCTTGATGTAGTTTAGGCTGTCGTCCACCTGAATATCCTCTAAAGGCACCACTACGGAGTCATACACTAAGGACTTCCGCAGCTAGGAGACAAGAAAAGTGTTGTGGATCTGGCTGAGCTCTGCTCGTAGATTCAAACGATAAGCAACCCAGCCCACTCGAGCCAAAACCCTAAACGAACCGATGTACCTGGGGCCCAGCTTGCCCCACTTCCTGAACCGGATGACACCTTTCCAAGGTGACACCTTCAGGATAACCATGTCGCCCACCTGAAACACCAAGTCTAACCGTCGCTTGTCGGTATAGCTTTTCTTCCGACTCTGAGCAGTCTGAAGCCTACTCCGGACCTGCTGAATCTTCTCAGTAGTCTTAAGTACCACCTCGGTACTCCCCATGACTCTTTGACCGACCTCACCCCAACAGATTGGGGTCCTACACTTCCTCCCATAGAGCATCTCGAAGGGAGGTTCACCTATGCTAGCGTGGTAACTGTTGTTATACGAAAATTCTGCTAACGGAAGATGCGTATCCCAACTGCCACCAAAATCCAATACGCAAGCGCAAGCGCATATCCTCCAGAGTCTGAATAGTCCTCTCACTCTGCCCATCCGTCTGAGGGTGAAAAGTTATGTTGAAGTGGAGACGAGTACCCATCTCGTCATGAAACCATTTCCAAAATCTGGAAGTGAAACGAACATCTCGGTCTGACACAACCGAAACTGGTACTCCATGACGTTCCACTACCTCGCGTACGTAGATCTCGGCTAGCTTCTCAGCCGATATAATCTACTGGATCGGGATGAAGTGTGCACTCTTGGTCAACCGATCTATGATGACCCATATCGAATCCACTCCACGTGCGGTCCTGGGAAGCTTTGTTGTAACAACGTAAATTTCCAAACAAAATTTTCATTTTTAACACAATTAAAAACTCATTTCATAATTCACCAAATCACATATGTCTCAAATGTCAACAAGTAAAACACAATCCCAGAATCATAAAAACAATCTCCCGCCAGTGTGTACAATCATGTCGATGCCTTGCCGCGATCCTCGGAACTACCTGAAACACATAACACATAACACGGTAAGCATAAAGCTTAGTGAGTTCCCCAAGATACCACACACACACAACAGCCACTCGAGGCTATGCTCAAAAGACCCTCTGGTCAATGTGTCTCAGTGGGACCCTCCGGTCCCACGACTCTGATGGACCCTCTGGTCCCTCATCTCAGCATCTCAATATAATACATAGTAAGCATATCACAAACATATAGCAGAAACTCTCAATACACAGCACATACACATAAGACCCACTAGTCACACATAAGTTACCACTCAAGGTAGATATAGTGAGAAGACTCACCTGGTAAGATAGCTAGTAAAAATCTGGTGCCCGAACTCCTCGATCTAGCCTCCGACTATTACAAGGATAAAATTTCTAATTAATACACTCCTTACATTCTCATTCCTAGAAAATGGGTAGAAGACCATTCCACCCTTTCCTGAGCTCTCTTAATCAGTTTGACCAAACCCTAATGTCAACTGAAGTCAACTCCAGTCAACAGTCCAATATTGACCAGACTCGCTGAGTGCACTCGTGGGACTCGGCGAGTTCAAGCGTATCCTCTGAATCCCTCTAAGGCCTCACTTGACTCATCGAGTTAACCTCCCAACTCGACGAGTTATCACTGGATCACGAATCGCGGGGCAAATCCGATCCGACTCGTCGAGTCATCTCATAGACTCGGCGAGTCGTCTTCATTGCATCACTCCTATGGCCTTCTGAAGTCAGATCTGGAACTCTAACCCATGGATCTGGCCTTCTAGCATCCAAAAGTCACGTAAAGTTCTGAACTTGGGGTTCATGCATGGTGTATATTGCTCTATATACCATTATGACTCCATTAAAGCTTCATAGCTTCAAAGCTCCAAGGTTACTCACTCATGGCTTCCTACTTTCTGTTTCTCTGGACCTCACAAGGTCCAGATCTAAAGAGCAACTCGAGAAAGGGTTTGGATGCACCCAAAACCCCATCAAAATGGTGATACAAGCCCAAACTTAACAACCAAAGGAAAAATCTAACCAAACACAAGGAAGGCAAGAGCTTATACCAGATCTGAAGCTTGAAATGAAGATGATACTGATCCCCCAACTCTCCTCTGAGATTCTTGCAACACCCTTGATCCTCTTCTCAAAGAAATGACCTCAAATTAGCCTCTTTCCTCTCTAGCTCACAAATGACTCTAGGGTTTCTCTCAAGGGACGAAGACACTGATGGGAAGGGGCCAAGGAGGCCATAAGTGCCTTTAAATAGCCCAAGCCCGGGAAGATTAGGGTTTCTGCCCCCAGCGCTGACTCGTCGAGTCGGCTCTCCGACTCATCGAGTCCATTCATTTTCCACGTCACCAAGTCGCGATCCTACTCGACGAGTTGAGGCGCCAACTCGTCGAGCCACTCCTCATTTCTCAAAATAAATACTCAATTTATCATACCTAGAATTCCGGATGTCACAATTCTCCCCCACTAGGATTAGACTTCGCCCCCGAAGTCATGCTCCTCAAATAGTTCTGGATGCTGCTCTCGCATCTCGTACTCCGGCTCCCAAGTCATCTCGGACCCTTTCCGATGTTGCCACTGAACCTGAACTAGGGGCACTTCTTTATTTCTCAAAATCTTCACCTTTCGATCCATAATCGCGATTGGTCTCTCGATATAATTCAGGCTCACATCCACCTGAATTTCCTCCAGTGGTACCACTTCCATCTCATCGGCCACACACTTCCTCAACTGAGATACATGGAAGGTGTTATGGATCTGACTCAACTCCGCAGGTAGCTCCAAGCGGTATGCTACCTTACCCACTCTAGCGGTCACCCTGAAAGGACCGATGTATCGGGCCCCTAGCTTGCCTCTCTTCCTAAACCGTATTACCCCTTTCCATGGGGATACCTTCAGGAGGAGTAGATCTCCAACCTGAAACTCAAGTTCGGATCGTCGCCTGTCCGCATAACTCTTCTGGCGACTCTGAGCCATCAGTAATCTTTGTCTGACCTGCGGAATCTGCTCAGTCGTCTTAAGCACTATCTCAGTGCCACCCATCACTCGCTGCCCTACCTCTCCCCAACAGATGGGGGTCCGACACCTCCTTCCATAAAGAAGCTCAAACGGAGGCATGCCGATACTGGAATGGTGGTTGTTGTTGTAAGAAAACTCCGCCAAGGGTAGGTATGTGTCCCAACTTCCACCGAAGTCCATAGCGTCTGAATCGTCTGCTCACTCTGGCTGTCTGTCTGGGGGTGGTAGGTTGTGCTGAAATGCAATCGTGTTCCCAATTCCTCATGAAACTTCTTCCAGAACCTGGAAGTAAAACGCACATCCCGATCGGACACTATAGATGTCGGCACCCCATGCCGAGCTACCACCTCTCTCACATATATCTCTGCCAACCTCTCAGCAGAAGAGCTCTCACTAATAGAAAGAAAGTGAGCGCTCTTCGTCAACCGGTCGACAATCACCCAAATCGCGTCGACACCTCGCGTGGTCCTCGTCGACTTGGTGATAAAATCCATAGAAATTTGTTCCCATTTCCACTGGGGAACCTCCAGTGGATGTAACTTGCCATGAGGACGCTGGTGCTTGGCCTTAACCCGACGACAGGTCAAACACCTCTCGACTACCCACGCAACATCTCTTTTCATGCAAGGCCACTAGTAATCCCTATTCAGGTCCAAATACATCTTAGTGGCCCCGGGGTGGATAGAGAATCTCGATCTATGCGCCTCCTCCATCAGTGTACGCCGCGCCCCGCCCGTATAGGGCTCCCAAATCCTTCCTTGGAAGGTCAAAAGTCCTCTGCTGTTCGCCACAAACTCGGACACCTGCCCAATCACCCGCTCCCTCTTGCAGTTCTCTGGTCTCACGGCCTCCACCTGGGCCTCTCGAATGATGTCTAAGACTGGAGTCATCACTGTCATCCTCATACACACGTCTCAGATTGGGGTACTATCTGCTCTACGGCTCAGGGCGTCGGCTACCATATTAGCCTTTCCCGGATGATACAGGATCTAGCAGTCATAGTCCTTCACCACATCCACCCATCTCCTCTGTCGCATGTTAAGGTTGGGCTGATCCATCAGATACTTCAAACTCTTGTGGTCCGTGTATATGGTACACCGAACCCCGTACAGATAGTGACGCCAGATCTTGAGGGCAAACACCACTGCCCCCAGCTCCAGATCGTGGGTGGGATATCTCGTCTCATGAGGCTTCAATTGCCTCGAAGCATACGCTATCACGTGCCCTCTCTGCATCAGTACCGCACCCATGCCCGTAAACCATAAAATCATCCATTCCCTCCGGGAGGGTCAACACGGGAGCCTCGCACAATCTCTGGTGGAGGGTCTCAAATGACGTCTGCTGCTCGGGACCCCAAGTAAACGCAACACCCTTCCGGGTCAAACTAGTGAGAGGGACGATAATCTTGGAGAAATCTCTGATAAACCTCCGATAGTATCCGGCCAGTCCTAGGAAACTCCTGATCTCGGTGGGGGATCTCGGCACTTCCCAAGTCATGACTGCCTCAATCTTAGCCGAATCGACCAAAATACCATTCTGGTTAACGAGGTGTCCCAGGAACTAGACCTCTTGTAACCAGAAATCACACTTGGAGAACTTGGCATAGAGCCTCTCCAATCTCAATACACCCAGAATCTCTCTCAGGTGCTCCTCATGCTGCTCTCTGGACCTCGAATACACCAAAATATCGTCGATGAATACAATCACCGAGCAATCCAACATAGGCCTACACACCCGGTTCATGAGATCCACGAACGCTGCCGGTGCGTTGGTGAGCCCGAAAGGCATCACCACAAACTCCTAGTGCCCATAACGTGTCCTGAAGGCCATCTTCTGGACATCCTCCTCGCGGACTCTCATCTAATGATACCCAGACCTTAGATCGATCTTGGAAAAACCAAGATGCCCCCTGCAAATGATCAAATAAGTCGTCGATCCTCGGAAGTGGGTAACGGTTCTTGACCGTCAACTTGTTTAACTCCCGGTAATCAATGCACATCTGGTGTGAACCATCATTTTTCTTGACAAAAAGGATCGGGGCTCCCCACGGTGAGCTACTCGGCCTGATAAACCCCTTCCCCAGGAGCTCCTGCAGCTGTGAGGATAACTCCTGCATCTCCGAAGGCGCAAGGTGATAAGGTGCCTTGGCAATAGGCGCCGCTCCTGGCACCAAATCAATCCGAAACTCTACCTGCCTCACGGGAGGCACTCCCGACAACTCCTCGGGAAAAACGTCTGGAAACTCGCACACTATCGGAACCTCGGAGATAGAACTCGATCTCTCTACATTATCCCACGTGTCCATCACATATGGCAAAAATCCCATACATCCCTACTGTAGACTCTGTCTCGCTCTGGCGGCCGAACAAAATGCCGACCCAGATCGGCTACCCCTCGCCATATACTGTAAGCACTCCCCCACTAGGGCCTCGAATGGTCACCAACTGACGCTCACAGTCGATCATAACTCCAAATTGACTCAACCAGTCCATGCCCACGATGACACAGACATCCCTCATCGCGATCGGTACCAAATCTACCGGGAACTCTACTCCGAATATCTCAAGCACACATCCACGAATCACCTCTGTCGCAAATACTGCATGCTCATTGGCTATGGAGACTCTCAGAGGTCGACTCAACGCCTCTCGCCGGATGTTGATGTTGATGTGACGACAAAATGCTAAAGATACAAAGGTTAGACTCGCACCCGAGTCAAATAACACTAAGGCAGGCACATAACTCACAAGAAAAGTACCTATACACAATCACAATATAAGCAAAAGAAATATCTCAAAAAGGGTTATAATAAGAACACGTACCAGCCACAACATCAGGTGCTGCGCGGACCTCCTCCGCTGTCAGCTGAAAGGCTATCCCACGAACCCTCGGTGTCTCGGCCTTCACTGGTCGGCTCTCAGTAGCACGAGTAGAAGTAGGTGTAGATCCCTGGGTTGATCCCTGCATGAGCTGGGGGTACTCGGCCTTCCGGTGGCCGGTCTGGTTGCAATGGAAGCAAACCGAGAATCCCTTGGGGAAATCCTTCGCCATGTGCCCCTCCTTGCCACATTTGTAGAAAATCCCCAAACGGCAAGAACCCTCGTGACTCTTGCCACACTTGCTACAAGTGCGGCCCTTCTGGCCTCCAACTCTGGTATCAACGGGCTTGGCCCACTTCGTCGCCAACTGCGACTACACTGGTCTCCGGTCCTTACCCCGGGACTCCTCCTCATCCTCCATGGTCTGCAACTCAAGCTCAATCTACCTCCTCCTGGCATTGGCCTGAAGCTCGGCCAATGTCTTATACGACGAGTTTGCCACGAACTCTCATATATCCCTCCTCAGTATGCTCAGATATCGACTCACACGTGCCTGCTTAGTGGACACGTGCTCAGGAAAAAACATCTCCCTCTCGTGGAACATCCTCGAAATCTCAGTCACTGATTTTGTCTTCTGCTTGAGAGACAGAAACTCCTGTGCCAAACGTTCCCTCTCCACCAGGGGAACATACTTGTCTCGGAACATCTGTACGAACCTCTCCCATGTCGCTGCAGCATGATCTGCTGTAACAACGTAAATTTCCAAAACAATTTTTCATTTTTAAAACATACTTTTATTCATAAGGTTCTATCAAAACATAATGTATCCAATGTTATCATAACAAAACATATCCCAGAATCTCAAGACATAAACTTAATGAGTGTGTACGGATCATGCCGGCGCCTTCCCGCGATCCTCGCTAGTACCTGAAACACATAACACAACAACTGTAAGCATAAATGCTTAGTGAGTTCCCCAAAATACCACATACAACACATATGCCTTTCCAGGACATAACGTTGTGGGACCTTCCGGTCCAAGTGTCTCAGGGGACTTCCGTCCCAAATCCCGGTAGACCTTCCGGTCCTACCCGTATCGACCTTCCGGTCCGTAACCTCCCGACCTTCCGGTCCATATCATCTTGACCTTCCGGTCCTTATCATACATAACATTCATAGCACATACATATCACATAACAGCATACAGCACATACATCTCATAGCATATAAGACCTTCCGGTCACACATAGGTACTCTTCCAGGTATAGTATAGTGAGAAGACTCACCTCGTATGGTATCGGATAACCTCCCGTGCTCGGATACCCGATCTAGCCTCCTCCTATCAACAGAATAACATCCCTAATCAAAACTCTCTCATCATCTCGTCTCTAATGATGGGTAGAAGACCATTCTACCCCTCCCAAAACTCTCTTGAATCAGCTTGACCAAAACCCTAAGGTCAGCTGAAGTCAACGATCAAACTTTGACCCGACTCGTCGAGTGCACATGGGCTACTCGGTGAGTCCATACGGGTCCTTTGAATCCTTCTAGCCTCACTTGGCACGTCGAGTCATCCCTTCAATCGACGGGTTACTCTGTCACGAATCGCGGGGCAACCCCGACTCGACTCGTCGAGTCCACTTATGAACTCGGTGAGTTGCTTCCATGGCAACACTCAAATGAACTTCTGAGGTCAGATCTGCTTCTCTAACCTATAGATCTGACCTTCCCAAACACGGTAACCATGTAAAAGCCCAGTCTTGACATTCATGCAACGCACACAAGGATTTCCTTGGTGAAATGGCTTCTAAAATGGCAACATAGTCTCATTCCCTCCATGAACCAACATAAAGCAGAATGGATAAGGCCCTCTGGACCTCTAGAGGTCTAGATCCAGAGTCTAACACTCAAAGGGACAACATACTCAACATTTCAAGCCAATAAAGGGTATAGAAAACCCTAAAATTCAAGGATCTTAAACCAAACAGAGAAAGGATCGATTTGCTACCTCAACACTGTAGATCCAAGCTTGGAAACCACGGATTAGCAACCCTCTTGTCCTCCTCTAGCTGGAAACACCTTCTTCTTTGCAAAACAACACCAAAAAGGGTTGAAATGGCTTTCTCTCTCACACAACTCGTTCAAGCTCTCTAGGGTTTCTCTCTCTGGACTGGTAGCCGCAATTGAGGGCTATAAGGACCCTTAAATAGGGCACAGGCCCAAAGATTTAGGGTTTCTGTCCATAGCGCGGACTCGTCGAGTCCACCCATCGACTTGTCGAGTCCCTTCATTAATCCAGTCAGCAAATCGCGATCCTACTCGACGAGTCTAGGCGTCGACTCGTCGAGTCCCTCCTTATAACTCAAAAAGAAATACTCAAATCGTCATGCCTGAAAATCCGGATGTTACAATTCTCCCCCACTTGAAATAGATTTCGCCCTCGAAATCGCTCCTCACCCACATAGATGAAAACCAAACACTCGAAAAGCACCACTAAGAGCTTCTCACACCAAAACGATATCCTTCCCCATGAATACCTGGATCCGACCAGGAACTCCAAATTTGGAACAAAACCGGCCCCTCTGTTGCTAAAATACCCCTTCCTGACCTTCCCAGAATCGGGAAACTCTAGTGGCCTGGCCTGCCGCCAGACCCTCCACTCACGCTATCACCATGATATTCGCTCTTCGAACATCAAACCCTGATAACTCACTGCTCCTCTGATTCTCACAAGACAAAATCCGACAATCGGCTACCGATCGCTCATAGCAACGTACCAAAACAGTCTGAATCACGCCCCAAGAAACGAAAGGGTTTACATCCCACCAGGGCTCATCCACTGAACTACTATTAGAATCCATCCGAACAATAAACTTTCAACATCCTGTTGTATGACACAAGAGAATCGTGCTCGCTCAGAAGTCCTCAGACATCTAAAATCATAAGCCTCGGATGCATCCCTCATATCCCTTTTTAACATTGAGTACCAGATCTGATCTCGACCCAATAGTTGAACCTCCAGGGTCATCCGTTGCATTATCCCAACCGTCTCCATGGTTTTCTTCTTACTATAGCCACATCGGCCCAATGTGACACACAAATAACAAAGTTCACTTAACCCTAAGCGAATGCTACCTCCCCAACTGGAGATCGACTCAACCCCGACCTCTGTCATCTGTTACTCATCGTTCCATGGGACTTGCGGTACCTCCCGTACCCGAGTACTGACCCACACAGGTCTAAGACATCAGATGACAAACAATACTCCTCAACATGGAACTCACATCCGAATCCAGAATCTCATCTCGCCTATCCAACGCACCACCAGAGTCAAACTCAAACTCGAGAGTTTGGTCCGACCCAGAGTTGGAACCACTCGTCCCATCGAAGCACTCAACTCAGAACTCATTTCCCGCAACCCATGCGTACCTCACTTATCCCATTATTTCGGATTGCGATGACCATACCTTACTCAGAACATAATGACTCCCTATCATTGAGGAGACCCCGGTCTCGCCCCTGGTCCAACCACCAGGTTCCCAAAAAATCATAAATTAGGGCCATCCCATGCCTAAAACTCTTCTGCGCCATGCTCTGATCAAAGAGTACCTTATCATGACAACTTCTCGCTGACTAGTGTGTACTACGTCTTCCCGTAGCATCACATCAACCTTTCACTGACTGTTGAATACTACGGCTTCCCGCGGTATCACCACAACCTCTCACTGACTGGTGAGTACTACGGCTTCCCGTAGCATCACAACAACCTCTGACTAGTGAGTACTACGGCTTCCCGTAGCATCACAACAACCTCTGACTAGTGAGTACTACGGCTTCCCGTAGCATCACAAAAACCTCTGACTAGTGAGTACTACGGCTTCCCGTAGCATCACAACAACCTCTGACTAGTGAGTACTATGGCTTCCCGTAGCATCACAACAGCCTCTGACTAGTGAGTACTACGGCTTCCCGTAGCATCACAACAACCTCTGACTAGTGAGTACTACGGCTTCCTGTAGCATCACAACAACCTCTGACTAGTGAGTACTACGGCTTCCCGTAGCATCACAACAACCTCTGACTAGTGAGTACTACGGCTTCCCGTAGCATCACAACAACATCTGACTAGTGAGTACTACGGCTTCCCGTAGCATCACAACAACATCTGACTAGTGAGTACTACGGCTTCCCATAGCATCACAACAACCTATGACTAGTGAGTATTACGGCTTCCCGTAGCATCACAACAACCTATGACTAGTGAGTACTACGACTTCCCGTAGCATCACAACAACCTCTGACTGATTCACAATCTGCGGATCAATCATAGATAGGTGCATGCACTTACCCAAATGATGCATCACTATATCTGGCGGCAACCGTCATAACAAAACACCCTTCCCTGCTACGATCCATATTCTTGGACAATCTCACTTGCTGTCATTAAGCGAAAGGGCTCCCACTGGAATCATCGATGCTTGACCCACCACTTGCCGTCTCCACTCAAGACTCAAAATTATCCAAAATTCAATGCATTAAATTCGGATACCTCGATACACCTCATAGGACCTCATGACGTCTCGTCTCATCCACTGATCTTCCAGTTCCACAACCTGAAATTGGATGTCTAATCAACTTCTGCCCTTTCCAAGTTGAATAACAGCCCCATTATTGAACCAAAATTTCTCAACCGCCGAACTCACCTTACGAGCCAACCATCTCGAATTCGCCATTATAACCTTGAAGAATTCCCGTTCACCCCAAGGTCTCCAATCAACGGCCACTTGCCGTGGAGGCACTCATCCTTTTCAAACATAACACATGCATTATCTCGCTCTGCACCTCGTCTCAATCACCAACAACCTTGGGCTCAATGAATTCGCACCGCCGGTCTCTATATCCAGATCTATTAATCATTCTCGATCGAATCTATGATCCCCTCAATAAAATACCCGGTTCTCCCCCACTTAGGGTTCGAACCATCCCCAATCGGCGTGCCAGCAACCTATCACACCGACTGTTTCCACCAGTAATCACCGCACCTACTCTTGGAAGGTGCTACGCAACGCTCGATGATCTCCCGACAGAGATCGAGCAGCTCCAAATGCCCTGAAACTCAGATGAAATCCTCAGAACTTCCCACCATGACTGCCTCTAGTCATTCAAAATCTCACACCACTCCATCACCGGACCTCCCAACTGTCCAGTATTAACCCTGACTCTTAGTCTGGAAGTAATGATCTACCGTACTCCTCATCATCGACTCCTCAACCAACGTTCCATCACGCCACTTATCATAAGAGCAGAAACCATATTTCCACTCTTAATACCCATCAAAGACAATAAGGGCCACCGCCCTGATATACTCCTCTGGATCGTCCGACGCTGCAGCTAACACATGCCCTACTATACTTAATTAGGGTGTATCCTGGTCCTTGACCATCTCAGCCCCCACTGACGACCTGTTCAAGTTATATCTTTATCTCGCGGCAGATCTACTGCCATATACTCTGGTTGGAGATCACCATCTGTGCAATCCCACAGGGCTCACCCCCAAACTCAAAAACCGAAATCTCATTACCTCTTACGTCTCCCACAGGAAACGGAAATAGCACCATTCGGGTCACAGAAAGTGACCTCTTCACTATCGGCCGGTCGCCCAGCCCAGACCGTATTCTCCCATAACGCACCATCCCTACTCATCCCTGAGTCTTGCGACTCCAACTGGCATATCACCAACAATCCCTCGGAGCTAACTCGATTTCCCTTTTCAAGGGATGCTCCACTAAAACTAGTTTATCAAGGCCTTCTGGCCCCATACTCATTCACCTCTGATCTCAGTCTAGACAATCCCCACAGAATAACCGGTAAAAACCAGAAATACTAACTGCCACATATCATGGTACTCAAACCGCGTGGCCACCTCTCGATCTGCTATGAATCATGGTACCTACACCATGTTATCTCCTCTTAATCTTATACGAGTCATGGTACTCGAACCATGTTCCCTCTTCTTATTCAACCTCACATCATGGCACTCGAACCATGACATCACCTCTCGACCTGCTACAACTCATGGTACTCGAACCATGACGTCACTTCTCAATCCGCTACTTATCATGGTACTCGAACCATGACATCACTTCTCAATCCGCTACTTATCATGGTACTCGAACCATGTCATCACTTCTCAATCCGCTACTTATCATGGTACTCGAACCATGACATCACTTCTCAATCCGCTACTTATCATGGTTCTTGAACCATGACATCACTTCTCAATCCGCTACTTATCATGGTACTCGAACCATGACATCACTTCTCAATCCGCTACTTATCATGGTACTCGAACCATGTCATCACTTCTCAATCTGCTACTTATCATGGTACTCGAACCATGACATCACTTCTCAATCCGCTACTTATCATGGTACTCGAACCATGACATCACTTCTCAATCCGCTACTTATCATGGTACTCGAACCATGACATCACTTCTCAATCCGCTACTTAAAATCCTCTGGATTAGCCTTCCGGATCGCCACGGTCATCTCGTCATGAATCATACGGCGAATCTCATCATCGCTAACACCGCTGCTCTCCGGTGTGTGTGGTGTACCAACCATGATGTCTCTGAAACACAACACGAAGATACCAGAGACTTGATCGAGTATACTCGAACTCAATCACCCAACCCTACTTGTTCCTTGGTACCCTAAGGATTCTTACTTGGACTGCTCACTGATCCGGTGTTTTCAGTAGTACGGGCCCTATACTCCCTTTCACACCGCATCAGTATTCATCCCAAGTCCTCCTCCTAGGATCCCAGATCACAAGTACTCTACACCTCGCTAAGCATAGGATACCCTTCGGTAGACCTCTCATAAGCTCCTCACTGCTACCTACTCACTCTCGAAGCATCACATAGAAGCAGTAATCTCCTAGGCTAAGGCATCACAAATCAGGCCACTCTAGTCCTAATATGAATACCTAGCCTACTCTAGCATGCATAGCATATCATATCATATCTCATAATACAAAATATAAGGGTATTTTGGGAAATCACCGTTCGGGCGCTGGCTGATCGTACACACTGCTCCTTTCTGCTTTTCTCAAAGTCTTTTACTCTTTTAGAAAAATTGTTCCTCTTTATGAAAAACCTTCTCAAATCCTCAGTTTGAGTTCAGATACGCCCGAAGGTGCATCCGAATCCCTCAAACCAAGGCTCTGATACCAACTTGTAACAACGTAAATTTCCAAAACAATTTTTCATTTTTAAAACATACTTTTATTCATAAGGTTCTATCAAAACATAATGTGTAACACCGTAATTTTTCAAATAGATTTTTCATTTCAAAATCGCATACTTTTCATAACATATTGTGTAGAAATCTCGTTTATTCAAAATACAAGCACAACTCCATTAATAATCCAGGATCCTCAAAATACAACTCTTTCTCTGGTGTGTACAATCAAGCCGGTGCCGTCCCGCGATCCTGAGAAAACCTGAAACACATAACACATAACACTGTAAGCACAAAGCTTAGCGAGTTCCCCAAAATACCACATATAGCACATATTAGCCACTCGAGGCTATAACTCTGTGGGCCTACTGGCCCTAACTCTGTGGACCCTCTGGTCCTAACTCTGTGGACCCTCTGGTCCTAACTCTGTGGACCTTCCGGTCCTAACTCTGTAAACTCTGGGATACACACAGCATAAATCACATAGAAATAATGCAGTGCAACATATCACATACATAGCATACAAGATACTATGTCACATAACTCTAATTACCACTCAAGGTAAAGTATAGTGAGAAGACTCACCTGACCAGCAGCAAGTAAAGACCCCGCTCCCGAATCTCGAACTAGCCTCCACCTAACACAAGGGATGAATATCTCTAAGTGATACTCTAATCACAACTCTAATAACCGAAGGCTATTCTTCCTCTCTTTAACTCTTTGAAGTGGATAAAAGACCATTTTACCTCTCCATGGTCTCTACTACTTATGTTGATCAAAGCCCCAAAGTCAACATAAGTCAAATTCGAGTCAACAGTCCATGTTTGACCTGACTCTCCGAGTGCACCCTTGCGACTCGTCGAGTCCATTTACTTTCCTCAGAAATCTCGTGACAGTCCAGATCAGCTCGTCGAGTTGACCCCCAACTCGTCGAGCTATCGCCTGATTCGGTTCCTCGGGACAAACCCTAACCAACTCGTCGAGTCGGCTCATCGACTCGGCGAGTTCATTCAGAACAAATGTTCATTCAGCCGATTTAAGGCAAATCCATCACCCCAAACACTAGATCTACCATCCTGAGGGTCGAATGTCACGTAAAGCTGCAAGCTTTACGTTTAAACATGGCATATAAAGCTCATAATGCCAATATAACTCTAACAAGGATGATTAACCACAATAACTCTTCTATGGTTAACTAAAGCTATAATCTTTGGACTCTCTGGACCTCACAAGGTCCAGATCTGAAGTCTAGGCCTCATGAGGACTTATGCATATAAAGTCCCAACAATGGTGGAAGAAACCCTAATCTTCCATATCTACAATATCTAAGCAAAACAACAAGAAAGGTGCAAGCTTTTACCTCTTACTCAAGCCCTTGCACGAAGTTACACCAGATCCACTGATTCTCTAGCTCCCTTGATGGGTGATCTCCTCTTCTCCTCAAGAGATGCACTAGTTTACTCCAAGTTTTAGCTTCTAAGACTCTCATGGCTCTCCATACACATTTAGGGTTTGCTCTCAAGGAAGGGTAGCCGCAAATGAGGCTATAAGTTCCTTTAAATAGGTCTTATACTCGGGAAATTAGGGTTTCTCTGCCCAGCACCTACTCGGCGAGTCCCTCCTCTGACTCGTCGAGTCCATTCACTAAATTCACGCGATTAACTCGACTCGACTCGGCGAGTTGGTCCCTCAACTCGTCGAGTCCCTCCTTAAATCACAAGATTAACATACACGATAATGTTCCTGGAAATCCGGATGTTACAATTCTCCCCCACTTGAATTAGATTTCGCCCTCGAAATCGCTCCTCCACCACATATAGATCCAATTCATTAACCAAACATCACCATCGAAAGGGTCTCATACCACACCACTTTCTTCCTCTCTGGATACCTGAATCCAAACAGGAATTCCTCCCTGGAAAAAGGTCAGACCCATCTGCCACTATGCTACCCCTTCTGACTCTCAAGAATCTGGAACTCTAGTAGCCTGACACACAGCCAGACCGCCCTCTCCAGATGTCACCATGTTATTCGCTCCTCGAATAACAAACCCCGATAGCTCACTGCCCCTCTGATTCTCTAGTGGGAACCGATAAAACAAGTCCATGCCCAAAACTGGCTACCGATCACTCGTCCCAGACATGATAAACAATCCAGATCATATACCAAGGAATGGAAGGATCACATCACACCAGGGACTCATCCACTGTACTGCAATCACAACCCCTCTGAACAACGAACCCTCAACATCCTGTCCTCAGACACGAACAATGACTATGCTTGTTCAGAAGCGTCCTCCGACATCTGACAAGCATAAACCTCAACTCCCTTCTCAATATCCCTTTCAAGACTGAGTGCCAGGTCATCTCCCGAACCAGCAATTGAACCTCCAAAGGTTACCCATTGCGTGTACCAACACGCCTCACTGACTTCCTTATCAATGCAACTATCTCGGCTCTGTGTGACACACGAGTCACGAAGTTCGCTTCACCTCAAGCGAGTACGGAATTCGACTCGTTCTCGACCTCTGCCGTCTACTACTCATTAGTTCCATGTGTTTCGCGGTTTTCTCATACCAACGAATTGACCCACTCCGGTTTAAGACACCAGATGGAACAATACCCCTTCCAAATGATGTGCATCTCTGAATCTGGAATTTCATTCCGTCTACTCAATACACCACTAGAATCGAACTCATCTCAAGAGTCTGATCCGGCACAGAATTGGAACCACTCGTCCCAACGAACCACTCAACTCATGACTCTTGACCCGCAACTCATGCGTAAAACGCTTCTCCAATTCCCTTGGGTTGCAACAACCACAACTCAATTCAGAGTATAACGTTTCCCGAAAAATATAGAGACCTCCGTCTCTTTCATGATCTGGCCCCCAGGCTCCCAAATACTCAACCCAAATAAGGCTACTCAAGCCTAAGAACTTTCCTGCGTCATGCTCTGATCAACAAATAACGCAGCTCCCTGCCGCACCGTGACGCCCTCTTACTGACTAGTGGGTACTACGGCTCCCCGCATTATCACAACACCCTCTCGCTAACTAGTGAGTACTACGGCTCCCCGCAGTATCACAACACCCTCTCGCTGACTGGTGAGTACTACAGCTCCCCGCAGTATCACAACACCCTCTCGCTGACTGGTGAGTACTACGGCTCCCCGCAGTATCACAACACCCTCTCGCTGACTGGTGAGTACTACGGCTCCCCGCAGTATCACAACACCCTCTCGCTGACTGGTGAGTACTATGGCTCCCCGCAGTATCACAACACCCTCTCGCTGACTGGTGAGTACTACGGCTCCCCGCAGTATCACAACACCCTCTCGCTGACTGGTGAGTACTACGGCTCCCCGCAGTATCACAACACTCTCTCTCTCTGAG
This sequence comes from Lactuca virosa, assembly GCF_052849685.1. Classification (NCBI taxonomy): domain Eukaryota; kingdom Viridiplantae; phylum Streptophyta; class Magnoliopsida; order Asterales; family Asteraceae; genus Lactuca; species Lactuca virosa. Next base: position 142,484,994 of record NC_136432.1, read on the forward strand.
TGGTGAGTATTATGGCTCCCCGCAGTATCACAACACCCTCTCGCTGACTGGTGAGTACTATGGCTCCCCGCAGTATCACAACACCCTCTCGCTGACTGGTGAGTACTACGGCTCCCCGTAGTATCACAACAACCTCTCACTGAGTAGTGAGTACTACGGCTCCCCGTAGCATCACCACACCCTCTGCACTGACTCATTGAAACTGTGGCTCCCTGCAGTCTTACCGCACTTACTCTTACCACTTCACAATCTCATACTCAGGTTGACACCATACTGCGATCATTAACTCATGCTCTGCGGCTTAGCATAGATAGGTAAACACACACCCATCCGGGCTAAGCATCACTACTTCGGACGACCACCGTCGTGACAAAACCTCTTTTTCTCGCTGCGATTCACATTCTCAAATAAATCCATTTGATGTCAATTAGCTGAAGGGTCCCCACCGGAACCATAGACACTCGATACACCACTCGTCTTCTCAAACTCAAACTCAAAATAATCCGAGATTTTTGGACATTAAACTCGGATACCCCGGAATATCATCACAACGCCTCGCAGTGTCTTGGCTCTACCACTGATCTCATACTCATGGCATCATACTCAGATACCGTATTGCTTCCTCGGAACCTCGCAACCGGTCTTTCTCTCGTGCCACTTGTAACCCCTGAATACTCCATCTCCCAATTTAAAACACGGAGAAATTGCCAACGACTCAGAACACGAAGATGACAATCCGAAACTTCCTCCTCTATTGCTAAAAACTCATGCAAGAATACTCTTAACGACCCTGAAGTTGGTTTCCCAAACAACTTCTTCCCTTCCCATACTGCATATAATAGCCCATACTCTGATCCAAAAATTCTCAAACTGCCGAACTACCCTCACAAGCCAACCACCTCGAATTTACCATTTAACCTTGAAGGATTCCTAACCATCATAAGGTCTCCGACCAACGTGTTGGGTTTTGAGCATTCTAACACTCCTATCATGTACATGCAACCCTATAAACCTTGGATCTATGTTTTCTCTATTATACATGCAAATATTAACTATTCCAAGGTTTCATCCTAACTAGCATATTATGAAGCACCTATACTACAAAGTTCTAGTTAGATGACATACCTTTTGATGTAGCTTGATGTCTTCAAGCTTTAAGAGCTTAGCCCCAATAGTGTGGAAGCCTCAAATGGAATCACAAATCACCAAAACACCTTGGAAGAACTTGAGAGAATATGTATGCACACTAAAATCGGCCCACTCTTATTTTCACACACTTGTTCCAATTTTGTGAGCCAAGGACCCCTTTATATATTATGGAGGATTAGGGTTACATCCATGTAAACCCTAATACCCATGACCTTTCATTTACATAGGATCCATGGGTTAAAAGCTCCATGGACCATCCATGAAAGCTTAGCCCAACCTAAATGAACTTGGCCCATTCCATATATATAAGAGTCCATATTTAATTAGTTCTTTTTGATCACTTAATTAATTCTAAATTAATTCTTGATCAATACTAATTAAATAATATGATTCCATATTAATATATTAGAACTTATAATATATTAATATAAATCATAAATATACTATTCTCAAAAGACTATCCATATAAATTGTGCCGGTGAAGTACAACCCAAATGGACCATGCCGGGTCGGGTCAAGTACATACCAAATATAGTTATGGACTTAGACATTAATCCAACAGTCTCCCACTTGGATAAGTCTAAAACTATTATTGAGTATGACTTCAAAACCTAACTGGCAATCGTAGCTCTTAAAGGCGCTGTCGAACTCTGACCTTGTCAATGACTTGTCCATTAGATAAGGGATCATATATTCCTCCATTCTAGATATCATATGGACTGAGACATGGATTATAATCATTCTCTCTGTCCATTTGTTGTTTCCCGATTTTCGATTTATGATGACTGACTGATTGAACAAATCAAATCAGTCCTGGCTTGGCCAAGCACTCACATGTGTCATCGCTAAATCATCGAGGGGCCCACAGATATCGCTTTTATTCCGAAGGTAAAAGGAATGGATAAACTTCGACTCATATGGCTTGTTCTACTACTTGTTGAATCATACACAAAGGCACGTTTTATAACATCGAGTTACAAAATGCGTTTTCGTGCAATCAATGTATAACCAACTCATAGTAACAACTCATATCTCTAGGTTTTAAGAATATAAGATATTATCGTCTCATGATCACTCGTGATAAAATCCATGAAGTGATTTAAATGAGCGCGGGTTGAATCCAATACTCAGAACTTATGAGCACTCATGAGTGTTGTAGCACCACTTTGTCCACCAACTTGGACCTCTACAAACCAACCCATGACAGTCTTGATTCATATCTACTTCCAACATATAACTGACTGTGGATGGTTTGAATAACTTAATCATTTAGGAAGAGCGACTTTGTTATTCTGGAAGTCAAAACATGCAAAGTGAAACACAAGAATAAATGAATCAAATATGGTATCAAACCCTATGAATATAAATAAACACTTTTATTTATCACCATACTGATTACTCATTATTCATTGTTTCGGTTTTATCAACTTTATACTTGAATTAAAAACACTAGTTGTCCCATGCTCCAAGCATGTATACTATGTTTTTCTTAAACAATAGCTTTGCCATACACCAAGTATGCACTCTATGTTTGTCTATGATCCTTACTTTGTGAAATAAACCAATTGAACATAATTTCAATGATTCTAATTTCACACTCCCAAATCCTTATCGAAAAATGTGAGAATTTCAAATTCCTATCATTTATCGAAATCTCTTTTGATTTTAAACTTATATGCACTGACCCTACTGTAATGAATATGTACAAAGTCACAAAGACTTGTCAACAGTCATTATAAGGTATTCCAATGGAGATCAACTCCATAGAAACTAAGTCTCATATTCAAAGTACATTGCTTTGGACATGCTTCTTGCATTAAGTTTTCTAATCTTACACAGATAACTTCCACCTATGGAGACAACTCCATATTCTCATTTTGACTATCACTTCTGAATAAGAGATGCCTCTTTTCAGAATATGTCAATATGGTCCTTCCAAAATTAGCACTATACTTCCAACTGTCCCTGAGCAACCAATCTTTGGTAAACCTCAGATTGTCCTCGACAATTGCTTAATAATTTTAGTCATATCCAATTCTAGACCTTTTCCCTTCTTAATGCCTCTGGGCATTTGGAAAAAGTTGGAAATGACAAATATTATAGCACATGCAATCGATCCTGTACCCAAAGCAAATGGTACACGATTCATGATGTCTCACATAAAGACATGATTCTAGACCAGTCTTTTGCTACAATATTTTTATTTGCCATGTTTTCAAAATTTGACTATGAAGAGGGATGCCGTAATCATAATCGAATTTTGAGAACGCAATATATAGAATTTCCTTAAGTTGAACCAATCCAACATGAAATTCATATATATATTCTTGACTAAAGATGATTAAGGTCTCAATCTAAGCCTTTAGAACTGAAATGAAGTATATCCTCTCCCTTAATTATAGCAAAACAACTTTTTCAATCCCTGCAGCCTCACGAATTGAAACTTTTGTTTTCTATAATTAACATTGCTAACTTGCAACACTAACAATAATTATCATGCTCCCACTAACATGATGATTATTAGCATAACACTTATGCTCCCACTAGCTTTGACATGTACTCAGAAATCAGCTGGACTTCTAGAAATCAATACTTTATTGACTTTCTTACCAAAGTTCAGATTTCTGATACGAGATGCTTTGATAAAACTTTATCAAAATCATACACCTTTCCGTAGATAGCATGCATGTGTGTCTAAACAATTTTAGAACTATGAAAAGGGATGCCGTAATCATAGTCTCAATTGTTTAGACCTTTTGCCATCTGCTTCAAATCTACTTGGTGGAAGTGTTTCCTCACCATCATTTTCATGAATCGGAGAGAAACCTTATGACCCTTAGATTTTATGGTGTATGTGTTCTTATCCATGTGAATCGTCAAAACCATAGTCACAAGACAAGGATAATGACAAATCCAAACTCATATGGACTGAACTTATGCAATCTTAACTTCTTGCCACCTGGCAGTACAGGGCCTGCCATTGCTTCCAAGTTGTTATGCAACCAATTGAGAACTTTCAGAACTCCTATGCAAAGCCAACTTTAACTGGAATGGGCACAGAATATGTCAACACGATAGGTTATAAACCTCAAGTCGTGTGCTAGTGAAGAACCTCAGGTTTTATTCTTGATTAGTTCTTGAAATTCTTTTTAGGATCTTTAAGACTCCCACTATCCTCTTGACATATAAGACTATCTTGCCAAATATTCAAGAGATAGTGCGGATTCTTTATCAAGACAAACACTTCACACAATTGGCCTTAGTTGGTCTTTGTTTTATCCAAAACATCACAACTTACCAATTTCAAATGTACAAGAGTAGGACACTTTTACTCTTACATTTGACAAGTGTTTTAAACCTTTTTTTAAGATATGTCACTCAAGTTACAATCTTGGAGTATGACTCTAAGAATTGTTTTGGAACGAAGTATGACTCATCTTCCTGATCTAACCATTTCAACAATTCATGACTCCTCTTCTCAGTCATAAGAATGCACTAAGATGACCTTTAGAGGACTAATTGTGATATGATTTCTAAATCATTAAGATGATCACAAACATGATACTAAAGTACTCTCCCATCTTTTCAGATTTGAGAAACTTTTATCTTTCTGCCTAATTTGATTCTTCCCATTCGTTCTGCCATACAGTGAGACTTTTCCAATGTTTCAGAATTATACTAAAACTTGTAAGTATAACCATATTTACTAAACTTTAGTAAATCAAATAGTCTTAACGAGCTTTGTGGTGGACATGACCAGTGCACAAGAATGTGTACTCGATCCCTTTAGTCCTTCACTTGACTCACACATCCATGTGAACAAGTAATTAGTCTTGATTTTCCAATGCTTGAAAGTTCTCATTCATCATACTATTCAACTTGCATGATTCCAAGTTTCGGTCCAATTGAAACTTGGGCGATGAGGAACTTTCTTGATTTGGTAAATTTAGACACTACCACAAATGAAAGAAACAAATCCATTTTCCAATATTGCTGTCAGTGGAATCATATAAGCAACAATTTTCCACAAATGCCATTGTAAGGATACTTAAAATAAATAAAATTAAACAATTTTCTTTTATTTTAAAACTTTGCGGAAAAACTTATCCTTACAATCCACATGGAAAATTGTTGATATATATTCCTTAGCAATATATCATAACTTCTTAAGCAACTGCTCAAAATTCTGATGCGATCGAAATCCACCTTCGCGATCAGAATCAGCATATACTTCCTTTAAGATTTCTCTCTATTCTTTGATTGTTAAAACATCAACATGTGACATAGTCACATCATGTAATGAGGATCTCAGAATAGAACTTAACAGAGTTAGATAATGGGCTCTACCTGATGTAGAGTCAAACTTATTGACTTTAACATCCTTAGGTAAATTTGGTAGCTTTGCAATCAACGCCCCTTCCTTTGGCAAAATAAACATATGGACCCTTTGGTAATGGGACTATCTCAGACTTAGCCTTTCTCTTTACCATTTGGTCAACCGGGTTGACTATGGCCAATCCCTTTCCATTGGGAAGAGAATGCTTTTTCTGGATTTCCAGTGTCACCATTGTCACTGTCCATAAAGTTTTTGGGAAGTTGATCTTCTAATCAAATTTGCTTTACTATCGTTCCAAATCATTGCTGATTCAACAGCACCAAGCAAATAGATATGATCATTAAGGTTCATGTCATAGTCTGTTTCATAGTAGTCCCAAAGGAACTCACTATGTGACTTAGAAAGTGATTGAACATCCAACTTTCTCAAGACTTTAACACCCAACTCTCCCGACTTGTCAATATGTGACTTCATCTCTAAGATGTGATCACACATAGACCTTGCTTGCCATTAGGGCTTGAGTGACCTTGAACTTGTGGGTTAGGGAGAATAATTGGAGGAGGTGGAGGAAGAGAAGTATGACTTCCATGAGCCAAACTCGGGAAGTCATATTCAGTAGGAAAGCTTGGTTTGGGAAGATCATCGTTGTCTAAACCAGACATCAACAATGGGAGAAATTCACGTAAAGTTGATTTAAGTCCTTAATATAACACCCAATATGATATATTAAGGCTAGGACCCAACAAACTATTTTATAACTTGGAAGAAGGATGCCGTAATCCAAGCTATAAAATATTTGAAGGTAGGTGAATGACGATTCACCAATTTCCACCAAGATAAACGAAATGTATTATTAGGTTTTAATTGGTTTTGAAACTCCTAGATTCTTTTGAGATTCATTGAACTTTTCAATGACATGTTTCAATCTCGAGTGTGCCCTTCAGGTTTTGTGACTGGGATGCCGAGGATCACAAAATAAGGTGTGAAGTAACCATGCAAATATACTTGGTACCCTTAATATTTACCCCTTAATCGATGTGCCGGTTAACCACACACGCTCCAACGATACTATGATAAACATTAAGTTGCCCTTGGCCTACCTTGTTAAGTCCAGGTTAGTGTGCCGGTTAACCACACACGCTCCACTAACAGCTTAAAGAAAGTGCAAAGTGTAATTTCATGGATTAGCACCTTATTTACATTTTCCTAAGTAACTAAGATTGGGAATTTATAAGTGTTTAGTTACTTAGTATTTATCATTATACTTATAATGAAGGGAGAATTATAGTCCTTGTCCTACCTATTCGGCTAACGACCCTCCATCGGTCAAGGAAGCGGTGAGTGAGAGTGGACACCCATTAAACTGCCATTTTATAGGCAGTAACCTTATATCCCCCTTATAGACCGGCTTCGTGAATGAGGCCTACTAATTGTAAGACGACTTGCTCTTATACATATAATATATTAAACTTTTAATATTATAATAGTATAAGGGTGTACTTTAGACATTTAAAATACTTGGTGGTTTAATCTATTAATTAAACTAGACTTTTAATTTAATTAAACTCAAACCATATATTTATGGATTTAATAATACTCTTTTAATTAAACGCTTTAATTAACTATTAATAAATTCCATAAGAGTTAATTTGAACTATTCAACAAAACATGATAATTCCAATTATTAAACTCAAAATTAAAACCATTTAATTAGTTGTTTAGGTTATGAACCCAAGAGTTTTAGAATTCAATTCTTTTTTTCATAAAAAACTTTTCTCAAATTCCAAAACTTGAGGGCAAGTTTTGTAATTCTTGAAAACCTTTGGATTCCATAACTTATGGAATTAATGGTGTTTTATGATGAAACTTTCCATGTTCCATAACTTAAGAACAAGTTATGAAATTCTTTAAAACATTAACACTAAATTTTGTCACTCCATAAAAACTTTGAATCAATTTTTTTTTTTAAAAAAAAACTTTCATATCCATAACATATGGAAGTTTCAAAAACCCTTAAGATCACAAATTTAAAAAAAACTTTTGAGCTCCAAAATTTTATGACAAAATATGTAACTCCTTAAAACATTTAGATCAAACTTTTAAAACTAATAAAATAATCATATCATTTTATCTTTTACTAAATTTGACCTAATTCAATTCATATAACAAATGATTCAAATTTTACAAATAATTCGTTTTTCACAAAACAAGTAATTATCTTAAAATTTGACAAACGTCATGTTTTTTTTTTCCTTTTTTTTTTCAACTTGAAAATAAAACATTTGCATCAATATAACAGAAAACAACCCATGGCTCTGATACCACTGTTGGGTTTTGAGCATTCTAACACTCCTATGGTGTACATGCAACCCTATAAACCTTGGATCTATGTTTTCTCTATTATACATGCAAATATTAACTATTCCAAGGTTTCATCCTAACTAGCATATTATGAAGCACCTATACTACAAACTTCTAGTTAGATGACATACCTTTTGATGTAGCTTGATGTCTTCAAGCTTTAAGAGCTTAGCCCCAATAGTGTGGAAGCCTCAAATGGAATCACAAATCACCAAAACACCTTGGAAGAACTTGAGAGAATATATATGCACACTAAAATCGGCCCACTCTTATTTTCACACACTTGTTCCAATTTTGTGAGCCAAGGACCCCTTTATATATTATGGAGGATTAGGGTTACATCCATGTAAACCCTAATACCCATGACCTTTCATTTACATAGGATCCATGGGTTAAAAGCCCCATGGACCATCCATGAAAGCTTAGCCCAACCTAAATGAACTTGGCCCATTCCATATATATAAGAGTCCATATTTAATTAGTTCTTTTTGATCACTTAATTAATTCTAAATTAATTCTTGATCAATACTAATTAAATAATATGATTCCATATTAATATATTAGAACTTATAATATATTAATATAAATCATAAATATACTATTCTCAAAAGACTATCCATATAAATTGTGCCGGTGAAGTGCAACCCAAAGGGACCATGCCGGGTCGGGTCAAGTACATACCAAATATAGTTATGGACTTAGACATTAATCCAACACAACGGCCACTTGCCGTAGAGACACTCATCCTTTCTTAAACACGTTCCACATGCACTATCTCACTCTGCACCTCTCCTTGACCACCAATAACCCTGGTCTCCGGAATCCGCACCGCAGGCCTCTTTATCCAGTTCTCTAACCGTTCTTGAACAAATCTCTGATCTCCTCAAAAGTACCCGGTCCTCCCCCACTCAGGGTTCGAACCATCACCAATTGGTTCGCCAACCATCTAGCCCACAGACTGTTTTTTACCAATAACATCGCACCTACTCTTGGAAGGTGATATGCAATGCTCGATAATCCCCCCGATGGAGGTCGAGCAATTCCAAATACCCCGAATCGCCGATGAAATACTCCGAAACTTCTCATCATGAATTCCTCTAGTCATTCAGAATCTCATACTGTCCCACTACCGGACATCTCAACTGTCCAGTCGCAACCCTGACTCTCAGTCTGAAATAACGAACTAACATTTTCCTCGTCCTTGACTTTTCAACCAACGTTCCATCACGTGGGTTGTAATAAGAGTGGAGTCCTCATTACCACACTCGATACTCATCATAGATAATAAGAGCCACCGCTCCAATATCCTCTTCTTGATCGTCTGCCGCTGCAGCTAATACATGCCCTACTATGCTCAAATAGGGTGTATCCTTGTCCTTAATCATCTCAGTCCCCGCTGACAGCCTGCTCATGCTCTAACATTACCTCTCGGCAGACATACTGCCCAAATACTCTGATGAAAGATCGTAACCAAAGCTACCCCACAGGGCTCACCCCCAACCTTGGAAACCGAAAATCTCAATACCCCTCATGTTTCTCACAGGAACAGAAATAACACCGCTCAGGTTATAGAAAATGACATCTCCACCATCGGCTGATTGCTCAAATCATGCCGTAATCCTCCATAACCGCCATCTCTACTTATTCTTGAGTCTTGCGACTCCAATTGGCATTTCACCAACAATCCCTCGGAGCTAACTTGATTTCCCTTTTAAGGGATGCTTCACTAAAACTCGTTCATCATGGCCCTCTAGCCCCATACTCTTTCACCTCTTATATCAGTCTAACCAATCACCACGGAATAACTGGTAGAACCAATAACACTAACTGCCACGGGTCATGGTACTCGAACCATGTGGCCACCTCTCGATCTGCTATGAATCATGGTACCCGAACCATGTTATCTCTTCTTAATCCGCTACGAATCATGGTATTCGAACCATGACATCACCTCTCGATCTGCTACAAATCATGGTACTCGAACCATGACATCACCTCTCGATCTGCTACAAATCATGGGACTCGAACCTTGAAATCACCTCTTGATCTGCTACCTAGATCCTTCGGAATGTTCCCCGTATCGAGTATGGGTCCTCTGCTTTCAGTAGTACGGGCCCATACTGCCTGCCACATCTACCCATACTTTCTGCACGGACCATCCCCGAGTTCCTAAGTAGCTGCTCAACCTTCTCGATCACCAATCCTGTCACGTGTTTTCGCTCCTCTGCGAAATGCTCTACTCTGTCAGCGTACTCATCTGACTAGGGTCACCCTTTCCTTGGCTCTTCCTAGGTTCTCACACTTCTCCGCCATCAGCTGCTGAAGAACTCCTTAGGATGCCAACAACCTACCTCCTGAATATCGTCATATTCACTTAGTAGGTGACTCCCATCATCAAGAGTTCCACAAAGCACGAAGCAAGCAGCATTCGGGCATCGAATAACCTCTACCAACATGTAAAACCACTCTAGGTTATTTCCCACTTGCTCTCCTCATACTCAAAAGATATCACCGAACTCAAGCAACTTTACCCCACGCGGGCATCTGACTACTCTCTCGGTAGGCTCCTCAAATGCTCATCTAGGTATCTCTCCTAGATTACTCCTCTACTCAGATCCCTCTCTAAAAGGATTCCTGCTGGATACTCATACTCAGCACATACTCGAGGCACATCACATATAACAGCAACTCCTAGGCTAAGGCATCACAAATCAGGCCACTCTAGTCCTAAAATATGAAATACCTAGCCTATCTCTAGTATGCATAGCATAACACATAGTATCTCATAACACATAATGTAAGGGTATTTTGGGAAATCACCGTTCGGGCGCTGGCTGATCGTACACACTGCTCCGTTCTGATTTTCTCAAAAATCTTTTACTCTTTTTAGAAAAATTGTTTCTTTTATGAAAAACTTCCTCAAATCCTCAGTTTGAGTTCAGATACGCCCGAAGGTGCATCCGAATCCCTCAAACCAAGGCTATGATACCAACTTGTAACACCGTAATTTTTCAAACAGATTTTTCATTTCAAAATCGCATACTTTTCATAACATATTGTGTAGCAATCTCGTTTATTCAAAATACAAGCAGAACTCCATTAATAATCCAGGATCCTCAAAATACAACTCTTTCTCTGGTGTGTACAATCAAGCCGGTGCCGTCCCGCGATCCTGAGAAAACCTGAAACACATAACACATAACACTGTAAGCACAAAGCTTAGTGAGTTCCCCAAAATACCACATATAGCACATATTAGCCACTCGAGGCTATAACTCTGTGGGCCTACTGGCCCTAACTCTGTGGACCCTCTGGTCCTAACTCTGTGGACCCTCTGGTCCTAACTCTGTGGACCTTCCGGTCCTAACTCTGTAAACTCTGGGATACACACAGCATAAATCACATAGAAATAATGCAGTGCAACATATCACATACATAGCATACAAGATACTATGTCACATAACTCTAATTACCACTCAAGGTAAAGTATAGTGAGAAGACTCACCTGACCAGCAGCAAGTAAAGACCCCGCTCCCGAATCTCGAACTAGCCTCCACCTAACACAAGGGATGAATATCTCTAAGTGATACTCTAATCACAACTCTAATAACCGAAGGCTATTCTTCCTCTCTTTAACTCTTTGAAGTGGATAAAAGACCATTTTACCTCTCCATGGTCTCTACTACTTATGTTGATCAAAGCCCCAAAGTCAACATAAGTCAAACTCGAGTCAACAGTCCATGTTTGACCCGACTCGCCGAGTGCACCCTTGCGACTCGTCGAGTCCACTTACTTTCCTCAGAAATCTCGTGACAGTCCAGCTCAGCTCGTCGAGTTGACCCCCAACTCGTCGAGCTATCGCCTGATTCGGTTCCTCGGGACAAACCCTAACCAACTCGTCGAGTTGGCTCATCGACTCGGCGAGTTCATTCAGACCAAATGTTCATTCAGCCGATATAAGGCAGATCCATCACCCCAAACACTAGATCTACCATCCTGAGGGTCGAATGTCACGTAAAGCTGCAAGCTTTACGTTTAAACATGGCATATAAAGCGCATAATGCCAATATAACTCTAACAAGGATGATTAACCACAATAACTCTTCTATGGTTAACTAAAGCTATAATCTTTGGACTCTCTGGACCTCACAAGGTCCAGATCTGAAGTCTAGGCCTCATGAGGACTTATGCATATAAAGTCCCAACAATGGTGGAAGAAACCCTAATCTTCCATATCTACAATATCTAAGCAAAACAACAAGAAAGGTGCAAGCTTTTACCTCTTACTCAAGCCCTTGCACGAAGTTACACCAGATCCACTGATTCTCTAGCTCCCTTGATGGGTGATCTCCTCTTCTCCTCAAGAGATGCACTAGTTTACTCCAAGTTTTAGCTTCTAAGACTCTCATGGCTCTCCATACACGTTTAGGGTTTGCTCTCAAGGAAGGGTAGCCGCAAATGTGGCTATAAGTTCCTTTAAATAGGTCTTATACTCGGGAAATTAGGGTTTCTCTGCCCAGCACCTACTCGGCGAGTCCCTCCTCTGACTCGTCGAGTCCATTCATTAAATTCACGCGATTAACTCGACTCGACTCGGCGAGTTGGTCCCTCAACTCATCGAGTCCCTCCTTAAATCACAAGATTAACATACACGATAATGTTCCTGGAAATCCGGATGTTACATAATGTATCCAATGTTATCATAACAAAACATATCCCAGAATCTCAAGACATAAACTTCATGAGTGTGTAAGGATCATGTCGGCGCCTTCCCGCGATCCTCGCTAGTACCTGAAACACATAACACAACAACTGTAAGCATAAATGCTTAGTGAGTTCCCCAAAATACCACATACAACACATACGCTTTTCCAGGCCATAACTCTGTGGGACCTTCCGGTCCAAGTGTCTCAGGGGACTTCCGTCCCAAATCCCGGTAGACCTTCCGGTCCTACCCGTATCGACCTTCCGGTCTGTAACCTCCCGACCTTCCAGTCCATATCATTTTGACCTTCCGGTCCCTATCATACATAACATTCATAGCACATACATATCACATAACAGCATACATCACATACATCTCATAGCATATAAGACCTTCCGGTCACACATAGGTACCCTTCAAGGTACAGTATAGTGAGAAGACTCACCTCGTACGGTATCGGATAACCTCCCGTGCTCGGATACCCGATCTAGCCTCCTCCTATCAACAGAATAACATCCCTAATCAATACTCTCTCATCATCTCGTCTCTAATGATGGGTAGAAGACCATTCTACCCCTCCCAGAACTCTCTTGAATCAGCTTGACCAAAACCCTAAGGTCAACTGAAGTCAACGGTCAAACTTTGACCCGACTCGTCGAGTGCACATGGGCAACTCGGCGAGTCCATGCGGGTCCTTTGAATCCTTCTAGCCTCACTTGGCATGTCGATTCATCCCTTCACTCGACGGGTTACTCTGTCACGAATCGCGGGGCAACCCCGACTCGACTCGTCGAGTCCACTTATGAACTCGGCGAGTTGCTTCCATGGAAACACTCAAATGACCTTCTGAGGTCAGATCTGCTTCTCTAACCTATAGATTTGACCTTCCCAAACACGGTAACCACGTAAAGGCTCAGTCTTGACATTCATGCAACGCACACAAGGCTTTCCTTGGTGAAATGGCTTCTAAAATGGCAACATAGTCTCATTCCCTCCATGAACCAACATAAAGCAGAATGGATGAGGCCCTCTGGACCTCTAGAGGTCCAGATCCAGAGTCTAACACTCAAAGGGACAACATACTCAACATTTCAAGCCAATAAAGGGTATAGAAAACCCTAAAATTAAAGGATCTTAAACCAAACAGAGAAAGGATCGATTTGCTACCTCAACACTGTAGATCCAAGCTTGGAAACCACGGATTAGCAACCCTCTTGTCCTCCTCTAGCTAGAAACACCTTCTTCTTTTCAAAACAACACCAAAAAGGGTTGAAATGGCTTTCTCTCTCACACAACTCGTTCAAGCTCTCTAGGGTTTCTCTCTCTGGACTGGTAGCCGCAATTGAGGGCTATAAGGACCCTTAAATAGGGCACAGGGCCAAAGATTTAGGGTTTCTGTCCACAGCGCGGACTCGTCGAGTCCACCCATCGACTCGTCGAGTCCCTTCATTAATCCAGTCAGCAAATCACAATCCTACTCGACGAGTCTAGGCGTCGACTCGTCGAGTCCCTCCTTATAACTCAAAAAGAAATACTCAAATCGTCATGCCTGAAAATCCGGATTTTACATCTGCGGGGGTAAAACCAGCTGTCACAAACTTCCACCGGTCCTTCGCTCCCAAGCGAAGCTGGTTCAGAGCAGACCGAACTCTCAAGTGGCTGGGACATGAACACGTCCCATCAAACTCTGGTGGCTTCGTGTTGCTGAACTCTCGGAACAGCAACGAGTCACCTCCCTGAGGCCTAGCAGCGACGACGGTTGCAGTGGCCGCGGCGGCAACAGCCTCAGTGATAGCAGCGTATCGCTCATCAAATGTGTGTATCAAGGTGGTCTTGATAGACCCAAACATCTTAGGAATCTCTGCTCGGATAGCTGCAACCACCTCCTCGTGGATCATCCTCCGTATCTCATCATCAGTACTCCCACTACTCCCAGGGTTGTGGCGCGTACCCACCATGATGTCTCTGAAACACAACACAAAAATCATCAGAGACTCACTCGAGCATACTCACACTCGATCACCCGCCCCTACTTGTTCCTTGGCATACTAAGGATTCTTACTTGGACCGCTCACTGATCCAGTGCTTTCAGTAGTACGGGCCCAATACTACCTTCCACACCGCATCAATGTTCACCCCAAGTCATCCTCCTCGGATTCCAATGACAAGTACTCTATGTCTCACAAGCTACTCTCACAGAATCCTCTCATTGGCTCGCTCCTGCTAGGTACTCATACTCAAACGAAACACTAAAAGCAGGAATCCCTAGGCTAAGGCATCACAAATCAGGCCACCCTCGTCCTAATATATGAATCTCCTAGCCTATTCTCTATCATGCATTATATCATATAAAATATCTCATGACACAAAATGAGGGTATTTTGGGAAATCACCGCTCGGGCTCTGGCTGATTGTACACACTGCTCCGGTTCGTGTTTTCTTGAACTCTTTCTGATTTTTAGAAAAATTTTATCTCCTTTGAAAATCTTTCTCAAGTCCTCAGTTTGAGTCCAAACACACCCGAGGGAGCATCTGAATCCTTCAAACCAAGGCTCTGATACCAACTTGTAACAACGTAAATTTCCAAACAAAATTTTCATTTTTAACACAATTAAAAACTCATTTCATAATTCACCAAATCACATATGTCTCAAATGTCAACAAGTAAAACACAATCCCAGAATCAAAAAAACAATCTCCCGCCAGTGTGTACAATCATGCTGGTGCCTTGTCGCGATCCTCGGAACTACCTGAAACACATAACACATAACACGGTAAGCATAAAGCTTAGTGAGTTCCCCAAGATACCACACACACACAACAGCCACTCGAGGCTATGCTCAAAAGACCCTCTGGTCAATGTGTCTCAGTGGGACCCTCCGGTCCCACGACTCTGATGGACCCTTTGGTCCCTCATCTCAGCATCTCAATATAATACATAGTAAGCATATCACAAACATATAGCAGGAACTCTCAATACACAACACATACACATAAGACCCACTGGTCACACATAAGTTACCACTCAAGGTAGATATAGTGAGAAGACTCACCTGGTAAGATAGCTAGTAAAAATCTGGTGCCCGAACTCCTCGATCTAGCCTCCGACTATTACAAGGATAAAATTTCTAATTAATACACTCCTTACATTCTCATTCCTAGAAAATGGGTAAAAGACCATTCCACCATTTCCTGAGCTCTCTTAATCAGTTTGACCAAACCCTAAGGTCAACTGAAGTGAACTCCAGTCAACAGTCCAATATTGACCAGACTCGCCGAGTGCACTCGTGTGACTCGGCGAGTTCAAGCGTATCCTCTGAATCCCTCTAAGGCCTCACTTGACTCATCGAGTTAACCTCCCAACTCGACGGGTTATCACTGGGTCACGAATCGTGGGGCAAATCCGATCCGACTCGTCGAGTCATCTCATAGACTCGGCGAGTCGTCTTCATTGCATCACTCATATGGCCTTCTGAAGTCAGATCTGGAACTCTAACCCATAGATTTGCCTTCTAGCATCCAAAAGTCATGTAAAGGTCTGAACTTGGGGTTCATGCATGGTGTATATTGCTCTATATACCATTATGACTCCATTAAAGCTTCATAGCTTCAAAGCTCGAAGGTTACTCACTCATGGCTTCCTACTTTCTGTTTCTCTGGACCTCACAAGGTCCAGATCTAAAGAGCAACTCGAGAAAGGGTTTGGATGCACCCAAAACCCCATCAACATGGTGATACAAGCTCTAACTTAACAACCAAAGGAAAAATCTAACCAAACACAAGGAAGGCAAGAGCTTATACCAGATCTGAAGCTTGAAATGAAGATGAAACTGATCTCCCAATTCTCCTCTGAGATTCTTGTAATACCCTTGATCCTCTTCTCAAAGAAATGACCTCAAATTAACCTCTTTCCTCTCTAGCTCAAAAATGACTCTAGGGTTTCTCTCAAGGGACGAAGACACTGATGGGAAGGGGCCAAGGAGGCCATAAGTGCCTTTAAATAGGCCCAAGCCCGGGAAGATTAGGGTTTCTGCCCCCAGCGCTGACTCGTCGAGTCGGCTCTCCGACTCGTCGAGTCCATTCATTTTCCACGTCACCAAGTCGCGATCCTACTCGATGAGTTGAGGCGCCAACTCGTCGAGCCACTCCTCATTTCTCAAAATAAATACTCAATTTATCATACCTGGAATTCCGGATGTTACATTTTTGATAAAATCCATGGTGATGTCTTCCCATTTCCACATGGGAATCTCCAACGGTTGCATCTTACCGTGAGGTCACTGATGTTCGGCCTTGACTTTATTGCAAGTCAAGCACCGCTCCACATAGCTCGCCACATCCCGCTTCATGCAGGGCCACCAGTAATCAGGGCGAAGATCCCGATACATCTTCATCGGCCAGGGATGGATGGAGAACCTATACTTGTGGGCCTCCTCCATCAGGACCTGGTGTACACCGCCCCAGTAAGGAACCCAGACCCTCCGATGCAGGGTCAACAACCCACGACTATCATAATCAAAGGAAGCCACCTGACCCACTATACGCTCACTCTTCCGGTACTCTTCCTTCATAGTCTCTACCTGCGCCTCTCGGATCTGCTCCAGCAATGGAGTAATCATTGTCATCCTCAGACATATGTCTTAAATCGTTGTCGCCACTGCCTTGCGGCTAAGAGCATCGGCCACCACATTGGCCTTCCCCGGGTGATAAAGGATCTCACAGTCATAATCCTTCACCACATCTAACCACCGACGCTGCCTCATGTTCAGATTCGGTTGATCCATCAAGTTCCTCAAACTCTTCTGGTCCGTGTAAATGGTACAACAAACCCCATAGAGGTAGTGTCGCCAAATCTTGAGGGCCAAAACCACCACCCCCAGCTCTAAATCGTGCGTCGGGTAATTTTCCTCATGAGGCTTCAACTGCCTCGAAGCGTACGCTATCACGTGACCCCGCTGCATCAGAACTGCACCCATACCAGTGATCGAAGCGTCACAGTAAACCACGAAATCGTCGACGCCCTTCGACAAAGTCAGAATCGAAGCCTTGCATAACCGATGTTTGAGAGTCTCGAAGGCTGCCTGCTGCTCAGGCCCCCAACAGAATGTCACCGAGTTCTTGGTCATTTGGGTCAAGGGAACAACAATCTTGGAGAAATCCTAGATGAATATATGATAGTAACCCGCCAGACCAAGAAAGCTCCGAATCTCAGATGGAGACCTCGGAACCTCCCACTGTATCACAACATCTATCTTGGCCGGATCGACCAGAATACCCTTCTGGTTGACAAGGTGCCCCAGAAACTGCACCTCGCACAACCAGAACTCACACTTGGAGAATTTTACGAAAAGTCTCTCCATCCTCAGTGTCTCCAGCACCTCCCTCAGGTGCTCCGCATGTTACTCCTGAGTCTTGGAATAAACAAAGATATCATCGATGAAGACTATCATAGACCGGTCCAGCATCGGTCTGCACACACGGTACATGAGATCCATGAACATGGCAGGAGCATTGGTGAGCCCAAACGGCATCACCACGAACTCATAGTGACCATAGCGAGTCTGAAAGGCTGTCTTCTACACATCATCGTCCCTGACTCGCATCTGGTGATAACCCGATCGCAGATCAATCTTGGAGAACCAAGATGCACCTTGAAGCTGGTCAAACAAATAATCCATCCTAGGGAGGGGATAACGGTTCTTCACCGTTACCTTATTCAACTCCCGGTAATCTATACACATCCGATGTGACCTGTCCTTCTTCTTCACAAACAGAATCGGGGCTCCCTATGGCGAACTACTCGGCCTGATAAATCCCTTGTCTAACAGCTCCTACAGCTGCGTAGACAACTCCTGCATCTCGGGAGGAGCCAACCGATATGGTGCCTTGGCTATCGGAGCCGCACCAGGAACGAGGTCAATCCTGAACTCTACCTGTCTCTCCGGAGGTATCCCAGGAAAATCCTCTGGAAACACATCTGGGTACTCCCGTACCATCGGTACATCATGCATTGACGCCTTACCCTTATCCCGAGTATCCATAACATAGGCAACATAACCTGCGCAACCCTGCTGAAAGTAGCGCCTAGCTCTCGCTGCTGAACATAAAGTCAGCCGATGTTGTGGCCTCTCGCCCTGAATCACCAACCCTCCCTCACTTGGGGTCCTAACTCGTACCAGCTGCTGCTCGTAGTCATTCACTGCCCCGTTGGGACTCAACTAGTCCATACCCACAATAACCTTATTCCCTCGCAGGGGAATGGGGACTAGATCCAAGGAAAACTTCTCATCAAATAACTGTAGTGTACATCCCATATGAATCCTTGCAACCCGAACGGTCCTATCATCCGCTACCTCTACATCAAGTGGACAATCCAGCTCTCCTGAGTTCCCACAAATTGCTTGCTGAGCGCAAGCGATACAAAAGATCGGGTAGCCCCCGAATCAAACAATACAAGAGCAGATATATACTGTTGACAAGGAACAATCCAATAATGAAACACATATGCATAAGCAATAATCAACATAAATAAAGAGATAAGGAGAAGATACATACCCGTCACAACATCGGGAGCTGCACGTGCCTCCTCTGCTGTCATCTGGAAGGCTCTGCTCTTCGCCACTGGCGCCTCCGCTCGGCCCTGGCGGCCGTCGGTAATCCTCAATGTCGCAGGAGCGGGTGCCGCCACCTGTCCTGCTGCTGCTAAACTCGGACACTAGGACCTCTTGTGGCCCCTCTGATTGCACTGAAAGCATATCAGATCAGATATTGTCATGGTGGTGATGGTAGCAGTACAGTCCCTTCTGACGTGACCAGTTCGGCCGTACTTGAAGCAACCCGAACTACCCGCCCTGCATGTTCCTCGTGCAACTTGTCGCACTTGCCAAAGCGGTTGTGACCCTGCTGGCTCCTCGATCCGTGATTTGATACCTTGGGCTTTTTGCCCGTACTCCCTGTCTGAACCCCCTCTGGTTTCCTCTTCTTTTCCATCTCCAAATCTAGTTCCCTCTCCTGAGCCCTCGCAATCATATCCTCCAGCGTCTTATAGTTGGATCGACTCACAAACTGGCGGATATCACTCCGCAGCATCTCATGGTATCGGGCCTTTTTCATCTCCTCGTCCGCCACATACTGCGGAACAAGAAGGGCCCTCTCCTTGAACATGGCGGTGATCTCAGTCACCGTCTCAGTAGTCTGCTGGAGATCCTGGAACTCCCTAGCAAGCTGTTGCACCTCAATCACAGATGCAAACTCGGCCCTGAATGTGGCCGAGAAGTCACTCCATGTCATCGTATCAAGAGCTGCATCATCTCCAATGGCATGTCCGACCTCCTCCCACCAGTCACGTGCTCTGTCCTTCAGGAGACAGGATGCAAGTTTGACCTTGTCCCCCTCGGGACATCGGATCGTACGGAAGGCGTTGGCAACATCAGCCAACCACCTGCTGCTAGAAATGGGGTCCCGAGCCCCATGATAGTCTGGAGCTCCACATGCTCTGAACTCCATGAATGTCATCGCGCGCGCCCCTAGCATGGCCACCATCTCGGTGCGGAATGCACCCAACCTCTCGTCAAGAATCTCCAAGATGCCCTACTTGACCGTACCGAAAATCACAGGACTCTGGTCCAATATACTGTGCGTGACCTCAGATGAAATGAACTCTCTCATCTGCTCATCGAGCTTCTCGGCTCCAGAGCCCGAGCCTAGTCCCTCACCGGCACCTGAATTGCTAACTGGTCTAGTGCGTAGCATCACCATACTGAAAATACACCATAACAAACATCAGGATACTTATCATAACTCGAGGGAACACACACACTACAAGTTCCCTGGATTCATCCCAGCCCTTCTTGATTCGAGTACGGATCCTCTGCTTTCAGTAGTACGGGCCCATACTACCTTCCACATCTATCTGTACTTTCCTCAAGAGTTGCCTTGACTTCACCAAGTCCCTTATACTACTACTGATCTTCCCGCTAATCTCATCCTAGGCTTGCCCTAGGGTAATCTCTGACCCACTATCCTCCATCAGCTGCGTAAGAAGTCCCTGCTATCTCTCCCTAACTAGCTCGTGAATACCATTACATATCACTAAGACCAGATAATTCTTCGAATGAGAGGTCCTACCCAACAACGGTTAGACTCAAACGAGAGCTGCGAAATAGAGCTAAACCTAACCTTCTGAAATTATTTAGTCCTCGTAATATGTAACCTAACGTATTTGTTTACTAGTTAGTTAAAGATAACTAGAACTTCTAAAAGAACAAAGCAAGTAGCATTCGAGCATTGAGTAAACCAAACCAAGCATATTCTAATCAGGCCATCATATTACTGACTAATCAGTACTAGCATACAGTTCAATAAGGTCATACAGCAGGCATACAAGGCATACTTCCTAGATCCTTAGCCCTAATATAGCATGCAGTTCTCATAATCATATCTTATCATAACAAACATGTATGGGTAATTTGGGAGAACTTACTTGAGCTCGGCTGATTGCATGCACCACACCCTTTTCTCTTTTCCAAATCCTTTTTATAAAAATTGTTTTTTTTAATTCTTATACCAAGTCCTCAGTTTGAGTCCAGACACACCCGAGAGTGTACCCGAATCCATCAAACCAAGGCTCTGATACCAACTTGAAACATCCGAAAAATACAGCCCAAAAATTCCATTTTTAATTATTAATAAAAATCATAGTTATCAAATCATCACATAAAATCATAAGTCATTGTATCTCAAAACATCATAAACATCTGTCAAATATATCAGAGTAAAACATCCCAGGCTAAAATCATGGTGTGTGCACTGCATCTTCCCCTTGCTACCGGAGGTACCAGAAACCAAAACTGAAAACTGTAAGCACAAAGCTTAGTGAGTCTCCCCAAACTACCACATACCATACACATAATCACATATTAAATAACATATCATGGGCCCCGCCAGCTACATTGGGCCCGGCCCGGCATCAGACAAGTCCGACATCGGACCGAAATCTGGCATCAGGCCCCGACCGGCAACGAGCAAATCTCGGTATACATATAAACATATCAACATATACATATAAATAATCATATAACATAAACTTATAAACATTCCTCGGGCTCGCCCGACATCGGACCGAAATCCGGAAGCATACACACATCCTCGGGCATTGCCCGACATCGGACCGTAATTCGGAAACATACAATACAGACACATGCAAGAATCACGAAGACATCAAGCATACAAACATTCCTCAGGCACCGCCCGACATCGGATCGGAATCCGGAAACATATAAATCTACATCGGGTACTGCCTGGCATCGGACCTTAGTCCGGAACATACTAACATACATAAACGGGCCGGCATTGGTGCCTTCGACCCGTTCCTACAAGAGGAAACTCACCTCGCAAAGCTGAATGTTGAAATCTCATGGCAAGGAATATCTAGCGGCTGCTCCGACGACTCCCCAAGCTAACATTACCATAATAACACTTAGTCAAAATGCAATACTCCTTCTTAGGGTAAAATGACCATTTTACCCCTAATCTAATTTGGTCCATGACTAAGGCCCAGATCCATAACATACATGGTCTAATTTTATATAGCCTTTCCTAGCCCACTAATGGCCCACTTATGGCCCAATTTTCTAAATTGGGCCCAAGTCCTCAAATGGGCCTTCCCTTAATCCCAAACATGACCTTAGCTCAATAACTGACTTCTGATGGCCCACTAAGGCCCAATAGATAAGAAGTCTAAAGATCGTCCCAAACCGAGGCCCAAATAACGAAACCCTAATCTAGTGAGTACAGGGGGCGTACTCCGCTGTACGCTAAGCGTACAACTTGCATGGCTGGTACGTTGCGCGTACGGGCTTGTATGCCTAGTGTACAACTCTTTAAAACCAAAACTCCAAAAAGGGCTTAATCCCTTAAGACCTTAAACTCCAAATGCAGATCTGAGTCCACTAAAGTGTCTTAACCAATAAAGTCGATTACTTGGTGGCTTGCAACCCACCAAATGGACCCAAACTTCAAATATGGCAACTAACTTCCATAGAAATGACTAAAACTCATGCATGGCCACAAAAGGACCTTCAAGATGGAAACTTTTCTGTTCTTGGGACTCATATAGCACTAAGGGTGGCAACCCTAAGCCTAGAAACGGATTTGAACCATAAAAATCCATTCTTGGGACCTAAAAAGGTCCAAAACACCATTAACATAGATCTAAGCATACATGAGGCAAGTTGTGAGCTTTTTACCTCAAATGAGTGCTAAATGGTGATGATATCTCAAATCCTTGAGCTCAACCTACTCAAGTTCTTCTTCACCAACTTCCTCTTTCTTCTTCCAAGCTTCAAACCACCAAAATGAGATTCACAAGATCAAAATCACACAAAGATGAAGAAGGTTAGGGTTCTAGGGTTTCTGAGTCAAGGTGGCTGGTAAGGAGGCTAGGTTTTGGGACATAAGGATGTATTTATATGGCTTAAACCCTAAAAGTTAGGGTTTTGAATCTGCTCATGTACGCTGCACGTACGCATATCTATAACATCCGTCACTTGAGGTATTATTTATTTTAAATACTCATTATTTATTGTTGGGCTATGAATTGGATAAATGGATTATTGAGTTGGACTTTAGCAAAGTGGGCCGTTGTAGTTGGGCTATTCGACGACGTACGCTGGGTGTAAACTTGGCGTACGCAGGGTGTAATGCAGCATTGGATTCGAGGGGGCTCATACGTGTACGTGCAACGTACCAAGGAGTACGCACAGTGTATGTGAGCAGACTCAAAACCCTAGTTTTTAGTGTTTAAGCCATATAAAAGCAACATTATGTTCCAAACCCTAGCCTCCTTACCAGCCACCTCGATTCAAAAACCCTAGAAACCCTTTCATACTTCATATGAGATTATCTCACCATTTGGCATTCATTAGAGGTTTAAAGCTTCCAAATTGCCTCATGAATGCTTAGATCTATGTTAATGAAGTTTTGGACCTACTTAGTGTTGGATAAGGTGTCTAAGTCCATAACTATTTCTGGTATGTACTTGACCCGACCCGACATGGACCATTTGGCTTGCATGGCATCATGCATTTGGATAAACTAAATGAGAGAAATAACACTTGTGGTTTATTAATATATTATAAGTTCTAATATATTAATAGTATTATTTAATTAGTATTGATCAAAGATTAATTTGAAATTAATTAAGTGATCAAAAGATAACTAATTAAATATATGGGTTGATTATGTAAATCATCCATAACTTATATAGTGGGCTAGAAGGCTCCATGGATTATCAAGTTAGGTAAAACCCATGAGATGCTCCATGGGAGTTAAAACCCCATGGGTCATGGAAATGAAGAGTCATGTCACATTAGGGTTTACATGGTGTAACCCTAGATGTGACACACTATATAAAGAACATGTCATCTACCAAAATTTGCTACACAAGTGGTTGCAAGAGGGATAGGCCGATTTATACAAGTGTTATACATTCTCAAAGTTATTCCAAAGCATTTGGTGTTGTGTGAAGCATTTGAGGCATCACACTTGGGGTGCTAGGCTCTCAAGGTTTTCAAGGAATCAAATCAACTACAAGGTATGTAATTCTAGCCATCTTTTAGTTTAAAAGTTCCCCATGTATACTAGATAGGATTATGAACCTTGGAAATCATATTTTGCATGTATTTTAGACAAACATAGATCCAAGGTTTTCTAGGGATGCATGTACACTTAGGGGTGGTAGAATGCTTAAAACCCATCAGTGGTATCAGAGACTAGGCTTGTTTGTTTGATACTTGATGCAAAATAGTGAAAAAGTCGATTTTCTTGCCGTCTGCATGATGAACTCGCCGAGTCCATGGGGGGACTCACCGAGTCCATGACTAAACTCATCCTACTCGTCGAGTAGGTTCGTGCACTCGACGAGTAGGAGCCTCAGAATGCAGATTTTCAACTTTTGCTGCTAGAAATGGACTAGAAACATTACCCTAAACTGTTTTGGTGTTTTTAAACTTGTTTTAGATGGTGTAATGGTTGTTCTAATCCATTTACAATGGCTAATATCAAAATTCCATGATTTTATGTGTTCTTGAAATTTTGATATTCATATTCATGTTCTTATGAGTTTAGATGATCATAGGAATTATTTGTAACTTCTTGCTAGTTTTAATTCTTGATCATTATGTGTTTCAATGGAATCCATAATTTGTCGTCAAGTTATGGATTACCAAAAGTTTTATCTTTTAATGTTCATTAAAGAAACACATAGGTTACATAAAATGAAGAGTCACTCATTTTAATGAACCAATAAATCTCATAAGTTATGAATTGAAAGGTCTTTGTAAAGTTACAAAACTTGCCCTCAAGTTTTGGAACATGTAAAGTCACCTAGTAAACTTTAGTTCCAATCCTTAGAATTTTAAAAGTTAAAATTCAACCCTTATACTTTATAATATTATAAGTTTAATAATATATATATATATATATATATATATATATATATATATATATATATATATATATATATATATATATATAAGTTCAATTAGTTTTACCGCAAGTAGGCCTCATTCACGAAGCTGGTCTATAAGGGGGGTATAAGGTTGTTGCCTATAAAATGGCAGCTTAATGGGTTTCCACTCTCACCCACTGCTTCCTTGACTGGTGGAGGGTCGTTAGCCGAACGGGTAGGACAATGACTTAAAATTCTCATTAAAAGTATAATGATTATTATAAAGTAACTAAATGTTTTTTATAAATTCCCAATCTTAGTTACTTTAGGAAAATGTGAATAAGGTGCTAATCCATGAAATTACACTTTACACTTTGTTTAAGTCGTTGGTGGAGCGTGTGTGGTTTACCGGCACACTAACTTGGACTTAACAAGGTAGGCAAAGGGTGACTTAAGGTTTTTCATAAGGTCGGTGGAGCGCGTGTGGTTTACCGACACATCGATTAAGTGAAAAACATTAAGGGTACCAAGTAATTTGCATGGTTACTTCACACCTTGTTTTGTGATCCTCGGTATCCCAGTCACAAAACATGAAGGGCACACTCGAGATTGAAACATGCCATTGAAAAGTTCAATGAATCTCAAAAGAATCTAGGAGTTTCTAAAACCAAATAAAACCTAATAAACCATATTTCGTTTTCACGGTAGAAATTGGTGAATCGTCATTCAGCTACCTTTCAATTATGTTATAGCTTGGATTATGACATCCCTCTTCTAAGTTATAATATATTGTGATTGGATCCTAGCCTTAATATTACATTTAGGTGTTTTATTAAGGACTGTCTCTATATCTAAACTAAACTTGTTTTCTTCTTTTCAGATGTCTTCCAACGATGCTGCTTCTGGCTCAAACCCTACCGGCTCCTTCTCTCTCATGAACCTTTGTGGGAGAGTCATCTTTGATGGATCCAAATTTACAGATTGGATCAGAAACATCAGGATGGTCACACGATATGAGAAAAAATAATATGTTCTCGACAAGGAGCTTAAGGTACCCGAGCAAACTGCTACTCCTAAAGAGCTTGCTGAATATGAGGCACATGAAAGAGATGCTACCAAAGTGGCATGCATCGTGATGGCCACCATGACAGCCGAGCTCCAAAAGTCCTATGAGGACTACTATCCTTTTGAGATGCACCAGGACTTGATGGACCACCACCATCAAAGTGCTCGTCAAGAGCGATATGAAATAATCTCCTCCATGATAACAACCCGAATGAAGGATGGTGAACCCATCACGGGCCACATGCAGAAAATGCAAAGGTATGTGGATCGTTTAATGAAGCTGAATGTGAACTTCCCCGAGGAGTCAGCTATAGATATCATTTTGCACTCCTTACCATCGTGTTATGATCAATTCCGCATTACATATCATATGAACAAGGAAGAAGTCACCCTCAGCAAACTTCAAGGACTCCTAAAGACCGCAGAAACAGGTCTTAAAGGTAAGTCGGTTGTTACCACTCCTACTCCTACTCCAAACTCCACACCTGTCCTGGCAATCGGGAAAGGTAGAGGGAAGAAGAGGAAGAACCCTTCGAAGGGTACCAAGGGTAAGACCCTTGATGGCTCCTCTTCAAGCGGAACCAAGAAAGGTTTCGTCACTCCTTCTTCTGATCCCAAGGAGGCTGAATGCTTCTATTGCCATGAAAAGACGCACTGGAAGCGGAACTGCCCGAAGTACCAGCAAGATTTGAAGGATGGGAAAGTGAAACCCAACCATGAAGGTATTTACACTATATTATCTAATAACTCACCTTATTCTAACTCTTGGGTCCTTGATACCGGTTGTGGTATTCATATTTCTTCTGATTTACAGGGACTAAGAAGAAGTGAGAATGTGGAGCATGGAAAGATAAACTTGATCATGGGGAATAGGAAAGTGTCACCTATCACCAAGATTGGAGTTTATACTTTGTTGCTAAGTAGTGGGTTTACTTTAGATTTGAATAAATGTTATTATTCGCCTGAAATGGCAAGAAATGTTATTTCCTTTCATGCTTTGTACAAACAAGGGTTTACCTTTTCTTTTGATAATGAAATTGGTGGAATAAATGCTTTCTATAATAATGTGTTTTATTTTAAAGCATTACCTTGTGATGGTGTGTATGAAGTTGTGACTGTTGTAGATAATTTAGGAAATAATGTGTTGTGTATTGATTCTACTAATGATAATAACTTGGATAAAGCATCATTATGGCATTGTCGTGTTGGACATGTAAGCAAGAAACGCATAGGCCAACTCCAAAAGGATGGAGTCTTTGAGTCATTTAACCTGAAGTCAGATGATAGTTGTGAATCATGCTTACTTGGAAAAATGACAAAGTCACCCTTCACAGGTTCTTGTGCTAGGGGTGAAGGTTTGTTGGATCTAGTACACACGGATGTGTGTGGACCCTTCAAAACTGCCACAAGGGATGCTAATCGTTATTATGTGACTTTTACGGATGATTTTAGTAGATATGGATATGTCTACTTAATCAAGCATAAGTCAGAGACTTTCGAAAGGTTTAAAGAGTTTAAACAGGAAGTAGAGAATCAATTGGGCAGGAACATTAAGATGCTTCGATCCGATCGTGGTGGTGAGTATCTTAGTACAGAGTTCCTCGACTATCGTAGGGAATGTGGGGTTGTCTCACAATCGACACCTCCCAGGACACCATAATTGAATGGTGTGGCTGAGAGGCGTAATCGAACCCTATTGGACATGGTCCGTTCCATGATGAGTCGAGCTTCGCTACCAATCTCATTTTGGGGATATGCCATAGAGACTGCCGCCCATATCCTTAATCTGGTCCCTAAAAAGAAGGTTGCCAAAACACCTCACGAGGTGTGGACTGGAAAAGTTCCTAATCTAGCCCACATCAAGATTTGGGGTTGCGAAGCTTTCGTAAGACGCGAGACTCACGATAAGCTCGAACCTCGAAGTGAGAGGTGTATTTTCATCGGCTATCCACAGAAATCCTTTGGTTACATCTTCTACAGACCTAGTGAGAATGTGGTCTTTGTAGCAAGGAGGGTTGTCTTTCGAGAGAGAGAGTTCATAAGCCAAGGAAACAGTGGGAGGCAAATTGACCTTGAAGAAATTCAAGAGTCAAGTGGTGAAGGAACCTCAAACCCTAGCAATCAATTTGAGGAGGAAACTCATGTTGATCCAATTGTACCTCCAATTGTACCTCCAATTGTACCTATGAGGCGTTCCACAAGGGTTAGGAATGCACCTGAGCATTGCTATGGTTTCCATATTACTGCGGAAGGTGAGACACTTATCAGTGATGAGACACTGGTGAGTCTGGATGAACCTAACAGCTATGCGGAAGGCATGGCAGGCCCCGAGTCTGCTAAATGGAAAGAGGCAATGGACAACGAGATACAGTCCATGTATGACAACCAGGTTTGGGACTTGGTTGACAATGTACCAGGTCGTAAGACAGTTGGGTGAAAATGGATCTTCAAGAAGAAGACCGACATGGATGGTAATGTACACACGTATAAGGCACGACTGGTTGCAAAGGGCTTTTCTCAAACTCCAGGAGTTGATTATGATGAAACCTTTTCACCAGTAGCCAAGATTAAGTCTATTAGGGTATTGTTAGCCATTGCTGCATTTCATGACTATGAAATATGGCAAATGGATGTCAAAACCGCTTTCCTTAATGGAAAGTTGGCTGAGGATGTTTACATGAATCAGCCAGAGGGTTTTGTTAGCACTGAGTACCCTAATAAAGTGTGTAAGCTTGAGAAATCCATCTATGGATTGAAACAAGCACCTCGCAGATGGAATCTTTGCTTCGATGAGAAACTCAAAGAGTTTGGTTTTTCGAGGAGTGAAGATGAATCTTGTGTATATGTCAAGGCTAGTGGGAGTATAGTCAGCTTTTTGGTACTGTATGTGGATGACATACTACTCATAGGAAATGACATCCCAACCTTGCAGGAAGTGAAGTCCTGGCTTGGGAAGTGTTTCACTATGAAGGACCTTGGAGAAGCTGCCTACATCCTAGGGATAAGGATTTTGAGAGACCGAAGTAAAAGACTAATTGGACTTAGTCAGAGTACTTACTTGGATAAGGTGCTGAAGAGGTTCAGCATGCAAGATTCCAAGAAAGGAGAGTTACCCATCCAGAGTAACGTCAGATTGTGTAAGACTCAGAGCCCGAGTACCGAGGCTGAGATAGCAGAAATGAGTCGAGTACCATATGCTTCTGTAGTAGGCTCGATCATGTATGCTATGACTTGTACTCGTCCGGATGTGGCCTTTGCATTGTGCATGGTCAGCAGGTATCATGGGAACCCTGGTAAGGCTCACTGGACTGCGGTAAAGAATATCCTCAAGTACCTGCGGAGGACTAAGGATTGGGTCCTTACCCTCGGTGGAAGTGATGACTTGAGAGTTGTAGGGTATAGTGATGCTAGCTTCCAGACTGATAGGGATAATTTCCGCTCTCAGTCGGGTTGGGTCTTTACCTTAAACGGAGGAGCAATTACTTGGAAAAGTTCCAAGCAGGAGACAGTGGCTGATTCAACTTGGGAATCAGAGTATATAGCGGCAAGCGAGGCAGCAAAGGAGGCAATATGGCTGAAGAACTTCATTGGAGATCTTGGAGTTGTACCAGCTATTAAGGAGCCTATGGAAATCTTATGTGATAGTGAAAGTGCAGTTGCTTTAGCAAAGGAACCAAGGGATCACGGGAGATCCAGACACATTGACAGAAAATACCATTTCATCAGACATCGAATAGAAGAAGGACTCCTCGTGGCAAAGAGGGTATCATCGGATGAGAACCCGGCAGATCCCCTCACGAAGGGACTGGGTAGGGTTAAGCATCTCCAGCATGCAAGGAGCATAGGGCTGAAGGATGATATTAGTTTTAGTAGTTAGATAACTTTGAAATTTGTAAAGTGTAATTGACATTTGATGATGAATAAAAGTTGTGTTTATTTATGAGTAAAGTGTTGCTATCTTTTGTCAATCGTTTACTATTATTTCTTTTGCATGTTTTGACTTCCAGAATATTTATGTTGTGTTTTACATATTATTCAAATTATCCACAGTCGGTCATATGTCGGAAGTAGATATGAATTAAGACTGTCATGATTTGGTTGTAGAGGTCTAAGATGTTGGACATGGCCTCAACACTCATGAGTGCTCATAAGTTCTGAGTATTGGATAAAACCCACGCTCGCTGGTATCACTTCATGGAATTTATCTCGAGTGATCACGAGACGGTAATATCATATAAGTCTTCAAACCTAGAGATATGTCTTGTTGCCTATGAGTTGGTTATGCATTGATCGTACGAAACAGCATTGGTAACTCGATGTTATAAAACGTACCTTTGTGTGTAATTTAACAAATAGTAGAACAAGCATATGAGTCGAAGTTTATATGTTCCTTCTTGGATTAGAAGCGATATCTGGGCCCCTCGATGATTTTGTTTTGACCTATGTATCGGGCCCGGTCAGAACTAAATTTATGTGTTCAATTAAGTTCTATGTCAAACAAATCGGAAATCGGGAAACAAACTGTTGGACAAAAGTAAGCCATTGTTCCATGTATTTTTCCGGCTGATATCTAGAACAGAGGATTATATGATCACTTATCTTAAATGGCGCATCATCATCTTCTCAGTTCCGAGAGACCTTGAAAAGAGCTACGATTGTTGGTCGGTTCCTGAAGTCATACTTGCTGTAACACCCGTTTATTTATTAGTTAAATAAATAAATTGATAAACTAATGGTAGCCTAAAATAAATAATTATATATGCAGGGTGTTGGGTTCGAGGAGTTAATTGCCACTTTTTTAGAAGCCGGGGGTTAAAAGTGTGAGTTCGGGACTCATTTTATAAATGTATATGAAGACAGGGACCCCGTGGTAATTAATTGGATTTAATTTAAAAAGGAAAAGAGGTGGAGGGGCTGAATATGTCATATTTACGATTTTGGGGGTTGTTTAGTAATTCATGGGTCGGATTTGAAAAGGATTTTTGAGGTTAGGGTAGAAATAGAAAATTATTGACTTGATTTGAGAGAAAAGCGGGACGGAGGTACTGCTGTTGCCATTATGGCAAAATGTTTAAGAGATATCGAGTATAAAGGGTTATGAAACCCTAATACCCCCCTTTCCATCGCCGGCGCCGCCAGTTATCGAACCACCACCACCGGACGTCATTATTATCCGAGAGAGGGAGAGAACCTCTGTAGTCGGAGCTTCGAACGCGAACGCATGGGTGGAGCACAACGGGAGAACGATGTCCACTGCCTCCGTCGCTCACGATTCCACCACCATTTCCCTTCGCCGGCGACTCGTTCTAGCCAAAACCACTGAGACCAGTCGAGCCACCACCATGAATCGTTGTTACAGCTCTTCGTGAGTTCATGTGGGTGTGATTATGCTTCAAGATTCGGATGTGGGGGACGCTGTTTAACTGGGAACCCAAAGGAACCACCGCCACCACCGCGAGGCGGTGGCTGTTGACGTAAAATCACCTGTCGCCGCCATACGCCACCAAATGGATGGTTGGCTTCCCCCTCCAAGCTGAAGGCGTGATGATACGTGTGGGTGTTGACTGGATTGCTCGAAAAGGGCATCACCACCACCATAGGGTGGTGGCTGCCGCCACTCGCTACCGCCGGCCACCACAGGTGGTTGTCTGTGCGTGCTTTGGTGTGTGTTGTTTATTTCTTCAGTGGAGTAGGTGTTGTGTGGGGATTGTTTGTTGGCCGGAAAATGGAAAATACCCACCATGGCCGCCAGCCATGGTGGCTGCCACCTCCTGCCACCACCGGCCACCATAGGGTGGCTGTGTGCGTGTTTATGTTGTTTAGTGTATGTGTTTATTTTGAGTTCAGCATTGTAAAGTGTAAATTACAAATTGAATGATGGAAAGAAACTAAAAACCACCACCTTAGGGTGGTGGCTGCCGCCACCGGCCGCCGTGTCGGGTGGCAGTGTGCCTCGTTGTATGGTGACTCGTTGGTGATGTTTGGACAAGGGACATAAACCCTAATGGGGCTAATAAACCCTAATGGCCCCAATGAAGCCCTAATTGACATTAAAGCCCAAACATGCGTCTAATGGGCTTAGTGGACCCTAATGGATCTAAATACTTCGCTAATGGGCCTATTGGGCTAAGATGGGTTGGAAACCCTAATAAGGGTTTGGAAAACCCTAATGCCATGAAACCCTAATTTGGGGTTTATCGGGATCGCATCGGGATTAATTAATGAACTCAGAATATTAATTAATAATCATTTGCAATCAACCTAAGTCAACATTGGACTTAATGGATTAAGTCCTTAATGGATTAAGTCCTTAGTGGGTTAAGTCCTTAATGGGTTAAGTAGGAAACTTAACCCTAATCGTTATTTTATGTGAAACCCTAATTTCACTTGGGTTTATTATTGGGCCTTTCAGTTGGGCCTTGATGATTGGATTATTAATGGGCCATCCAAGATCGAGCAAATGGACTAGAATAATTAATGGGCTTTGTGATAAGGCCCATATGAGGAGTTGGGCCTAATTTGGAAAACTAGGCCATAGTTTGGGCCTTAATGATTATATGATGTTGGGACTTAGAATGAGACGATGTATAGGCCTAGGCCCAATTTGGAAAATTGGGCCATGTGTTGGGCTTTGATTCCTAATTGACTTTGGGCCTATGGATTGGGTCTTGGGCTTGAATAAGCTAAGCTAGGGGTAATGTGGGTAATTACCTAAAGAATGTACTTATGGTTATGTAGTGGGACCCAATTATTAATTGGGTGTTATTTTTGTGTTGACAGTTCGGGAATCTGTCATCCAACAGCTGGGGTTGAGTCTGCTGGACTTCAACAGTGTGGGATTGTGTCTACGGGACTTCAGCAGTGTGAGGTGAGTTACCTTCCAGTAGCGGTGGGTCTACGGCCACAATGCCGGCCCACCAGTAGGAGTTGTATGTTAGATGATTGTCTTTGTGATATCATCTAGGTTTGCTACTACCTGATATGTTATATGCTGGCATGATATGTTATATGTGATAGTAGTAGAGTTCGGTTGTTAGGACCGAAGGGTAGGTCAGACACCCCATATATGTCTGACAGTATGTGATGATATGTTTATATGCTGGCATGATATATTATATGTGATAGTGGTAGTAGGAGGGGAATAGTCCCCAAGTTCGGTTGTTAGGACCGAAGGGTAGTTCGGACACCCCAGATATGTCTGATAGTATGTTTATGTTATGATATATGTGATAGTAGCAGTAGGGGGTGGAATAGTCCCCGAGGGTCGGTTGTTAGGACCGACGGGTAGGTCAGCACCCCAGAATGGCTTGACATGGGTAGGTCAGCACCCCAGAATGGCTTGACACGGGTAGGTCAGCACCCCAGAATGGCTTGACACGGGTAGGTCGGCACCCCAGAATGGCCGTACCGGGTAGGTCGGCACCCCAGAATGGCCGTATCGGGTAGGTCGGGCACCCCAGAATTGCCCGGCAGTATGTATGCTATGTGATTGTATGGTATGTGGTATGATGGGGGAACTCACTAAGCTTTGTGCTTACGGTTTACAGTTTTGGTTTCAGGTACTCGTTTTCAAAGGAAAGGAGCCGGCTTGATCGCAGCGCATCACACTATGTTTTCCGCACATGATATCTTTGGGATTACACTCTGTTATGGTTTTATGATAATATGTCTTGATTACTGACATTCTGGTTTGACATGAAATGTTATTATGAATGTTTTTATACTGATGGTTTTATGTAATAACTTATTTAAAAATGAAATTTTTGGCCCGGAAAATTGGGACGTTACAAGTTGGTATCAGAGCCTTGGTTTGAGGGATTCGGACATACTCTCAGGTGTATCTGAACTCAAACTAAGGTCTTGGTATGAAAATTTTCAAAAGTAAAACCATTTTATAAAAAGGAGTTTGAAAAGAATCTGAAAAGAGAAAAGAACTTTGAGAAGAACAAAGTGTGTGATGCGTGCAATCAGCCGAGCTCAAGTAAGTTTTCCCCAAGATACCCATACATGTTATGTTATGGTATGATATGATATGATTATGAGAATTGCATGCTAGATTAGGGCTAAGGATCTAGGAGGATGCCTTATATGCCTATTATATGTGCTTGTAGACTTGCATGCTAGTACTGATTAGTCAGTGATAGGATAGCCTGTTTAGATTATGCCTGATTGTATGAGCCTTTGAATTACATGTACAGACTCCTGATTAGAGGATAGAAAGGTTTTATTGGAGTTTGATGGTTAGATTTTCCATTGTCCGAATGCTGCTTGCTTTGTGCTTTGTAGGACTCTTAGTAATGTGAGCTAGCTAATAAGTGAATATGTTAAGTCACATGTGGCACAGGCTGGATAATCTCAGAGTGATAAATTTAACCCTATTGCGCAGCTCTCGTTTGAGTCTAACCGTTCTAGGGATGAGTCTTTTACTCGAAGGATTATCTGATCTCTGTTGCATGTGGCTATATTCATGAGGTAGCTAGTTGACATTACTGGGAATCTTTCAACAGCTGAGGACCGGGTGGGTATGGGAACCTAGGGAAGCCTAGGATATGTTTCAGTGGGTTAGTAGTGAGGATGATTAAGACTTGGGAGTACCAGTTTGAGGAAGTGACTTGGAGGATTCGGGAGGATTGCTGAGGAAAGTATGGATAGGTGTGGAAGGTAGTATTGGGCCCGTACTACTGAAAGCACAGGATCCATACTTGAATCAGTGAGAGTCTTGGAGAATCTAAGAAGCTTCAGGGAAGAGTTTATGACCCAGTTTGGGGATAGAGGATGTTCCAGTTGTTGCAGCTTATCCATTGGCAAGCGAGCAAGTGAGCGTGACAGGGTGTCAGACCCTGAAGGATATGATTTCCAAGAGTTGCAGATGCGAGATCGATTTGGAGCACCCTGGAAAGAGAGGGTTGTGCCAGGTGTGTATAGTAGAGGGTCCCGGGAAGAGACCCATGACTTTTGATCATCGGGTGAAAGGCCAGTAGGGCCGAAGTCAGTGCCGCACGTACAGGAAAGTGCACAAGGGAGTTTGTCGCTCCAAGGGTTTAGGTTGCTACAGGGTAGCTGGGTTGGTCATGTCAGCAGAAGGTGATCAGTATTCCTCCAGATTTTGTGGGTATGTCATCTTCTATTGCTTTAGATGGATTTTGGGATACGTATCACTTTGGGATCGTGAGTGAGTTTGGACAAGTCAGATCTCGGGGCAGTTTTCTGCTAGTGTTTGGGTTATCAAGGATCATATATGCCATCCTGCATGCCGAAAGGTCCTTGATGAACCCACAGAGGGACGTACCTTACGGAGCGGGTTCCGCGTGTACCGTTATCATTTCGGATCTTTGTCAAGATCTGTGTAGGAGTATTATTTAGAGGATACTCAATCAGGGTTAGAGTGATTGTTCTCCAATGAAGTCAGCGTTCAGAGGTTCTATCATTGTTCAGGTATGGTCGGTAATTATTTATGGAAGAACTTTGGAGTTCAAGGCACTACCGTTGCTAGGACAGAACTGGTGACAGGAAGAGGGTAGTGTCAGTCGTGGGTGTTAGATGCATAAGTGGTTGGTCATTGGATGTTCAAGAGAATTGTGTTTTCGCATGGGCTGTGTTCGGTTAGAGTTTAGTGGTACTGCAAGATTGGGAGTGGGAACGAGGATTCGTCAGCTAGAGTGAAGATTAAGGTCTTCAATTGACAGCATGTTAGATGGATTGAGGTGTCAGACTGGATCAGATTTCAAGAGTACTCATCGAGATTTCCGAGGATGGGAGATCTCAAGGTTTAATCGGCGATTAAGCGCTAGCATTGGTAGGCACAGGATGTCATCAGTGGGATATTAGAAAGCGAGAAGGATTGGGAATCCTTCAATTCTCATGTAATGTGAAGACTTAGTCGAATCTAAGTGGGGGAGAGACTTCTTATAAAGTTCTCCAACTGTGAGTTCTGGTTGCGCAAGGTGCAATCTCTTAGCCACCTTGTCAACCAGAAGGGTATTCTAGTTGTTTCGGCCAACATAGAGGTCGTGATGCGGTAGGAGATTCCGAGGTCTCCATCTGAGATTCGGAATTCCCTAGGTCTAGCGGGTTATTACCAGAGATTATTATGGGACTTCTCCGAGATTGAGGTTCCTTTGACCCGACTGACCAAGAAGTCGGTGGCCTTTCATTGGGGGCCTGAGCAGCAGGCAGCCTTCGAGACTCTCAGACAGCGGTTGTGTGAGGCACCGATTCTCACCCTGCCAGAGGGTGTAGATGATTTTGTGGTTTATGGTGACGCTTTGATCACGAGCATGGGTGCGGTACTGATACAGTGGGGTCACGTGATAGCAGGTTTCGGGAACCAGGTTAGAGTTCTGGTTAGGACTCGAGTTCAGTTGAGGGTTAGGTCGAGTGCGTGTTCGACCCGGGTTGGAGAGTGTTGTAAGTCTGCGGGTGTAGCCGTAGCATTCACTAGCAGTAGATAGTGTGAGGGGTGTTGTAAGTCTGCGGGTGTAGCCGTAGCATTCACCAGGTTGGCAGATAATGTTAGAGTGTTGTAAGTTTGCGGGTGTAGCCGTAGCATTCACTAGTAGCAGATAGTGTGAGGGGCAAGGTTGTAGAACTCGCTACTCGGTACCTGCTCGGCCGACTGGGGAGTAGCGAGTACTCGGGAGTACTCGGGGAGTACTCGGATTCGGTAATTCATGTATAAATATTTTTTGGAAAATTATATATGTCAAAATCATAAGTTCAAATCATAATTCGATTGAAATATATAACCAAAATTAGATACATGTGAATACATAAAAACTGAAATACACACAATTGTCTCACTACGTGAATAATTACTGAAAATTTAAGATATATATGTAGTAATAATCACATGTGTGTGTTAAATAATAAATCATTAAATGCATTATACATATTAATCTTGAAATTCTTGATTTTTTTCTCTTTTTATGACAATTTTGTCCCTTTGACCGAGTTTTACCGATTTTGACCGAGTTGGCCGAGTTTGACCGAGTAGGTCCGAGTAAGACCGAGTAGGCCCGAGTTTGACCGAGTTTGTCCGATTTTTGACCGAGTCGGACCGATTTTTGACCGAGTTTGACTGAATCCGAGTTTTTTGGCTGAGTTCATATTACTCGCCTCGGTGGAGGGCCGATTCCGAGTAATCGGCCGAGTACTCGGCCGAGTAGGCCGAGTTTTACAACACTGGTGAGGGGTGTTGTAAGTCTGCGGGTGTAGCTGTAGCATTCACTAGGTTGGCAAATAGTGTTAGGGTGTTGTGAGTCTGCGGGTGTAACCGTAGCATTCACCAGGTTGGCAGATAGTGTTAGAATGTTGTAAGTCTGCTGGTGTGGCTGTAGCATTCACTAGCAGCTAGATAGTGATAGAGTGTTGTAAGTCTACGGGTGTAGCCGTAGCATTCACTAGGTTGGTAGATGGCATGAGCGTGTTGTTAGAACGCGGAAAGAACAGTAGTACCCACCAGTTCGGGTGCAGCAGTGAGGATATGGAAATCCACATATTGGATCTCGGTATTACCCAGATGGATTAGCTCTGGTTGAGCCAGTGATAAGACTGTAGGAACGCCACTACAGTTATGAGATCAGGGAAGTAATGGACTGCTTAAGGGCGTTTGTGATGCACGGCTACCATTGGTTAGGTAGCAATCACTTTTAGTCTCAGATTGGATGATGACAGGATGCGACGCATGGACCCGATCGGTTAGATCAGGAGGTTGTTAGAGCCACAATGGCATGATAACTAGTCGTAACTAGTTTCAGAGAAGGATCACGTTCAGAGGTCGTGCAAGACGACTAAGTGGGAGTCCTTTGGCCCCACAGCCGGGCAGAACCCCGATAATTTAGATGATTGGTGAATGAATTGAGACCAGGAAGGCCTCGATAGGTTTTGGCAAACGGCCATGAGGAAGAATACTACTTCAGGCAGTTCAGTGTTCGGGCAGTTTCAACGTTTGGGCAGTGTTAGCATTTGTGTTTCAGGTTGCAAGTACGGACAGAATAGCTGGTTGATCTGGGAAGTGACAAGTCACTCACAGCGGGATCAGCTGAGCCTTGTCCAAGTATAAGTGGTATGCAAGGATAATTGGGTCTGTGACCCTGTTCTATAGTGGGAACCTCGAGTTATCAGGAGTTGGGTAGTCAGTTGAGGGATAAATAGGCTAGATTCAACGATAATGATTCAGTAAGAGTGGTCTGTCAGGGATTCGGATCATCTCGAAACAACAGATTTCAGACGGGGTAAATGCGATCCAATTGCGAGGAATTCGTTCATATGAGGATATTAGGGCTTTGCGAAGATTAGTCACAGCTACCCTGGGAAGGCTAGGATGTGCCCAAGACGGTGATCATGTTACTAGAAGTGGTTTGGCATATAAGAAATACTAAGGAGTGATTTCGAGGACAAAATCTAATTTAAGTGGGGGAGAGTTGTAACACCCGTTTATTTATTAGTTAAATGAATAAATTGATGAACGAATGGTAGCCTAAAATAAATAATTATATATGCAGGGTATTGGGTTCGAGGAGTTAATTGCCACATTTTTAGAAGTCGGGGGTTAAAAGTGTGAGTTCGGGACTCATTTTATAAATGTATATGAGGACAAGGACCCCCCTTTCCATCACCGACACCGCCAGTTATCGAACCACCACCACCGGACGTCGTTATTATCCGAGAGAGGGAGAGAACCGTTGTAGTCGGAGCTTCGAACGTGAATGCATTGGTGGAGCACAACGGGAGTGCGATGTCCACTGCCTCCGTCGCTCAGGGTTCCACCACCATTTCCCATCGTCGGCGACTCGTTCTAGCCAAAACCACCGAGACCAGTCGAGCCACCACCGTGAATCGTTGCTACAGCTCTTCGTGAGTTCATGTGGGTGTGATTCTGCTTCAAGATTCGGATGTGGGGGAGGCTGTTCGACTAGGAACCCAAAGGAACCACCGCCGCCACCGCGAGGCGGTGGCTGTCGACGTAAAATCACCTGTCACCGCCATACGCCATCAAATGGATGGTTGGCTTCCCTCTCCAAGTTGAAGGCGTGATGATACATGTGGGTGTTGACTGGATTGCTCAAAAAGGTCATCACCACCACCATAGGGTGGTGGCTGCCACCACTCGCTACCGCCGGCCACCACAGGTGGTTGTCTGTGCGTGCTTTGGTGTGTGTTGTTTATTTCTTGAGTCGACTGGGTGTTGTGTGGGGATTGTTTGTTGGCCGGAAAATGGAAAATACCCACCATTGCCGCCAGCCATGGTGGCTGCCACCTCCTGCCACCACCGGCCACCATAGGGTGGCTGTGTGTATGTTTATGTTGTTTAGTGTATGTGTTTATTTTGAGTTCAGCATTGTAAAGTGTAAATTACAAATTTAATAATGGAAAGAAACTAAAAACCACCACCTTAGGGTGGTGGCTGCCGCCACCGGCCGCCGTGTCGGGTGGCGGTGTGCCTCGTTGTATGGTGACTCGTTGGTGATGTTTGGACAAGGGACATAAACCCTAATGGGCCTAATAAACCCTAATGGGCCCGATGAAGCCCTAATTGACATTAAAGCCCAAACATGTGTCTAATGGGCTTAATGGACCCTAATGGATCTAAAGACTTAGCTAATGAGCCTATTGGGCTATGATGGGTTGGAAACCTTAATAAGGGTTTGGAAAACCCTAATGCCATGAAACCCTAATTTGGGGTTTATCGGGATCGCATCGGGATTAATTAATGAACTCAGAATATTAATTAATAATCATTTGCAATCAACCTAAGTCAACATTGGACTTAATGGATTAAGTCCTTAATGGATTAAGTCCTTAGTGGGTTAAGTCCTTAATGGGTTAAGTAGGAAACTTAACCCTAATCGTTATTTTATGTGAAACCCTAATTTCACTTGGGTTTATTATTGGGCCTTTCAGTTGGGCCTTGATGATTGGATTATTAATGGGCCATCCAAGATCGAGCAAATGGACTAGAATAATTAATGGGCTTTGTGATAAGGCCCATATGAGGAGTTGGGCCTAATTTGGAAAACTAGGCCATAGTTTGGGCCTTAATGATTATATGATGTTGGGACTTAGAATGAGACGATGTATAGGCCTAGGCCCAATTTGGAAAATTGGACCATGTGTTGGGCTTTGATTCCTAATTGACTTTGGGCCTATGGATTGGGCCTTGGGCTTGAATAAGCCAAGCTAGGGGTATTGTGGTAATTACCTAAAGAATGTACTTATGGTTATGTAGTGGGACCCAATTATTAATTGGGTGTTATTTTGGTGTTGACAGTTCGGGAATCTGTCATCCAGCAGCTGGGGTTGAGTCTGCGGGACTTCAGCAGTGTGGGATTGTGTCTACGGGACTTCAGTAGTGTGAGGTGAGTTACCTTCCAGTAGCGGTGGGTCTACGGCCACAATGTCGGCCCACCAGTAGGAGTTGTATGTTAGATGATTGTCTTTGTGATATCATCTAGGTTTGCTACTACCTGATATGTTATATGATGGCATGATATGTTATATGTGATAGTAGTAGAGTTCGGTTGTTAGGACCGAAGGGTAGGTCAGACACCCTAGATATGTCTGACAGTATGTGATGATATGTTTATATGCTGGCATGATATGTTATATGTGATAGTGGTAGTAGGAGGGGAATAGTCCCCAAGTTCGGTTGTTAGGACCGAAGGGTAGTTCGGACACCCTAGATATGTCTGATAGTATGTTTATGTTATGATATATGTGATAGTAGTAGTAGGGGGTGGAATAGTCCCTGAGGGTCGGTTGTTAGGACCGACGGGTAGGTCAGCACCCCAGAATAGCTTGACATGGGTAGGTCAGCACCCCAGAATGGCTTGACATGGGTAGGTCAGCACCCCATAATGGCTTGACACGGGTAGATCAGCACCCCAGAATGGTTTGACACGGGTAGATCGGCACCCCAGAATGGCCGTAACGGGTAGGTCGGCACCCCAGAATGGCCGTATCGGGTAGGTCGGGCACCCCATAATTGCCTGGCAGTATGTATGCTATGTGATTGTATGGTATGTGGTATGATGGGGGAACTCACTAAGCTTTGTGCTTACGGTTTACAGTTGTGGTTTCAGGTACTCGTTTTCAAAGGAAAGGAGCCGGCTTGATCGAAGCGCATCACACTATGTTTTCCGCACATGAGATCTTTGGGATTACACACTGATATGGTTTTATGATAATATGTCTTGATTACTGACATTTTGGTTTGACACGAAATGTTATTATGAATGTTTTTATACTGATGGTTTTATGTAATAACTTATTTAAAAATGAAATTTTTGGCCTGAAAAATTGGGACGTTACACTTGCAGTTATAGTTATTAGACTTATCCAAGTGGGAGACTGTTGGATAAGGTGTCTAAGTCCATAACTATTTCTGGTATGTACTTGACCTGACCCGGCATGGTCCATTTGGGTTTCATGACATCATGCATTTGGATAAACTAAATGAGAGAAATAACACTTGTGGTTTATTAATATATTATAAGTTCTAATATATTAATAGTATTATTTAATTAGTATTGATGAAAGATTAATTTGCAATTAATTAAGTGATCAAAAGATAACTAACTAAATATATGGGTTGATTATGTAAATCATCCATAACTTATATAGTGGGCTAGAAGGCTCCATGGATTATCAAGTTGGGTAAAACCCATGAGATGCTCCATGGGAGTTACAAACCCATGGGTCGTGGAAATGAAGAGTCATGTCACATTAGGGTTTACATGGTGTAACCCTAGATGTGACACACTATATAAAGAACATGTCATCTACCAAAAATGGCTACACAAGTGGTTGCAAGAGGGCTAGGCCGATTTATACAAGTGTTATACATTCTCACAGTTATTCCAAAGCATTTGGTGTTGTGTGAAGCATTTGAGGCATCACACTTGGGGTGCTAGGCTCTCAAGGTTTTCAAGGAATCAAATCAACTACAAGGTATGTAATTCTAGCCATCTTTTAGTTTAAAAGTTCCCCATTTATGCTAGATAGGATTATGAACCTTGGAAATCATATTTTGCATGTATTTTAGACAAACATAGATCCAAGGTTTTCTAGGGCTGCATGTACACTTAGGGGTGTTAGAATGCTCAAAACCCATCACTTAGGTCCCAAGAATGGATTTTTATGATTCAACTTCGTTTCTAGGCTTAGAGTTGCCACCCTTAGTACTAAATGTGTCCTTATATCAGTAAAGTTTTTATCTTTAAGGCTCTTTTGTGACTATGCATGAGTTCTAGTCATTTCCATGGAAGTTAGTTGCTATATTCCAAGTTTGGGTTCACTTGGTAGGTTGCAAGCCACCAAGTAATCTTTTTAATGAGTTAAGACATGTTAATGGACTCAGATATGTAATTTGGACTTAATGTCTTAAGGGATTAAGCAGTTTTGAAGAATATGGCTTGACAGGGTAGTACGTTGGGTGTACAAGCCAGTACGCGCAGCGTACAAGCCATGCAAGTTGTACGCTTAGCGTACAGAGGAGTACGCTCAGCATACTCTCAGGATTTTAGGCTTCATGTCTTTTGGGCATCACGTCTTTTGGGCCTCGGATTGGGCCAAATCTTTGGACTTATCAGCTATTGGGCCTTAATGGGCCATCAGAAGTCAGTTAAGGGGCCAAGGACATGTTTGGGCTTGGGGGAAGGCCCATTTGAGGAATTGGGCCCAATTTACAAAATAGGCCTTTAGTGGGCCATTAGTGGGCTTGGAGAGATTAGATGGAATTGGGCCTAGGTTATGGTCCAAATTAGACCAAGGGGTAAAATGGTCATTTTACCCTAAGAAGGATTGTGGATTTTGACTAAGTGTTTTTGTAATGACAGCCAGGGAGTCGTTGGAGCAGCCACTAGAGATTTCTTACCGTGAGATTTGGCATTCAGCTTTACGAGGTGAGTTTCCTCCTAGGAACGAGTCTAAGGCACCAATGCCGACCCGTTTATGTATGTTAGCATGTGCCGGACTTCGGTCCGATGTCGGGCAGTGCCCGATGTAGGTTTATGTGTTTATATGCTTCCGGACTTCGGTCTGATGTTGGGGAAAGCCCGAGGAATGTTTGTATGCTTGATGTCTTCGTGATTCTTGCATGTGCTTGTTATATGTTCCGGACTTTG
The DNA here is from genome assembly GCF_052849685.1 of Lactuca virosa. NCBI lineage: Eukaryota > Viridiplantae > Streptophyta > Magnoliopsida > Asterales > Asteraceae > Lactuca > Lactuca virosa. The sequence goes on from NC_136432.1 coordinate 142,528,181, forward strand.
GTCCGATGTCGGGGAAAGTCTGAGGAATGTTTATATGCTACGTTATATGTTTCTGGATTTTCGATCCGATGTCGGGCGGGGCCCGAGGAATGTTTACGTGTTTATGTTATGTGCTTATTATGTATATTGTTGATATGTTGATATGTATACCGTGCTTTGCTCGATGCCGGACTTCGGTCTGATGTCGGCCGGGCGGGGCGCCGGACTTCGGACCGATGTCGGGTGGGGCTCGATGTAGCGGGCCAGGCCCAATGTTACGTTATGTGATTATGTGTATGGTATGTGGTTGTTTGGGGAGACTCACTAAGCTTCGTGCTTACAGTTTTCAGTCTTGGTTTCAGGTACTTCCGGTAGCAAGGGGAAGAGCTCGGGATGATTGCAGTGCACACACTATTTGTTTAGCCTTGGATGTTTATACTCTGATATATTTTGACAGATATTATGTTATTTGAGATACACGACTTATTATTTTGATATGATGTTTGATGACTATGGTTTTCTTAATGAATTAACATGAAATTTTTGTACTATATATTTTGGATGTTTCAAGTTGGTATCAGAGCCTTGGTTTGAGGGATTCTGGCACACTCTCGGGTGTGTCTAAACTCAAACTAAGGACTTGGTATAAAATTTTTAAAGGAAAAACCATTTTTATAAGAAAAAGGATTATAAAAAGAGAAAAAGGGTGTGGTGCATGCAATCAACCGAGCTCAAGTAAGTACTCCCAAATTACCCATACAAGTTTATGTTATGATATGTTTATGAGAACTGCATGGTAGATTAAGGCTAAGGATCTAGGAAGGATGCCTTATGTGCCTGTTATATGTCTATGAGCTTAGTGAACTGCATGCTAGTACCAATTAGTCAGTGATATGATGGCCTGATTAGAATATGCTTGATTATGTTTACTCAATGCTCGAATGCTGCTTGCTTTGTGCTTTTAGGAGTTCTAGTTATCTTTAACTAACTAGTAAACGAATATGTTAAGTTACATATTGCGAGGACTAAATAATTTGAGAAGGTTAGGTTTAGATCTATTTCGTAGCTCTTGTTTGAGTCCAACCGTTGTGGGGTAGGACCTCTCATTCGAAGAATTATATAGTCTTAGTGATATGTAATGGTATTCGCGAGCTAGTTAGGGGGGATAGCAGGGACTTCTTATGTAGCTGATGGCGGAGAGTGGGTCGGTGATTACCCTAGGGCAAGCCTAGGATGAGATTAGCACGAGAACAACAGTAGTAGTAGAAGGGACTTGGTGGAGTCAAGGCAGTTGTTGAGGAAAGTACAGATAGAGGTGGAAGGTAGTATGGGCCCGTACTACTGAAAGCATAGGATCCGTACTCGAATCAAGGAAGGCTAAGACGAATCTAGGGAACTTGTAGTGTGTGTGATCCCTCAACTTATGATGAGTATTGTTATGGTGTATTTTCAGAATTGGTGACGCTACGCACTAGACCAGTTGGCACTTCAGGAGCCGGTGAGGGATCAGGCTCGGGCTCTGGAGCCGGCAGCTTGATGAGCAGATGAGAGAGTTCATTTCATCTGCGGTCACGAGCAGTATTTTAGACCAAACTTTTGTAATCTTCGGCACGGTCAAGGAGGGCATCTTGGAGATACTTGATGAGAGGTTAGGTGCATTCTGCACCAAGATGGCGGCCATGCTAGGGGAAAGCATGATGACTTTCAGGGATTTCCGAGCTTGCGGAGCTCCAGACTACCATGGGGCTCAGGACCCCATTGCTAGCAGCAGGTGGTTGGCTGATGTCGCCAACGCCTTCCGTATGAGCCGATGTCCCGAGGGGGACAAGGTCCAACTTGCTTCCTATCTTCTGAAGGACAAAGCACGTGACTGGTGGGAGGAGGTCGAACATGTCATTGGTGATGATGCAGCTCTAGATACGATGACTTGGAGTGACTTTTCGGCCAGGTTCAGGGCCGAGTTTGCACCTGTGATAGAGTTGAAACACTTGCTAGGGAGTTTTAGGATCTCTAGCAGATGACTGAGATGGCGACTGAGATCACAGCCATGTTTAGGGAGAGGGCCCTTCTTGTACTGCAGTACGTGGCGAACGAGGAAATGAAAAAGGCCCGATATCATGAGATGTTGCGGAGTGATATCCGCCAGTTTGTGAGCAGATCCAACTGCAAGGCGCTGGAGGATATGATTGCTAGGGCTCAGGAGAGGGAGCTTGATTTGGAGATGGATAAGAAGAGGAAACCGGAAGGGGGTCAGTCAGGGAGTGCGGGCAAGAAGCCCAGGCTGTGGCAAGTGCGACAAGTTGCACGGGGGGGTGTGCAGGGAGGGTAGTTCAGGCTACTTCAAGTGCGGCCAAACTGGTCATGTGAGCAGGGACTGTACTGCTACCACCACTACCACCACAATATCAGATCTAATTTGCTTCCAGTGCAATCATAGGGAACACAAGCGGTCCCAGTGCCCAAATTTATCAACAGCAGGACAGGTGGCAGCACCCGCTCCTGCTACATTGAGGATTACCGACGGCCGTCAGGGCCGGTCGGAGGCACCAGTGGCGAAGAGCAGAGCCTTCCAGTTTACAGCAGAGGAGGTACGTGCAGCTCCCGATGTGGTGACTGAAGGGTTTTGAGCATTCTAACACTCCTATGGTGTACATGCAACCCTAGAAACCTTGGATCTATGTTTGATCTAAGATACATGCAAATAATAATTTTTCCAAGGTTTACTTCCAAACTAGCATGTTATGGGGTACTTGAATCATAAAACACTAGTAGAACTACATACCTTTTAGTAGTGATTGATTGCTTGGAGTTTAAGAGCCTAGCAACAATAATGTGGATGCCTCAAATAGAAGTCACAAATCACCATAAACTTTTGAAACCTTTAGAGAGAGTATGAACACTTGTAGAAATCGGCCACCTTTGCTCACACACACACTAGTGCCATTTCAAGTGCCAAGGACTCCTTTATATAGTGTGGTGGATTAGGGTTACATCCATGTAAACCCTAATACTCATGACCTTTCATTTCCATGAGATTCATGGGTTAAAGCTCCATGGACTATCCATGGACTTTCCATGCAAGTCTAGCCCATTCTAAATAAGCAATAGCCCACACTATATAAATACAAGAGTCCATATTTAATTAGTCACCTTTTTTATCACCAAATTAATTCTAAATTAATTCTAGATCAATACTAATTAAATAATATGATTTCATATTAATATATTAGAACTTATAATATATTAATAAATCATAACTTATACTATTCTCAAAAGATTATCCATATAAATTGTTCGGGTGAAGTGCAACCCAAATGGACCATGCCGGGTCGGGTCAAGTACATCTCAAATATAGTTATGGACTTAGGCACCTTATCCAACAGTCTCCCACTTGGATAAGTCTAATAACTATAATTTCAAGCATGACTTCAGGAATCGACTGGCAATCGTAGCTCTTAAAAGTCTGTTGAACTATGAAGCGCCATTTCAGATATGTGATCATATAATCCTCTGTTCTAGATATCAGCCAGACAAATACATGGAACAATGTCGTACTTATTGTCCAACAGTTTGTTTCCCTATTTCTGATTTGTTTGACATAGAACTTAATTGAACACATCAATTTAGTTCTGACCGGGCCCGGTACATAGGTCACAACAAAATCATCGAGGGGCCCAGATATCGCTTCTAGTCTAAGAAGGAACAGATAAACTTCGACTCATATGCTTATTCTACTACTTGTTGAATCATACACAAAGGCACGTTTTATAACATCGAGTTACCAATGCGCGTACAATCAATGTATAACCAACTCATAGTCAAAAACTCATATCTCTAGGTTTGAAGATTTATATGATATTACCGTCTCACGATCACTCGAGATAAATTCCATGAAGTGATACAAGTGAGCGTGGGTTGAATCCAATACTCAGAACTTATGAGCACTCATGAATGTTGCAGCAACTCTTGCTATGTCCAACGCTTTAGACATCTACAAGCCAGCTTCATGACAGTCTTGATTCATATCTACTTCCAACATATGACCGACTGTGGAGAATTTGAATAATATGATATACCACAACATAACTATTCTGGAAGTCAAAACATGCAAAAATGAAATGATAGTAAACGATTGACAAAAGATATCAACACTTTACTTATAAATAAACAACAACTTTTATTTATCATCAAATGTCAATTACACTTTACAAATTTCAAAGCTATCTAATTTCCAAAACTAATATCATCCTTTAGCCCTATGCGCCTTGCATGCTGAAGATGCTTAACCCTACTCAGTCCCTTCGTGAGGGGATCTGCTGGGTTCTCATCCGATGATACCCTCTTTGCCACGAGGAGTCCTTCTTCTATTCGATGTCTGATGAAGTGATATTTTCTGTCAATGTGTCTGGATCTGCCATGATCTCTCGGTTCCTTGGCTAAGGAAACCGCACTATTGTTGTCACAGAAAATCTCCATAGGCTCCTTTATAGATGGTACAACCCCAAGGTCTCCAATTAAGTTCTTTAGCCATATAGCCTCCTTTGCTGCCTCGCTTGCTGCTATATACTCTGATTCGCAAGTTGAATCAGGCACTGTATCTTGCTTGGAAATTTTCCAAGTAACTGCTCCTCCGTTTAAGGTAAAGACCCAGCCCGACTGAGAGCGGAAATTATCCCTATCAGTCTGAAAGCTAGCATCACTATACCCTACTACTCTCAAGTCATCACTCCCACCGAGTGTAAGGACCCAGTCCTTAGTCCTCCGCAGGTACTTGAGAATGTTCTTTACCGCAGTCGTGTGATCCTTTCCAGGATTCCCCTAATATCTGCTGACCATGATCAATGCAAAGGCCACATCAGGACGAGTATAATTCATAGCATACATGATCGAGCCTACAGCGGAAGCATACAGAACTCGACTCATTTATGCTATCTCAGCCTCTGTACTCGGGCTCTGAGTCTTACTCAGTCTGGCGTTACTCTGGATCGGTAACTCACCTTTCTTGGAGTTCTGCATGTTGAACCTTTTCAACACTTTGTCCACATAGGTGCTTTAACTAAGTCCAATTAGTCTTTTACTCCTGTCTCTCAAAATCCTTATCCCTAGGATATAGGCAGCTTCTCCAAGGTCCTTCATAGCGAAACACTTCCCAAGCCAGGACTTCACTTCCTGCATATGAGTAGTATGTCATCCACATACAATACCAAAAAGCTAACTATACTTCCACTAGCCTTGACATATACACAGGACTCATCTTCGCTCCTCGAAAAGCCAAACTCTTTGACTTTCTCATTGAAACAAAGATTCCATCTGCGAGGTGCTTGTTTCAATCCATAGATGGATTTCTCAAGCTTACACACTCTATTAGGGTACTCTACGCTGACAAAACCCTCTGGCTGACTCATGTAAACATCCTCAGCCAACTTCCCATTAAGGAAAGCGGTTTTGACATCCATTTGCCATATTTCATAGTCATGAAATGCAGCAATGGCTAGCATAATCGTAATAGACTTAATCTTTGCTATTGGTGAAAAGGTCTCATCATAATCAACTCCCGGAGTTTGAGAAAAGCCCTTTGCAACCAGTCGCGCCTTATTAGTGTGTACATTACCATCCATGTCAGTCTTCTTCTTGAACATCCATTTGCACCCGACGGTCTTGCGACCTGATACATTGTCAACCAAGTTCCAAACTTGATTGTCATACATGGACTGTATCTCGCTGTCTATAGCCTCTTTCCATTTAACAGCCTCAGGGCCTGCCATGGCTTCCGTGTAGCTTTTAGGTTCATCCAGACTTACCAGTGTGCTATCACTGATAAGTGTATCACCTTCCACAATAATATGGAAACCATAGTAATGCTCAGGTGCATTCCTAACTCTCGTGGAACGCCTCAGAGGTACAAACTCATCTGTCGTATCAACAGGAGTTTCCTCCTTAGGTTGATTGCTAGGGTTTGAGGTTCCTTCACCACTTGACTCTTGAATTTCTTCAAGGTCAATTTTCCTCCCACTGTTTCCTTGGCTTATGAACTCTCTTTCTCTCTCGAAAGACTCCTCTCCTTGCTACAAATACCACATTATCATTGGGTACGTAGAAGAGGTAACCAAAGGATTTCTGTGGGTAGCCGATGAAAATACACCTCTCACTTCGAGGTTCGAGCTTGTCGTGAGTCTCGCGCCTCACGAAAGCCTCGCAACTCCAAATCTTGATGTGATCTAGATTGGGAACTTTTCCAGTCCACATCTCGTGAGGTGTTTTGGCAAACTTCTTTGTAGGAACTAGATTAAGGATATGGGCGGCAGTCTCTAAGGCATACCCCCAAAATGAGATTGGTAGCGAAGCTCGACTCATCATGGAACAAACCATATCCAACAAGGTTCGATTACGCCTCTCAGCCACACCATTAAGCTGTGGTGTTCTGGGAGGTGTCAAACGTGAGACAATCCCACATTCCTTAAGATAGTCAAGGAACTCTTTACTAAGATACTCACCAGCTCGATCGGATCGAAGCATCTTAATGTTCCTGCCCAACTGATTCTCCACTTCCTGTTTAAACTCCTTTAACTTTTCAAAGGTTTCTGACTTATGCTTGATTAAGTAGACATATCCATATCTACTATAATAATCAGTAAAAGTCACATAGAAGCGATTAGCATCTCTTGTGGTGGTTCTGAAGGGTCCACACATATCAGTATGTATGAGGTCCAACAAACCCTCACCCCTAGCACAAGTACCAGTGAAGGGTGACTTTGTCATTTTCCCAAGCAAACAAGATTCACAACTATCATCTGACTTTAGGTCAAAGGACTCTAAGACTCCATCCTTTTGGAGTTGGCCTATGCATTTCTTGCTTACATGTCCAAGACGACAATGCCATAATGATGCTTTATCCAAGCTAGATGAAGAATCGATACACAACACATTATTTCCTAGGTTATCTACAATCGACACAGTTTCATACACACCATCACAAGGTAATGCTTTAAAATAAAGAACATTATTGAAGAAAGCATTAATACCACCACATTCATTATCAAACGAAAAGGTAAAACCTTGTTTGTACAAACCATGAAAGGAAATAATATTTCTCGCCATTTCAGACGAGTAACAACATTTATTCAAATCTAATGTTAACCCGCTACTTAGCAATAAGGAGTAAACTCCAATCTTGGTGACAGGTGTAACTTTCCTATTCCGCATGATCAAGTTTATCTTCTCATGCTCCACATTCTCACTTCTTCTTAGTCCCTGCAAATCAGCATATATGTGAATACCAAAACCTATATCAAGGAACCAAGAATTAGAATAGGGTGAGTTATTATACAATATAGTGTAAATACCTGCATGGTTGGGTTTCACTTTCCCATACTTAACATCTTGCAAGTACATTGGGCAGTTTCGCTTCCAGTGCGCCTTTTCATGGCAATAGAAGCATTCAGCCTCATTAGGGTTGGCAGAAGGAGTGACAAAACCTTTCTTGGTTCCACTTGAGGAGGAGCCATCAAGGGACTTTCCCTTGGTACCCTTTGAAGGGCTCTTCCTATTCTTCCCTTTACTTTCCCGATAGCCAGAACAGGGTTGGTAGGAGTAGAAGTAGTAACAACCGATTTACCTTGAAGACCACTTTCGGCGGTCCTCAGAAGTCCTTGAAATTTGCTGAGTGTAACTTTCCTCCTTGTTCATGTGGTATGTCATTCGGAATTGATCATAACACGAAGGTAAGGAGTGCAAAATGATGTCAATTGCCAACTCCTCTGGGAAGTTCACATTCAGTTTTAGCAAACGGTCCACATACCTTTGCATTTTCTTCATGTGGCCTGTGATGGGTTCACCATCCTTCATCTGGGTTGTTATCATGGAGGAGATGATTTCATACCGCTCTTGACGAGCGTTTTGATGGAAGCGGTCCATCAAGTCCTGGTGCATCTCAAAAGGGTAATGGTCCTCATAGGACTTTTGGAGCTCAACTGTCACTATGGCCAATATGATACATGCCACTTTGGTGGCATCTCTCTCATGTGCCTGGTATTCATCGATCTCCTCAGGAGTAGCAGACGACTCATCAAGTTCCTTAAGCTCCTTGTCGAGGACATATTCTTTGTCCTCATACCGAGTGACCATCCTGATGTTCCTGATCCAATCCACAAAGTTGGATCCATCACAGATGACTCTCCCACAAAGGTTCATGAGAGAGAAGGAGCTGGAACGGTTTGAGCCAGAACTTCGGTCTGATGTCGGGCGAGGCGGGGCGCCAGATTTCGGACCGATGACGGGCGGGGCCCAATGTAGCAGGCCGGGCCCAATGTTACGTTATGTGATTATGTGTATGGTATGTGGTTGTTTGGGGAGACTCACTAAGCTTCGTGCTTACAGTTTTCAGTTTTGGTTTCAGGTACTTCCGGTAGCAAGGGGAAGAGCTCGGGATGATTGCAGTGCACACACCATTTGTTTAGCCTTGGATGTTTATACTCTGATATATTTTGACAGATATTATGTTATTTGAGATACATGACTTATGATTTTGATATGATTTTTGATGACTATGGTTTTCTTAATGATTTAAAATGAAATTTTTGTACTGTATTTTTTGGATGTTTCAATTTGGTATCATAGCCTTGGTTTGAGGAATTCTGGCACACTCTCGGGTGTGTCTAAACCCAAACTAAGGACTTGGTATAAAATTTTTAAAGGAAAAACCATTTTTATAAAAAAAAGAATTTTGAAAAGAGAAAAAGGGTGTGGTGCATGCAATCAGCCGAGCTCAAGTAAGTACTCCCAAATTACCCATACAAGTTTATGTTATGATATGTTTATGAGAACTGCATGGTAGATTAGGGCTAAGGATCTAGGAAGGATGCCTTATGTGCCTGTTATATGTCTATGAGCTTTGTGAACTGCATGCTAGTACTGATTAGTCAGTGATATGATGGCCTGATTAGAATATGCTTGATTATGTTTACTCAATGCTCGAATGCTGCTTGCTTTGTGCTTTTAGGAGTTCTAGTTATCTTTAACTAACTAGTAAACGAATATGTTAAGTTACATATTGCGAGGACTAAATAATTTCAGAAGGTTAGGTTTTGATCTATTTTGCAGCTCTTGTTTGAGTCCAACCGTTGTAGGGTAGGACCTCTCATTCGAAGAATTATAAAGTCTTAATGATATGTAATGGTATTCGCGAGCTAGTTAGGGGAAGATAGCAGGGACTTCTTATGCAGCTGATGGCGGAGAGTGGGTTGGTGATTACCCTAGGTCAAGCCTAGGATGAGATTAGCACGAGAACAACAGTAGTAGTAGAAGGGACTTGGTGGAGTCAAGGCAATTCTTGAGGAAAGTACGGATAGATTTGGAAGGTAGTATGGGCCCGTACTACTGAAAGCATAGGATCCGTACTCGAATCAAGGAAGGTTAAGACGAATCCAAGGAACTTGTAGTGTGTGTGTGATCCCTCAAGTTATGATGAGTATTGTTATGGTGTATTTTCAGAATTGGTGACGCTACGCACTAGACCAGTTGGCACTTCAGGAGCCGTTGAGGGATCATGCTCGGGCTCTGGAGTCGGGCAGCTTGATGAGCAGATGAGAGAGTTCATTTCATCTGAGGTCAAGAGCAGTATTTTAGACCAAACTCTTGTAATCTTCGACATGGTCAAGGAGAGCATCTTGGAGATACTTGATGAGAGGTTAGGTGCATTCTGCACCAAGATGGCGGCCATGCTCAGGACCTCATTGCAAGCAGTAGGTAGTTGGCTAATCTCGCCAACGCCTTCCGTATGAGTCGATGTCCCGAGGGGGACAAGGTCCGACTTGCTTCCTGTCTTCTAAGGACAGAGCACGTGACTGGTGGGAGGAGGTCGAACATGCCATTGGTGATGATGCAGCTCTAGATACGATGACTTGGAGTGACTTTTCGGCCAGGTTCAGGGCCGAGTTTGCACCTGTGATAGAGATGCAACAGCTTGCTAGGGAGTTTTAGGATCTCTAGCAGATGACTGAGATGGCGACTGAGATCACAACCATGTTTAGGGAGAGGGCCCTTCTTGTACTGCAGTACGTGGCGAACGAGGAAATGAAAAAGGCCCGATATCATGAGATGTTGCGGAGTGATATCCGCCAGTTTGTGAGCAGATCCAACTGCAAGGCGCTGGAGGATATGATTGCTAGGGTTCAGGAGAGGGAGCTTGATTAGGAGATATAGAAGAAGACGAAACCGGAAGGGGTTCAGTCAGGGAGTGCGGGCAAGAAGCCCAGGCTGTGGCAAGTGCCGCAAGTTGCACGGGGGGGCGTGCAGGGAGGGTAGTTCAGGCTACTTCAAGTGCGGCCGAACTGGTCATGTGAGCAGGGACTGTACTGCTACCACCACTACCACCACAATATCAGATCTGATTTGCTTCCAGTGCAATCATAGGGAACACAAGCGGTCCCAGTGCCTAAATTTATCAACAGCAGGACAGGTGGCGGCACCCGCTCCTGCTACATTGAGGATTACCGACGGCCCTCAAGGCCGGTCGGAGGCACCAGTGGCGAAGAGAAGAGCCTTCCAGTTGACAGCAGAGGAGGTACGTGCAACTCCCGATGTGGTGACTGAAGGGTTTTGAGCATTCTAACACTTATGGTGTACATGCAACCCTAGAAACCTTGGATCTATGTTTGATCTAAGATACATGTAAATAATAAATTTTCCAAGGTTTACTTCCTAACTAGCATGTTATGGGGTACTTGAATCATAAAACACTAGTAGAACTACATACCTTTTAGTAATGATTGATTGCTTAGAGTTTAAGAGCCTAGCACCAATAATGTGGATGCCTCAAATGGAAGTCACAAAACACCACAAACTTTTGAAACCTTTAGAGAGAGTATGAACACTTGTAGAAATCAGCCACCTTTGCTCACACACACACACACACTAGTGCCATTTCAAGTGCCGAGGACTCCTTTATATAGTGTGGTGGATTAGGGTTACATCCATGTAAACCCTAATACCCATGACCTTTCATTTCCATGAGATCCATGGGTTAAAGCTACATGGACTTTCCATGCAAGCCTAGCCCATTCTAAATAAGCAATAGCCCACACTATATAAATACAAGAGTCCATATTTAATTAGTCACCTTTTTTATCACCAAATTAATTCTAAATTAATTCTAGATCAATACAAATTAAATAATATGATTTCATATTAATATATTATAACTTATAATATATTAATAAATCATAACTTATACTATTCTCAAAAGATTATCCATATAAATTGTCCGGGTGAAGTGCAACCCACATGGACCATGTCGGGTCGGGTCAAGTACATATCAAATATAGTTATGGACTTAGACACCTTATCCAACAGTGACGGGTATGTATCTTCTTCTTATCTCTTTATTTATGTTGATTATTACTTATGTTTATGTGTTTCGTTATAGGATCGTTCCTGGTAAACGGTGTGTCAGCTCTGGTATTGTTTTATTCAGGGGCTACCCGATCTTTTGAGTTGCTCGCACTCAACATGCGATTTGTAGGAGCTCCAGGGGAGCTGGACTGGCCACTTGATGTAGAGATAGCAGATGATAGGACCGTTCGGGTTGCGAGGGTTCATCGGGGATGTACACTGCAGTTGTTTGATGAGCAGTTTTCCGTGGATTTAGTCCCCATTCCCCTGCGAGGGAATAAGGTCATCGTGGGGATGGACTGGTTGAGCCCCAATGGGGCAGTGATCGATTGCGAGCAGCAACTAGTATGAGTTCGAACCCCAAGTAGGGGAGGGTTAGTGATTCAGGGCGAGATGCCGCAGGGTGGACCGACTCTACGTTCAGCAGTGAGGGCGAGGCGTTACCTTCAGTAGGGTTGCGCAGGTTATGTCGCCTATGTTATGGATACCCGGGACAAGGTTAAGGCGACCGTGGATGATGTACTGATCGTGCGGGAGTACCCGGACGTGTTCCCGTAGGATTTTCTTGGGATTCCTCCGGAGAGACAGGTAGAGTTTAGGATTGACCTAGTCCCTGGTGCAGCTCCGATAGCCAAGGCACCATATCGGTTGGCTCCTCCCGAGATACAGGAGTTATCTACACAGCTGCAAGAGCTGTTAGACAAAGGATTTATCATGTCGAGCAGTTCGCCATGGGGAGCCCCGGTCCTGTTTGTGAAGAAGAAGGGCGGGTCACATCGGATGTGTATAGATTATCGGGAGCTGAATAAGGTGACAGTGAAGAACTGTTATCCCCTCCTGAGGATTCATGACTTATTTGACCAGCTTCATGGTGCATCTTGGTTTTCCAATATTGATCTGCGATCGGTTTAGCACGAGATGCGAGTCAGGGACGACGACGTGCCGAAGACAGCCTTTCGGACCCGCTATGGTCAGTATGAGTTCGTGGTGATGCAATTTGGGCTCACCAATGCTCCTGCTGTGTTCATGGACCGCATGAACCGCATGTGCAGACTGATGATGGATCGGTCTGTGATAGTCTTCATCAGTGACATCTTGGTTTATTCCAAGACTCGGGAGTAGCATGAGGAGCACCTGAGGGAGGTGCTGGAGACATTGAGGAGGGAGTGACTTTTCGCAAAGTTCTCCAAGTGTGAGTTCTGGTTGCGCGAGGTGCAGTTTCTGGGGCACCTTGTCAACTAGAAGGGTATTCTGGTCGACCCGGCCAAGATAGAGGCCATGATGCAGTGAGAGGTTCCGAGGTCTCCAACTGAGATTCAGAGTTTTCTTGGTCTGGAAGGTTACTATCAGAGATTCATCCAGGATTTCTCCAAGATTGTTGTTCCCTTGACCCGACTGACCAAGAAGTCGGTGACATTCCGCTGGGGGCCTGAACAGCAGCCAACCTTCGAGGCTCTCAGACAGCGGTTATGCGAGGCACCAATTCTGAATTTGTCGGAGGGTGTCGACGATTTTATGGTTTAATGTGATGCCTCGATCACGTTCATGGGTGCAATGCTGATGCAACAGGGTCACGTGATAGCTTACGCTTCAAGGCAGTTGAAGCCTCACGAAGCTAACTATCTGACGCACGATTTGGAGCTGGGGGCTGTGGTTTTCGCCCTCAAGATTTGGCTACATTACCTCTATGGGGTTCGTTGTACCATTTACACGGACCACAAGAGTTAGAGGTGCCTCATGGATCAGCCAAATTTGAACATGAAGCAGCGTTGGTGGTTAGATGTGGTAAAGGATTATGACTATGAGATCCTTTATCACCCAGGAAAGCCAATGTGGTGGATGATGCTCTTAGCCGCAAGGAAGTGGCGGCTCCGATTCGAGATATATGTCTGAGGATGACAGTGATTACCCCGTTGTTGGAGGGGATCGGGGAGGCGCAGGTCGAGGGTATGAAGGAAGAGCACCGGAAGTGTGAGCGGATCGTAGGCCAGGTGGCCGCATTTGATTACGACATTCGTGGATTGTTGACCCTGCATCGGTGGGTCTGGGTTCCTTACTATGGCAGGGTACACCAGGTTCTGATGGATGAGGCTCACAAGTCAAGGTTCTCAATCCATCCTGGGGCGACGAAGATGTATCGGGATCTTTGCCCTAATTATTGGTGGCCCTGCATGAATCAGGACATAGCTTGGTATGTGGAGCGGTGCTTGACTTGCAGGAAAGTCAAGGCTGAACACCAGCGACCTCCTGGAAAGATGCAGCCGTTGGAGATTCCCGTGTGGAAATAGGAAGATATCACTATGAATTTCATCACGAAGCTTCCCAGGACCGTACGTGGAGTAGATTCGATATGGGTCATCGTGGATCGGTTGACCAAGAGTGCTCATTTTATCCCGATCCAGGAGAGTATATCGGCTGAGAAGCTCACCGAGATCTACATACATGAGGTAGTGGCACGACATGGAGTGCCGGTTTCGGTTGTATCAGACCGAGATGTTCGTTTCACTTCCAGATTTTGCAAGCGGTTTCATGACGAGATCGATACTCATCTTCACTTCAGTACTGCTTTCCACCCTCAGAGTGACGAGCAGAGTGAGAGGATGATTTAGACTCTAGAGGACATGTTGCGTGCGTGTGTATTGGATTTTGGAGGCAGTTGGGATACGTACCTTCCGTTAGCGGAATTCTCGTATAAAAACAGCTACCACGCTAGCATAGATTGACCTCCCTTCGAGATGCTCTATGGGAGGAAGTGTAGGACCCCAATCTGTTGGGGCGAGGTCGGTTAGATAGTCATGGGGAGTACCAAAGTGGTACTCAAGACCACTGAGAAGACTCAGCAGGTCCGGAGCAGGCTTCAGATCGCTCAGAGTCAGCAAAAAAGCTATGCCGACAAGCGCCGTTCAGACTTGGAGTTTCGGGTGGGCGACATGGTCCTCCTGAAGGTGTCACCTTGGAAAGGTGTCATTCGATTCACGAAGCGGTGCAAGCTGGGCCGAAGGTACATCGGTTCATTCATGGTTTTGGCTCGGGTGGGCCTTGTTGCTTATCGTTTGGATCTTCCAGCGGAGCTTAGCCAGATCCACATCACTTTTCATGTCTCCCAGCTACGGAAGTGCTTAGTGGATGACTCTGTAGTTGTGCCTTTAGAGGATATACAGGTTGATGACAGCCTGAACTACATCGAGAGACCGGTAGCCATTCTCGACAGGAAGACAAAGGAGATGAGGAACAAGAGGGTAGAGCTGGTGAAGGTGCAGTGGCAGCACCGCAAGGGCTCGGAGTGGACTTGGAAGCCCGAGGAGGAGATGAGGGAGCACTACCCAGAGTTATTTCTAGGCGAAGTGGACTTCGAGGATGAAGTCTGATTCAAGTGGGGGAGAATTGTAACATCCGTCACTTGAGGTATTATTTATTTTAAATACGCATCTTTATTATTGGGTCATGAATTGGATAAGCGGATTATTGAGTTGGACTTTAGCAAAGTGGGTTGTTGTAGTTGGGCTACCCAAAGACGTACGTTGGGCGTAAGCTTGGCGTACGCGGGGCGTAGTACAGCATTGGATTTGGGGGGGGGGGGGGGGGGGGGGCTCATACGCGTACGCGCACCGTACGTGAGCAGACTCAAAACCCTAATTTTTAGGGTTTAAGCCATATAAAAGCAACATTATGTTCCAAACCCTAGCCTCCTTACCAGCCACCTTGATTCAAAAACCCTAGAAACCCTTTCATACTTCATCCTTGTGTGTTTTTGGCGTTGTGAAGCTTACTTTGGTGATTTGGAGCTTGGAAGAAGAAATGAGAAGTTGGAGAAGAAGAACTTGAGTATCTTGAGCTCAAGGATCCGAGATTATCTCACCATTTGGCACTCAGTGGAGGCATAAAGCTTCCAACTTTCCTCATAAATGGTTAGATCTATGTTAATGGAGTTTTGGACCTACTTAGGTCCCAAGAATGGATTTTTATGATTTAACTTCGTTTCTAGGCTTAGAGTTGCCACCCTTAGTACTAAATGTGTCCCTATGATAGTAAAGTTTTGATCTTTAAGGCTCTTTTGTGACCATGCATGAGTTCTAGTCATTTCCATGGAAGTTAGTTGCTATATTCCAAGTTTGAGTTCACTTGGTGGGTTGCAAGCCACCAAGTAATCGACTTTATGAGTTAAGACATGTTAATGGACTCAGATCTGTAATTTGGACTTAATGTCTTAAGGGATTAAGCAGTTTTGAAGAATATGGCTTAACAGGGTAGTACGTTGGGCTTACAAGCCAGTACGCGCAGCCTACAAGCCATGCAAGTTGTACGCTTAGCGTACAGAGGAGTACGCTCAACGTACTCTCGGGATTTTGGGCTTCACGTCTTTTGGGCCTCAGATTGGGCCAAATCTTTAGACTTATCAGCTATTGTGCCTTAATAGGCCATCAAAAGTCAGTTAATGGGCCAAGGACATGTTTAGGCTTTGGGGAAGGCCCATTTGAGGAGTTGGGCCAAATTTAGAAAATTTGGCCATTAGTGGGCCTTTAGTGGGCTTGGAGGAATTAGATGGAATTGGGCCTAGGTTATGGTCCAAATTAGACCAAGGGGTAAAATGGTTATTTTACCCTAAGAAGGGTTATGGATTTTGACTAAGTGTTTTTGTAATGATAGTCGGGGAGTCGTTGGAGCAGCCACTAGAGATTCCTTACTATGAGATTCAACACTTAGCTTTATGAGGTGAGTTTCCTCCTAGGAACGGGTCTAAGGCACCAATGTCGGGCAGTGCCCGATGTAGGTTTATGTGTTTATATGCTTCCAGACTTCGGTCCGATGCTGGGGAAAGCCCGAGGAATGTTTGTATGCTTAATGTCTTCGTGATTCTTGCATGTGCTTGTTATATATTCCGGACTTCGGTCCGATGTCGGGGAAAGCCTGAGGAATGTTTATATGTCATGTTATATGTTTCCGGATTTCGGTCCGATGCCGGGTGGGGTCCCGAGGAATGTTTACATGTTTATGTTATGTGCTTATTATGTATATTGTTGATATGTTGATATGTTGATATGTATACCGAGCTTTGCTCGATGTCGAGCGGGGCCCGATGCCGAACTTCGGTCTGATGTCGGGCGGGGCCCAATTTAGCGGGCAAGGCCCAATGTTATGTTATGTGATTATGTGTATAGTATGTGGTAGTTTGGGGAGACTCACTAAGCTTCGTGCTTACAGTTTTCAGTTTTGGTTTCAGGTACTTCCGGTAGCAAGGGGAAGAGCTCGGGATGATTGCAGTGCACGCATCATTTGTTTAGCCTGGGTTGTTTATACTCTGATATATTTTGACAGATATTATGTTATTTAAGATACACGAATTATGATTTTGATATAATGTTTGATGACTATGGTTTTCTTAATGATTTAAAATTAAATTTTTGGACTGTATTTTTGGGATGTTCCAGTATCAATCCCCCACATCCAATGTTGCACTACGCCCCGCATATGTCTTCAGTCGGCCCAACTATATAACGACCCACTCACTAAGGCCCAACTCAGAAATCCAATATTACTCTCATACTCCAACAATTAATTTTAAGGAAATTAAATAATTATCATTACCTCAAGTCACGGGTGTTACAGAAACCGTGTTGGGGATGAATCGATTGCTGACGACAAGTTGGGGAGCCGGCAAGTGGCCGGCGACAGGTGACCGACGATGGGTGGAGGAGGCCGCAGGCGGATGAGCGACAATGAAGCGACGAGAGTAGAGCCCTAGTTTGACTATTCGATTTTTTTTGTTCGGCGTCCTCGTTCCGGGGTAATAAAAAGAAATGTGCTTTCTAAAATAATAATAATAATAATAATAATAATAATAATAATAGTTTACAATTTAAAGTAATACTATTTTGGTAAATATTTTGAAAGGTATGCTAGTTTGGTAAATAGTTTTTCAAATAATCTTATTATAGTTAAAAACTTCAGATTGTCTCTACCTAATCTTTGTCTTTTCCTGTTACAACATCAGTGGTGATGCCCTTTTGCAATAAACATAACCCCTCCTTCCAATGTTCAGCATTAACAATTAATTTGGGGGAGCCGAAAGTATTATAAACTAAAATTACCGTTTTTACACACAACCAATTTTTTTTTTCAGTAAATAAACACCAAAAATACCTAGAAAAAAGAATTACAACTCAGCCTGATGACCTTTAAGGTTTTTAAATTCATCAATTACTGACTTCGAATCGATATTTTTAGCAATTTCTTTTTCTATGTAAACCACCAAGTTGATTGTGAGAAAGTCATCTAACATCTTATTGCGAAGACGATTCTTGAATATTTTCATTGCTAAAAATCCCCTCTTTTTTGTTGCGGTAGAAACTGGAAGTGTCAAGATTAACCAAACCACTCTATTTAGAAAATAATATGTCTCACGTTTCTAAGTTTCCACAAGAACCTTGCATAAGTCAGCAATAGTTGATACACCACTTAGCCTGAGATTCTTTGTCATATCAATATTAAAAATGTCCAATTGACATCGTAATTGAATTCTCTCTTGCTCCATAAAATCTCCGGGATAATACTTCTCAACAAGAAGACAAATTTGATCAATGTTGATCGCTTTATGGTGTTCTTTTAAGGCTAAAGTAGAACTAAGACTTAGCAACTCCATCGTCTGATCATTGAATCTAATATTCAACTCATGTAACTGTTTGTCCAATGTGGATGTAAACAAATCTACTCGATAAAAATGTTCAAAAGTAACATCATTATCTTTATTTCGAGGCCAGTATCGAATAGAAGTATATGGAGCTTTCATATCCAACATATCTATTTGATGTTTCTCATAAAAAAAACTTTACGTGTTCAAGTAAAAAATCTCATACCTTGTTTCTGAAATTATTTAGACCCTCCTTTGTTGCTGAATTAGACAAGGCTCATCACTCATCAGCTTATTCTAGACAAACATTAGCAAAAGTCTGCAACAATTCATTTAACAGTGTGTGAAATCCTAATTAGTTGATTCCCAAATCACAACAAAAAATGGAAGTGCAATGCTAATAATTGATAGTTTTCATTGCCAAGTATAATGTCATCTAAAATATGCAACAATTCATTTAACAGTGTATGAAATACTAACTAGTTGATTCCCAAATCACAAAAACAAAGCAAATGGATGAACAATTGATGTGTGTGAAATGCACTAGTTTTAATACTACTAATTAGACACAAAATAAACACACGAAAGGCAGTGTACCTATCGATTAGTAATATAGTTCAAGCAAGTAGGGTATCGAACACAAGGAACGGTAAACAATTAAAATAAATGCTAATATTATCTAAATAAAACAAGTAATAGAAAGGGGGTATTTCTCTAGTTTTGCAAGACTAGAAACTTAAGTACTTAACTAATACTCAACTAAGCAAACGAAAATCAACTAAATTCAATAATGGAAAAGACTTCTGTTTAGGTTTTGAATCATTTATTCCTATGGTTGATTTTATGACAAGTGCAATGGATTAATTAGCATTGGT
The DNA here is from genome assembly GCF_052849685.1 of Lactuca virosa. Classification (NCBI taxonomy): domain Eukaryota; kingdom Viridiplantae; phylum Streptophyta; class Magnoliopsida; order Asterales; family Asteraceae; genus Lactuca; species Lactuca virosa. The sequence continues at coordinate 142,547,051 of NC_136432.1, forward strand.
TACCGATAAGTGTGATTACGTTCACGTTCGCTATTACTAATCCTTAGAAAACAAATCAATTTAAGCAGTGATCAAGTGATTAAACTAATAGATTTTCTAGTTTATTGGTTCGGGTTAAGTAAGACTTGTAGTAGCTAATCAAATTGCTAATTCAATTAACCTCTTGTTGATGGTTCGTCACACAAGCTCACACATTAATTTACCTATTTTCTAATTAACCCTAGTTTCACGTTCGCTATTCCTAGGCATATAACAATGTTTTCACATAAATCATATGAGATTAGTAACTAAGAGATGTTCATGCAACTTAATATGCTGGTTAATTAACAAAAAATAGTTGTAATTAACACATAAGGTTCTTTAACAAGCTTAACAAAACAAAATTACCAAATTAAATTAATCTAATCATAAAATCAAACCATATTCATAAAGTTATCTATCCTAAACAGAAGTTATGAGTTTTTAGCTCATAATTAAAGCAAAAAACAACTCAAAAACGAAATCAATTGATGCAAACATAGTTTAAACAAAAGATTAAGTAAAGAGTACACTTGAATTGCCTTGATCTCCCCAAAATCGAATGCTTAGACTTGATCTTCAAGTTCCAGAGCTCCATCAACAACTTGAATCGCAAATTAACCTTCAAGGGTTCCAGACAGAACTTCCAAATTCGTGAATTAAAGCCCTTTATATAGTTTCTGAAAACAGGGGCTACTCGTCGAGTCCATAGACCGACTCGGCGAGTCCCCCACTTGAAATCTATATGCGGCAATGAATCTTATTTGTTCGCGAATCTTCGAACCTACTCATCGAGTAGGCACCCAACTCACTGAGTGCTTCAGGGTTTTTTCTCTTTCTTTCTTCTTTCTTCAATTCCCGAGCTTCCTATCGCTTTTTCTGCTTCCTTTTGCTTCCGAGCTCATCATTTAGGCTACAAATACATTTTAAACATATTTAAGTACCTTTTGTTCATAATTTGCAATTAAATAGCCAAAAAGTATTAAGATTTAACACAAAATATATAACTAATTATGCACATATCAAAATACCCCACACTTGACTTTTGCTTACCCCCAAGCAAAACTGAATTTTAACATACTAGCAACACATAAAATAATTCCAATCAAACCCAGCCATTATGCCAAGACCACAACGCATGCATTTGTGTATAAAATTTTTCCTAAGGACCCCCCCCCCCCTAATTCTAAATACTCACAATCCTCATAAACACTCGCCCACTTCTTTTGAACAACACTCATTTTATGCATCCCTCCGAATCCATCCGCATAATACTTCCTAACCTCAAGGTATTTTTGGTCAAGCAACCCAAGCATACATAATCTAGAAAATTACAACTTTTTGATACCACAATGGAGCTCTTTGGAATTCTTCACTTCTTTGATAATTTGATCTTGATTTCTTTGAATTAACCACCTTCTTTGTTTGATTTTGGTATCTTCAAATTTTGAATTTCTTTCGAATTTTGATCTTTTGATCTTCACTTTGATTGCTCCAAAATTCTTTAACTTTTTCTTGTAATTCTCTCTCTCTCTTTTTTAACATGTATCTCACTTTTTTTTCACTCAATACCTACATGCTTAAGCAAGGGCGCTCGACTTCAACCTTTATTGGTTAAAGTATTAGTTTTCCTGGATACATTTCAAGTACACGATGCTAAACATATTGCGTCCCTCAAACTAAGCGAGGTTGTGTTTTTGTCCCATTATTTCACTAGAATAAGGGAGGGCACAAATGCATTATAACGTATATAGGCTCAACTAAGCATTTGGGTTCTTCATAAAATCATCAAACATAATACTAGCATGATTCCTAATTGCTTTTACCAAAATTTTCTAAATTAGCCCTAGCAATTTTTATTCAAAAATTTCAAAATTAACTAAAATTTTCAAGATTTTCGAAATTTAACTAAAATTTCAACTAATGTAACCAACTAATGTAACGAACCCCCTACCCCACACATAATTTATGCAATGTCCCCATTGCATATTATGCATGATAAAGAATACATTGGAACAAACTCCCCTGGGATAGTAGTTCGAAGTTGATATTTCGTCTTTAAGCTCTATCTTCAAATGACTTTAGACATAGGAACAGCTCATCCATGTCTTGGGTGTCAAAATCTCGTGTGGTACAGCTCCAATTATAAGGGAAAAACTCTTGGAAATGCTCGGCAGATGATCTCCAAAGAAAAGAACCAATGCCCGTATCAAATGTGGTCAAATTGTGAACTTGAAAATAGAATTAACGAGTGACTCGTCGAGTAGATATGCTAACTCACCGAGTTGTAGCGTGACTGGCAGAAAAGTCGTGAAATTTCACATGGACTCGTCGAGTCCATAAGATGCACTCGGCAAGTAGACCGCTGTGTGGAAAAAATTTGTATTCTGCCCAGGTCCGTTTCTGATGTATGGGGGCAATATAAACTAATACTTTCCATCATTTTTCTTCAGTAAATAAATACTCTATAACTCTTCTATCAATCGTACTCATAACTTGACTCAAAACTTTGTTTTCTCTCTTGCCTAGACTCTACTTCTTGCTTGGTTAGCCTTGACTCTATACCCTCACATGCAATCCTAAGCCTCAAACTGAAAAGATCAAAGCAAACACAAGTGATAGAAAACAAAAACATCCTAAATAATCCTAGCTACCATAAGTTCAAAATAAAACAATCAAAAAAAACAAAAATAAAAATTATCTTTAACCGAGCATATCAAAATAAGATTAAATCAAGCAAAACGAAAAATAAAAAGAAAACAAACTCTAGATATCGGGTTGACTCCCGAAAGCGCTTCTTTTTGTGCGAGTCTTGAGCTGGACTCCCAACTTAATAAACTTCCAATAAACTCAATGCCAATCCATCCGTTGCATTGTATATTTTCTTTGGACCAATTTGTAAAATTTGACTCTTTGCTTCAAAAATTGGTCAAACGAGCTTGAATTCATAAAACCCAAGAATCTTGACAAGGGTTGGAACCGGTCGGGTACTAATCAGAAATGGATCGCGCTTCAGAACTTTCTCCAAAGTTGGAATCATCACCCCATGCTTCGAAACACAAACCGGAAGAACAGGGGGGCACGTCGTGGTAATGGTCAAACCACAGCTTGGTCCCTGCAACTCAACTTGTTCTTGTACTTCGTCTACCCTTCTGCCAGCAATCTTTCCAGCTCCTCCAAGTCTCTTTCTGGATTAAATTCTTCATCTTGTAAATCTAGCTTTTGTAATTCAGATTGCTCTATTTATTAGGCAAGATGTTATCTAACCATCATCCAAATTTCTTCAAATCTTCATCTGAGTCATACTCTTCATCTTCTTGCTCAATTTCCTGTACTACTTCCTCAAGAAAAGCATCAAAAGCATCGGGATTTGGAAAATACATAATAAATAAAAATAAAAATTAAACTATATAAAAAAATAATCAACAAATAAAATAAAAAATGATAACAATTGGCAAATAAAATTAACTATTTAGAACCGTTCCCCGGCAACGGCGCCAAAAACTTGATGTGTGTGAAATGCATTAGTTTTAATCCTACTAACTTAGACACAAAATAAACACACGAAAGGCAGTGTACCTATCGATTAGTAATATAGTTCAAGCAAGTAGGGTATCGAGCACAGTGAACGGTAAACAATTAAAATAAATGCTAATATTATCTATATAAAACAAGTAATAGAAAGGGGGTTTTCTCTAGTTTTGAAAGACTAGAAACTTAAGTACTTAACTAATACTCAACTAAGCAACTAACAGCTAAGCAAACAAAAATCAACTAAATTCAATAATGGAAAAGACTTATGTTTAGGTTTTGAATCATTTATTCCTATGGTTGATTTTATGACAAGTGCAATGGATTAATTAGCATTGGCTACCAATTAATGTGATTAGGTTCACGTTCGCTATTACTAATCCTTAGAAAACAAATCAATTTAAGTAGTGATCAAGTGATTAAACTAATAGATTTTCTAGTTTATTGGTTCGGGTTAAGTAAGACTTGTAGTAGCTAATCAAATTGCTAATTCAATTAACCTCTTGTTGATGGTTCGTCACACAAGCTCACACATTAATTTACCTATTTTCTAATTAACCCTAGTTTCACGTTCGCTATTCCTAGGCATATAACAATGTTTTCACACAAATCGTATGAGATTAGCAATTAAGAGATGTTCATGCAACTTAATTTGCTGGTTAATTAACAGAAAATAGTTGTAATTAACACATAAGGTTCTTTAACAAGATTAACAAAACAAAATTACCAAATTAAATTAATCTAATCATAAAATCAAACCATATTCATAAAGTCATTTATCCTAAACAGAAGTTATGAGTTTTTAGCTCATAATTAAAGCAGAAAACAACTCAAAAACGAAATCAATTGATGCAAACATAGTTTAAACAAAAGATTAAGTAAAGAGTACACTTGAATTGCCTTGATCTCCCCCAAAATCGAATGCTTATACTTGATCTTCAAGTTCCAGAGCTCCAGCAGCAACTTGAATCGCAAATTAACCTTCAAGGGTTCCAGACAGAAGTTCCAAATTCGTGAATTAAAGCCCTTTATATAGTTTCTGAAAACAGGGGCTACTCGTCGAGTCCATAGACCGACTCGACAAGTCCCCCACTTGAAATCTGTATGCGGCAAGGAATCTTATTTGTTCGCGAATCTTCGAACCTACTCATCGAGTAGGCACCCAACTCGCCGAGTTCTTCAGGGTTTTTTTCTTTCTTTCTTCTTTCTTCAATTCCCGAGCTTCCTATCGCTTTTTCTGCTTCCTTTTGCTTCCGAGCTCATCTTTTAGGCTACAAATACATTTTAAACATATTTAAGTACCTTTTGTTCATAATTTGCAATAAAATAGCCAAAAAGTATTAAGATTTAACACAAAATATATAAGTAATTATGCACATATCAACAATTCATTCAATAAAAATCAAATGTTTGAGAATTGAGATTCATGAATCCTAATACCACTATTCCAGCGGAGAATAGAAAAGGGAGAGAACTGGAGAACAGGAGTGTAACATCCCAAAAATACAACCCAAAAATTTTCGTTTGAAAACTTTTACTGAACCATAATATCAAATATTAAAAGATAAATCCATGGATCATGCGTCTCAAAATGTCGTAATAAATTTATCAAATCAACTGGTGTCAAAACATATCAAAATATCCGAATAAAACTCCCAGGATAAACTGAAGCTGTGGTGTGTGCCATGCCATCATCCCGAGCTCTTCCCCTTACTAGCGGAAGTACCTGAAACCAAAAACTGAAACTATAAGCACAAAGCTTAGTGAGCTCCCCCAAACTACCACATACCATACAATAACATAAAAAGCAACTATAGGGCCTTGCCCACTGCATTGGACCGAAGTCCGGAAACAGCATCGGACCGAAGTCCGGAACTAACCAGGTCCTTGCCCTCTGCATCAGACCGTAGCCCGGAAACTGCATCGGACCGAAGTCCGGAACTAACCAGGGCCTTGCCCTCTGCATCAGACCGTAGTCCGGAAACTGCATCGGACCATAGTCTAGAACTAACCAGGGCCTTGCCCTCTGCATCGGACCGAAGTCCAGAACTGACTGAACATAGCATAGCATAATCATAACTACTAGCATAAACACAAATAATGTATACTGCATCCGACCGAAATCCGGAACACATAACACGAAGACATGCTTGAATCACAAAGACATCAAGCACACTGAACTACTGCATCGGACCGAAGTCCGGAACTACTGCTAACTTAAACGGGCTAGCATTGTGGCCGTAGACCCATTCCTACTGGAAGGAAACTCACCTCGTAACGCTGGCTGCTGAGATGCTAAATCTGAAACTGGCTGACTGCTGCTCCGGAACTCCCCGGCTACAATCCCATAAACACTAAATCAGATACTGATAACTGTTTTCAGGGTAAAATGACTATTTACCCCTGGTCAAAGTCAACTTCCTGGTTGACTCTACTCGCCGAGTTCCCGGACTCACACTTATCTAACTCGCGACTGGACTCGCCGAGTCGGGACGTAGACTCGCCGAGTCCCTCTACTTCCAGATCCTTGTTCTAACTCACTGAGTCCTCTTCCACTCACTGATTTTACTTGCAACTCTAAAATCAGAGAAATTAGGAGTTTGCGCTCCGACTCGCCGAGTCCAAGAACAACTCGTCGAGTCCTAAGCATGTCCTCACTAAACAGTTGATTCTAATCTATTCCAGTGCATCCAATTCATAGATCTGAGCTTCTAGGGCCGATATAACACGTAAAGTTGCCAACTTTACGTACATGCATAGAGGTATGAAGCTAAAACGCCAAAATAAGCTAGAAATGGGAGCCTAGGGTTTGGAACAAGGCCTTGCTTTGCATAAAGGTAGCTACTTTGAGCTCCTGGGGCTCAATGATGTCCAGATATATAGCCCACTACCCTAAGGGAGCTCCAATCTCGAGTTTGGACCTTGAAATGTCCCAAAAATGGCAAAACAAGCATATATGAAGATCTACTAGGAAAATGAACAAGGTAGAGGCTTTATTACCAGATGAAGTAGCAAATGGAAACTAGCTTCTGGATCTCCTTCTTCTCCTTTGCACCTTCTCTCTTTCCTTCTCTTCTACACTTCCAAGAATACACCAAATCACTCAAAATCAAGAAGGAATCACTCAAACTCACCAATGGAGGCTAGGGTTTTGAGGGGGAAACGCTCTAAGGGTGCTGGATGCTGGGATGGGGGCTATAAGGACGTTTAAATAGGGTACAAACCCTAAGGATTAGGGTTTCATCCAGACTGGCCTACTCGTCGAGTCCAGGCGCGGACTCGCCGAGTAGATCACTTAAAACCCACGTCCAATCTGGCATCTACTCGACGTGTTAGTGTGAGATCCCCAAAATCACGGCCAGAAAAGACCGGTTTCATTTATGCTTTTAAAATAATTTCAGAGTAATCCATTGATTAAAAAGGGTTGCGGAATTTGTTCCCAAAACAAAACATGATAAAATAGAATTTATCAAAGCATTTCATCAAGAGATGCATTTTCATTATATAACAATATTCGGGATGTCATGTTCCGATAAACAGACCAAAAGCATAAACAACACAGTATAGACCTTACAACAGTTACATATAACAACAGGTCTAAAATCAAAACATCTTGATTAAGTCATCCAACTTATGCTCTCGCGCCACTACCTGTAATATAAACAAAACTGAGTGGGTCAGGCTTGGGAGCCTGGTGAGCATATAGGGTTTTCAACCCACAATAAATAATTATATTTAATTTCACCAACCAACAATAACCCGATTACCCATTCTCGTTATCCTCACTTTACGTCCCTAAAACAACATCTATCTCAAGGGACCTAATCTAGGATTTTTCATCGAGACGGACATTACTGCAAGGGGTTTCCTCAACAATAGATGTCCTAAAGGCAACCATGAGGGGATAGAGTACACCGGTGAACACATGGTTCACAACACCTACAGGTTATGAGCCTACTAGCGTTCCACTGGACTGTCTAGAAAGAGTCTGTGGTCGTCATCCATACTCCGCTAGATGACTAGATCAACAACAACATCAAGGCCTCTCATCTGTTTATCACACATCAACTATCTACCCATGTTCTACCCAACATATTAGTAGATAAAAATATATATATTTATACATAGTTTAAAACCTGTATAGCATGTTCATTCAATACATATTCCACATAACAGATGAGGCACACACACATAACACGTATTTCATAGAGAAGAAAGCATATCTATGAGATAGAAGAAAGTGAATATACATTCACACATATAACAACAAAATATACACATAACACGTATTTCATATAAAATACTTCATAATTATGCGTTAGAAGAAAGTAACTACACACTCACTTGATCAGAAGATGATCAGACAGCACTACGGCTTGTAGAAGTAGTATTCTTCGGTAGATCTGGAAGATCTTCACAAAAATTGGCTTCTCGCTGGCAGAGCTTCGGCTCGGGAATTGCACTTCTCGGGATCTTCGAGGCTTCGGGACTCGCTTCGGGTCTCGGGATGATACCGGGGCTTCGAGGGGTTAAAATAGGGATTAGATAGAGTATCGGGAGTGGGAGAGTAAGGGATGAGCAACCAAACCCGGCTGACCCTCGATTTCTATTTATAGGGTGAATTTTCTGAGTTCACCTCGTGAGTTTCTAATATTCACCTCGTGAACTGGCTCACCTCGTGAGTTTCTAATATTCACCTCGTGAGCTCGATACGTCATTGCGTTCGTCACGGCCACTTGCCCTGGAAGACGTCCATCATCTGTTCACCTCGTGAGTCACTAATGCTCACCTCGTGAACTGGCTCACCTCGTGAGCTCTGACACAACCTTGGGGTTCACGCCCCGAACTTCAGAAATTCATAACTTTCGCATACGAGCTCCGTTTTCGACGTTCTTTATATCCACACGTAGGTGAGATTATGCTCTACAACTCTGGTTTAGACTCCGTCGGCTAATTTTGATTTTATTTTTATTATATTTTTATTATATTATTTTTAGTAGGCAGGGACAGGAAAACTCCGTTAGAAATTCATAACTTCTTCATCCGACGTCCGTTTTCGTCTGTCTTTTTACCGTTGGACTACTATCGACGAGATCTTTGATTCTCGTTTAGATTGTTTCGGCTAAAAACCGCTCGATCTCAAATCGAGTATTCGGGCTGCACACTGCTAAGTCGAAACTTCGGAAAATCATAACTTCCTCATACGAAGTCAGATTTGGGCGTTCTTTTTATGCACGCTCTCGGTTTAACGAACTCTACAACTTCCGTTTAGATCACTAAGGCTAGATATCGCTCTATCTAAAATTCATATTTTACGTCATTCAGCGTCGTGCCGGTCCTGTCGCGAAACTTCGATAGGTCATAACTTCTTCGTTACAACTCGGATTTCGGCATTCTTTATATATTCGGAAACCTCGTTTCAACTACTACAACATTATCCATAGATATCGGCTTTATCTAACATTTCATTTTGACGCTTATTTTCATACTTAATTCAATTAAGACACACAATTAAGCACAAAACACACAATACTCAAATAATACACTTCTATTATTTCAAAATGAGTTACAAAGGTTAACCTAGACTACTATATCAACATTAATGACAAGCCCAGAAACACAGGCGTTACAATTCTCTCCACCTTAGGATGATTCCGTCACCGGAATCACACACCAACAAACAAATGCGGATAGCGACCCATCATGTCACTCTCCGTCTCCCAGGTGAGATTCCGCCCATTCGTGTGTTTCCATCGGACAAGCACTAACTCGACCATCTTGCGTCGCAACTTCTTAGTCTTTCGGTCAATGATTGCCTCTGGTTCTTCAATCAACCTTTTGTTCTCATCGATTCTCAACTCCGAAAGTGGAATCATGTCGGGAACTTCTCCCGTGAACTTCCTCAAATAACACACATGGAAAGTGTTATGAATTCCATTCAATTCTTCTGGTAGTTCGAGCTTGTAAGCTTGGTTCCCAATCCTCTGAAGAACTTTAAACGGTCCAATAAACCTTGGACTTAATTTTCCCCTTTTACCAAATCTTATAAGTCCCGTCCACGGCGAGACTTTAAGCAAAACCGAATCTCCAACTTCAAAAGTCATCAGTCTTCGCTTGTTGTCAGCATAGCTCTTTTGACGATCCTGAGCTGCTAACATTCTTTCTCTGATTATTTTCAGCTCTTCAGCGGTTTGATGAACCATCTCCGGTCCCATAAACTGCTTTTCCCCAGCCTCAAGCCAACAAGACGGCGTACGACACTTCTGTCCGTACAAAGCTTGATAAGGTGCCATCTTTATGCTCGAGTGGAAACTATTATTGTAAGAAAATTCTACCAAAGGCAAATGTTCATCCCAGTTGCCTTGGAATTCCAGGGTACATGCTCTCAACATATCTTCAAGTGTTTGTATTGTTCGTTCGCTCTGACCATCAGTCTGTGGATGGTAAGCTGTACTTAAACACAACTTGGTACCCAATTCCTCTTGTAGACTTCTCCAAAAACGAGAGGTGAAACGGCTGTCACGATCTGACACAATCGTTAACGGAACACCGTGAAGCCTCACAATTTCCTTCACGTAAGAATTCGCAAGCTTATCCATAGACCATTTCTCATTGGCTGCTATAAAATGTGCACTCTTAGTGAAGCGATCAACGACCACCCAAATCATGTCGTGACCATTCTTTGTCCTGGGCAGTTTAGTGACAAAATCCATAGCAATGTCTTCCCATTTACCCATCGGCACAGGTAAAGGTTCTAAACTCCCGTATGGTTTCTGATGTTGTGCCTTGACTCTCGCACAGGTCACACACTCCGCCACATACTTTGCAATATCAAGCTTCATCGTCGGCCACCAGTAATAGGGTTTTAGGTCCCTATACATTTTAGTGCTGCCGGGATGAATCGAGTACATGGTTTTGTGAGCTTCTTCCATCAGAAGATCTCTTATTCCTCCGGACTTAGGCACCCAAATACGATCTTGGAATACCTTCAGTCCATGACCGTTTGTACCAAACACCAACGTTTTGCCCAAACGTTCCTCCTTCCGGTCATTCTTTTCAGAAGCTTCCTCTTGAGCTTTCTTTATACTCTCCACAATTGTCGAGACAACTTCTATTCTCAACGCTCTTGGCCTTTTTCTTTCAAGATTGACTTTCCGACTGAGAGCATCAGCAACAACATTTGCTTTACCAGGGTGGTAAAGTATCTCACAGTCGTAGTCCTTGAGTAGTTCTAGCCAGCGTCGTTGCCTCATATTCAATTCTTTCTGATTAAAGAGATATTGGAGACTCTTATGATCAGTGAAAAGTTTGCACTTCGTGCCATAGAGGTAATGCCTCCATATTTTCAGAGCGAAAACTACCGCTGCCAACTCCAAATCATGAGTGAGGTAGTTCTTTTCATGCTCTTTCAGCTGTCGAGATGCATACGCGATCACCTTATCTCTTTGGGTCAAAACACAACCCAATCCAACTCCAGACGCATCGTTATAAACAGCGAATTCTTCAACTCCATCGGGTAGAGAAAGAATCGGTGCTTCACACAGCTTCTTCTTTAGCAACTCGAATGCTTCTTTGTGCTTATCACTCCAACCATAAGTAGCTCCTTTGTGAGTCAAAGCTGTTAATTAAGTAGTGATCGAAGAAAAGCCTTGGATAAACCTTCGGTAATATCCGGCTAATCCTAAAAAGCTTCGAATCTCCGTGGGACTTTTCAGTTGTTCTCACTTCATTACAGCTTCAATCTTTGTTGGATCAACCATTATCCCTTCTTGGTTGACCACGTGACCCAAGAATTGGACTTCTCGAATCCAAAAATCACATTTGGAGAACTTAGCATACAGCTTCTCCTTCTTCTTCTTAGGATAAGTACTTTCCTTTATCTATTGTAATAGATCAATGGGTCATGTTCTAATGACCTTTCATCGGATGATGCAACGCCTAGACTCAAGTCTCTTTGATGCAAATTCCAGAATGGAATATACCTTCCTTCATATTCTAATGTGATATAATCACATTTTTACATGTAGCATTTCTAGTTACAAGCTTCCTTAACAACGAGCGCGATGCCATCGATCGCGTTGATTTCAATCTTCTGACTTGATTCAGATGCTACCTCGAACTTGGTTCTATGAACCACGTAACAAACTCATCGTAGTCGAACTCAATTTGATATGACCGCTAGGGTTAGAATATCAATCATCTTTTTAGTCACTACCGAAACAATGGTAACGACATACTTGAATAAAATGAGACCAATCACTAGCTTCTTGTTAACCTTGTGACTTTCCCTGATCCAAGCGTGAGTCATGTGCTTCCAGTAGTATAGATCTCTACTACTATTCACACCTACTCATACTCGTCCCAAGTATTGTCCCGCAGTCCCCAAGTCCTAAAATCACAAAACAGTTTAACACATACGAATGTGTCCAATTAATCATAAAAATTCTCCTAGACTCTACTAGGACTTCTTCCATGCGTATCTTCAATCATCAATTCTACTTCAACTCGGTTGGTGATGGAAATTCCATACGATGGGACAACTTCAAGAATTACACCAATCGTTCCACCATCCTGCCAATCGAAGGTGTACCTCAGACGTACCGTACTCCCCTAAACGTTCCGTTATTTTATCAGACATATTCTAAAGGCAAGATACCACTCTTAAGATATCTTCCGATAGGTGTCATTCACTCTCATAAGCCTTTCATTTTCTCCATTTACTCAATTCTCTACGAGTCTTCACCATAACGTTTTGTACACCAACCAGCCGTTCGGTGTACCGGGCGAGAATTTAAGATAGGAAGCTTTATTTACGATAAACGTCTAAATCTCCTTATCACTCCGAAACGTTTACATGCTAATTCTAATTCCGTAGTCGCACGCTTAGAATTCTAAACACATAAGGTTTCCAGATCCGGTCGGCCACAGACCATAGATCCGAACAAATAATATCATATATGGCAAACATATAGCATTTAGCACATAAAAGCATTTTAGGCATCTTTCCTAAAATAAACTAGTGCTCGCATCTCAAAATCATCGCTTAGCATTCTAAGTTTAAGTCTAGAAATCCTACAAATTCCTAGTTCGCTTAAACTAATGCTCTGATACCAACTGTGACATCCCCAAAATCACGGCCATAAAAGACCGGTTTCATTTATGCTTTTAAAATAATTTCAGAGTAATCCATTGATTAAAAAGGGTTGCGGAATTTGTTCCCAAAACAAAACATGATAAAATAGAATTTATCAAAGCATTTCATCAAGAGATGCATTTTCATTATATAACAATATTCGGGATGTCATGTTCCGATAAACAGACCAAAAGCATAAACAACACAGTATAGACCTTACAACAGTTACATATAACAACAGGTCTAAAATCAAAACATCTTGATTAAGTCATCCAAATTATGCTCTCGCACCACTACCTGTAATATAAACAAAACTGAGTGGGTCAGGCTTGGGAGCCTGGTGAGCATATAGGGTTTTCAACCCACAATAAATAATTATATTTAATTTCACCAACCAACAATAACCCGATTACCCATTCTCGTTATCCTCACTTTACGTCCCTAAAACAACATCTATCTCAAGGGACCTAATCTAGGATTTTTCATCGAGACGGACATTACTGCAAGGGGTTTCCTCAACAATAGATGTCCTAAAGGCAACCATGAGGGGGATAGAGTACACCGGTGAACACATCGTTCACAACACCTACAGGTTATGAGCCTACTAGCATTCCACTGGACTGTCTAGAAAGAGTCTGTGGTCGTCATCCATACTCCGCTAGATGACTAGATCAACAACAACATCAAGGCCTCTCATCTGTTTATCACACATCAACTATCTACCCATGTTCTACCCAACATATTAGTAGATAAAAATATATATTTTTATACATAGTTTAAAACCTGTATAGCATGTTCATTCAATACATATTCCACATAACAGATGAGGCACACACACATAACACGTATTTCATAGAGAATAAAGCATATCTATGAGATAGAAGAAAGTGAATATACATTCACACATATAACAACAAAATATACACATAACACGTATTTCATATAAAATACTTCATAATTATGCGTTAGAAGATAGTAACTACACACTCACTTGATCAGAAGATGATCGGACAGCACTACGGCTTCTAGAAGTAGTATTCTTCGGTAGATCTGGAAGATCTTCACAAAAATTGGCTTCTCGCTGGCAGAGCTTCCGCTCGGGAATTGCACTTCTCGGGATCTTCAAGGCTTCGGGACTCGCTTCGGGTCTCGGGATGATAACGGGGCTTCGGGGGGTTAAAATAGGGCTTAGAGAGAGTATCGGGAGTGGGAGAGTAAGGGATGAGCAACCAAACCCGGCTGACCCTCGATTTCTATTTATAGGGTGAATTTTTTGAGTTCACCTCGTGAGTTTCTAATATTCACCTCGTGAACTGGCTCACCTCGTGAGTTTCTAATATTCACCTCGTGAGCTCGATACGTCATTGCGTTCGTCACGGCCACTTGCCCTGGAAGACGTCCATCATCTGTTCACCTCGTGAGTCACTAATGCTCACCTCGTGAACTGGCTCACCTCGTGAGCCACATATGCTCACCTCGTGAGCTCTGACACAGCCTTGGGGTTCACGCCCCGAACTTCATAAATTCATAACTTTCGCATACGAGCTCCGTTTTCGACGTTCTTTATATCCACGCGTAGGTGAGATTATGCTCTACAACTCTGGTTTAGACTCCGTCGGCTAATTTTGATTTTATTTTTATTATATTTTTATTATATTATTTTTAGTAGGCCGGGACAGAAAAACTCCATTAGAAATTCATAACTTCTTCATCCGACGTCCGTTTTCGTCTGTCTTTTTACCGTTGGACTACTATCGACGAGATCTTCGATTCTCGTTTAGATTGTTTCAGCTAAAAACCGCTCGATCTCAAATCGAGTATTCGGGCTGCACACTGCTAAGTCGAAACTTCGGAAAATCATAACTTCCTCATACGAAGTCAGATTTGGGCATTCTTTTAAGCACGCTCTCGGTTTAACGAACTCTACAACTTCCGTTTAGATCACTAAGGCTAGATATCGCTCTATCTTAAATTCATATTTTACGTCATTCAGCGTCGTGCTGGTCCTGTCGCGAAACTTCGACAGGTCATAACTTCTTCGTTATAACTCGGATTTCGGCATTCTTTATATATTCGGAAACCTCGTTTCAACTACTACAACATTATCCATAGATATCGACTTTATCTAACATTTCATTTTGACGCTTATTTTCATACTTAATTCAATTAAGACACACAATTAAGCACAAAACATAAAATACTCAAATAATACACTTCTATTATTTCAAAATGAGTTACAAAGGTTAACCTAGACTACTATATCAATATTAATGACAAGCCCAGAAACACAGGCGTTACAGTTAGGGCTATTACTCGCCGAGTAGCTCTTTATAAAAGACATTTAATATGTACCAGGAACGGGGCGTTACAAGGAGCTGAGGAGCATACTTGATTTCCAGTGGAAAACAACACAACTTCATAGTGGTGTTGTGGTGGTAACTGGTGAGACCAGGTGCATGCGTCCATTGAAGTAGCGAGTAGCAAATGAAGATGGGGGCGAAAGGTTTAGAGATTAGGGGCGATCGATTGTTAATTTTGACTTCTAGTTTGATGTTCAGACTATTGGAGAGCTGATCATGAGGGGCCATATCCCAAATTTGACAATAGTAGCCCCTTCTAGCCCTATGGATGATCTACCCCTAACCACCACCACCATTGGTCATCATCTAAAAAGTCCAATGGTATCACAAACATCAAAGTCTTCACCGTCCATCACTTTTGATCTTAATGAATTAGACTTTGATGCTTGGTGCGAGCTTTTTAAAACCCATTACACTAGGTTTGATACGCTTGGTTACACTGACGACACATACAAATGATGTATGGATTACACAAGTCTATACGAGTTACACATTTGACCCAAGATTAAATGCAAAAATAAATAAATAAAAATGAATTTACTTATTATTTGTTCACGATTCAATAAATATTTAGAAATTAATATGATTAATTTATTATCTGTTAAAGTATTAATAAATCATTAGGAATTAATGGAATAGTTATTTATTAAAGTGTTAATAAATAATTAAGTGAGATAATAAAAGGATAATGTCAAAGGATTTTTTTTATTTAAATCCTCATAGACATTAAACTAATAATATTTTTATGGGCCTCTGCACTTATAATATGGGTTGTACCAAAGGAATCATATGCCCATCCCAAAACCCTAAATCTTTACACCTCCTCTTTATATGCATCAACTTTTAGAAACCATTAGGTTTCTTTCTGGTCGAAATTTCCAAGCCACCAAAGCTAGGGTTTCTTGCTTTCTTGCTGATCAATGGTGAAATATTGTCATATAGTGTAACACACAGATCCCGACACTACTAGAAAAACAGCCTTTTATGACGCGCAATGCGTGTCGTAAAACGCTCAGACGACGCGCAATGCGTGTCGTAAAACGCTCAGACGACGCGAAAATGTGTGTCAAGGAAGGCCCTGTCATAACGAGAGACGACATGCTTTTGTGCGTCGTCTATTAAGACGCGCATTTACGACGCGTAGTTACGACACACATTTACAACGCGCAGTTATGACACGCAATGCGTATCAAGGAAGGCCCCTGTCATAAAGAAAGATGACATGCATTTGCGTGTCGTAACCTTACTACGTGTGTGTTTATGACACGCAATGCGTATCAATGAAGCCCCTGTCATAAAGGAAGACGACACGCCATTGCGTGTCATAATTTTAAATGGTTTAAAAATATATATATATATATATTTGATAGAATTACTAATTTTCAAATTGAACAACAGATTGAAATTATCATAATACAGAATAAAATACAATAAATAAAAAAGATAATTCATTGCACTAATATGTCAAATACAAATAATCATTCTAATAGTAAGTAAATGTAATACATTGGTAATATTGCATAATATTTATTATAAAAAAACACAAGACATGTACAACCGGTTGGATCCCTTTAAATGCTTGATTTGCCATCAATTCTTCCTAATTGTCCGCCCCACTACCTCTGCAGTTCAATCAAGACACCTAATCAATAAAAAAGTTCAACAATTAATTTCTTTCCTTTTTAAAGTTAGTTCTTTTACAACAAAGAAAAAAAAGGTTAAAGGAGAATAAGGAAATATTGAATGGGTAACAATGTTAGCAAGCCCACCATACCTACAAACATGTAAACAGACAAACGAGAACATTAGCAAGGCCAAGTGGGTAACAGCATCCTGACTACTTTGCTTGACACTATGCACATCAACAAGACTTTCCCAATTCATAGTTAGTAAGACTATTTTTTAACTAATTCTCATCCACAAGATTTACCCTTTTTATAATTAGTGAAGGGTAATTTAGACATTTACCTCCAAAAAATTATCTTCTCTTAGATAGTTGCATGATACAACTTTCCCTAATAGGCAGGCTCTTGATCCAACTACACGTTTGACCATCCAATACCCCTGTTAAACAAAATTATCATTCAACATCATATATTTAAAAAACCCTAGCCAAAAATCAAAAAAGATAAAAATAAATACATCCACAATGCTTGGAATCAATTTGAATCTTGAATCACGAAAAGTGTTTGTTCCATTAATAAATATTTCCAGCAAAGAGTCTTTGGCTATTGGCCTATCAGCAGCAAAGTAGAGAACTAGGTTGTAATTCGGTTTAGCTAGCACCTGAAAAGAAAAACCATAGTTTTCACCATTAGCAAACACTTAATATACAGATATGGAGCAACTAACTGTCCTAGTGTTCTTCTATATATATTCTTTGCCATAACTCTAAAACAGCACAAACTTTTGGATTTTTGTCGTGAGCCTTGTCTCATAGCTAACCATGCTATAGGAATGCTATAGGAATGCTATAGGAATGAGTCTGGTTTTCAAAATAATCGTTATATAAAATTAGATGCATCTATTTTGGTTCATGATAATATTTCAATTAGAAAAAGAGCACAAGAAAAGATATTTTCATGTTTCAAAATATGAACTCTAATCAAATAATTAATATTTTAAAAATTAAGAAATTCTGAAATATTAACAATCTCTAATATTTTTTTATCTCAATAAACATTTTATAACGCATACCTTTCCGAAATTCATAACATCACTCATATCAGCCTCCACTTCTGTTATAACTTCATCCCGATCTACTACAATCACAGGTAGGACTCCATTTTCCATCACTAAATCAGATTCCACTTGTGGGTTTGGATTTGGAACTGAATTTGGATTTGGATCCTCGGTTACTTAGTGAAAAATAAAAATGTAAATTCCTTGATTAATAAAAATGACAAGGTACATGATTGCGGAAATACCATCATCCAACCTTTTCACCAACTCATCATGCGTCTCCCCTAATGAAACTTTTTGTTCCTCTATTGTCATTTTTGCTTGTGGATAATCAGAAATAACCTACAGTAACAATTCATATAAACATAATAAAACTTGTCACATTCAACTCAATGATGCATGCATCCAAAACTTGTTGAATTTGAGAATTGAGATATAAGGATTAGGTTGATAACAAAATTTGTGACATACCAGAACTTTCCAGTGGCTGCAATGACTTTTAATATGTTCCTTATTGTTAGATAATTATGGGACCACATCATATATATATGTAATGTTATCATTAAATCCAGTTATTATGGTAAGAGTATAAATTGTTGATGGACCGATTTATAGAATATTTACTTACCTTGTGGGTTGAGTTCCCGGTTTGACTCAAGATCCTCAAGATCCGTTCCATCTCTCACATTAGGGTTTATCTCCATTTATAAATACATGTGATGAGGAGCAGATCAAGACACACGAAATACACATGAAAATTCATTAGGGTTTGCTGAGGGATTTTAGAGAGAGCTCTTGAAATCAACTAGAAAAACCCAACCTAGTTATTCAAATCCGAAGATCATAATGAAATCAGGTATGTAATTGTTATTTCATGTTTAAGTTTTCTTTTAATCAGATTCGAGAGTAAAGATCTAAAGTTTATACTTCCGCGTTTTATGTTTTGGTTATGAAAATAACCAACAATTGGTATCAGAGCTTACTTGAATCTATTATCAGAAAGTAATTTTGGGTTGGTTCCAGATCTCTAAGACTAATATTCGGATATAAAGCAGTTTTTTTTTTTGTTTTAGGTTGTACACATCAGTATAGAACCTATGTGTAAAGTAGACAGTGCTTTTCAAAGAGTTGTTTGTCAAATTCAGTAAACTTATGTTTTAAGAGATTTGAATAAATCACTAAATAAAAGACAGACAAATAGTTGTTTGAATGTCTTGAACGAACGTCCGTAAGATGATCATAATACACAAAAGTGCTACTATTTGAAAAGTTACGTATCGTTCTTCATGCTTATCTCTTATGCATCTTTTAGAAGAAATCAAGTATCAATATTTAATTTTCTTTCTTGAAAATTGTAATCTTTCTCCTTTAATTAAAAAAAAGGTGATGATCATTTGGTTTTCGATCATGACAATTTTTTTTGTTTTATTATTATTATTATTATTATTATTATTATTATTATTTTTTTTTTTTGAGGTGTTTTCTTTTGATACCTTTTCTTTGTTTACGTTTAAATATTTTATTTTGGAATAACAAATATATGGTTATCTTTTGTTAGTAACCGAGAGTCAAAGACACATTTGGTATGACCAAAGTTCTTTTGATTTCATAATATATGTAAGAATCTAATTATAAGGTATTAGAAGGTATTTTTTTTAAAGGTATCAAATTGGATATTCATGTACAAACATGTGACCACTAGTTTTGTTATTAATCCTTTTCTAGATTTTATTTAATAGGATTAATTGGGTCTTATTAAATATATTAAGTTCGATAACGATCATATTTTAGGAATCTATGTTTTTAGCGCAGAAGGTAATATGGCGCATTACATAAATTATGATAGATTAATTTCTATTTTGGGCTTACAATCAAACATTGGAACCTATAAAAAAAATAAAGATATTTTTTTTGATGTGTGATCGATATAATATTGTTACCCAAGTAATCTCTATTATTTTAATCAATTTGGTTATTCGATATTTGCTTATGTGAATTGTGTTCCACCTAAAGGTATACCTTATACACAATGTCACAGTTTGACAAATATTTTATGTTATCAATAAACTAAAGTTATGACATGTTTATTTATTTTCAGAGTAAAGTAATTGACACAATATATCGCCAAAGTGATCTCTTTTGTGAAAATTAATTTACAAAGAACTTAAATTTTATGGTTTATGTTTATTAATACGGATATTAATCGACCCAAAGGTAGGTTAATATTTGGCTGGATAAACACATGTTTGATGATAAATATGCGATAATTTTTAGGTTACATGCCACTAATAAGTCAATTCAAAGAGGGGTTTACTGATTGACATGATATATTGTCAATTCTTATTATTAAAATTTATAGTTTATGTGTTTATTAATGCGGGTATTAGCCAACCCAAACGTAGACTGGTATTTGGCCGAATAAACACATATGTGGTGATAAACATGTGATAATTTTTTTTGGTTCAATGTGATTAATAAGTCAATCCAAAGAGGGGCTTATTAATTGACATAATTTATTGTCAATGTTTATTACTAAAACATGGTTATCTCTTGCAAGTTAAGATTATTGTCCAAAGACTTGATATTAATGTTGTGTTGATACCTTGTAAAGATGTCATAAAACGAATTTATTGATTATGGTTTATGGATTAATGACCATAAAAATAGATTTACTTATGTTCTCAAAACAACAAATTTGAATTATGTTATTATATCTGGAAACATTGATTATATTTATGATTCATGTACTCAATGAGATTAAGTTTAAGGAATGGAATGAGGGCATTATGTTAGTTCTCAATTGCATGGATATTGGCATTGCATTTTGGATAGAGCAACATTCTTTGAGGATGTTGAGTTTGAGGGAGAAACAAGGTTAAAACATTGTCCTAAAGGAGGAATCAATCTTGATTCCTATCATTGCTTTCGGTAGTATGCAGATTATGAATCAGTGATCGACAATGTTATGCAATATCCTATTCTGAATACACAAACTCAACAACCTCAACTTTAGATATCCTATGTGTGGTACCACATTTTTCATCAATTTATTATCTCTTTTGGTTTTAAGGTAAATACAGTAGATGATTTTGTGTATCACAGATTAAGTGAGAGTAAATTTATGTTTTCTGTTTTTAGGCAGATATCTACACAACCCAAGTTTGGATCATAAGAAAGCAGCCAAATGGATTTTGAGATATCTATATATAACAAAAGGCTACATGTTAAACTATAGGAAATCAGATGTTTTGGAGATCATTATTGAGAATCTGATTTTATTAAATGCCAAAATGGTCACCGATCCATATCGGGATACTTTTACATTTTAGCATGATGAGTCATTTCATGGAATAGACTTCGGTAGCTTCTTCCATAATGGCAGCATAATTTTTAGCATGGAATATGGTTGTGGAAATTTGTCACGAGGCTACACATTATTGGTATTGAAAGACCACTAAAGTTGTGATAATAAGTCAGCAATGTTATATTCCAATAACAGAAGTTCTATTAAGTCAAAGCATATTGACATCAACTTTCCTTCTGTTAATACAATAGTGCAAAATAGAAATATATATAGCACATATGAACAAACTCCATAAAAGCGGATCCGCTCATAAAGGGATTATCTCCCTAGGTCTTTCATGAGCATACTACACACGTTAGTGTGATATTTGGTTTTAGTGGGAGTTGTTATGGTGCTTTATGTGTTGTTTAACAGCAATTATGTTTTTCTGTACATAATTAAGGATTCGGTTAACTCCATCATTAGTTGCACTTATTTGAAGTTTGATCTCACTTCAATCTAAACAGGAACTCGTTGGAAATCTATTTAGATTTTAAAACCACACATCATGTTTAATCTATGTCGTTAGTTATATATGTATATGTGACCATTGATAGGTATAGTTACGTAAATTGTAACGAAGACCGCTTTGATCCTATACTATTATGATTAGTGGACAAGATTGTTTAAGGGTACCAATGTTATGATAACATTCATTAAAGCGCTTATACAGTTATACGTATATTTATATATTCGTGGTCCAGTGGGAGATTGTTAGATAATTATGGGACCACATCATATATATGTAATGTTATCATTAAATCCAGTTATTATGGTAAGAGTATAAATTGTTGATGGACCGATTTATAGAATATTTACTTACATTTGTGGGTTGAGTTCCCGGTTTGACTCAAGATCCTCAAGATCCCTTCCATCTCTCACATTAGGGTTTATCTCCATCTATAAATACATGTGATGAGGAGCAGATCAAGACACACGAAATACACATGAAAATTCATTAGGGTTTATTGAGGGATTTTAGAGAGAGCTCTTGAGATCAACTAGAAAACCCAACCTAGTTATTCAGATCCGAAGATCATAATGAAATCAGGTATGTAATTGTTATTTCATGTTTAAGTTTTCTTTTAATCAGATTCGAGATTAAAGATCCAAAGTTTATACTTCCGCGTTTTATGTTTTGGTTATGAAAATAACCAACACTTATTTCCTCTCCTTGTTCAGCAGTCTCTTGCCTCATTTCTATAACCCTGGGGTTTAAACTTCAAATAAGGCTTATAAGTTGTTTACCACAGTTATAATGTTATGATTAAAAAAAAGTAATAAAACACTCACTGGTGGTTTTCAGGAGAAGAAAACAAGTTATCATGATGACTATTATCAGTGACTACAGGAGGTATGACTGATTTCTCTATAGTTTCAGTTGTCTTTGTTTCTGTCAAAGGGGGACGGATTGATTGCTCCAAGGTTTCAGTTGACTGTGTGTTTATGACAGGTGGAGGGGTGGAATCAGTATCATCTGAGGGTTCAGTTGTATGTGTGTTTGTAACCTCAGGCAAAGAAGCTTCACTTTTCGGCATGTTTGTCACCGGAGGCGGTGGCAGTGGCGGCTCAGATGTTTCAGTTGTCTGTGGGTGGGCAATCACAGGTGGTGTTAATTGTTCCAAAGTCTCAGTTATCTCTGTGCTTGTAATAGGAAGTGAGGTTGAATTCTCTGAAGTTTCAGGTGTCTGTATCTCCATTATTGCATACACCTAGAAAAAATGGTCACAATCATCATTGGGGAACATCTTAACAACATATATAGAACGTTCTTGTACAAAAGATGAACAAATATCACAAAGATTCAATTTAAAAGAAACATAGATTTATAAACATCTCCCAGGATGTTGTTCAAACAAAAAGCTTCATCCAATATTCATTTCAAACCTAACGCTTTCTGAAAACAAAATTTATGTACGCAGATTACATAAATGTGTTACACAATCAGCTCCAAGAACTAGTGATATCTCAATTTACGAATCTGTTAACGTAACGTAGTCCCCTAATTAAAGGATTAACCAATCTGTATGGAAACAAAATTACTCGAATGATGTGTTTAAATTAGGGGTTTGTGCCGATTCGTTAAACCCAAATCAGAAACCCATCGGATTTAAAGAGATCACTACCTGATGGTGTAACCGATGCTTCGGGATCAGGTTCCAGAGGCCGAGACATCCGATTGGGGTGAATACGTCGTCCTTTAATACCAGTGCTCATTAGATCCTACAAAAGCACATCAAAATTGAAGGGATAACAGGTGATCTGAATTCAAACAAAGTAAAGCAAAATTATACGGTTGTACAATATTCGTGTCTGTGATGAGTACATACCGATTCTGAGATCAGGATGAATGATTGCGATGTTCATCTTCGATCCTTTTTTCTTTGCCAACGCCCTCTTCCTTCTGCTCTGTTAGATGAAGAAAGGTGAAATGAGATAGCAGTCGATGCTGATTTTATGGCAGTCGATGGTTTGCAGGGAAGATGGTTTGAGGTGTAATGGCACAAGCTGATGCTTCCTTCAAACGCAAACAGGGAAGATGCTTCTGGATATATTTCTAGTGGTTGTTGTTTCGTTGTCACACCCCGAACCAGAACGGCGGAAACGTCCGGGGTTAGGTGACTTCATTTTGTAATATCATCACAGTGTATATAATTGAAACAAAACATCATCATCATCACACATACAATATAACAACCATCATAGTTTACATAAGTGTGTTGGGTTACAAATTACATTCCAAATGTTTAATGTATGATGATAACAAAATACAACAAAAATCCACCTGTTCTGGATGTCCAATCTGCTTAACGATTCCCTGAGAATACAAGTTATTTTGAAAACGGTCAACATATATAATGTTGGTGAGTTCATAAGCATGTTTGTAAGAAAAGTTTTGTATCATTTGTAAACTCCAGAAAATCCGATATTTCCCGTAAAAGTGGTTTGAGAGTTTTGTTTCAAATCGTGTATTACAGCATGTGTGTTCATATTTTTGAAAATATATAAGGAGAGAGTTCCAGAAAATCCTATATTTTCTATTGTAGCGTAATGTATAATGTATTTTCCCAGAAAATCCGATATTTTCTGCTTGTAAAAGTGTTGTAGTCTTAAAACCCTAAGACCGAAAAATGGTGTTTGTATGGTTTCGTATCAGCATCAAAGTATATGTATTCCGTAAATTTTTACAGTGGAGTTAATCTCTATGTGAATTGTTATAACCATACTTGATATGACTATTATGCATGTCATGACGTTTTTCAGGCGTCGCTTGTTTAAGGTAAGACATTTGTCACCCTAGACTGGCCTAGTCTAGCTATAGCGAACAACTCAGGTATGGGGCTGTCAACCCCGTATAGATCTATACACAAATTCTCGCTCTCCCTCCAGGAGACTCTAGTTATAACTACAGGACTTAAGGTTGTACACTAGGTAGGTACGAATGAAAGA
The DNA here is from genome assembly GCF_052849685.1 of Lactuca virosa. Lineage (NCBI taxonomy): Eukaryota > Viridiplantae > Streptophyta > Magnoliopsida > Asterales > Asteraceae > Lactuca > Lactuca virosa. The sequence continues at coordinate 142,571,568 of NC_136432.1, forward strand.
ACGTCTCACAAGAACCTTAACTATGTTTACGCGAATATTGTAACACACTATTTAATGTTTTAAACAATGTTTCCGTGTATGTATTTAGGTTACAAGGCCCAATGTGTATGTACATGAATGAATGAGGCCCAATAAGCATGAAATGTGTATACAAGGTCTATCGAGCATGTAAATGGGTCAACGAGGCCCAATAAACATGTAAAGAGTATACAGGACCTATCAAGCATGTAAATGGGTCACTAAGGCCCAATAAACATGTAATGAATGTATCAGGCCCAGTAAGCATGTAAATGGACCACGAAGGCCCAATAACATGAAAATGGGTAAACAAGGCCCAATAAAAGTGAGAATGACGTAATTAGCCCGTTTGTTATCATATTGCTTGTTTTAGCTCAATTATTTAACAAAATGACATAAAAGGCCCACTTTTTGTAAAAATAACATTCTTCGCCCATTAAGCCGAAAATTTACAATTAATGCACAACTTTTGGTAAAAATGACACTTTAGGCCCATTAAGACCAAAAGTTTACATTTAAGGGCCCATTTTGAATAAAATGACATTTTCAGCCAACTTTTGATAAAAAATAACATTTTCGGCCCAAATTTAATAGAAATGACATTTTCAACCGATTTAACCGAAAATTTACATTTTTGGCCCATGTTTGTTTAAAATAACAATTTAATCCATAAAAAGTCAATAATTACCTTTTTAGGCCCATGAAACTATGAATTTCTAAACAAGACCCATTTTGTGAAAATTGACAAATTTAGCCTATTAAAACCGTGAAGGCCCAAATAGAAGCCCATTTTGTGAAAATTAACACTTTTGGCCCCTTTGAAACCGTGAATATCATAAAGATCCATTTTTTTATTTAAAAATGACTCTTTTGGTCCTCTAAAAAACCGTGAGTGTTATAAAGGCCTCATCTTTTGTTTATTTGTCAAATATGGCCCCTTATACAGTTTTATTTAGTTTTCAAACCTCCTTAGCATGTTTAATCCTTTCAACTTCATAGTAAGTCACATAAGATGGTTTAGTTTACAAACATCACCAAGTTTAGTAGATATTTCGAGTTTGGTGAAGATTTAACATGTTTTCATAACATAATCACAACATATAACATGAAAACACACATATACATGCATAAATACATAGATCTAACACAAAAGCAACTTGTATCCTCCCCCAAAACATAGTAAAAACCGAAAACAAGGGGGTATGAACTCACCTTGATGATGGATTCGGTTTTGAAGAAGGGAAGGAGGTGTTTTCAGTCTTGCAAGCTCCTTTGATGAGATTTTCGGTTCCTAGAGTGTTCTAGGAGCATAAACACCAGATTGGGGAGGTTTTGAAGGAAGATCTTAGCATAAGATGGATTTATTCAACTTAAGAGTGAAGTAGCTTACCTAGTATGCGAGTTTGAAGGACCTTCTTGATCACACACACACACACTAACTCACGATTTCTTGTAGGAGAAATTAGAGACTTCTTGAGAGTTATTAGAGGATTTTAGGGATTGAAGATGGATGAAGTGGGGAGGGGTGTGGGATATTCGGCCGTAAGTAGAGAGGAAGGAGGATACAGATTAGACATTATTGCATGGAGGATAATAGGTTTCTAGATGTATGTGATTACCTTGATACATGAAGTTTAATTATGTCTTGTCAAGCCTAAATTAAATTCCATTTCCCTTTTTTTTTTACCGAGAATGGAGTGAGGGAAAGAAAGAAATGTGGTGTTGGGCTTGAATTGTGCATATAAAAGTCGAGAGTATGTTAGCCCAATAAGGATTTTCGGCCCATTGGGCCCACATATGTGTTTACGGCCCAAAATGACAAAGGAATGGGTTTTCGGCCCAATAAGGGCCATGATGAGTCTTATGGCCCAAAATCAATTACTTAGCGAATGTAGGCCCAATTAGGGCCCAAATGAGGTATCTTAACCCAAAATAATCAAGTTTTGGGTTTATTGGCCCATTAGGCCCAATAAATGATTACTGGCCCAATAAGGGTTTGAACCGGGAAATTAGGGTTACAAGCCCTAAATTGAGTGAGTGTAGTGCATTGAATTAGGTTTAGGGCTTCACGAGTGAGTTTTGATCCAAATAGTTGTTTTTGAGTGAATAATATGTATAACATCAAACTTAGAGTTACAAGATACATCAAAGGTTAATCATACATAGACATAATTTCCTAGACAAAAATGCTAGTTGTGACATCATCCCCCCGTTAGAGGGAATTTCATCCCGAAATTCTTTTGAAAGTTATTCTTAGGAACTAGAGAAAAGGTGAGGGTACTTTTGCATCATTTAATCTTCGTGTTGCCTTGTGAATTCCGGCCCGCGCTTTGCGTTCCATCGAACCTTCACAATCGGAATGCGGCTTTGTTTTGTACGCTTCACTTCCCTGTCCATTATCTCAACCGGCTCTTCGACGAACAGGAGATTCTCGTTTACTTCGATCTCATCCAGGGGAACGACGAGGGTTATCAGATAAGCACTTTTTGTGACAACCCAAAATTTCTATCTTGTAAAGCCATTCAATTCAATCAAAAGTCAGACTTGTTTCTTCTATCTTTTAGCATTGTTAAGGGTCTGTTTGAGTGTTCTAAGCCTAGTACATTCAAGGATTGTGTGATAGGATGTGTTAACTAAAGTTCATTGTGTTGCATTCAAGCTGGAAACTCCATCACAAGGAGTTTACGGCCGCAAACTAGATTTTACGGTCATAAACTCTTGGCAGTCGTGAACCCTTTCCTATATCATATACTTCCTTCATTATTTCTTCACTTCTCACATCTTCAAGTCAAGAACACTCATTTCTCTCTCAAGTATCATTAAGAACACTTCCATTTCTCTTCAAATATGTAAGTTATCCATCCCCTTTGCTAGTTAATCTTCATGATCATATGAATCCTATGAATCACATCCTTTAATTCATCACTTTTCCTTCAAGATCTTCAAGCCTTCATCTTTTCACCGAGAACACCAAGAACATACACTTGTTCTTGGGGTCGTGAACACCTTCAAGACTGCCATTAAGTAAGTATCTTTTCCATTCACTTGTTATCCATTAGAAGCTCTTAAATCCCCATGAAACAAACACCTAAAATGCAACATCTTCAAGAGTTTACGGTCGTAAACCCTTCATAGGATCATGATATGGCCGTAAACCCCTCTTAGACCAAGCTTTGGTTGTAAACACTTAATCATTCTTGGCCGTAAACACTCCTTGGCCGTGAACACACCCTTGTGTGGCCGTAAACTCCTTTCATACAATCATATGTGATTGTAACACTTTATTTCAAGTGTTTCCTAGTCCCTAAGGTTGTTTCCCTTGCATGATTAGTTGTTATAGACACTAATTATATACATATATGTATCAATATATGTCATTTAGGACTCATTTGTGCCTCGGGACTTCACTCGTGGAACTTCTCATCCTTACTCGAATCTTCAATTGAATCACCCACATAAGGTGAGTTCATACCCCTATAATCAATCTTTTAAATAGTTTTAAATGCTTTTAAGGGGGGGGGGGAATACAAGTAAAACACAAGAAATGTTGCGTTTTAAAATATAAACTACTTATTATGTCTTTGTACCAATGAACTGTAGTTAGAACACGAAACTTTTATTAGAACAATGATATAAGCTTATAAACTTTAATAAGCTTAACTTAAAGAACAAAAGGATTTTTTTATGAACTTATATGTTAAATATAAAAAGGGTTTTCCACATTATTACTTGTAAAGTCGTTAATCCAGCTTGTGAGACACGTCTTCTAGTACTCATATGAGTACCAGCGAAAGTCTACCCTTACGACCAGAGTCTCGTGGAGGGAGAGCGTGAGTTTGTGTATAAATCTATACGGGATTCACAATCCCGCACCTCGCTGTTAGCTACAGCCAGACCGGCAGGTCTGCAGGTGACAAATGTCATATTCTTTTCGACGTCTACAATACGTCGTGGTTAACCGGTCCAATCAGTATGGTCATAAAACTCACAAATAGATAAAAAACGATATATTTACGTAGTAATAAACTTTTCATGAACAAATCTCAAAGGACACTAACTATATGATTATCCAATGTATACTCTAGGGTTAGATAGAACTGAAGTCCGATAGACAGTGGAATGTGTGCTTTCCGCCTCATTTCCTGTTCCTTGTTTGGTTGTGGGCTTAGGGAAGATTCACCCAGTCAACTGTCTATTAGATCTTGGTTATATGCAGCTCGTATGTATTAGGTAATCATAGGAGGGTAGTATCGTCGTATCAGGTATCCAGAACAACCAAGTCTTTATTCAGTTTAACATATCAACAAAACTATACATCATTGTAGTAAGTATAGGGAGTATACTTGTGCTTTTCAAACTTAGAACAACATGGACATCTGTAAGGGTCGAAATGTTGTAATTAGTCGAAGTATGTTTTGTACCCTTCGAACATTTTGTAATCTATTTTACTAGGGCATTGTATTCGAAGCTTAACGCATAGTCCTTAGTATATTTTTTGTACGCTTTCCTCTTCTATAAATAGGAGTGTTTACTAGAGTCATAAGTACGAGTCTTTACAGTATTGTCATTTGTACTCTGTAAAACTTGAGAGCGTAATAGAGCTGAAACAAGATCATATTTACATCTGTGTTCAAATCTCTCAATCCTACTTTGATCATTAAACTCTGATTCATTTATTCATTGTTTCATCAATTGGTATTAGAGAAGGAATCATATCTCTGATCTGGTTTTCATTTTTTCAAAAGTTTTTAAATCAACTTTTTGGTTTAAGAAATTCCGCACTTTTTGAAAGTGAAAAATTCATTGGATCTAAGTCTGTGATTCGATTCTGCACTTGAATCATTAAATCAAGTGTTCTGCTAGTGATTCTGATTTGAATAATATAGTTTGTTGTCAAATTCTCAAAGTTTCTTCAAAAATTCTCAATGATTTATTCCGTACATCAATGGCGTCTTTCAATCTTAATTCCATGACTTCATTTTCTCATCTTCTAGGATCATCCACCATAATTCCTATGCTAATTCCTGAGTATTACGATCAATGGGCTGATCGTATGCAGGATTATCTCAACGGATTGGATGAAGAACTGTGGAATTGCATTTCTGGAAATATCAATCCACCAACGAATGTACAACCAATTGGATCATCTTCTGGAAGTTCTGAAGTTGAGAATCAGTCTGATCGTCTGAAAAAGCTAGAGAAGAGATGCATAAGAGACCTAAGAGGTGCTTTGCCTCCAGTTGTTTACAACTATGTGAGGAGTTGTACAACTGTAAAGGAGATCTGGAACATTCTCAAGGAGAAATTTCAGGGAAGTGAAAAGACAAAAGTTAACTTAGTGAAGCAATTCTTAGTGGAACTGAAGGACTTTAGACAGAAAGATGGTGAAACGATTGAAGTTTACTACGATCGTCTTAATGAATTAATCTATCGATACAATCGATATGGTATCACCAGATCAGCCATGGAGTTCAATTTAATTTTTGTTATGGGTCTTCGTAAGGAGTGGCATAGTGTGAGCATGATGGTTAAGAATCAATAGAGCTTTGATACGTCAACTTTGAATGACTTGTACAATCAGCTGAAGTCTCATGAAAGCAAAGTGAACGAAATTGCTGAAGAATCGAAGGCAAGTTTGGGAGGTCCACTAGCTTTGGTTTCGAAGATCTCTGAAAGGGAAGCTGAGAAAGATGTTTCGGACGAAGACGAAGGGTTCATTATGAACTCAGATGATGAGGCGATTGCTTTCTATTCAAACAATCGTGTGAAAAAGTTCTTCAAAAAGCCATTCAATCCGAAGGCAAAGTCATCTGAGACAAAAGGGAATTTTATGAGTAAAAGTGTTGGGGATGAGAAGAAGAAGGAAGAGAAGAAAGATACGAAGTTTATTGAGGGAAAAACAGATAAGAAGTTAAAGGGAGATGATGGGATTGATTGTCATTATTGCAACGGGGCTAATCATTTAGCTAATGATTGCATGCTGAGGAAGAAAGATGAGAAAAAGAATAACACGAAGGATGAAGCGTACTATGTGGAAAAGATGGAGGAGGTGCGTGCGAAGGCAAAGAATCTTTCATTAATTGCTCGTGGTGAAAAAGAAGAAGATGGAACTTATCAAATTTGGTCATCAGAATCAGATGATGAGGAGATGCGAAATCCAACCCATGGAGAAATGTTTGCAAAGATGGAAGAAGAATCAGTTGAGGAGGCATACGAAGTTCATGGGAGATGCTTCGTATCAAAAGCCGCTGACAAATCTCCGATGACCACAAAGGTACGTAATATTCTTGAATCTTTCAATATTCCAATACATGCTTATAATTCTGAATTAGTATCTTTCGATGAAACTGTTACTTATTTTGATTCAATTGTGGTATCTGCTAGCAATGAGGCTAAGAAGCTGTCTATGCAGTTGCTAGAGACACAGAAGAAACTAGATTCGAAAATTACTAAGATAGATTGTTTAGAACTTCAAATAACTAATATCATGGTTGATAGGGATAACTTGTCTAGTGAATCTAAACTGTTGTTAGCTCAGAGGAACATTTACTATAATTCAGCTAAAAGATTGTATGGGAAATTAACTGAACTACATCATTCGTGCGAAATCAGTAAAGAACAACATAGAAAATTGCTACCATTTTTAGCTTATGAAAGAGCTACGGTAGATAACATTTCGTATGATTGTGAAAAAGAAATAGCTGATTTTAACAAAGTTCCGAATGATAAGTATAGATATGGAATAGTCCAAGTAGATGAATGTCTTGATTCAATTGAATTGGTTAAAATTGTAAATGATACTTTGACTAAGTCTGAACAAATTCACATCTTGAAAAAGACTGAGAATTCAACATCTGATTCTCAATCTAATTTTGCTGATATTGAGGATAATTCTGACAATATTAGTGAAATCAGTGATATTGAGGATGTTGATTGTTCTCAATTTTCTATTATAAATGTTGCTTCATCATTTAAAGGAAAAGAAAAAGGTAAGGATTTGTTGGTTGAGATTGACACTGATCAACCCTCAACTTCGAAAGTTTGTGATGAGGACTTTGTGGAAGTCAGAGACAACCAAACAGATGATAGTGATGATGAGAAAGAAGAGAAACAAATAAAGAAAAAGGTAGTTACAAAGGAAAAAGAAATTCCTCGTATAGTTGTTGAACAAGTGTATGGAGATACACAAAAGTTCGAAAAAGTGCTGACTGAACAAGGTGCTCATTACCTAGAAGCGAATACGGTGGTTTACCCGATCTTCAAGTGTACTGATGATGTTGTTTTTCCAAACCAAGTCTTCGTAACTACTGGAAATGTTGAAAATATCAAACCCGAATTAAAGAAGTTAGTTGAGGAGGATAATTCAAAAACAACTGATGAAGGCTTTTTCGCAAATCAAAACACAATTGAAAACAACTTAACAAAGAATTCGTATGTGTTTCAATGACAAAAACCACAAAGCCAATGGGTTGAAAAATCAAAAATTGAAAAAGAGAATACAAAACATGTTGAAAAGGAAAATGAAAAAGTTGTCAAACTAAACTCTAAGGAATTTAAAGATCAAATTGACAAATTTTCGAAGGAAAATAACATTTCAAAACGACAAGCAAGAAAGAAAATATTTTGGCAAAATGTTGAGTCTCAAAAGATGTCTGAATCACAATCAACCAAAAATGTTTTCAAAGCTAAAAATTCCTCTTTTTCAACAAAACCCAACATTCATCTCAATCAACTCATACAAGGTCTGAAGTGAATAAGCAACCAAAGTTTTCGAAAGTTTCTGACACTAACAAATCAAGAGCATTTTCAAATAAATCTAATTCAAATCAACAAGTCTTTCAACATCAACATTTTAAATCAACTGTTGATACATCATATGCTCATTCTTCTCTAACAAATCCAAAAGTTAATTTTGTTCCTCAAAAGCCAAATTTTCCTAATCATACGAAGAAACAAACACTAAAGGCTTCGCATGAAAAAGGCATAACTTCAAGGAAAAATATAGATCACTGGCTCGAAGCACGAGGAAAAGATTATCAATCCAACAAATACTCAGAAAAACAAATCAACAAAGCTTATGAAAAGTATTTCAATACTTCTTCGAATGGAAGTTCATCCTCAAAAGATTCGAATATCTCCATCAAAGCTTGGAGACCATTCCCAAAAGCGAAGACAGTTCAGTCACAAACTCAAAATGCGAAGGGTAAAGTCAGTGTACATCCGAAACCAACAAAATCTTATGTTTCGGTTCCTACAAATGATGATGTGGACATTATTGATAGTCTCAAAACTAAAGTTTGTGACTGGGTCAAAAATTCTTCATTTAATTCCATGTTGAAATCTAATTTCCAAGGACCCAAAAAGTCTTGGGTACCTAAATTTTTTCACTGATTGTAGGTACTATGTGACGAGCAATATGATAACAAGTGGTACATTGATAGTGGTTGCTCTCGTCACATGACTGGGAAGAAGGAAAATTTACGAGATTTTCGAAGTCTCAAAAATGCTGGAGTAGTAAAATTTGGGAACAATCAAAAATGTCAAGTCAAAGGATATGGAAAGATCACAAATGGACAATTCACAGTGAATCGTGTTGCATATGTTGAAGGTCTCCAACATAACTTGATAAGTGTTTCTCAACTTGTTGTGGGCACTGGCAATCAAGTTCTCTTTAACGAAGAAGGAAGTATTATTTCGAATGTCAACACAAACGAAGTGTTACTGAAATCCAAAAGGAAAGGTGACATGTTCACTCTGGACATCAATCCTATTATAGGCAAACCTGTTGTATGCCTTCTTTCGAAAGCCACATCTGATCTAAGCTGGCTATGGCATCGAAGACTTTCACATCTCAACTTTCGAAACATCAATAAACTGGTGGTACAAGATTTGGTAAGAGGTTTACCTGTACTTAAATTTGATAATGACTCTTTATGTGCAGCTTGTGAAGTTGGCAAGCAACATAAACAAGGTCATCCAATTACGATAGATTTGAAAATTGTTGCACCTCTGGAGCTTTTACATATTGATTTGTGTGGTCCTTCGACTGTTTCAACTCTCAACAAGAAACGGTACATTTTAGTTATTGTTGATGATTTTTCCAGATTCACGTGGTTTTATTTTCTCAGGCTTAAATCCGAAGTTGCACAAATCATGATTGATTTTATCAAAAAGATGGAAACAACATTAAAGAAGATTGTTCGAAAAATCAAGAGTGATCATGGAACTGAATTTAAGAACAATGTTCTTAATTCATTTTTGGTGGACAAAGGGATTTCGCATAATTTTTCATCTCCATACACACCACAACAAAATGATGTTGTAGAACGAAGGAATCGATCACTATGCGAAGTAGCAAGAACCATGTTGGCATATGCGAATTTACCTCAATATCTTTGGGCTGAGGCCATATCCACTGCATGTTTTACACAGAACAGATCTTTCATACACAGGCGTTTTAATATTACACCATACGAAATTCTGAATAATCGTAAACCTAATGTGAAATTTTTTCATGTTTTCGGATGTAGGTGTTTTATTATGAATCTCAAGGATCATCTTTCGAAATTTCAAGCAAAAGCTGATGAAGGGATTTTTCTTGGTATTCGCACAATTCTGTCGCATATCGTGTGTTAAATAAGCGAACACGAAAAGTGGAAGAAACTTTCAATCTCACATTCGATGATTACTATGTTAAAGAAAATAAGCATAAATTTACAATTCATCCAATTTTACAAGAAACACAAGTTGAAATTGAATCTTTACAAATGGATGATATTGATTATGATTTGATTTTTGGAATTTCAGATCATGCAGTCGATGCTGAAATTCATGCTCCTGATAATCACATACCAGAATTTGCAAAGTTTACTGATGACTCACCATCAATTCCTCAAGAAGGCGAAAGTATGCAAAATAATCCAGTGGAGGGGGAGCACTTGGATTCGAATACTTTAAATGACGAAGTGCATTCTTTCGAGGGGGAGAAAGAAAAATTGAATGCTGATGTTGAGGGGGAGCCTAGAATTGAGGGGGAGCATAATGTTGAGGGGGAGCATATAGAAAATATTGCAAATAATAATGATTTTGATGATGTTTGTTCGATTGCAGGTTCTGAGAATGATGATATATACGAAGATGCTCCTTTGGAATTTGATCCAGCATATCCACCAATGGAAAAATGGACAAGAGATCATCCAAAGGATCAAGTAATTGGGAATCCACAAGAGGGAGTTTTAACAAGAGCTCAAATACGTGCAAAGAATGAGGTATTAAATACTCATCAAGAATTTTGCATGTTCAATGTTTTCATATCTAAACTTGAACCAAAAACAATTAAGGTTGCAATGGAACACTCAGATTGGGTTGTTGCAATGCAATCTGAATTGTCTGAATTCGAACGAAACAAGGTTTGGAGATTAATTCCTAAACCTGAAAATGTTTCGATTGTCGGGTTAAAATGGATTTTCAAAAATAAAACTGACAAAGTTGGAAACATTGTTCGAAACAAAGCCGGACTTGTTGTTAAAGGATATTCACAACAAGAAGGAATCGACTATGAAGAAACTTTTGCCCCTGTCACAAGACTCGAGGCTGTTCGAATATTTCTGGCTTATGCAGCTCATAAAGATTTTGATGTTTATCAAATGGATGTGAAGTGTGCATTCTTAAATGGAGAGCTTGAAGAGACTGTTTATGTGGAACAATCCCCAGGTTTTATTAACGAAGAATATCCACATTATGTTTATATTTTAGATAAGGCAGTTTATGGTTTAAAACAAGCACCAAGAGCATGGTATGCCACTCTTACTTCGTTTTTGAAACAATCTAAATTTAAACAAGGATCTGTTGACCCCACATTATTTCGAAAGAAAGTTGGGAATCATCTAATGCTTGTTCAAATTTATGTTGATGATATTATTTTTGGCTCAACTGACCCTGCTTTGTCTAAAGAATTCGAAGATTTGATGAAAAGTAAGTTCGAAATGAGCATGATGGGCAAAATCAATAATTTTCTTGGATTAAATATTCGTCAAAACAGAGAAGGGATTTTCATCAATCAAGAAAAATATACGAAGAATCTGCTCGAAAAATTTGGATTGACGAATAGCACAAAGTTACGAGTTCCAATGGCAACGGGCATAAAGTTAACACCATCATTAGATAAACATGCAGTTGACATAACTTTATATAGGAGCATGATTGGTTCATTACTTTATCTTACAGCAAGTAGACCTGACATCATGTTTTCTGTGTGTAATTGTGCTAGGTATCAGTCTAATCCACGAGAACCACATCTCACTGCTGTGAAGAATATCTTTCGTTATCTTAAAGGAACAATTTCGTTAGGATTGTGGTATCCTTCGAAAACTGGGTTCTTTGTACAATCATATTCGGGTGCAGACTTGGGTGGTTGTAATCTTGATCGAAAAAGTACAAGTGGTGGATGTCAATTTCTTGATGGCAAATTAGTGAGCTGGCAATCGAAAAAGCAAACATGTGTATCAATCTCAACAGCTGAAGCAGAATATGTGGCTGCTGCTGCTTGCACTTCACAAATAATATGGATTCAAAGTCAATTACGTGATTATGCAACTAATATGAAAAAGATTCCATTATATTGTGATTCTCAAAGTGCAAAAGAATTTTTCATAATCATGTGCAGCATTCGAAGACTAAACATATAGCTCTTCGTTATCATTTTATCAAGGATCACGTGGAGGATGAGAATATTGAAGTACATTTTGTGAAAACAACTGATCAGTTAGCTGATATTTTCACGAAGACATTAGATGAAAAATCTCTTGTGCGAATTATAGAAGGACTTGGAATGATCGATGGAAATTCAGTTCCATGCGAAAAAGAAGAATGATGGGTGACAAAGCATGAATCAGAGGCGTTGAATAAAAGATAACGCAAAGTCATTCAGTATTCAGCGGTTACTGTTCATAGTCAACGCTTCGACCCCTTCGAATTCGCACGTTTGTCACTTATTTTAAGGGTTGATTCAGTGGTTACTGTTCATAGTCAACGCTTCGACCTCTTCGAATTCGTATATTAATCACTTCTCAGGGGATGATAAAATTTCGTGTTTTTGCAACAAGTACAATATATTCTTATTTTCGAAAAATCAACACTCCAAAAAGATTTTCTTTTGTTTTGTCATTTAAATTTTCAAAAATTCAAAAATCCAAAAAGATTTTCTTTTGTTTTGTCATTTAAATTTTCGAAAATTCAAAAATCCAAAAAGATTTTCTTTTGTTTTGTCATTTAAATTTTCGAAAATTCAAAAATCCAAAAAGATTTTCATTTGTTTTTGTTCTGTCATTTCATTCTCGAAAATTCAAAAATCCAAAAAGATTTTCATTTGTTTTTGTTCTGTCATTTCATTCTCGAAAATTCAAAAATCCAAAAAGATTTTAGCTTGTTCTGTCTTTATTTTCGAAAAATCAAAACAACAAAAATATTTTGATTCTTACTTCTTTTTAGTATTTTGTTGCAGATTATCATGACGATACAGAGGGGACTTTGCATGCAGTATTAGGGTCAGGTAAATTTTTTCGTATGAATTGATCAATATTTTTCGCATTTTGAACTAGTTAAGTTGTCCCTAGAAGCATGTTGTTGCATGTTGTCCAAAAGCCTCCAATGACTCAATGTGTGTGTACGAAAGCCTTAATGAAATTCTTCATACGAAAATTTCTTCCCAATCAGGCTTATATTCACATTAGTCTCTGAGCTACCTGACTCTTCTCATATGAGTAAAGAGTTTACTGTTTTGTCCAAATATAACAGAGGTACACTTCGTGTCTTCACCAATCTTTTTCATCTAAAATTTCTTTCACAATCACACACAAAGACATATGTCCGAGAGGTCTTTGATCAAACCAATCGAGACTTAGACATATCAACAATCTGTGTTAATGATCTTACATCATGAGACCGTGATGAAAGTGAAACCCAAATTTCTTGCAAATTAAGGAATTGACGGGGAACTATGTTCCAGATTTTACGAAACATTTGTTTCAGTACCTATTTTCAAAATTCCAAATCATATTCATTTCATATGAGTGATCTTGATCAAACATTCGAAACCCACGATGTTTGTTACCCAACAAGATCCAGCACAATTTTTTTTTCATGAATATGATTTCTGTGCGAGTTTACTTCGAATCCCAAAGTTATTTTAAACATTTTTCAAAACACACTTGCACACTGACTACACTGGTCAAACAAGTAATTTCTGTTACAATTACTCACCTTATGTTAAGGCTGATATGTAACGAAATTTATTAAGCCACCTATGTAGCTTTACAAAAGATGCCCTTCAAAACTTCTCTACAAGTTTTCGATTGTAATTCACGGGAACATACACAAGTTGTTGATCATCTCTCTTGATGATTAATGAAGCAACCTTTGCCTGGGGTTTAACTGCATTCGTGTCAAATTAAATTTTTGACATCACAAAATCCCAAAATTTTTATTTCATTGTTTCTTGTCTAACTTTCTTTGGAACACTGCACTCACGAAATCCTTGAGGTTCTGAGTAATACCAACTCAGGCTGATGATTTCGAACTTCTGGCGCATGACATCGCTATTCAACCCAAAAGTGAAAGAGCCTTGCTTCCATACGAAGAGTCATAACGGTTACAAATCATCTTGGGGATAACAATACAGGCTGTCTACATATGATGTATGGTATTCTGTCCGGTTCTCAAGGAGATGTGACAGTTCCTTTTTGACGCATGGCTACTTTTACGCAGTAATGGTCCGATTTTCAAGGTGCCATGTTGGATCTCATTAAATGCATCCCGCTTCAAATTCAAAAATTCAAGGTAACATATAAAAGGGGATTCAAGGGTTCATTCTCAGTTTACGCGATCAAAACAAAAAATTCCTAAATTCTCTGTTCATCATCATCTTCAAACCCTAACAATGGCAACTTCTGCTCATGTTGATCCTTCCACTGAAGATATTTCATCTGCACCAGTAATGAAGATTCAATCCACTAACTATTATGTGGATGGTGAAATTTCTCAATACCTAGAAGAATTAAAGATGCTCATCGTTGCTTTGAAGCACTCTGTTTTATCTACGGCGATGTTCAATTCTTTTTCTGTTCCATTATCCTGGCTTTCTCAAGCAGGATCCACTGCGACTTACAACAAAGCATCTGATACGATCACTTTCCATCTAGTGAACGACAAAAAGGTTAGGCTATCCAAGAAACTCTTCTGCCAGATTCTTGATATTCCGAATTCGCCTCCTTATGTTGATTTCACATTCCCTCAAATTGTCTATATGTTTAATGAGATGGGATATCAGCCACCATTGTCCAAAATAAGTGATTTTAAGAAATCTGGTCTTCCAAGACTGTGGAATTTCTTATTTGGTATTTTTCTACGCTGTTTAACTGGGAGAACAGTTGGTTTAGACAAAGGAAGAATGGAGGTGTATGCAATGGTTGCAGGTCTATACTACAATCTTCAAGTGGACTATTCTACACAATTATGGAAGGAATTCCAAAAGGGTGTAGAACATACGAACGCCCTTCACGGTATTTCGTGTGCAAGATATTGGAGCCTGATTCTGCAATATTTTTATAATAAGGAAGGGATTTTGGTACCAAATGACGAAGAAAAAGTTGCTTTTCAATCATACCAATATTCGAAGGAAGTTGTAGATAATGCTGATGATTTCCTAACTGTGGCTCGAATTCCAGATGCGATGCTCAAAAGGGTTGATCCTACGAATTCTGTTTTGGTGGCATATTTGCAAACCATTGATTCTTCTGTTCAGACTGGGATTTTGTTGCCTAGGGAAGAAAAGAAGTCTAAAAAATCAAAGAAGTCTGATCCTGCTTCATCTGAAAAGACAACCAAGGATTCGAAATCCTCGAAGTCTCCAAAGAAAAAGCCTGAAACTGGTGAAGTATCTATTGATGAGACCCAAGTGATTGAGCCTATCATTGCAGAAACTCAAGAGAATGTCATTATTCCTTCGAAGACTGGAATGTTTCGAACAATTAAAATGAAATCCACTCACAAACGCAAGTCTCCTACACAGAAAATGGTTCGAAAACCTCAAATCACTCATCAAGGAGTGTTAATTCGCGAAGTACCAGCACCTGTCTCTCCGGTGTCCAAGAAAAGAATGGCTGAGGATATGGCCAAACGTTTGTCCAAGAAGAAAAAGAGGAAGACTCGAAAGCTGGTGATTACCACTGAGTCCACTGAGGATGATGAAGAACGAATTCCTGAAACTCCTGAACCAACTCTTAATGATCAGACTTCGACTCCTGAGCAAATACTCATTATACCACCCGAAGATTCGATTACCAAGTCAGTTTCTGAGGCGGTTCGAACTTCAGGCATCCCTGCACGCGTATCTGATACGGATGCAAATGTCGATATGGGTGAAGACGGTTCGAAAAATGCAGCTTCAGGTCATACTACTTCTACTCCTTTTGAACATATTGTTTCGTTACCATTATCCACTACTCCTCTCACATCAACTGCACATTCCCCAACATTCGAACATATTCTTGATCAACCTTTTACTTCCATTTTTTCTTCACAATCTACTGAGCCACCCAAATCAACTTCTCCTATTCAAGACACTACTTTTATGGAGACAGAGACTGACAATGAAGGGTTTGGAGGAACGTTTGAAGACTTGGAATTTCAAGATGAAGAAGAACAATTTCCAGATCACATGTTGATGACCATGAAGCAGTTTAAGATCTTAAATCAGAAGTTGAATTCCATACTTCAGTCTCAAGCGGATATGGGGGTGGTTCTTCTGTTTCAAGTTTGGAGGTTGACACTATGATCAAGATGTTCGAAGCCAGAATGGTGAGCAAAGTATCTGGCATGATTAAAGATTCTGAATCTCGAGTCTTGGAGAAAGTTGATCTCAATGATCAAAACACTGAAATTCGACTCAATTCTCAAAGTTCGAAATTTGCTAGTGATTTGAAAGAGTTGAAGAATGTAGCAAAGGAACGACATGTGCTTTTTGTTCAAGATGTGAAGAAAGTACGAGAGGATGTCAACTTGCAGATTCACGAACTTCTTGACGATATGAAAAGAGAAATCGCTACGGCTCAACAAGACTATGCTTCCTTGCATCAAAAAGTTGATATAATTTGTGACGCTGTCACCAAATTTGTCAAGTTATATGAAAATTTGAGTCCTCAAATTTCTCAAATTTCAACAACAGAAAGTGCGAATTTTGAAGAAGTAATTTCTCTACTCAAGGAGTTCATGGAACTTTCTGTCAAGCCGGTTTCGTCTCCACTGATGACTCCTGAATTTTTGTCTCGGAAGTTTATCCAATTCGAAGTCATTCTTAACAAACAACTTGCTCCTCTCTTTCGCATATCAAGTCTTCTTCCAGCCACAAATTCCCCACCTGCTATCACAGGGGTGCAAGGGGGAGAAAGGAAAACCAGTGAGTCGAAGACTAGTGGAGAAGATGCGAAAGTGGTGGGAAAAGTCTTTTCTTCGAAAATCCCAACAACAAAGTCAGTAATAGTTTCGGCTGGGATGGTGACTTCTACAGTTGTAACAACATTACCCATTACAAGAACTTTTTCGAAAGGGATTGTAATTGGTAAATCTTCGGAGACTGGTGGAAGTGGTTCAATTCCAAAAGAGATAATTGATAATTCAGCATTGAAAGACAAGGGGAAATCAATTGTTGTCGAAAAGTCGAAGGAAGAAAAGAAGGCTGAAGCTGAAGCTGAGATCGAAAAGCTCAGAATCGTTCAAAGTATAATGGCTCCGCGAGCAAGTGATCCAAAGGGAATGGATAAAGGGGATCCAACGAAACACTATAACTATGAAACAATCGAAGCCAAGGTTGCATTCAATCACATGTATTCGTTTGAAAAGAAACCAAAGCAGAGTTACCTGGTCACGAATACTGATGCAAGCCAGCTAGATTTCCCGATAAATGAAATGATGTTTATCATGCCTCAGTTCAAGGCAGAAGGGAATTTTAAAAACAAGGATGAAGGGACACACATGAAAATTCGTTTTCATGTTGTTCTAGGAAAAGCCCCTGAGGATGTTTGGTCTTTGATCAAAATCAAGAAGGTGATAAGTATGAAAAAGGATGTGGTTTTCGAAAACACAGTCCAAAATTTTAAATATGTGATTGCCAGGGAAGATGGAAAAATTTACGAATTCACTGTTGCAGATTTTCATTTAATGAACTTGTATGATCTTATACAAGTTGCATTACTTTTGAAAGATAAATCCTTTTCATTCCTTCAAAACACAGAACCAGAAGAATTCAAGATTGGAGTTGCTCACATCAAAATCTTCATCGAAAATTACTATGAGTGTTTGGCAATGACTGATGTGGAGTTAGCAACAGCTAAAGGAATGGAAATAACTGCTCCAATGGCTCCTTCGAAGACTCAGGCTGATTTGAAGAAGTATGCTAATGGTGAAATTTGCCTAAAGCCTTTTGGATTAGTCTTCGCAGGAAAAGACAAAGCTGGAAAAGCGAAAAGGTTTTTATTCCAGGCAAGTAAAGTGGAGAGATACACTACGTCTCAATATACGAACTTAATTGTTCGTATGAATCACTGCAAGAAGAACAATGAAGGAGATAAGAAAGAGTTGAAGAAAATTATCTCTTGGTACACAGAGATTCGAAGGGTGTTGCTGTATTCCATCACACTTCTTACAAACTGAAGACTTCGACTATGATTACAAAGGGGGAGATTGTAAGGGTCGAAATGTTGTAATTAGTCGAAGTATGTTTTGTACCCTTCGAACATTTTGTAATCTATTTTACTAGGGCATTGTATTCGAAGCTTAACGCATAGTCCTTAGTATATTTTTTGTACGCTTTCCTCTTCTATAAATAGGAGTGTTTACTAGAGTCATAAGTACGAGTCTTTACAGTATTGTCATTTGTACTCTGTAAAACTTGAGAGCGTAATAGAGCTGAAACAAGATCATATTTACATCTGTGTTCAAATCTCTCAATCCTACTTTGATCATTAAACTCTGATTCATTTTATACTCGATTCATTGTTTCATCAACATCTAGTCAGTTTTTATAAAAGATATAGGATTTTCTGGTAAACATCATTCTTTTTAAGCTAAACAGTTTTGATTGTACTTTCTGAAAACAATAGCGTTTTACCAAAAACAACGTTTCACAATTAAGTTGGCTAAACTAGTAACTTATCAGTAAAAAGTTTAATTCATTTTATTAAACCAGTATAACTTAAAGGACCTTTAGTGGTTAATTCTATAATACCTTAGTTTATACATCAGGGTTATATATAATTAATATCCGATAGGCAGTTGAATGGGTGTTTTCAGCCTCATTTCCTGTTCCTTGTTTGGTTGTGGGCTTAGGTCAGATTCACACAATTAACTATCCATTCGATATTAGATTATATATAACTAGTATAAACTAAGTGATTATAGAAGGAACTATTGTGGTTACCATTTTTACTAAAGGAAATATAGGTTTCCTTAAAGAATGTTTTCATCAAATATAAAGGAACTATTACAGTTAACTCCGTAAGTACCAAATGAATACGCCAGGGTTGTATACAATGAAGATCTAACAAACAATGGGATGTGTGCTTTCCGCCTCATTTCCTGTTCCTTGTTTGGTTGTGGGCTTGGGGCAGATTCACACAATCGATTGTATGTTTGATCTGGATTGTATATAACCTGTATCCATTTAGTACTCATAGAAGGAATTGTAGAGTCATTTTTACTTTCATTCATCATATCAGAAGATATAGGATTTTCTAGAGCAACAGGCGAACTTTTCTAAAAGAACTTACAACTTACATTACATCACTAAAATACTTATGAACTCACCAGCTTAAATGTTGATCTACTCTTTCAAAATAACTTGTATTCTCAGGGAACTAGTAGACAGGTACGCGCCCAGGGATTCAGAAGATGGAGCATAGTAGCTTCATGTCTTGTTTTGTTATTTACTTGGAGTCAACCTTTTGTGAATCACATACTTTGTAAACACTTTAATATTAATGCAATGGTTGCTTGTTACTTTGATTACTATGATGCATGTGTTGTGATACTAAACATGATGTCCTCTGCCCCTGAACGTTTCCGTTGTTCCGGTTTGGGGGTGTGACACTTTTTCAGATTCGACACGTGGAACACGGGGTGTACGTTGTTGACTCCGCAGGTAGCTGCAACTTATATGCCACCGAACCAATCCGGGCAAGAATCTCGAACGGTCCAATGTATCGTGGATTTAGTTTTCCCCGCTTCCCAAACCGGATCATTCCTTTCCAGGGAGAGACCTTCAATAACACTCGATCCCCGACTTGAAATTTCCAGAGGCTTTCGCCGTTTATCAGCATAGCTCTTTTGTCGGTCTCGTGATGCTTGGAGTCGTGCCTTGATTTGAACTATTTTCTCCGTCGTTTCTCGAATGATCCCGGGTCCTGTAAAAGTGTTGTTTGGTGTTTGTCCTCTTGCCAACTGAGTGTCTCCCACCTCAGCCCAACAAAGAGGTGATCTGCATTTTCGGCCATACAAAGCTTCAAAAGGAGCAACATTAATGCTTGTGTGATAGTTGTTGTTGTATGAGAATTCGATTAGGGAAAATGGGTATCCCATGCTTTGCCAAAATCAATCACACAGGCTCAGAGCATGTCTTCAAGCGTTTGAATGGTTCGCTCACTTTGGTCGTCGGTCTGAGGGTGATAAGCAGTGCTCATATCCAGATGTGTCCCTAATGCCTTTTGGAGCGACTACCAAAATCGAGAGGTAAATCTACTATCTCAATCGGAGATAATAGATATCGGCACCCCATGAAGTCTCACCACATCTTTTATGTAGATTTGTGTTAACCTTTCCATTTTGTATGACTCCTTTATTGGTAGGAAATGGGCAGATTTGGTCAACCGATCGACAATCACCCAGATAGCGTCCAATCCGTCTGCTGTCTTGGGTAATTTGGTTATGAAATCCATGGTAATCCTTTCCCATTTCCACTCGGGGATTTCGGGTTGTTGCAGTAATCCTGAGGGCTTCTGATATTCCACTTTAACCTTGGCGCAAGTGAGGCACTTGCTCACGTAAGTGGCAATTTCTGCTTTCATGTTTGGCCACCAATATTGTTGCTTCAGAT
This sequence comes from Lactuca virosa, assembly GCF_052849685.1. NCBI lineage: Eukaryota > Viridiplantae > Streptophyta > Magnoliopsida > Asterales > Asteraceae > Lactuca > Lactuca virosa. The sequence continues at coordinate 142,591,729 of NC_136432.1, forward strand.
CCAAGTACATTTTATCAGCACCGGGATGGACTGAATATATTGTCTTGTGCGCTTCGTTCATGACCACGTCTCTGAACCCTCCAAACTTTAGGATCCAGATTCGGTTCATGAGGTAATAAGCTCCATCCATTTTGATTTTGAGATTCTTGTCCATCCCACGTAGCGCTTCGGTCGCAACGTTTTCTGACTTCAGGGCCTCCAATTGAGCATCCCTACTTTGCGTGGACAAGTGGGATTTGATGGTCAATGTTAGGGTCTTTGTTCGTCGACTCATGTATTCTTTCCTACTCAGGGCATCGGCCACCACATTAGCCTTGCATGGGTGGTACTTGATCTCGCATTCATAATCGTTGAGCAGTTCTACCCACCTTCGTTGCCTCATGTTTAGCTCCTTTTGATTTAGAATGTACTGGAGGCTTTTGTGGTCCGTGAAGATGGTTCACTTTGTACCATAGAGGTAGTGCCTCCAAATTTTTAGGGCGAAGACCACAGCTCCCAGCTCGAGATCATGGGTGGTGTAATTTACCTCGTGTGTTTTCAATTGTCTGGACACGTAAGCTATCACTTTTCCGTGCTGCATAAGAACACAGCCTAACCCTTGATTCGAAGAGTCCCAATATACTACGAAGTCTTCAGTTCCTTCTGGCAAAGATAACATCGGAGCACTACAGAGGGCTCGCTTCAGGGTTTGAAAAGCAGCTTCTTGTTTGCCAGTCCAGTTGAAGGGTACGCCCTTCTGGGTTAGAGTGGTGAGGGGCTTGGCAGTCTTGGAGAAATTCTGAATGAACCTTCTATAGTAACCAGCAAGGCCCAAGAATTTCCTGATCCCCGTTGGCGTTTTCGGAATCGCCCAGCCTTCAATAGCTTTGATCTTGGAAGGATCCACATGACTTCCCTCCTCACTGACTACATAACCCAAGAAATTCACACTGCAAATCCAGAACTCGCATTTAGAGAGTTTTGTATATAGCTTTTCAGCTCTAAGAGTTTCCAAGATCTGGTGTAGATGCTGACCGTGCTCCTCCTTACTTCGAGAGTATATGAGTATGTCATCAATGAAAACGATTACAAAATTATCGAGGAATAGGCGGAAGACTCGATTCATGAGGTCCATAAATGTTGTGGGAGCATTTATCAGACCGAAAGGCATAACAACGAATTCGTAATGGCCATATCGAGTTCGGAAAGTGGTTTTAGGAATATCTTCTTCCCGGACTCGGAGCTGATGATAACCGTACCTTAGATCTATTTTAGAAAAATAACTGGCTCCTTGAAGCTGGTCGAATAGATAATCAATCCGAGGAAGTGGATATCGATTTTTGATGGTGATTTTGTTCAACTCCCGATAGTCGATGCACATTCTGAAGGATCTGTCCTTCTTCTTGACAAACAAGACCGGAGCTCCCCAGGGTGAGAAGCTCGGCCTGATGAATCCTTTGTTCAGAACTTCGCTTAATTGACTTGATAACTCCTGCATTTCGACGGGAGCTAACCTGTAGGGTGATTTGGCAATTGATGTGGCTCCCCGTATTAGGTCGATTCGAAATTCAACCTGTCTTTGTGGGGGTATTCCCGGAAGGTCTTCAGGAAATACGTCCGGAAAGTCACATGCCACTGGGATATCTTTAATGTTTATTTCATCTTCTGTTTTATCTACAACATGGGCGAGGAAGGCACAATTTTTCTTGTGCAGACATTTTTGTGCCTTGATGCACGAGATAAGACGAAGATTGGCGCCAGGTTTATCACTGTAGATTATTAGGGTTTCACGGTTGGGGAGGTGAAGGCGAACGACCTTCTCGTGACACATAATATCAGCATGGTGGGGGCTTAACCAATCCATGCCGATTATCACATCAAAACTCCTAATATTAACTGGCATCAAATCTATTTGAAATGAGTGGTTGTTTAATGTTAATGTGCATCCTACGTAAACGTCTTTGGTTGTTTCAGTTTTCCCATTAGCCATCTCCACCATGAAGGCTTCGCGTAGCTTTTGGGGTTGTTGGTTTAGCAAGTGTTTGATTTATTACTCACGAAACTCCGCTCAGCCCCACTATCAAATAGAATGCATGCGTAAGTGTTGTTTAGGGGAAACGTACCAGTAACAACCTTCGGGTCGTGAACTGCCTCTCCTTAAACCAATTTCAGGACCCTGCCTGATCCTCCTGCTCCTTGGTTGTTGGCTTTGGGGCAATTTCGCCTAAAATGGCCAGTTCCTCCACATCCATAACAAGTATGATTGGCCCCGACATTATTGTTGTTGTTGTTGTTATTGTTGTTGTTGGTTCTGTTGAGGTTGAGATCTGCAGTACCGGGCGGTGTGCCCCTTGCGGTTGCAGTTGGTACACTGCATTTCTCTACACTCGCCATTGTGGTGGTAGTTGCATTTGTTACATTTTGGTAAGGTTCCTGAGTATGGCCTGGTATTGGTTTGCGCCGATGAGGTTGGAGCAGCTGGGGTTGGTGCAACTTGAGCGGTAGCAGCATGCACTGCTACGGTTTGCTGCTTTTTAGAGGATCCCTGGTTCTGTCATCCCTTTCATTTATTGTCCCCAATTTTCTTGTTATTCCCTTCCTTCTTGACCTCCGTCTCAGCAGTTTTGGCTCATTTCTTGTTGCCATGGTCGTAAAGCTTCTTAGATAGCCTTTTCGCACTGTCATAAGTCTCAAGGTTTGCTGCTATTACATTTCCTTGGATTGGAGAAGTTAGTCCCCAAATGAACCGCCCAATCTTCTTTCCTTCTGAGGTGATCATACCCGGGCACAGAAGTGCCAATTCACTGAATCTTGAGAAGTAAGCATCGATGTCTGAGTTTTGTACTGTAAGATTTCATAGCTCCTGCTCCAATTTCTGTACTTCCCCACGAGGACAGTACTCTGCCATCAACATTTCCTTGAGCTCCCCCCATGGCATGGCATTTGCCACTGGGAGTGTCATAGCCTCCACATGACCATTCCACCACGAAAGCGCTTGATCGACAAACGTGCAAGCTGCAAATTTCACCTTGCATTCTTCAGGACATCCGCAGATCTCAAAAACTGACTCGATCTTTTCTATCCATCGCTTTAAAGTTATTACGCCTCCAGTCCCATTGAATGTTCGAGGTTTGGCATTTGAGAAGTCTTTGTACGTACAGACTTTTGTAGGACCTTGGTTCATTCCTTGGTTCGAGCTTCTAATTCCTTGACCGTTAATGCCACCGTTGTTTCCATTATGAATGTGAGCCAATGTTGCGGTGACCGCAACCGATACTGCTGCCTGGAATGCAGCAGAGTTTACCTCCGGCGGAGGCGGTGGTGGTGGTGCCGTGTTGTTTTTCCTATGAATGTATCTTCGAGGCATCTTCTGTCATGGAACAAAAAGATGGTGAGTATATAGTGGTTCGTGGTTTCGAGTTCCTTTGGCATATAGCGGTTTCGGTGGTTCGGTTGTGCATATAAGTGAATTCATACAATATCATGAAACAAGGAAAATAGAACACATAGCAGATAACAACATCACAAATAAAACATAGAACCATTTCATTACTAATAACTTTGTAGTACAATGCATGAAAATTCGACTTGGGAGGCGTACAGTACATCGGGAAAATAAAATATGTCAGCATAACAGCTCTATGAGTAGTGTAGTCACTTAATCATAAAGTCGGTCCTACATACAATAGTACATAAAAGAGAACCATAACAATAGTGGTAGTGGGTGGAGCTGATCCTAGTCGTGGCGGGAAGTGTCTGGTGGTGATGCTCAGATGCCGAAATGACGCACCAAAAGGTCAGCCAATTCACTCATCTCCCGATTGATTTCATCCCTCTCTTGCTCCGCTCAAACTGCTCTTTCTTCCGCTGTAAAAAGTTGTTGCCTAAGAGTGGCAACTTCCTCCTCCAAGGAGCGCATCCGGTCTGTGGGGTACTCCTGTGCTATGCGCGGATCTGGTATCATCTCTAAAGGGTAGGATTCACTAGGAACTTCCCCAACGCCCTCTACCTCTTCAGTCTCCTCTTCGGATCCCTCATCCTCGTAATTTGTCTCTAGATACTCTTCAGGTCCTATTCCTGGATCTGCCTCTTGAACCATTTCAGGTTCCTCCTCCATCCACCCGTGGACCACGAGGGCCTGATAGTAAAGATCACCTTGCTGGTATTCAACCATGATGTCTGTGCGAGAATTGGAGGTGTGAGAAGTGTGTAAGGGGGTGTATGTAGATAGCATTCTAAAATACTCTTATAGTATTTTAATTGTTTATGTTTGAGTTCCTTAAAAACTTTTTGGATACGAGGTTGGTAAGTTTCTAGATTCATTGCCCACCATGATCACTCCCAAACACACGTTGGTCGTATTTTGAATAAATATAGTTGATCAGACTATATTTACCCCCAATACGATTACATAACTGCCCAGGTTTAACCGCGATGTTCAACTCATCTAAAGACTTTTATTGCTTCTTACTGTGGCAGTACCCTAAAATGCACACATAGGTATGTATTTTATTTTCGTTAAAAGTAATTTTAGTCCCAATGTATTTATAGTTGCATATCTTGTATGGTTAGATATGCCAGTTCACTATAAACATTGCTCGGATACCAATCTGTCACACCCCCGAACCAGAACGGCGGAAACGTCCGGGGTTGGGTGACTTCATCTTGTAATATCATCACAGTGTATGTAATTGAAACAAAACATCATCATCATCACACATACAATATAACAACCATCATAGTTTACATAGTGTGTTGGGTTACAAATTACATTCCAAATGTTTAATGTATGATGATAACAAAATACAACAAAAATCCACTTGTTCTGGATGTCCAATCTGCTTAACGATTCCCTGAGAATACAAGTTATTTTGAAAACGGTCAACATACATAATGTTGGTGAGTTCATAAGCATGTTTTTAAGAAAAGTTTTGTATCATTTGTAAACTCCAGAAAATCCGATATTTTCCGTAAAAATGGTTTGAGAGTTTTGTTTCAAATCTTGTATTACAACATCTGTGTTCATATTTTCGAAAATGTATAAGGAGAGAGTTCCAGAAAATCCGATATTTTTTGTTGTAAGTAAAACATAATGTATAATGTATTTTCCCAGAAAATCTGATATTTTCTGCTTGTAAAAGTGTTGTAGTCTTAAAACCCTAAGACCGAAAAATGGTGTTTGTATGGTTTCGTATCAGCATCAAACTATATGTATTCCGTAAACTTGACAGTGGATTTAATCTCTATGTGAGTTGTTATAACCATACTTGATATGACTGTTATGCCTGTCGTGACGTTTTTCAGACATCGCTTGTTTAAGGTAAGACATTTGTCACCCTAGACTGGCCTAGTCTAGCTGTAGCGAACAGCTCAGGTGTGTGGCTGTCAACCCCGTATAGATCTATACACAAACTCTCGCTCTCCCTCCAAGAGATTGTGGTTATAACTACAGGACTTAAGGTTGTACACTAGGTAGGTACGAATGAAAGAACGTCTCACAAGAACCTTAACTATGTTTACGCGAATATTGTAACACACTATTTAATGTTTTAAATAATGTTTTTGTGTATGTATTTAGGTCACAAGGCCCAATGTGTATGTACATGAATGAATGAGGCCCAATAAGCATGAAATGTGTACACAAGGTCCGTCGAGCATGTAAATGGGTCAATGAGGCCCAATAAACATGTAAAGAGTATACATGACCTATCAAGCATGTAAATGAGTCACTAAGGCCCAATAAACATGTAATGAATGTATCAGGCCCAGTAAGCATGTAAATGGACCACGAAGGCCCAATAACATGAAAATGGGTAAACAAGGCCCAATAAAAGTGAGAATGACGTAATTAGCCCGTTTGTTATTATATTGCTTGTTTTAGCTCAAATATTTACCAAAATGACATAGAAGGCCCACTTTTTGTAAAAATGACATTCTTGGCCCATTAAGCCGAAAATTTACAATTCAGCCACACTTTTTGGTAAAAAATGACACTTTAGGCCCATTAAGACCAAAAGTTTACATTTAAGGGCCCATTTTCAGCCCACTTTTTATAGAAAATAACATTTTCGGCCCAAATTTAATAGAAATGACATTTTCAGCCCATTTAACCGAAAATTTACATTTTTGGCCCATGTTTGTTTAAAATGACAATTTAATCCATAAAAAGTCAATAATTACCTTTTTAGGCCCATGAAACCGTGAATTTCTAAATAAGACCCATTTTTGTGAAAATTGACAAATTTAGCGCATTAAAACCGTGAAGGCCCAAGTAGAAGCCCATTTGTGAAAATTAACACTTTTGGCCCCTTTGAAACCGTGAATATCATAAAGATCTATTTTTTATTTAAAAACGACTCTTTTGGTCCTCTCAAAAACCGTGAGTGTCATAAAGGCCTCATCTTTTGTTTATTTGTCAAATATGGCCCCTTATACAGTTTTATTTAGTTTTCAAACCTCCTTAGCATGTTTAATCCTTTCAACTTCATAGTAAGTCACATAAGATGGTTTAGTTTACAAACATCACCAAGTTTAGTAGATATTTCGAGTTTGGTGAAGATTTAACATGTTTTCATAACATAATCACAACATATAACATGAAAACACACATATACATGCATAAATACATAGATATAACACAAAAGCAACTTGTATCCTCCCCCAAAACATAGTAAAAACCGAAAACAAGGGGGTATGAACTCACCTTGATGATGGATTCGGTTTTGAAGAAGAGAATGAGGTGTTTTCGGTCTAGGAAGCTCCTTTGATGAGATTTTCGGTTCCTAGAGAGTTCTAGGAGCATAAACACGAGATTGGTGAGGTTTTGAGGGAAGATCTTAGCATAAGATGGATTTATTCAACTTAAGAGTGAAGTAGCTTATAAAGTATGTGAGTTTGAAGGACCTTCTTGAGCACACACACACGCACACACTAACTCACGATTTCTTGTAGGAGAAACAAGAGACTTCTTGAGAGTTATTAGATGATTTTAGGGATTGAAGATGGATGAAGTGGGGAGGGGTGTGGGATCTTCGGCCGTAAGTAGAGAGGAAGGAGGAGAGAGATTAGACATTATTGCATGGAGGATAATAGGTTTCTAGATGTATGTGATTACCTTGATACATGAAGGTTAATTATGTGTTGTCAAGCCTAAATCAAACCTTCTTCCATTTCCTTTTTTTTTACCGAGAATGGAGTGAGGGAAAGAAAGAAATGTGGTGTTGGGCTTGAATTGTGCATATAAAAGTCGAGGGTATGTTAGCCCAATAAGGATTTTCGGCTAATTGGGCCCACATATGTGTTTACGGCCCAAAATGACAAAGGAAATGGGTTTTCGACCCATTAAAATTAAACAAGTGGTTTTCGGCCCAATAAGGCCCATGATGAGTCTTATGGCCCAAAATCAATTACTTAGAATATGTGGATCCAATTAGGGCCCAAATGAGTTATCTTAACCCAACATAATCAAGTTTTGGGTTTATTGGCCCATTAGGCCCAATAAATGATTCCTGACCCAATAAGGGTTTGAACCGGGAAATTAGGGTTACAAGTCCTAAATTGAGTTAGTGTAGTGCATTGAATTAGGTTTAGGGCTTCATGAGTGAGTTTTGATCCGAATAGTTGTTTTTTAGTGAATAATATGTATAACATCAAACTTGGAGTTACAAGATACATCAAAGGTTAATCATACATAGACAAAATTTCCTAGCCAAAAATGCTAGTTGTGACATTCGTACCCGTCGATCACCACCAAAAACCCTAGCACGTACTAAGTCGATAGAAAAATGAGAGAATCGGGATTTTAGAAGAAAATAAAAGACATCCCGCTACCTACTAAGAAGGAAGACGCACGTTAGGGTTCTTCGTCTGTGTGTTGTTTTGATTTATCTATGGGAAATCAGAAACAAACGAGAATCAAGCTTTGCATTCCATACTTCATAGCGATAACTCATGGAATTCACAGAGCTTCATTAAGCCAAACCATGGAAAAGATAAAAGTAGAAACGAAGGAAGATGAGAACAAGGCGGGGTTTTCTAATTTTTGGGGATTTAGTTTCCCGCTTAGCTATTAAAGGTTGGAAAACGCGCGTTCCATTAAAATTTATAAAGCGACATCCTTAGATGACACGCATTTTATTATAGGTGTCTTCCGTGTTTTTTTTGTTTAGACAATAATTTAAGGGCACGTAATAATGTGTGACCTAAATCCTTAAATTTTTTGAAGAGATGACACTTTTTTAATGTCACATGTTTTTGCGTAACATAAATCAATGAGTGTCGTGGTTTGCACGTCGTAAAAGGCTGTTTTTCTAGTAGTGCGAGGTACCTTACATTTCAATTTTTTTGGCATTTTAGGGTTTGCCACGACATGGTGGAGGCAACATGATGTGGCAAATCAAGATAAGATTGTGTGGTTCATTTAAGTCGTCATGGCATGACAATATATGGCCACAGCGTGGCAGCTGGGAAATGGAAAACCCTATTTTTTAGGTTTTGATCCCTATTTAAAGGAATGAGGAGACTACGGTTTGCTCACCCTCAGCCTCCTTAAGATCTGAGAAACCATAATCTCCTTCGTCTTTTATTTAAGCCTTTTTGGTGTTCTTTGAATCCATTGAAGGAAGAAAGAAGAAGAAGTGAGCTAAGATTCAGCAAGCAAGTCTTCATCCTTTGTTATAGCACTCTTCTGGACCTTTGTAAGTGTCCAAGACTCGATTTTCATCACGATAGGTTGCTAGATCTTGATTTTTGTACCTAAATTTTCATGTTCTTGTTGGTTGGAGCGGTAAGATCTCATAAAGCTTGCAACTTTATGAATCTCCAGGCCATTTGGAGTATTTGGTGTTTTAGATATGGATTAGAAATGATTTTTGGTGTCATGCATGAACTTTTGGCTATAAACCCTCATTTTGACCTAATAGGAGTTCAAGACATGCATTGGAAATGCATGTCTAAAAAGCATGGATTTTTATGTTATTTATGATGCTGGAAGCCTTTCTGGGAGTGTTGGACTAGAGGTCTTCAAGATTAAGTGTTATTGATTTAAGCCAAGTTGTATTTTGCCCCTTTTAGACCTAGGAGTGAGATCTTTATCTCTTGGAGAGTCTAAAGGGATAAAGTTGGAAACTTTATCCGCTTAGACCATAGAATGGATCATATCTGAGCTTTGGAGCCCTTAGAATCGAAGAAAACGGCTTAAACCATTAAGCTGTTAGGAACACAATGCTCACGACGTGGCCTTAGGTCGCCACGACGTGGTGACTGGGCTAAGGCTCGTTTGTTTCGTCGTTTGGCGGCCACAACATGGTGACCAGTTGGAGTTTGACTTTTGACCGTTGATCATAGACTTTGACAAAGTTTGACTTTAGGTCATCTAGGGTAATTTGGGTAGTGTTTGAGTTGTGGATTGACGATTGGTCCTTCTATTGCTATATAAGTGACCTGTAGAGTCGATATTCGGAGCTGCGTTCTTTTCGGTAATCATCTTGGTTTTGAGGTGAGTTTTTCTCACTATTCCTATGGGTCGAAGGCATCAAGGTCGGCCCATTCATTTTGTTATGTACTTGATGTAGGATCGTTATATGATTAATTGTTATTTGTATATGTCGACATATTTGGATGGTTGGGTTGAGGCGCGAAGCCAACAAACCCGGATGGTTGGGTTGAGGTATAGCTCTGTGCGGTGGACTAACAAATACGAATGGTTGGGTTGAGACTCTATGTCAACAAACCCAGGATGGTTGGGTTGAGGCCATGGGCCCACAAACCCTATATGCATGCACTACAATTGTATTTCCGATATGTTGGGTATTTTGGGAACTCACTAAGCTTGAGCTTACATTTGTAGATTTCTTGTTTCAGGTACTTCAGATAATCGGGGAAAGACAAAGGCTTGATCATACACATCCTCTACAGTTTTGATTTTCGTCTGTTTTGGATACTCTGATTTTGGGATGTTTGTATTTGATACTTATGTTTCGTGACTTGGGTTTTATGAAAACAATGGTTTATCTAAAATGAAAAAAGAATTTTTTTTTACCGTGACTTTTGGGATGTTACAAATAGATTTTGGTTTAGATCATATTCCAGTTTTTTGACAATTAAGAAAATGTATTTCTTAAAACTCTTTTTAGGGTTTAGGATTCTATTTATGGTTTTAATCATGATCTAGGGTTAATCATGTTATTGTTTTATATGTTTCCCTTTCTTATTTATTTGTTTTATGAAATTCGAAAATACCATTATGATCCAACAAGAAGCTGATACTTAATGATGTATTCATGTTGTGTAGACCCTGATATATTGATATTTAGAAACACATATGAATTGTGTTTGTTCTTAGTTTATTTGCAGATTACAAAAATATTGTATATCATATTTTATATGACTATCATGTATGTGTTAGATAAAGAGGTTTGGTTTCACTACACCTTTTAAATTATATATTTTCATGCCAACTGAGTGTGGCATTATTTTCCCATCTCTCTCCCTTCTCACCTAGACCTAATTAATACTCACTCGTCGCTACCTTTTCCTTTTTAGATATTTCCGATTAATACACAAGAAATATAATTAATTATCTTAAATATGATAATATAATACAAAATGTTTAAACTAAAAATAATGTAATAAAAACGAAAATATGATGATATAATACAAAAAATAAATAAAATGACTGATTTATCTATCTGCGACTTCACACAATCTATGTTGTATGCCGATTTGAGATGGCAATTCTCCAAGAACAGAAGACAGGAAGAAGTGGAGCAATTTTCTGTATTTTTTTCCTATCCTCAAATGCAAATTACAAAATACTTAAATAATCAAGGAAGCAACTGAAAATAAGGAAAATCTAAGTGGTCGTGGACCTTATGCAGCTAAACTTAAGCAGAAAGTACTGGAAACACTACTTCTATTCGAGACTAATTCTCATAACTGACTTCTTCCTCTTATCCTTGTTAGTCCAAGAATCTTACAGGCTTATGGATCACACGTTTGGGCCTGGTTGGCTGTCTTGCTGGACTGATATGAGTTGGACTCGTATCAATTGCCCCGTCCTTAGCATTGAGCTCGTCCTCGAGCGATGTCGCGATGTTGTTATTGATGCAGAATTCTGGAAAGCAAAGGCGGAATTCCTCAAATGGTTCCCATGTTGGTTCTGTCATGTCGGTCTTGTCCCACTGGACAAGGACTTGTTTTTCTTGACCTGTTGTGCGATATTTGAGAAGTTCTTTAGGTGTGCCTTGGTCACTTGCTGTTAAATCTGGAGGTGGTAGCGGAATGGGAGTAGACTGGCCATGAGCTTCGCGTAGGAGGGAGACATGGAAAACAGGGTGTATGCGGGCTTCTGGCGGTAGTTGGAGACGGTATGCAACCGCGCCGACTCGTTCTGTAATCTTGAAAGGGCCGAAGAATCTTTTTGTTAGCTTTTTTGTTTCCCTTGAATGGATTCATTTTTGACGATAGTCCCGTAGGCGGAGGTAGACCATGTCGCCTACTTGAAATTCTTTGTCAAGGCGGTGTGAGTTTTCCAAGGTGGTCATGCGTTGTTGTGCTCTACGGAGATTGTCTTTTAGTATGGTGCACAGCCTTTGGTGTTCTTTGAGTGTTGCGTCAATTGTAGTGATAACCGCGGTTCCTGATTGGTAACGGTGTAAGTCTGGTACAGGTGTTCCATAGAGGGCCTGGAATGGTGTCATGTTGATTGCACTGTGGTGGGAAGAGTTATACCAGAACTCTGCTAAATATAGGAACTTGGACCAGTTTTTTGGTTCGTCACTAGCAAATGATCGCAAATAGTTTTGGAGGCAACTGTTGAGGACTTCAGTTTGCCCATCCGTTTGCGGGTGGTAGGCGGTTGAGTACTGAAGTTGTGTGCCCATTTTTTTGAAAATTTCTTTCCAGAAGGTGCTAAGAAAAATAGGGTCACGGTCCGATACAATGCTCTTGGGGATTCCATGCAACCGGTAGATGTTGCTAAGGAAAAGGTTAGCTAATGTGACTGCACCAAAAGTGGTGGGAAGGCCGATAAAGTGTGCAGTTTTGGAGAAGCGGTCTACTACGACCCAAATAGTTGTCTTTCCTGCCGATAAGGGTAAGTGTGTGATAAAATCCATGGATATATCTTGCCATGCTAGAGATAGAATTGGGAGGGGCTGCAATAAACCATAAGGTTTATGATTTGGTGGCTTGATTTGCTGACATACAACACATTCACGGATGAAGCTAGTGACATCAGCTTTCAATTTGGGCCAGAGGAAGGTGGCTGAAATACGCTTGATGGTGGGTAGGATACCAGAATGGCCACCTAGAGGACTGGAATGGTATTCACGTAGGAGCGTGGTGCGTATGGTTGGCTGGTTCGGTATGCATAGACGATGAGAATGGTAGAGCAGACCATCATGAATGTGAAACTCGTTTGATCCTGTGGTTTTGGAAAGGAGTGTGTGTATTAGAGCTTTGCCAACGGTGGTAGTGTAAAATGATCGAAGATCAGCGAGCCATCCTGGTTTTGTAGCAGATAGGGCGAGTAGTTGTGGTTGATCAATTCTGCTCAGGGCGTCGGCGACGATATTCTCCTTCCCCGGCTTGTAGATGATCTCGAAATCGTAACCCAGCAACTTGGTGGCCCATTTGTATTGCTCGGGGGTCTGTACCACTTGTGACAACAGATGCTTGAGACTTCGTTGATCGGTGAAAATGCGAAATTTCCTGCCGATCAGGTATTGGCGCCATTTCTTCACCGACTCGGTAATAGCAAAGAGTTCTCGTACATAGGCAGAGGATGCTTGCATGCGTGGGCATAGTCGTTTGCTGAAGAAAGCGATCGGTCGATCTTCCTGGGATAGTACAGCACCTATGGCGATGTTGGATGCATCTGTTGTGACTTCAAAGGACTTGGTGAAATCCGGTAGGGTGAGAGTTGTTAGCTTAGCCATGGCAGTTTTTAGCTGTTCAAAAGAGTGTGCAGCTTCTGGTGTCCATGCAAACGTACTTTTCCGGAGAATATCTGTGAGACCTGCAGCTATGGTTGCATATTGTGGAACAAAGCGCCTGTAGTATCCTGTAAGACCTAAAAAACCACGCAAGTTAGTCAGATTTGTTGGTGTTGGCCATTGCTGAATTGCTGATATCTTGTCTGGCTCCGCTTGCACTCCTCCGGCTGAGATTATATGCCCCAGGTAATTTATTGTTTCCACTGCAAAGGAGCATTTGGACATCTTGGCATGGAACTGGTGTTGTGATAGCTTGTGGAATACTTGTGACAGATGCTGATAATGGAGGTCGATAGATGGGCTGTAAATTAATATGTCATCGAAAAAAACAAGCACGTATTGACGTAGGACATCCCGAAAGAGCTCATTCATAGTTGCTTGGAATGTAGAAGGTGCATTAGAAAGACCAAAGGGCATTACGAGAAATTCGTAATGTCCATCCACCATTCGAAAGGCTGTTTTATGCGTGTCATCTGGGTTTACACGGATTTGGTGGTATCCTGCTCTTAAATCAATTTTTGAGAAGATGGTGGCGCCATGGAGTTCATCGAGGAGCTCGTCTACTGTGGGAATAGGAAAGCGGTCCTTAATGGTGATCGCGTTTAAGCCTCTGTAGTAGACACAGAATCGCCATGTCCCATCTTTTTTGCGAACCAAGAGGACTGGTGAGGAGTAAGGGCTTGTGCTTGTTTTGATGATACCTTCCTGTAACATTTCGTTGATGAGGGAGGTCATAATTTGTTTCTGGTAGTAGGGGTAGCGGTATGGTTTAATGTTGACTGGGGTAGAGGAGGGTAGAGTGGGAATATGGTGATCTTGATTTCGATGTGGGGGTAGGGAGGTGGGGGCTTCGAAGATGTGATGGTATTAATGGAGAAGGTTTGCAACGGTAGGGTTTGGGTGTGGTGCTTGTGGATTGTTTATGGCTGGGGAATGAGGTTCAAAGTGGAAGTATAAGGTATGTAGGGATGCTATGCTGTTTTTGTGAATAAGGGCTTGTACATTTGTGGGTGAAGCTACACCGGACATGGGCTCACCTTTGAGAGTTATGGTTGTAGGCCCAACATTGAATGTAAGTTGGGGGATAGAAAAGTCTGCTAAGATGGGGCCCAAAGTGCTGAGCCAAGCGACCCCTAAAATGACGTCTGCTTCTTCAGCCGCTAATACGAAAAAGGGAATGGTGAACTTGGTTTTCTGGAGGTGTATGTCGACTGCTGAACAGAATCCACTACACTGGAGGAGGTCGCCGCTTCCGACCATCACGGAAAAAGAGGGTATTTCCCCTTGGGGAAGGTGGAGATGATTTGCAATTCATGGTTGTATGATGTTATGAGTACTTCCTGAATCAACAAGAACTTTTACCGGTTGATTATTGATGTAACCTGTGACCCGTAACGCTTGTGGTGACGCTAAGCCGTACAGAGCCGCTGTGGATAGCGACAGAAATTCACCGGTGGTGGTGGCTATTGTATCTGAGGCATCTTCGACTTCAAAAACGGACGTTTCTGTGGCCGGGTCTTCCTCGTTATCTACGATCATCATGAACTGAGGGGGACTACATTTATGACCAGGGCTGTATTTAGCGGGGCACCGGAAGCATAGCCCTTCGGCTCGTCGTTTTTGGAGAGCATCTGGTGACAGGCGGGTGAAGGGGAGGGTAGCTGGTGGTGATTGGGTGGGAAGGAGGGGGTAGTTGTCGGTTTGGGTGATGGTGATAGATTTGTGGTGGGGGTACTAGCCACAGAGGGTGAGAATGATCTGGGGGTTGTATAACGAGGTTTATTGTTGGCTAGTTTTTCTTCAATGAGTGTGGCTAGGCCTTAGGTTTGATGGAGGGTAGTCGGGTTCTGGATAGCAATTTCATTTTGGATGTCGGGGCGAAGTCCCGATATGAAGCAGTTACGAATGGCCACTGGTGTTAGTCCATCTACCATGTTGCTCACTCTTTCAAATTCGGCTTGAAAGGCTGCCACTGTGGAGGTTTGTCGTAATTTGAATAGAGTTGTCTGGTGGTTTTCGTAGGATGATGGGCCAAATCTGAGTTCCATGGCTCGACAAAATTCTGGCCAGGTGGTTAGTAGCTGATTGTTGGTTAAGTGCTTGTACCAACTAAGAGCTTCCCCTGTAAAATAGAACACAGCCAAGGGTAATCTTTGATTATTAGGCAGGTTATAATAATAAAAATAGTTATTAGCTTGGAATATCCAATCTAATGGGTTAGACCCATCGAAGTTTGGCAGAGTGATTTTGGGTGGTCGAGGTTGATGTGGGGGCGGTGGTGGTGGTGGTGGTGGTGGTGGTGGTGGTTGTTGGTGGGTCTGTTGGTTGGTGATTAGATTGACCAGGTTGGTCATATTAGTGGTGAGGGTGTCCAGCCGGATGTTAGTGGCGGTTGTGAGATGGAGTAAGGCTTGAAGTTGGTCATGGGTGGAGAGAGGTTCATCAGGTTGATGTTCTGGTTTGGGAGGCATTGTAAGAAGATGAAAGCACCAATTGTTGTATGCTATCCTCAAATGCAAATTACAAAATACTTAAATAATCAAGGAAGCAACTGAAAATAAGGAAAATCTAAGTGGTCGTGGACCTTATGCAGCTAAACTTAAGCAGAAAGTACTGGAAACACTACTTCTATTCGAGACTAATTCTCATAACTGACTTCTTCCTCTTATCCTTGTTAGTCCAAGAATCTTACATGCTTATGGATCACACGTTTGGGCCTGGTTGGCTGTCTTGCTGGACTCGTATCAATCTAACTACTATATATCATCTTCATTTTTACAACATCGTCATTCTCGCAATATCTTCATCTACATTCTCACATAAGCTATTCTTCACTCCATCATACTATTCATCCTCCTTCCTCTTCTCCATAAGATGAAGTTTATGAACCTAACCATTGGTGAAAATGTCATTTGACTGCGTAATTTATTTCCTTCCTATTAAACTCGAGAACACATCCATCCTCTCTCTCTTTTTTCCTTCCATATCTTTCTCCCTTCCTCCTCCTTAATTTTTACATTTAAAAACAAAGGTGTAAAGGTGTCGGTGACGCATAAGAATATAATTTGTTTCTTCTTTCTACTATTCCTTAAAAAACAATAATATAAACGGTCTTGGGCTGAATTAAACAACTATGATATAAACGATCTTGGGCTAAATTAAACAATAATATAAACACTCTTGGGCTGAATTAAACAACCATTTTGGGCTGAATGGGCCAGATCAAGGTCTGAACTCTGAACCAATAACCTGCATCACGATACTAGATCCGTAAATTGGTTTAATGGATTAGAAACTAGCAAGTAGCAAAGTGCTGCGTCGATTAGATCAAGCGAATTGTAAGCTAAAGTCTCCGTGGTTTCTCCAATCAGGTAAAGACTCTTTGATTTTTCATCCTATTCTAATTGGAAAGAAAACCCTAAATTTATCGTTGTAGTTGTTTGCTAATTTTAAGCTAAGTGATCTAAGATTTAGGGTATTATATCACCGATTGCTCCCGGAAGTCATTTAAACGGATAATTTCTGGTGATTTCATCGGATGATCTTTTCCTTACTTTCCAATTCTTTTATATGGTGTTATCAAAATCTTCAAATTCCTGTTTCTGTTTAGTAAAATTCCGGATGCTGCAGAAATTTTCTGATACTTTGTTTCTTACTTGGTTGCAGTTTGAAGTCATTGAAATGGAGAACAGAAGGTACAACGGCAGACAAGACATACGTAGAAGACAACATAAAGCAGATGAGGTCATATGCTTGTGCAAGTTTTTGTTGTGTTATTTGACTGAAGTTTAATCATGGTTAAGTTGATTTATGCTATCTATTTGTATACAAGTGATGCTGTAGAATCATTAGTGTGTTAATTTGGTTCATGTTTTGTAAACTGTACAGGAAGATGAGGCATCTGTTCTTGAGGAATTTGCAGAGGAATTTCGCCTACCAATTCATCACAGACCAACAGAAAACGTAGATCTTGATAATGTTGAACAAGCTTCATTAGACACACAATTAACATCATCTAATGTTGGTTTCCGGCTTCTTCAAAAGATGGGGTGGAAAGGGAAAGGTCTTGGGAAGGATGAACAAGGTATGCAGATAACATTACTGCTGAACTTCTTGCACATTGTCTTCTGTTCTAGTTATTGTTTCTAGATTAACACGAGTGAATGTACTTGTTCAAATCCAATCATTTTCATATGCTTAAACAATTTATTGAATAATTGAATTCATAATACAGACAAAGTTAATTGACATTTCATTTAAATGTAAGAAAATATAATCAGAACAGTGCATTTGTTCCATCTTTACTTCATGTTGTGCCTAGTGTGTTGATTTTAAATCTATTTTTTAATGCCTCAGTCTCACCAACTTAAATTTACCTTTTCTGCATCCTAACAAACAAACAAGCCCTAATTCTTTCCATCATGATTCCGTAGGAATCACCGAACCCATCAAATCCGGAATCCGAGATTCAAAACTCGGAGTTGGAAAACAAGAACAAGACGATTTCTTCACATCAGAAGAAAACATCCAACGAAAGAAACTCGACATTGAAGTCGAAGAAACCGAGGAAACCGCAAAGAAACGAGAGGTATCCCTTTTCACTCTTAAAAAAGAAAAACATATATAAATACATTAAGAAAAAAAATCTTATCTTATATATAACATATAATATATAGCAGAAGACAGCATATGTCTGTTTTTTATTAGTATCTCTATCTGGTGGCTTCTTCTGCCCCCTTTCCTGCACATTATGAAAATCCAGGTTATGGCAGATCGAGAGCACAAAATTCAAACTGAAGTCAATGAAATCCGCAAGACTTTCTATTGTGAGCTTTGCAATAAGCAGTACAAGTTAGCAGTTGAATTTGAAGGTCATCTTAGCTCATATGATCACAATCATCGAAAGGTATGTATATAAGTAAACTACAATTGGGAATTTTTTTTTTTTTTGAGGTGGAGGGTATTTACGTCTTTTGCGGTTTACAGCGGTTTAAAGAAATGAGAGAAATGCACGGAAGCAGCAGCCGTGATGACAGGCAAAAACGTGAACAGTTGCGTCAGGAAAAGGAGATGGCTAAGTTTGCTCAAATGTAAGCTTTTTATGATAAGGACAAGAAGGGTATTTATGTCTTTTGCACAGAGACTAAACCAAGTTTCTTCTTCCTACTTTTTTGTGGGTAGGACAAAAAATTGGACTGTTATCCCATTGATAACTCTCTCAGTCTCCGTCCAATGCATGTCAAACACAATCAGATCATTTCAGATGATTAAATATATTTTACTTTTTTTTGATTTAGGGCTGATGCGCATAAGCAACAACAACAACAGCAAGAGGAGTCTGGGAAAAGTAATTTAGCAGTGAAGAATGCTGCTACTGTTCTTGCTGATCAGGATCAGAGGAAGGTGTTGAAGTTTGGATTTTCATCAAAACTTGGTGCATCAAAGGTATTAACAATTTTTTTTACTAGTTTGTTTTTTTATTTATAAAAACATACTTATTGGCTATATTGTGAAAAGGAGTAAAGTATGTTGGTATTTCATGCAGAGTTCAGGCATGAGTGCAGCAAAGAAGCCGAAAACACCTATTGCATCAGTTTTTGGAAATGATAGCGATGAAGAGTAGTAATATTCATATTGTATACTGTTTACTTGACTTCATGTGGTTGTATTGTATACTTAAAAATATATTTTCTCTTGTATACTACTTGGCTTGGTGTGGTTAAACACTTAACTTTAACAACTATACATTAAATGGTTGTTTCTTTTTGACTTAATATGGACAGCATGACCTAATAATGGCTTAATGTATCAAGACACTGATGAATGTTGTGAAATTTGTTTTTAAAATGCAAAAGCAAAATGGTCATAGGTAGTCTCATTATGATTCAGACGGTGGTTTATTCTGGTAAAGAAACAACTAACTCTCATTCACTCTTGGTTATATGTCTATGCATTGACAAGCAGCTTATACATAACTTAACTTTTGATTGGTCGATAAATTAATGTTATGAAATATTGAACTCGACTTGAGTTTGTTACTTAATTAGGTTGCTAACTGAGGTTCAAGTTCCTATAAGACATAAGGCATAAGGTATTGTTTTGGTCGATCAATCTAAGCCGTGTTCTGACAAACAATTTAAGATGAATAATTTTGTAATCACTCATCAACATCAATGTTTGTCTTGCATAATTATTTTATAAACATCAGTTTAAAAAGAAAACCAAAAAAACAAGGTTTTACAAAAATAACCATGTAATCCGTAGAGGGCTTTCTCTGTACTTAGTGTTAAATCAAATATTAGGGTATTTTGGTAAAATTCAATGAATCTGCATTACTATCGTATCAACAAGTCTGCGGTATCCTCTCTGCGGACTTTATTACCTTCTGCAAATTCGTTTGTATAGTCATAAAATTTTTTAAAAAAAATATTTTATACAGAAAAATGTCTCGAAATAAAACGAAATTTTAAATGATTCTTTTATTCATTACATTAGTAAGTTTCTATGGAGAAAACATGTATTTTTTTTATCATTAATTTGTTATGATTCAAAAAATGTTATATGATCCAAAATATTTAGATTAAAAGTTATATGATTCAAAATGTTATTATCAAAATATTGTGAACCAAAATCTATAGTAAAAGATTTTATATGGTTCTGAAATGGTTTGATGTAAAATGTTTATGATTCTTAAGTTTTTATCCAAAATTCAAAACTTGTTATGAAAAAAAGTCTATAAAAATTAAAAGAATATATTTTTGGTTTTTATAAAAATAAAAAATTTAATGAAAACTATTTTTTTTTAAATTAAAGTTTGATATAAAAAAGAATTTATTTTTGAAAAACTCATAATATAAGATATATAAAAACCTTCAATTTTTTATTATTATTTGGAGGACAAAAATTTTAATGTCTTGGTATTTATAGAAAACTTGGATTTCATTAAACAAAATGTAAGTACCCTTAACAACAATATTTTTGAACCACCAAGTCTTCTCTTCACATTAAAACTACTTATTAGCGATGACAAACTGCAATAAATGGATAAACACCTTAAATAAGCAATCCTAAACACACCATCAGGGGGCGTAGCCAATATAGGGCAAGAGTGGGCTTTAGCCCACTCACACAAAATTAAGGTTATATATATATAATAGCCCCACATAAGTTTAGGTACTCTAAATTATACAGTTTTATCTTAGTAAATATAACCGAGTCAGATTTCATTTGGTAAAATATACAATTTCCCATTGCATTTGTTTCCTCTATTATTGTTTAACTATCTATGTTTTCTTTCCTCCATTATCGTTTATTATTTCTCGTCAGTGAACATTATTATTTTCCACCATCACGAAGGTGGAAGATAATTAAACCTTTTGCTTCCATATCAAAATTATTGTTTCAATATTGAATCTGCAACATCAAGCTTTAATCATGAATCCCTTAATTGCAATCTTTAACTAGTAAAACGACGTAGAAGAGAATATATTGTTGTCTATGTCGACGAGACTCAATTTTAGATTATTTTAATGATATAAGACAACATCTTGTGCAACTTAAAATAAATAATTTAGTTAAAGACTGTATATATAATTTTTTCCATATCAAAATTATTGTTTCAATATTGAATCTGCAGCGTCAAACGTTAATCGTGAATCCCTTAATTGCAATTTTATATAATTTAGTAGAAGATAATATATTGTTGTCTATGTCGACGAGACTCAAATTTAAATTATTTTAATGATATAAGACAAAATCGTGTGCAATTTAAAATAAATAATTTAGTTAAGAATGTATATATATAATTACATTTTGTTATTGTTTGAAGAATTTTGCCACTCATTCATATTTTATATATTATTTGGCATACCATAAAACAAAATCCTAGCTCCACCACTGGCCCTCAATGTATTAAACCACCAACTCTTCTCTTCACACTAAAACTGATTTATACTGTTAATTATCGACAAAAATTATTAAAATTGTTTGCTGAAATGCTGAGAGCATTTAATCTCAGTCAAGCCTGTTTTTGGATCTAAAAAAATCAACTTTATGTGTACAACTCTTTGGCCAAACACATGTCATTAGTCATTACCCATTAACCACTTTAACCATATACACAATAACACGAGTTAATGAGAAAAAATAAAACCCATACTCCAAATCTTCGTTTGTACAAAAAGCAAATGTATGTGTTATCCACGAAAATCCCCCACAGCCTTGAAGAATAAACCAACCATATGAAAGCAAAGAAAACATCAAGTTGAAAATTGCAAGATTGCATTAATTTAATTTAAGGTACGTAAAAAGGTAAAACATTGAAAAGCTCTAAACACGATAGATGACATAAATGTTCCCGAGTTCTAATCTATAACAATAATATAAGAAGAAAGATAAGATACAATTGATTGGTTCAAAGCTCAAACCCGGTTGTAAGCAACCGACTTGCTAAACAGGCGACGTATGTAAACCACTTGGAGTCCACTTGCAAGTGCCAACAAAATGTATTCTCCAATTGTGTAAAAGATCACCCTTTTATGCGTGCTCTCATTTGCTACACAACAACCAGTTATATATCACATGACATGACATGACAGAACAAATTATACTGTGTTTGGCATATAATTAGGAATAATAAATATGATTGAATTGAATGAGAGAGCTTTACTATGGCGATGTCGAGCATCACGTGCTTTCAAGTATTTTTGTTCAGCTGTAACAGATTCTAATGCCTCCCTCAATTCAGCAATTTTCACATTCACAGGGTCCAAATGCTCTACAAAACATACAAAAACAATATAAAAACTTGAGCTTTAAAAGATAATGGTTGCAAGAAATAAGAGGGATTTCAACAAACCATCTTTTGCTAGGTCATGCTCATTGGGAATATGACCAACATGTATGTAGAAAGAGACAGTTTCTGGAGTTGAGTAAGGGTTATGGAAACAGAATTGATACATTCCACTTCTTGGAGCTTTAAACTCAAATTTTTCTCCAGATGTTCCTTTCATTGTTTGTACTACATTTCCTCCAGGAGATGACACCTGAAACAAACCCAAATGAATTAATTTCAGCTCTTCTTCTTCCCTACAATTTTAGCTTATATTGCTGTTGAAACACCCTTGATGATGACCTAAAGAGTTTTCATACAGCCAATCGACAAGGGAGATAGTTATGGAAGGGATGTTAAAGATCAACATAATCCTTGTTTATAATCCAAAAAGTCTGTGCTAGCCAATTGTTTTTAGGGTAACTTCAAAAATCAAAAGACCTAACATGCATTGAAATTGAGAACAAATTATATAAGATCCATACAACAAAAAGAAAAGAAAAGAAAGAAACTTGTCAACTGGATTGCGTAATCACAAATCACATAAACAAAGGAGCTAAAATGAATAAGTGTTCGACGAAATTCGATTGAATTCAGAAGTTCTAGCCGAAATAACCCATGGAATTTCATTCCAATTAAAATTCACGTCCCATGAGCAGATCAATGAAACATCAAACGTCAATAAAACAAAACCCCTAAAATTTAACTCCAATCTATAATTTTCGAATAGAACAGCAAAATCCTTTATCCAAATTTCTGATTTAGGTCAACTAGGTTCCAATTTTGAGAAATCCAATAGAAGGGGAAAAAAAACATGGTGATCTGAAGTATACAGATCCAGTTACTCACGATAAAGTCGATGCCGGGGTGATCGGAGCTCCAGAATATATCATGATCGACAACAACAAAGTTGCCTGAAACCGTATCGCCTTCGTAAAGTACATACTCGTATACACATTCGACGTCGTTGACGGTGACTGAAAGAGCCGATACATCTCCGGCAAAAGCAGAAAAGAGAAGAAGCCCCAAAATCGCATACACTTTCATTGTTCTCTCTCCTCTCTCCATCTACTGATTTCCTTCCGATTGACAAAACGATTTGCACCCAGACGCTTTTTCAGGGCTTCTTCCGGGTTGGAACAACCCATCCAATTTACTAATTTACCCCTCTCTATAAGCAACGGGTTGGATTAAACTTGCTATTGGTCATCTCGACGTAATCAATTTCACTTGTGTGTTTGTTGGTTGATTTATTCGAAAATTGTTATAAAAGTTATTTTTATTTCAATTTAGAGTAAATAATATTTATGTTTCAATTTAGAGTAAGAGAGCTTTATTACAACATTGGATGTAAGAAACAACATTGGATGTAAGAACTACGCAAATGGCTTACTCTACTTTCTAACTAACATCTCTATTTATAGTTTGACAAACATAGAATCGACTAGAACATAACCAATAAGGTTATGACACCTGGGCTATGATAATCAGTTAAGCACATGTCATTACAAAATCTAAGGTGTACAAAACTCTGAAACATACAAATATTTAGAATATTACATTGAAGACTAAAATATTACAATATGAACTTTCGCAATCAGACTCCGACACAACATACATAACACCAATATTCACAAACATGAGGACTAGGCTAAAAATTATCTATGTAGGCTAGGGTTTGAGATAGAGAGAACATTTCTGGAGGTGGATACTTACTTAAGAGGAAACCCTAGATATGAGAGCCGTTAAATAGGTTTCAATGCCTAAAAATTAGGGTTTCTCCAAATATGTCATGTGCATCGCAACCTCCTATGTGTCCCTTCATGATCCTCCTTACAACACATGCTTCACGCTTTACCACTTCATTACCCAAAGAAGAAACCATAGCGTTCTTTGTTGCTTCCTTGTGCTTGTGAGACTAAAAGGGTGCTTTTTGTGCATTTTGTTGAAGGAGTTTGAAGGGCGAGAAGCTTGGAACGGGAAGGAGATTGTAGATCCAGCATCTACAACGTTTGGGCATCCATTTGAAGGTAACAAGTTGTTACCTTGAGCATCCTAGCATTAGATCCCCTTTTCTTGGGTTTTAGGCCATTTTTAGTATACTTGTGAAGCTTTTCGGGTGTTGGGTAAGATCTGGAGTTGTAACTTCAGATCTGGACTCCTCTAAGTCCTTAGAGTTATAAAGTTATAGAAAGCATTAAGCTTTGGTCCTTCTCTTTGGTTTAAACCCCTCCCTTAGCTTGGTTTTGGCAATTAGAGCTTGCATGCATGTAAAGTTTGCAACTTTACGTGGAAACCATGCCTTAGGAGGCTAGATCTGCAATCTGGAGCTTTGGGGTAGCTTAAAAACGTCTGAACACCAAAAAGGACTGAAGGAACTCATCGAGTCCCTTAGCCAACTCAACGAGTCATGTAGGGTTTACCCGTTTTCGAGATTTCGAGTGATTTCCTGTGAAGGATTGGAGTTTTCGGTCTTCATGAGTTTTCAGTCTTCTGGACATTGAGGAACTCGACGAGTTACACAGGTAACTCGACGAGTTGACGAGTTACTCAGGTAACTCGACGAGTTGTTGGATGCACTCGACGAGTTGAGGTCAACATGGACTGTTGACCTTGACTGTTGACTTTGACTTTGACCAGGGTTGACCTTGAGGGTATTTATGGTATTTCGGGATAATGACAAGTTAATCACATGATGCTTATAGGCATTTGAGTTGGAGCTGTGCGTTGGACATATCAGAGCTTGTCTTGTCAGTTCAGCTTTCACGAGAGGTGAGTCTCCTCACCATACCAATGGGTCTAAGGCACCAAGGCCGGCCCATTTTATGATATGTAATATCCTAGCTGAAGTGGTAATATGTGGCATGTTAGTTGGTACGTGCTAGGAAGTATGCTAATGGTATATGTGGTATGTTTGTATGGAAGACCATGGGAGAGCCCATGGCATCCTGGATGTAAGACCATGTGGAGAGCCCATGACTTTCCTACTAAAAAACCATGGGAGCGCCCGTGTTTCACACTCCCGAACCAGGACGTCGGAAACGTCCGGGGGCGGATGACGTCATTGTATAGTATCATAACAATTGAATATGAATGAAACACAGTAACCAAACATCATACATTAAAAGATACCAACATACATTGTTTACAGATTGTATTTTTTCACAAATTTACACAAAAGTGACATAAAATATGATGTTCCAAAATGTAGCAAATATCCAAATTCCATAGCCCAAATACCTGCTCACTGAGTCCCTGAGAATACAAGCCGTTTTGAAAAGCGTCAACTAAAAAGTTGGTGAGTTCATAAGCATATTTGTATAAAAAGCTTTGTAACATCTTTGATTGTAATAATTTGTAAAACTCCAGAAAATCCGATATTTTCTGTGAAAAATGGTTTGTGAGTCTCGTCCTAAAACTGTGAATAATTGCATGCGTGTCCTTTGTGTTTCTTTTAGTTGTAATTAGCGAGAGTGTGTGTTCCCAGAAAATCCCATATTTCCTGTTTTATGAAAAATTGTAGTCTTAAAACCCTAAGAATGGGATGGTGATATTAATGTACAAAAATATGAGCGTAGTTTTATATTTTATAAAACTAGTGAAGTGTATAATTTCTTAAATCCAAAATGAAACATCCCAAAAATACAACCCAAAAATTTCGTTTTCAAAATATTATTTAAGCCATCAACCATCCAAAATTATAAGTAAAATCATAATCGTGTATCATAAACATCATAGTATATGTCTCAAATCAAATCTCATATCCAAATATCAGAGTCTAGCTCCCAGGCTAAAGACTGTGGTGTGTGCCATGCGATCATCTCGAGCCCTTCCCAATGCTAGTGGAAGTACCTGAAACCAAAACTGAAAACAGTAAGCACAAAGCTTAGTGAGTCTCCCCAATCTACCACATACCATCTACACATAGCATGCAACTAGGAGATACGGGTCTCGCCCACACTCGTGGAGATACGGGCCTCGCCCACACTCCGCTATCTAGGAGATACGAGCCTCGCCCACACTCCACTGTCTAGGAGATACGGGCCTCGCCCACACTCCACTATCTCTGAGGTACGAACCTCGCCCATGCTCAGCTACTTCGAGATACGGGCCTCGCCCACACTCGACTACGATGAGGTACGGGCCTCGCCCACACTCAACTACTAAACCCAACATACAAGTATAACATAGACAACATGTAAAGCTAATCTACTGCTCATACATCATATTTAACTACTACTATGAGATACGGGCCTCGCCCATGCTCTGCTAGGATAGGATACGGGCCCCTCCCACACTCAGCCACTATCATTTCACACTACGGGCTGGCCTTGGTGCCGTAGACCCGTTCCTACTGAAGGAGAACTCACCTCGTATAACTGGCTGCTGATATCCCGAGTGAGAAATCTCTGTCCGCTGCTCCGGCGACTCCCCGGCTATAATTACATAACATTCTGAATCAACTGATGATTCCTCATGGAGTAAATGACCCATTTACCCCCCCTGGTCAAAGTCAAAGTCCTGGTCAGAGTCAACTTCCAGGTTGACTCTACTCGCCGAGTCCTACTATGGACTCGCCGAGTTCCCTAACTCACAATTCTCTAACTCGCGACTCGACTCGCCGAGTCGGGGCGTAGACTCGTCGAGTCCTTCTACTTTCAGATCCTTGTTCTAACTCACTGAGTCCTCTTCCACTCACTGATTCAACTCGCAACTCTCAAATCGGAGAAATCGGGAGTTTGCACTCCTACTCGCCGAGTCCAATGAACGACTTGTCGAGTCCTATGCATGTCTTCACTATACAGTTGATTCTAATCGATTCCAGTGCATCAAATTCATAGATCTGAGCTTCTAGGGCCGATATAACACGTAAAGTTGCCAGCTTTACGTACATGCATAGAGGTATGAAGCTAAAACACCAAAATAAGCTAGAAATGGGAACCTAGGGTTTGGAACAAGGCCTTGCTTTGCATAAAGGTAGCTACTTTGAGCTCCTGGAGCTCAATGATGTCCAGATCTATAGTTCACTGCCCTAAGGGAGCTCCAATCTCGAGTCTGGACCTTGAAATACCCCAAAAGTGGCAAAACAAGCATATATGAAGATCTACTAGGAAAATAAACAAGGTAGAGGCTTTATTACCAGATGAAGTAGCAAATGGAAGCTGGTTTCTGGATCTCCTTCTTCTCCTTTGCACCTTCTCTCCTTCCTTCTCTTCTATACTTCCAAGAATACACCAAAACACTCAAAATCAAGAAGGAATCACTCAACTCACCAATGAAGGGCTAGGGTTTTAAGGGGGAACGCTCTAGAGGTGCTGGAGGCTGGGATGGGGGCTATAAGGACGTTTAAATATGGTACAAACCCTAAGAATTAGGGTTTCATCCAGACTGGCAGACTCGCCGAGTCGCCCCACTAAGTCCACGTGTATTCCCGCTTCTACTCGACGAGTCGGGGCTACTGACTCGTGGAGTAACCCTAAGAAAGGAAATTCAATATTTAAATTACATACCAGGAATGAGGCGTTACAATTCTCCCCCACTTATCTTAGACTTCGTCCTCGAAGTCTGCTGTCTCTGGAAACAACTCTGGGTAGTGCTCCCTCATCTCTTCATCGGGCTCCCATGTCCACTCCGAACCCTTGCGGTGCTGCCACTGCACCTTCACCAACTCTACTCTCTTGTTCCTCAGCTCTTTCACCTTGCGATCTAGAATCGCCATTGGTCTCTCGATATAGTTCAGGCTGTCATCAACCTGAATGTCCTCCAGGGGTACCACTGCTGAATCATCCACTAAGCACTTCTGCAACTGAGAAACATGGAACGTGCTGTGGATCTGGCTGAGCTCTGCTGGAAGGTCTAACCGATAAGCAACCCGAACCACCCGGGCCAAAACCCTAAACAGACCAATGAATTTGGGGCCCAGCTTGCCCCGCTTCCGAAATCTAATAACACCCTTCCAGGGTGACACTTTTAGGAGGACCATATCGCCCACCTGAAACTCCAAGTCCGAACGCCGCTTGCGGCGTAACTCTTCTGCCGGCTCTGAGCAGTTTGGAGTCTGCTCCGGACTTGCTGAATCTGCTCCGTAGTCTTGAGTACCACCTCTGTACTCCCCATGACTCGCTGACCAACCTCACCCCAACAGATTGGGGTCCTACATTTCCTCCCGTAGAGCATCTCAAAGGGAGGCCGGTCTATACTGGAGTGATAGCTGTTGTTATACGAAAATTCCGCTAACAGAAGATACGTATCCCAACTGCCACCGAAATCTAACACACATGCCCGAAGCATGTCCTCGAGAGTCTGGATCGTCCTCTCGCTCTGTCCGTCCGTCTGAGGGTGGAAAGCGGTGCTGAAATGGAGACGAGTACCCATCTTGTCGTGAAACCGCTTCCAAAACCTGGAAGTAAAACGGACGTCTCTGTCTGATACCACTGAGACAGGCACTCCATGACGTGCCACCACCTCTCGCACATAAATCTCAACCAATTTTTCGGCTGAGATGCTCTCCTGGATCGGTATGAAATGCGCACTCTTGGTCAACCAATCCACGATGACCCAAATCGAATCTACCCTACGTGCGGTCCTGGGAAGCTTAGTAATGAAATCCATGGTGATATCCCCCCATTTCCACACGGGAATGTCCAGCGGTTGCATCTTGCCGTGGGGCCTCTGGTGCTCTGCCTTGACCTTTCTCCAGGTCAGGCATCTCTCCACATACCAAGCTACGTCCCGCTTCATGCAGGGCCACCAGTAATCGGGTCGAAGATCTCTGTACATCTTCGTCGCCCCTGGGTGGATGGAGAACCGAGACTTGTGGGCCTCATCCATCAATACCTGCCATACTCCGCCCTAGTACGGTACCCAGACCCTCCCGTGTAGGGTCAACAGTCCTCGGCTATCATAATCAAAAGAAGTCACCCGGCCCACGATCCTCTCACACTTCTGTCTCTCCTCCTTCAGGCCCTCAACCTGTGCTTCTCTAATCTGCTCCAGCAATGGAGTCATCACTGTCATCCTCAAACATATGTCTCGTATCGGGGCCGCCACCACCTTGCGGCTCAGGGCATCGGCCACTACGTTGGCCTTGACCGGGTGGTAAAGGATCTCACAATCGTAATCCTTAACCACATCTAACCATCGACGCTGCCTCATGTTCAGATTCGGCTGATCGATGAGGTACCTCAGACTCTTGTGATCCGTGTAAATAGTACATCGGACCCCATAGAGGTAATGCCGCCAAATCTTGAGGGCGGAAACAACGGCCCCCAACTCTAAGTCATGCGTCGGATAGTTAGCCTTGTGAGGCTTCAACTGTCTAGAGGCATAAGCTATCACATGACATCGCTGCATCAACACTGCTCCCATGCCCGTGATCGAAGCGTCACAGTAGACCACAAAATCATCTACTCCCTCTGGCAGGGTGAGAATCGGTGCCTCGCACAATTGCTGCCTGAGCGTCTCGAAGGCTGCTTGCTGCTCAGGACCCCAATGATACGCAACCGACTTCTTGGTCAGTCGAGTGAGCGGTACTGCTATCTTGGAGAAATCCTGGATGAATCTCCTATAGTACCCTGCCAAGCCCAGGAAGCTCCGAATCTCAGATGGAGACTTCTGGACCTCCCACTGCATCACGGCCTCTATCTTGGCCGGATCGACTAATATACCCTTCTGGTTGACGAGGTGTCCCAGAAACTGTACCTCGCACAACCAGAACTCACACTTGGAGAACTTTGCGAAAAGTCTCTCCCTCCTAAGTGTCTCTAACACCTCTCTCAGGTGCTCCTCGTACTGCTCCTGAGTCTGGGAGTAAACCAATATGTCGTCAATAAACACTATCACAGATCGATCCAGCATCGGCCTGCATATGTGGTTCATGAGATCCATGAACGCGGCTGGAGCATTGGTGAGCCCAAACGGCATCACCACAAAATCATAATGACCATAGCGGGTCCTAAAAGCAGTCTTCTATACATCATCATCTATGACCCGCATCTGGTGATATCCGGACTGTAAATCAATCTTGGAAAACCAAGATGCCCCCTGCAGCTGATCGAACAAATCATCTATCCTCGGGAGTGGGTAACGGTTCTTCACCGTTACCTTATTCAACTCCCGGTAATCAATACGCATACGGTGCGACCCGTCCTTCTTCTTCACAAACAGGATCGGAGCTCCCCATGGCGAACTGCTCGGTCTGATAAAACCCTTGTCTAGTAGCTCCTGCAGCTGCATAGACAACTCCTACATCTCAGGAGGAGCCAACCGATACGGTGCCTTGGCTATCAGAGCCGCACCAGGAACCAGATCAATCCTAAACTCAACCTGTCTCTCCGGGGGTATCCCAGGTAAATCCTCTGGGAATACGTCCGGGTACTCTCGCACTATTGGTACATCATCAATTGTCGCCTTACCCTTTTCCCGGGTATCCATAACATAGGCGACGTATCCTGCGCATCCCTGCTGGAAATAGCGCCTCGCTCTCACTGCTGAGCAAAGAATCGGTCCGTGCTGCGGCCTTTCGCGCTGAATCACTAACTCTCCCCTACTAGGAGTGCGAACCCTCACCAACTGGCGCTCACAGTCAATCACTGCCCCGTTCGGGCTCAACCAATCCATACCTACTATAAATTTATTCCCTCTTAAGGGAATGGGAACCAAATCCACCATGAACTGCTCGTCATACAGCCGTAATGTACATCCCCTATGGACTCTCGCGACCCTGACGGTCCTGTCATCGACTATCTCAACATCAAGTGGACAATCCAGCTCCCCTGGAGCTCTAATAAATCGCTTGTTAAATGCGAGCGAAACGAATGATCGGGTAGCCCCCGAATCAAACAATACCGTAGCTGAAATGCCGTTCACTAAGAACGACCCTATATACAAACACATAATCATGAGAAACAAACTATATCAAAAACAGAGATAAGAGGAAAATACATACCCGTCACCACATCAGGAGTCGCTCGCGCCTCCTCTGCTGTCGGCTGAAAGGCTCTACTCTTCGCCACTGGCGCCTCGGACCGACCCTGACGGCCGTCTGTAATCCTCAATGTAGCAGGGGCAGGTGTCGCCACTTTCCCTGCTGCTGCTAAGCTCGGACACTGGGACCTCTTATGGCCCCTCTGATTGCACTGAAAGCAAAT
Source organism: Lactuca virosa (assembly GCF_052849685.1). Taxonomy (NCBI): domain Eukaryota; kingdom Viridiplantae; phylum Streptophyta; class Magnoliopsida; order Asterales; family Asteraceae; genus Lactuca; species Lactuca virosa. The sequence goes on from NC_136432.1 coordinate 142,622,682, forward strand.
CAGGTCAGAAAGTGACGTGGTAGTAACGGTAGAAGTAGCAGTATAATCCCTGCTCATATGACCTGTTCGGCCGCATTTGAAGCAGCCTGAACTCCCTGCCCTGCACGCCCTATCGTGCGACCTACCACACTTGCCGCAGCGGCCTCGACCCTGCTGGCCCTTCCCTCGGGAATCTGTCTTGGGCCTTTTGCCCGAACTATCTGAACCAGACACTACCTCTGGTTTCCTCTTTCTCTCCATCTTAAGATCAATCTCCCTCTCACGAGCCCTCGCAATTATGTCATCCATCGTTTTACAGCTGGAACGGCTCACAAACTGTCTGATATCACTCCTCAACATCTCATGGTACCGGGCCTTCTTCATCTCCTCATCTGCCGCGTACTGAGGAACGAGAAGAGCCCTCTCCCTGAACTTGGCGGTAATCTCCGCCACTGTCTCCGTCGTCTGCTGGAGATCCTGGAACTCCCTAGCAAGCTGATGCACCTCTATGACAGGTGCAAACTCGGCCCTGAACCGGGCCACAAAATCCGTCCAGGTCATAGCATCAAGGGCTGCATCATCCCCAATGACATGTCCAACCTCCTCCCACCAATCACGTGCCCTGCCCTTCAGAAGATAGGATGCAAGTCGGACCTTGTCCCCCTCGGGACATCTGCTAGTGCGGAAGGCGTTGGCCACATTAGCCAACCATCTGGTACTCGCAATGGGGTCTCGGGCCCCATGGTAATCTGGAGCTCCACAAGCCTAGAACTCCCTGAAGGTCAAAGTATGTGACCCCATCATAGTCACCATCTCAGCGCGGAACGCACTCAACCTCTCATCCAACAACTCAAGAATACCCTCCTTGACCGATCCAAAGATCACAGGAGTCTGCTCAAGTATGCTACGCGTGACCTCTGAAGAGATGAACTCTCTGGTCTGCTCATCCAAATGCTCGGCTCCCGAGCCTGAACCTGATCCCTCTCCGGCACCTGAACTGCCGACTGCTGGTCTAGGGCGTAAAACCACCATTCTGAAACACATAATGACAATCGTTAGAAACACTGATATAACTAGAGGGATCACATCTACCACAAGTTTCCTGGTTTCGCCTCAGCCTTCCTCGATTCGAGTACGGATCCTCTGCTTTCAGTAGTACGGGCCCATACTACCTTCCACATCTATCCGTACTTTCTTCAAGAACTGCCTTGACTCCACCAAGTCCCTTCTACTGCTACTGATCTCTGCTACGCTCTTCCTAGGCTTGCCCTAGGGAAATCTCCAACCCACTCTCCGCCATCAGCTGCGTAAGAAGTCCCTACTTTCTTCCTCTAACTAGCTTGCAAATACTATTACATATCACTCAGACTAGATAATTCTTCGAATGAGAGATCCTACCCTACAACGGTTGGACTCTATCAAGAGCTGCGAGGGCTAGACCTAACCTTCTGGAATTATTTAGTCCTTGCAATATGTAACTTAACATATTTGTTTACTAGCTAGTGAAAGAAAACTAGAGCTCCTAAAAGCACAAAGCAAGCAGCATTCGGACATCGAGTGCACATAATCAAGCATATACTACTCAGGCTATCCTCCTGTCTAATCTGTACTAGCATGCAGTTCTCATAAAGCTTAAACACATATAGCAGGCACATAAGGCATCCTCCTAGATCCTTAGCCCTAATCTAGCATGCTGTTCCACTAAAACTGATAATCATAACATAAACTTGTATGGGTAAATTGGGAGTACTTACTTGAGCTCGGCTGATTGCATGCACCACACCCTTTTCTCTTTTTCAAAACTCTTTTCTCTTTTAAAGTTTCTTTTTCAAAAATTCTTTTCGAAAATGATTTCCTTTTGAAAACCTTATACCATTTCCTTAGTTTGAGTTCAGACACACCCGAAAGCATGCTCGAATCCCTCAAACCAAGGCTCTGATACCAACTTGAAACATCCCAAAAATACAACCCAAAAATTTCGTTTTCAAAATATTATTTAAGCCATCAACCATCCAAAATCATAAGTAAAATCATAATCATGTATCATAAACATCATAGTATCTGTCTCAAATCAAATCTCATATCCAAATATCAGAGTCTAGCTCCCAGGCTGAAGACTGTGGTGTGTGCCATGCGATCATCCTGAGCCCTTCCCAATGCTAGTGGAAGTACCTGAAACCAAAACTGAAAACAGTAAGCACAAACCTTAGTGAGTCTCCCCAATCTACCACATACCATCTACACATAGCATGCAACTAGGAGATACGGTCCTCGCCCACACTCGTGGAGATACGGGCCTCGCCCACACTCCGCTATCTAGGAGATACGTGCCTTGCCCACACTCCACTGTCTAGGAGATACGGGCCTCGCCCACACTCCACTATCTCTGAGGTACGGGCCTCGCCCATGCTCAGCTACTTCGAGATACAGGCCTCGCCCACACTCGACTATGATGAGGTACGGGCCTCGCCCACACTCAACTACTAAACCCAACATACAAGTATCACACAAACAACATGTAAAGCTAAGCTACTACTCATACATCATATTTAACTACTACTATGAGATACGGGCCTCGCCCACGCTCTGCTAGGATAGGATATGGGCCCCGCCCACACTCAGCTACTATCATTTCACACTACGAGCCGGCCTTGGTGCCGTAGACCCGTTCCTACTGAAGGAGAACTCACCTCGTATAACTGGCTGCTGATATCCCGAGTGAGAAATCCCTGTCCGCTGCTCCGGCGACTCCCCGGCTATAATCACATAACATTCTGAATCAACTGATGATTCCTCATGGAGTAAATGACCCATTTACCCCCCCCCCCCCTGGTCAAAGTCAAAGTCCTGGTCAGAGTCAACTTCCAGGTTGACTCTACTCGCCGAGTCCTACTATGGACTCGCCGAGTTCCCTAACTCACAATTCTCTAACTCGCGACTCGACTCGCCGAGTCGGGGCGTAGACTCGTCGAGTCCTTCTACTTTCAGATCCTTGTTCTAACTCACTGAGTCCTCTTCCACTCACTGATTCAACTCGCAACTCTCAAATAGGAGAAATCGGGAGTTTGCACTCCTACTCGCCGAGTCCAATGAATGACTCGTCGAGTCCTATGCATGTCTTCACTATACAGTTGATTCTAATCGATTCCAGTGCATCAAATTCATAGATCTAAGCTTCTAGGGCCGATATAACACGTAAAGTTGCCAACTTTACGTACATGCATAGAGGTATGAAGCTAAAACACCAAAATAAGCTAGAAATGGGAACCTAGGGTTTGGAACAAGGCCTTGCTTTGCATAAAGGTAGCTACTTTGAGCTCCTGGAGCTCAATGATGTCCAGATCTATAGTTCGCTGCCCTAAGGGAGCTCCAATCTCGAGTTTGGACCTTGAAATGTCCCAAAAGTGGCAAAACAAGCATATATGAAGATCTACTAGGAAAATAAACAAGGTAGAGGCTTTATTACCAGATGAAGTAGCAAATGGAAGCTGGTTTCTGGATCTCCTTCTTCTCCTTTGCACCTTCTCTCCTTCCTTCTCTTCTACACTTCCAAGAATACACCAAAACACTCAAAATCAAGAAGGAATCACTCAACTCACCAATGGAGGACTAGGGTTTTGAGGGGGAACGCTCTAGAGGTGCTGGAGGCTGGGATGGGGGCTATAAGGACGTTTAAATAGGGTACAAACCCTAAGAATTAGGGTTTCATCCAGACTGGCAGACTCGCCGAGTCAGGAATGGACTCGTCGAGTCGCCCCACTAAGTCCACGTGCATTCCCGCTTCTACTCGACGAGTCGGGGCTACTGACTCGTCGAGTAGCCCTAAGAAAGGAAATTCAATATTTAAATTACATACCAGGAATGAGGCGTTACACAAAATAACATTGTTAATCCCTATGTGAGTCTTTACAACCATGCTTAATACGACTAAAATGCCTGTCATGACGTTCTTCGGGCGTCTGTTTAGGTAAGATATTTGTCACCCTAGACTGGCCCCGTCTAGCTGTAGCGAACAGCTCAGGTGTGGGGGTGTCAACCTCGTATAGATCTATACACAATTACCTCGCTCTCCCTCCAGGAGACTCTGGTAATAACTACAGGACTTACGGTGTACGCTAGGTAGGCACGGCAAAGGAAAGTCTCACAAGTGATTTAACAGATTTACGTGAACTTTGACTCCCATTATTGAATAATGAAAATAACATTACTAGTGTAAATTCGTGACTGGAGTTTTATGACGCGTGTTTTACAGCTTTATGACATACAGTTTATACTTGTACTTTTAAAAGCTTTATGATGGACAGATTATGACACGCAGATTTTTCTGTCGTAATAATTCTGTTTTGTATACTGTTTTGGTTAAATTATTTATAACACTATTTATAAATAATCATTTATGGACTTGTCTACTTGTAAAATATGTTGTGTAAATAGCATAATCCTCTAAGTTTTTAACCCACAAAAATGGTGACAACATATTACGACTATCTTGCTAGTAAAAATTATTTTTAGTAAAATAATCAAGTTTTGTAGTTTGCTTAACACACCAAATTTAGTTTAAGAGTTTTGTAAAACCAAATATACGATTTTGTTGTGACTCTAGCATATCACGATTTTCACCAAAATACACATAAAATCTTGAAATTTATTACATCTAAACATTTGTGTAAGTATAAGTGTTAAAAAAATGCATATGTCCAAAGTTAACCATTTTTTAGTGTAACACCCATATTTTCGCCATTTTAGGTGTTTTAACATGACCCCACAAACTTTTATAACACAATTATGTTGTTAACATTGTCTTTGATTTTTAACATACATTAAACACCCTTTTTATTTGAGAACTTGTTTTATGTTCAACTCATAAACATGATACATGAAACTTTCCAAAGGATAGATTTACTCTAGCCTCACGAGGCTTGTAAATCTCGAGTTTATGGAGTGTTAGCATGAGGTATTGAACATTTCAACCACAAGTAGTTACATAAACACATAAGTGCATGCAAATATCCAAAGATTTAAACAAAACTTGACTTGTATTCCCCCCAAAAGGATGAAAAACACGAAAATAGTGGGGTATGAAGCTCACCTTGGTTGATTTCGTGAGGTAGAAGAAGAAGAAGGAAATTTTCGAGCCTAGCCTTGTCTTGGAGAGATTCTCGAGAATGGTGGTGTTCTAAGAGCTTAACACACAACAAAAGTGTGTAAACAAGGAGTTGTTATCATAATAATGTTTGGATTTACAAGAGTTACATGAAGGTCTTACCAAACTTATGAACCTTTAAAGAATACTCCTTTGAAGATGGTACACACAGACCTACAAAATTTTAGAGGAAAAATGAGAGAAGTTTGAGTTTTTGAGAGGAAGAAGTGGGAGGAGTTGTTGAGACTAAGTGAGGAGTTGTTATCATAATAATGTTGTTCTTTCTTTTCAAATCCTCCCAAATTGGAAGGAAAGTTAGGAGAGAAAGTTTTCCTTCCATTTCCTTCCACTTCCTTCCTTTAATGAAACTCGGGAGCACCAATCTCTCTTACTTTCCTCTCATTTCCGTCCATTTCCTTTCTTTTCTCTCCTTAAGTTGAACTCGGGAGCAGGGTGTAAGAGAGAGGGGGAGGGGGGTCAAACCCTAACCGACCCCATAGGGTTCTCGGTCCAAAGGGTGGCCCAAAAAGAGTGGGTTTCGAGTTTTGGCTTGGTCCAATAAGAGTTTTCGCATTAAAGCCGAAAGGTAGGAGTTTTCGGCCCAATAAGGCCTAAGGAAGGGTTTTCGGCCCAATGGAAAGCCCAATAGGGCCCAACGAAGGGTTATCGGCCTAATAAGGCACAATAGGGTGTTGGGCCGAAAATTCTTGGATGAAAGCCCAAAATGGATTGGTCTTAACTATTGGATCAAGTTTTTGGGCTTGTACGAGGTTTAATTTACAATGTATGCACGTATGATTTTAAATAACATTGTAGTTTGAATTTCACTAAATGGGGTGTTGCAAGGTTACATGGAGGAAATTGTCTCGTACAAGAATCATAATCTCAACCCTAATTTGCTAGTTGTGACATCATCCCCCCGTTAGAGGGAATTTCGTCCCGAAATTTGTTCTGAAGTAACCTTCAAGAACTAGAGAAGAGACGGGGGTACTTTTGCATCGTCTGGTCTTCGCGTTCCTAGGTGAACTCTGGTCCTCGCTTGGCGCTCCATCAGACCTTCACAATGGGAATGCGACTTTGCTTTGTTCGTTTCATTTCTCTATCCAAGATTTCAACTGGTTCCTCAACGAAATTGAGATTTTCATTCACCTCAATTTCGTCAAGCGGGACAACGAGAGTCTCGTCAGATAAGCATTTCTTTAGGTTCGACACATGAAAGACAGGGTGTACATTGCTGAGCTCTGGTGGTAACTGCAGCTTGTAAGCCACCAGACCAATCCTGGCAAGGATTTCGAATGGTCCGATGTATTTTGGATTCAACTTTCCCCTCCTTCCAAAGCATATCATCCCTTTCCATGGAGAGACCTTTAGCAGTACGTGATCACCGACTTGGAACTCTAGAGGCTTCCGTCGTCTGTCATCATAGCTCTTTTGTCGGTCTCGAGATGCCTGGAGTCGTTCCCTGATCTGAACGATCTTCTCAGTTGTTTCCCTGATAATATCGGGCCCATTAAGAGTGTTGTTGGGTACCAGTACCTTCGCCAATTGTGTGTCTCCTACCTCCGCCCAACAGAGAGGTAATCGGTATTTTCATCCATAAAGGGCCTCAAAGGGAGTGACATTGATGCTTGTGTGATAGCTATTGTTGTAAGAGAATTCGATTAGGGGCAAATGGGTATCCCATGATTTGCCGAAGTCTATCACACAGGCTCGGAGCATATCTTCCAAGGTTTGGATGGTCCTCTCACTTTGCCCATATGTCTGGGGATGGTAGGCCGTGCTCATATCGAGCTGGGTTCCCAACGACCTCTGTAGCGACTGCCAAAACCAAGAGGTAAATCTACTATCTCTGTTCGAGATAATAGATATTGGCACGCCATGTAATCTCACAATCTCCTTTATGTAGATCCGGGCCAGCATTTCCATTTTATACGTCTCCTTTATTGGCAGGAAATGGGCAGATTTGGTCAGCCGATCAACAATCACCCAGATGGCATCCAATCCGTCTGTCGTTTTGGGCAATCTGGTTATAAAATCCATTGTGATTCTCTCCCATTTCCACTCAGGTATCTACGGTTGTTGAAGGAGTCCCGAGGGCTTTTGATATTCTACATTCACCTTGGCGCAAGTCAGGCACTTGCCCACATAGGTAGCAATTTCAGCTTTCATATTCGGCCACCAATAATGTTGTTTGAGGTCCAGGTACATCTTGTCGGACCCCGGATGGATGGAGTATCTTGTCTTGTGGGCTTCATTCATGACCACGTCTCTGAACCCACCAAATTTTAGGGTCAAGATCTGGTCCATGAGGTAGTAGGCTTCGTCATCCTTGATAGTGAGGTTCTTGTCCATCCCACACAAAGCCTCGTTTGTGACGTTTCCTGGTTTCAAGGCTTCCAGTTGAGCCTCCTTGATTTGTGAAGCCAAGTGGGAATGGATGGTCATCGTTAGTGTTCCTACCTGACGACCCGAGTATTCTTTTCTGCTTAGGGCATTGGCCACCACATTGGCCTTGCCCGGATGGTACCGGATCTCACATTCATAGTCGTTTAGCAGCTCCACCCATCGTCGTTGTCTCATGTTTAGTTCTTTTTGGTTCAGGATATGCTGGAGGCTTTTGTGGTCTGTGAAAATGGTGCACTTCGTCCCGTAGAGGTATTGCCTCCAAATCTTTAGAGCGAAGACCACAACTCCCAGTTCGAGATCGTGAGTGGTATAGTTCACCTCATGGGTCTTCAGTTGTCTGGATGCATAGGCTATAACCTTCCCTCGCTGCATAAGCACACAGCCTAACCCTTGATTGGAAGCGTCGCAATATACCAATAAATCTTCCATTCCCTTTGGAAGAGACAACATCGGAGCACTGCAGAGGGCTTTTTTCAGGGTTTGAAAGGCAGCCTCTTGTTTCGTATCCCATGTGAAAGGTACACCCTTCTGGGTTAGAGCGGTGAGTGGCTTGGCGATCTTTGAGAAATTCTGAATGAACCTCCTGTAATAACCAGCGAGGCCTAAGAACTGCCTGATATCCGTCGGGGTTCTCGGGGTTGCCCAGCCCTCAATCGCTTTGATCTTGGAAGGGTCCACATGTATCCCCTCTTGACTGACTACGTGTCCCAGAAAGTCCACTTTGCGGATCCAGAATTCGCACTTGGAGAATTTCGTGTACAGCTTCTCCGCTCTGAGTGTTTCCAAAACCTGTCGTAGATGTTGGTTGTGCTCTTCCTTGCTCCGAGAATAAACCAGTATGTCGTCGATAAATACTATCATGAAGTTGTCAAGGAAAGGTTGGCAGACTCGGTTCATCAGGTCCATAAATGACGCAGGTGCATTTGTCAGACCAAAGGGCATTACCACGAATTCATAATGCCCGTAACGAGTTCGGAAGGCGGTTTTGAGGACATCTTCTTCTTGGACTCGCAGTTGGTGGTATCCAGATCTCATATCTATTTCCGAGAAGTAGCTGGCTCCTTGTAACTGGTCAAATAGATCATCGATCCGAGGAAGAGGGTATCGATTCTTGACGGTGAGCTTGTTGAGTTCACGGTAATCGATACACATGCGAAAGGAACCATCTTTCTTTTTGACAAATAAAACCGGAGCTCCCCAAGGAGAGAAGCTCGGTCTTATGAACCCTTTGTCTAGCAACTCGCTCAATTGGCTGGAGAGCTCTTGCATTTCTGCAGGGGCTAATCTATACAGTGATTTGGAAATTGGCGTGGCTCCGGGTACCAGGTCAATCCGAAACTCGACCTGTCGTTCAGGGGGTATTCCCAGGAGGTCTTCAGGAAACACATCTGGAAAGTCGCATACTTCCGAGATGTACTTGATTTTCTTCTCTTCCTTCTTTTTATCCACCACGTGTGCTAGGAAGGCTTGGTTCTTTTTGTGCAATCACTTTTGTGCCTTGATGCACGAGATGAGACGGAGGTTTGCACCGGGTTTATCACCATAGATAATTAGGGTTTTGTCGTTGGGTAGGTGAAGGTGAACGGACTTCTCGCAGCACATAATATCGGCATGGTGGAGGCTTAATCAATCCATACTGATGATCACATCAAAGCTTCTAATAGTGACCGACATTAAGTTGATTTGAAATGAGTGATTATTTCGTGTTAACGTGCACCCTAGAAAGACGTCGTTGGTTGTTTCAGTTTTCCCATTAGCCATTTCCACCGTGAAAGTTTCGTTCAATTTTTGGGGATTTTGACTGAGTAAGTGTTTAAATTTATGACTCACGAAACTTCGTTCCGCCCCAATATCAAATAAGATGCATGCATAGATGTTGTTGAGGAGGAACGTACCGGTGACTACCATTGGATCCTACACAACATCCCCTTGTCCCATTGCTAGGACTCTGCTTGTCCCACCTACACTCCGATTTTTGGCCTTGGGACAGTTTCGTTTGTAATGGCCAGTCTCCCCGCACCCGTAACATGCTTGACTTGCTCCAACATTGTTGGGTTGGCTGTTTTGTTGTGGCAGTGCTCTGCAATACCAGGCGGTGTGCCCTCTTTGGTTGCAGTTGGTGCACTACAGGTCTCGGCACGTTCCATTATAGTGGAAATTACACTTATCACATTTTGGGAGAGAGCCTGCATATGGCTTTGCAGGTGCTGGTGCAGCTGTTGTTGATGTAGCAAGAGTGGTAGCAGCGTGAACTGCTACGATTTGTTGCTTCTTCCCCGACTCTTGAGTTTGTTGTCCCTTTCTCTTCTTTCCCCAGTTTTTCTTGTTATCATCCCCCTTATTTGGTTTAGTGACAGCAGCCTTCATGCCCTTTGGTTCTCCATGGTCGTAAAGCTTTTGCGCCAGGCGCTTGGCACTATCGAAGGTTGAGGGGTTAGCAGCAATCACGTTCCCTTGAATTGGGGGAGTTAGTCCCCAGATGAATCGTTCGACTTTCTTGCTCTCGGAGGTAATCATTCCTGGGCACAAGAGCGTCAGATCGCTGAACCTGGAAATATAAGCTTCAATGTCGGAATCCTTTACAGTAAGATTCCATAGCTCTTGTTCAAGCTTCTGCACTTCACCCCTGGGGAAATACTCATCAAGCATCAGGTTTTTGAGTTCCCCCCACGCCATGGAGTTTGCTACTGGTAGAGTCAGAGCCTTGACATGGCCGTTCCACCATGAAAGGGCCCTGTCGGAAAATGTACAAGTTGCGAAATTCACTTTACTTTCTTCAGGACAGCCGCAGATTTCAAAGACATACTCGATCTTTTCAAACCATCGGGTGAGAGCTATTACCCCTCCGCTCCCATTAAACGGTCTTGGCTTTCCGTTGGTGAAATCCTTATATGTGCATGTTCTCTAATGTCCTGGATTATCTCTGTGATTGGAGCTCCCCGTCCCATTTCCGTTTCCTCCTCCGTTTGTGCCATTGTTGATATGTGCCAGCACTGTAGTAATTGCAGCTGAGAATGCCGCCTGGAATGCAACATAATTCATTTCTGGTGGAGGCGGCGGCGGTGGTGGTGTTGTTGTGGTGTTTTTGCGAATGTACCTTCTGGGCATTTCCTGCTATGAAGTAGGAATGACGATGAGTTTATGGAAACCCTTTATTTTTAGCAGTTACGGTGGTTCGATTGTACTTATAATTGAAATTATATTATATCAAATAAAAATGAAAAGAGAGAACATAGCAAGTAACAACATCACAAATAAAACACATAATCGTTTCATTAATGACAACTTTTTAGTACATAATGCATGAAGATTGACCCTTTTAAAAAGGTCTACAGTACATCGAGGATAAAATCTGACAGCATAACAACCCTGCGAGTAGTGTAATCACTTAAACGTAGGGTCGATCCTACATACATAGAGAAAAGAAAAGGGGTAGCACCAACGCATACCCATAACCAAATCTAAATCAAGCTGTGGGTAGGATAAGTCCTACTCACGACGAGTGATCCCTGGTGGTGCCTGCGATGAGGTGGAAGCGCCCTGAAGCTCGGCGAGTCAGGGCTCGGTGATTCGCACCCTCTCCTCCAGAGCAGCATGTCGCTCCTGGTACTCCCTTACCTCTGCTCACGCAGTGGTAAGATCCTCAATGAGTCGCTCCATCGGATAGTAGTCCCGCTCGAGGTCCCATGTATGGGCGTCTGTAAGTGCGACTGAGACTCTCATCTCCACTACTCTAGTCACCATCATCTAGGCCTGGTCGCTTTTGTCGGAGATGCGACAAATCATAACAGGTTAGGCTCGGTCGGCGGGTCCTTCGTGGCGAAGGTCATAGAACCCTCGCTCCAATCCGAACGGTGGACGCTGTCCCTGGTGCCTGCTCCATCACTCTAAGTCGTAGGCCCACGGGGGCGTAGGGCCATTGGGGCCCAAAAGATGCATCGGTACCCTCACCATGTAGGGACGGTCGATGACTTTGGACTCGGCGTTCGAATCATCGTCCTCATCGCCAACCTCTTCTTCTATCTCCTCCTCTTCGAACTCTTCCTCCTCGATCTCTTCTGGATCCTTCTCGGGATCCTCCTCAATCCATCCCCTATTTCCCTGATTGGGGAAGTATGGGTCCCCTGGGTGATGGAAGCCAGCCATAGTGTCTGCACGAGAATATATAAGTATGAGAAAATAGATAGAATGTTAAAATACCCCTATAGTATTTTATGTCTTTTAGCTTTGTTCTTAGACCCTTTTGATTTACAGTTGATGAGTTTTAGATTTGTTGTCCACCTTGACCACTCATAGACACATGTTGGTCATATCTCGAATAAATATAGTTGATCGGGCTATACTTACCCTAGATAAGATTACATAACTGTCTAAGTTTAGTCACGATGTCCAACTCTTCTTATTGTGTAACACCTGGTTCCTGGTACGTATTTAAACTCATGTAATGTACCAATTTACTCTGGAACTCAGCGAGTTGGAGGCCTAACTCGTCGAGTAGACTCGACTTTGATCGAGGGTTTAAGTGACCTACTCGACGAGTCGGGAGACTGACTCGACGAGTAGGAGCTGTCTAGACAAAACCCTAATATTTAGGGTTTGCACTCTATTTAAACAACTTAACTCGTCCCAAACCAGCCTCCATCGTCCCTCTCACTTCCAGAAAACCCTAACTCGAAACCCTAACCATTATTGAGTATTCTAGAGCTTGCGGTGCCCTCTTTGTGTGTGTTTGAAGTTGGAGAAGAAGAAGGAAGCTTGGGAGTTCAAGTAGAAGCAAGGAGATCCAGAAGTTTTACTTCATTCTCAGCTCATTCAAGGTAAAAAGCTGCAACCTTGACCATTTATCTCTTAGATTTTGATTTGGGGCTATTTCTACCTTTTTATGAGTATAGAGAAGCCAAAAATCAGATTTAGTGGATATGCTTAGAGTTGCACTTCGGATCTGGGGCTATTGGGGGTCTTTATGGCCTAAAGGTGCCAACTTTGTTGCCATAAACACCCCGTGCATCTTGTAGACCTCCTTTTATGGCTTTCTGAGCCAAAGGCCCCATGCATGTACATTAAGCTTGAAGCTTTACGTATAAAATGGACCCTAGGAGGCCAGATCTATGGTTTTGACGCGTTAAGACCCATTATAATCGACTTTATAGTTTTGGACAAAGAGGGACTCGGCGAGTCACTTGGGTGACTCGGCGAGACGGGACACTTTTTCCCCCCAAAACGTCTTCTGGAAATGGTTTTGATTGAGTGGAGGGAACACTCAGCCTACTATGGGTTTGTCTTGGACCTGGAAATCATAGGACTCGGCGAGTGTATGAACAGACTTGGCGAGTCCAAGGCAATCTCCCAACTCATGAAGACGGACTCGACGAGTTGTTCATAGAACTCGGCAAGTCATAGACTGGACACATTCATATGATGAAGATGAACTCGACGAGTTCAAGGATGAACTCGGAGAGTCGGTTGAAGATGGTCCCGATGCTATGGTTGAAGGTGAATTCGTCGAGTTCTTGCTAAACTTGACGAGTAGAGTCGGGGGTTGTATCATTTTGAAAGAATAGGGACTCGACGAGTTGGTGGACCAACTCGGCGAGTCAAGTCAACTGGATGTTGACTTTGACCAGGTTTTGACCTCGACTTTGACTTGGATTTGGATTGACCCTTGTAAGGGTTATGAGTATGTAATAGTAATCAGAAAAGGTCGTTGTATAGGGATTGGGGAGTAGAGACGAGTCGATTCCCGTGCCGAGGACCGTGCAAATACTACACGACATCGAGGTGAGTTTCCTTCCAGTAGCGGTGGGTCTATGGCCACAATGCCGGCCCACCAGTAGGAGTTGTATGTTAGATGATTGTCTTTGTGATATTCATCTAGGTGTGCTACTACCTGAGATGTTTATGTGCTAGTATGATATGTTTTATGTGGTAGTGGTAGTAGGAGGGGAATAGTCCCCAATTTCGGTTGTTAGGACCAAGGGGTAGATCGGACACCCTGGTATGTCTGACAGGGGTAGGTTGAGCACCCCGGTATGCTCAGTAGGGTAGGTCGGGCGCCCAGATATGCCTGACAGTATGTTATTGTATGGTATGTGGTATGACGGGGGAACTCACTAAGCTCCATGCTTACAGTTTTCAGTTTTGTTTCAGGTACCTCTTCAACGAAGGGGAAGGAGCCAGCGCGGTAGCTGCACATCACATTCACATAGGATTCCATATTTTGAGATCTATGGGATTGTACTCTGATTTTATTACTATTTCTATGACATGACTTTGAGACATGAGATTATGGTTTTATGAAATGATGTGACTCAATGATATTTTCTTATAAATGTTTTCTAAATTATTATATCAAAATGAAATTTTTTTGTCTTGAAAATTGGGATGTTACAAGTTGGTATCAGAGCCTTGGTTTGAGGGATTCGGACACACCTTCGGGGGCATCTGAACTCAAATCGAGGGTTTGAAAGATTTTTCACCAGAATTTTTTTTTTCCAAAAGATAAAGTGAGGAGTTTTGAGAAAGAACGAGGTGTGTGATGTGCGCGATCGACTGAGCTCAAGTAAGTTTTCCCCAAGATACACATACATGTTATGTTACGATATGATTTGTATATGAGAATTGTGATGGGTTTTGAGCATTCTAACACTTCCTAAGTGTACATGCAACCCTAATAACCTTGAATCTATGTTTTCTCTATATACATGCAAATTTCTTTTCAAGGTTATTTCCTAACTAGCATGGCATGGGGATTACATAGAACATAAAACTAGTAGAAATACATACCTTGTTGTTGCTTGGATTCCTTCAAGACTTTGTGAGCCTAGCACCCCAAATGTTGTGCCTCAAATGCTTCACACAACACCACAAGACTTGGAATAACTTGAGAGAATACTTCTTACACTTGAAAATCGGTTATGCCCTCACTAGAAACACTAGGTCACGATTTTGCTAGCCATAGGGTTCCTTTTATAGTGTTGTCACAATTAGGGTTTACACATGAATGCCCTTAATTGTCATGACTCTTGATTTCTCATGACCCATGGGTTTGTAACTCCCATGGACTATCCATGGAGCTCCATATGGTTATAACCAAACCCATAAACCATGGATCATTAATCCACCATAAAAGAATTGATGATTGTCATAATCAACCCTATATATTTAATTAGTCTCACTTTGATCACCAAATTAATACTAGATTAATACTTGATCAATACTAATTAAATAATACTATTATTAATATATTAGAAATTATAATATATTAATAATCATAAGTGCCTTATTCTCTCATCTAGTCTATCCAAGTATTGCAATGCCATGCAACCCAAATGGACCATGCCGGGTCGGGTCAAGTACATACCAAATAAAGTTATGGACTTAGACACTATATCCAACAGTCTCCCACTTGGATAAGTCTAATAACTATATTTGCAAATATGACTTCAAAATCCGACTAGCAATCGTAGCTCTTTCAAAGTCTCTCGGAACTGAGATGATGATGATACGCCATTTAAGATAAGTGATCATATAATCCTCTGTTCTCATGATATCCGCCGGACAAACACATGGAACATGGTCTTACTTATTGTCCAGCATTTGTTTCTCGATCTCTGATTTGTTTCGACATAGAACTAAATTGAACACATCAATTAGGTTCTGACCGGGCCCGGTACATAGGTCAAAACCAAATCATCGAGGGGCCCAAATATCGCTTCTATTTCTAGAAGGAACAGATGAACTTCGACTGATATGCTTGTACTAACTACTTGTTGAATTATTCACAAAGGCACGTTTTATGACATCGAGTTACCAATGCGTTTTCGTGCAATCAATGAATAACCAACTCATAGTCAATAACTCATATCTCTAGGTTTGAAGATTTATATGATATTACCGTCTCACGATCACTCGAGATAAATTCCATGAAGTGATGCAAGTGAGCGTGGGTTGGATCCAATACTCAGCCCTTATGAGTACTCATGAATGTTGTAGCAACCATTGCATTGTCCAAAGTACTTTTAGACAAATCATACAAGCCAAATTCATGACAGTCTTAAATCAATACTTACTTCCAAAGTTTGACTGACTGTGGATGGTTTGAATAATAACATAATTATTCTGGAAGTAAAAACATGCAAAATTGAAACATAGTAAACAATCAACACAAGATAGTAACACCTTACTCATAAATAAATAACAACTTTTATTTATCATCAAATGTCAATTACATTTTACAAGTTTCAGGAATCTGATTATTGAAACTAATATCATCCTTCAGCCCAATGCGCCTCGCATGCTGTAAATGCTTAACCCTGCTCAGTCCCTTCGTGAGGGGATCTGCCGGGTTCTCATCTGATGATACCCTCTTAGCCACGAGGAGTCCTTCTTCTATTCGATGTCTGATGAAATGGTATTTTCTGTCAATGTGCCTAGATCTCCCGTGATCTCTCGGTTCCTTAGCCAAAGCAACCGCACTTTCGCTGTCACAGAAAATTTCCATTGGCTCCTTTATAGCTGGTACAACTCCAAGGTCTCCGATGAAGTTCTTTAGCCATATCGCCTCCTTAGCTGCTTCATTTGCTGCTATGTACTCTGATTCACAAGTAGAATCAGCTACTGTCTCCTGCTTGGAACTTTTCCAAGTAATTGCCCCTCCATTTAGGATAAAGACCCAGCCTGACTGAGAGCGGAAATTATCCCTATCTGTCTGGAAGCTAGCATCGCTATATCCTTCCACTCTCAAGTCATCACTGCCTCCGAGGGTAAGGACCCAATCCTTAGTCCTCCGCAGATACTTGAGAATGTTCTTTACCGCTGTCCAGTGTGCCTTGCCAGGGTTCCCTTGATATCTACTGACCATGCTCAAAGCAAAGGCCACATCAGGGCGAGTACAAGTCATAGCATACATGATCGAGCCCACAGCGGAAGCATATGGTATATGACTCATCTCAGCTATCTCAGCCTCTGTACTCGGACTCTGAGTCTTACTCAGCTTGGCATTACTCTGGACGGGTAGTTCCCCTTTCTTGGATTCTTGCATGCTGAACCTCTTCAGCACCTTATCCAAGTAAGTACTTTGACTAAGTCCAATTAGTCTCTTACTCTTATCTCTCAATATCCTTATCCCTAGGATATAGGCAGCTTCCCCAAGGTCCTTCATAGCGAAACACTTCCCAAGCCAGGACTTAACCTCCTGCAAGGTTGGGACGTCGTTTCCTATGAGAAGTATGTCATCCACATACAACACCAAGAAGCTAACTATGCTCCCACTAGCCCTGACATACACACAAGACTCATCCTCACTCCTAGAAAAGCCAAACTCTTTGACTTTCTCATCAAAGCAAAGATTCCATCTGCGAGATGCTTGTTTCAATCCATAAATGGATTTATCAAGCTTACACACTCTATTAGGGTATCTTGTATCGACAAAACCCTCTGGTTGAGCCATGTAAACATCCTCAGCCAACTTTCCATTAAGGAAAGCGGTTTTGACATCCATTTGCCATATTTCATAATCATGAAATGCAGCTATGGCTAACAATACTCTAATAGACTTAATCTTAGCTACTGGTGAGAAGGTCTCATCATAGTCAACTCCCGGAGTTTGAGTAAAGCCCTTCGCAACCAGTCGCGCTTTGTAAGTATGTACCTTCCCATCCATGTCGGTCTTCTTCTTGAAGATCCATTTGCACCCAACTGTCTTACGACCTGGTACATTGTCAACCAAGTTCCAAACTTGATTGTCATACATGGACTGAATCTCGCTATCCATAGCCTCCTTCCATTTAGCAGACTCAGGGCCTGCCATGGCTTCCCTGTAATTATTAGGTTCATCCAAATCTATTAGTGTACTATCACTAATAAATGTATCACCTTCAGTGGTGATGTGATAACCATAATAAAAATCAGGTGTGTTCCTCACCCTAGTGGAATGTCTTGGAGGTACAGACTCATCTATCGGATCAACAGGAGTTTCCTCCTCAGGTTGGTCGATAGCATTTGAGGTTCCTTCACCACTTGACTCTTGAAGATCTTCAAGGTCAATTTGCCTCCCACTGTCCCATTGGCTTATGAATTCTCTCTCACGAAAGACTCCTCTTCTTGCTACAAAGACCACATTATCACTGGGTCTGTAGAAGAGGTAACCAAAGGATCTCTGTGGGTAGCCGATGAAAATACACCTCTCACTTCGAGGTTCAAGCTTATCATGAGTCTCACGCCTCACGAAAGCTTCACAACCCCAAATCTTGATGTGGTCCAAATTGGGAACTTTCCCAGTCCACATCTCGTGAGGTGTTTTGGCAACCTTTTTAGTAGGGACTAGATTAAGGATATGGGCGGTAGTCTCTAAGGCATACCCCCAGAAAGAGATTGGTAACGAAGCTCGACTCATCATGGAACGAACCATATCCAGCAAGGTTCGATTGCGCCTCTCAGCTACACCATTCAACTGTGGTGTTTTGGGAGGTGTCAATTGTGAGACAATCCCACATTCCTTAAGATAGTCAAGGAACTCAATGCTAAGATACTCTCCTCCCCGATCGGATCGGAGCATCTTGATGTTCCTGCCCAATTGATTCTCCACTTCCTGCTTAAACTCTTTGAACTTTTCAAAGGTTTCTGACTTATGCTTGATTAAGTAAATACATCCATATCTACTGTAATCATCAGTAAAAGTCACATAATAGCGATTAGCATCCCTTGTAGCAACTCTGAAGGGCCCACACACATCCGTGTGTACAAGGTCCAACAAACCTTCACCCCTATCACAAGTACCTGTGAAGGGTGACTTTGTCATTTTTCCAAGTAAACAAGACTCGCAACTATCATCTGACTTGAGGTCAAATGATTCCAAGACTCCAGCCTTTTGGAGTTGGCCTATGCGCTTCTTGTTAACATGTCCAAGACGACAATGCCACAAGGATGCTTTATCCAAGCTATCTGAAGAATCAATATACAACACATTATTTCCTAGATTGTCTACAACATTCACGGCTTCATATACACCATCACAAGGTAATGATTTAAAGTAAAATACATCATTGTAATAAACATTAATAGCACCATTTTTATTATCAAATGAAAATGAAAAACCTTGTTTGTACAAGCCATGAAAAGAAATAATATTTCTCGCCGTTTCGGGCGAGTAACAACACTTATTCAAATCTAACATTAACCCATTATTAAGCAATAAAGAATAAACTCCTATCTTGGTAATAGGTGATACTTTCCTGTTGCCCATGACTAAGTTTATCTTCCCGTGCTCCACTTGCTCACTTCTTCTTAGTGCCTGCAAATCAGTACAAATGTGAATACCACAACCTGTATCAAGCACCCAAGAATTAGTATTAGATGAGTTATTAGACAATATTGTGTAAATACCTGCATGGGTGGGTTTAACCTTCCCATCCTTTACATCTTGCAGATATTTAGGGCAGCTTCGCTTGAAGTGTCCCTTATCCTGGCAATAGAAGCACTGTGCTTCCTTTGGGTTTGAAGAAGG
Source organism: Lactuca virosa (assembly GCF_052849685.1). NCBI lineage: Eukaryota > Viridiplantae > Streptophyta > Magnoliopsida > Asterales > Asteraceae > Lactuca > Lactuca virosa. The sequence goes on from NC_136432.1 coordinate 142,641,713, forward strand.
AGTAATGGGACCTTTCTTTGTCCCACTTGAAGAGGAACCATCAAGAGTCTTACCCTTGGTACCCTTCGAAGGGCTTTTCCTCTTCTTACCCTTTCCCTGCCCAATAGCCAGAACAGGGGCTGTTGAAGGAGTAGAAGTAGCAACCGCTTTACCCTTAAGGCCATTTTCAGCTGTCCTTAAGAGTCCTTGAAGTTTGTTAAGTGTGACTTCCTCCTTGTTCATATGATAAGTCATACGAAACTGATCATAACTTGGAGGTAAGGAATGGAGAATGATGTCAATCGCCATTTCCTCAGGAAAGTCAACATTTAGCTCTAGCAACCGGTCAACGAACCTTTGCATCTTCTGCAAGTGACCGGTGATGGGTTCACCATCCTTCATCCTTGCGGTTATCATGGAGGAGATGATTTCATACCTCTCCTGACGCGCGCTCTGATGGTACCTTTCCATCAGATCCAGGTGCATCTCATAGGGGTAGAAATCTTCATAGGATTTTTGAAGTTCAGGAATCATGGTGGCCATCATGATGCATGCTACTTTAGTAGCATCCTTTTCATGTGCAACAAACTCCGCAAACTCTTCAGGAGTAGCAGTGGCTTCATTCACAACCTTAAGCTCCCTATCGAGGACATATTCTTTGTCCTCATAGCGGGTAATCATTCTGATGTTTCTGATCCACTCATTGAAATTGGATCCATCAAAGATGACCTTACCACACAAGTTCATAAGGGAAAAGGAGCCTGTTGGGTTTGAGCCAGAAACATTGTTGGAAGACATCTGAAAGGAAAGAAAGACAAGTTTCATTAGATTAGGAATCCTTAATAATTCACCCAAATGAAATATTAAGGCTAGGATCCAACAAACTCTTTATAGTTGGAAGAGGGATGCCGTAATCCATACTATAAAATATTTGAGATACATTGAACTTTTCAATGGCATGTTTGAATCTCGATTGTGCCCTCTCAAGTTTGTGACTGGGATGCCGAGGATCACAAACAAGGTGTGAATAACCATACAAATTGACTTGGTACCCTCAACAATATTACCTAATCGATGTGCCGGTTAACCACACACGCTCCACCGATCTATAATAAAGTCAAGTTACCCTTTGCCACTCTTACTAGTCCATGTTAGTGTGCTGGTTAACCACACACGCTCCACTAACGACTTGGTAAGGTACAAAGTGTAATTTTATGGGCTAGCACCAATTTCACATTTTCCTAAAGTAACTAAGATTGGGAATTTATAATGTATAGTTACTTTATAATTCATTATACTTTTAACGAGTATTTAAAGTCGTATCCTACCCGTTCGGATAACGACCCTCCACCGATCAAGGAAGCGGTGGGTGAGAGTGGACACCCATTAAGTCACCATTTTATAGGCAACAACCTTATACCCCCCTTATAGACCGGCTTCGTGAATGAGGCCTACTAACGGTAAGAATGACATATTCTTATACATATCTATATAATAAAATTATAATAATAGTATAAGTGTTGATTTTTAAACCTTTTAAAAATCTAAGGTTTAATTTGGAATTAAAGTATTAAAGTGTAAGACTTTTCAAATTCCAAAACTTGAGGGCAAGATTTGAAACTATTCCAAGTCTCTTCAATTTGTAACTTATGAGTTTTAATGGTTCATAAAAATGAAGACTCTTCATTTTATGAAACCTCTTTAGTTCTTTAATCATAATTAAAAGAAGTGACTTTTGGTTATCCATAACTTGAGGACAAGTTATGGACACCATCATAGCCATTAAGATCATGAATTAAACACACATGGAGGTTACACATAATTCCTATGATCTTCTAAACTCATATGAACACAAATTCATGTCAAGCAATTTCAAGAAAATCATATAAACATATACAATACTTGAAAATTGATAAAAGTCATGTAAAATGGGTTAACATAATCATTATCATTTTGAAAAACAGATTTTACAAGTCCAAAACAGATTGGGATAATGATCTTAATCCATTTCCAGCAACAAAACTCGAAAAAACTGCCCAGCACGCTCCTACTCGTCGAGTGCATTATTCTACTCGTCGAGTAGGATGAATTTGTTCATGGACTCGGCGAGTCCTCCCCATGGACTCGGCGAGTCCAGTCGTCAGAGTGCAGAATTTTCGATTTTTAAGCAGTTTTGCATCAAGTATACAGAAAACAATCCTAGGCTCTGATACCACTGATGGGTTTTGAGCATTCTAACACTTCCTAAGTGTACATGCAACCCTAATAACCTTGAATCTATGTTTTCTCTATATACATGCAAATTTCTTTTCAAGGTTATTTCCTAACTAGCATGGCATGGGGATTACATAGAACATAAAACTAGTAGAAATACATACCTTGTTGTTGCTTGGATTCCTTCAAGACTTTGTGAGCCTAGCACCCCAAATGTTGTGCCTCAAATGCTTCACACAACACCACAAGACTTGGAATAACTTGAGAGAATACTTCTTACACTTGAAAATCGGTTATGCCCTCACTAGAAACACTAGGTCACGATTTTGCTAGCCATAGGGTTCCTTTTATAGTGTTGTCACAATTAGGGTTTACACATGAATGCCCTTAATTGTCATGACTCTTGATTTCTCATGACCCATGGGTTTGTAACTCCCATGGACTATCCATGGAGCTCCATATGGTTATAACCAAACCCATAAACCATGGATCATTAATCTACCATAAAAGAATTGATGATTGTCATAATCAACCCTATATATTTAATTAGTCTCACTTTGATCACCAAATTAATACTAGATTAATACTTGATCAATACTAGTTAAATAATACTATTATTAATATATTAGAACTTATAATATATTAATAATCATAAGTGCCTTATTCTCTCATCTAGTCTATCCAAGTATTGCAATGCCATGCAACCCAAATGGACCATGCCAGGTCGGGTCAAGTACATACCAAATAAAGTTATGGACTTAGACACTATATCCAACAAATTGCATGCTAGATTAGGGCTAAGGATCTAGGAATGATGCCTTATATGCCTATTGTTGTACATGAGAACTGCATGCTAGATTAGGGCTAAGGATCTAGGAAGATGCCTGATATGCCTGCTATATGTGTTTATTGAGCAGCAAGATAATATTGATTAGTCAGTTATATGATGGCTTGGATAGAGAATGTTTGATTGGATTACTTAACGCCCGAATGCTGCTTGTTTTGTGCTAATAGGAGTTCTAGTTATCTTTACTTAACTAATAAACGAATACGTTACATTACATATTATGAGGATTAAATAATTTCAGAAGGTTAGGTTTAGCCCTATTTCGAAGAACCTCTCATTCGAAGAATTATCTAGTCTTAGTGATATGTGATGGTATTTGCAAGTTAGTTAGGTGAAGGTAGCATGGACTTCTTATGCAGCTAATGGCGGAGGGTGGGTTGGAGAGTTACCCTAGGGTAAGCCTAGGATGAGATTAGTGCAGAGAACAATAGTAGTAGAAGGGACTTGGTGAAGTCGAGGCAATCCTCGAGGAAAGTACGAATAGATGTGGAAGGTAGTATGGGCCCGTACTACTGAAAGCAGAGGATTCGTACTCGAGTCAAGGAGGGATAAGATGGAATCAGGGAACTGTAGAGTATATGAGACTTCCCGAGAGTTATGTATGATTCTGACGATTATGTGTTCTGTTCAGAATGGTGATGATCACACGTCATGGAGGGGGAGGTTCAGGATCAGGATCCGGTTCAGGATCAGGTTCGGGTGCAGGTTCCGAGCCAGTGGATGAGGGACTACACGATTTCATCACGTCTGAGATCACGAGAGGCATCCTTGAGTCGACCCCGGTGATTTTCGGGTCGATCAAGGAAGGGATCATAGAGCTGATGGAGGATCGCCGCAGGGCATTCAGGAGCGATATGGCATTCAGTCAGTCAGGATCACACACACTTTCCTTCAAGGACTTCAGGGGCAGTGGTGCGCCGGATTTCCATGGGGTGAAGGAACCTATTGCTGCCAGACGATGGATTGCAGACATGGAGACTGCACAGCTAACGAGCTTCTGCCCTGAGGGGTCGAAGGTTCATTATGTTGCGAGATGTTTGAGGGACAGAGCTAGGGATTGGTGGGAGTCGGTTGGTGACTCTCTGGGAGCCTCGGCTATTGAGGCTATGACTTGGCCGGATTTCGTAGCCCGGTTCAGGGCTGAGTTCGTGCCAACTGTGGAGCTTCAGCAGCTGGCCATGGAGTTTCTCGATATGAGGCAGACGACTGAGTCAGTGGCGAAGATTACTACCAAGTTCCGGGAGAGGGCATTGTTAGTGCCCCAGTATGCGGGGGATGAGGAGATGCGGAAAACCCGCTATCATGATATGTTACGAGCTGATATCCGGGAGCATGTCAGTTACTCAGCGTGCCCGACCCTGGATTCTATGATCGCCAGGGAGAGGGAGAGGGAGATTGATTTGGAACACATCCGGAAGAGGAAGGCGGAGGAGGTTCAGGTGACTGGGGTTTCGGGGAAGAAACCCAAGGGATCCGACGTTAGGTCGAAGGGCCATCAGGGTCGGAGCCGCTGTGGGAAGTGCGGCAAGCCGCACGAGGGGGTGTGTAGACTAGGGTCATCAGGCAGCTATAAGTGCGGCAAGGTTGGGCACTTTGGCAAGGATTATACTGCCACCACTCCCACATTCTAGAAATCAGAACTGATTTGCTTTCATTGCAATCAGAAGGGCCATAAAAAATACGATTGCCCGAGATTGACAACAGCAGCGTCAGTGGCGGCGCCAGCTCCAACGACCCTGCGGATTACTGATGGCCGGTAGGGCAAGTCAGAGGCTCCAGTGATGAGGAGCCGAGCCTTCCAGTTGATTACCGAGGAGGCACGCGCCTCACCCAATGTGGTGACGGGTATGATTTCTTCTCCCTAGCTTTTATTATATGTTGTTTATGATATTGATGTGTCATGTTGTACGCTTGTTTAGGATCGTTCCATGTGAACGGTATCCCAGTACAGGTTTTGTTCGATTCAGGTGCCACTCGATCATTTGTTTCTCTTGCACTTAGCAAGAGGTTCCCTGAGTCTTCGGGCATGTTGGATTGCCCTCTAGAGGTTGAGATTGCCGACGACCGATCAATATGGGCGTCAGAGGTTTTCAGAGATTGTGTTCTGAGGCTATTCGAGGAGTGCTACCTGGTAGACTTGGTTCCCATTCCGTTGCGTGGGAACAAGGTGATTATAGGCATGGATTGCTTGAGCCCCAATGGGGCAGTGATAGACTGCGCAACAGTTGGTGCGCGTCAGAACCCCGAGTGGGGGAGAGCTGGTGATTCAGGGTGAGAGGCCACAGGGCAGACCGACTTTATGTTCAGCAGCAAGGGCTAGGCGCTACCTGCAACAAGGTTGCGCAGAGTATGTCGCCTATGTTATGGATACCCGGGAGGTGGGTAAGGCGATGGTGAACGATGTTCTGGTGGTGTGAGATTACGCGGATGTATTCCCAGAGGAGCTGCCCGGGATACCTCCGGAGCGACAAGTGGAGTTCAGGATCGACCTTGTCCCTGGTGCGGCTCTGATAGCCAAGGCACCATATCGGTTGGCTCCTACCGAGATGCAGGAGTTGTCTACGCAGCTACAGGAGCTGTTAGACAAGGGATTCATCAGACCGAGCAGTTCACCCTGGGGAGCCCTGATACTATTTGTGAAAAAGAAGGTGATGGGTTTTGAGCAATCTAACACTCCTATGGTGTACATGCAACCCTAGAAACCTTGGATCTATGTTTTACTATCATACATGCAAATTTGATTTTCCAAGGTTCATGACCTATCTAGCATAGCATGGGAACTTTTAAACATAAATGCTAGTTGTAGAACATACCTTGTGTTGTTTGGATTCCTTGGAAACCTTGTGATCCTAGCACCTCAAGTGTGATGCCTCAAATGTCTCACACAACACCACAATATTTGGAATAACCTTGAGAGAAGTTCACCAACACCTTAAAATCGGCTAACCCTATATCTTGTACAAGTAGTGCCAATTTTGCTAGACTAGGGGCCTTTATATAGTTGTGGCACAAGTAGGGTTACATCATGTAAACTCTAATTGTCATGACTTTCCATATTCCATGATCCATGGGTTTGTAACCTCCATGGACAATCCATGGAGCACCTTATGGGTTTTAACCCAATCCATACAAACCATGGATCATTAGCCTACTATACAAGAATAGATGATTTACAAAATCAACCCCATATATTTAATTAGTCTCTTTTTGATCACTTAATTAATTTCAAATTAATTCGTTGATAAATACTAATTAAATAATATTATTAATATATTAGAACTTATAATATATTAATAACCTTAAGTGTCCTTTCTCTCATTTTGGTCTATCCAAGCATTGCAATGCCATGCAACCCAAATGGACCATGCCGGGTCGGGTCAAGTACATACCAAATATAGTTATGGACTTAGACACTATATCCAACAGTCTCCCACTTGGATAAGTCTAATAACTATAGTTGCAGATATGACTTCAGAACCCGACTAGCAATCGTAGCTCTTTCAAGGTCTCGCAGAACTGAGATGATGATGATACACCATTTAAGATAAGTGATCATATAATCCTCTGCTCTCAAGATATCAACCGGACAAATACATGGAACATGGTCTTACTTATTGTCCAGCATTTGTTTCTCGATCTCTGATCTGTTTGACATAGAACTAAATTGAACACATCAATTAGATTCTGACCGGGCCTGGTACATAGGCCGAAACAAAATCATCGAGGGGCCCAGATATCGCTTCTAATCCTAGAAGGAACAGATGGAGGAACATCGTAAGAGTGAGCGTATTGTGGGCCAGGTTTCCTACTTCGATTACGATAACTGAGGGTTCTTGACACTACACCGCAGGGTGTGGGTTCCATACCACGGGGGTGTGCACCAGGTTCTGATGGAGGAGGCGCACAAATCCTGATTTTCCATTCATCACAGGGCGACGAAGATGTACAGAGATCTTCGTCCTGATTACTGGTGGCCCTGCATGAAGCGGGATGTAGCCTGGTATGTCGAGAGATGCCTGACCTGTAGGAAGGTCAAGGCCGAGCACTAGAGGCCTCACGGGAAGACACAGCCATTGGATATCCCTATGTGGAAATAGGAAGATATTACTATGGATTTCATCACAAAGCTTCCCAGGACCGCACTGGGAGTAGATTCGATTTGGCTCATCGTGGATCGGTTGACCAAGAGTGCCCATTTCATACCGATCCAGGAGAGCATCTCGGCCGAGAAGCTGGCCGATATCTACATCCGATAGGTAGTAGCTCGACACAGAGTGCCAGTCTCCGTGATTTCAGACAGAGATGTACGGTTCACTTCCAGATTTTGGAAGAAATTCCATGACGAGTTGGGTACTCGTCTGCACTTTAGCACCGCTTTTCACCCTCAGAAGGATGGTCAGAGCGAGAGGACCATCCAAACTTTGGAGGATACGCTGCGGGCATGTGTTCTAGACTTCAGTGGTAGCTGGAATAAATATCTTCCATTAGCTGAGTTCTCCTACAACAACAGCTATCACGCGAGGATCGATCGTCCTCCTTTTGAGATGTTGTACGGGAGGAAGTGCAGGACCCCGATATATTGGGGTGAAGTCGGATAGAGGGTCATGGGGAGCACCGAAGTGGTGCTCAAGATGACATAGAGGATTCAACAGGTTAGGAGCAGGCTCCAGACTGCTCAGAGTCGGCAAAAAAGTTATGCCGACAAGCGCCGCTCGTGCCTGGAGTTCCAGGTCGGGGATATGGTCCTCCTGAAGGTGACGCCTTGGAAAGGCGTCATCCGATTCAGGAAGCGGGGCAAGTTGGGCCCCAGGTACATTGGACCTTTCAGGATTGTCACCCGGGTGGGCAAGGTAGCGTATAGGCTGGACATGCCAACCAAACTCAGTCAGATTCATAGTACTTTTCACGTCTCCCAGTTACGGAAGTGTCTGGTGGACGACTCGGCAGTGGTGCCTTTGGAGGATATTCAGGTGGACGACATCTTAAATTACATCGAGCGGCCAGTAGCTATCCTCGACAGGAAGTCGAAGGATCTGAGGAACATGAGGGTTGAATTGGTAAAGGTGAAATGGCAGCACCGCAAGGGCTCGGAATGGACTTGGGAGATGGAGGACGAGATGAGGGAGCAGTACCCCGAGCTTTTTCAGGACTCAGCAGCAGACTTCGAGGACGAAGTCTAAAATGAGTGGGGGAGATTTGTAACACCTGGTTCCTGGTACGTATTTAAACTCATGTAATGTTCCAATTTACTCTAGGACTCGGCGAGTTGGAGGCCCAACTCGTCGAGTAGACTCGACTTTGATCGAGGGTTTAAGTGACCTACTCGACGAGTCAGGAGACCGACTCGACGAGTAGGATTTGTCTGGACAAAACCCTAATATTTAGGGTTTGCACTCTATTTATACAACTTAACTCGTCCCAAACCAGCCTCCATCGTCCCTCTCACTTCCAGAAAACCCTAACTTGAAACCCTAACCATTATTGAGTGTTCTTGAGCTTGCGGTGCCCTCTTTGTGTGTGTTTGAAGTTGGAGAAGAAGAAGGAAGCGTGGGAGTTCAAGTAGAAGCAAGGAGATCCAGAAGTTTTACTTCATTCTTATCTCATTCAAGGTAAAAAGCTGGAACCTTGACCATTTATCTCTTACATTTTGATATGGGGCTATTTCTACCTTTTTTATGAGTATAGAGAAGCAAAAAAAATCAGATTTTGTGGATATGCTTAGAGTTGCACTTCGGATCTGGGGCTATTGGGGGTCTTTATGGCATAAAGGTGCCAACTTTGTTGCCATAAACACCCCATGCATCTTGTAGACCTCCTTTTATGGCTTTTTGAGACAAAGGCCCCATGCATGTACATCAAGCTTGAAGCTTTACGTATAAAATGGACCCTAGGAGGCCAGATCTATGGTTTTGACGAGTTAAGAACCATTATAATCGACTGTATAGTTTTGGACAAAGAGGGACTCGGCGAGTCACTTGGGTGACTCGGCGAGACGGGACACTTTTTCCCCCCAAAACGTCTTCTGGAAATGGTTTTGATTGAGTGGAGGGAACACTCAGCCTACTATGGGTTTGTCTTGGACCTGGAAATCATAGGACTCGGCGAGTGTATGAATAGACTCGGTGAGTCCAAGGCAATCTCCCAACTCATGAAGACGGACTCGACGAGTTGTTCATAGAACTCGGCGAGTCATAGACTGGACACATTCATATGATGAAGATGAACTCGACGAGTTCAAGGATGAACTCAGCGAGTCGGTTAAAGATGGTCACGATGCTATGGTTGAAGGTGAATTCGTCTAGTTCTTGCTAGACTCGACGAGTAGAGTCGGGGGTTGTATCATTTTGAAAGAATAAGGACTCGACGAGTAGGAGGGGAATAGTCCCCAAGTTAGGTTGTTAGGACCGAGGGGTAGATCGGACACCCCGGTATGTCTGACAGGGGTAGGTTAAGCACCCCGGTATGCTCAGCAGGGTAGGTCGGGCACCCAGATATGCCTGACAGTATGTTATTGTATGGTATGTGGTATGATGGGGGAACTCACTAAGCTCCATGCTTACAGTTTTCAGTTTTGTTTCAGGTACCTCTTCAGCGAAGGGGAAGGAGCCGGCGCGGTAGCTGCACATCACATTCACACAGGATTTTGCATTTTGAGATCTATGGGATTGTACTCTGATTTTATTACTATTTTTATGACATGACTTTGAGACATGAGATTATGGTTTTATGAAATGATGTGACTCGATGATGTTTTCTTATAAATGTTTTCTAAATTATTATATCAAAATGAAATTTTTTTGTCTTGAAAATTGGGATGTTACATATTGTTTTCTAATATGCATGTATGTTTGTACAGTTTGGTAAAATATTTATATTTTTAAAGTATACTTTTAATCAGAGTGTTTTAGTCTCATTGTATTTATAGTTGTATATCTTGTATGGTTAGATATACTAGTTCACTATAAACAATGCTCTGATTCCAATCTGTCACACCCCCAAACCAGGACGTCGGAAACGTCCGGGGGCGGATGACGTCATTGTATAGTATCATAACAATTGAATATGAATGAAACACAGTAACCAAACATCATACATTAAAAGATACCAACATACATTGTTTACAGATTGTATTTGTTCACAAATTTACACAAAAGTGACATAAAATATGATGTTCCAAAATGTAGCAAATATCCAACTTCCATAGCGCAAATACCTGCTCACTGAGTCCCTGAGAATACAAGTCGTTTTGAAAAGCGTCAACTAAAAAGTTGGTGAGTTCATAAGCATATTTGTATAAAAAGCTTTGTAACATCTTTGATTGTAATAATTTGTAAAACTCCAGAAAATCCGATATTTTCTGTGAAAAATGGTTTGTAAGTCTTGTTCTAAAACTGTGAATAATTGCATGCGTGTCCTTTGTTTTCTTTTATTTGTAATTAGAGAGAGTGTGTGTTCCCAGAAAATCCCATATTTCCTGTTTTATGAAAAATTGTAGTCTTAAAACCGTAAGACTGGGATGGTGATATTAATGTACAAAAATATGAGCGTAGTTTTATATTTTATAAAACCAGTGAAGTGTATAATTTCGTAAATCCAAAATAACATTGTTAATCCCTATGTGTGTCGTTACAACCATGTTTGATACGACTAAAATGCATGTCATGATGTTCTTCAGGCGTCGGTTTCGGTAAGATATTTGTCACCCTAGACTGGCCTCGTCTAGCTGTAGTGAACAACTCAGGTGTGGGGGTGTCAACCCCCTATAGATCTATACACAATTACCTCGCTCTCCCTCTAGGAGACTCTGGTTATAACTACAGGACTTACGGTATACGCTAGGTAGGTACGGCGAAGGAAAGTCTCACAAGTGACTTAACAAATTTATGCGAACTTTGACTCCCATTATTGAATAATGAAAATAACATTACTAGTGTAAATTCGTGACTGGAGTTTTATGACACGCGTTTTACAGCTTTATGACATACAGTTTATACTTGTACTTTTAAAAGCTTTATGATGGACAGATTATGACACACAGATTTTTCTGTCGTAATAATTCTGTTTTGTATACCGTTTTGGTTAAATTATTTATATTACATTTTATAAATAATCATTTATGGACTTGTCTACTTGTAAAATATGTTGTGTAAATAGCATAATCCTCTAAGTTTTTAACCCACAAAAATGGTGACAACATATTACGACTATCTTGCTAGTAAAAATTATTTTTAGTAAAATAATCAAGTTTTGTAGTTTGCTTAACACACCAAATTTAGTTTAAGACTTTTGTAACACCAAATATAACATTTTGTTGTGACTCTAGCATATCACGATTTTCACCAAAATACAAATAAAATCTTGAAATTTATTACGTCCAAACATTTTTGTAAGTATAAGGGGCCGTTTGATAGTTGTTGACTGAGTAAGATCTGACTGAGTCAGGGCCTGAAGCTCTGACTGCATCTATCTCTGACTAAAACTTGGTTGTTTGATTACGCATCTGACTGGCTGTGGTGAATGCTGAAAATGACCATTTTACCCTTATGTTATGTTTTGTGGCGAATAAAATGTATCTCGATAATTATAATGATGAAACACAATCATACAGGATTCCATGAATTCTCAAACACCATTTCAATTACTACGTGACATGATCAATACAACACATCTTTAGATCATATTTCAAGCTATCAAGATTCCATGTATGCTAAACTCCATTTGTGAAGGAAAGCTGGTAGATTGCACCTGAGCACCTGCCACGATTGCAACCAATGAATACTACAAGTTCAAAGAAAATCCAATTTCCTTAAATCATTTCATTTACAATAGAATAAACCATACTATTGGTAATAAATTCAGATGTTCAAACAAGCATTAATAACTCAGATGCAACAATGAGATAATTATCCTGGTGTACGAGCAATATGACACTATACTACACACGCTTCAAGTTATGAGAATAATTTTCCTTCCAAAACAAGTATTTGATAATGTAATTGAGGCATAAGAAATCTCGAGGCATAAGAATAACACAAAAATGTCGAGGCATAAGAATAACACCAATCAATTCATTCACACAGCTTCAAAAACGCAAAAATCAAAATCCATTCAACAAAGCTAAGCACAGCATCACCATAGTTGGTAGAAATTGTAATTGAATCCCTAACATAGTATTGAACATATAGAAACAGATATATCAAACACAAAAAATAAACAATTTAGATCTAGATTATTTACCTAAATCACTGGAACAATATAAGAGGAATTCAAGTTTTGTTTGGAAGCAAAGATTCTGGTAATCGGCGGCCGGAGGATGAAGTAATAGTGCTCAGTAACATCGTCACATCGTCAGGCATGAAGTGGCAGGAGGCAGTTAGTCGGACCTGGAAGAGGAGTGGCGGAGGAAGTCGATGGTCTGCGACTCTGTTGTGGTCGACGGAGCGGTTGTGGTCGGCGAAACTACTCTGATCAACGACGCTTCTACCTATGCCGACAATGGAAGTCGACGGACGTTGGCGTTCGGTGGAGGAAGCTAGAACGGGAGGATGAAGTAGAGGGGGACATTGGAAGCGGGAGATGGAAAAAAAAGAGGCGGGAACTTGGGGCACAAAGGGCAAATGATTTTATTTTCATCGGTCAGCTATATTTTTTTGCTTACCCAGTAGGAGGCAATTGACCGAGTAAGGGATGAAATTCTTGCAAAACAAACGATCTAACCCGGACCCATTCAGGCCTTACCTCTTACTGGACTCAGTAAGAGGCAAAACAAACAAGGCCTAAGTGTTAAAAAAATGCATATGTCCAAAGTTAACCATTTTTTAGTGTAACACCCATATTTTCGCCATTTTAGGTGTTTTAACATGACCCCACAAACTTTTATAACACAAATATGTTATTAACATTGTCTTTCATTTTTAACATACATTAAGCACCCTTTTTATTTGAGAATTTGTTTTATCTTCAACTCATAACCATGATACATGAAACTTTCCAAATGATAGATTTACTCTAGTCTCATGAGGCTTGTAAATCTCGAGTTTATGGAGTGTTAGCATGAGGTATTCAACATTTTAACCACAAGTAGTTACATAAATACACAAGTGCATGCAAATATCCAAAGATTTAAACAAAACTTGACTTGTATTCCCCCTAAAAGGATGAAAAACACGAAAATAGTGGGGTATGAAGCTCACCTTGGTTGATTTCGTGAGGTAGAAGAAGAAGAAGGAAATTTTCGAGCCTAGCCTTGTCTTGGAGAGATTCTCGAGAATGGTGGTGTTCTAAGAGCTTAACACACAACAAAAGTGTGTAAAAAAGGAGTTGTTATCATAATAATGTTTAGATTTACAAGAGTTAGATGAAGGTCTTACCAAACTTATGAACCTTTGAAGAAGACTCCTTTGAAGACGGTACACAGAGACCCACGAAATTTTAGAGGAGAAATGAGAGAAGTTTGATTTTTTGAGAGGAAGAAGTAGGAGGAGTTCTTGAGACTAAGTGAGGGAAACTGAAGTTTTTGAGGTGTGTTGGAGGGGGGGGGGTCGGGCGATCCTAAGAGAGAGGAGGGAGAAAGAAGTTGACTTGTGGAAAGTTGATGGGATGCATGCCTTGATACATGGAGGTTAAAACATTGTTGCATGTAGGGAAAAAATGAGGTGGCACCTCCTTGTTCTATTCATTTTTCCTTTTTTTTGTTCAAACCCTAACCGACCCCATAGGGTTCTTGGTCCAAAGGGTGGGTTTCGATTTTTGGCTTGGCCCAGTAAAAGTTTTCGGTTCATTAAAGCCCAAAGGTAGGAGTTTTCGGCCCAATAATGCCTAAGGAAGGGTTTTCGGCCCAATAGAACTTTTCGGCCCAATAGGGCCCAACGAAGGGTTATTGGCCCAACAAGGCCCAATAGGGTGTTGGGCCGAGAATTCTTGGATGAAAGCCCAAAATGGATTGGTCTTAACTATTGGATCAAGTTTTTGGGCTTGTTCGAGGATTGATTTACAATGTATGCACGTATGATTTTAAATAACATTGTAGTTTGAATTTCACTAAATGGGGTGTTGCAAGGTTAGATGGAGGAAATTGTCTCGTACAAGAATCAAAATCTCAACCCTAATTTGCTAGTTGTGACACCATGGCACTCGGATGTAAGACCATGTGGAGAGCCCATGACTTTCCTATTAAAGACCATGGGAGAGCCCATGGCACTTAGGTGTAAGATCATGTGGGGAGCCCATGGCAGCCTGGAGTAAGACCCTGGGGACGAGCCCGTGACATCCCTATATGTTGTATGCATGGCTTATGTCGTTTATGTAGCTTTTATAGCTAATATGATTATGTGATTATGTGGATTGTGTGGGGTATGCTTTGGGGAACTCACTAAGCATTAGCTTACAGTTTGTGGATTTGTTTCGGGTTCATCTGACCCTAAGGGCAAGGGCAAGGTTTGATGACTCGACGTGCGCCCTCTCAAGCGTTTTTATGGGACACTCTGATGTTTTGAAATAACATTGTTATTGATATGAATTTGAAAAAAATTGTATTTGAGATTTTATGGTTTATGGAAAGTGTGTTTGGCTATTGAAAAATGAAAATTTTCTTTTGAAAATTGGGTCGTTACAATTTCACTCATTTTACACTTTCGGAGGAGATTACATGCCATGCAAACAAAATACATTTTGGACAATGACTTTACACAAAGGTCCTAGATCTAATATATGATGGATAAAACTTTTAACCTTTGGGTAAGACTCTTACATGCATGTTTATGTTCTATTTATGAAATATATACATACATTCATATTTTCAAAGAAAACACACAAGTCTCATTCTTTCATATGCACAAGCTTCTAATATTGGATCTATTGTATGGTGGATAATATCTTTATCCATTGGATAATATTATTACACATTGGATAAACACAAATTAACATTTTTACCAAAAGTGTAGTTTTGAAAGATTAAAACTTTGTGTTTACACATTGGATAAAACCATTACCCATTGGATAATACCATTATCCACTGGGTAATACTATTATACACTGGGTAACCAACATACATGTAAAACAACACTTTGAACATGGGAAAACTTCAATTTCATTTACAGCCTAGAATAACATACTTTCGACGGGTTATGTGAGACATTTCTTCAACCATTATGCTAAGACCCGGACCTTATAATCGTTAAATCCTAAGTGAGCGAGATAATTGTGTATAGATCTATATGAGATTGACAACCCCCAACTATGGTTGCTAGCTACAACCACGATCGACGGGTCAAGGGTGACAATTGTCTTAACATTTTCACGACATCCGAAGAAGCATCGTGGCGGGCAGCATTACAGTCGATAGCTCGATTATAAGGGCTCACTATAACATCGAATAGTGAAATTCTAGTACAAAACACATTTATAAGTATGGTTATTTACTTATACACTCGATTTTTGGATAATAAAAATCACATGACAAGTCACACTTTCTATAAGTTTAGAAGTTATGGGAACTTTTATTTTATTAATGCTTTTGGATACATTCTACACACATACATTCTTCTTTTACGCTGAAGGCGTACAAATACAAAACTTTTTACAAGACGGAGATACAATTTTCATCTAAGGAAAAATATCGGATTTTTCTACAACTGGACTCTTATGAACTCACCAACTTTATGTTGACTTTTAAAACGGCATGTAATCTCAGGAAACAATTAAGCTCGGATCAGTGGAGCTACTTTTGAAGACAAAAGACCAAATATCATTACGAGAACTACTTTATTTGATAACATGCAAACCTTGTAATGTATTCTGATACTAAGTAACATTTGGGTCATGTAACTGATATAATCATATGATATGATGGTTGTTTATGTACTTGTGATAATGTGTTCTCATTCTACCCCCGGACGTTTCCGCCATCCGGTTTGGGGGTGTGACAATGGTGGTGGTGGTGGCGGCGGCAACGTGGTGGCGATAGTTGTGGTGGTGGCGGAATGACGGTGGTGACAAGGTGGCATATGTGTGTGAGAGTGTTTTTGTGGGGGTAGTGCTAGTGGTGGTGTGTGTTTATGGGGAGGGGGGGATGGATAGGTTGTATGTGTGTGTGTGTGTGTTTGGTGGGGGTGGGTGTGGGTGTGTTTGTAGGGGGTAATTGTGGTGTGCGTGTGTGTGTGTGTGTGTGTGTTTATTTGTGGGGGTGGGGATGGTTGTGTGTGTGTGTGTGTGTGTTTGTAGGGGTAGTGGTGGCGGTGTGTGTATTTGTGGGGGTGGGGGTGGGGTTGAGGTGAGCTTAGGGTATCCACATTCCATTAAACTCTACGAAGTTCAATGGATTGACACATCACTACAACATCAACATTTCACTTTTTATTCAACTATACTCTTTAACATCCATACTCCATTAAACTCTACAAAGTTTAATGGATTTCTATATTTGGTTTGAAATTTAATTGGAAAAGAAAAAATTAAATCTATTGAACCATCAATGATCATACAACTCTCTCATTCAACTCTCCTCCATGTCATCAGTCACATTCCATTAAACTTCTATTCAATCCTAGTCATCATGTATTCAACTCTGATTAAACCCCCATGATGCTCTTAGGAGTGTGTGGGTTGGGGGTGTTAAGGTGGGGGTATGTAGAGGTGTGTAGGGTTGTGGTGGGTGTATGTTTATATTTTTGAAATTAGAAAAATGTGGAAAACAATGATTATCGGTTTTCCAAAATTTTCTAAGTTCTTTGTAGTTTTAAAAAATGGAAAATATTTATTTTCCGAGAAAAATCGATGAATTAAACACGTTTTTAAAATTCTCATTTTTCTTGGAAAATTTTTCCAAAAAATGGCCCATTTATCTGTAACTAAATGCACCCTACGCATCTTATTCTTCTTATACTTGGAACATTTGCTCCATCTAGCCCCACCATCTTTTTCTTAGTCACGAACAATCATCAACATCTTCAGCTTCTACACTACTAGAAATAGAGGTATCACTGACGGACAATTCTGCGCTGATCCGTTGCTGAAGGCCATCAACGACGGATTAGCGACGGAATTTGGTAGTCGAAAAAACCTTGTCGCTAATAGTTAGCGACAAATTAGTGATGGATTAGCGAAGTCACAAATTGCTTATGGAACCTCTGGATTTTGTCGTTAATCTGTCGTTGATGTTTGTCGCTAATCCGTCATTGATGAGTTATTTAGCTACAAAATAATTTTTTAAGAAAGCTCATAAAACCAATAAATTCTGTAGTTGATTGCCAATTATATCATTTGTTTTAATATTCTAAATCTATAACCAAAATCTACAAAAGAAATCTAATGTATATAATAAATTACAATTAAAATCCAATTACTAAATTAAATATAAATATTTGACCAGGTAAATGAAGATTAATATTCAATTTCAAAGTATCGAAACCAAATCACATTCAAAG
This sequence comes from Lactuca virosa, assembly GCF_052849685.1. Taxonomy (NCBI): domain Eukaryota; kingdom Viridiplantae; phylum Streptophyta; class Magnoliopsida; order Asterales; family Asteraceae; genus Lactuca; species Lactuca virosa. The sequence goes on from NC_136432.1 coordinate 142,659,176, forward strand.
TATTGAAACTAAATCACAAGTATCAAGAGTCAAAGTGTAAATCGATTTCAAAGTATCGAAACCAAATTAGAAAAATCAAATGTGGAAGTTTAATTAGTTGGGTAGGTTACTTCCTCTAGTGAATTAAGTGTGAATGTCGTTATAAATCTTGAAATTTTCTTGTTTTTATGGCTTAATTTCTTCACGTTCCACCCTAAGCACATCCTTTATCTCCTCACGTATACGATCAAGAATAGCCTACAAAGAAAACAATTTGTAACAATGTACTTTCAATAAGCTCATCCTTTATCCTTTAAAACTAAAATCATTTTAAAAGGAAAACAAACCATTAAGTGATGATAACATTATACATTATAAGAGATTTTGCACTAGTTTTCCATCTCGGGTGAATCATTTGGAGTTTATCTTGGTACTAGTAGCAAACCAGAAGGGCAAATACGTCAATTTGACTGTGCAGGGGTGAATATGTCCAGGGCTCTCTCACTATAATTCTTGTACCTGTAAATAATATACAACTAATAATGATGTCTTAATTTCTAGATTCAAATATATCATATATCAGGATATGCCTAATATATTTAGCCATATTCTTTTATATTGTATGTGCTTCCAAGTTTCTTTTCCCTTATCCCAAGTAAGTATTTGCTGACATCTAGTACCATTTTATAATAAAATTAAGTTACTTAAATAGTTAGTTATAAATAAGTTGTAGCAGCACTAAAATATAAAAACTAACAGAATACGAGGGGAGGATTGCAATTATACCTTATTAGGTTCAATTATCTAAACATGGAATAGCATATATCTAATTAAAATCACCCCATCGACAAAAACCAGAAAAATATTGTAGACAAGTCCAAATATATTGTCCACCAACTGTAGCAACACAACACCATATCTTTTACGCAATAGTGAGTTCAGGTCCCTCCAATCATGATCTAACTAGAGAATAGATTGAAATTAATTGAGATGTAAGGCTAAATGGTCACACCCACACAATTTGCACATGATAGAATGGATTAGGGATATAATCATATATTTGAAACTTCTTACTTTTTCCTCTTGTAGTCATGACATGCTCATCTCTATTTTTTAGATTCATGAGAGCATTTCCTGGAGTAGGTTTATCAACCCAAATGGAGAACCTCCATAAGAGAAACTCAAGGAAAGCATCAAGCTCAGCTTCGTATTGAAAAACAATCCTGGCTAATCCCAAAAGGATAAGATTTGGTAATTAAATTAAAGATGGAAACAAAAAGAAAAACCTCGACTATGTGATAATATACCTTCATTTCAGAGCAAACCTTGACTAATTGCTCTTTCAACATGGCTGACATCTCAACATCAAGTCTTGCTGTATCCACCTGGTTAACTCTAGATATCACAACTGGAATTGCAGACTGCAGGGAATTCACCAACAAATCCATTAGGTCGTGTTAAAAATGAGAGGGGCTAAGGAACCTTCAGGGATATGAAAAAAAAAACTTGTTTTCTCCTAGAAAGATGTTGATGAATTTATATGAGGTCTTTGAGCATTAATTTTGTTTCCAGTAACCCAACTAAATAACTCTGAGGTTAATCATTTAGTTCAATATGAGATTCATAATCCTAAATAATGATTTTGCTTCTAACAGCTCAATATATTATCACTCTGATTTTAACTATTTAGTACGAGATGAGATTCATGAACATTGATTTCGTTTGGATTGACATGGGAAGAAGAATTAATAGAAAGCAAACTAAAAAAAAAGATGTCCAGTCAATACCTGAGAAGGAGGGGTGAATGATTTTCAGCGCGGTGATAATCTTTCATATGTATTAACCCAAGCTGCTTCGGCTGGTGGGATGACGTTTGTTGTCGTCGATGATGAATATGATGCTATCGCTAGGGTTTCTCGCATTTTGTAACTTCAGATCGATCGGCGCCATCTCGATGTGCAATGGAGGATGAGAAAGACGAAGGGCTAAATGTAAAAGAATGTTACATAAGATTTACAGAAGATTTGGGAGGAGAAGTGAGGGAGTCGATTTGGGAAGAGAGGTTGAGGGTGTCGATTTGGGAGAGATGAATGGGGGGAACGAAATAAGTGGGAGGGAAACAAAAAGTTGAACCAAATAAATGGGAGGGAATTAAAAAATCAGGTACTGATTTTTCCCGGATGAAAAGAATCCATTGAATCAACCACATCTGAAATTTAGTATTACACATTAATATAACTTCGGTCGCTAAACCCTTGCAAGTCCATCACTGATTAGCTAGGGATTTTTTCGGTGGCTAATTCATCGCTGATACCTCTTTTTCTAGTAGTGCTATTTGAGACCTTCAAGCTTTCTGCAATTTGACAAATTCTAGCCAACATAAGAATCCTTAATGACTCTGCACCAAAGTATCAAGTTCATATTTTAACAGTTACATTATTTGGTTAGAGCATATATTCGTTCCAAGCGCTGCAAAACTTCTTCACTTGAAGGTCTATCCTTAGAATCGGTAGCTACACATCTTAATGCGAGTGCAGCACATTTGAAAGCACCTTTTAGCTGGTAATCTTTCTGTAGACGTGGATCCATTATTTTATCTAGCTTGCTTCTACTTGTTAGGAATGGACCTGCCAGTTCTGCCAAATTTAATTGATAATTAGGCGACCCCCATGCCCCATCACCTGTTAGGGTTACCAGCAATACCACTCCGAAGCTATAGACATCACTCTTCATAGTCAGATGACCTGTAATTTGTATTTTTTTTTATGATCACAATATAGAGATTAACCTTTAAATTAATCACTACAACTTGGCATATTTGTTTAACAATCCATGGTTCCTGTGAAAATATATACTTATAGACAAAAGAGTTCAAGTATGATCTTTTTTCTACATATTTACATTTCCATATTTATCTAAAATGGGCTCATTCTGAAACTCTGGAAGAATGATTTGTTTTCTTTGGGAGGAGGGAGTCGTTCCCTCCCAACACACTGAACCCACTGTCACATCAATTTTTGTCTCTTCTTTTTCTTCATCTTTTCCAACCCATAACAAACGGAAATCCTATCTTTCTCAACCCACTCAACCCACTCAACCCACTAAATTAAATAAAATACAAAAAAACCAAGGTACAAATTTTAAAATACATTGTACAAGAGAAAATGAGAGAGAGAAAGTAGAGAGAGATGATGAAGTGGGTTAGTGAAACCAATTAAACAACCCATTGAAACGGAAGTGGTATCGGCGGTAACTCTATTGCTAATTAAGATTTTACCTTGATTGCTTTGTATGTTTTTTTTAATTGAATGAGTTGAATGGGTTCAAAAAGATAGTGTTTCCGTGTGTTGTGGGTTGGGAAAGATGAAGAAAAATAAAAGAGAAAAAATGATATGGCAGTGGGTTCAGTGGGTTGGGAGGGAATGACTCCCTCCTCCCTTAGGAAAAATTAATCGCAAATCTGGTAGAAGTTCACTTGATTAAATATTATTTTGTAGGTAGCCTACCTGTCTTTACATACAATGGGTCAACATAACCAATGGTACCCATAACACGTGTAGTAGCATCTAATTTGTGAATTTCAGACCCAAATTTAGCAAACCCAAAATCCCCGAGTTTTGTATTAAAATCCTGGCATAATCAAGAAAAATAATTTGTTAATTTTCATGGCAAAAAAACAAATGCCTGGAAGTGGTTCCCTCACCACCAAAAATCTTCAATAACTTAAGACTACCTGATCGAGGAATATATTAGAGGGTTTAACATTACGGTGTATCACTTGATAGCTTGACGAATGTATATACGCAAGTGCACGTGCTACTCCTATCAATATTATAAGTCGTCGTCCCCAGGAAAGTGGTGCATCTGCAAAATTGTTCATGTTAGATAAAGTACTTCTGAGTCAAAATAATCCAATAATATATATTACCTTCAAATAAGAAGTGATCAAGATTTCTCTTTTCCATGTACTCGTAAACAAGAAAGTATTCGTGGGGTTTATCATTAGAGTGTCCCAAAAGACTAATAATATTTGGATGAGCCAAACTTCCTAATACGCCTACCACTGTCTGATCTCACAAAATTTAAAGTTAGTCATTGAAAGGATTTCAATCAACAAAACATTTAGCATTGAGATTTCGCCTATCATATCATACTATTTTTTTTCATATTTCGACTTCTATGAGCTTCTTTCTTTTTTACATCCGATAAAAATCGTTGTTTTAGACAATGCATTGTTCTATGAAAAAATGACTCATGAGTTTGCACATACAACTTAAAACTAAGATGTAGAAAGAAATATAGGCTTAAGTTTAATCCAATTTAAAGGTTATCATTAGATCCGCATTTGTTCATCTGTCACCGGTTAACAGCCACAATCTACCTATATGTCAGATTGCCATGGTTGAAACGTCATGTTCTTTTCCACCTATTGTTAATAATGTTAAATATGCAGTATTTTCATTAGATTTGAATTTTAAAGACCGGAAAGTTTTGGGCAGGCCAATTTTTTCTATTTTGTTTTTTTTTGTCTTTATTATTATTATTATTATTATTATTATTATTATTATTATTATTTGTGTTTTTCAGTTGGGCTTGACCTTTTAGGTTTAGGTCAAGTTTTCTCGTATATATACTTATGAATAGCCGTATCTGTAACATTGTAGCAGAATAGCTGGAATAAAATCTCTCTCTCTCTCTGGTTGGACAATGGACGTAGCCTATTGTAAGATAGTATGAACCACTTAAATTTTGTGTTGTGTTCTGTGTGCTTTTATTTTGTTTCTGATTTCTTCTATTTCTCATATCTATTTTTCGTTTACCGTTGTTCTTTACCTAACAAATAAATCTGTCCTTTTGAGTTACTTTCTTGTAGAAAAAAAGAGTGATTTTGAAAGAAATAAAAAGAAATAAAAAGAAACAAAAAAATTGCATGTTCTCGAGCTTTTCTGGAGAGAACATAAAGGAAGGGTAGATAAAATTTTGGATGATATTCTCTCTATGACATGCCTCATAAATTTCGAAACATTTGAATAGAACGGAAAGCATATGATTTATCATTCTTTTTTCGAAACGAATTAACTACCTCGGACTTGAATTAACCTATTTACTCTCGGTGAATTTGTTATCTTTCTTTTGCCTTCTCTCAGGCACATGATAATAAATAACAGAAGACCTTTCTTAGACCACAAACCTTTTTACCATCTTTTATCCTCGTTTCTTTTTGTTTCGCTCCAAAGTATAAGGTATATATCTAGAAAGAAATTTTCATGAAGTTCTAGTAATACTTCTGCAACCATACTGTGACAATGCTACTTGGAGCTCTCAACAAGACAGAAACTAGGATAGTTTGGCTGATGCTTAAGTTAGCATGGTGTTTCAGATAATATATTGTATGTGCTACTTCTTGTAAATGATGATTTTGCATTCGGTGTGAGGTTGATTTTGATGTTAATGGTATATAAAGACTCTGGGAGACAAGTCTCTAATAGAACTTCCACAAAGTTTTATTATATTAATGAATGTAAATTGATGTGGATTCATTCTTACTTCATATTCTTGAAGACCTTGACACCTTTTAATAGCAACTGCAATCCCAACACCCTTTGGTGAAGGAACGGATGTGAACTTGTCAACCCAACATAAGAACATAACTCCATTATCTCCCAAGAGAAAGTCTTGACTAAAATTTTTAGTTGCCCTTTGCAGATCAGCAAACTTAAACGCTTTCAAATTCGGAGAAGGATTTGAGGAATATTTGTTGTCAGCTTTTATTGTATGACCAGCATTTCGACTCTTTCCCTTTTTATCACCTGATAATATCACAACACCATGGGCTGAAACAGAGGAATAGAAAAATATTATATAATTGCTATTGTTACTTTTTCAGCACCATATATACTCGGTTAATTATTATTTTTTTCACTAGGTTTTGATGTGACTTGTAAAGTCTCTAGAGTACTATTCTTAATTACAATCAATGAATATGTTTAAAATTGTAACTACTTTAGGTAATAGGCTGCATCTCTTCGATCCGTGCACACTTCCTCATAGACTCCAGGAAAGCCGTAGGATTTCGACTAGTATACCCATTTTACATCGTCAGATATTACATTCAACAAAAGGTATATTCCCATAGAATAAGGAAAGCAAGAGTATAGTATACTAAAATACTTTTATTGCACCCACTAGCTTACAGAATAAGATGAATGTGATGAAGAACATGCATTAGGACTTGTGATGCTAAAACATTGCACATACAACTTCTCAAGCATATCATAGTTGATGACCACAGCTTTCACAAGTAACAGTGTAATTGAGCCTCTAGGAATCAACACATTTGTAATAAACAAGCACTACGTTGTAACAGCATAGATAACTTAAAACTGTAATAAATGACTATTATGGTGTTTGTCAAGCTAGGGATGCCACAAAACCTTTTACAAGAGGATTTGTACAAGAAATTTGGATAGTCAAAAGACCAATAACAGACAGTACTGTAATAAACGACTATATAATTGGTTTCTAGTGTTTTTCTTGTTTTAAAAGTATAATACATGGATTTTTAGAGTTCAGTACATAAGCCATTCTTATCATTCCCACCTTATAAAGTAATTCATAATTCTCTGAATGATGATTTATATAAAGACAAGGCTTGAAATCGTTAACAGATTGTACCTTTGATAGTTTGTTCACATCAAATTCTTATATTGGTTCAACTTTCCATTACCATGGACTCCATAAAAACAGAAAAGGAATGTAAATACATGTATTATGTTACAATGTTAGAATGACCTCTTATATAATGTGATCTTGTTCATGTCAATTTCAATAAAATACGGATATATATATATATATATATATATATATATATATATATATATATATATATATATATATATATATATATATATATATATATATATATATATATATATATATATAGAATTCGACCACATGGAAGGGAAGTGTAAACTTGAAGCTAGAGACAGAAAGTATAATCCCTGAACAAAAAAAGGATTTTGTCTAAGTTGAGAAGAGAAGAAGGTAAAAGGCATAAAATTGAAGCTAATCTTTCTTATAATTTTGCAAGTTATGTCACATAAAAAAGTTTCGCTCTCAAAGTCTGGACATATATGAACGCCATAAACTATCATTCAGCAATCTTTCCAAAACTACTAACTATAATGTTGATTGACAAATCAACGTCAGTACTCTTTTGTTTTTTGACGTTGGGAGAAAATTTAAAGTATTTGCGTGCATAATTAAATTGGATTTTGAAATACCAGAGTTCTCTTCGTTGGAGGGAAAGGGCAACAAATCAAGCATTCTTTCATATAATGTTTTTGCGGAAGTCTGCAAGGAATTATTGGTTTTCTCCTGTAATGTTAGTATAGAATCAAGACTGACCACAACCTCAGCCATCGTAGGTCGTTGTTTTGGATTTCCAAGCAAACATCTATCTACCATTCGAATAAACTCCTTCAAACATTTTGTGGATATTTGACCCCTTATATCAGAATCAATTATATTCTTTAGTTTTCCCTCTTTGACAGAATCTTGAGCCCATGTCACTAAACCGCATTGCTCCTCATCAAGACTTCTATCCACTGCACGCTTCCTACACAACACTTCCAACAACACTACCCCAAAAGCATACACATCAGATTTCCTAGTCAACCTTCCAGTTGTGAAATAATTTGGATCGAAATATCCAAAAGTTCCTTTAACAAGTGTGTTGACATATGTAGATGGCTGGTTGGTTGGGCCTATTTTGGACAACCCAAAGTCCGAAATTTTAGCCGCCCCACTTTCATTTAACAAAATATTTGAACTCTTAACATCACGATGTATAACACCCGACTCAATCCCTGTACCTGTATGGAGGTAGTCTAACCCACGTGCAGCACCTATGCAGATCTTGAGTCTCTGAAGCCAAGAAAGAGGGGTACCAAGTTTATGGAGGTGGTCTTCAAGTGTTCCATTGGGCATATACTCATAGATGAGGATCATCTCTTTTTCATAATTACAATAACCAAACAAGGATACAAGATGACAGTGACGCAACTTTGAAAGCATCTCAACTTCAGCCCAAAATTCTACTGCCCCTTGAGTTGACTCAGGATCCAACCGTTTAATAGCAGCAATAACGACACTTGAACCGTTAAGAATGTTGCCTTTGTAAACATTTCCAAAACCTCCGTTCCCAATTACTAATGACTCGTCAAAGTTATTGGTTGCTAACAGAATCTCAGGAAATTCAAACTGACGGCATGGTTGTGATGATTCCATAGAGGAGGAGGTGGAGGCTTGAGATTCCTTCATTGGTCCAGTAGCATCGAACATAATCATTGTTGAAGTAAAAGCAAAAGCAGATTACAATGGTTGTTTCATAAATGATATTGGAGCTCTATAGTCAACCTATTAAATGGTAGTCTTCTTCCCAGAAAGAGAGATGGACCCCTGCCACATCAGAGACATCTATATTTAATTTGTTTTTTTTTAAATGGCAGTTTTGTTCCTACATTACCAGAGGAAAGACAATTTGTGCATAATTTTTTTATAGACAGCAATTTGTTTCCAACATGACATACTCCACAACCTTTGTATACTTATCTTCTGAAAAAGAATAATTGTGTTCCTACATGACCCCGTCTAAGACTAAATATCAATAGACGCCATTTTGTTCCTGCATGGCCCACTCAAGGACATCTATATAATATGTTCAATTATTTGTTTTATACACTGCAAATTAGTTTCAACCTGACCTCATCAAAGAAATTCTGTATTTAATTTGTTTTATAGACGGCAATTTTGTTTTTAATTGAGTTTATCGATCAAAGACATTTGTATTTAATTTATTTTAGAGACGGCAATTTTGTTTTTAAGTGACTTTACCATGGCAATTTGTGCCTACATGATCCGGATAAAGTCATTTGTATTCATTTGTTTTTTTTTCTTTAAACGAAAAATTAATCTATTTATAATTACCGTTAGGCCAAATACCATTTGTTATTCAGTTGTTTGCTAGACAATAATTTTGTTCGAAGATAGACTCAATCAATTCAAAATGGTACCAAGTCCACCAAAGATTTTAAGAATAAACATGATGTGTGATTAACTATATATAAATATCGATGAAAATTTTAAATTCGTAAAACTGATTTTATCACAGCCATATTATTATACACACTAGACAGTGAACCTAATTGTGTAACAGTATAGTTGTGGTAAACCATATTGTCAAACACTAGGAGAACGATAGTAATATTAGAATGTTTGATTATATGATAAACTTGGCACACACAAAGCAACAAAAATGGGTTTTGATGATAAACTCAGTAGACATAAATCAATAACTAACTAGATAAAGTGATTAGAATCAAACCACTTCAGGTATTTTTGTTTAAACACGGTTACATCTCAAAATCATGGTTAATTACTACAATACAATGGATATTTATTCATTATTCACCGATTCCTATTGTGATTACTTTTTTTTTTTCTGAATCGTATTGTGCATGTTTTGATTTTCATTAATCTTAATGGTCGTAAGAAATAAATCATGTATATAATGATCCTTTAATGAATGTATGCACATTAAGGTTCAAGGATTTATCATCCTAACACTACCATCCGGTAAATCACTACTCATAATTATTTTAATAAAATAAAACAACTGTGATACAAGAAGACACGGTTGGACCGGTCCTTATAAACGCATAAACTCGGCAATAGGTAATTAATGATCTTTAACACATGTGGATCTTTGTAACATCCGATTTTTCCGAGGTATGAATTTTTAAAAAAATTATATATATATATATATATATATATATATATATATATATATATATATATATATATATATTGAAAATATGGCTGGCCATAACATGGTGAAGGTATCACCAACACGTGGCAAATTGGTTTGGAAACGTGCATCTTAAATGAGTGTCACGACATGACACCATGTTGCCCACGATGTGGCAACCATTTTGGGCCAAACCCTATTTTTTGGGCTTTAAACCCTATTTAAAGGAAATGATGGTTAGGGTTTCCTCCACCCTCAGCCTCCATCACCTTCAAACAACTATTTGTCCAAACCCTGGCCGTGTTGAAGCTTTTGTGCTAATTTTGCAAGTTCTTGGTGGTTTTAAAGGAAGAAGAAGAGTTGGTGCCTTGATTCAACAAACAAATCTTTCCTTCACTTGTGTGCATCTCGCGGACTCTTTGTAAGTCCTCATGTTTCCATCTTTTGATTCTTTCCTCTTTATATCTAGGTTTTATGTCATATTTTGGTTCACTTGATGTGGTTGGTATGGTTTGAAGAGATAAAAGTTTGCAACTTTATGGTTTCTCTATGTCCCAAGAGCATTATATCTCATAGATCTAGGAGGTGGTGGTGATTTGGGAACCTTGCATGAATTTTAGGTTATATTGCATCTTTTGGCCTAGATTTGGGAAAGGACATGCATTTTTAGTAATCATTTGGGTCCCTAAAGTCCTTTTGGAAGTTTTGAACTAAAGACTTCATGGATTAAGTGGTTAATGGTTAAATCCCATGCATTAAGTTGCCTTTTTGGACCTTAGAATTCAGATCTAGGCTTAGTGGGATGTATTAATGGATAAAGTTGGAAACTTTATCCATCCAAAACATGAAAAGAATCATATCTGAGCTTTAGAGCTCATGGGTTCGATGGAAAACGGCTTAACCCTTTAAGTTGTTAGACCCAATTTCCACGACATGACGTTTGGCTGCCATGACGTGGCGACTGGGGAAGACACACGACTATTTTTTCTTTATTAGGCCACGACGTGACCAATAGGAGGTCATGACGTGGTGACCCTATGAAGTCAACTTGGGACAATTGACTTTGATCGCTGACTTTGACATGGGTTGACTTTTGGTCAAATTACTAGTTTGGTAGGTGAACTAAGGTTTCATCTTGTATGGTTGACTAGGTGGTGTTTATCACATGTTCCTCGACTGTATGAGAGCTGTTGGATTTTGACTACATCGAGGTGAGTCTTCTCACTATAATGTAGGATGTTAGGCGGTCTGTGTAACTCGTGCATGATTGTTGGGCGAGGCTTGTTTGTATGTTAGGTGAGGCCCTTTGGGTGAGACTCGTTGTATGTAGGAAAGGCTCGTTATATCTATTGGTCGAGGCCTGTTTGTATGTTGGATTAGGCCCGTTAGGTGAGACTTGTTTGTATGTTGGGCGAGGCATGTTTGTATATTCGGGAACTTATTAAGCTTTGTGCTTATAGTTTTATGTTTAAACGTTTTCAGCTACTTCTGGTTCCAAAAGATCTCGGTATGATTGCATTGCACACCCCGTGATTTTATTTTGCACTATCTTTTTTGTTTTATCGTTGTTGTTTTGAGGATACACCATAAATTTGATTATCGATGATTTGAATGAAAGGATGTTGGGTTTTTGGTTGATTTAAAAACAAAATTTTTGCTGTGACTTTTGTTAAATCTATATGCCCAAGAATCATTGTTGAGTGATATTGATAATAACATATTATCATATAGGGTCATACATTTATCAAGTTGGCACATTTTGTATATTTATTACTATGATTATTAATAAATAATATCAATTCTTGTATTTATTTTGGGAATAATTATTGTTTTGTGAAAATAATAATTAAAGAGAGTATAACTAGTTATTATATCACATGGTATGATTTAATAATTCATGTACAAAGTTTTGGACACTTTGGTTAACCGTGATTAAGTTAATGAGTTAAGATACCATGGTTAATAAACTAGCTAGAAAATTTTTGTCTTCTTTTTAAGCAAGGCCAAAATCATTTTTATAAGAGAAGAGATTGCTTGTCAACTTTGTTCTTATGTCCTCCATGCTTCTAAAAGGCTACCAATATTTTATGTTATTATAATCTAAAGGTATGTATTGCATGGGAGTATAAAAAGATGCATGTGTTTGCATTTTTTGGCTAGTTTTTCTACATGGATAGTAGTTCCATGTAGATTTAAATTACATGGATAGTAGCTCCATGTAGATTTTAATTACAATTACACGTCATAGTTGGAGTACATTATTGTCGGGGAACCACATACTAAGATGCTTAATGTATAGTTCATTTTGACTATGAGTAATCCCATTACACATGTATTGGTATCTAAGTCATATTTAAGCATCTAATTTGTTCTCAATAGTTTTCTCTGTAATGAGTTATATATATATATATATATATATATATATATATATATATATATATATATATAACTGAAAATGTTTGTATTCACACAGTTTATACCAATCAAGTTTGTCAAATCTACTTAACATAACTCATTCATTCGCTAAAGTATGAAAGTCAAGTTGGTGCTATAGGGTCGTGTTGATATATGTAGATGTATTTGATTGAAAAATAGTATTTAGATATTGGAACAATATAAGCAACATATATTGTTGTGTTCTATATTAGCATGTTTAATCCTTGAATAACTAGGTTTTTCTAAATGTCCATAGTCATTCATAGTTGTGGGAGCATCTATGTGATAAAACTAATGTAAGTGAATTGGATGATTTGCATATAGATGAAAATAGCAAGAGTTGCTACCAACTTCATAGGTACTTGATTAAGAGAATAAGTATTGGACCTGACCCGCATCAAAATCACTCTATGGATCGTATTCATGAGTGAATTTTTGATCAAGGTAGTATCTTTGTATTCTTTGACCTAAGATACCTATTTGGGACTTGAAGTGTATGAATTTTTGTGCTTTGACATCTTTTAACACAGTTCCGTAAAAGGCAGTCATAAGAGCCATCATTAGGTATGACATGAACTACAATGATGGGCATATGTAGTCAAGATGAGATTTGTTCCTCTTATTTTTTTAGAATTAGACATCTAAGCCCTTACTAAAAGTTAAACACCAAATGAGATTGATGGCGATCCGTATCTCATGTTCAACATGATGTCTAAGACAAATGAATAATTGATACCACACCTTTTAGTAAATATTGTAGCTTAGAGCTCATGGAATTGGTTGTTGATAAGATGGCACCCTTCATATGTTATTAAGGGCAGTAGCTCGTTGCTTGATGTAAACTATTGTCTATGTCAGTCTATAATGAATCTTGTACAAGTAGGAGATTGTAAAATCTATATGTGTAAGAATCGTTATTGAGAGATATTGTTAATAATATATGATCCTATAGGGTCACGCCTTTATCAAATTGGCACATTTTGTATATTTATTAATATGATTATTAATAAATAATATCAAATTTTGTATTTATTTAGAGAATAATTATTGTTTTGTGAAAATAATAATTAAAGAGAGTATATGTAGTTATTATATCATAAGGTAGACAATTTTTGTCTTCTTCTTAAGCATGGCCAAAATCATTTTTACAAGAAGAGGTTGCTTGTCAACTTTCTTCTTATGTCCCCCATGCTTCTAAAAGGCTACCAATACTTTATGTTATTATAATCTAAATGTATGTCTTGCATGGGAGTATAAAAAAGATTCATGTGCTTGATTTTTTGGCTAGTTTTTCTACTCTTTCATCTAGTGGTCGAATCCTCTTTCTTCCTCTCATCTCATCTATCTCTCTCTCCCTCTCTCTCTATCTTTCTCTCTCTCTCTCTCTCTCTCTCTCTCTCTTGAAGCTAGTTTGATGATTAAAAGACCTATTGAGTTGTCTCCTTTAGTTCTTATTGGAGTAAAGTACTTAAAGGCTTAAGACACTCAACAATACTATAAGGAACTAGCATTCGAAGTGCCTTAATCTTGATGGTGGATATTTGTAGAGAAAATCATACTCTTTGATTTTTCTATCTTCATCAACACCCCAAAACCACGCGGGTTCAAAGGCTCCAAAGTTTGTCATTCTAAAACACTCTACGATTGTTTTAATATCATTATAACCTCTATAAATGGATCGTAGATGGTTTGGTTTTGTTATAAACTCAAAATAAACTTGTTATTTTTTATGCTTCTATTGACCGTTTTATATGAAAAAACACACTTATATTTTGTATCAAAACCCATCAATTTTTGGGACATTTCAAGTTAGGATCAGAGCCTTGGTTTAAGGGATTTGGGCATACTCTCGGGTGTGCCTAAACTCAAACTAAGGAGTTGGTAAAAAATTAAAAGAAAAGAAAATTTCTAAAAAGTCTTATAAAAGAAAAATGGGCGTGATGCATGCAATCAGCCAAGCTCAAGTAAGTGTCTCCCCAAGATATATATATATATATATATATATATATATATATATATATATATATATATATATATACACACACATTGATATGTCTAGTATGTTTATATGTGGATTGCATGCTAGAGTAGGGCTAAGAATCTGCTTACGATTGAATGATAGAATGCATGTTTATGAGAGATACCTTTATGCCTGTTATATGAGTTTGTAGTGATGCATGCTAGTTATTAGAGATCTTCAGGTGTTACGAGATAGAATTCCCTAATTGTTTAATGTCAATGCTTGAATGCTGCTTGCTTTGTGCTATGTAGAAACTTTCATTGATGTCAATTGAGTGTTATGCGAATGCGTTAGGTTACATACTGTAACCATTTCAACAATTCATGATTCCTCTTCTTAGCCATAGAAATGCACTAAGATGTCCTTAGAGGACTAATTGTGATATGATTTCTAAACCATTAAGATGATCACAAAACATGATACTAAGTTACTCTCCCATCTTTTCAGATTTGAGAAACTTTTATCTTTCTACCTAATTTGATTCTTCTCATTCGTCCTGCCATACATTGAAACTTTTCCAATGTTTCAGAATTATACTTAAACTGGTAAGTATAACCATATTTACTAAACTTTAGTAAATCATGGTGAATAGTCTTATCGATCTTTTTGTGGTGGACTTAACCAGTGCACAAGAATGTGTACTCGATCCCTTAGTCCTTCACTTGACTCACATATACATGTGAATAAGGAACTACTCTTAATTTTCCAAAGATGAAAATTCTCATTCATCATACAATACAACTTGCATGATTCCAAGTTTCTTTCCAACTGAAACTTGGTCGATGAGAATCTTTCCTTATTTGGTAAATTATGACACTACCACAAACGACAGAATCAGATCCATTTTCCAATGTTGCTATCAATGGAATCATATAAACAACAATTTTTCACAAATGCCATTGTAAGGATACTTAAAATAAATAAAATCAAACATTTTCTTTTATTTTAAACTTGCGGAAAAACTTACCCTTACAATGCAAATGCATATGAAAACTATGTTGTTATCTATTCCTAAGCAATCTATCACAACTCTTAAGCAGCAGCTCAAAAATTCTGATCACCAAACCATACGATCGAAATCCATCTTCGCGATCAGAATCAACTTACTCTTCTTTAAGCTTCCTCTCTTTTCTTTGATTCTTAAAACTTCAACATGTGACCCAGTCACATCATGTAATAAGAATCTCAAAATAGGAACTTAATAGAGTTATATAGTGGACTTACCTGAAGTAGAGTCAAACTTTTGACTTGACCTTCTCTCAGATCTTTCAGGTAGTTAAGGCAGCTTCGCAACCAATGCCCCTTCCTTTGGCAACAGAAACATATGGACCCTTTGGGAACGGCACACAGGACTATCTTAGACTTAGCCTTTCTCTTTACCATTTGGTCAACCAAGTTGACTATGGCTGATCCCTTTCCATTGGGAAGAAAAGGCTTTTCTAGATATCCAATGTTACCAATTGTCAATGTCCATGGTAGTTTGGAAGTTGATCTACTAATCAAATTGCTTTACCAGAGCTCCAAATCATTGCTAATTCAGCAGCACCAAGCAAATAGATAAGATCATTAGGGTCATGTCATAGTCTGTTACATAGTAGTCCCAAAGGAACTCACTGTGTGACTTAGAAAGTGATTGAACAACCAACTTTCTCAAGACTTTGACACCCAACTCTCCCGACTTGTCAATATGTGACTTTATCTCCAAGATGTGAGCACATATAGACCTTGCTTGCCAATAGGGCTTGAGTGACCTTGAACTATTCAAGAACTTGTGGGTTAGGGAGAATGATTGGAGGAGGTGGAGGGAGTGAAGAATGATTTTCGGGACATCATCTTCAAGAGTTTTTGGGAAGATCATAATTGTCTGAAGCAGACATCTTTTGGGAGATATTAAAGATAGTTGATTTAAAGTCCTTAATATAACACCCAATATGAAATATTAAGGCTAGGACCCAACACAATATTTGATAACTTAGAAGAGGGATGTCGTAATCCAAGCTATAAAATATTTGAAGGTAGGTGAATGATGATTCACCAATTTCCACCATGAAAAATGAAATAAATTATTAGGTTTTAATTGGTTTTGAAACTCCTAGATCCTTTGAGATTCATTGAACTTTTCAATGGCATGTTTCAATCTCGAGTGTGCCCTTCAGGTTTTGTGACTGGGATGCCGAGGATCACAAAACAAGGTGTGAATAACCATGCAAATATACTTGGTACCCTTAATATTTACCCGTCAATCGATGTGCCGGTTAACCACACACGCTCCATTGATACTATTATAAACATTAAGTTACCCTTTGCCTACCTTGTTAAGTCCATGTTAGTGTGTCGGTTAACCACACACACTCCACTAACGACTTAATCAAAGTGTAAAGTGTAATTTCATGGGTTAGCACCTTATTCACATTTTCCTAAAGTAACTAAGATTGGGAATTTTATAAAGCATTTAGTTACTTTATATTCCATCATACTTTTAATGAGGATTTAAAGTCCTTGTCTTACCCGTTCGGCTAACGACCCTCCACCAGTCAAGGAAGCAGTGGGTGAGAGTGGACACCCATTAAGCTGCCATTTTATAGGCAACAACCTTATACCCCCTTATAGACCGACTTCGTGAATGAGGCCTACTAACGGTAAAACGACTTATTTTTATACATATATATATTATTAACTTATAATACTATAAAGTATAATGGTTGAATTTTAACTTTTAAAATTCTAGGGGTTGGAACTAAAGTTTTTAAAGTGACTTTACATGTCCCAAAACTTCAGGGCAAGTTTTGTAACTTTCAAAACTTTTCATCTTTCATAACATATGAGTTAATGGATTAATAAAATGAGAGACTTTTCATTTTATGTAACCTACGTGTTTAATAATGGACTTTAAAAGAGTGACTTTAGGTAAAATCCATAACTTGAGGATAAATTATGGATTCCATTAAAACACATCAAGATCAAGAATTAAACTAACAAGCAAGTTACAAATAATTCCTATGAACTTCTAAACTCATAAGTTCATGAATGTTCATATCAACAATTTCAAGAATCATAAATAAACCATGTAAAACTTGAAATTTCGATAATAGCTATTGAAAATGGATTAGCATAACCATTACACCATCTAAAACAAGTTTTATAACATCAAAACAGTTTAGGGTAATGTTTCTAGTCCATTTCCAACAGCAAAACTCGAAAATCTGCATTCAGGGGCTCCTACTCGTCGAGTGCACAAACCTACTCTACGAGTAGGCTGAATTTACTCATGGACTCGTCGAGTCCCCCCCATGGACTCGACGAGTTCATGCTGCAGAATACAGAAAACTGAGTTTTTTTAACAAGTTTGCATCAAGTATCAAACAAACAAGCCTAGGCTCTGATACCACTGTTGGGTTTTGAGCATTCTAACATTCCTATGGTGTACATGCAAACCTAGAAACATTGGATCTATGTTTTACTAAGATACATGCAAAATTGATTTTCCAAGGTTCTTCAACTATCTAGCATAGCATGGGGAACTTTTAAACATAAATGCTAGAAGAAGAACATACCTTTTGTGGTTTGGATTCCTTGAGAACCTTGTGACCCTAGAACCTCAAGTGTGATGCCTCAAATGTCTCACACAACACCACAACACTTGGAATGACCTTGAGAGAAGTTCACTTACACCTCAAAATCGGCTTGCCCTCTTTCTTGTACTAGTAGTAGTCATAGTGCCGATTTTGCTTGCATAGGGTTCTTTATATAGTTGTGGCACAAGTAGGGTTACACCATGTAAACCCTAATTGTCATGGCTTTCCATATTCCATGATCCATGGGTTTGTAACCTCCATGGATTATCCATGGAGCACCTTATGGGTTTTAACCCAATCCATACAAACCATGGATCATTAGCCCACTATACAAGAATAGATGATTTACACAATCAACCCCATATATTTAATTAGTCTCCTTTTGATCACTTAATTAATTCCAAATTAATTCTTTGATCAATACTAATTAAATAATATTATTAATATATTAGAACTTATAATATATTAATAATCCTTAAGTGTCCTTTCTCTCATTTAGTCTATCCAAGTGTTGCAATTCCATGCAACCCAAATGGACCATGCCAATCGGGTCAAGTACATTCCAGGAATAGTTATGAACTTAGACACCTAATCCAACAGATACTACACGACATCCTCCAGTAGCGGTGGGTCTACGGCCACAATGCCGACCCACCAGTAGGAGTTGTATGTTAGATGATTGTCTTTGTGATATTCATCTAGGTGTGCTACTACCTGAGATGTTTATGTGCTAGTATGATATGTTGTATGTGGTAGTGGTAGTAGGAGGGGAATAGTCCCCAAGTTCGGTTGTTAGGACCGAGGGGTAGGTCGGACACCCCGGTATGTCTGACAGGGGTAGGTTGAGCACCCCGGTATGCTCAGCTGGGTAGGTCGGGCACCCAGATATGTCTGACATTATGTTATTATATGGTATGTGGTATGATGGGGGAACTCACAAAGCTCCGCGCTTACAGTTTTCAGTTTTGTGTCAGGTACATCTTCAGCGTAGAGGAAGGAGCCGGCGCGGTAGCTGTACATCACATACACACAGGATTCCGCATATTGAGATCTATGGGATTGTACTCTGATTTTATTACTATTTTTATGACATGACTTTGAGACATGAGATTATGGTTTTATGAAATGATGTGACTTGATGATGTTTTCTTATAAATGTTTTCTAAATTATTATATCAAAATGAAATTTTTTTGTCTTGAAAATTGCGATGTTACATATTGTTTTCTAATATGCATGTATGTGTGTACACTTTGGTAAAATATTTATATTTTTAAAGTATACTTTTAATCAGAGTGTTTTAGTCCCATTGTATTTATAGTTGTATATCTTGTATGGTTAGATATACTAGTTCACTATAAACAATGCTCTGATACCAGTCTGTCACACCCCCGAACCAGGACGTCGGAAACATCCGGGGGCGGATGACGTCATTGTATAGTATCATAACAATTGAATATGAATGAAACACAGTAACCAAACATCATACATTAAAAGATACCAACATACATTGTTTACAGATTGTATTTGTTCACAAATTTACAAAAATAGTGACATAAAATATGATGTTCCAAAATGTAGCAAATATCCAAAATCCATAGCCCAAATACCTGCTCACTGAGTCCCTAAGAATACAAGTCGTTTTGAAAAGCATCAACTAAAAAGTTGGTGAGTTCATAAGCATATTTGTATAAAAAGCTTTGCAACATCTTTG
The DNA here is from genome assembly GCF_052849685.1 of Lactuca virosa. NCBI lineage: Eukaryota > Viridiplantae > Streptophyta > Magnoliopsida > Asterales > Asteraceae > Lactuca > Lactuca virosa. Next base: position 142,678,706 of record NC_136432.1, read on the forward strand.
ATTGTAATAATTTGTAAAACTCCAGAAAATCCGATATTTTCTGTGAAAAATGGTTTGTAAGTCTCGTTCTAAAACTGTGAATAATTGCATGCGGTGTCCTTTGTTTTCTTTTATTTGTAATTAGAGAGAGTGTGTGTTCCCAGAAAATGACATATTTCCTGTTTTATGAAAAATTTTAGTCTAAAAACCCTAAGACTGGGATGGTGATATTAATATACAAAAATATGAGTGTAGTTTTATATTTTATAAAACCAGTGAAGTGCATAATTTCGTAAATCCAAAATAACGTTGTTAATCCCTATGTGAGTCGTTACTACCATGCTTGATACGACTAAAATGCATGTCATGATGTTCTTCAGGTGTCGGTTTCGGTAAGATATTTGTCACCCTAGACTGGCCTCGTCTGGCTGTAGTGAACAACTCAGGTGTGGGGGTGTCAACCCCCTATAGATCTATACACAATTACCTCGCTCTCCCTCCAGGAGACTCTGGTTATAACTACAGGACTTACGGTGTACGCTAGGTAGGTACGGCGAAGGAAAGTCTCACAAGTGACTTAACAAATTTACGCGAACTTTGACTCCCATTATTGAATAATGAAAATAACATTACTAGTGTAAATTCGTGACTGGAGTTTTATGACACGCGTTTTACAGCTTTATGACATACAGTTTATACTTGTACTTTTAAAAGCTTTATGATGGGCAGATTATGACACACAGATTTTTCTGTCGTAATAATTCTGTTTTGTATACCGTTTTGGTTAAATTATTTATAACACATTTTATAAATAATCATTTATGGACTTGTCTACTTGTAAAATAAGTTGTGTAAATAGCATAATCCTCTAAGTTTTTAACCCGCAAAAATGGTGACAACATATTACGACTATCTTGCTAGTAAAAATTATTTTTAGTAAAATAATCAAGTTTTGTAGTTTGCTTAACACACCAAATTTAGTTTAAGACTTTTGTAACACCAAATATAACATTTTGTTGTGACTCTAGCATATCACGATTTTCACCAAAATACACATAAAATCTTGAAATTTATTACATCCAAACATTTTTGTAAGTATAAGTGTTAAAAAAAATGCATATGTCCAAAGTTAACCATATTTTAGTGTAACACCCATATTTTCACCATTTTAGGTGTTTTAACATGACCCCACAAACTTTTATAACACAAATATGTTGTTAACATTGTCTTTCATTTTTAACATACATTAAGCACCTTTTTTATTTGAGAACTTGTTTTTATCTTCAACTCATAACCATGATACATGAAACTTTCCAAAGGATAGATTTACTCTAGTCTCATGAGGCTTGTAAATCTCGAGTTTATGGAGTGTTAGCATGAGGTATTGAACATTTCAACCACAAGTTGTTACATAAATACACAAGTGCATGCAAATATCCAAAGATTTAAACAAACTTGACTTGTATTCCCCCCAAAAGGATGAAAAACACGAAAATAGTGGGGTATGAAGCTCACCTTGGTTGATTTCGTGAGGTAGAAGAAGAAGAAGGAAATTTTAGAGCCTAGCCTTGTCTTGGAGAGATTCTCGAGAATGGTGGTGTTCTAAGAGCTTAACACACAACAAAAGTGTGTAAACAAGGAGTTGTTATCATAATAATGTTTAGATTTACAAGAGTTACATGAAGGTCTTACCAAACTTATGAACCTTTGAAGAAGACTCCTTTGAAGACGGTACACAGACACCCACTAAATTTTAGAGGAAAAATGAGAGAAGTTTGATTTTTTGAGAGGAAGAAGTAGGAGGAGTTCTTGAGACTAAGTGAAGGAAAATGAAGTTTTTGAGGTGTGTTGGAGGGGGGGGGGGGGTCGGGCGATCCTAAGAGAGAGGAAGGAGAAAGAAGTTGACTTGTGGAAAGTTGATGGGAAGCATGCCTTGATACATGGAGGTTAAAACATTGTTGCATGTAGGGCATCCTGGAGTAAGACCCTGGGGATAAGCCCATGACATCCCTATATGTTGTATGCATGGCTTATGTCGTTTATGTAGCTTTTATAGCTAATATGATTATGTGATTATGTGGATTGTGTGGGGTATGCTTTGGGGAACTCACTAAGCATTAGCTTACAGTTTGTGGATTTGTTTCAGGTTCATCTGACCCTAACGGCAAGGGCAAGGTTTGATGACGCGACGTGCGCTCTCTCTCACGCGTTTTTATGGGACACTCTGATGTTTTGAAATAACATTGTTATTGATATGAATTTGAAAAAAAATGTATTTGAGATTTTATGGTTTATGGAAAGTGTTTTTGGCTATTGAAAAATGAAAATTTTCTTTTGAAAATTGGGTCGTTACATTTTCACTCATTTTACACTTTCGGAGGAGATTACATGCCATGCAAACAAAATACATTTTGGACAATGACTTTACACAAAGGTCCTAGATCTAATATATGATGGATAAAACTTTTAACCTTTGGGTAAGACTCTTACATGCATGTTTATGTTCTATTTATGAAATATATACATACATTCATGTTTTCAAAGAAAACACACAAGTCTCATTCTTTCATATGCACAAGCTTCTAATATTGGATCTATTGTATGATGGATAATATCTTTATCCATTGGATAATATTATTACACATTGGATAAACACAAACTAACATTTTTACCAAAAGTGTAGTTTTGAAAGATTAAAACTTTGTGTTTACACATTGGATAAAACCATTACCCATTGGATAATACCATTATCCACTGGGTAATACTATTATACACTGGGTAACCAACATACATGTAGAACAACACTTTGAACATGGGAAAACTTTAATTTCATTTACAACCTATAATAACATACTTTCGACGGGTTATGTGAGATATTTCTTCAACCATTATGCTAAGACTCGGACCTTATAATCGTTAAATCTTAAGTGAGCGGGATAATTGTGTATAGATCTATATGGGATTGACAACCCCCACCTATGGTTGCTAGCTACAACCACGATCGACGGGTCAAGGGTGACAATTGTCTTAATATTTTCACGACATCCGAAGAAGCATCATGGCGGGCAGCATTACAGTCGATAGCTCGATTATAAGGGCTCACTATAACATCGAATAGTGAAATTCTAGTACAAAACACATTTATAAGTATGGTTATTTACTTATACACTCGATTTTTGGATAATAAAAATCACATGACAAGTCACACTTTCTATAACTTTAGAAGTTATGGGAACTTTTATTTTATTAATGCTTTTGGATACATACTACACACATACATTCTTCTTTTACGCTGAAGGCGTACAAATACAAAACTTTTTACAAGACGGAGATACAATTTTCATCTAAGGAAAAATATCGGATTTTTCTACAACTGAACTCTTATGAACTCACCAACTTTATGTTGACTTTTAAAACGGCATGTAATCTCAGGAAACAATTAAGCTCGGATCAGTGGAGCTACTTTTGAAGACAAAACACCAAATATCATTACGAGAACTACTTTATTTGATAACATGCAAACCTTGTAATGTATTATGATACTAAGTAACATTTGGGTCATGTAACTGATATAATCATATGATATGATGGTTGTTTATGTACTTGTGATACTATGTTCTCATTCCACCCCCGGACGTTTCTGCCATCCGGTTTGGGGGTGTGACAATGGTGGTGGTGGTGGCGGCGATGATGGCGATAATTGTGGTGGTGGCGGCGGCAACGTGGTGGCGATGATGGCGATAGTTGTGGTGGCGGCGGTATGACGGTGGTGACAAGGTGGCATAGGTGATTGTGGCGGTGACAGGGTAATGGTGGATGTGATGGTAGGTCGGAATTTACAGTAGTGGTGTGTGTGAGAGTGTTTTTGTGGGGGTAGTGCTAGTGGTGGTGTGTGTTTATGGGGGGGGGGATGGAGTGGTTGTATGTGTGTGTGTGTGTGTGTGTTTGTAGGGGGTGGGTGTGGGTGTGTTTGTAGGGGGTAATTGTGGTGTGCGTGTGTGTGTGTGTGTTTATTTGTGGGGGTGGGGGTGGTTGTGTGTGTGTGTGTTTGTGGGGGGTAGTGGTGGTGGTGTGTGTATTTGTGGGGGTGGGGGTGGGGTTGAGGTGAGCTTAGGGCATCCACAATCCATTGAACTCTACCGAGTTCAATGGATTGACACATCACTACAACATCAACATTTCACTTTTTATTCAACTATACTCTTTAACATCCACACTCCATTAAACTCTACAAAGTTTAATGGATTTCTATATTTTGTTTGAAATTTAATTGGAAAAGAAAAGATTAAATATATTGAACCACTCAATGATCATACAACTCTCTCATTCAACTCTCCTCCATGTCATCACTCACATTCCATTAAACTTCTATTCAATCCTAGTAATCATCTATTCAACTCTGATTAAACCCCCATGATGCTCTTAGGAGTGTGTGGGTTGGGGGTGTTAAGGTGGGGTATGTAGAAGTGTGTAGGGTTGGGGTGGGTGTATGTTTATATTTTTTAAATTAGAAAAATGTGGAAAAGAATGATTATCGGTTTTCCAAAATTTACTAAGTTCTTTGTAGTTTTAAAAAACGGAAAATTTTTATTTTCCGAGAAAAATCGATGAACTAAACACGTTTTTAAAATTCTCATTTTTCTTGGAACTTTTTTCCAAAAAATGGCCCATTTATCTGTAACTAAATGCACCCTAAGCATCTTATTCTTCTTATACTTGGAACATTTGCTCCATCTAGCCCCAACATCTTTTTCTTAGTCACGAACAATCATCAACATCTTCAGCTTCTACACTACTACAAATAGAGGTATCACTGACGGACAATTCTGCGCTGATCCGTTGCTGAAGGCCATCAACGACGGATTAGCGACGAAATTTGGTAGTCGAAAAAACCTTGTCGCTAATAGTTAGCGACAAATTAGTGACGGATTAGCGAAGTCACAAATTGCTTATGGAACCTCTGGATTTTGTCGTTAATCTGTCGTTGATGTTTGTCGCTAATCCGTCATTGATGAGTTATTTAGCTACAATATAATTTTTTTAAGAAAACTCATAAAACCAAAAATTTTTGTCGTTGATTGCCAATTATATCATTTGTTTTAATATTCTAAATCTATAACCAAAATCTACAAAATAAATCTAATGTATATAATAAATTACAATTAAAACTAAAATCATTTTAAAAGGAAAACAAACCATTAATTGATGATAACATTATACCTTATAAGAGACTTTGCACTAGTTTTCCATCTCGGGTGAATCATTTGGAGTTTATCTTGGTACTAGTAGCAAACCAGAAGGGCAAATACGTCAATTTGACTGTGTAGGGGCGAATATGTCCAGGGCTCTCTCACTAAGATTCTTGTACCTGTAAATAATATACAACTAATAATGATGTCTTAATTTCTAGATTCAAATATATCATATATCAGGATATGCCTAATATATTTAGCCATATTCTTTTATATTGTATGTGCTTCCAAGTTTCTTTTCCCTTATCCCAAGTAAGTATTTGCTGACATCTAGTACCATTTTATAATAAAATTATGTCACTTAAATAGTTAGTTATAAATAAGTTGTAGCAGCACTAAAATATAAAAACTAACAGAATACGAGGGGAGGATTGCAATTATACCTTATTAGGTTCAACTATCTAAACATGGAATAGCATATATCTAATTAAAATCACCCCATCGACAAAAACCAGAAAAAGATTGTAGACAAGTCCAAATATATTGTCCACCAACTGTAGTAACACAACACCATATCTTTTACGCAATAGTGAGTTCAGGTCCCTCCAATCATGATCTAACTAGAGAATAGATTGAAATTAATTGAGATGTAAGGCTAAATGGCCACACCCACACAATTTGCACATGATAGAATGGATATAATCATATATTTGAAACTTCTTACTTTTTCCTCTTGTAGTCATGACATGCTCATCTCTATTTTTTAGATTCATGAGAGCATTTCCTGGAGTAGGTTTATCAACCCAAATGGAGAACCTCCAGAAGAGAAACTCAAGGAAAGCATCAAGCTCAGCTTCGTATTGAAAAACAATCCTGGCTAATCCCAAAAGGATAAGATTTGGTAATTAAATTAAAGATGGAAACAAAAAGAAAAACCTCGACTATGTGATAATATACCTTCATTTCAGAGCAAACCTTGACTAATTGCTCTTTCAACATGGCTGACATCTCAACATCAAGTCTTGCTGTATCCACCTGGTTAACTCTAGATATCACAACTGGAATTGCAGAGTGCAGGGAATTCACCAACAAATCCATTAGGTCGTGTTAAAAATGAGAGGGGCTAAGGAACCTTCAGGGATATGAAAAAAAAAAACTTGTTTTCTCCTAGAAAGATGTTGATGAATTTATATGAGGTCTTTGAGCATTAATTTTGTTTCCAGTAACCCAACTAAATAACTCTGAGGTTAATCATTTAGTTCAATATGAGATTCATAATCCTAAACAATGATTTTGCTTCTAACAGCTCAATATATTATCACTCTGATTTTAACTATTTAGTACGACATGAGATTCATGAACATTGATTTCGTTTGGATTGACATGGGAAGAAGAATTAATAGAAAGCAAACTAAAAAAAAAGATGTCCAGTCAATACCTGAGAAGGAGGGGTGAATGATTTTCAGCGCGGTGATAATCTTTCATATGTATTAACCCAAGCTGCTTCGGCTGGTGGGATGACATTTGTTGTCGTCGATGATGAATATGATGCTATCGCTAGGGTTTCTCGCATTTTGTAACCTGAGATCGATCGGCGCCATCTCGATGCACAATGGAGGATGAGAAAGACGAAGGGCTAAATGTAAAAGAATGTTACATAAGATTTACAGAAGTTTTGGGAGGAGAAGTGAGGGAGTCGATTTGGGAAGAGAGGTTGAGGGTGTCGATTTGGGAGAGATGAATGGGGGGAACGAAATAAGTGGGAGGGAAACAAAAAGTTGAACCAAATAAATGGGAGGGAATTAAAAAATCGGCTACCGATTTTTCCCGGATGAAAAGAATCCATTGAATCAACCACATCTGAAATTCAGTATTACACATTAATATAACTTTGGTCGCTAAACCCTTGCAAGTCCATCACTGAGTAGCTAGGGATTTTTTTGGTGGCTAATTCATCGCTGATACCTCTTTTTCTTGTAGTGCTATTTGAGACCTTCAAGCTTTCTGCAATTTGACAAATTCTAGCCAACATAAGAATCCTTAACGACTCTGCACCAAAGTATCAAGTTCATATTTTAACAGTTACATTATTTGGTTAGAGCATATATTCGTTCCAAGCGCTGCAAAACTTCTTCACTTGAAGGTCTATCCTTAGAATCGGTAGCTACACATCTTAATGCGAGTGCAGCACATTTGAAAGCACCTTTTAGCCGGTAATCTTTCTGTAGACGTGGATCCATTATTTTATCTAGCTTGCTTCTACTTGTTAGGAATGGACCTGCCAGTTCTGCCAAATTTAATTGATAATTAGGCGACCCCCATGCCCCATCACCTGTTAGGGTTACCAGCAATACCACTCCGAAGCTATAGACATCGCTCTTCATAGTCAGATGACCTGTAATTTGTATTTTTTTATGATCACAATATAGAGATTAACCTTTAAATTAATCACTACAAATTGGCATATTTGTTTAACAATCCATGGTTCCGGTGAAAATATATACTTATAGAAAAAACAGTTCAAGGATGGTCTTTTTTCTTCATATTTACATTTCCATATTTATCTAAAATGGGCTCATCCTGAAACTCTGGAAGAATGATTTGTTTTCTTACGAAAAATTAATCGCAAATGTGGTAGAAGTTCACTTGAATAGATATTATTTTGTAGGAGCCTACCTGTCTTTACATACGATGGGTCAACATAACCAATGGTACCCATAACACGTGTAGTAGCATCTAATTTGTGAATTTCAGACCCAAATTTTGCAAACCCAAAATCCCCCAGTTTTGCATTAAAATCCTTGCATAATCAAGAAAAATAATTTGTTAATTTTCATGGCAAAAAAACAAATGCTTGGAAGTGGTTCCTTCACCACTAAAAATCTTCAATAGCTTAAGACTACCTGATCGAGGAATATATTAGAGGGTTTAACATTACGGTGTATCACTTGATAGCTTGACGAATGTATATACGCAAGTGCACGTGCTACTCCTATCAATAATATAAGTCGTCGTCCCCAGGAAAGTGGTGCATCTGCAAAATTGTTCATGTTAGATAAAGTACTTCTAAGTCAAAATAATCCAATAATATATATTACCTTCAAATAAGAAGTGATCAAGATTTCTCTTTTCCATGTACTCGTAAACAAGCAAGTATTCGTGTGGTTTATCATTAGAGTGTCCTAAAAGACTAATAATATTTGGATGAGCCAAACTTCCTAATACGCCTGCCACTGTCTGATCTCACAAAATTTAAAGTTAGTCATTGAAAGGATTTTAATCAACAAAACATTTAGCATTGAGATTTCGCCTATCATATCATACTATTTTTTCATATTTCGACTTCTATGAGCTTCTTTCTTTTTTATATCCGATAAAAATCGTTGTTTTAGACGATCCATTGTTCTATGAAAAAATGACTCATGAGTTGCATTTACAACTTAAAACTAAGATGTTGAAAGAAATACAGGCTTAAGTTCAATCCAATTTAAAGTTTATCATTAGATCCACATTTGTTCATCTGTCACCGGTAACAGCCACAATCTACCTATATGCAATATGGTTGAAAGGTCATGTTCTTTTCCACCTATTGTTAATAATGTTAAATATGCAGCCTTTTCATTAGATTTGAATTTTAAAGACCGGAAAGTTTTGGGCAGACCAATGTTTTCTCTTTTGTTTTTTTGTCTTTATTATTATTATTATTATTATTATTATTATTATTAGTGTTTTTCGGTTGGGCTTGACCTTTTAGGTTTAGGTCAAATTTTCTTGTATATATATACTTATGAACAGCCATATCTGTAACATTGTAGCAGAATAGCTGGAATAAAATCTCTCTCTCTGGTTCGACAGTGGACGTAGCCTATCGCAAGATAATGTGAACCACTTAAATATTGTGTTGTGTTCTGTGTGTTTTGATTTCGTTTCTGATTTCTTGTATTTTACATGTTTGTTTTTCGTTTACCGTTTTTCTTTACCTAACAAATAAATATGTCGTTTTGAGTCACTTTCTTGTAGACAAAAAGAGTAATTTTGAAAGAAATAAAAAGAAACAAAAAAAAATTGCATATTCTCGAGCTTTTCTGGAGAGAACATAAAGGAAGGGTAGATAAATTTTGTATTCTCTCTAAGACATTCTCATAAATGTCGAAACATTTGAATAGAATCGAAAGCATATGATTTATCATCTTTTTTCGAAATAAATTAACTACCTCGGACTTGAATTAACCTATTTACTCTCGATGAATTTGTTATCTTTCTTTTGCCTTCTCCCAGGCACATGATAATAAATAATATAAGACCTTTCCTAGAACACAAACCGTTTTACCATCTTTTATCCTCGTTTCTTTTTGTTTCACTACAAAGTATAAGGTATACATCTAGAAAGAAATTTTCATGAAGTTCTAGTAATACTTCTGCAACCATACTATGACAATGCTACTTGGAGCTCTCAACAAGACAGAAACTAGGATAGTTTGGCTAATACTTAAGTTAACATGGTGTTTCAGATAATATATTGTATGTGCTACTTCTTGTAAATGATGATTTTGTATTCGGTGTAAGGTTGATGTTGATGTTAATGGTATATAAAGACTCTGGGAGACAAGTCTCTAAGAGAACCTCCAACAAGTTTTATTATATTAATAAGGGAAAATACTGGCTATAGACATTTTTTGGGGTTGAATTCTAAAATATAGACACAAAAAATTGAATTTCCGGGTATATACATGGATTCCGCGGAGGTAGCTCCGAGGGGCTTTATGGAATTCACTGTAGCTCCGCGGAATGACAAAATCATAAATAAATCAGGGTATTAAAAAAAAGCTCAAGATCCATTCCGCGGAGCTACCTTCGAGAAATGAACTCATTCGGCGGAGGTAGCTCCGACGAATGGATCTTCAGAATTTTTTTTTCACATCGATTCTTCGGGGTTTATATTCATTCGCCAACTAATTATTTTCAAGAAAAGATTATGATAGTATAAATTTTTCTTGACAATGTTTGGAATGAATGTGAGGTGGAAAAAAATTGGTCTTTTAATTAGAGATCTTTACATAAAAGAATCATTGGAGGTGATTTTTTTTTCTTTCTGAAGATTCATTCCTCGGAGGTATCTCCGAAGAATGGATCTTGAGTTTCTTTTTTTTAATACCCTGATTTATTTATGATTTTGTTATTCCGTGGAGCTACAGTGCATTCCGCGGAGCACCTCGCAGCTACCTCCGTGGAATCCATGTCTATACTCGGAAATCCAACTTTTTGTGTCTATATTTCTGAATTCAACCCCAAAAAATGTCTATACCCGGTATTTTCCCTATTAATAAATAGTATAAATTGATGTGGATTGATTCTTACTTCATATTCTTGAAGACCTTGACACCTTTTAACAGCAACTGCAATCCCAACACCCTTTGTTGAAGGAACGGATGTGAACTTGTCAACCCAACATAAGAACATAACTCCATTATCTCCCAAGAGAAAGTCTTGACTAAAATTTTTAGTTGCCCTTTGCAGATCAGCAAACTTAAACGCTTTCAAATTCGGAGAAGGATTTGAGGAATATTTGTTGTCAGCTTTTATTGTATCACCAACGTTTGGACTCTTTCCCTTTTTATCACTTGATAATTTTACATCACCATGGGCTGAAACAGAGGAATAAAAAAATATTATATGATTGCTATTGTTACTTTTTCAACACCATATATACTCGGTCAATTATTATTTTTTTCACTAGGTTTTGATGTGACTTGTAAAGTCTCTATAGTACTATTCTTAATTACAATCAATGGATATGTTTAAAATTGTAACTACTTTAGGTAATAGGCTGCATCTCTTCAATTCATGCACACTTCCTCATAGACTCCAGGAAAGCCGTAGGATTTCGACTAGTATACCCATTTTACATCGTCAGATATTACATTCAACAAAAGGTATATTCCCATAGAATAAGGAAAGCAAGAGTATAGTATACTAAAATACTTTTATTGCACCCACTAGCTTACAGAAGAAGATGAATGTGATGAAGAACATGCATTAGAAGGACTTGTGATGCTAAAACATTGCACATACAACTTCTCAAGCATATCATAGTTGATGACCACAGCTTTCACAAGTAACAGTGTAATTGAGCCTCAAGCATAACGTAGTGCTTGTTTATTACAAATGTGTTGACTCCTAGAGGCTCAATTACACTGTTACTTGTGAAAGTTGGATAGTCAAAAGACCAATAACAGACAGTACTGTAATAAACGACTATATAATTGGTTTCTAGTGTTTTTCTTGTTTTAAAAGTATAATACATGGATTTTTAGAGTTCAGTATATAAGCCATTCTTATCATTCCCACATTATAAAGTAATTCATAATTCTCTTAATGATGATTCATATCAAGACAAGGCTTGAAATACCTTTGATAGTTTGTTCACATCAAATTCTTATATTGATTCAACTTTCCATTACCATTGACTCCATAAAAACAGAAAAGGAATGTAAAAACATGTATTATGTTACAATGTTAGAATGACCTCTTATACGATGTGATCTTGTTCATGTCAATTTCAATAAAATACGGATATGTATAGAAGTCGACCACATGGAAGGGAAGTGTGTATATACTGAATATATAATTAATTTTGAATAAGTTGAAAAAAATCATTGTTACAAAACATTTGTCTGACGATCTAGAGACAGAAAGTATATTTGCTGAACAAAAAAAGTATTTTGTCTAAGTTGAGAAGAGAAGAAGGTAAAAGGCATAAACTTGAAGCTAGTCTTTTTTATAATTTTGCAAGTTATGTCACATAAAAAAGTTTTGCTCTCAAAGTCTGGACAGATATGAACGCCATAAACTATCATTCAGCAATCTTTCCAAAACTACTAACTATAATGTCGATTGACAAATCAACGTCAGTACTCTTTTGTTTTTTGACGTTGGGAGAAAATTTAAAGTATTTGCGTGCATAATTAAATAGGAGCTTGAAATACCAGAGTTCTCTTCGTTGGAGGGAAAGGGCAACAAATCAAGCATTCTTTCATATAATGTTTTTCCGGAAGTCTGCAAGGAATTATTGGTTTTCTCCTGTAATGTTAGTATAGAATCAAGACTGACCACAACCTCAGCCATCGTAGGTCGTTGTTTTGGATTTCCAAGCAAACATCTATCTACCATTCGAATAAACTCCTTCAAACATTTTGTGGATATTTGACCCCTTATATCAGAATCAATTATATTCTTTAGTTTTCCCTCTTTGACAGAATCTTGAGCCCATGTCACTAAACCGCATTGCTCCTCATCAAGACTTCTATCCACTGCACGCTTCCTACACAACACTTCCAACAACACTACCCCAAAAGCATACACATCAGATTTCCTAGTCAACCTTCCAGTTGTGAAATAATTTGGATCGAAATACCCAAAAGTTCCTTTAACAAGTGTGTTGACATATGTAGATGGCTGGTTGGTTGGGCCTATTTTGGACAACCCAAAGTCCGAAATTTTAGCCGCCCCACTTTCATTTAACAAAATATTTGAACTCTTAACATCACGATGTATAACACCCGACTCAATCCCTGTACCTGTATGGAGGTAGTCTAACCCACGTGCAGCACCTATGCAGATCTTGAGTCTCTGAAGCCAAGAAAGAGGGGTACCAAGTTTATGGAGGTGGTCTTCAAGTGTTCCATTGGGCATATACTCATAGATGAGGATCATCTCTTTTTCATAATTACAATAACCAAACAAGGATACAAGATGACAGTGACGCAACTTTGAAAGCATCTCAACTTCAGCCCAAAATTCTACTGCCCCTTGAGTTGACTCAGGATCCAACCGTTTAATAGCAGCAATAACGACACTTGAACCGTTAAGAATGTTGCCTTTGTAAACATTTCCAAAACCTCCGTTCCCAATTACTAATGACTCGTCAAAGTTATTGGTTGCTAACAGAATCTCAGGAAATTCAAACTGACGGCATGGTTGTGATGATTCCATAGAGGAGGAGGTGGAGGCTTGAGATTCCTTCATTGGTCCAGTAGCATCGAACATAATCATTGTTGAAGTAAAAGCAAAAGCAGATTGCAATGGTTGTTTCATAAATGATATTGAAGCTCTATAGTCAACCTATTAAATGGTAGTCTTCTTCCCAGAAAGAGAGATGGACCCCTGCCACATCAGAGACATCTATATTTAATTTGTTTTTTTTAAATGGCAGTTTTGTTCCTACATTACCAGAGGAAAGACAATTTGTGCATAATTTTTTTATAGACAGCAATTTGTTTCCAACATGACATACTCCACAACCTTTGTATACTTATCTTCTGAAAAAGAATAATTGTGTTCCTACATGACCCCGTCTAAGACTAAATATCAATAGACGCCATTTTGTTCCTGCATGGCCCACTCAAGGACATCTATATAATATGTTCAATTATTTGTTTTATAGACTGCAAATTAGTTTCAACCTGACCTCATCAAAGACATTCTGTATTTAATTTGTTTTATAGGCGGCAATTTTGTTTTTAATTGAGCTTATCGATCAAAGACATTTGTATTTAATTTATTTTAGAGACGGCAATTTTGTTTTTAAGTGACTTTACCATGGCAATTGGTGCCTACATGATCCGGATAAAGTCATTTGTATTCATTTGTTTTTTTTTTCTTTAACGAAAAATTAATCTATTTATAATTACCGTTAGGCCAAAACCATTTGTTATTCAGTTGTTTGCTAGACAATAATTTTGTTCATAGATAGACTCAATCAATTCAAAATGGTACCAAGTCCACCAAAGATTTTAAGAATAAACATGATGTGTGATTAACTATATATAAATATCGATGAAATTTTTAAATTCGTAAAACTGATTTTATCGCAGCCATATTATTATACACACTAGACAGCGAACCTAATTGTGTAACAGTATAGTTGTGGTAAACCATATTGTCAAACACTAGGAGAACGATAGTAATATTAGAATGTTTGATTATATGATAAACTTGGCACACACAAAGCAACAAAAATGGGTTTTGATGATAAACTCAGTAGACATAAATCAATAACTAACTAGATAAAGTGATTAGAATCAAACCACTTCAGGTATTTTTGTTTAAACACGGTTACATCTCAAAATCATGGTTAATTACTACAATACAATGGATATTTATTCATTATTCACCGATTCCTATTGTGATTACTTTTTTTTCTGAATCGTATTGTGCATGTTTTGATTTTCATTAATCTTAATGGTCGTAAGAAATAAATCATGTATATAATGATCCTTTAATGAATGTATGCACATTAAGGTTCAAGGATTTATCATCCTAACACTACCATCCGGTAAATCACTACTCATAATTATTTTAATAAAATAAAACAACTGTGATTCAAGAAGACACGGTTGGACTGGTCCTTATAAACGCATAAACTCGGCAATAGGTAATTAATGATCTTTAACACATGTGGATCTTTGTAACATCCGATTTTTCCGAGGCAAATTGGTTTGGAAACGTGCATCTTAAATGAGTGTCACGACATGACACCATGTTGCCCACGATGTGGCAACCATTTTGGGCCAAACCCTATTTTTCGGGCTTTAAACCCTATTTAAAGGAAATGATGGTTAGGGTTTCCTCCACCCTCAGCCTCCATCACCTTCAAACAACTATTTGTCCAAACCCTGGCCCTGTTGAAGCTTTTGTGCTAATTTTGCAAGTTCTTGGTGGTTTTAAAGGAAGAAGAAGAGTTGGTGCCTTGATTCAACAAACAAATCTTTCCTTCACTTGTGTGCATCTCGCAGACTCTTTGTAAGTCCTCATGTTTCCATCTTTTGATTCTTTCCTCTTTATATCTAGGTTTTATGTCATATTTTGGTTCACTTGATGTGGTTGGTATGGTTTGAAGAGATAAAAGTTTGCAACTTTATGGTTTCTCTATGTCCCAAGAGCATTATATCTCATAGATCTAGGAGGTGGTGGTGATTTGGGAACCGTGCATGAATTTTAGGTTATATTGCATCTTTTGGCCTAGATTTGGGAAAGGACATGCATGGGGGTATGCATATCCATAAATTTTGCATTTTTTGTAATCATTTGGGTCCCTAAAGTCCTTTTGGAAGTTTTGAACTAAAGACTTCATGGATTAAGTGGTTAATGGTTAAATCCTATGCACTAAGTTGCCTTTTTGGACCTTAGAATTCAGATCTAGGCTTAGAGGGATGTATTAATGGATAAAGTTGGAAACTTTATCCATACAGACCATGAAAAGAATCATATCTGAGCTTTAGAGCTCATGGGTTCGATGGAAAACGGCTTAACCCTTTAAGTTGTTAGACCCAATTTCCACGACATGACGTTTGGCTGCCACGACGTGGCGACTGGGGAAGACACACGACTATTTTTTCTTTATTAGGCCACGACGTGACCAATAGGAGGTCATGACGTGGTGACCCTATGAAGTCAACTTGGGACAATTGACTTTGATCGCTGACTTTGACATGGGTTGACTTTTGGTCAAATTACTAGTTTGGTAGGTGAACTAAGGTTTCATCTTGTATGGTTGACTAGGTGGTGTTTATCACATGTTCCTCGACTGTATGAGAGCTGTTGGATTTTGACTACATCGAGGTGAGCCTTCTCACTATAATGTAGGATGTTAGGCGGTCTGTGTAACTCTTGCATGATTGTTGGGCGAGGCTTGTTTGTATGTTAGGCGAGTCCCTTTGGGTGAGACTCGTTGTATGTAGGAAAGGCTCGTTATATCTATTGGTCGAGGCCTGTTTGTATGTTGGATTAGGCCCGTTAGGTGAGACTTGTTTGTATGTTGGGCGAGGCATGTTTGTATATTCGGGAACTTATTAAGCTTTGTGCTTATAGTTTTATGTTTAAACGTTTTCAGCTACTTCTGGTTCCAAAAGATCTCGGTATGATTGCATTGCACACCCCGTGATTTTATTTTGCACTATCTTTTTTGTTTTATCGTTGTTGTTTTGAGGATACACCATAACTTTGATTATCGATGATTTGAATGAAAGGATGTTGGGTTTTTGGTTGATTTAAAAACAAAATTTTTGCTGTGACTTTTGTTAAATCTATATGCCCAAGAATCATTGTTGAGTGATATTGATAATAACATATTATCATATAGGGTCATACATTTATCAAGTTGGCATATTTTGTATATTTATTACTATGATTATTAATAAATAATATCAATTCTTGTATTTATTTTGGGAATAATTATTGTTTTGTGAAAATAATAATTAAAGAGAGTATAACTAGTTATTATATCACATGGTCTGATTTAATAATTCATGTACAAAGTTTTAGACACTTTGGTTAACCGTGATTAAGTTAATGAGTTAAGATACCATGGTTAATAAACTAGCTAGAAAATTTTTGTCTTCTTTTTAAGCAAGGCCAAAATCATTTTTATAAGAGAAGAGATTGCTTGTCAACTTTGTTCTTATGTCCTCCATGCTTCTAAAAGGCTACCAATATTTTATGTTATTATAATCTAAAGGTATGTATTGCATGGGAGTATAAAAAGATGCATGTGTTTGCATTTTTTGGCTAGTTTTTCTACATGGATAGTAGTTCCATGTAGATTTAAATTACATGGATAGTAGCTCCATGTAGATTTTAATTACAATTACACGTCATAGTTAGAGTACATTATTGTCGGGGAACCACATACTAAGATGCTTAATGTATAGTTCATTTTGACTATGAGTAATCCCATTACACATGTATTGGTATCTAAGTCATATTTAAGCATCTAATTTGTTCTCAATAGTTTTCTCTGTAATGAGTTATATATATATATATATATATATATATATATATATATATATATATATATATATAACTGAAAATGTTTGTATTCACACAGTTTATACCAATCAAGTTTGTCAAATCTACTTAACATAACTCATTCATTCGCTAAAGTATGAAAGTCAAGTTGGTGCTATAGGGTCGTGTTGATATATGTAGATGTATTTGATTGAAAAATAGTATTTAGATATTGGAACAATATAAGCAACATATATTGTTGTGTTCTATATTAGCATGTTTAATCCTTGAATAACTAGGTTTTTCTAAATGTCCATAGTCATTCATAGTTGTGGGAGCATCTATGTGATAAAACTAATGTAAGTTAATTGGATGATTTGCATATAGATGAAAATAGCAAGAGTTGCTACCAACTTCATAGGTACTTGATTAAGAGAATAAGTATTGGACCTGACCCGCATCAAAATCACTCTATGGATCGTATTCATGAGTGAATTTTTGATCAAGGTAGTATCTTTGTATTCTTTGACCTAAGATACATATTTGGGACTTGAAGTGTATGAATTTTTGTGCTTTGACATCTTTTAACACAGTTCCGTAAAAGGCAGTCGTAAGAGCCATCATTAGGTATGACATGAACTACAATGATGGGCATATGTAGTCAAGATGAGATTTGTTCCTCTTATTTTTTTAGAATTAGACATCTAAGCCCTTACTAAAAGTTGAACACCAAATGAGATTGATGGCGATCCGTATCTCATGTTCAACATGATGTCTAAGACAAATGAATAATTGATACCACACCTTTTAGTAAATATTGTAGCTTAGAGCTCATGGAATTGGTTGTTGATAAGATGGCACCCTTCATATGTTATTAAGGGCAGTAGCTCGTTGCTTGATGTAAACTATTGTCTATGTCAGTCTATAATGAATCTTGTACAAGTAGGAGATTGTAAAATCTATATGTGTAAGAATCGTTATTGAGAGATATTGTTAATAATATATGATCCTATAGGGTCACGCCTTTATCAAATTGGCACATTTTGTATATTTATTAATATGATTATTAATAAATAATATCAAATTTTGTATTTATTTAGAGAATAATTATTGTTTTGTGAAAATAATAATTAAAGAGAGTATATGTAGTTATTATATCATAAGGTAGACAATTTTTGTCTTCTTCTTAAGCATGGCCAAAATCATTTTTACAAGAAGAGGTTGCTTGTCAACTTTCTTCTTATGTCCCCCATGCTTCTAAAAGGCTACCAATACTTTATGTTATTATAATCTAAATGTATGTCTTGCATGGGAGTATAAAAAAGATTCATGTGCTTGCTTTTTTGGCTAGTTTTTCTACTCTTTCATCTAGTGGTTGAATCCTCTTTCTTCCTCTCATCTCATATATATATATATATATATATATATATATATATATATATATATATATATATATATATATATATATATATCTCTCTCTCTCTATCTTTCTCTCTCTCTCTCTCTTGAAGCTAGTTTGATGATTAAAAGACCTATTGAGTTGTCTCCTTTAGTTCTTATTTGAGTAAAGTACTTAAAGGCTTAAGACACTCAACAATACTATAAGGAACTAGCATTCGAAGTGCCTTAATCTTGATGGTGGATATTTGTAGAGAAAATCATACTCTTTGATTTTTCTATCTTCATCAACACCCCAAAACCACGCGGGTTCAAAGGCTCCAAAGTTTGTCATTCTAAAACACTCTACGGTTGTTTTAATATCATTATAACCTCTATAAATGGATCGTAGATGGTTTGGTTTTGTTATAAACTGAAAATAAACTTGTTATTTTTTATGCTTCTATTGACCGTTTTATATGAAAAAACACACTTATATTTTGTATCAAAACCCATCAATTTTTGGGACATTTCAAGTTGGGATCAGAGCCTTGGTTTAAGGGATTTGGGCTTACTCTCGGGTGTGCCTAAACTCAAACTAAGGAGTTGGTAAAAAATTAAAAGAAAAGAAAATTTCTAAAAAGTCTTATAAAAGAAAAAGGGGCGTGATGCATGCAATCAGCCAAGCTCAAGTAAGTGTCTCCCCAAGATATATATATATATATATATATATATATATATATATATATATATATATACACATTGATATGTCTAGTATGTTTATATGTGGATTGCATGCTAGAGTAGGGCTAAGAATCTGCTTACGATTGAATGATAGAATGCATGTTTATGAGAGATACCTTTATGCCTGTTATATGAGTTTGTAGTGATGCATGCTAGTTATTAGAGATCTTCAGGTGTTACGAGATAGAATTCCCTAATTGTTTAATGTCAATGCTTGAATGCTGCTTGCTTTGTGCTATGTAGAAACTTTCATTGATGTCAATTGAGTGTTATGCGAATGCGTTAGGTTACATACTGTAACCATTTCAACAATTCATGATTCCTCTTCTTAGCCATAGAAATGCACTAAGATGTCCTTAGAGGACTAATTGTGATATGATTTCTAAACCATTAAGATGATCACAAAACATGATACTAAGTTACTCTCCCATCTTTTCAGATTTGAGAAACTTTTATCTTTCTACCTAATTTGATTCTTCTCATTCGTCCTGCCATACATTGAAACTTTTCCAATGTTTCAGAATTATACTTAAACTGGTAAGTATAACCATATTTACTAAACTTTAGTAAATCATGGTGAATAGTCTTATCGATCTTTTTGTGGTGGACTTAACCAGTGCACAAGAATGTGCACTCGATCCCTTAGTCCTTCACTTGACTCACATATACATGTGAATAAGGAACTAGTCTTAATTTTCCAAAAATTCTCATTCATCATACAATACAACTTGCATGATTCCAAGTTTTCTTCCAACTGAAACTTGGTCAATGAGAATCTTTCCTTATTTGGTAAATTATGACACTACCACAAACGACAGAATTAGATCCATTTTCCAATGTTGCTATCAATGGAATCATATAAACAACAATTTTTCACAAATGCCATTGTAAGGATACTTAAAATAAATAAAATCAAACATTTTCTTTTATTTTAAACTTGCGGAAAAACTTACCCTTACAATGCAAATGCATATGAAAACTATGTTGTTATCTGATCACCAAACCATACGATCGAAATCCATCTTCGCGATCAGAATCAACTTACTCTTCTTTAAGCTTCCTCTCTTTTCTTTGATTCTTAAAACTTCAACATGTGACCCAGTCACATCATGTAATAAGAATCTCAAAATAGGAACTTAATAGAGTTATATAGTGGACTTACCTGAAGCAGAGTCAAACTTTTGACTTGACCTTCTCTCAGATCTTTCAGGTAGTTAAGGCAGCTTCGCAACCAATGCCCCTTCCTTTGGCAACAGAAACATATGGACCCTTTGGGAACGGCACACAGGACTATCTTAGACTTAGCCTTTCTCTTTACCATTTGGTCAACCAAGTTGACTATGGCTGATCCCTTTCCATTGGGAAGAAAAGGCTTTTCTAGATATCCAATGTTACCAATTGTCAATGTCCATGGTAGTTTGGAAGTTGATCTACTAATCAAATTGCTTTACCAGAGCTCCAAATCATTGCTGATTCAGCAGCACCAAGCAAATAGATAAGATCATTAGGGTCATGTCATAGTCTGTTACATAGTAGTCCCAAAGGAACTCACTGTGTGACTTAGAAAGTGATTGAACAACCAACTTTCTCAAGACTTTGACACCCAACTCTCCCGACTTGTCAATATGTGACTTTATCTCCAAGATGTGAGCACATATAGACCTTGCTTGCCAATAGGGCTTGAGTGACCTTGAACTATTCAAGAACTTGTGGGTTAGGGAGAATGATTGGAGGAGGTGGAGGGAGTGAAGAATGATTTTCGGGACATCATCTTCAAGAGTTTTTGGGAAGATCATAATTGTCTGAAGTAGACATCTTTTGGGAGATATTAAAGATAGTTGATTTAAAGTCCTTAATATAACACCCAATATGAAATATTAAGGCTAGGACCCAACACAATATTTGATAACTTAGAAGAGGGATGTCGTAATCCAAGCTATAAAATATTTGAAGGTAGGTGAATGATGATTCACCAATTTCCACCATGAAAAATGAAATAAATTATTAGGTTTTAATTGGTTTTGAAACTCCTAGATCCTTTGAGATTCATTGAACTTTTCAATGGCATGTTTCAATCTCGAGTGTGCCCTTCAGGTTTTGTGACTGGGATGCCGAGGATCACAAAACAAGGTGTAAATAACCATGCAAATATACTTGGTACCCTTAATATTTACCCGTCAATCGATGTGCCGGTTAACCACACACGCTCCATTGATACTATTATAAACATTAAGTTACCCTTTGCCTACCTTGTTAAGTCCAGGTTAGTGTGTCGGTTAACCACACACACTCCACTAACGACTTAATCAAAGTGTAAAGTGTAATTTCATGGGTTAGCACCTTATTCACATTTTCCTAAAGTAACTAAGATTGGGAATTTTATAAAGCATTTAGTTACTTTATATTCCATCATACTTTTAATGAGGATTTAAAGTCCTTGTCTTACCCGTTCGGCTAACGACCCTCCACCAGTCAAGGAAGCAGTGGGTGAGAGTGGACACCCATTAAGCTGCCATTTTATAGGCAACAACCTTATACCCCCTTATAGACCGACTTCGTGAATGAGGCCTACTAACGGTAAAACGACTTATTTTTATACATATATATATATTATTAACTTATAATACTATAAAGTATAATGGTTGAATTTTAACTTTTAAAATTCTAGGGGTTGGAACTAAAGTTTTTAAAGTGACTTTACATGTTCCAAAACTTCAGGGCAAGTTTTGTAACTTTCAAAACTTTTCATCTTTCATAACATATGAGTTAATGGATTAATAAAATGAGAGACTTTTCATTTTATGTAACCTATGTGTTTAATAATGGACTTTAAAAGAGTGACTTTAGGTAAAATCCATAACTTGAGGATAAATTATGGATTCCATTAAAACACATCAAGATCAAGAATTAAACTAACAAGCAAGTTACAAATAATTCCTATGATCTTCTAAACTCATAAGTTCATGAATGTTCATATCAACAATTTCAAGAATCATAAATAAACCATGTAAAACTTGAAATTTCAATAATAGCTATTGAAAATGGATTAGCATAACCATTACACCATCTAAAACAAGTTTTATAACATCAAAACAGTTTAGGGTAATGTTTCTAGTCCATTTCCAGCAGCAAAACTCGAAAATCTGCATTCAGGGGCTCCTACTCGTCGAGTGCACAAACCTACTCTACGAGTAGGATGAATTTACTCATGGACTCGTCGAGTCCCCCCCATGGACTCGGCGAGTTGATGCTGCAGAATACAGAAAACTGAGTTTTTTTAACAAGTTTGCATCAAGTATCAAACAAACAAGCCTAGGCTCTGATACCACTGTTGGGTTTTGAGCATTCTAACATTCCTACGGTGTACATGCAAACCTAGAAACATTGGATCTATGTTTTACTAAGATACATGCAAAATTGATTTTCCAAGGTTCTTCAACTATCTAGCATAGCATGGGGAACTTTTAAACATAAATGCTAGAAGAAGAACATACCTTTTGTGGTTTGGATTCCTTAAGAACCTTGTGACCCTAGAACCTCAAGTGTGATGCCTCAAATATCTCACACAACACCACAACACTTGGAATGACCTTGAGAGAAGTTCACTTACACCTCAAAATTGGCTTGCCCTCTTTCTTGTACTAGTAGTAGTCATAGTGCCGATTTTGCTTGCATAGGGTTCTTTATATAGTTGTGGCACAAGTAGGGTTACACCATGTAAACCCTAATTGTCATGGCTTTCCATATTCCATGATCCATGGGTTTGTAACCTCCATGGATTATCCATGGAGCACCTTATGGGTTTTAACCCAATCCATACAAACCATGGATCATTAGCCCACTATACAAGAATAGATGATTTACACAATCAACCCCATATATTTAATTAGTCTCCTTTTGATCACTTAATTAATTCCAAATTAATTCTTTGATCAATACTAATTAAATAATATTATTAATATATTAGAACTTATAATATATTAATAATCCTTAAGTGTCCTTTCTCTCATTTAGTCTATCCAAGTGTTGCAATTTCATGCAACCCAAATGGACCATGCCAATCGGGTCAAGTACATTCCAGGAATAGTTATGAACTTAGACACCTAATCCAACAGATACTACACGACATCCTCCAGTAGCGGTGGGTCTACGGACACAATGCCGACCCACCAGTAGGAGTTGTATGTTAGATGATTGTCTTTGTGATATTCATCTAGGTGTGCTACTACCTGAGATGTTTATGTGCTAGTATGATATGTTGTATGTGGTAGTGGTAGTAGGAGGGGAATAGTCCCCAAGTTCGGTTGTTAGGACCGAGGGGTAGGTCGGACACCCCGGTATGTCTGACAGGGGTAGGTTGAGCACCCCGGTATGCTCAGCTGGGTAGGTCGGGCACCCAGATATGTCTGACATTATGTTATTGTATGGTATGTGGTATGATGGGGGAACTCACAAAGCTCCGTGCTTACAGTTTTCAGTTTTGTGTCAGGTACATCTTCAGCGAAGAGGAAGGAGCCGGCGCGGTAGCTGCACATCACATTCACACAGGATTCCGCATATTGAGATCTATGGGATTGTACTCTGATTTTATTACTATTTTTATGACATGACTTTGAGACATGAGATTATGGTTTTATGAAATGATGTGACTTGATGATGTTTTCTTATAAATGTTTTCTAAATTATTATATCAAAATGAAATTTTTTTGTCTTGAAAATTGCGATGTTACATATTGTTTTCTAATATGCATGTATGTGTGTACACTTTGGTAAAATATTTATATTTTTAAAGTATACTTTTAATCAGAGTGTTTTAGTCCCATTGTATTTATAGTTGTATATCTTGTATGGTTAGATATACTAGTTCACTATAAACAATGCTCTGATATCAGTCTGTCACACCCCCGAACCAGGACGTCGGAAACATCCGGGGGCGGATGACGTCATTGTATAGTATTATAACAATTGAATATGAATGAAACACAGTAACCAAACATCATACATTAAAAGATACCAACATACATTGTTTACAGATTGTATTTGTTCACAAATTTACAAAAATAGTGACATAAAATATGATGTTCCAAAATGTAGCAAATATCCAAAATCCATAGCCCAAATACCTGCTCACTGAGTCCCTAAGAATACAAGTCGTTTTGAAAAGCGTCAACTAAAAAGTTGGTGAGTTCATAAGCATATTTGTATAAAAAGCTTTGCAACATCTTTGATTGTAATAATTTGTAAAACTCCAGAAAATCCGATATTTTCTGTGAAAAATGGTTTGTAAGTCTCGTTCTAAAACTGTGAATAATTGCATGCGGTGTCCTTTGTTTTCTTTTATTTGTAATTAGAGAGAGTGTGTGTTCCCAGAAAATGACATATTTCCTGTTTTATGAAAAATTTTAGTCTAAAAACCCTAAGACTGGGATGGTGATATTAATGTACAAAAATATGAGTGTAGTTTTATATTTTATAAAACCAGTGAAGTGTATAATTTCGTAAATCCAAAATAACATTGTTAATCGCTATGTGAGTCGTTACTACCATGCTTGATACGACTAAAATGCATGTCATGATGTTCTTCAGGTGTCGGTTTCGGTAAGATATTTGTCACCCTAGACTGGCCTCGTCTGGCTGTAGTGAACAACTCAGGTGTGGGGGTGTCAACCCCCTATAGATCTATACATAATTACCTCGCTCTCCCTCCTGGAGACTCTGGTTATAACTACAGGACTTACGGTGTACGCTAGGTAGGTACGGCGAAGGAAAGTCTCACAAGTGACTTAACAAATTTACGCGAACTTTGACTCCCATTATTGAATAATGAAAATAACATTACTAGTGTAAGTTCGTGACTTGCGTTTTACAGCTTTATGACATACAGTTTATACTTGTACTTTTAAAAGCTTTATGATGGACAGATTATGACACACAGATTTTTCTGTCGTAATAATTCTGTTTTGTATACCGTTTTGGTTAAATTATTTATAACACATTTTATAAATAATCATTTATGGACTTGTCTACTTGTAAAATAAGTTGTGTAAATAGCATAATCCTCTAAGTTTTTAACCCGCAAAAATGGTGACAACATATTACGACTATCTTGCTAGTAAAAATTATTTTTAGTAAAATAATCAAGTTTTGTAGTTTGCTTAACACACCAAATTTAGTTTAAGACTTTTGTAACACCAAATATAACATTTTGTTGTGACTCTAGCATATCACGATTTTCACCAAAATACACATAAAATCTTGAAATTTATTACATCCAAACATTTTTGTAAGTATAAGTGTTAAAAAAATGCATATGTCCAAAGTTAACCATATTTTAGTGTAACACCCATATTTTCGCCATTTTAGGTGTTTTAACATGACCCCACAAACTTTTATAACACAAATATGTTGTTAACATTGTCTTTCATTTTTAACATACATTAAGCACCTTTTTTATTTGAGAACTTGTTTTATCTTCAACTCATAACCATGATACATGAAACTTTCCAAAGGATAGATTTACTCTAGTCTCATGAGGCTTGTAAATCTCGAGTTTATGGAGTGTTAGCATGAGGTATTCAACATTTCAACCACAAGTTGTTACATAAATACACAAGTGCATGCAAATATCCAAAGATTTAAACAAACTTGACTTGGATTCCCCCCCAAAAGGATGAAAAACACGAAAATAGTGGGGTATGAAGCTCACCTTGATTGATTTCGTGAGGTAGAAGAAGAAGAAGGAAATTTTAGAGCCTAGCCTTGTCTTGGAGAGATTCTCGAGAATGGTGGTGTTCTAAGAGCTTAACACACAACAAAAGTGTGTAAACAAGGAGTTGTTATCATAATAATGTTTAGATTTACAAGAGTTACATGAAGGTCTTACCAAACTTATGAACCTTTGAAGAAGACTCCTTTGAAGACGGTACACAGACACGCACGAAATTTTAGAGGAAAAATGAGAGAAGTTTGATTTTTTGAGAGGAAGAAGTAGGAGGAGTTCTTGAGACTAAGTGAAGGAAAATGAAGTTTTTGAGGTGTGTTGGAGGGGGGGGGGGGTCGGGCGATCCTAAGAGAGAGGAAGGAGAAAGAAGTTGACTTGTGGAAAGTTGATGGGAAGCATGCCTTGATACATGGAGGTTAAAACATTGTTGCATGTAGGGCAAAAATGAGGTGGCACCTCCTTGTTCCATTCATTTTTCCTTTTTTTTTGTTCAAACCCTAACCGACCCCATAGGGTTCTTGGTCCAAAGGGTGACCCAAAAAGAGTGGGTTTCTATTTTTTGCTTGGCCCAATAAAAGTTTTCGGTCCATTAAAGCCCAAAGGTAGGAGTTTTTGGCCCAATAAGGCCTAAGGAAGGGTTTTCGGCCCAATAGAACTTTTCGGCCCAATAGGGCCCAACAAAGGGTTATCGGCCCAACAAGGCCCAATAGGGTGTTGGGCCGAGAATTCTTGGATGAAAGACCAAAACGGATTGGTCTTAACTATTGGATCAAGTTTTTGGGCTTGTACGAGGCTTGATTTACAATGTATGCACGTATGATTTTAAATAACATTGTAGTTTGAATTTCACTAAATGGGGTGTTGCAAGGTTAGATGGAGGATATTGTCTCGTACAAGAATCAAAATCTCAACCCTAATTTGCTAGTTGTGACACCATGGCACTCGGATGTAAGACCATGTGGAGAGCCCATGGCTTTCCTATTAAAGACCATGGGAGAGCCCATGACACTTAGGTGTAAGATCATGTGGTGAGCCCATGGCATCCTGGAGTAAGACCCTGGGGACGAGCCCATGACATCCCTATATGTTGTATGCATGGCTTATATCGTTTATGTAGCTTTTATAGCTAATATGATTATGTGATTATGTGAATTGTGTGGGGTATGCTTTGGGGAACTCACTAAGCATTAGCTTACAGTTTGTGGATTTGTTTCAGGTTCATCTGACCCTAACGGCAAGGGCAAGGTTTGATGACGCGACGTGCGCTCTCTCTCACGCGTTTTTATGGGACACTCTGATATTTTGAAATAACATTGTTATTGATATGAATTTGAAAAAAATTGTATTTGAGATTTTATGGTTTATGGAAAGTGTTTTTGGCTATTGAAAAATGAACATTTTCTTTTGAAAATTGGGTCGTTACATTTTCACTCATTTTACACTTTCGGAGGAGATTACATGCCATAAAAACAAAATACATTTTGGACAATGACTTTACACAAAGGTCCTAGATCTAATATATGATGGATAAAACTTTTAACCTTTGGGTAAGACTCTTACATGCATGTTTATGCTCTATTTATGAAATATATACATACATTCATGTTTTCAAAGAAAACACATAAGTCTCATTCTTTCATATGCACAAGCTTCTAATATTGGATCTATTGTATGATGGATAATATCTTTATCCATTGGATAATATTATTACACATTGGATAAACACAAACTAACATTTTTACCAAAAGTGTAGTTTTGAAAGATTAAAACTTTGTGTTTACACATTGGATAAAACCATTACCCATTGGATAATACCATTATCCACTGGGTAATACTATTATACACTGGGTAACCAACATACATGTAGAACAACACTTTGAACATGGGAAAACTTCAATTTCATTTACAACCTATAATAACATACTTTCGACGGGTTATGTGAGACATTTCTTCAACCATTATGCTAAGACTCGGACCTTATAATCGTTAAATCTTAAGTGAGCGGGATAATTGTGTATAGATCTATATGGGATTGACAACCCCCACCTATGGTTGCTAGCTACAACCACGATCGACGGGTCAAGGGTGACAATTGTCTTAATATTTTCACGACATCCGAAGAAGCATCATGGCGGGCAGCATTACAGTCGATAGCTCGATTATAAGGGCTTACTATAACATCGAATAGTGAAATTCTAGTACAAAACACATTTATAAGTATGGTTATTTACTTATACACTCGATTTTTGGATAATAAAAATCACATGACAAGTCACACTTTCTATAACTTTAGAAGTTATGGGAACTTTTATTTTATTAATGCTTTTGGATACATACTACACACATACATTCTTCTTTTACGCTGAAGGCGTACAAATACAAAACTTTTTACAAGACGGAGATACAATTTTCATCTAAGGAAAAATATCAGATTTTTCTACAACTGAACTCTTATGAACTCACCAACTTTATGTTGACTTTTAAAACGGCATGTAATCTCAGGAAACAATTAAGCTCGGATCAGTGGAGCTACTTTTGAAGACAAAACACCAAATATCATTACGAGAACTACTTTATTTGATAACATGCAAACCTTGTAATGTATTCTGATACTAAGTAACATTTGGGTCATGTAACTGATATAATCATATGATATGATGGTTGTTTATGTACTTATGATACTGTGTTCTCATTCCACCCCCGGACGTTTCTGCCATCTGGTTTGGGGGTGTGACAATGGTGGTGGTGGTGGCGGCGATGATGGCGATAATTGTGGTGGTGGCGGCGGCAACGTGGTGGCGATGATGGCGATAGTTGTGGTGGCGGCGGTATGACGGTGGTGACAAGGTGGCATAGG
The DNA here is from genome assembly GCF_052849685.1 of Lactuca virosa. Taxonomy (NCBI): domain Eukaryota; kingdom Viridiplantae; phylum Streptophyta; class Magnoliopsida; order Asterales; family Asteraceae; genus Lactuca; species Lactuca virosa. Next base: position 142,707,360 of record NC_136432.1, read on the forward strand.
TGATTGTGGCGGTGACAGGGTAATGGTGGATGTGATGGTAGGTCGGAATTTATAGTAGTGGTGTGTGTGAGAGAGTGTTTTTGTGGGGGTAGTGCTAGTGGTGGTGTGTGTTTATGGGGGGGGGGGATGGAGTGGTTGTATGTGTGTGTGTGTGTGTGTGTGTGTTTGTAGGGGGTGGGTGTGGGTGTGTTTGTAGGGGGTAATTGTGGTGTGCGTGTGTGTGTGTGTTTATTTGTGGGGGTGGGGGTGGTTGTGTGTGTGTGTGTGTGTGTTTGTGGGGGGTAGTGGTGGTGGTGTGTGTATTTGTGGGGGTGGGGGTGGGGTTGAGGTGAGCTTAGGGCATCCACAATCCATTGAACTCTACCGAGTTCAATGGATTGACACATCACTACAACATCAACATTTCACTTTTTATTCAACTATACTCTTTAACATCCACACTCCATTAAACTCTACAAAGTTTAATGGATTTCTATATTTTGTTTGAAATTTAATTGGAAAAGAAAAGATTAAATATATTGAACCACTCAATGATCATACAACTCTCTCATTCAACTCTCCTCCATGTCATCACTCACATTCCATTAAACTTCTATTCAATCCTAGTAATCATCTATTCAACTCTGATTAAACCCCCATGATGCTCTTAGGAGTGTGTGGGTTGGGGGTGTTAAGGTGGGGTATGTAGAAGTGTGTAGGGTTGGGGTGGGTGTATGTTTATATTTTTTAAATTAGAAAAATGTGGAAAAGAATGATTATCGGTTTTCCAAAATTTACTAAGTTCTTTGTAGTTTTAAAAAACGGAAAATTTTTATTTTCCGAGAAAAATCGATGAACTAAACACGTTTTTAAAATTCTCATTTTTCTTGGTATTTTTTTCCAAAAAATGGCCCATTTATCTGTAACTAAATGCACCCTAAGCATCTTATTCTTCTTATACTTGGAACATTTGCTCCATCTAGCCCCAACATCTTTTTCTTAGTCACGAACAATCATCAACATCTTCAGCTTCTACACTACTACAAATAGAGGTATCACTGACGGACAATTCTGCGCTGATCCGTTGCTGAAGGCCATCAACGACGGATTAGCGACGAAATTTGGTAGTCGAAAAAACCTTGTCGCTAATAGTTAGCGACAAATTAGTGACGGATTAGCGAAGTCACAAATTGCTTATGGAACCTCTGGATTTTGTCGTTAATCTGTCGTTGATGTTTGTCGCTAATCCGTCATTGATGAGTTATTTAGCTACAATATAATTTTTTAAGAAAACTCATAAAACCAAAAAATTTTGTCGTTGATTGCCAATTATATCATTTGTTTTAATATTCTAAATCTATAACCAAAATCTACAAAATAAATCTAATGTATATAATAAATTACAATTAAAATCCAATTACTAAATTAAATATAAATATTTGACCTGGTAAATGAAGATTAATATTCAATTTCAAAGTATCGAAACCAAATCACATTCAAAGTATTGAAACTAAATCACAAGTATCGAGAGTCAAAGTGTAAATCGATTTCAAAGTATCGAAACCAAATTAGAAAAATCAAATGTGAAAGTTTAATTAGTTGGGTAGGTTACTTCCTCTAGTGAATTAAGTGTGAATGTCGTTATAAATCTTGAAAATTTCTTGTTTTTATGGCTTAATTTCTTCACGTTCCACCCTAAGCACATCCTTTATCTCCTCACGTATACGATCAAGAATAGCCTACAAAGAAAACAATTTGTAACAATGTACTTTCAATACGCTCATCCTTTATCCTTTAAAACTAAAATCATTTTAAAAGGAAAACAAACCATTAATTGATGATAACATTATACCTTATAAGAGACTTTGCACTAGTTTTCCATCTCGGGTGAATCATTTGGAGTTTATCTTGGTACTAGTAGCAAACCAGAAGGGCAAATACGTCAATTTGACTGTGTAGGGGCGAATATGTCCAGGGCTCTCTCACTAAGATTCTTGTACCTGTAAATAATATACAACTAATAATGATGTCTTAATTTCTAGATTCAAATATATCATATATCAGGATATGCCTAATATATTTAGCCATATTCTTTTATATTGTATGTGCTTCCAAGTTTCTTTTCCCTTATCCCAAGTAAGTATTTGCTGACATCTAGTACCATTTTATAATAAAATTATGTCACTTAAATAGTTAGTTATAAATAAGTTGTAGCAGCACTAAAATATAAAAACTAACAGAATACGAGGGGAGGATTGCAATTATACCTTATTAGGTTCAACTATCTAAACATGGAATAGCATATATCTAATTAAAATCACCCCATCGACAAAAACCAGAAAAAGATTGTAGACAAGTCCAAATATATTGTCCACCAACTGTAGCAACACAACACCATATCTTTTACGCAATAGTGAGTTCAGGTCCCTCCAATCATGATCTAACTAGAGAATAGATTGAAATTAATTGAGATGTAAAGCTAAATGGTCACACCCACACAATTTGCACATGATAGAATGGATATAATCATATATTTGAAACTTCTTACTTTTTCCTCTTGTAGTCATGACATGCTCATCTCTATTTTTTAGATTCATGAGAGCATTTCCTGGAGTAGGTTTATCAACCCAAATGGAGAACCTCCAGAAGAGAAACTCAAGGAAAGCATCAAGCTCAGCTTCGTATTGAAAAACAATCCTGGCTAATCCCAAAAGGATAAGATTTGGTAATTAAATTAAAGATGGAAACAAAAAGAAAAACCTCGACTATGTGATAATATACCTTCATTTCAGAGCAAACCTTGACTAATTGCTCTTTCAACATGGCTGACATCTCAACATCAAGTCTTGCTGTATCCACCTGGTTAACTCTAGATATCACAACTGGAATTGCAGAGTGCAGGGAATTCACCAACAAATCCATTAGGTCGTGTTAAAAATGAGAGGGGCTAAGGAACCTTCAGGGATATGAAAAAAAAAACTTCTTTTCTCCTAGAAAGATGTTGATGAATTTATATGAGGTCTTTGAGCATTAATTTTGTTTCCAGTAACCCAACTAAATAACTCTGAGGTTAATCATTTAGTTCAATATGAGATTCATAATCCTAAACAATGATTTTGCTTCTAACAGCTCAATATATTATCACTCTGATTTTAACTATTTAGTACGACATGAGATTCATGAACATTGATTTCGTTTGGATTGACATGGGAAGAAGAATTAATAGAAAGCAAACTAAAAAAAAAGATGTCCAGTCAATACTTGAGAAGGAGGGGTGAATGATTTTCAGCGCGGTGATAATCTTTCATATGTATTAACCCAAGCTGCTTCGGCTGGTGGGATGACATTTGTTGTCGTCGATGATGAATATGATGCTATCGCTAGGGTTTCTCGCATTTTGTAACCTGAGATCGATCGGCGCCATCTCGATGCGCAATGGAGGATGAGAAAGACGAAGGGCTAAATGTAAAAGAATGTTACATAAGATTTACAGAAGATTTGGGAGGAGAAGTGAGGGAGTCGATTTGGGAAGAGAGGTTGAGGGTGTCGATTTGGGAGAGATGAATGGGGGAACGAAATAAGTGGGAGGGAAACAAAAAGTTGAACCAAATAAATGGGAGGGAATTAAAAAATCAGCTACCGATTTTTCCCGGATGAAAAGAATCCATTGAATCAACCACATCTGAAATTCAGTATTACACATTAATATAACTTTGGTCGCTAAACTCTTGCAAGTCCATCATTGATTAGCTAGGGATTTTTTCGGTGGCTAATTCATCGCTGATACCTCTTTTTCTAGTAGTGCTATTTGAGACCTTCAAGCTTTCTGCAATTTGACAAATTCTAGCCAACATAAGAATCCTTAACGACTCTGCACCAAAGTATCAAGTTCATATTTTAACAGTTACATTATTTGGTTAGAGCATATATTCGTTCCAAGCGCTGCAAAACTTCTTCACTTGAAGGTCTATCCTTAGAATCGGTAGCTACACATCTTAATGCGAGTGCAGCACATTTGAAAGCACCTTTTAGCTGGTAATCTTTCTGTAGACGTGGATCCATTATTTTATCTAGCTTGCTTCTACTTGTTAGGAATGGACCTGCCAGTTCTGCCAAATTTAATTGATAATTAGGCGACCCCCATGCCCCATCACCTGTTAGGGTTACCAGCAATACCACTCCGAAGCTATAGACATCGCTCTTCATAGTCAGATGACCTGTAATTTGTATTTTTTTTATGATCATAATATAGAGATTAACCTTTAAATTAATCACTACAAATTGGCATATTTGTTTAACAATCCATGGTTCCGGTGAAAATATATACTTATAGAAAAAACAGTTCAAGGATGGTCTTTTTTCTTCATATTTACATTTCCATATTTATCTAAAATGGGCTCATCCTGAAACTCTGGAAGAATGATTTGTTTTCTTACGAAAAATTAATCGCAAATGTGGTAGAAGTTCACTTGAATAGATATTATTTTGTAGGAGCCTACCTGTCTTTACATACGATGGGTCAACATAACCAATGGTACCCATAACACGTGTAGTGGCATCTAATTTGTGAATTTCAGACCCAAATTTTGCAAACCCAAAATCCCCCAGTTTTGCATTAAAATCCTTGCATAATCAAGAAAAATAATTTGTTAATTTTCATGGCAAAAAAACAAATGCTTGGAAGTGGTTCCTTCACCACTAAAAATCTTCAATAGCTTAAGACTACCTGATCGAGGAATATATTAGAGGGTTTAACATTACGGTGTATCACTTGATAGCTTGACGAATGTATATACGCAAGTGCACGTGCTACTCCTATCAATATTATAAGTCGTCGTCCCCAGGAAAGTGGTGCATCTGCAAAATTGTTCATGTTAGATAAAGTACTTCTAAGTCAAAATAATCCAATAATATATATTACCTTCAAATAAGAAGTGATCAAGATTTCTCTTTTCCATGTACTCGTAAACAAGCAAGTATTCGTGTGGTTTATCATTAGAGTGTCCCAAAAGACTAATAATATTTGGATGAGCCAAACTTCCTAATACGCCTGCCACTGTCTGATCTCACAAAATTTAAAGTTAGTCATTGAAAGGATTTTAATCAACAAAACATTTAGCATTGAGATTTCGCCTATCATATCATACTATTTTTTCATATTTCGACTTCTATGAGCTTCTTTCTTTTTTATATCTGATAAAAATCGTTGTTTTAGACGATCCATTGTTCTATGAAAAAATGACTCATGAGTTGCATTTACAACTTAAAACTAAGATGTTGAAAGAAATACAGGCTTAAGTTCAATCCAATTTAAAGTTTATCATTAGATCCACATTTGTTCATCTGTCACCGGTTAACAGCCACAATCTACCTATATGCAATATGGTTGAAAGGTCATGTTCTTTTCCACCTATTGTTAATAATGTTAAATATGCAGCCTTTTCATTAGATTTGAATTTTAAAGACCGGAAAGTTTTGGGCAGACCAATGTTTTCTCTTTTGTTTTTTTGTCTTTATTATTATTATTATTATTATTATTATTATTATTATTATTAGTGTTTTTCGGTTGGGCTTGACCTTTTAGGTTTAGGTCAAATTTTCTTGTATATATATACTTATGAACAACCATATCTGTAACATTGTAGCAGAATAGCTGGAATAAAATCTCTCTCTCTCTGGTTCGACAGTGGACGTAGCCTATCGCAAGATAATGTGAACCACTTAAATATTGTGTTGTGTTCTGTGTGTTTTGATTTCGTTTCTGATTTCTTGTATTTCTCATGTTTGTTTTTCGTTTACCGTTGTTCTTTACCTAACAAATAAATATGTCGTTTTGAGTCACTTTCTTGTAGACAAAAAGAGTAATTTTGTAAGAAATAAAAAGAAACAAAAAAAAATTGCATATTCTCGAGCTTTTCTGGAGAGAACATAAAGGAAGGGTAGATAAATTTTGTATTCTCTCTAAGACATTCTCATAAATGTCGAAACATTTGAATAGAATCGAAAGCATATGATTTATCATCTTTTTTCGAAATAAATTAACTACCTCGGACTTGAATTAACCTATTTACTTTTAATGAATTTGTTATCTTTCTTTTGCCTTCTCTCATGCACATGATAATAAATAACATAAGACCTTTCCTAGAACACAAACCTTTTTACCATCTTTTATCCTCGTTTCTTTTTGTTTCACTACAAAGTATAAGGTATACATCTAGAAAGAAATTTTCATGAAGTTCTAGTAATACTTCTGCAACCATACTATGACAATGCTACTTGGAGCTCTCAACAAGACAGAAACTAGGATAGTTTGGCTAATACTTAAGTTAACATGGTGTTTCAGATAATATATTGTATGTGCTACTTCTTGTAAATGATGATTTTGTATTCGGTGTAAGGTTGATGTTGATGTTAATGGTATATAAAGACTCTGGGAGACAAGTCTCTAAGAGAACCTCCAACAAGTTTTATTATATTAATAAGGGAAAATACTGGCTATAGACATTTTTTGGGGTTGAATTCTAAAATATAGACACAAAAAATTGAATTTCCGGGTATAGACATGGATTCCGCGGAGGTAGCTCCGAGGGGCTTTATGGAATTCACTGTAGCTCCGCGGAATGACAAAATCATAAATAAATCAGGGTATTAAAAAAAAGCTCAAGATCCATTCCGCGGAGCTACCTTCGAGAAATGAACTCATTCGGCGGAGGTAGCTCCGAGGAATGGATCTTCAGAATTTTTTTTCACATCGATTCTTCGGGGTTTATATTCATTCGCCAACTAATTATTTTCAAGAAAAGATTATGATAGTATAAATTTTTCTTGACAATGTTTGGAATGATATGTGAGGTGGAAAAAAAATTGGTCTTTTAATTAGAGATCTTTACATAAAAGAATCATTGGAGGTGATTTTTTTTTCTTTCTGAAGATTCATTCCTCGGAGGTATCTCCGAAGAATGGATCTTGAGTTTCTTTTTTTTAATACCCTGATTTATTTATGATTTTGTCATTCCGTGGAGCTACAGTGCATTCCGCGGAGCCCCTCGCAGCTACCTCCGTGGAATCCATGTCTATACTCGGAAATCCAACTTTTTGTGTCTATATTTCTGAATTCAACCCCAAAAAATGTCTATACCCGGTATTTTCCCTATTAATAAATAGTATAAATTGATGTGGATTGATTCTTACTTCATATTCTTGAAGACCTTGACACCTTTTAACAGCAACTGCAATCCCAACACCCTTTGTTGAAGGAACGGATGTGAACTTGTCAACCCAACATAAGAACATAACTCCATTATCTCCCAAGAGAAAGTCTTGACTAAAATTTTTAGTTGCCCTTTGCAGATCAGCAAACTTAAACGCTTTCAAATTCGGAGAAGGATTTGAGGAATATTTGTTGTCAGCTTTTATTGTATCACCAAAGTTTGGACTCTTTCCCTTTTTATCACTTGATAATTTTACATCACCATGGGCTGAAACAGAGGAATAAAAAAATATTATATGATTGCTATTGTTACTTTTTCAACACCATATATACTCGGTCAATTATTATTTTTTTCACTAGGTTTTGATGTGACTTGTAAAGTCTCTATAGTACTATTCTTACTTACAATCAATGGATATGTTTAAAATTGTAACTACTTTAGGTAATAGGCTGCATCCCTTCAATTCGTGCACACTTCCTCATAGACTCCAGGAAAGCCGTAGGATTTCGACTAGTATACCCATTTTACATCGTCAGATATTACATTCAACAAAAGGTATATTCCCATAGAATAAGGAAAGCAAGAGTATAGTATACTAAAATACTTTTATTGCACCCACTAGCTTACAGAAGAAGATGAATGTGATGAAGAACATGCATTAGAAGGACTTGTGATGCTAAAACATTGCACATACAACTTCTCAAGCATATCATAGTTGATGACCACAGCTTTCACAAGTAACAGTGCAATTGAGCCTCAAGCATAACGTAGTGCTTGTTTATTACAAATGTGTTGACTCCTAGAGGCTCAATTACACTGTAACTTGTGAAAGTTGGATAGTCAAAAGACCAATAACAGACAGTACTGTAATAAACGACTATATAATTGGTTTCTAGTGTTTTTCTTGTTTTAAAAGTATAATACATGGATTTTTAGAGTTCAGTATATAAGCCATTTTTATCATTCCCACATTATAAAGTAATTCATAATTCTCTTAATGATGATTCATATCAAGACAAGGCTTGAAATACCTTTGATAGTTTGTTCACATCAAATTCTTATATTGATTCAACTTTCCATTACCATTGACTCCATAAAAACAGAAAAGGAATGTAAAAACATGTATTATGTTACAATGTTAGAATGACCTCTTATACGATGTGATCTTGTTCATGTCAATTTCAATAAAATACGGATATGTATAGAAGTCGACCACATGGAAGGGAAGTGTGTATATACTGAATATATAATTAATTTTGAATAAGTTGAAAAAAATCATTGTTACAAAACATTTGTCTGACGATCTAGAGACAGAAAGTATATTTGCTGAACAAAAAAAGTATTTTGTCTAAGTTGAGAAGAGAAGAAGGTAAAAGGCATAAACTTGAAGCTAGTCTTTTTTATAATTTTGCAAGTTATGTCACATAAAAAAGTTTTGCTCTCAAAGTCTGGACAGATATGAACGCCATAAACTATCATTCAGCAATCTTTCCAAAACTACTAACTATAATGTCGATTGACAAATCAACGTCAGTACTCTTTTGTTTTTTGACGTTGGGAGAAAATTTAAAGTATTTGCGTGCATAATTAAATAGGAGCTTGAAATACCAGAGTTCTCTTCGTTGGAGGGAAAGGGCAACAAATCAAGCATTCTTTCATATAATGTTTTTCCGGAAGTCTGCAAGGAATTATTGGTTTTCTCCTGTAATGTTAGTATAGAATCAAGACTGACCACAACCTCAGCCATCGTAGGTCGTTGTTTTGGATTTCCAAGCAAACATCTATCTACCATTCGAATAAACTCCTTCAAACATTTTGTGGATATTTGACCCCTTATATCAGAATCAATTATATTCTTTAGTTTTCCCTCTTTGACAGAATCTTGAGCCCATGTCACTAAACCGCATTGCTCCTCATCAAGACTTCTATCCACTGCACGCTTCCTACACAACACTTCCAACAACACTACCCCAAAAGCATACACATCAGATTTCCTAGTCAACCTTCCAGTTGTGAAATAATTTGGATCGAAATACCCAAAAGTTCCTTTAACAAGTGTGTTGACATATGTAGATGGCTGGTTGGTTGGGCCTATTTTGGACAACCCAAAGTCCGAAATTTTAGCTGCCCCACTTTCATTTAACAAAATATTTGAACTCTTAACATCACGATGTATAACACCCGACTCAATCCCTGTACCTGTATGGAGGTAGTCTAACCCACGTGCAGCACCTATGCAGATCTTGAGTCTCTGAAGCCAAGAAAGAGGGGTACCAAGTTTATGGAGGTGGTCTTCAAGTGTTCCATTGGGCATATACTCATAGATGAGGATCATCTCTTTTTCATAATTACAATAACCAAACAAGGATACAAGATGACAGTGACGCAACTTTGAAAGCATCTCAACTTCAGCCCAAAATTCTACTGCCCCTTGAGTTGACTCAGGATCCAACCGTTTAATAGCAGCAATAACGACACTTGAACCGTTAAGAATGTTGCCTTTGTAAACATTTCCAAAACCTCCGTTCCCAATTACTAATGACTCGTCAAAGTTATTGGTTGCTAACAGAATCTCAGGAAATTCAAACTGACGGCATGGTTGTGATGATTCCATAGAGGAGGAGGTGGAGGCTTGAGATTCCTTCATTGGTCCAGTAGCATCGAACATAATCATTGTTGAAGTAAAAGCAAAAGCAGATTGCAATGGTTGTTTCATAAATGATATTGGAGCTCTATAGTCAACCTATTAAATGGTAGTCTTCTTCCCAGAAAGAGAGATGGACCCCTGCCACATCAGAGACATCTATATTTAATTTGTTTTTTTTTAAATGGCAGTTTTGTTCCTACATTACCAGAGGAAAGACAATTTGTGCATAATTTGTTTTATAGACAGCAATTTGTTTCCAACATGACATACTCCACAACCTTTGTATACTTATCTTCTGAAAAAGAATAATTGTGTTCCTACATGACCCCGTCTAAGACTAAATATCAATAGACGCCATTTTGTTCCTGCATGGCCCACTCAAGGACATCTATATAATATGTTCAATTATTTGTTTTATAGACTGCAAATTAGTTTCAACCTGACCTCATCAAAGATATTCTGTATTTAATTTGTTTTATAGACGGCAATTTTGTTTTTAATTGAGCTTATCGATCAAAGACACTTGTATTTAATTTATTTTAGAGACGGCAATTTTGTTTTTAAGTGACTTTACCATGGCAATTTGTGCCTACATGATGCGGATAAAGTCATTTGTATTCATTTGTTTTTTTTTCTTTAACGAAAAATTAATCTATTTATAATTACCGTTAGACCAAATACCATTTGTTATTCAGTTGTTTGCTAGACAATAATTTTGTTCATAGATAGACTCAATCAATTCAAAATGGTACCAAGTCCACCAAAGATTTTAAGAATAAACATGATGTGTGATTAACTATATATAAATATCGATGAAAATTTTAAATTCGTAGAACTGATTTTATCGCAGCCATATTATTATACACACTAGACAGTGAACCTAATTGTGTAACAGTATAGTTGTGGTAAACCGTATTGTCAAACACTAGGAGAACGATAGTAATATTAGAATGTTTGATTATATGATAAACTTGGCACACCCAAAGCAACAAAAATAGGTTTTGATGATAAACTCAGTAGACATAAATCAATAACTAACTAGATAAAGTGATTAGAATCAAACCACTTCAGGTATTTTTGTTTAAACACGGTTACATCTCAAAATCATGGTTAATTACTACAATACAATGGATATTTATTCATTATTCACCGATTCCTATTGTGATTAGTTTTTTTTTCTGAATCGTATTGTGCATGTTTTGATTTTCATTAATCTTAATGGTCGTAAGAAATAAATCATGTATATAATGATCCTATAATGAATGTATGCACATTAAGGTTCAAGGATTTATCATCCTAACACTACCATCCGGTAAATCACTACTCATAATTATTTTAATAAAATAAAACAACTGTGATTCAAGAAGACACGGTTGGACTGGTCCTTATAAACGCATAAACTCGGCAATAGGTAATTAATGATCTTTAACACATGTGGATCTTTGTAACATCCGATTTTTCCGAGGTATGAATTTTTTAAAAAATTATATATATATATATATATATATATATATATATATATATATATATATATATATATATATATATATATATATATTGAAAATATGGCTGGCCATAACATGGTGAAGGTATCACCAACACGTGGCAAATTGGTTTGGAAACGTGCATCTTAAATGAGTGTCACGACATGACACCATGTTGCCCACGATGTGGTAACCATTTTGGGCCAAACCCTATTTTTCGGGCTTTAAACCCTATTTAAAGGAAATGATGGTTAGGGTTTCCTCCACCCTCAGCCTCCATCACCTTCAAATAACTGTTTGTCCAAACCCTGGCCCTGTTGAAGCTTTTGTGCTAATTTTGCAAGTTCTTGGTGGTTTTAAAGGAAGAAGAAGAGTTGGTGCCTTGATTCAACAAACAAATCTTTCCTTCACTTGTGTGCATCTCGCGGACTCTTTGTAAGTCCTCATGTTTCCATCTTTTGATTCTTTCCTCTTTATATCTAGGTTTTATGTCATATTTTGGTTCACTTGATGTGGTTGGTATGGTTTGAAGAGATAAAAGTTTGCAACTTTATGGTTTCTCTATGTCCCAAGAGCATTATATCTCATAGATCTAGGAGGTGGTGGTGATTTGGGAACCTTCCATGAATTTTAGGTTATATTGCATCTTTTGGCCTAGATTTGGGAAAGGACATGCATGGGGGTATGCATATCCATAAATGTTGCATTTTTAGTAATCATTTGGGTCCCTAAAGTCCTTTTGGAAGTTTTGAACTAAAGACTTCATGGATTAAGTGGTTAATGGTTAAATCCTATGCATTAAGTTGCCTTTTTGGACCTTAGAATTCAGATATAGGCTTAGAGGAATGTATTAATGGATAAAGTTGGAAACTTTATCCATACAGACCATGAAAAGAATCATATCTGAGCTTTAGAGCTCATGGGTTTGATGGAAAACGGCTTAACCCTTTAAGTTGTTAGACCCAATTTCCACGACATGACGTTTGGCTGCCACGACGTGGCGACTGGGGAAGACACACGACTATTTTTTCTTTATTAGGCCACGACGTGACCAATAGGAGGTCATGACGTGGTGACCCTATCAAGTCAACTTGGGACAATTGACTTTGATCGCTGACTTTGACATGGGTTGACTTTTGGTCAAATTACTAGTTTGGTAGGTGAACTAAGGTTTCATCTTGTATGGTTGACTAGGTGGTGTTTATCACATGTTCCTCGACTGTATGAGAGCTGTTGGATTTTGACTACATCGAGGTGAGCCTTCTCACTATAATGTAGGATGTTAGGCGGTCTGTGTAACTCTTGCATGATTGTTGGGCGAGGCTTGTTTGTATGTTAGGCGAGGCCCTTTGGGTGAGACTCGTTGTATGTAGGAAAGGCTCGTTATATCTATTGGTCGAGGCCTGTTTGTATGTTGGATTAGGCCCGTTAGGTGAGACTTGTTTGTATGTTGGGCGAGGCATGTTTGTATATTCGGGAACTTATTAAGCTTTGTGCTTATAGTTTTATGTTTAAACGTTTTCAGCTACTTCTGGTTCCAAAAGATCTCGGTATGATTGCATTGCACACCCCGTGATTTTATTTTGCACTATCTTTTTTGTTTTATCGTTGTTGTTTTGAGGATACACCATAACTTTGATTATCGATGATTTGAATGAAAGGATGTTGGGTTTTTGGTTGATTTAAAAACAAAATTTTTGCTGTGACTTTTGTTAAATCTATATGCCCAAGAATCATTGTTGAGTGATATTGATAATAACATATTATCATATAGGGTCATACATTTATCAAGTTGGCACATTTTGTATATTTATTACTATGATTATTAATAAATAATATCAATTCTTGTATTTATTTTGGGAATAATTATTGTTTTGTGAAAATATTAATTAAAGAGAGTATAACTAGTTATTATATCACATGGTATGATTTAATAATTCATGTACAAAGTTTTGGACACTTTGGTTAACCGTGATTAAGTTAATGAGTTAAGATACCATGGTTAATAAACTAGCTAGAAAATTTTTGTCTTCTTTTTAAGCAAGGCCAAAATCATTTTTATAAGAGAAGAGATTGCTTGTCAACTTTGTTCTTATGTCCTCCATGCTTCTAAAAGGCTACCAATATTTTATGTTATTATAATATAAAGGTATGTATTGCATGGGAGTATAAAAAGATGCATGTGTTTGCATTTTTTGGCTAGTTTTTCTACATGGATAGTAGTTCCATGTAGATTTAAATTACATGGATAGTAGCTCCATGTAGATTTTAATTACAATTACACGTCATAGTTAGAGTACATTATTGTCGGGGAACCACATACTAAGATGCTTAATGTATAGTTCATTTTGACTATGAGTAATTCCATTACGCATGTATTGGTATCTAAGTCATATTTAAGCATCTAATTTGTTCTCAATAGTTTTCTCTGTAATGAGTTATATATATATATATATATATATATATATATATATATATATATATATATATATAAATGAAAATGTTTGTATTCACACAGTTTATACCAATCAAGTTTGTCAAATCTACTTAACATAACTCATTCATTAGCTAAAGTATGAAAGTCAAGTTGGTGCTATAGGATCGTGTTGATATATGTAGATGTAATTGATTGAAAATTAGTATTTAGATATTGGAACAATATAAGCAACATATATTGTTGTGTTCTATATTAGAATGTTTAATCCTTGAATAACTAGGTTATTCTAAATGTCCATAGTCATTCATAGTTGTGGGAGCATCTATGAGATAAAACTAATATAAGTGAATTGGATGATTTGCATATAGATGAAAATAGCAAGAGTTGCTACCAACATCATAGGTACTTGATTAAGAGAATAAGTATTGGACCTGACCCGCATCAAAATCACTCTATGGATCGTATTCATGAGTGAATTTTTAATCAAGGTAGTATCTTTGTATTCTTTGACCTAAGATACATATTTGGGACTTGAAGTGTATGAATTTTTGTGCTTTGACATCTTTTAACACAGTTCCGTAAAAGGCAGTCATAAGAGCCATCATTAGGTATGACATGAACTACAATGATGGGCATATGTAGTCAAGATGAGATTTGTTCCTCTTATTTTTTTAGAATTAGACATCTAAGCCCTTACTAAAAGCTGAACACCAAATGAGATTGATGGCGATCCGTATCTCATGTTCAACATGATGTCTAAGACAAATGAATAATTGATACCACACCTTTTAGTAAATATTGTAGCTTAGAGCTCATGGAATTGGTTGTTGATAAGATGGCACCCTTCATATGTTATTAAGGGCAGTAGCTCGTTGCTTGATGTAAACTATTGTCTATGTCAGTCTATAATGAATCTTGTACAAGTAGGAGATTGTAAAATCTATATGTGTAAGAATCGTTATTGAGAGATATTGTTAATAATATATGATCCTATAGGGTCACGCCTTTATCAAATTGGCACATTTTGTATATTTATTAATATGATTATTAATAAATAATATCAAATTTTGTATTTATTTAGAGAATAATTATTGTTTTGTGAAAATAATAATTAAAGAGAGTATATGTAGTTATTATATCATAAGGTAGACAATTTTTGTCTTCTTCTTAAGCATGGCCAAAATCATTTTTACAATAAGAGGTTGCTTGTCAACTTTCTGCTTATGTCCCCCATGCTTCTAAAAGGCTACCAATACTTTATGTTATTATAATCTAAATGTATGTCTTGCATGGGAGTATAAAAAAGATTCATGTGCTTGCTTTTTTGGCTAGTTTTTCTACTCTTTCATCTAGTGGTCGAATCCTCTTTCTTCCTCTCATCTCGTCTCTCTCTCTCTCTCTCTTTATCTTTCTCTCTCTCTCTCTCTCTCTCTCTCTCTCTCTCTCTTTCTCTAGAAGCTAGTTTGATGATTAAAAGACCTATTGAGTTGTCTCCTTTAGTTCTTATTTGAGTAAAGTACTTAAAGGCTTAAGACACTCAACAATACTAGAAGGAACTAGCATTCGAAGTGCCTTAATCTTGATGGTGGATATTTGTAGAGAAAATCATACTCTTTGATTTTTCTATCTTCATCAACACCCCAAAACCACGCGGGTTCAAAGGCTCCAAAGTTTGTCATTCTAAAACACTCTGTCGTTGTTTTAATATCATTATAACCTCTATAAATGGATCCTAGATGGTTTGGTTTTGTTATAAACTCAAAATAAACTTGTTATTTTTTATGCTTCTATTGACCGTTTTATATGAAAAAACACACTTATATTTTGTATCAAAACCCATCAATTTTTGGGACATTTCAAGTTGGGATCAGAGCCTTGGTTTAAGGGGTTTGGGCATACTCTCGGGTGTGCCTAAACTCAAACTAAGGAGTTGGTAAAAAATTAAAGAAAAGAAAATTTCTAAAAAGTCTTATAAAAGAAAAAGGGGAGTGATGCATGCAATCAGCCAAGCTCAAGTAAGTGTTTCCCCAAGATATATATATATATATATATATATATATATATATATATATATATATATATATATATATATATATACATATTGATATGTCTAGTATGTTTATATGTGGATTGCATGCTAGAGTAGGGCTAAGAATCTGCTTACGATTGAATGATAGAATGCATGTTTATGAGAGATACCTTTATGCCTGTTATATGAGTTTGTAGTGATGCATGCTAGTTATTAGAGATCTTCAGGTGTTACGAGATAGAATTCCCTAATTGTTTAATGTCAATGCTTGAATGCTGCTTGCTTTGTGCTATGTAGAAACTTTCATTGATGTCAATTGAGTGTTATGCGAATGCGTTAGGTTACATACTGTAACCATTTCAACAATTCACGATTCCTCTTCTTAGCCATAAAAATGCACTAAGATGTCCTTAGAGGACTAATTGTGATATGATTTCTAAACCATTAAGATGATCACAAAACATGATACTAAGTTACTCTCCCATCTTTTCACATTTGAGAAACTTTTATCTTTCTACCTAATTTGATTCTTCTTATTCGTCCTGCCATACATTGAAACTTTTCCAATGTTTCAGAATTATACTTAAACTGGTAAGTATAACCATATTTACTAAACTTTAGTAAATCATGGTGAATAGTCTTATCGATCTTTTTGTGGTGGACTTAACCAGTGCACAAGAATGTGTACTCGATCCCTTAGTCCTTCACTTGACTTACATATACATGTGAATAAGGAACTAGTCTTAATTTTCCAAAGATGAAAATTCTCATTCATCATACAATACAACTTGCATGATTCCAAGTTTCTTTCCAACTGAAACTTGGTCGATGAGAATCTTTCCTTATTTGGTAAATTATGACACTACCACAAACGACAGAATCAGATCCATTTTCCAATGTTGCTATCAATGGAATCATATAAACAACAATTTTTCACAAATGCCATTGTAAGGATACTTAAAATAAAAAAAATCAAACATTTTCTTTTATTTTAAACTTGCTGAAAAACTTACCCTTACAATGCAAATGCATATGAAAACTATGTTGTTATCTATTTCTAAGCAATTTATCACAACTCTTAAGCAGCAGCTCAAAAATTCTGATCACCAAACCATACGATCGAAATCCATCTTCGCGATCAGAATCAACTTACTCTTCTTTAAGCTTCCTCTCTTTTCTTTGATTCTTAAAACTTCAACATGTGACCCAGTCACATCATGTAATAAGAATCTCAAAATAGGAACTTAATAGAGTTATATAGTGGACTTACCTGAAGCAGAGTCAAACTTTTGACTTGACCTTCTCTCAGATCTTTCAGGTAGTTAAGGCAGCTTCGCAACCAATGCCCCTTCCTTTGGCAACATAAACATATGGACCCTTTGGGAACGGCACACATGACATCTTAGACTTAGCCTTTCTCTTTACCATTTGGTCAACCGAGTTGACTATGGCCAATCCCTTTCCATTGGGAAGAAAAGGCTTTTCTAGATATCCAATGTTACCAATTGTCAATGTCCATGGTAGTTTGGAAGTTGATCTACTAATCAAATTGCTTTACCAGAGCTCCAAATCATTGCTGATTCAGCAGTACCAAGCAAATAGATAAGATCATTAGGGTCATGTCATAGTCTGTTACATAGTAGTCCCAACGGAACTCACTGTGTGACTTAGAAAGTGATTGAACAACCAACTTTCTCAAGACTTTGACACCCAACTCTCCCGACTTGTCAATATGTGACTTTATCTCCAAGATGTGAGCACATATAGACCTTGCTTGCCAATAGGGCTTGAGTGACCTTGAACTATTCAAGAACTTGTGGGTTAGGGAGAATGATTGGAGGAGGTGGAGGGAGTAAAGAATGATTTCGGGACATCATCTTCAAGAGTTTTTGGGAAGATCATAATTGTCTGAACCAGACATCTTTTGGGAGATATTAAAGATAGTTGATTTACAGTCCTTAATATAACACCCAATATGAAATATTAAGGCTAGGACCCAACACAATATTTTATAACTTAGAAGAGGGATGCCGTAATCCAAGATATAAAATATTTGAAGGTAGGTGAATGATGATTCACCAATTTCCACCATGAAAAATGAAATAAATTATTAGGTTTTAATTGGTTTTGAAACTCCTAGATCCTTTGAGATTCATTGAACTTTTCAATGGCATGTTTCAATCTCGAGTGTGCCCTTCAGGTTTTGTGACTGGGATGCCGAGGATCACAAAACAAGGTGTGAATAACCATGCAAATATACTTGGTACCCTTAATATTTACCCGTCAATCGATGTGCCGGTTAACCACACACGCTCCATTGATACTATTATAAACATTAAGTTACCCTTTGCATACCTTGTTAAGTCCAGGTTAGTGTGTCGGTTAACCACACACACTCTACTAACGACTTAATCAAAGTGCAAAGTGTAATTTCATGGGTTAGCACCTTATTCACATTTTCCTAAAGTAACTAAGATTGGGAATTTTATAAAGCATTTAGTTACTTTATATTCCATCATACTTTTAATGAGGATTTAAAGTCCTTGTCTTAACCGTTCGGCTAACGACCCTCCACCAGTCAAGGAAGCGGTGGGTGAGAGTGGACACCCATTAAGCTGCCATTTTATAGACAACAACCTTATACCCCCTTATAGACCGGCTTCGTGAATGAGGCCTACTAACGGTAAAACGACTTATTTTAATACATATATATATTATTAACTTATAATACTATAAAGTATAATGGTTGAATTTTAACTTTTAAAATTCTAGGGGTTGGAACTAAAGTTTTTAAAGTGACTTTACATGTTCCAAAACTTGAGGGCAAGTTTTGTAACTTTCAAAACTTTTCATCTTTCATAACATATGAGTTAATGGATTAATAAAATGAGAGACTTTTCATTTTATGTAACCTATGTGTTTAATAATGGACTTTAAAAGAGTGACTTTAGGTAATCCATAACTTGAGGACAAATTATGGATTCCATTAAAACACATCAAGATCAAGAATTAAACTAACAAGCAAGTTACAAATAATTCCTATGATCTTCTAAACTCATAAGTTCATGAATGTTCATATCAACAATTTCAAGAATCATAAATAAACCATGTAAAACTTGAAATTTTGATAATAGCTATTGAAAATGGATTAGCATAACCATTACACCATCTAAAACAAGTTTTATAACATCAAAACAGTTTAGGGTAATGTTTCTAGTCCATTTCCAGCAGCAAAACTCGAAAATCTGCATTCAGGGGCTCCTACTCGTCGAGTGCACGAACCTACTCGACGAGTAGGATGAATTTACTCATGGACTTGTCGAGTCCCCCCCATGGACTCGACGAGTTCATGCTGCAGAATACAGAAAACTGAGTTTTTTTAACAAGTTTGCATCAAGTATCAAACAAACAAGCCTAGGCTCTGATACCACTGTTGGGTTTTGAGCATTCTAACACTCCTATGGTGTACATGCAAACCTAGAAACATTGGATCTATGTTTTACTAAGATACATGCAAAATTGATTTTCCAAGGTTCTTCAACTATCTAGCATAGCATGGGGAACTTTTAAACATAAATGCTAGAACCTCAAGTGTGATGCCTCAAATGTCTCACACAACACCACAACACTTGGAATGACCTTGAGAGAAGTTCACTTACACCTCAAAATCGGCTTGCCCTCTTTCTTGTACAAGTAGTAGTCATAGTGCCGATTTTGCTTGCATAGGGTTCTTTATATAGTTGTGGCACAAGTAGGGTTACACCATGTAAACCCTAATTGTCATGGCTTTCCATATTCCATGATCCATGGGTTTGTAACCTCCATGGAATATCCATGGAGCACCTTATGGGTTTTAACCCAATCCATACAAACCATGGACCATTAGCCCACTATACAAGAATAGATGATTTACACAATCAACCCCATATATTTAATTAGTCTCCTTTTGATCACTTAATTAATTCCAAATTAATTCTTTGATCAATACTAATTAAATAATATTATTAATATATTAGAACTTATAATATATTAATAATCCGTAAGTGTCCTTTCTCTCATTTAGTCTATCAAAGTGTTGCAATTCCATGCACCCAAATGGACCATGCCAATCGGGTCAAGTAAATTCCAGGAATAGTTATGAACTTAGACACCTAATCCAACAGATACTACACGACATCATCCAGTAGCGGTGCGTCTACGGCCACAATGCCGACCCACCAGTAGGAGTTGTATGGTAGATGATTGTCTTTGTGATATTCATCTAGGTGTGCTACTACCTGAGATGTTTATGTGATAGTATGATATGTTGTATGTGGTAGTGGTAGTACGAGGGGAATAGTCCCCAAGTTCGTTTGTTAGGACCGAGGGGTAGGTCGGACACCCCGGTATGTCGGACAGGGGTAGGTTGAGCACCCCAGTATGCTCAGCTGGGTAGGTCGGGCACCCAAATATGTCTGACAGTATGTTATTGTATGGTATGTGGTATGATGGGGGAACTCACAAAGCTCCGTGCTTACAGTTTTCAGTTTTGTGTCAGGTACATCTTCAGCAAAGAGGAAGGAGCCGGCGCGGTAGCTGCATATCACATTCACACAGGATTCCGCATATTGAGATCTATGGGATTGTACTCTGATTTTATTACTATTTTTATGACATGACTTTGAGACATGAGATTGTGGTTTTATGAAATGATGTGACTTGTTGATGTTTTCTTATAAATGTTTTCTAAATTATTATATCAAAATGAAATTTTTTTGTCTTGAAAATTGGGATGTTACATATTGTTTTCTAATATGCATGTATGTGTGTACACTTTGGTAAAATATTTATATTTTTAAAGTATACTTTTAATCAGAGTGTTTTAGTCCCATTGTATTTATAGTTGTATATCTTGTATGGTTAGATATACTAGTTCACTATAAACAATGCTCTGATACCAGTCTGTCACACCCCCGAACCAGGACGTCGGAAACATCCGGGGGCGGATGACGTCATTGTATAGTATCATAACAATTGAATATGAATGAAACACAGTAACCAAACATCATACATTAAAAGATACCAACATACATTGTTTACAGATTGTATTTGTTCACAAATTTACAAAAATAGTGACCTAAAATACGATGTTCCAAAATGTAGCAAATATCCAAAATCCATAGCCCAAATACCTGCTCACTGAGTCCCTAAGAATACAAGTCGTTTTGAAAAGCGTCAACTAAAAAGTTGGTGAGTTCATAAGCATATTTGTATAAAAAGCTTTGCAACATCTTTGATTGTAATAATTTGTAAAACTCCAGAAAATCCGATATTTTCTGTGAAAAATGGTTTGTAAGTCTCGTTCTAAAACTGTGAATAATTGCATGCGTGTCCTTTGTTTTCTTTTATTTGTAATTAGAGAGAGTGTGTGTTCCCGGAAAATCACATATTTACTGTTTTATGAAAAAATTTAGTCTTAAAACCCTAAGACTGGGATGGTGATATTAATGTACAAAACTATGAGTGTAGTTTTATATTTTATAAAACCAGTGAAGTGTATAATTTCGTAAATCCAAAATAACATTGTTAATCCCTATGTGAGTCGTTACTACCATGCTTGATACGACTAAAATGCATGTCATGATGTTCTTCAGGTGTCGGTTTCGGTAAGATATTTGTCACCCTAGACTGGCCTCGTCTGGCTGTAGTGAACAACTCAGGTGTGGGGGTGTCAACCCCCTATAGATCTATACACAATTACCTCGCTCTCCCTCCAGGAGACTCTGGTTATAACTACAGGACTTACGGTGTACGCTAGGTAGGTACGGCGAAGGAAATTCTCACAAGTGACTTAACAAATTTACGCGAACTTTGACTCCCATTATTGAATAATGAAAATAACATTACTAGTGTAAATTCGTGACTGGAGTTTTATGACACGCGTTTTACAGCTTTATGACATACAGTTTATACTTGTACTTTTAAAAGCTTTATGATGGACAGATTATGACACACAGATTTTTCTGTCGTAATAATTCTGTTTTGTATACCGTTTTGGTTAAATTATTTATAACACATTTTATAAATAATCATTTATGGACTTGTCTATGTTGGGAGGGAACGACTCCCTCCACCCAAAGAAAACAAATCATTCTTCCAGAGTTTCAGAATGAGACCATTTTAGATAAATATGGAAATGTAAATATGTAGAAAAAAGATCATACTTGAACTCTTTTGTCTATAAGTATATATTTTCACAGGAACCATGGATTGTTAAACAAATATGCCAAGTTGTAGTGATTAATTTAAAGGTTAATCTCTATATTGTGATCATAAAAAAATACAAATTACAGGTCATCTGACTATGAAGAGTGATGTCTATAGCTTCGGAGTGGTATTGCTGGTAACCCTAACAGGTGATGGGGCATGGGGGTCGCCTAATTATCAATTAAATTTGGCAGAACTGGCAGGTCCATTCCTAACAAGCAGAAGCAAGCTAGATAAAATAATGGATCCACGTCTACAGAAAGATTACCAGCTAAAAGGTGCTTTCAAATGTGCTGCACTCGCATTAAGATGTGTAGCTACCGATTCTAAGGATAGACCTTCAAGTGAAGAAGTTTTGCAGCGCTTGGAACGAATATATGCTCTAACCAAATAATGTAACTGTTAAAATATGAACTTCATACTTTGGTGCAGAGTCATTAAGGATTCTTATGTTGGCTAGAATTTGTCAAATTGCAGAAAGCTTGAAGGTCTCAAATAGCACTACTAGAAAAAGAGGTATCAGCGATGAATTAGCCACCGAAAAAATCCCTAGCTAATCAGTGATGAACTTGCAAGGGTTTAGCGACCGAAGTTATATTAATGTGTAATACTGAATTTCAGATGTGGTTGATTCAATGGATTCTTTTCATCCGGGAAAAATCGGTAGCTGATTTTTTAATTCCCTCCCATTTATTTGGTTCAACTTTTTGTTTCCCTCCCACTTATTTCGTTCCCCCCATTCATCTCTCCCAAATCGACACCCTCAACCTCTCTTCCCAAATCGACTCCCTCACTTCTCCTCCCAAATCTTCTGTAAATCTTATGTAACATTCTTTTACATTTAGCCCTTCGTCTTTCTCATCCTCCATTGCGCATCGAGATGGCGCCGATCGATCTGAAGTTACAAAATTAGAGAAACCCTAGCGATAGCATCATATTCATCATCGACGACAACAAATGTCATCCCACCAGCCGAAGTAGCTTGGGTTAATACATATGAAAGATTATCACCGCGCTGAAAATCATTCACCCCTCCTTCTCAGGTATTGACTGGACATCTTTTTTTTTAGTTTGCTTTCTATTAATTCTTCTTCCCATGTCAATCCAAACGAAATCAATGTTCATGAATCTCATCTCGTACTAAATAGTTAAAATCAGAGTGATAATATATTGAGCTGTTAGAAGCAAAATCATTATTTAGGATTATGAATCTCATATTGAACTAAATGATTAACCTCATAGTTATTTAGTTGGGTTACTGGAAACAAAATTAATGCTCAAATACCTCATATAAATTCATCAACATCTTTCTAGGAGAAAACAAGTTTTTTTTTCATATCCCTGAAGGTTCCTTAGCCCCTCTCATATTTAACACGACCTAATGGATTTGTTGGTGATTTCCCTGCACTCTGCAATTCCAGTTGTAATATCTAGAGTTAACCAGGTGGATACAACAAGACTTGATGTTGAGATGTCAGCCATTTTGAAAGAGCAATTAGTCAAGGTTTGCTCTGAAATGAAGGTATATTATCACATAGTCGAGGTTTTTCTTTTTGTTTCCATCTTTAATTTAATTACCAAATCTTATCCTTTTGGGATTATCCAGGATTGTTTTTCAATACGAAGCTGATCTTGATGCTTTCCTTGAGTTTTTCTTCTGGAGGTTCTCCATTTGGGTTGATAAACCTACTCCAGGAAATGCTCTCATGAATCTAAAAAATAGAGATGAGCATGTCATGACTACAAGAGGAAAAAGTAAGAAGTTTCAAATATATGATTATATCCATTCTATCATGTGCAAATTGTGTGGGTGTGACCATTTAGCCTTACATCTCAATTAATTTCAATCTATTCTCTAGTTAGATCATGATTGGAGGGACCTGAACTCACTATTGCGTAAAAGATATGGTTTTGTGTTGCTACAGTTGGTGGACAATATATTTGGACTTGTCTACAATCTTTTTCTGGTTTTTGTCGATGGGGTGATTTTAATTAGATATATGCTATTCCATGTTTAGATAGTTGAACCTAATAAGGTATAATTGCAATCCTCCCCTCGTATTCTGTTAGTTTTTATATTTTAGTGCTGCTACAACTTATTTATAACTAACTATTTAAGTGACATAATTTTATTATAAAATGGTACTAGATGTCAGCAAATACTTACCTGGGATAAGGGAAAAGAAACTTGGAAGCACATACAATATAAAAGAATATGGTTAAATATATTAGGCATATCCTGATATATGATATATTTGAATCTAGAAATGAAGACATCATTATTAGTTGTATATTATTTACAGGTACAAGAATCTTAGTGAGAGAGCCCTGGACATATTCGCCCCTACACAGTCAAATTGACGTATTTGCCCTTCTGGTTTGCTACTAGTACCAAGATAAACTCCAAATGATTCACCTGTGATGGAAAACTAGTGCAAAGTCTCTTATAAGGTATAATGTTATCATCAATTAATGGTTTGTTTTCCTTTTAAAATGATTTTAGTTTTAAAGGATAAAGGATGAGTTATTGAAAGTACATTGTTACAAATTGTTTTCTTTGTAGGCTATTCTTGATCGTATACGTGAGGAGATAAAGGATGTGCTTAGGGTGGAACGTGAAGAAATTAAGCCATAAAAACAAGAAATTTTCAAGATTTATAACGACATTCACACTTAATTCACTAGAGGAAGTAACCTACCCAACTAATTAAACTTTCACACTTGATTTTTCTAATTTCGTTTCGATACTTTGAAATCGATTTACACTTTGACTCTCGATACTTGTGATTTAGTTTCAATACTTTGAATGTGATTTGGTTTCGATACTTTGAAATTGAATATTAATCTTCATTTACCTGGTCAAATATTTATATTTAATTTAGTAATTGGATTTTAATTGTAATTTATTATATACATTAGATTTATTTTGTAGATTTTGGTTATAGATTTATAATATTAAAACAAATGATATAATTGGCAATCAACTACAGAATTTATTGGTTTTATGAGCTTTCTTAAAAAATTATTTTGTAGCTAAATAACTCATCAATGACGGATTAGCGACAAACATCAACGACAGATTAACGACAAAATCCAGAGGTTCCATAAGCAATTTGTGACTTCGCTAATCCGTCACTAATTTGTCGCTAGCTATTAGCGACAAGGTTTTTTCGACTACCAAATTCCGTCGCTAATCCGTCGTTGATGGCCTTCAGCAACGGATCATGGACATCTATAAAATATGTTCAATTATTTGTTTTATAGACTGCAAATTAGTTTCAACCTGACCTCGTCAAAGACATTCTGTATTTAATTTTTTCGACTGCATGGCCCACTCAAGGACATCTATAAAATATGTTCAATTATTTGTTTTATAGACTGCAAATTAGTTTCAACTTGACCTCATCAAAGACATTCTGTATTTAATTTGTTTTATAGACGGCAATTTTGTTTTTAATTGAGCTTATCGA
The DNA here is from genome assembly GCF_052849685.1 of Lactuca virosa. Taxonomy (NCBI): domain Eukaryota; kingdom Viridiplantae; phylum Streptophyta; class Magnoliopsida; order Asterales; family Asteraceae; genus Lactuca; species Lactuca virosa. The sequence continues at coordinate 142,732,863 of NC_136432.1, forward strand.
TCAAAGACATTTGTATTTAATTTATTTTAGAGACGGCAATTTTGTTTTTAAGTGACTTTACCATGGCAATTTGTGCCTACATGATCCGCATAAAGTCATTTGTATTCATTTGTTTTTTTTTATTTAACGAAAAATTAATCTATTTATGATTACCGTTAGGCCAAATACCATTTGTTATTCAATTGTTTGCTAGACAACAATTTTGTTCATAGATAGACTCAATCAATTCAAAATGGTACCAAGTCCACCAAAGATTTTAAGAATAAACATGATATGTGATTAACTATATATAAATATCGATGAAAATTTTAAATTCGTAAAACTGATTTTATCGCAGCCATATTATTATACACACTAGACAGTGAACCTAATTGTGTAACAGTATAGTTGTGGTAAACCATATTGTCAAACACTAGGAGAACGATAGTAATATTAGAATGTTTGATTATATGATATACTTGGCACACACAAAGCAACAAAAATGGGTTTTGATGATAAACTCAGTAGACATAAATCAATAACTAACTAGATAAAGTGATTAGAATCAAACACTTCTGGTATTTTTGTTTAAACACGGTTACATCTCAAAATCATGGTTAATTACTACAATACAATGGATATTTATTCATTATTCACCGATTCCTATTGTGATTAGTTTTTTTTTCTGAATCGTATTGTGCATGTTTTGATTTTTATTAATCTTAATGGTCGTAAGAAATAAATCATGTATATAATGATCCTTTAATGAATGTATGCACATTAAGGTTCAAGGATTTATCATCCTAACACTACCATCCGGTAAATCACTACTCATAATTATTTTAATAAAATAAAACAACTGTGATTCAAGAAGACACGGTTGGACTGGTCCTTATAAACGCATAAACTCGGCAATAGGTAATTAATGATCTTTAACACATGTGGATCTTTGTAACATCCGATTTTTCCGAGGTATGAATTTTAAAAAAAATTATATGTATATATATATATATATATATATATATATATATATATATATATATATATATATATATATATATATATATATATATATATATATATATATTTTAAATCTGGTTGGCCATAACGTGGTGAAGGTATCACCAAGACGTGGCAAATTGGTTTGGAAACGTGCATCTTAAATGAGTATCACGACATGACACCATGTTGCCCACGATGTGGCAACCATTTTGAGCCAAACCCTATTTTTCGGGCTTTAAACCCTATTTAAAGGAAATGATGGTTAGGGTTTCCTCCACCCTCAGCCTCCATCACCTTCAAACAACTATTTGTCCAAACCCTGGCCCTGTTGAAGCTTTTGTGCTAATTTTGCAAGTTCTTGGTGGTTTTAAAGGAAGAAGAAGAGTTGGTGCCTTGATTCAACAAACAAATCTTTCCTTCACTTGTATGCATCTGCGGAATCTTTGTAAGTCCTCATGTTTCCATCTTTTGACTCTTTCCTCTTTATATCTAGGTTTTATGTCATATTTTGGTTCACTTGATGTGGTTGGTATGGTTTGAAGAGATAAAAGTTTGCAACTTTATGGTTTCTCTATGTCCCAAGAGCATTATATCTCATAGATCTAGGAGGTGGTGGTGATTTGGGAACCTTGCATGAATTTTAGGTTATATTGCATCTTTTGGCCTAGATTTGGGAAAGGACATGCATGGGGGTATGCATATCCATAAAATTTGCATTTTTAGTAATCATTTGGGTCCCTAAAGTCCTTTTGGAAGTTTTGAACTAAAGACTTCATGGATTAAGTGGTTAATGGTTAAATCCCATGCATTAAGTTGCCTTTTTGGACCTTAGAATTCAGATCTAGGCTTAGAGGGATGTATTAATGGATAAAGTTGGAAACTTTATCCATCCAGACGATGAAAAGAATCATATCTGAGCTTTAGAGCTCATGGGTTCGATGGAAAACGGCTTAACCCTTTAAGTTGTTAGACCCAATTTCCACGACATGACGTTTGGCTGCCACGACCTGGCGACTGGGGAAGACACACGACTATTTTTTCTTTATTAGGCCACGACGTGACCAATAGGAGGTCATGACGTGGTGACCCTATGAAGTCAACTTGGGACAATTGACTTTGATCGCTGACTTTGACATGGGTTGACTTTTGGTCAAATTACTAGTTTGGTAGGTGAACTAAGGTTTCATCTTGTATGGTTGACTAGGTGGTGTTTATCACATGTTCCTCGACTGTATGAGAGCTGTTGGATTTTGACTACATCGAGGTGAGTCTTCTCACTATAATGTAGGATGCTAGGCGGTCTGTGTAACTCTTGCATGATTGTTGGGCGAGGCTTGTTTGTATGTTAGGCGAGGCCCTTTGGGTGAGACTCGTTGTATGTAGGAAAGGCTCGTTATATCTATTGGTCGAGGCCTGTTTGTATGTTGGATTAGGCCCGTTAGGTGAGACCTGTTTGTATGTTGGGCGAGGCCTGTTTATATATTCGGGAACTTATTAAGCTTTGTGCTTATAGTTTTATGTTTAAACGTTTTCAGCTACTTCTGGTTCCAAAAGATCTCAGTATGATTGCATTGCACACCCCGTGATTTTATTTTGCACTATCTTTTTTGTTTTATCATTGTTGTTTTGAGGATACACCATACCTGCTCACTAAGTCCCTAAGAATACAAGTCGTTTTGAAAAGCGTCAACTAAAAAGTTTGTGAGTTCATAAGCATATTTGTATAAAAAGCTTTGTAACATCTTTGATTGGAATAATTTGTAAAACTCTAGAAAATCCGATATTTTCTGTGAAAAATGGTTTGTAAGTCTCGTTCTAAAACTGTGAATAATTGCATGCGTGTCCTTTGTTTTCTTTTATTTGTAATTAGAGAGAGTGTGTGTTCCCAGAAAATCACATATTTCCTGTTTTATGAAAAATTGTAGTCTTAAAACCCTAAGACTGGGATGGTGATATTAATGTACAAAAATATGAGTGTGGTTTTATATTTTATAAAACTAGTGAAGTGTATAATTTCGTAAATCCAAAATAACATTGTTAATCCCTATGTGAGTCGTTACAACCATGATTGATACGACTAAAATGCATGTCATGATGTTCTTCAGGTGTCGGTTTCGGTAAGATATTTGTCACCCTAGACTGGCCTCGTCTGGCTGTAGTGAACAACTCAGGTGTGGGGGTGTCAACCCCCTATAGATCTATACACAATTACCTCGCTCTCCCTCCAGGAGACTCTGGTTATAACTACAGGACTTACGGTGTACGCTAGGTAGGTACGGCGAAGGAAAGTCTCACAAGTGACTTAACAAATTTACGCGAACTTTGACTCCCATTATTGAATAATGAAAATAACATTACTAGTGTAAATTCGTGACTGGAGTTTTATGACACGCGTTTTACAGCTTTATGACATACAGTTTATACTTGTACTTTTAAAAGCTTTATGATGGACAGATTATGACACACAGATTTTTCTGTCGTAATAATTCTGTTTTGTATACCGTTTTGGATAAATTATTTATACCACATTTTATAAATAATCATTTATGGACTTGTCTACTTGTAAAATATGTTGTGTAAATAGAATAATCCTCTCAGTTTTTAACCCACAAAAATGGTGACAACATATTACGACTATCTTGCTAGTAAAAATTATTTTTAGTAAAATAATCAAGTTTTGTAGTTTGCTTAACACACCAAATTTAGTTTAAGACTTTTCTAACACCAAATATAACATTTTGTTGTGACTCTAGCATATCACGATTTTCACCAAAATACACATAAAATCTTGAAATTTATTACATCCAAACATTTTTGTAAGTATAAGTGTTAAAAAAATGCATATGTCCAAAGTTGACCATATTTTAGTGTAACACCCATATTTTTGCCATTTTAGGTGTTTTAAGATGACCCCACAAACTTTTATAACAAAAATATGTTGTTAACATTGTCTTTCATTTTTAACATACATTAAGCACCCTTTTCATTTGAGAACTTGTTTTATCTTCAACTCATAACCATGATACATGAAACTTTCCAAAGGATAGATTTACTCTAGTCTCATGAGGCTTGCAAATCTCGAGTTTATGGAGTGTTATCATGAGGTATTCAACATTTCAACCACAAGTTGTTACATAAATACACAAGTGCATGCAAATATCCAAAGATTTAAACAAACTTGACTTGTATTCCCCCCAAAAGGATGAAAAACACGAAAATAGTGGGGTATGAAGCTCACCTTGGTTGATTTCGTGAGGTAGAAGAAGAAGGAAATTTTCGAGCCTAGCCTTGTCTTGGAGAGACTATCGAGAATGGTGGTGCTCTAAGAGCTTAACACACAACAAAAGTGTGTAAACAAGGAGTTGTTATCATAATAATGTTTAGATTTACAAGAGTTACATGAAAGTCTTACCAAACTTATGAACCTTTGAAGAAGACTCCTTTGAAGACGGTACACAGACACCCACGGAATTTTAGAGGAAAAATGAGAGAAGTTTGATTTTTTGAGAGGAAGAAGTAGGAGGAGTTCTTGAGACTAAGTGAAGGAAAAGGAAGTTTTTGAGGTGTGTTGGAGGGGGGGGGTCAGGCGATCCTAAGAGAGAGGAAGGAGAAAGAAGTTGACTTGTGGAAAGTTGATGGGAAGCATGCCTTGATACATGGAGGTTAAAACATTGTTGCATGTAGGGCAAAAATGAGGTGGCACCTCCTTGTTCCATTCCTTTTTCCTTTTTTTTGTTCAAACCCTAACCGACCCCATAGGGTTCTTGGTCCAAAGGGTGGCCCAAAGAGAGTGGGTTTCGATTTTTTGTTTGGCCCAATAAAAGTTTTCGGTCCATTAAAGCCCAAAGGTAGGAGTTTTCGGCCCAATAGAACTTTTCGGCCCAATAGGGCCCAACGAAGGGTTATCGGCCCAACAAGGCCCAATAGGGTGTTGGGCCGAGAATTCTTGGATGAAAGCCCAAAACGGATTGGTCTTAACTATTGGATCAAGTTTTTGGGCTTGTATGAGGCTTGATTTACAATGTATGCACGTATGATTTTAAATAACATTGTAGTTTAAATTTCACTAAATGGGGTGTTGCAAGGTTAGATGGAGGATATTGTCTCGTACAAGAATCAAAATCTCAACCCTAATTTGCTAGTTGTGACACCATGGCACTCGGATGTAAGACCATGTGGAGAGCCCATGGCTTTCCTATTAAAGACCATGGGAGAGCCCATGTCACTTAGGTGTAAGATCATGTGGGGAGCCCATGGCATCTTGGAGTAAGACCCTGGGGACGAGCCCATGACATCCCTATATGTTGTATGCATGGCTTATGTCATTTATGTAGCTTTTATAGCTAATATGATTATGTGATTATGTGGATTGTGTGGGGTATGCTTTGGGGAACTCACTAAGCATTAGCTTACAGTTTGTGGATTTGTTTCAGGTTCATCTGACCCTAACGACAAGGGCAAGGTTTGATTACGCGATGTGCGCTCTCTCTCAAACGTTTTTATGGGACACTTTGATGTTTTGAAATAACATTGTTATTGATATGAATTTGAAAAAAATTGTATTTGAGATTTTATGGTTTATGGAAAGTGTTTTTGGCTATTGAAAAATGAAAATTTTCTTTTGAAAATTGGGTCGTTACATTTTCACTCATTTTACACTTTCGGAGGAGATTACATGCCATGCAAACAAAATACATTTTGGACAATGACTTTACACAAAGGTCCTAGATCTAATATATGATGGATAAAACTTTTAACCTTTGGGTAAGACTCTTACATGCATGTTTATGTTCTATTTATGAAATATATACATACATTCATGTTTTCAAAGAAAACACACAAGTCTCATTCTTTCGTATGGACAAGCTTCTAATATTGGATCTATTGTATGATGGATAATATCTTTATCCATTGGATAATATTATTACACATTGGATAAACACAAACTAACATTTTTACCAAAAGTGTAGTTTTGAAAGATTAAAACTTTGTGTTTACACATTGGATAAAACCATTACCCATTGGATAATACCATTATCCACTAGGTAATACTATTATACACTGGGTAACCAACATACATGTAGAACAACACTTTGAACATGGGAAAACTTCAATTTCATTTACAACCTAGAATAACATACTTTCGACGGGTTATGTGAGACATTTCTTCAACCATTATGCTAAGACCCGGACCTTATAATCATTAAATCTTAAGTGAGCGGGATAATTGTGTATAGATCTATATGGGATTGACAACCCCCACCTATGGTTGCTAGCTACAACCACGATCGACGGGTCAAGGGTGACAATTGTCTTAACATTTTCACGACATCCGAAGAAGCATCGTGGCAGGCAGCATTACAGTCGATAGCTCGATTATAAGGGCTCACTATAACATCGAATTGTGAAATTCTAGTACAAAACACATTTATAAGTATGGTTATTTACTTATACACTCGATTTTTGGATAATAAAAATCACATGACAAGTCACACTTTCTATAACTTTAGAAGTTATGGGAACTTTTATTTTATTAATGCTTTTGGATACATACTACACACATACATTCTTCTTTTACGCTGAAGGCGTACAAATACAAAACTTTTTACAAGACGGAGATACAATTTTCATCTAAGGAAAAATATCGGATTTTTCTACAACTGAACTCTTATGAACTCACCAACTTTATGTTGACTTTTAAAACGACATGTAATCTCAGGAAACAATTAAGCTCGGATCAGTGGAGCTACTTTTGAAGACAAAACACCAAATATCATTACGAGAACTACTTTATTTGATAACATGCAAACCTTGTAATGTATTCTGATACTAAGTAACATTTGGGTCATGTAACTGATATAATCATATGATATGATGGTTGTTTATGTACTTGTGATACTGTGTTCTCATTCCACCTCCGAACGTTTCCGCCATCCGGTTTGGGGGTGTGACAACGGTGGTGGTGGTGGCGGCGGCGATGATGGCGATAGTTGTGGTGGTGGCGGCGACAACGTGGTGGCGATGATGGCGATAGTTGTGGTGGTGGCGGTATCACGGTGGTGACAAGGTGGCATAGGTGATTGTGGCGGTGACAGGGTAATGGTAGATGTGATGGTAGGTCGGAATTTACAGAAGTGGTGTGTGTGAGAGTGTTTTTGTGGGGGTAGTGCTAGTAGTGGTGTGTGTTTATGGGGGGGGGGGATAGAGTGGTTGTATGTGTGTGTGTGTGTGTTTGTAGGGGGTGGGTGTGGGTGTGTTTGTAGGGGGTAATTGTGGTGTGCGTGTGTGTGTGTGTGTGTTTATTTGTGGGGGTGGGGGTGGTTGTGTGAGTGTATGTGTGTTTGTGGGGGGTAGTGGTGGTGGTGTGTGTATTTGTGGGGGTGGGGGTGGGGTTGAGGTGAGCTTAGGGCATCCACAATCCATTGAACTCTACGGAGTTCAATGGATTGACACATCACTACAACATCAACATTTCACTTTTTATTCAACTATACTCTTTAACATCCACACTCCATTAAACTCTACAAAGTTTAATGGATTTCTATACTTTGTTTGAAATTTAATTGGAAAAGAAAAGATTAAATATATTGAACCACTCAATGATCATACAACTCTCTCATTCAACTCTCCTCCATGTCATCACTGACATTCCATTAAACTTCTATTCAATCCTAGTAATCATCTATTCAACTCTGATTAAACCCCCATGATGCTCTTAGGAGTGTGTGGGTTGGGGGTGTTAAGGTGGGGGTATGTAGAGGTGTGTAGGGTTGGGGTGGGTGTATGTTTATATTTTTGAAATTAGAAAAATGTGGAAAACAATGATTATCGGTTTTCCAAAATTTTCTAAGTTCTTTGTAGTTTTAAAAAACGATGAACAAAAAAAGTTTTTAAAATTCTCATTTTTCTTGGAAATTTTTTCCAAAAAATGGCCCATTTATCTGTAACTAAATGCACCCTAAGCATCTTATTCTTCTTATACTTGGAACATTTGCTCCATCTAGCCCTAACATCTTTTTCTTAGTCACGAACAATCATCAACATCTTCAGCTTCTACACTACTAGAAATAGAGGTATCACTGACGGACAATTCTTGCTGAAGGCCATCAACGACGGATTAGCGACGGAATTTGGTAGTCGAAAAAACCTTGTCGCTAATAGTTTGCGACAAATTAGTGACGGATTAGCGAAGTCACAAATTGCTTATGGAACCTCTGGATTTTGTCGTTAATCTGTCGTTGATGTTTGTCGCTAATCCGTCATTGATGAGTTATTTAGCTACAATATAATTTTTTAAGAAAGCTCATAAAACCAATAAATTTTGTCGTTGATTGCCAGTTATATCATTTGTTTTAATATTCTAAATCTATAACCAAAATCTACAAAATAAATCTAATGTATATAATAAATTACAATTAAAATCCAATTACTAAATTAAATATAAATATTTGACCAGGTAAATGAAGATTAATATTCAATTTCAAAGTATCGAAACCAAATCACATTCAAAGTATTGAAACTAAATCACAAGTATCGAGAGTCAAAGTGTAAATCGATTTCAAAGTATCGAAACCAAATTAGAAAAATCAAATGTGAAAGTTTAATTAGTTGGGTAGGTTACTTCCTTTAGTGAATTAAGTGTGAATGTCGTTATAAATCTTGAAAATTTCTTGTTTTTATGGCTTAATTTCTTCACGTTCCACCCTAAGCACATCCTTTATCTCCTCACGTATACGATCAAGAATAGCCTACAAAGAAAACAATTTGTAACAATGTACTTTCAATAAGCTCATCCTTTATACTTTAAAAATAAAATCATTTTAAAAGGAAAACAAACCATTAATTGATGATAACATTATACCTTATAAGAGACTTTGCACTAGTTTTCCATCTCGGGTGAATCATTTGGAGTTTATCTTGGTACTAGTAGCAAACCAGAAGGGCAAATACGTCAATTTGACTGTGTAGGGGCGAATATGTCCAGGGCTCTCTCACTAAGATTCTTGTACCTGTAAATAATATACAACTAATAATGATGTCTTCATTTCTAGATTCAAATATATCATATATCAGGATATGCCTAATATATTTAGCCATATTCTTTTATATTGTATGTGCTTCCAAGTTTCTTTTCCCTTATCCCAAGTAAGTATTTGCTGACATCTAGTACCATTTTATAATAAAATTACGTCACTTAAATAGTTAGTTATAAATAAGTTGTAGCAGCACTAAAATATAAAAACTAACAGAATACGAGGGGAGGATTGCAATTATACCTTATTAGGTTCAACCATCTAAACATGGAATAGCATATATCTAATTAAAATCACCCCATCGATAAAAACCAGAAAAAGATTGTAGACAAGTCCAAATATATTGTCCACCAACTGTAGCAACACAACACCATATCTTTTACGCAATAGTGAGTTCAGGTCCCTCCAATCATGATCTAACTAGAGAATAGATTGAAATTAATTGAGATGTAAGGCTAAATGGTCACACCCACACAATTTGCACATGATAGAATGGATATAATCATATATTTGAAACTTCTTACTTTTTCCTCTTGTAGTCATGACATGCTTATCTCTATTTTTTAGATTCATGAGAGCATTTCCTGGAGTAGGTTTATCAACCCAAATGGAGAACCTCCATAAGAGAAACTCAAGGAAAGCATCAAGATCAGCTTCGTATTGAAAAACAATCCTGGATAATCCCAAAAGGATAAGATTTGGTAATTAAATTAAAGATGGAAACAAAAAGAAAAACCTCGACTATGTGATAATATACCTTCATTTCAGAGCAAACCTTGACTAATTGCTCTTTCAAAATGGCTGACATCTCAACATCAAGTCTTGCTGTATCCACCTGGTTAACTCTAGATATCACAACTGGAATTGCAGAGTGCAGGGAAATCACCAACAAATCCATTAGGTCGTGTTAAAAATGAGAGGGGCTAAGGAACCTTCAGGGATATGAAAAAAAAACTTGTTTTCTCCTAGAAAGATGTTGATGAATTTATATGAGGTCTTTGAGCATTAATTTTGTTTCCAGTAACCCAACTAAATAACTCTGAGGTTAATCATTTAGTTCAATATGAGATTCATAATCCTAAATAATGATTTTGCTTCTAACAGCTCAATATATTATCACTCTGATTTTAACTATTTAGTACGACATGAGATTCATGAACATTGATTTCGTTTGGATTGACATGGGAAGAAGAATTAATAGAAAGCAAACTAAAAAAAAAGATGTCCAGTCAATACCTGAGAAGGAGGGGTGAATGATTTTCAGCGCGGTGATAATCTTTCATATGTATTAACCCAAGCTGCTTCGGCTGGTGGGATGACATTTGTTGTCGTCGATGATGAATATGATGCTATCGCTAGGGTTTCTCGCATTTTGTAACCTGAGATCGATCGGCGCCATCTCGATGCGCAATGGAGGATGAGAAAGACGAAGGGCTAAATGTAAAAGAATGTTACATAAGATTTACAGAAGATTTGGGAGGAGAAGTGAGGGAGTCGATTTGGGAAGAGAGGTTGAGGGTGTCGATTTGGGAGAGATGAATGGGGGGAACGAAATAAGTGGGAGGGAAACAAAAAGTTGAACCAAATAAATGGGAGGGAATTAAAAAATCAGCTACCGATTTTTCCCGGATGAAAAGAATCCATTGAATCAACCACATCTGAAATTCAGTATTACACATTAATATAACTTCGGTCGCTAAACCCTTGCAAGTTCATCACTGATTAGCTAGGGATTTTTTCGGTGGCTAATTCATCGCTGATACCTCTTTTTCTAGTAGTGCTATTTGAGACCTTCAAGCTTTCTGCAATTTGACAAATTCTAGCCAACATAAGAATCCTTAATGACTCTGCACCAAAGTATGAAGTTCATATTTTAACAGTTACATTATTTGGTTAGAGCATATATTCGTTCCAAGCGCTGCAAAACTTCTTCACTTGAAGGTCTATCCTTAGAATCGGTAGCTACACATCTTAATGCGAGTGCAGCACATTTGAAAGCACCTTTTAGCTGGTAATCTTTCTGTAGACGTGGATCCATTATTTTATCTAGCTTGCTTCTGCTTGTTAGGAATGGACCTGCCAGTTCTGCCAAATTTAATTGATAATTAGGCGACCCCCATGCCCCATCACCTGTTAGGGTTACCAGCAATACCACTCCGAAGCTATAGACATCACTCTTCATAGTCAGATGACCTGTAATTTGTATTTTTTTATGATCACAATATAGAGATTAACCTTTAAATTAATCACTACAACTTGGCATATTTGTTTAACAATCCATGGTTCCTGTGAAAATATATACTTATAGACAAAAGAGTTCAAGTATGATCTTTTTTCTACATATTTACATTTCCATATTTATCTAAAATGGGCTCATTCTGAAACTCTGGAAGAATGATTTGTTTTCTTTGGGAGGAGGGAGTCATTCCCTCCTAACACACTGAACCCACTGTCACATCAATTTTTGTCTCTTCTTTTTCTTCATCTTTTCCAACCCATAACAAACGGAAATCCTATCTTTCTCAACCCACTCAACCCACTCAACCCACTAAATTAAATAAAATACAAAAAAACCAAGGTACAAATTTTAAAATACATTGTACAAGAGAAAATGAGAGAGAGAAAGTAGAGAGAGATGATGAAGTGGGTTAGTGAAACCAATTAAACAACCCATTGAAGCGGGAGTGGTATCAGCGGTAACTCTATTGCTAATTAAGATTTTACCTTGATTGCTTTGTATGTTTTTTTTTTAATTGAATGAGTTGAGTGGGTTCAAAAAGATAGTGTTTCCGTGTGTTGTGGGTTGGGAAAGATGAAGAAAAAATAAAAGAGAAAAAATGATATGGCAGTGGGTTCAGTGGGTTGGGAGGGAATGACTCCCTCCTCCCTTAGGAAAAATTAATCGCAAATCTGGTAGAAGTTCACTTGATTAAATATTATTTTGTAGGTAGCCTACCTGTCTTTACATACAATGGGTCAACATAACCAATGGTACCCATAACACGTGTAATAGCATCTAATTTGTGAATTTCAGACCCAAATTTTGCAAACCCAAAATCCCCGAGTTTTGCATTAAAATCCTGGCATAATCAAGAAAAATAATTTGTTAATTTTCATGGCAAAAAAACAAATGCCTGGAAGTGGTTCCCTCACCACCAAAAATCTTCAATAACTTAAGACTACCTGATCGAGGAATATATTAGAGGGTTTAACATTACGGTGTATCACTTGATAGCTTGACGAATGTATATACCCAAGTGCACGTGCTACTCCTATCAATATTATAAGTCGTCGTCCCCAGGAAAGTGGTGCATCTGCAAAATTGTTCATGTTAGATAAAGTACTTCTGAGTCAAAATAATCCAATAATATATATTACCTTCAAATAAGAAGTGATCAAGATTTCTCTTTTCCATGTACTCGTAAACAAGAAAGTATTCGTGTGGTTTATCATTAGAGTGTCCCAAAAGACTAATAATATTTGGATGAGCCAAACTTCCTAATACGCCTACCACTGTCTGATCTCACAAAATTTAAAGTTAGTCATTGAAAGGATTTCAATCAACAAAACATTTAGCATTGAGATTTCGCCTATCATATCATACTATTTTTTTTCATATTTCGACTTCTCTGAGCTTCTTTCTTTTTTACATCCGATAAAAATCGTTGTTTTAGACGATGAATTGTTCTATGAAAAAATGACTCATAAGTTTGCACATACAACTTAAAACTAAGATGTAGAAAGAAATATAGGCTTAAGTTTAATCCAATTTAAAGGTTATCATTAGATCCACATTTGTTCATCTGTCACCGGTTAACAGCCACAATCTACCTATATGTCAGATTGCCATGGTTGAAACGTCATGTTCTTTTCCACCTATTGTTAATAATGTTAAATATGCAGTCTTTTCATTAGATTTGAATTTTAAAGACCGGAAAGTTTTGGGCAGGCCAATTTTTTCTCTTTTGTTTTTTTTGTCTTTATTATTATTATTATTATTATTATTATTATTATTATTATTATTTGTGTTTTTCAGTTGGGCTTGACCTTTTAGGTTTAGGTCATGTTTTCTCGTATATATACTTATGAATAGCCATATCTGTAACCTTGTAGCAGAATAGCTGGAATAAAATCTCTCTCTCTCTGGTTCGACAGTGCACGTAGCCTATTGCAAGATAGTATGAACCACTTAAATTTTGTGTTGTGTTCTGTAGGCTTTTATTTTGTTTCTGATTTCTTGTATTTCTCATATCTATTTTTCGTTTACCGTTGTTCTTTACCTAACAAATAAATCTGTCCTTTTGAGTTACTTTCTTGTAGAAAAAAGAGTGATTTTGAAAGAAATAAAAAGAAACAAAAAAATTGCATGTTCTCGAGCTTTTCTGGAGAGAACATAAAGGAAGGGTAGATAAAATTTTGGGTGATATTCTCTCTAAGACATGCCTCATAAATTTCGAAACATTTGAATAGAACGGAAAGCATATGATTTATCATTCTTTTTTCGAAACGAATTAACTACCTCGGACTTGAATTAAACTATTTACTCTCGGTGAATTTGTTATCTTTCTTTTGCCTTCTCTCAGGCACATGATAATAAATAACAGAAGACCTTTCTTAGAACACAAACCTTTTTACCATCTTTTATCCTCTTTTCTTTTTGTTTCGCTCCAAAGTATAACGTATATATCTAGAAAGAAATTTTCATGAAGTTCTAGTAATACTTCTGCAACCATACTGTGACAATGCTACTTGGAGCTCTCAACAAGATAGAAACTAGGATAGTTTGGCTGATGCTTAAGTTAGCATGGTGTTTCAGATAATATATTGTATGTGCTACTTCTTGTAAATGATGATTTTGCATTCGGTGTGAGGTTGATTTTGATGTTAATGGTATATAAAGACTCTGGGAGACAAGTCTCTAATAGAATTTTCACGAAGTTTTATTATATTAATGAATGTAAATTGATGTGGATTGATTCTTACCTCATATTCTTGAAGACCTTGACACCTTTTAACAGCAACTGCAATCCCAACACCCTTTGTTGAAGGAACGGATGTGAACTTGTCAACCCAACATAAGAACATAACTCCATTATCTCCCAAGAGAAAGTCTTGACTAAAATTTTTAGTTGCCCTTTGCAGATCAGCAAACTTAAACGCTTTCAAATTCGGAGAAGGATTTGAGGAATATTTGTTGTCAGCTTTTATTGTATCACCAGCATTTCGACTCTTTCCCTTTTTATCACCTGATAATATCACAACACCATGGGCTGAAACAGAGGAATAGAAAAATATTATATAATTGCTATTGTTACTTTTTCAGCACCATATATACTCGGTAAATTATTATTTTTTTCACTAGGTTTTGATGTGACTTGTAAAGTCTCTAGAGTACTATTCTTAATTACAATCAATGAATATGTTTAAAATTGTAACTACTTTAGGTAATAGGCTGCATCTCTTCAATTCGTGCACACTTCCTCATAGACTCCAGGAAAGCCGTAGGATTTCGACTAGTATACCCATTTTACATCGTCAGATATTACATTCAACAAAAGGTATATTCCCATAGAATAAGGAAAGCAAGAGTATAGTATACTAAAATACTTTTATTGCACCCACTAGCTTACAGAATAAGATGAATGTGATGAAGAACATGCATTAGGACTTGTGATGCTAAAACATTGCACATACAACTTCTCAAGCATATCATAGTTGATGACCACAGCTTTCACAAGTAACAGTGTAATTGAGCCTCTAGGAATCAACACATTTGTAATAAACAAGCACTACGTTGTAACAGCATAGATAACTTAAAACTGTAATAAATGACTATTATGGTGTTTGTCAAGCTAGGGATGCCACAAAACCTTTTACAAGAGGATTTGTACAAGAAAGTTGGATAGTCAAAAGACCAATAACAGACAGTACTGTAATAAACAACTATATAATTGGTTTCTAGTGTTTTTCTTGTTTTAAAAGTATAATACATGGATTTTTAGAGTTCAGTACATAAGCCATTCTTATCATTCCCACATTATAAAGTAATTCATAATTCTCTGAATGATGATTTATATAAAGACAAGGCTTGAAATCGTTAACAGATTGTACCTTTGATAGTTTGTTCACATCAAATTCTTATATTGGTACAACTTTCCATTACCATGGACTCCATAAAAACAGAAAAGGAATGTAAATACATGTATTATGTTACAATGTTAGAATGACCTCTTATATAATGTGATCTTGTTCATGTCAATTTCAATAAAATACGGATATATATATATATATATATATATATATATTATATATATATATATATATATATATATATAGAATTCGACCACATGGAAGGGAAGTGTAAACTTGAAGCTAGAGACAGAAAGTATAATCCCTGAACAAAAAAAGGATTTTGTCTAAGTTGAGAAGAGAAGAAGGTAAAAGGCATAAAATTGAAGCTAATCTTTCTTATAATTTTGCAAGTTATGTCACATAAAAAAGTTTCGCTCTCAAAGTCTGGACAGATATGAACGCCATAAACTATCATTCAGCAATCTTTCCAAAACTACTAACTATAATGTCGATTGACAAATCAACGTCAGTACTCTTTTCTTTTTTGACGTTGGGAGAAAATTTAAAGTATTTGCGTATTGGATTTTGAAATACCAGAGTTCTCTTCGTTGGAGGGAAAGGGCAACAAATCAAGCATTCTTTCATATAATGTTTTTCCGGAAGTCTCCAAGGAATTATTGGTTTTCTCCTGTAATGTTAGTATAGAATCAAGACTGACCACAACCTCAGCCATCGTAGGTCGTTGTTTTGGATTTCCAAGCAAACATCTATCTACCATTCGAATAAACTCCTTCAAACATTTTGTGGATATTTGACCCCTTATATCAGAATCAATTATATTCTTTAGTTTTCCCTCTTTGACAGAATCTTGAGCCCATGTCACTAAACTGCATTGCTCCTCATCAAGACTTCTATCCACTGTACGCTTCCTACACAACACTTCCAACAACACTACCCCAAAAGCATACACATCAGATTTCCTAGTCAACCTTCCAGTTGTGAAATAATTTGGATCGAAATACCCAAAAGTTCCTTTAACAAGTGTGTTGACATATGTAGATGGCTGGTTGGTTGGGCCTATTTTGGACAACCCAAAGTCCGAAATTTTAGCTGCCCCACTTTCATTTAACAAAATATTTGAACTCTTAACATCACGATGTATAACACCCGACTCAATCCCTGTACCTGTATGGAGGTAGTCTAACCCACGTGCAGCACCTATGCAGATCTTGAGTCTCTGAAGCCAAGAAAGAGGGGTACTCATATACTCATAGATGAGGATCATCTCTTTTTCATAATTACAATAACCAAACAAGGATACAAGATGACAGTGACGCAACTTTGAAAGCATCTCAACTTCAGCCCAAAATTCTACTGCCCCTTGAGTTGACTCAGGATCCAACCGTTTAATAGCAGCAATAACGACACTTGAACCGTTAAGAATGTTGCCTTTGTAAACATTTCCAAAACCTCCGTTCCCAATTACTAATGACTCGTCAAAGTTATTGGTTGCTAACAGAATCTCAGGAAATTCAAACTGACGGCATGGTTGTGATGATTCCATAGAGGAGGAGGTGGAGGCTTGAGATTCCTTCATTGGTCCAGTAGCATCGAACATAATCATTGTTGAAGTAAAAGCAAAAGCAGATTGCAATGGTTGTTTCATAAATGATATTGGAGCTCTATAGTCAACCTATTAAATGGTAGTCTTCTTCCCAGAAAGAGAGATGGACCCCTGCCACATCAGAGACATCTATATTTAATTTGTTTTTTTTAAATGGCAGTTTTGTTCCTACATTACCAGAGGAAAGACAATTTGTGCATAATTTTTTTATAGACAGCAATTTGTTTCCAACATGACATACTCCACAACCTTTGTATACTTATCTTCTGAAAAAGAATAATTGTGTTCCTACATGACCCCGTCTAAGACTAAATATCAATAGACGCCATTTTGTTCCTGCATGGCCCACTCAAGGACATCTATATAATATGTTCAATTATTTGTTTTATAGACTGCAAATTAGTTTCAACCTGACCTCATCAAAGACATTCTGTATTTAATTTGTTTTATAGGCGGCAATTTTGTTTTTAATTGAGCTTATCGATCAAAGACATTTGTATTTAATTTATTTTAGAGACGGCAATTTTGTTTTTAAGTGACTTTACCATGGCAATTGGTGCCTACATGATCCGGATAAAGTCATTTGTATTCATTTGTTTTTTTTTTCTTTAACGAAAAATTAATCTATTTATAATTACCGTTAGGCCAAAACCATTTGTTATTCAGTTGTTTGCTAGACAATAATTTTGTTCATAGATAGACTCAATCAATTCAAAATGGTACCAAGTCCACCAAAGATTTTAAGAATAAACATGATGTGTGATTAACTATATATAAATATCGATGAAATTTTTAAATTCGTAAAACTGATTTTATCGCAGCCATATTATTATACACACTAGACAGCGAACCTAATTGTGTAACAGTATAGTTGTGGTAAACCATATTGTCAAACACTAGGAGAACGATAGTAATATTAGAATGTTTGATTATATGATAAACTTGGCACACACAAAGCAACAAAAATGGGTTTTGATGATAAACTCAGTAGACATAAATCAATAACTAACTAGATAAAGTGATTAGAATCAAACCACTTCAGGTATTTTTGTTTAAACACGGTTGCATCTCAAAATCATGGTTAATTACTACAATACAATGGATATTTATTCATTATTCACCGATTCCTATTGTGATTACTTTTTTTTTCTGAATCGTATTGTGCATGTTTTGATTTTCATTAATCTTAATGGTCGTAAGAAATAAATCATGTATATAATGATCCTTTAATGAATGTATGCACATTAAGTTTCAAGGATTTATCATCCTAACACTACCATCCGGTAAATCACTACTCATAATTATTTTAATAAAATAAAACAACTGTGATTCAAGAAGACACGGTTGGACTGGTCCTTATAAACGCATAAACTCGGCAATAGGTAATTAATGATCTTTAACACATGTGGATCTTTGTAACATCCGATTTTTTTGAGGTATGAATTTTTAAAAAAATTATATATATATATATATATATATATATATATATATATATATATGTATATATATATATTGAAAATCTGGTTGGCCATAACGTGGTGAAGGTATCACCAAGACGTGGCAAATTGGTTTGGAAACGTGCATCTTAAATGAGTGTGACGACATGACACCATGTTGCCCACGATGTGACAACCATTTTGGGCCAAACCCTATTTTTCGGGCTTTTAACCCTATTTAAAGGAAATGATGGTTAGGGTTTCCTCCACCCTCAGCCTCCATCACCTTCAAACAACTATTTGTCCAAACCCTGGCCCTGTTGAAGCTTTTGTGCTAATTTTGCAAGTTCTTGGTGGTTTTAAAGGAAGAAGAAGAGTTGGTGCCTTGATTCAACAAACAAATCTTTCCTTCACTTGTGTGCATCTCGCGGAATCTTTGTAAGTCCTCATGTTTCCATCTTTTGATTCTTTCCTCTTTATATCTAGGTTTTATGTCATATTTTGGTTCACTTGATGTGGTTGGTATAGTTTGAAGAGATAAAAGTTTGCAACTTTATGGTTTCTCTATGTCCCAAGAGCATTATATCTCATAGATCTAGGAGGTGGTGGTGATTTGGGAACCTTGCATGAATTTTAGGTTATATTGCATCTTTTGGCCTAGATTTGGGAAAGGACATGCATGGGGGTATGCATATCCATAAAATTTGCATTTTTAGTAATCATTTGGGTCCCTAAAGTCCTTTTGGAAGTTTTGAACTAAAGACTTCATGGATTAAGTGGTTAATGGTTAAATCCCATGCATTAAGTTTCCTTTTTGGACCTTAGAATTCAGATCTAGGCTTAGAGGGATGTATTAATGGATAAAGTTGGAAACTTTATCCATCCAGACCATGAAAAGAATCATATCTGAGCTTTAGAGCTCATGGGTTCGATGGAAAACGGCTTAACCCTTTAAGTTGTTAGACCCAATTTCCACGACATGACGTTTGGCTGCCATGACGTGGCGACTGGGGAAGACACACGCCTATTTTTTCTTTATTAGGCAACGACGTGACCAATAGGAGGTCATGACGTGGTGACCCTATGAAGTCAACTTGGGACAATTGACTTTGATCGCTGACTTTGACATGGGTTGACTTTTGGTCAAATTACTAGTTTGGTAGGTGAACTAAGGTTTCATCTTGTATGGTTGACTAGGTGGTGTTTATCACATGTTCCTCGACTGTATGAGAGCTGTTGGATTTTGACTACATCGAGGTGAGTCTTCTCACTATAATGTAGGATGCTAGGCGGTCTGTGTAACTCTTGCATGATTGTTGGGCGAGGCCTGTTTGTATGTTAGGCGAGGCCCTTTGGGTGAGACTCGTTGTATGTAGGAAAGGCTCGTTATATCTATTGGTTGAGACCTGTTTGTATGTTGGATTAGGCCCGTTAGGTGAGACATGTTTGTATGTTGGGCGAGGCCTGTTTGTATATTCGGGAACTTATTAAGCTTTGTGCTTATAGTTTTATGTTTAAACGTTTTCAGCTACTTCTGGTTCCAAAAGATCTAGGTATGATTGCATTGCACACCCCGTGATTTTATTTTGCACTATCTTTTTTGTTTTATCGTTGTTGTTTTGAGGATACACCATAACTTTGATTATCGATGATTTGAATGAAAGGATGTTGGGTTTTTGGTTGATTTAAAAAAAAAAATTACTGTGATTTTTGTTAAATCTATATGCCCAAGAATCATTGTTGAGTGATATTGATAATAACATATTATCATATAGGGTCATACATTTATCAAGTTGGCACATTTTGTATATTTATTACTATGATTATTAATAAATAATATCAATTTTTGTATTTATTTTGGGAATAATTATTGTTTTGTGAAAATAATAATTAAAGAGAGTATAACTAGTTATTATATCACATGGTATGATTTAATAATTCATGTACAAAGTTTTGGACACTTTGGTGAACCGTGATTAAGTTAATGAGTTAAGATACCATGGTTAATAAACTAGCTAGAAAATTTTTGTCTTCTTTTTAAGCAAGGCCAAAATCATTTTTATAAGAGAAGAGATTGCTTGTCAACTTTGTTCTTATGTACTCCATGCTTCTAAAAGGCTACCAATATTTTATGTTATTATAATCTAAATGTATGTATTGCATGGGAGTATAAAAAGATGCATGTGTTTGCATTTTTTGGCTAGTTTTTCTACATGGATAGTAGTTCCATGTAGATTTAAATTACATGGATAGTAGCTCCATGTAGATTTTAATTACAATTACACGTCATAGTTAGAGTAGATTATTGTCGGGGAACCACATACTAAGATGCTTAATGTATAGTTCATTTTGACTATGAGTAATCCCATTACGCATGTATTGGTATCTAAGTCATATTTAAGCATCTAATTTGTTCTCAATAGTTTTCTCTGTAATATAAGCAACATATATTGTTGTGTTCTATATTAGCATGTTTAATCCTTGAATAACTAGGTTATTCTAAATGTCCATAGTCATTCATAGTTGTGGGAGCATCTATCAGATAAAACTAATATAAGTGAATTGGATGATTTGCAAATAGATGAAAATAGCAAGAGTTGCTACCAAGTTCATAGGTACTTGATTAAGAGAATAAGTATTGGACCTGACCCGCATCAAAATCACTCTATGGATCGTATTCATGAGTGAATTTTTGATCAAGGTAGTATCTTTGTATTCTTTGACCTAAGATACATATTTGGGACTTGAAGTGTATGAATTTTTGTGCTTTGACATCTTTTAACACAGTTCCGTAAAAGGCAGTCATAAGAGCCATCATTAGGTATGACATGAACTACAATGATGGGCATATGTAGTCAAGATGAGATTTGTTCCTCTTATTGTTTTAGAATTAGACATCTAAGCCCTTACTAAAAGTTGAACACCAAATGAGATTGATGGCGATCCGTATCTCATGTTCAACATGATGTCTAAGACAAATGAATAATTGATACCACACCTTTTAGTAAATATTGTAGCTTAGAGCTCATGGAATTGGTTGTTGATAAGATGGCACCCTTCATATGTTATTAAGGGCAGTAGCTCGTTGCTTGATGTAAACTATTGTCTATGTCAGTCTATAATGAATCTTGTACAAGTAGGAGATTGTAAAATCTATATGTGTAAGAATCGTTATTGAGAGATATTGTTAATAATATATGATCCTATAGGGTCACGCCTTTATCAAATTGGCACATTTTGTATATTTATTAATATGATTATTAATAAATAATATCAAATTTTGTATTTATTTAGAGAATAATTATTGTTTTGTGAAAATAATAATTAAAGAGAGTATATGTAGTTATTATATCATAAGGTAGACAATTTTTGTCTTCTTCTTAAGCATGGCCAAAATCATTTTTACAATAAGAGGTTGCTTGTCAACTTTCTGCTTATGTCCCCCATGCTTCTAAAAGGCTACCAATACTTTATGTTATTATAATCTAAATGTATGTCTTGCATGGGAGTATAAAAAAGATTCATGTGCTTGCTTTTTTGGCTAGTTTTTCTACTCTTTCATCTAGTGGTCGAATCCTCTTTCTTCCTCTCATCTCGTCTCTCTCTCTCTCTCTCTTTATCTTTCTCTCTCTCTCTCTCTCTCTCTCTCTCTCTCTCTCTCTCTCTCTCTCTCTCTCTCTTTCTCTAGAAGCTAGTTTGATGATTAAAAGACCTATTGAGTTGTCTCCTTTAGTTCTTATTTGAGTAAAGTACTTAAAGGCTTAAGACACTCAACAATACTAGAAGGAACTAGCATTCGAAGTGCCTTAATCTTGATGGTGGATATTTGTAGAGAAAATCATACTCTTTGATTTTTCTATCTTCATCAACACCCCAAAACCACGCGGGTTCAAAGGCTCCAAAGTTTGTCATTCTAAAACACTCTGTCGTTGTTTTAATATCATTATAACCTCTATAAATGGATCCTAGATGGTTTGGTTTTGTTATAAACTCAAAATAAACTTGTTATTTTTTATGCTTCTATTGACCGTTTTATATGAAAAAACACACTTATATTTTGTATCAAAACCCATCAATTTTTGGGACATTTCAAGTTGGGATCAGAGCCTTGGTTTAAGGGGTTTGGGCATACTCTCGGGTGTGCCTAAACTCAAACTAAGGAGTTGGTAAAAAATTAAAAGAAAAGAAAATTTCTAAAAAGTCTTATAAAAGAAAAAGGGGCGTGATGCATGCAATCAGCCAAGCTCAAGTAAGTGTTTCCCCAAGATACATATATATATATATATATATATATATATATATATATACACATATTGATATGTCTAGTATGTTTATATGTGGATTGCATGCTAGAGTAGGGCTAAGAATCTGCTTACGATTGAATGATAGAATGCATGTTTATGAGAGATACCTTTATGCCTGTTATATGAGTTTGTAGTGATGCATGCTAGTTATTAGAGATCTTCAGGTGTTACGAGATAGAATTCCCTAATTGTTTAATGTCAATGCTTGAATGCTGCTTGCTTTGTGCTATGTAGAAACTTTCATTGATGTCAATTGAGTGTTATGCGAATGCGTTAGGTTACATACTGTAACCATTTCAACAATTCACGATTCCTCTTCTTAGCCATAGAAATGCACTAAGATGTCCTTAGAGGACTAATTGTGATATGATTTCTAAACCATTAAGATGATCACAAAACATGATACTAAATTACTCTCCCATCTTTTCACATTTGAGAAACTTTTATCTTTCTACCTAATTTGATTCTTCTCATTCGTCCTGCCATACATTGAAACTTTTCCAATGTTTCAGAATTATACTTAAACTGGTAAGTATAACCATATTTACTAAACTTTAGTAAAGCATGGTGAATAGTCTTATCGATCTTTTTGTGGTGGACTTAACCAGTGCACAAGAATGTGCACTCGATCCCTTAGTCCTTCACTTGACTCACATATACATGTGAATAAGGAACTAGTCTTAATTTTCCAAAAATTCTCATTCATCATACAATACAACTTGCATGATTCCAAGTTTTCTTCCAACTGAAACTTGGTCAATGAGAATCTTTCCTTATTTGGTAAATTATGACACTACCACAAACGACAGAATTAGATCCATTTTCCAATGTTGCTATCAATGGAATCATATAAACAACAATTTTTCACAAATGCCATTGTAAGGATACTTAAAATAAATAAAATCAAACATTTTCTTTTATTTTAAACTTGCGGAAAAACTTACCCTTACAATGCAAATGCATATGAAAATTCTGTTCTTACCTATTCCTAAGCAATCTATCATAACTCTTAAGCAGCAGCTCAAAAATTCTGATCACCAAACCATACGATCGAAATCCATCTTCGCGATCAGAATCAACTTACTCTTCTTTAAGCTTCCTCTCTTTTCTTTGATTCTTAAAACTTCAACATGTGACCCAGTCACATCATGTAATAAGAATCTCAAAATAGGAACTTAATAGAGTTATATAGTGGACTTACCTGAAGCAGAGTCAAACTTTTGACTTGACCTTCTCTCAGATCTTTCAGGTAGTTAAGGCAGCTTCGCAACCAATGCCCCTTCCTTTGGCAACAGAAACATATGAACCCTTTGGGAAGGGCACACAGGACTATCTTAGACTTAGCCTTTCTCTTTACCATTTGGTCAACCGAGTTGACTATCGCCGATCCCTTTCCATTGGGAAGAAAAGGCTTTTCTAGATATCCAATGTTACCAATTGTCAATGTCCATGGTAGTTTGGAAGTTGATCTACTAATCAAATTGCTTTACCAGAGCTCCAAATCATTGCTGATTCAGCAGCACCAAGCAAATAGATAAGATCATTAGGGTCATGTCATAGTCTGTTACATAGCAGTCCCAAAGGAACTCACTGTGTGACTTAGAAAGTGATTGAACAACCAACTTTCTCAAGACTTTGACACCCAACTCTCCCGACTTGTCAATATGTGACTTTATCTCCACGATGTGAGCACATATAGACCTTGCTTGCCAATAGGGCTTGAGTGACCTTGAACTATTCAAGAACTTGTGGGTTAGGGAGAATGATTGGAGGAGGTGGAGGGAGTGAAGAATGATTTTCGGGACATCATCTTCAAGAGTTTTTGGGAAGATCATAATTGTCTGAAGCAGATATCTTTTGGGAGATATTAAAGATAGTTGATTTAAAGTCCTTAATATAACACCCAATATGAAATATTAAGGCTAGGACCCAACACAATATTTTATAACTTAGAAGAGGGATGCCGTAATCCAAGCTATAAAATATTTGAAGGTAGGTGAATGATGATTCACCAATTTCTACCATGAAAAATGAAATAAATTATTAGGTTTTAATTGGTTTTGAAACTCCTAGATCCTTTGAGATTCATTGAACTTTTCAATGGCATGTTTCAATCTCGAGTGTGCCCTTCAGGTTTTGTGACTGGGATGTCGAGGATCACAAAACAAGGTGTGAATAACCATGCAAATATACTTGGTACCCTTAATATTTACCCGTCAATCGATGTGTCGGTTAACCACACACGCTCCATTGATACTATTATAAACATTAAGTTACCCTTTGCCTACCTTGTTAAGTCCAGGTTAGTGTGTCGGTTAACCACACACACTCCACTAACGACTTAATCAAAGTGCAAAGTGTAATTTCATGGGTTAGCACCTTATTCACATTTTCCTAAAGTAACTAAGATTGGGAATTTTATAAAGCATTTATTTACTTTATATTCCATCATACTTTTAATGAGGATTTAAAGTCCTTGTATTACCCGTTCGGCTAACGACCCTCCACCAGTCAAGGAAGCGGTGGGAGAGAGTGGACACCCATTAAGCTGTCATTTTATAGGCAACAACCTTATACCCCCTTATAGACCGGCTTCGTGAATGAGGCCTACTAACGGTAAAACGACTTATTTTTATACATATATATATTATTAACTTATAATACTATAAAGTATAATGGTTGAATTTTAACTTTTAAAATTCTAGGGGTTGGAACTAAAGTTTTTAAAGTGACTTTACATGTTCCAAAACTTGAGGGCAATTTTTGTAACTTTCAAAACTTTTCATCTTTCATAACATATGAGTTAATGGATTAATAAAATGAGAGACTTTTCATTTTATGTAACCTATGTGTTTAATAATGGACTTTAAAAGAGTGACTTTAGGTAATCCATAACTTGAGGGCAAATTATGGATTCCATTAAAACACATCAAGATCAAGAATTAAACTAACAAGCAAGTTACAAATAATTCCTATGATCTTCTAAACTCATAAGTTCATGAATGTTCATATCAACAATTTCAAGAATCATAAATAAACCATGTAAAACTTGAAATTTTGATAATAGCTATTGAAAATGGATTAGCATAACCATTACACCATCTAAAACAAGTTTTATAACATCAAAACAGTTTAGGGTAATGTTTCTAGTCCATTTCCAGCAGCAAAACTCGAAAATATGCATTCAGGGGCTCCTACTCGTCGAGTGCACGAACCTACTCGACGAGTAGGATGAATTTACTCATGGACTCGTCGAGTCCCCCCCATGGACTCGGCGAGTTCATGCTGCAGAATACAGAAAACTGAGTTTTTTTAACAAGTTTGCATCAAGTATCAAACAAACAAGCCTAGGCTATGATACCACTGTTGGGTTTTGAGCATTCTAACACTCCTATGGTGTACATGCAAACCTAGAAACATTGGATCTATGTTTTACTAAGATACATGCAAAATTGATTTTCCAAGGTTCTTCAACTATCTAGCATAGCATGGGGAACTTTTAAACATAAATGCTAGAAGAAGAACATACCTTTTGTGGTTTGGATTCCTTGAGAACCTTGTGAGCCTAGAACCTCAAGTGTGATGCCTCAAATGTCTCACACAACACTACAACACTTGGAATGACCTTGAGAGAAGTTCACTTACACCTCAAAATCGGCTTGCCCTCTTTCTTGTACAAGTAGTAGTCATAGTGCCGATTTTGCTTGCATAGGGTTCTTTATATAGTTGTGGCACAAGTAGGGTTACACCATGTAAACCCTAATTGTCATGGCTTTCCATATTCCATGATCCATGGGTTTGTAACCTCCATGGATTATCCATGGAGCACCTTATGGGTTTTAACCCAATCCATACAAACCATGGATCATTAGCCCACTATACAAGAATAGATGATTTACACAATCAACCCCATATATTTAATTAGTCTCCTTTTGATCACTTAATTAATTCCAAATTAATTCTTTGATCAATACTAATTAAATAATATTATTAATATATTAGAACTTATAATATATTAATAATCCTTAAGTGTCATTTTTCTCATTTAGTCTATTCAAGTGTTGCAATGCCATGCAACCCAAATGGACCTTGCCAATCGGGTCAAGTACATTCCAGGAATAGTTATGAACTTAGACACCTAATCCAACAGATACTACACGACATCGAGGTGAGTTACCTTCCAGTAGCGGTGGGTCTACGGCCACAATGCCGACCCACCAGTAGGAGTTGTATGTTAGATGATTGTCTTTGTGATATTCATCTAGGTGTGCTACTACCTGAGATGTTTATGTGCTAGTATGATATGTTGTATGTGGTAGTGGTAGTAGGAGGGGAATAGTCCCCAAGTTCGGTTGTTAGGACCGAGGGGTAGGTCGGACACCCCGGTATGTCTGACAGGGGTAGGTTGAGCACCCCGGTATGCTCAGCTGGGTAGGTCGGGCACCCAGATATGCCTGACAGTATGTTATTGTATGGTATGTGGTATGATGGGGGAACTCACAAAGCTCCGTTCTTACAGTTTTCAGTTTTGTGTCAGGTACATCTTCAGCGAAGAGGAAGGAGCCGGCGCGGTAGCTGCACATCACATTCACATAGGATTCCACATATTGAGATCTATGGGATTGTACTCTGATTTTATTACTATTTTTATGACATGACTTTGAGACATGAGATTATGATTTTATGAAATGATGTGACTTGATGATGTTTTCTTATAAATGTTTTCTAAATTATTATATCAAAATGAAATTTTTTTGTCTTGAAAATTGGGATGTTACATATTGTTTTCTAATATGCATGTATGTGTGTACACTTTGGTAAAATATTTATATTTTTAAAGTATACTTTTAATCAGAGTGTTTTAGTCCCATTGTATTTATAGTTGTATATCTTGTATGGTTAGATATACTAGTTCACTATAAACAATGCCCTGATACCAATCTGTCACACCCCCGAACCAGGACGTCGGAAACGTCCGGGGGCGGATGACGTCATTGTATAGTATCATAACAATTGAATATGAATGAAACACAGTAACCAAACATCATACATTAAAAGATACCAACATAAATTGTTTACAGATTGTATTTGTTCACAAATTTACAAAAATAGTGACATAAAATATGATGTTCCAAAATGTAGCAAATATCCAAAATCCATAGCCCAAATACCTGCTCACTGAGTCCCTAAGAATACAAGTCTTTTTGAAAAGCGTCAACTAAAAATTTGGTGAGTTCATAAGCATATTTGTATAAAAAGCTTTGTAACATCTTTGATTGTAATAATTTGTAAAACTCCAGAAAATCCGATATTTTCTGTGAAAAATGGTTTGTAAGTCTCCTTCTAAAACTGTGAATAATTGCATGCGTGTCCTTTGTTTTCTTTTATTTGTAATTAGAGAGAGTGTGTGTTCCCAGAAAATCACATATTTCCTGTTTTATGAAAAATTGTAGTCTTAAAACCCTAAGACTGGGATGGTGATATTAATGTACAAAAATATGAGTGTGGTTTTATATTTTATAAAACCAGTGAAGTGTATAATTTCGTAAATCCAAAATAACATTGTTAATCCCTATGTGAGTCGTTACAACCATGCTTGATACGACTAAAATGTATGTCATGATGTTCTTCAGGTGTCGGTTTTGGTAAGATATTTGTCACCCTAGACTGGCCTCGTCTGGCTGTAGTGAACAACTCAGGTGTGGGGGTGTCAACCCCCTATAGATCTATACATAATTACCTCGCTCTCCCTCCAGGAGACTCTGGTTATAACTACAGGACTTACGGTGTACACTAGGTAGGTACGGCGAAGGAAAGTCTCACAAGTGACTTAACAAATTTACGCGAACTTTGACTCCCATTATTGAATAATGAAAATAACATTACTAGTGTAAATTCGTGACTGGAGTTTTATGACACGCGTTTTACAGCTTTATGACATACATTTTATACTTGTACTTTTAAAAGCTTTATGATGGACAGATTATGACACACAGATTTTTCTGTCGTAATAATTCTGTTTTGTATACCGTTAAATTATTTATAACACATTTTATAAATAATCATTTATGGACTTGTCTACTTGTAAAATATGTTGTGTAAATAGCATAATCCTCTAAGTTTTTAACCCACAAAAATGGTGACAACATATTACGACTATCTTGCTAGTAAAAATTATTTTTAGTAAAATAATCAAGTTTTGTAGTTTGCTTAACACACCAAATTTAGTTTAAGACTTTTGTAACACCAAATATAACATTTTGTTGTGACTCTAGCATATCACGATTTTCACCAAAATACACATAAAATCTTGAAATTTATTACATCCAAACATTTTTGTAAGTATAAGTGTTAAAAAAATGCATATGTCCAAAGTTAACCATATTTTAGTGTAACACCCATATTTTCGCCATTTTAGGTGTTTTAAGATGACCCCACAAACTTTTATAACACAAATATGTTGTTAACATTGTCTTTCATTTTTAACATACATTAAGCACCCTTTTTATTTGAGAACTTGTTTTATCTTCAACTCATAACCATGATACATGAAACTTTCCAAAGGATAGATTTACTCTAGTCTCATGAGGCTTGTAAATCTCGAGTTTATGGAGTGTTAGCATGAGGTATTCAACATTTCAACCACAAGTTGTTACATAAATACACAAGTGCATGCAAATATCCAAAGATTTAAACAAACTTGACTTGTATTCCCCCCAAAAGGATGAAAAACACGAAAATAGTGGGGTATGAAGCTCACCTTGGTTGATTTCGTGAGGTAGAAGAAGAAGAAGGAAATTTTCGAGCCTAGCCTTGTCTTGGAGAGATTCTCGAGAATGGTGGTGTTCTAAGAGCTTAACACACAACAAAAGTGTGTAAACAAGGAGTTGTTATCATAATAATGTTTAGATTTACAAGAGTTACATGAAGGTCTTACCAAACTTATGAACCTTTGAAGTAGACTCCTTTGAAGACGGTACACAGACACCCACGAAATTTTAGAGGAAAAATAAGAGATGTTTGATTTTTTGAGAGTAAGAAGTAGGAGGAGTTCTTGAGACTAAGTGAAGGAAAATGAAGTTTTTGAGGTGTGTTGGAGGGGGGGGGGGCGTCGGGCGATCCTAAGAGAGAGGAAGGAGAAAGAAGTTGACTTGTGGAAAGTTGATGGGAAGCATGCCTTGATACATGGAGGTTAAAACATTGTTGCATGTAGGGCAAAAATGAGGTGACACCTCCTTGTTCCATTCATTTTTCCTTTTTTTTTGTTCAAACCCTAACCGACCCCATAGGGTTCTTGGTCCAAAGGGTGGCCCAAAAAGAGTGGGTTTCGATTTTTTGCTTGGCCCAATAAAAGTTTTCGGTCCATTAAAGCCCAAAGGTAGGAGTTTTCGGCCCAATAAGGCCTAAGGAAGGGTTTTCGGCCCAATAGAACTTTTCGGCTCAATAGGGCCCAACGAAGGGTTGTCGGCCCAACAAGGCCCAATAGGGTGTTGGGCCGAGAATTCTTGGATGAAAGCCCAAAACGGATTGGTCTTAACTATTGGATCAAGTTTTTGGGCTTGTACGAGGCTTAATTTACAATGTATGCACGTATGATTTTAAATAACATTGTAGTTTGAATTTCACTAAATGGGGTGTTGCAAGGTTAGATGGAGGATATTGTCTCGTACAAGAATCAAAATCTCAACCCTAATTTGCTAGTTGTGACACCATGGCACTCGGATGTAAGACCATGTGGAGAGCCCATGGCTTTCCTATTAAAGACCATGGGAGAGCCCATGACACTTAGGTGTAAGATCATGTGGGGAGCCCATGGCATCCTGGAGTAAAACCCTGGGGACGAGCCCATGACATCCCTATATGTTGTATGCATGGCTTATGTCGTTTATGTAGCTTTTATAGCTAATATGATAATGTGATTATGTGGATTGTGTGGGGTATGCTTTGGGAACTCACTAAGAATTAGCTTACAGTTTGTGGATTTGTTTCTGGTTCATCTGACCCTAACGGTAAGGGCAAGGTTTGATGACGCGACGTGCGCTCTCTCTCATGCGTTTTTATGGGACACTCTGATGTTTTGAAATAACATTATTATTGATATGAATTTGAAAAAAATTGTATTTGAGATTTTATGGTTTATGGAAAGTGTTTTTGGCTATTGAAAAATGAAAATTTTCTTTTGAAAATTGGGTCGTTACATTTTCACTCATTTTACACTTTCGGAGGAGATTACATGCCATGCAAACAAAATACATTTTGGACAATGACTTTACACAAAGGTCCTAGATCTAATATATGATGGATAAAACTTTTAACCTTTGGGTAAGACTCGTACATGCATGTTTATGTTCTATTTATGAAATATATACATACATTCATGTTTTCAAAGAAAACACACAAGTCTCATTCTTTCATATGCACAAGCTCCTAATATTGGATCTATTCTTTGATCGATAATATCTTTATCCATTGGATAATATTATTACACATTGGATAAACACAAACTAACATTTTTACCAAAAGTGTAGCTTTGAAAGATTAAAACTTTGTGTTTACACATTGAATAAAACCATTACCCATTGGATAATACCATTATCCACTGGGTAATACTATTATACACTGGGTAACCAACATACATGTAGAACAACACTTTGAACATGAGAAAACTTCAATTTCATTTACAACCTAGAATAACATACTTTCGACGGGTTATGTGAGACATTTCTTTAACCATTATGCTAAGACCCGGACCTTATAATCGTTAAATCTTAAGTGAGCGGGATAATTGTGTATAGATCTATATGGGATTGACAACCCGCACCTATGGTTTCTAGCTACAACCACGATCGACGGGTCAAGGGTGACAATTGTCTTAACATTTTCACGACATCCGAAGAAGCATCGTAGCGGGCAGCATTACAGTCGATAGCTCGATCATAAGGGCTCACTATAACATCGAATAGTGAAATTCTAGTACAAAACACATTTATAAGTATGGTTATTTACTTATACACTCGATTTTTGGATAATAAAAATCACATGACAAGTCACACTTTCTATAACTTTAGAAGTTATGGGAACTTTTATTTTATTAATGCTTTGGGATACATACTACACACATACATTCTTCTTTTACGCTGAAGGCGTACAAATACAAAACTTTTTACAAGACGGAGATACAATTTTCATCTAAGGAAAAATATCGGATTTTTCTACAACTGAACTCTTATGAACTCACCAACTTTATGTTGACTTTTAAAACGACATGTAATCTCAGGAAACAATTAAGCTCGGATCAGTGGAGCTACTTTTGAAGACAAAACACCAAATATCATTACGAGAACTACTTTCTTTGATAACATGCAAACCTTGTAATGTATTCTGATAGTAAGTAACATTTGGGTCATGTAACTGATATAATCATATGATATGATGGTTGTTTATGTACTTGTGATACTGTGTTCTCATTCCACCTCCGGACGTTTCCGCCATCCGGTTTGGGGGTGTGACAATGGTGGTGGTGGTGGCGGCCATGATGGCGATAGTTGTGGTGGTGGCGGCGGCAACGTGGTGGCGATGATGGCGATAGTTGTGGTGGTGGCGGTATGACGGTGGTGACAAGGTGGCATAGGTGATTGTGGCGGTGACAGGGTAATGGTGGATGTGATGGTAGGTCGGAATTTACAGTAGTGGTTTGTGTGAGAGTGTTTTTGTGGGGGTAGTGCTAGTGGTGGTGTGTGTTTATGAGGGGGGGGGGGGATGGAGTGGTTGTATGTGTGTGTGTGTGTTTGTAGGGGGTGGGTGTGGGTGTGTTTGTAGGGGGTAATTGTGGTGTGCGTGTGTGTGTGTGTATATTTGTGGGGGTGGGGGTGGGGTTGAGGTGAGCTTAGGGCATCCACAATCCATTGAACTCTACGAAGTTCAATGGATTGACACATCACTACAACATCAACATTTCACTTTTTATTCAACTATACTCTTTAACATCCACACTCTATTAAACTCTACAAAGTTTAATGGATTTCTATATTTTGTTTGAAATTTAATTGGAAAAGAAAAGATTAAATATATTGAACCACTCAATGATCATACAACTCTCTCATTCAACTCTCCTCCATGTCATCACTCACATTCCATTAAACTTCTATTCAATCCTAGTAATCATCTATTCAACTCTGATTAAACCCCATGATGCTCTTAGGAGTGTGTGGGTTGGGGGTGTTAAGGTGGGGGTATGTAGAGGTGTGTAGGGTTGGGGTGGGTGTATGTTTATATTTTTGAAATTAGAAAAATGTGGAAAACAATGATTATCGGTTTTCCAAAATTTTCTAAGTTCTTTGTAGTTTTAAAAAACGGAAAATTTTTATTTTCCGAGAAAAATCGATGAACTAAACACGTTTTTAAAATTCTCATTTTTCTTGGAAATTTTTTCCAAAAAATGGCCCATTTATCTGTAACTAAATGCACCCTAAGCATCTTATTCTTCTTATACTTGGAACATTTGCTCCATCTAGCCCCAACATCTTTTTCTTAGTCACGAACAATCATCAACATCTTCAGCTTCTACACTACTAGAAATAGAGGTATCACTGACGGACAATTCTGCGCTGATCCGTTGCTCAAGGCCATCAACGACGGATTAGCGACGGAATTTGGTAGTCGAAAAAACCTTGTCGCTAATAGTTAGCGACAAATTAGTGACGGATTAGCGAAGTCACAAATTGCTTATGGAACCTCTGGATTTTGTCGTTAATCTGTCGTTGATGTTTGTCGCTAATCCGTCATTGATGAGTTATTTAGCTACAATATAATTTTTTAAGAAAGCTCATAAAACCAATAAATTTTGTCGTTGATTGCCAATTATATCATTTGTTTTAATATTCTAAATCTATAACCAAAATCTACAAAATAAATCTAATGTATATAATAAATTACAATTAAAATTCAATTACTAAATTAAATATAAATATTTGACCAGGTAAATGAAGATTAATATTCAATTTCAAAGTATCGAAACCAAATCACATTCAAAGTATTGAAACTAAATCACAAGTATCGAGAGTCAAAGTGTAAATCGATTTCAAAGTATCGAAACCAAATTAGAAAAATCAAATGTGAAAGTTTAATTAGTTGGGTAGGTTACTTCCTCTAGTGAATTAAGTGTGAATGTCGTTATAAATCTTGAAAATTTCTTGTTTTTATGGCTTAATTTATTCACGTTCCACCCTAAGCACATCCTTTATCTCCTCACGTATACGATCAAGAATAGCCTACAAAGAAAACAATTTGTAACAATGTACTTTCAATAAGCTCATCCTTTATACTTTAAAAATAAAATCATTTTAAAAGGAAAACAAACCATTAATTGATGATAACATTATACCTTATAAGAGACTTTGCACTAGTTTTCCATCTCGGGTGAATCATTTGGAGTTTATCTTGGTACTAGTAGCAAACCAGAAGGGCAAATACGTCAATTTGACTGTGTAGGGGCGAATATGTCTAGGGCTCTCTCACTAAGATTCTTGTACCTGTAAATAATATACAACTAATAATGATGTCTTCATTTCTAGATTCAAATATATCATATATCAGGATATGCCTAATATATTTAGCCATATTCTTTTATATTGTATGTGCTTCCAAGTTTCTTTTCCCTTATCCCAAGTAAGTATTTGCTGACATCTAGTACCATTTTATAATAAAATTAAGTTACTTAAATAGTTAGTTATAAATAAGTTGTAGCAGCACTAAAATATAAAAACTAACAGAATACGAGGGGAGGATTGCAATTATACCTTATTAGGTTCAATTATCTAAACATGGAATAGCATATATCTAATTAAAATCACCCCATCGACAAAAACCAGAAAAATATTGTAGACAAGTCCAAATATATTGTCCACCAACTGTAGCAACACAACACCATATATTTTACGCAATAGTGAGTTCAGGTCCCTCCAATCATGATCTAACTAGAGAATAGATTGAAATTAATTGAGATGTAAGGCTAAATGGTCACACCCACACAATTTGCACATGATAGAATGGATTAGGGATATAATAATATATTTGAAACTTCTTACTTTTTCCTCTTGTAGTCATGACATGCTCATCTCTATTTTTTAGATTCATGAGAGCATTTCCTGGAGTAGGTTTATCAACCCAAATGGAGAACCTCCATAAGAGAAACTCAAGGAAAGCATCAAGCTCAGCTTCGTATTGAAAAACAATCCTGGCTAATCCCAAAAGGATAAGATTTGGTAATTAAATTAAAGATGGAAACAAAAAGAAAAACCTCGACTATGTGATAATATACCTTCATTTCAGAGCAAACCTTGACTAATTGCTCTTTCAACATGGCTGACATCTCAACATCAAGTCTTGCTGTATCCACCTGGTTAACTCTAGATATCACAACTGGAATTGCAGAGTGCAGGGAAATCACCAACAAATCCATTAGGTCGTGTTAAAAATGAGAGGGGCTAAGGAACCTTCAGGGATATGAAAAAAAAACTTGTTTTCTCCTAGAAAGATGTTGATGAATTTATATGAGGTCTTTGAGCATTAATTTTCTTTCCAGTAACCCAACTAAATAACTCTGAGGTTAATCATTTAGTTCAATATGAGATTCATAATCCTAAATAATGATTTTGCTTCTAACAGCTCAATATATTATCACTCTGATTTTAACTATTTAGTACGACATGAGATTCATGAACATTGATTTCGTTTGGATTGACATGGGAAGAAGAATTAATAGAAAGCAAACTAAAAAAAAAGATGTCCAGTCAATACCTGAGAAGGAGGGGTGAATGATTTTCAGCGCGGTGATAATCTTTCATATGTATTAACCCAAGCTGCTTCGGCTGGTGGGATGACATTTGTTGTCGTCGATGATGAATATGATGCTATCGCTAGGGTTTCTCGCATTTTGTAACCTGAGATCGATCGGCGCCATCTCGATGCGCAATGGAGGATGAGAAAGACGAAGGGCTAAATGTAAAAGAATGTTACATAAGATTTACAGAAGATTTGGGAGGAGAAGTGAGGGAGTCGATTTGGGAAGAGAGGTTGAGGGTGTCGATTTGGGAGAGATGAATGGGGGGAACGAAATAAGTGGGAGGGAAACAAAAAGTTGAACCAAATAAATGGGAGGGAATTAAAAAATCAGCTACCGATTTTTCCCGGATGAAAAGAATCCATTGAATCAACCACATCTGAAATTCAGTATTACACATTAATATAACTTCGGTCGCTAAACCCTTGCAAGTTCATCACTGATTAGCTAGGGATTTTTTCGGTGGCTAATTCATCGCTGATACCTCTTTTTCTAGTAGTGGTATTTGAGACCTTCAAGCTTTCTGCAATTTGACAAATTCTAGCCAACATAAGAATCCTTAATGACTCTGCACCAAAGTATCAAGTTCATATTTTAACAGTTACATTATTTGGTTAGAGCATATATTCGTTCCAAGCGCTGCAAAACTTCTTCACTTGAAGGTCTATCCTTAGAATCGGTAGCTACACATCTTAATGCGAGTGCAGCACATTTGAAAGCACCTTTTAGCTGGTAATCTTTCTGTAGACGTGGATCCATTATTTTATCTAGCTTGCTTCTGCTTGTTAGGAATGGACCTGCCAGTTCTGCCAAATTTAATTGATAATTAGGCGACCCCCATGCCCCATCACCTGTTAGGGTTACCAGCAATACCACTCCGAAGCTATAGACATCACTCTTCATAGTCAGATGACCTGTAATTTGTATTTTTTTATGATCACAATATAGAGATTAACCTTTAAATTAATCACTACAACTTGGCATATTTGTTTAACAATCCATGGTTCCTGTGAAAATATATACTTATAGACAAAAGAGTTCAAGTATGATCTTTTTTCTACATATTTACATTTCCATATTTATCTAAAATGGGCTCATTCTGAAACTCTGGAAGAATGATTTGTTTTCTTTGGGAGGAGGGAGTCATTCCCTCCCAACACGCTGAACCCACTCTCACATCAATTTTTGTCTCTTCTTTTTCTTCATCTTTTCCAACCCATAACAAACGGAAATCTTATCTTTCTCAACCCACTCAACCCACTCAACCCACTAAATTAAATAAAATACAAAAAAACCAAGGTACAAATTTTAAAATACATTGTACAAAAGAAAATGAGAGAGAGAAAGTAAAGAGAGATGATGAAGTGGGTTACTGAAACCAATTAAACAACCCATTGAAGCGGGAGTGGTATCGGCGGTAACTCTATTGCTAATTAAGATTTTACCTTGATTGCTTTGTATGTTTTTTTTAATTGAATGAGTTGAGTGAGTTCAAAAAGATAGTGTTTCCGTGTGTTGTGGGTTGGGAAAGATGAAGAAAAATAAAAGAGAAAAAATTATATGGCAGTGGGTTCAGTGGGTTGGGAGGGAATGACTCCCTCCTCCCTTAGGAAAAATTAATCGCAAATCTGGTAGAAGTTCACTTGATTAAATATTATTTTGTAGGTAGCCTACCTGTCTTTACATACAATGGGTCAACATAACCAATGGTACCCATAACACGTGTAGTAGCATCTAATTTGTGAATTTCAGACCCAAATTTAGCAAACCCAAAATCCCCGAGTTTTGTATTAAAATCCTGGCATAATCAAGAAAAATAATTTGTTAATTTTCATGGCAAAAAAACAAATGCCTGGAAGTGGTTCCCTCACCACCAAAAATCTTCAATAACTTAAGACTACCTGATCGAGGAATCTATTAGAGGGTTTAACATTACGGTGTATCACTTGATAGCTTGACGAATGTATATATGCAAGTGCACGTGCTACTCCTATCAATATTATAAGTCGTCGTCCCCAGGAAAGTGGTGCATCTGCAAAATTGTTCATGTTAGATAAAGTACTTCTGAGTCAAAATAATCCAATAATATATATTACCTTCAAATAAGAAGTGATCAAGACTAATAATATTTGGATGAGCCAAACTTCCTAATATGCCTACCACTGTCTGATCTCACAAAATTTAAAGTTAGTCATTGAAAGGATTTCAATCAACAAAACATTTAGCATTGAGATTTCGCCTATCATATCATACTATTTTTTTTTCATATTTCGACTTCTATGAGCTTCTTTCTTTTTTACATCCGATAAAAATCGTTGTTTTAGACGATGCATTGTTCTATGAAAAAATGACTCATGAGTTTGCACATACAACTTAAAACTAAGATGTAGAAAGAAATATAGGCTTAAGTTTAATCCAATTTAAAGGTTATCATTAGATCTACATTTGTTCATCTGTCACCGGTTAACAGCCACAATCTACCTATATGTCAGATTGCCATGGTTGAAACGTCATGTTCTTTTCCACCTATTGTTAAAGACCGGAAAGTTTTGGGCAGGCCAATTTTTTCTCTTTTGTTTTTTTTTTTTGTCTTTATTATTATTATTATTATTATTATTATTATTATTATTATTATTATTATTTGTGTTTTTCAGTTGGGCTTGACCTTTTAGGTTTAGGTCAAGTTTTTTCGTATATATACTTATGAATAGCCGTATCTGGAACATTGTAGCAGAATAGCTGGAATAAAATCTCTCTCTCTCTCTCTCTCTGGTTCGACAGTGGACGTAGCCTATTGCAAGATAGTATGAACCATTTAAATTTTGTGTTGTGTTCTGTGTGCTTTTATTTTGTTTCTGATTTCTTGTATTTCTCATATCTATTTTTCGTTTACCGTTGTTCTTTACCTAACAAATAAATCTTTCCTTTTGAGTTACTTTCTTGTAGAAAAAAAGAGTGATTTTGAAAGAAATAAAAAGAAACAAAAAAATTGCATGTTCTCGAGCTTTTCTGGAGAGAACATAAAGGAAGGGTAGATAAAATTTTGGGTGATATTCTCTCTAAGACATGCCTCATAAATGTCGAAACATTTGAATAGAACGGAAAGCATATGATTTATCATTCTTTTTTCGAAACGAATTAACTACCTCAGACTTGAATTAACCTATTTACTCTCGGTGAATTTGTTATCTTTCTTTTGCCTTCTCTCAGGCACATGACAATAAATAACAGAAGACCATTCTTAGAACACAAACCTTTTTACCATCTTTTATCCTCGTTTCTTTTTGTTTCGCTCCAAAGTATAACGTATATTTCTAGAAAGAAATTTTCATGAAGTTCTAGTAATACTTCTGCAACCATACTGTGACAATGCTACTTGGAGCTCTCAACAAGATAGAAACTAGGATAGTTTGGCTGATGCTTAAGTTAGCATGGTGTTTCAGATAATATATTGTATGTGCTACTTCTTGTAAATGATGATTTTGCATTCGGTGTGAGGTTGATTTTGATGTTAATGGTATATAAAGACTCTGGGAGACAAGTCTCTAATAGAACTTCCACGAAGTTTTATTATATTAATGAATGTAAATTGATGTGGATTGATTCTTACTTCATATTCTTGAAGACCTTGACACCTTTTAACAGCAACTGCAATCCCAACGCCCTTTGTTGAAGGAACGGATGTGAACTTGTCAACCCAACATAAGAACATAACTCCATTATCTCCCAAGAGAAAGTCTTGACTAAAATTTTTAGTTGCCCTTTGCAGATCAGCAAACTTAAACGCTTTCAAATTCGGAGAAGGATTTGAGGAATATTTGTTGTCAGCTTTTATTGTATCACCAGCATTTCGACTCTTTCCCTTTTTATCACCTGATAATATCACATCACCATGGGCTGAAACAGAGGAATAGAAAAATATTATATAATTGCTATTGTTACTTTTTCAGCACCATATATACTCGGTCAAGTATTATTTTTTTCACTAGGTTTTGATGTGACTTGTAAAGTCTCTAGAGTACTATTCTTAATTACAATCAATGAATATGTTTAAAATTGTAACTACTTTAGGTAATAGGCTGGATCTCTTCAATTCGTGCACACTTCCTCATAGACTCCAGGAAAGCCGTAGGATTTCGACTAGTATACCCATTTTACATCGTCAGATAGTACATTCAACAAAAGGTATATTCCCATAGAATAAGGAAAGCAAGAGTATAGTATACTAAAATACTTTTATTGCACCCAATAGCTTACAGAATAAGATGAATGTGATGAAGAACATGCATTAGGACTTGTGATGCTAAAACATTGCACATACAACTTCTCAAGCATATCATAGTTGATGACCACAGCTTTCACAAGTAACAGTGTAATTGAGCCTCTAGGAATCATCACATTTGTAATAAACAAGCACTACGTTGTAACAGCATAGATAACTTAAAACTGTAATAAATGACTATTATGGTGTTTGTCAAGCTAGGGATGCCACAAAACCTTTTACAAGAGGATTTGTACAAGAAAGTTGGATAGTCAAAAGACCAATAACAGACAGTACTGTAGTAAACGACTATATAATTGGTTTCTAGTGTTTTTCTTGTTTTTAAAGTATAATACATGGATTTTTAGAGTTCAGTACATAAGCCATTCTTATCATTCCCACATTATAAAGTAATTCATAATTCTCTGAATGATGATTTATATAAAGACAAGGCTTGAAATCGTTAACAGATTGTACCTTTGATAGTTTGTTCACATCAAATTCTTATATTGGTTCAACTTTCCATTACCATGGACTCCATAAAAACAGAAAAGGAATGTAAATACATGTATTATGTTACAATGTTAGAATGACCTCTTATATAATGTGATCTTGTTCATGTCAATTTCAATAAAATACGGATATATATATATATATATATATATATATATATATATATATATATATATATATATATATATAGAAGTCGACCAGATGGAAGGGAAGTGTAAACTTGAAGCTAGAGACAGAAAGTATATTCCCTGAACAAAAAAAGGATTTTGTCTAAGTTGAGAAGAGAAGAAGGTAAAAGGCATAAAATTGAAGCTAATCTTTCTTATAATTTTGCAAGTTATGTCACATAAAAAAGTTTCGCTCTCAAAGTCTGGACAGATATGAACGCCATAAACTATCATTCAGCAATCTTTCCAAAACTACTAACTATAATGTCGATTGACAAATCAACGTCAGTACTCTTTTGTTTTTTGACGTTGGGAGAAAATTTAAAGTATTTGCGTGCATAATTAAATTGGATTTTGAAATACCAGAGTTCTCTTCGTTGGAGGGAAAGGGCAACAAATCAAGCATTCTTTCATATAATGTTTTTCCGGAAGTCTGCAAGGAATTATTGGTTTTCTCCTGTAATGTTAGTATAGAATCAAGACTGACCACAACCTCAGCCATCGTAGGTCGTTGTTTTGGATTTCCAAGCAAACATCTATCTACCATTCGAATAAACTCCTTGAAACATTTTGTGGATATTTGACCCCTTATATCAGAATCAATTATATTCTTTAGTTTTCCCTCTTTGACAGAATCTTGAGCCCATGTCACTAAACCGCATTGCTCCTCATCAAGACTTCTATCCACTGCACGCTTCCTACACAACACTTCCAACAACACTACCCCAAAAGCATACACATCAGATTTCCTAGTCAACCTTCCAGTTGTGAAATAATTTGGATCGAAATACCCAAAAGTTCCTTTAACAAGTGTGTTGACATATGTAGATGGCTGGTTGGTTCGGCCTATTTTGGACAACCCAAAGTCCGAAATTTTAGCTGCCCCACTTTCATTTAACAAAATATTTGAACTCTTAACATCACGATGTATAACACCCGACTCAATCCCTGTACCTATATGGAGGTAGTCTAACCCACGTGCAGCACCTATGCAGATCTTGAGTCTCTGAAGCCAAGAAAGAGGGGTACTCATATACTCATAGATGAGGATCATCTCTTTTTCATAATTACAATAACCAAACAAGGATACAAGATGACAGTGACGCAACTTTGAAAGCATCTCAACTTCAGCCCAAAATTCTACTGCCCCTTGAGTTGACTCAGGATCCAACCGTTTAATAGCAACAATAACGACACTTAAACCGTTAAGAATGTTGCCTTTGTAAACATTTCCAAAACCTCCGTTCCCAATTACTAGTGACTCGTCAAAGTTATTGGTTGCTAACAGAATCTCAGGAAATTCAAACTGACGGCATGGTTGTGATGATTCCATAGAGGAGGAGGTGGAGGCTTGAGATTCCTTCATTGGTCCAGTAGCATCGAACATAATCATTGTTGAAGTAAAAGCAAAAGCAGATTGCAATGGTTGTTTCATAAATGATATTGGAGCTCTATAGTCAACCTATTAAATGGTAGTCTTCTTCCCAGAAAGAGAGATGGACCCCTGCCACATCAGAGACATCTATATTTAATTTGTTTTTTTTTTAAATGGCAGTTTTGTTCCTACATTACCAGAGGAAAGACAATTTGTGCATAATTTGTTTTATAGACAGCAATTTGTTTCCAACATGACATACTCCACAACCTTTGTATACTTATCTTCTGAAAAAGAATAATTGTGTTCCTACATGACCCCGTCTAAGACTAAATATCAATAGACGCCATTTTGTTCCTGCATGGCCCACTCAAGGACATCTATATAATATGTTCAATTATTTGTTTTATAGACTGCAAATTAGTTTCAACCTGACCTCATCAAAGACATTCTGTATTTAATTTGTTTTATAGGCGGCAATTTTGTTTTTAATTGAGCTTATCGATCAAAGACATTTGTATTTAATTTATTTTAGAGACGGCAATTTTGTTTTTAAGTGACTTTACCATGGCAATTGATGCCTACATGATCCGGATAAAGTCATTTGTATTCATTTGTTTTTTTTTTCTTTAACGAAAAATTAATCTATTTATAATTACCGTTAGGCCAAAACCATTTGTTATTCAGTTGTTTGCTAGACAATAATTTTGTTCATAGATAGACTCAATCAATTCAAAATGGTACCAAGTCCACCAAAGATTTTAAGAATAAACATGATGTGTGATTAACTATATATAAATATCGATGAAATTTTTAAATTCGTAAAACTGATTTTATCGCAGCCATATTATTATACACACTAGACAGCGAACCTAATTGTGTAACAGTATAGTTGTGGTAAACCATATTGTCAAACACTAGGAGAACGATAGTAATATTAGAATGTTTGATTATATGATAAACTTGGCACACACAAAGCAACAAAAATGGGTTTTGATGATAAACTCAGTAGACATAAATCAATAACTAACTAGATAAAGTGATTAGAATCAAACCACTTCAGGTATTTTTGTTTAAACACGGTTACATCTCAAAATCATGGTTAATTACTACAATACAATGGATATTTATTCATTATTCACCGATTCCTATTGTGATTACTTTTTTTTTTCTGAATCGTATTGTGCATGTTTTGATTTTCATTAATCTTAATGGTCGTAAGAAATAAATCATGTATATAATGATCCTTTAATGAATGTATGCA
Source organism: Lactuca virosa (assembly GCF_052849685.1). NCBI lineage: Eukaryota > Viridiplantae > Streptophyta > Magnoliopsida > Asterales > Asteraceae > Lactuca > Lactuca virosa. The sequence goes on from NC_136432.1 coordinate 142,775,734, forward strand.
CATTAAGGTTCAAGGATTTATCATCCTAACACTACCATCCGGTAAATCACTACTCATAATTATTTTAATAAAATAAAACAACTGTGATTCAAGAAGACACGGTTGGACTGGTCCTTATAAACGCATAAACTCGGCAATAGGTAATTAATGATCTTTAACACATGTGTTATCGCAAAATATAGTCGAATAAGAAAGTATTTTCTCTTCTGTTTGGATTTGTTTTATTTTTTGGAAACTCATTTCCATAAAAATAGATATCGTAAATCACGTAACTTTTTTTTAGAAAACCACTCGAAAGGATTACCGATAATGAATTAGAAAAAAAATAGAAAACATGGAAGGAATATTTGTTTGTTTATTTTTTTTAATTTCCATTATTATAGATGTAGACGTCGTTTATCAGCTTGTAGCGCACTTCATGATTATACTTTAGAAACTGGTTCCTAAATGATAAATTGAACACTTTTAAACAAAAATGTTTGTTCATGAATTCAAAATATAATAAACACACTAACAAATAATATTTTTATGGATAACATGGTCGTTATTAAAACATAAAATATCATTTTTATTTATTTATATTTAATTTCTTAATTGTCTTCAGTTTATTTATATATTGCTATATAAGTATTTTTTTTTAATTATTACGTTTTAGTATGCGTTTTATAGCATTTGTTGTATTTTATATTTAAAAAAGCTATTGGTAAGAGAAGTCCCTAACAACAAAACGATATGAAACCTAGAAGAAGGATCAAATTTAGAAAAGGTTTTAGTTTTAAACTAAAATGTAGATATCGTAAATCACAGGGACCATTTTATAAATTACTCAATATGAAATTCATAGGCAGTGGAAGTTCTATTAAATTGATCCAAGTTTGAAGCAAGTTGAATATTTATATTTGGTAAGTAAAATTTAAACGAAAATGAGTAAATTGTTATAGTATGAAGTGGCAATAAAATGCTAAACATTGTTGTATAAACATAACACTTCATACATGCTCTTATTATATGCCTATCACCAATGTTTTGAAATTTGGACAGATTTGCCCCTAAACATTGAAGATGCATTAAAAACTGTGTCACTAATGTATGCTCTCTCCTGTCCAAGCTCCTATAAAACCATATTGGCAAATTTATGAGATTTATCACATAATCATTACTATAGATGAAGGAAATGCATTCTCAAAGTAACTAAAAGAATTTACTTTGAAGAAATGGCAAAAATAAAATAAAATGATCAATAAAACCATCAATCGTGAACATATTTGACTAATCCAAATTAAAGATGCACCATGCAATTAATAGAGGCATCACAAAAATTTTGGACAGATTTGCCCCTGAAACGGTATACTTGATATGTGTGTATTAGGGGTGGGGTAACGACAAACCTCATGTTTTGCTTCTGTGTAGCTTTTCCTGAAAGTACACAAATGAATTTATGTTGAGCAAAAACATAGTAAGATTACCTTATTGAGCTTGTTCTATACAAACCAAAGAAAGTACATTCAAAACTTTTCAAAAAACATAAGATAAGAAAGCCATTAAACCATCTTAATATGTACAAAAAAATATAACATCTCATATGTATCTGTGATTATAAAAAACAGAAAGAGAGAGGGCAATGTTGTTTACCTCAGAATATGCACTTAGGCATCATGACGTGACTGGGTACAAATGCAATTAGGCAATAGTTTAACTGATATGAGAACACATAAAGACAATAAAGTCATTTTTTGATACATACCTGCTCTAGAAAAGTATTCAGCCTCATTTGGTTCAAAAGATGCAGAAAAATAGCTACCTCATCCTACCCCCTGCTGCTTCCATGGTAAGGTGTGGTCCATTTGGCATTAGAAATTAATTACTATTAACTAAATTTTATAAAGAGAAAAACATCAAATTAATTCGTTTTCATACCTATTGCTTGTATACTTCGATTTGCCAATCTCAATCAAGATCAGGGGCATGTTCAAATCATAATAGGTGCTGGTCTGAAACATGTTGTATGAAGAAAACTACAGAGTTTAGGAAATTTTTTATTTAAAATTACTTGTAAACACTTAATTACAATGTATTACGTTGGTATACATTACCTGTAGGTGTCAAGTACTTCATAAAACCACAAAAATTGCCATTACCACCCATGGTTATGTCAAAAGGACGGATTTTTTTGATAAACGGTGATGATCCAAGCATTTCCTGAAAGTGTAAACTTGAAAAGGTATTAGAAAGCCCTTCTAACATTAAAGATATCAATCAAGCCAAGGGCACCGTTTCCAACCATCTCAAATTCGCTTCCAAGATCTCATTTTTTTCAGCATCTGATAAAAGATGCAAATTAAGAGCTTGTTTTTCACATCAAGTGTTGTACACACGAATACACACATGGATGGATAGATAAAAAGATACAAACACAAATAGACACATAGGTACATACACATATACTTAGAGATACCTATATAAATCCACACAACAAATAACTCAAAAGGAGCATGCAATTGTAATGGGAGTATGATGCACTCTTACCGTTAATTGAAACACTTTCTAGGGTTTTCAAATAAATCTGAGTGGTGGTGGTTGTAAAGTGGTTTAGAGAGAGAGAGAGAGAGACGAACCTATAATGTGCGATGTTGGTGATGCGGTTGTAGCAGGGGTGGAAGATGGTGTCATAAAAGAAGGCGACCTTTGATGCTATGGTCTTCTAACGATGGTGACGGTTCGAGATGGGTAAAAGCTGGATTGAGGGGAAACTTTGAATAATAAATCAAAAGAGTAAAAAAAAATATGTAATAGAATCATTCAGGCTGATCCAAGAAATAATTCACCTGCCCAAAGGCCAGTCAGTTCAACTAAAAACCTAATTTAGTTCAAAAATGAAAACAAAATCATACTTTAGAAAATGAATACTTGGAATCAAGTTTCTGATCGACAAATAAACTCTTCATTAGCTTTAAAATAGATAAATTTGTTTAATGTATAAGAAACAATAACACAACAATGTATGTAGAGGCAAAATTCAGGAAGTAGATAGAAAATTCATTGGATATTTGAATCACCTTCATAGAACAGATGCAACTTAACGTATTATTGATTTGGTGACTGTTAGAGGGGTCACCTGAACTCATCTACTTGAATTCTTGCCTTTCTTTCAAGGTTGCCTTGATCAAAACCCATCTAATCTTGTACAGTAACCATATAAGGCCATTTGTTTCCTAATTAGAGGTCCAAAAAAGTATTATTGAAATTTTCACACGCCAGTCTTAAAATTTGCTAATGGTATTTAAAAATCATCATTGGAATTTCATCAAATACATGGCGTGCACTCAATGACGCTAGATAACAGATTCCGACAAATTCAGCTTGAAATCAAACCCTACCGGTTAAGTGCCCTAATTTATGTTGGTTTGCCATGGAAATAATCAGAAGAATTATTGAAATGTAATAGGTAGATATGGATATGTAAATTGGGATGTCTTTATGCAAAAGTATCTGATAGCTGAAGTTTGTATGTTTTTATTGAACAAAAACATAATAACTACGGATTTAAGTTTCAATTATTTGTTAACTAATGCAAGGTTTTTACAATACAACAAAACTTATATACATTACTTGCGAAATTCTCATCAGATATCACTATATGAAGCAAGAACTGTATGTATAAGCAATTTAAGGTGATCCACGGGTTACCGGTAAGGATGAGAGTGGTGTTGGACCGATACTGAACCTTTAGTCTTTAGCTTTTGTGAACAGGGAAGTCCATATCTGATCAATTGTGAGCAACAGGGTAAAAGTGAATAAGTGATTGGAATGACATTTTTTTTTCGAATAGCTAACAAAGAGGACTTGGATTACAGAAGGCGTCGTTGGTAGAAAAAAAAGAATTTTACATAACAAATAAGGGATGCTTAGTCGATCGCCGATATTGCACTAATTTAGTTCGTCGTGGGCCATGAACTTGGAGGTGCGTTTGACTTCAAATTAGCTATGTTTTGAACAACTTTAAGATGCAAGACAAATATATATACCTTGATGCCATCAAATCCTCCTTTGACTTATTCCAGTGAAATAAATCCTTGTGATAAAATGGATTAAGCAATGAAATGACCTGATTCAATACTGCAAGCATAGAAATATTAGTGAGGTACAACTGCAGTAGCAACAAAATGAATTTCTCCTCCATTAGCGGTTTATGGCGAGCAATTGAAATGTGACAGCAGTTAACCAAAACAATATTAACTTTACTAAGTACTAACACTAACAGAGAGAAAAGAAATGGATACCAGACAACGATGGCTTAGAACCAATCCGTCATCGAATCAATAGATTAATGAAATGACCGAAGTCGGTGTCACTGATTTCCCTATCACCCTTGCTTAAAGAAAAGAGGAAGAAAACGGTAGTGACCGAAATCGACGTCCGCTACTCCAATTTGAACGTACATTGGAAAAAATCAGAAACTTCAAAATAAGAACTACATCTTCTATAATCGACCTACAGAGCGACAATTAGGGCATGAAATAAAACCGGAAGATGCAAAATTAAGCGATGATCTGATGCGATTCCCTTCCATCTCCAATTCCTTGATTCACCTTCATGTCCAACAACAAAACCATGAACGATGTAGAGTGATGTTAGTGTTAGGAGGCGACAAAGACACTTGAACCGAGGAAAACCCACAAAGAAAAAAAATTGGGGAACAGCATCACCGATGGCAGCAGAGGACGGTGGAATGGTCGTCGATGGCAGCTGTTGTGAACATATTTGGCTTTCAAATTCAAAATGAAGGGACATATATTCGGTGTCATCATTAGGGCGGAAGATGATGTGGTGGTTGTAAACGGATCAAGGAGATGAAGGAGGGTGGAGTGTTCGATTTTGGAGAGAAAAGATGAGAGAGAATGTAACTATAGTTCCTTGATTTATGCTTTGAATTGGTCATCACGATTAAGCAGAGAAAAAGTCAGGTCAAAGAGAACAAAAGTAGATAATTAGGAAAGAGAAAAAGTCAGGTCAAAGAGAACAAAAGTAGATAATTAGGAAACCGATGAGTGAGAGAGGTAAAGATATGCATTTCTTTATTGTACATTCAGCTTAAAGTCTTGAACGTCTTAAATTTATTTTTAGAAATAGTAAGGTTTGTATAATAATATATTAAGATTAAGATATATATATATATATATATATATATATATATATATATATATATATATATATATATATATATATATATTGAAAATCTGGTTGGCCATAACGTGGTGAAGGTATCACTAAGACGTGGCTAATTGGTTTGGAAACATGCATCTTAAATGAGTGTCACGACATGACACCATGTTGCCCACGATGTGGCAACCATTTTGGGCCAAACCCTATTTGTCGGGCTTTAAACCCTATTTAAAGGAAATGATGGTTAGGGTTTCCTCCACCCTCAGCCTCCATCACCTTCAAACAACTATTTGTCCAAACCCTGGACCTGTTGAAGCTTTTGTGCTAATTTTGCAAGTTCTTGGTGGTTTTAAAGGAAGAAGAAGAGTTGGTGCCTTGATTCAACAAACAAATCTTTCCTTCACTTGTGTGCATCTCGCGGACTCTTTGTAAGTCCTTATGTTTCCATCTTTTGATTCTTTCCTCTTTATATCTAGGTTTTATGTCATATTTTGGTTCACTTGATGTGGTTGGTATGGTTTGAAGAGATAAAAGTTTGCAACTTTATGATTTCTCTATGTCCCAAGAGCATTATATCTCATAGATCTAGGAGGTGGTGGTGATTTGGGAACCTTGCATGAGTTTTAGGTTATATTGCATCTTTTGGCCTAGATTTGGGAAAGGACATGCATGGGGGTATGCATATCCATAAAATTTGCATTTTTAGTAATCATTTGGGTCCCTAAAGTCCTTTTGGAAGTTCTGAACTAAAGACTTCATGGATTAAGTGGTTAATGGTTAAATCCCATGCATTAAGTTGTCTTTTTGGACCTTAGAATTCAGATATAGGCTTAGAGGGATGTATTAATGGATAAAGTTGGAAACTTTATCCATCCAGACCATGAAAAGAATCATATCTGAGCTTTAGAGCTCATGGGTTCGATGGAAAACGGCTTAACCCTTTAAGTTGTTAGACCCAATTTCCACGACATGACGTTTGGCTGCCACGACGTGGCGACTGGGGAAGACACACGACTATTTTTTCTTTATTAGGCCACGACGTGACCAATAGGAGGTCATGACGTGGTGACCCTATGAAGTCAACTTGGGACAATTGACTTTGATCGCTGACTTTGACATGGGTTGACTTTTGGTCAAATTACTTGTTTGGTAGGTGAACTAAGGTTTCATCTTGTATGGTTGACTAGGTGGTGTTTATCACATGTTCCTCGACTGTATGAGAGCTGTTGGATTTTGACTACATCGAGGTGAGTCTTCTCATTATAATGTAGGATGCTAGGCGGTCTGTGTAACTCTTGCATGATTGTTGGGCGAGGCTTGTTTGTATGTTTGGCGAGGCCCTTTGGGTGAGACTCGTTGTATGTAGGAAAGGCTCGTTATATCTATTGGTCGAGGCCTGTTTGTATGTTGGATTAGGCCCGTTAGGTGAGACCTGTTTGAATGTTGGGCGAGGCCTGTTTGTATATTCGGGAACTTATTAAGCTTTGTGCTTATAGTTTTATGTTTAACCGTTTTCAGCTACTTCTGGTTCCAAAAGATCTCGGTATGATTGCATTGCACACCCCGTGATTTTATTTTGCACTATCTTTTTTGTTTTATCGTTGTTGTTTTGAGGATACACCATAACTTTGATTATCGATGATTTGAATGAAAGGATGTTGGGTTTTTGGTTGATTTAAAAACAAAATTTTTACTGTGATTTTTGTTAAATCTATATGCCCAAGAATCATTGTTGAGTGATATTGATAATAACATATTATCATATAGGGTCATACATTTATCAAGTTGGCACATTTTGTATATTTATTACTATGATTATTAATAAATAATATCAATTCTTGTATTTATTTTGGGAATAATTATTGTTTTGTGAAAATAATAATTAAAGAGAGTATAACTAGTTATTATATCACATGGTATGATTTAATAATTCATGTATAAAGTTTTGGACACTTTGGTTAACCGTGATTAAGTTAATGAGTTAAGATACCATGGTTAATAAACTAGCTAGAAAATTTTTGTCTTCTTTTTAAGCAAGGCCAAAATCATTTTTATAAGAGAAGAGATTGCTTGTCAACTTTGTTCTTATGTCCTCCATGCTTCTAAAAGGCTACCAATATTTTATGTTATTATAATCTAAAGGTATGTATTTCATGGGAGTATAAAAAGATGCATGTGTTTGCATTTTTTGGCTAGTTTTTCTACATTGATAGTAGTTCCATGTAGATTTAAATTACATGGATAGTAGCTCCATGTAGATTTTAATTACAATTACACGTCATAGTTAGAGTACATTATTATCGGGGAACCACATACTAAGATGCTTAATGTATAGTTCATTTTGACTATGAGTAATCCCATCACGCATGTATTGGTATCTAAGTCATATTTAAGCATCTAATTTGTTCTCAATAGTTTTCTCTGTAATGAGTTTTATATATATATATATATATATATATATATATATATATATATATATATATATATATATATATATATAACAGAAAATGTTTGTATTCACACAGTTTATACCAATCAAGTTTGTCAAATCTACATAACATAACTCATTCATTAGCTAAAGTATGAAAGTCAAGTTGGTGCTATAGGGTCGTGTTGATATATGTAGATGTATTTGATTGAAAATTAGTATTTAGATATTGGAACAATATAAGCAACATATATTGTTGTGTTCTATATTAGCATGTTTAATCCTTGAATAACTAGGTTATTCTAAATGTCCATAGTCATTCATAGTTGTGGGAGCATCTATGAGATAAAAATAATATAAGTGAATTGGATGATTTGCATATAGATGAAAATAGCAAGAGTTGCTACCAACTTCATAGGTACTTGATTAAGAGAATAAGTATTGGACCTGACCCGCATCAAAATCACTCTATGGATCGTATTCATGAGTGAATTTCTGATCAAGGTAGTATCTTTGTATTCTTTGACCTAAGATACATATTTGGGACTTGAAGTGTATGAATTTTTGTGCTTTGACATCTTTTAACACAGTTCCGTTAAAGGCAGTCATAAGAGCCATCATTAGGTATGACATGAACTACAATGATGGGCATATGTAGTCAAGATGAGATTTGTTCCTCTTATTTTTTAGAATTAGACATCTAAGCCCTTACTAAAAGTTGAACACCAAATGAGATTGATGGCAATCTGTATCTCATGTTCAACATGATGTCTAAGACAAATGAATAATTGATACCACACCTTTTAGTAAATATTGTAGCTTAGAGCTCATGGAATTGGTTGTTGATAAGATGGCACCCTTCATATGTTATTAAGGGCAGTAGCTCGTTGCTTGATGTAAACTATTGTCTATGTCAGTCTATAATTAATCTTGTACAAGTAGGAGATTGTAAAATCTATATGTGTAAGAATCGTTATTGAGAGATATTGTTAATAATATATGATCCTATAGGGTCACGCCTTTATCAAATTGGCACATTTTGTATATTTATTAATATGATTATTAATAAATAATATCAAATTTTGTATTTATTTAGGGAATAATTATTATTTTGTGAAAATAATAATTAAGGTAGACAATTTTTGTCTTCTTCTTAAGCATGGCCAAAATCATTTTTACAAGAAGAGGTTGCTTGTCAACTTTCTTCTTATGTCCCCCATGCTTCTAAAAGGGTACCAATAATTTATGTTATTATAATCTAAATGTATATCTTGCATGGGAGTATAAAAAAGATTCATGTGCTTGCTTTTTTGGCTAGTTTTTCTACTCTTTCATCTAGTGGTCGAATCCTCTTTCTTCCTCTCATCTCATCTATCTCTCTCTCTCTCTCTATCTTTCTCTCTCTCTCTCTCTCTCTCTCTCTCTCTTGAAGCTAGTTTGATGATTAAAAGACCTATTGAGTTGTCTCCTTTAGTTCTTATTTGAGTAAAGTACTTAAAGGCTTAAGACACTCAACAATACTAGAAGGAACTAGCATTCGAAGTGCCTTAATCTTGATGGTGGATATTTGTAGAGAAAATTATACTCTTTGATTTTTCTATCTTCATCAACACCCCAAAACCACGCGGGTACAAAGGCTCCAAAGTTTGTCATTCTAAAACACCCTATGGTTCTTTTAATATCATTATAACCTCTATAAATGGATCCTAGATGGTTTGGTTTTGTTATAAACTCAAAATAAACTTGTTATTTTTTAAGCTTCTATTGACCGTTTTATAGGAAAAAACACACTTATATTTTGTATCAAAACCCATCAATTTTTCGGACATTTCAAGTTGGGATCAGAGCCTTGGTTTAAGGGATTTGGTCATACTCTCGGGTGTGCCTAAACTCAAACTAAGGAGTTGGTAAAAAATTAAAAGAAAAGAAAATTTCTAAAAAGCCTTATAAAAGAAAAAGGGGCGTGATGCATGCAATCAGCCAAGCTCAAGTAAGTGTTTCCCCAAGATATATATATATATATAGATATATATATATATATATATATATATATATATATATATATATATATATATATATATATAGACACATATTGATATGTCTAGCCAAGCTCAAGTAAATTATGACACTACCACAAACGACAGAATCAGATCCATTTTCCAATGTTGCTATCAATGGAATCATATAAACAACAATTTTTCACAAATGCCATTGTAAGGATGCTTAAAATAAATAAAAATCAAACATTTTCTTTTATTTTAAACTTGCGGAAAAACTTACCCTTACAATGCAAATGCATATGAAAACTATGTTGTTATCTATTCCTAAGCAATCTATCACAACTCTTAAGCAGCAGCTCAAAAATTCTGATCACCAAACCATACGATCGAAATCCATCTTCGCGATCAGAATCAACTTACTCTTCTTTAAGCTTCCTCTATTTTCTTTGATTCTTAAAACTTCAACATGTGACCCAGTCACATCATGTAATAAGAATCTCAAAATAGGAACTTAATAGAGTTATATAGTGGACTTACCTGAAGCAGAGTCAAACTTTTGACTTGACCTTCTCTCAGATCTTTCAGGTAGTTAAGGCAGCTTCGCAACCAATGCCCCTTCCTTTGGCAACAGAAACATATGAACCCTTTGGGAAGGGCACACAGGACTATCTTAGACTTAGCCTTTCTCTTTACCATTTGGTCAACCGAGTTGACTATCGCCGATCCCTTTCCATTGGGAAGAAAAGGCTTTTCTAGATATCCAATGTTACCAATTGTCAATGTCCATGGTAGTTTGGAAGTTGATCTACTAATCAAATTGCTTTACCAGAGCTCCAAATCATTGCTGATTCAGCAGCACCAAGCAAATAGATAAGATCATTAGGGTCATGTCATAGTCTGTTACATAGCAGTCCCAAAGGAACTCACTGTGTGACTTAGAAAGTGATTGAACAACCAACTTTCTCAAGACTTTGACACCCAACTCTCCCGACTTGTCAATATGTGACTTTATCTCCACGATGTGAGCACATATAGACCTTGCTTGCCAATAGGGCTTGAGTGACCTTGAACTATTCAAGAACTTGTGGGTTAGGGAGAATGATTGGAGGAGGTGGAGGGAGTGAAGAATGATTTTCGGGACATCATCTTCAAGAATTTTTGAGAAGATCATAATTGTCTGAACCAGACATCTTTTGGGAGATATTAAAGATAGTTGATTTAAAGTCCTTAATATAACAACCAATATGAAATATTAAGGCTAGGACCTAACACAATATTTTATAACTTAGAAGAGGGATGCCGTAATCCAAGCTATAAAATATTTGAAGGTAGGTGAATGATGATTCACCAATTTCCACCATGAAAAATGAAATAAATTTTTAGGTTTTAATTGGTTTTGAAACTCCTAGATCCGTTGAGATTCATTGAACTTTTTAATGGCATGTTTCAATCTCGAGTGTGCCCTTCAGGTTTTGTGACTGGGATGCCGAGGATCACAAAACAAGGTGTGAATAACCATGCAAATATACTTGGTACCCTTAATATTTACCCGTCAATCGATGTGTCGGTTAACCACACACGCTCCATTGATAATATTATAAACATTAAGTTACCCTTTGCCTACCTTGTTAAGTCCAGGTTAGTGTGTCGGTTAACCACACACACTCCACTAACGACTTAATCAAAGTACAAAGTGTAATTTCATGGGTTAGCACCTTATTCACATTTTCCTAAAGTAACTAAGATTGGGAATTTTATAAAGCATAGAGTTACTTTATATTCCATCATACTTTTAATGAGGATTTAAAGTCCTTGTCTTACCCGTTCGGCTAACGACCCTCCACCAGTCAAGGAAGCGGTGGATGAGAGTGGATACCCATTAAGCTGCCATTTTATAGGCAACAACCTTATACCCCCTTATAGACCGGCTTCGTGAATGAGGCCTACTAACGGTAAAACGACTTATTTTTATACATATATATATTCTTAACTTATAATAATATAAAGTATGATGGTTGAATTTTAACTTTTTAAATTCTAGGGGTTGGAACTAAAGTTTTTAAAGTGACTTTACATGTTCCAAAACTTGAGGGCAAGTTTTGTAACTTTCAAAACTTTTCATCTTTCATAACATATGAGTTAATGGATTAATAAAATGAGAGACTTTTCATTTTATGTAACCTATGTGTTTAATAATGGACTTTAAAAGAGTGACTTTAGGTAATCCATAACTTGAGGACAAATTATGGATTCCATTAAAACACATCAAGATCAAGAATTAAACTAACAAGCAAGTTACAAATAATTCCTATGATCTTCTAAACTCATAAGTTCATGAATGTTCATATCAACAATTTCAAGAATCATAAATAAACCATGTAAAACTTGAAATTTTGATAATAGCTATTGAAAATGGATTAGCATAACCATTACACCATCTAAAACAAGTTTTATAACATCAAAACAGTTTAGGGTAATGTTTCTAGTCCATTTCCAGCAGCAAAACTCGAAAATCTGCATTCAGGGGCTCCTACTCGTCGAGTGCATGAACCTACTCGACGACTAGGATGAATTTACTCATGGACTCGTCGAGTCCCCCTCCCCCCCCCCCCCATGGACTCGGCGAGTTCATGCTGCAGAATACAGAAAACGGAGTTTTTTTTAACAAGTTTGCATCAAGTATCAAACAAACAAGCCTAGGCTCTGATACCACTGTTGGGTTTTGAGCATTCTAACACTCCTATGGTGTACATGCAAACCTAGAAACATTGGATCTATGTTTTACTAAGATACATGCAAAATTGATTTTCCAAGGTTCTTCAACTATCTAGCATAGCGTGGGGAACTTTTAAACATAAATGCTAGAAGAAGAACATACCTTTTGTGGTTTGGATTCCTTGAGAACCTTGTGAGCCTAGAACCTCAAGTGTGATGCCTCAAATGTCTCACACAACACCACAACACTTGGAATGACCTTGAGAGAAGTTCACTTACACCTCAAAATCGGCTTGTCCTCTTTCTTGTACAAGTAGTAGTCATAGTGCCGATTTTGCTTGCATAGGGTTCTTTATATAGTTGTGGCACAAGTAGGGTTACACCATGTAAACCCTAATTGTCATGGCTTTCCATATTCCATGATCCATGGGTTTGTAACCTCCATGGATTATCCATGGAGCACCTTATGGGTTTTAACCCAATCCATACAAACCATGGATCATTAGCCCACTATACAAGAATAGATGATTTACACAATCAACCCCATATATTTAATTAGTCTCCTTTTGATCACTTAATTAATTCCAAATTAATTCTTTGATCAATACTAATTAAATAATATTATTAATATATTAGAACTTATAATATATTAATAATCCTTAAGTGTCATTTTTCTCATTTAGTCTATTCAAGTGTTGCAATGCCATGCAACCCAAATGGACCTTGCCAATCGGGTCAAGTACATTCCAGGAATAGTTATGAACTTAGACACCTAATCCAACAGATACTACACGACATCGAGGTGAGTTACCTTCCAGTAGCGGTGGGTCTACGGCCACAATGCCGACCCACCAGTAGGAGTTGTATGTTAGATGATTGTCTTTGTGATATTCATCTAGGTGTGCTACTACCTGAGATGTTTATGTGCTAGTATGATATGTTGTATGTGGTAGTGGTAGTAGGAGGGGAATAGTCCCCAAGTTCGGTTGTTAGGACCGAGGGGTAGGTCGGACACCCCGGTATGTCTGACAGGGGTAGGTTGAGCACCCCGGTATGCTCAGCTGGGTAGGTCGGGCACCCAGATATGCCTGACAGTATGTTATTGTATGGTATGTGGTATGATGGGGGAACTCACAAAGCTCCGTTCTTACAGTTTTCAGTTTTGTGTCAGGTACATCTTCAGCGAAGAGGAAGGAGCCGGCGCGGTAGCTGCACATCACATTCACATAGGATTCCACATATTGAGATCTATGGGATTGTACTCTGATTTTATTACTATTTTTATGACATGACTTTGAGACATGAGATTATGATTTTATGAAATGATGTGACTTGATGATGTTTTCTTATAAATGTTTTCTAAATTATTATATCAAAATGAAATTTTTTTGTCTTGAAAATTGGGATGTTACATATTGTTTTCTAATATGCATGTATGTGTGTACACTTTGGTAAAATATTTATATTTTTAAAGTATACTTTTAATCAGAGTGTTTTAGTCCCATTGTATTTATAGTTGTATATCTTGTATGGTTAGATATACTAGTTCACTATAAACAATGCCCTGATACCAATCTGTCACACCCCCGAACCAGGACGTCGGAAACGTCCGGGGGCGGATGACGTCATTGTATAGTATCATAACAATTGAATATGAATGAAACACAGTAACCAAACATCATACATTAAAAGATACCAACATAAATTGTTTACAGATTGTATTTGTTCACAAATTTACAAAAATAGTGACATAAAATATGATGTTCCAAAATGTAGCAAATATCCAAAATCCATAGCCCAAATACCTGCTCACTGAGTCCCTAAGAATACAAGTCTTTTTGAAAAGCGTCAACTAAAAATTTGGTGAGTTCATAAGCATATTTGTATAAAAAGCTTTGTAACATCTTTGATTGTAATAATTTGTAAAACTCCAGAAAATCCGATATTTTCTGTGAAAAATGGTTTGTAAGTCTCCTTCTAAAACTGTGAATAATTGCATGCGTGTCCTTTGTTTTCTTTTATTTGTAATTAGAGAGAGTGTGTGTTCCCAGAAAATCACATATTTCCTGTTTTATGAAAAATTGTAGTCTTAAAACCCTAAGACTGGGATGGTGATATTAATGTACAAAAATATGAGTGTGGTTTTATATTTTATAAAACCAGTGAAGTGTATAATTTCGTAAATCCAAAATAACATTGTTAATCCCTATGTGAGTCGTTACAACCATGCTTGATACGACTAAAATGTATGTCATGATGTTCTTCAGGTGTCGGTTTTGGTAAGATATTTGTCACCCTAGACTGGCCTCGTCTGGCTGTAGTGAACAACTCAGGTGTGGGGGTGTCAACCCCCTATAGATCTATACATAATTACCTCGCTCTCCCTCCAGGAGACTCTGGTTATAACTACAGGACTTACGGTGTACACTAGGTAGGTACGGCGAAGGAAAGTCTCACAAGTGACTTAACAAATTTACGCGAACTTTGACTCCCATTATTGAATAATGAAAATAACATTACTAGTGTAAATTCGTGACTGGAGTTTTATGACACGCGTTTTACAGCTTTATGACATACATTTTATACTTGTACTTTTAAAAGCTTTATGATGGACAGATTATGACACACAGATTTTTCTGTCGTAATAATTCTGTTTTGTATACCGTTAAATTATTTATAACACATTTTATAAATAATCATTTATGGACTTGTCTACTTGTAAAATATGTTGTGTAAATAGCATAATCGTCTAAGTTTTTAACCCACAAAAATGGTGACAACATATTACGACTATCTTGCTAGTAAAAATTATTTTTAGTAAAATAATCAAGTTTTGTAGTTTGCTTAACACACCAAATTTAGTTTAAGACTTTTGTAACACCAAATATAACATTTTGTTGTGACTCTAGCATATCACGATTTTCACCAAAATACACATAAAATCTTGAAATTTATTACATCCAAACATTTTTGTAAGTATAAGTGTTAAAAAAATGCATATGTCCAAAGTTAACCATATTTTAGTGTAACACCCATATTTTCGCCATTTTAGGTGTTTTAAGATGACCCCACAAACTTTTATAACACAAATATGTTGTTAACATTGTCTTTCATTTTTAACATACATTAAGCACCCTTTTTATTTGAGAACTTGTTTTATCTTCAACTCATAACCATGATACATGAAACTTTCCAAAGGATAGATTTACTCTAGTCTCATGAGGCTTGTAAATCTCGAGTTTATGGAGTGTTAGCATGAGGTATTCAACATTTCAACCACAAGTTGTTACATAAATACACAAGTGCATGCAAATATCCAAAGATTTAAACAAACTTGACTTGTATTCCCCCCAAAAGGTTGAAAAACACGAAAATAGTGGGGTATGAAGCTCACCTTGGTTGATTTCGTGAGGTAGAAGAAGAAGAAGGAAATTTTCGAGCCTAGCCTTGTCTTGGAGAGATTCTCGAGAATGGTGGTGTTCTAAGAGCTTAACACACAACAAAAGTGTGTAAACAAGGAGTTGTTATCATAATAATGTTTAGATTTACAAGAGTTACATGAAGGTCTTACCAAACTTATGAACCTTTGAAGTAGACTCCTTTGAAGACGGTACACAGACACCCACGAAATTTTAGAGGAAAAATAAGAGATGTTTGATTTTTTGAGAGTAAGAAGTAGGAGGAGTTCTTGAGACTAAGTGAAGGAAAATGAAGTTTTTGAGGTGTGTTGGAGGGGGGGGGGGGTCGGGCGATCCTAAGAGAGAGGAAGGAGAAAGAAGTTGACTTGTGGAAAGTTGATGGGAAGCATGCCTTGATACATGGAGGTTAAAACATTGTTGCATGTAGGGCAAAAATGAGGTGACACCTCCTTGTTCCATTCATTTTTCCTTTTTTTTTTGTTCAAACCCTAACCGACCCCATAGGGTTCTTGGTCCAAAGGGTGGCCCAAAAAGAGTGGGTTTCGATTTTTTGCTTGGCCCAATAAAAGTTTTCGGTCCATTAAAGCCCAAAGGTAGGAGTTTTCGGCCCAATAAGGCCTAAGGAAGGGTTTTCGGCCCAATAGAACTTTTCGGCTCAATAGGGCCCAACGAAGGGTTGTCGGCCCAACAAGGCCCAATAGGGTGTTGGGCCGAGAATTCTTGGATGAAAGCCCAAAACGGATTGGTCTTAACTATTGGATCAAGTTTTTGGGCTTGTACGAGGCTTAATTTACAATGTATGCACGTATGATTTTAAATAACATTGTAGTTTGAATTTCACTAAATGGGGTGTTGCAAGGTTAGATGGAGGATATTGTCTCGTACAAGAATCAAAATCTCAACCCTAATTTGCTAGTTGTGACACCATGGCACTCGGATGTAAGACCATGTGGAGAGCCCATGGCTTTCCTATTAAAGACCATGGGAGAGCCCATGACACTTAGGTGTAAGATCATGTGGGGAGCCCATGGCATCCTGGAGTAAAACCCTGGGGACGAGCCCATGACATCCCTATATGTTGTATGCATGGCTTATGTCGTTTATGTAGCTTTTATAGCTAATATGATAATGTGATTATGTGGATTGTGTGGGGTATGCTTTGGGAACTCACTAAGAATTAGCTTACAGTTTGTGGATTTGTTTCTGGTTCATCTGACCCTAACGGTAAGGGCAAGGTTTGATGACGCGACGTGCGCTCTCTCTCACGCGTTTTTATGGGACACTCTGATGTTTTGAAATAACATTATTATTGATATGAATTTGAAAAAAATTGTATTTGAGATTTTATGGTTTATGGAAAGTGTTTTTGGCTATTGAAAAATGAAAATTTTCTTTTGAAAATTGGGTCGTTACATTTTCACTCATTTTACACTTTCGGAGGAGATTACATGCCATGCAAACAAAATACATTTTGGACAATGACTTTACACAAAGGTCCTAGATCTAATATATGATGGATAAAACTTTTAACCTTTGGGTAAGACTCGTACATGCATGTTTATGTTCTATTTATGAAATATATACATACATTCATGTTTTCAAAGAAAACACACAAGTCTCATTCTTTCATATGCACAAGCTCCTAATATTGGATCTATTCTTTGATCGATAATATCTTTATCCATTGGATAATATTATTACACATTGGATAAACACAAACTAACATTTTTACCAAAAGTGTAGCTTTGAAAGATTAAAACTTTGTGTTTACACATTGAATAAAACCATTACCCATTGGATAATACCATTATCCACTGGGTAATACTATTATACACTGGGTAACCAACATACATGTAGAACAACACTTTGAACATGAGAAAACTTCAATTTCATTTACAACCTAGAATAACATACTTTCGACGGGTTATGTGAGACATTTCTTTAACCATTATGCTAAGACCCGGACCTTATAATCGTTAAATCTTAAGTGAGCGGGATAATTGTGTATAGATCTATATGGGATTGACAACCCGCACCTATGGTTTCTAGCTACAACCACGATCGACGGGTCAAGGGTGACAATTGTCTTAACATTTTCACGACATCCGAAGAAGCATCGTAGCGGGCAGCATTACAGTCGATAGCTCGATCATAAGGGCTCACTATAACATCGAATAGTGAAATTCTAGTACAAAACACATTTATAAGTATGGTTATTTACTTATACACTCGATTTTTGGATAATAAAAATCACATGACAAGTCACACTTTCTATAACTTTAGAAGTTATGGGAACTTTTATTTTATTAATGCTTTGGGATACATACTACACACATACATTCTTCTTTTACGCTGAAGGCGTACAAATACAAAACTTTTTACAAGACGGAGATACAATTTTCATCTAAGGAAAAATATCGGATTTTTCTACAACTGAACTCTTATGAACTCACCAACTTTATGTTGACTTTTAAAACGACATGTAATCTCAGGAAACAATTAAGCTCGGATCAGTGGAGCTACTTTTGAAGACAAAACACCAAATATCATTACGAGAACTACTTTCTTTGATAACATGCAAACCTTGTAATGTATTCTGATAGTAAGTAACATTTGGGTCATGTAACTGATATAATCATATGATATGATGGTTGTTTATGTACTTGTGATACTGTGTTCTCATTCCACCTCAGGACGTTTCCGCCATCCGGTTTGGGGGTGTGACAATGGTGGTGGTGGTGGCGGCCATGATGGCGATAGTTGTGGTGGTGGCGGCGGCAACGTGGTGGCGATGATGGCGATAGTTGTGGTGGTGGCGGTATGACGGTGGTGACAAGGTGGCATAGGTGATTGTGGCGGTGACAGGGTAATGGTGGATGTGATGGTAGGTCGGAATTTACAGTAGTGGTTTGTGTGAGAGTGTTTTTGTGGGGGTAGTGCTAGTGGTGGTGTGTGTTTATGAGGGGGGGGGGGGGATGGAGTGGTTGTATGTGTGTGTGTGTGTTTGTAGGGGGTGGGTGTGGGTGTGTTTGTAGGGGGTAATTGTGGTGTGCGTGTGTGTGTGTGTTTATTTGTGGGGGTGGGGGTGGTTGTGTGTGTATGTGTGTGTTTGTGGGGGGTAGTGGTGGTGGTGTGTGTATTTGTGGGGGTGGGGGTGGGGTTGAGGTGAGCTTAGGGCATCCACAATCCATTGAACTCTACGAAGTTCAATGGATTGACACATCACTACAACATCAACATTTCACTTTTTATTCAACTATACTCTTTAACATCCACACTCTATTAAACTCTACAAAGTTTAATGGATTTCTATATTTTGTTTGAAATTTAATTGGAAAAGAAAAGATTAAATATATTGAACCACTCAATGATCATACAACTCTCTCATTCAACTCTCCTCCATGTCATCACTCACATTCCATTAAACTTCTATTCAATCCTAGTAATCATCTATTCAACTCTGATTAAACCCCATGATGCTCTTAGGAGTGTGTGGGTTGGGGGTGTTAAGGTGGGGGTATGTAGAGGTGTGTAGGGTTGGGGTGGGTGTATGTTTATATTTTTGAAATTAGAAAAATGTGGAAAACAATGATTATCGGTTTTCCAAAATTTTCTAAGTTCTTTGTAGTTTTAAAAAACGGAAAATTTTTATTTTCCGAGAAAAATCGATGAACTAAACACGTTTTTAAAATTCTCATTTTTCTTGGAAATTTTTTCCAAAAAATGGCCCATTTATCTGTAACTAAATGCACCCTAAGCATCTTATTCTTCTTATACTTGGAACATTTGCTCCATCTAGCCCCAACATCTTTTTCTTAGTCACGAACAATCATCAACATCTTCAGCTTCTACACTACTAGAAATAGAGGTATCACTGACGGACAATTCTGCGCTGATCCGTTGCTGAAGGCCATCAACGACGGATTAGCGACGGAATTTGGTAGTCGAAAAAACCTTGTCGCTAATAGTTAGCGACAAATTAGTGACGGATTAGCGAAGTCACAAATTGCTTATGGAACCTCTGGATTTTGTCGTTAATCTGTCGTTGATGTTTGTCGCTAATCCGTCATTGATGAGTTATTTAGCTACAATATAATTTTTTAAGAAAGCTCATAAAACCAATAAATTTTGTCGTTGACTGCCAATTATATCATTTGTTTTAATATTCTAAATCTATAACCAAAATCTACAAAACAAATCTAATGTATATAATAAATTACAATTAAAATCCAATAACTAAATTAAATATAAATATTTGACCAGGTAAATGAAGATTAATATTCAATTTCAAAGTATCGAAACCAAATCACATTCAAAGTATTGAAACTAAATCACAAGTATCGAGAGTCAAAGTGTAAATCGATTTCAAAGTATCGAAACCAAATTAGAAAAATCAAATGTGAAAGTTTAATTAGTTGGGTATGTTACTTCCTCTAGTGAATTAAGTGTGAATGTCGTTATAAATCTTGAAACTTTCTTGTTTTTATGGCTTAATTTCTTCACGTTCCACCCTAAGCACATCCTTTATCTCCTCACGTATACGATCAAGAATAGCCTACAAAGAAAACAATTTGTAACAATGTACTTTCAATAAGCTCATCCTTTATCCTTTAAAACTAAAATCATTTTAAAAGGAAAACAAACCATTAATTGATGAAAACATTATACCTTATAAGAGACTTTGCACTAGTTTTCCATCTCGGGTGAATCATTTGGAGTTTATCTTGGTACTAGTAGCAAACAAGAAGGGCAAATACGTCAATTTGACTGTGTAGGGGCGAATATGTCCAGGGCTCTCTCACTAAGATTCTTGTACCTGTAAATAATATACAACTAATAATGATGTCTTAATTTCTAGATTCAAATATATCATATATCAGGATATGCCTAATATATTTAGCCATATTCTTTTATATTGTATGTGCTTCCAAGTTTCTTTTCCCTTATCCCAAGTAAGTATTTGCTGACATCTAGTACCATTTTATAATAAAATTATGTCACTTAAATAGTTAGTTATAAATAAGTTGTAGCAGCACTAAAATATAAAAACTAACAGAAAACGAGGGGAGGATTGCAATTATACCTTATTAGGTTCAACTATCTAAACATGGAATAGCATATATCTAATTAAAATCAACCCATCGACAAAAACCAGAAAAAGATTGTAGACAAGTCCAAATATATTGTCCACCAACTGTAGCAACACAACACCATATCTTTTACGCAATAGTGAGTTCAGGTCCCTCCAATCATGATCTAACTAGAGAATAGATTGAAATTAATTGAGATGTAAGGCTAAATGGTCACACCCACACAATTTGCACATGATAGAATGGATATAATCATATATTTGAAACTTCTTACTTTTTCCTCTTGTAGTCATGACATGCTCATCTCTATTTTTTAGATTCATGAGAGCATTTCCTGGAGTAGGTTTATCAACCCAAATGGAGAACCTCCATAAGAGAAACTCAAGGAAAGCATCAAGATCAGCTTCGTATTGAAAAACAATCCTGGCTAATCCCAAAAGGATAAGATTTGGTAATTAAATTAAAGATGGAAACAAAAAGAAAAACCTCGACTATGTGATAATATACCTTCATTTCAGAGCAAACCTTGACTAATTGCTCTTTCAACATGGCTGACATCTCAACATCAAGTCTTGCTGTATCCACCTGGTTAACTCTAGATATCACAACTGGAATTGCAGAGTGCAGGGAATTCACCAACAAATCCATTAGGTCGTGTTAAAAATGAGAGGGGCTAAGGAACCTTCAGGGATATGAAAAAAAAAAAAACTTGTTTTCTCCTAGAAAGATGTTGATGAATTTATATGAGGTCTTTGAGCATTAATTTTGTTTCCAGTAACCCAACTAAATAACTCTGAGGTTAATCATTTAGTTCAATATGAGATTCATAATCCTAAACAATGATTTTGCTTCTAACAGCTCAATATATTATCACTCTGATTTTAAGTATTTAGTACGACATGAGATTCATGAACATTGATTTCGTTTGGATTGACATGGGAAGAAGAATTAATAGAAAGCAAACTAAAAAAAAGATGTCCAGTCAATACCTAAGAAGGAGGGGTGAATGATTTTCAGCGCGGTGATAATCGTTCATATGTATTAACCCAAGCTGCTCCGGCTGGTGGGATGACATTTGTTGCCGTCGATGATGAATATGATGCTATCGCTAGGGTTTCTCGCAGTTTGTAACTTCAGATCGATCGGCGCCATCTCGATGTGCAATGGAGGATGAGAAAGACGAAGGGCTAAATGTAAAAGAATGTTACATAAGATTTACAGAAGATTTGGGAGGAGAAGTGAGGGAGTCGATTTGGGAAGAGAGGTTGAGGGTGTCGATTTGGGAGAGATGAATGGGGGGAACAAAATAAGTGGGAGGGAAACAAAAAGTTGAACCAAATAAATGGGAGGGAATTAAAAAATCAGCTACCGATTTTTCCCGGATGAAAAGAATCCATTGAATCAACCACATCTGAAATTCAGTATTATACATTAATATAACTTCGGTCGCTAAACCCTTGCAAGTCCATCACTGATTAGCTACGGATTTTTTCGGTGGCTAATTCATCGCTGATACCTCTTTTTCTAGTAGTGCTATTTGAGACCTTCAAGCTTTCTGCAATTTGACAAATTCTAGCCAACATAAGAATCCTTAATGACTCTGCACCAAAGTATCAAGTTCATATTTTAACAGTTACATTATTTGGTTAGAGCATATATTCGTTCCAAGCGCTGCAAACCTTCTTCACTTGAAGGTCTATCCTTAGAATCGGTAGCTACACATCTTAATGCGAGTGCAGCACATTTGAAAGCACCTTTTAGCTGGTAATCTTTCTGTACACGTGGATCCATTATTTTATCTAGCTTGCTTCTACTTGTTAGGAATGGACCTGCCAGTTCTGCCAAATTTAATTGATAATTAGGCGACCCCCATACCCCATCACCTGTTAGGGTTACCAGCAATACCACTCCGAAGCTATAGACATCGCTCTTCATAGTCAGATGACCTGTAATTTGTATTTTTTTATGATCACAATATAGAGATTAACCTTTAAATTAATCACTTCAAATTGGCATATTTGTTTAACAATCCATGGTTCCGGTGAAAATATGTACTTATAGAAAAAACAGTTCAAGGATGGTCTTTTTTCTTCATATTTACATTTCCATATTTATCTAAAATGGGCTCATTCTGAAACTCTGGAAGAATGATTTGTTTTCTTACGAAAAATTAATCGCAAATGTGGTAGAAGTTCACTTGAATAAATATTATTTTGTAGGTAGCCTACCTGTCTTTACATACGATGGGTCAACATAACCAATGGTACCCATAACACGTGTAGTAGCATCTAATTTGTGAATTTCAGACCCAAATTTTGCAAACCCAAAATCCCCCAGTTTTGCATTAAAATCCTGGCATAATCAAGAAAAATAATTTGTTAATTTTCATGGCAAAAAAACAAATGCTTGGAAGTGGTTCCTTCACCACTAAAAATCTTCAAAAGCTTAAGACTACCTGATCGAGGAATATATTAGAGGGTTTAACATTACGGTGTATCACTTGATAGCTTGAGGAATGTATATACGCAAGTGCACGTGCTACTCCTATCAATATTATAAGTCGTCGTCCCCAGGAAAGTGGTGCATCTGCAAAATTGTTCATGTTAGATAAAGTACTCCTGAGTCAAAATAATCCAATAATATATATTACCTTCAAATAAGAAGTGATCAAGATTTCTCTTTTCCATGTACTCGTAAACAAGCAAGTATTCGTGTGGTTTATCATTAGAGTGTCCCAAAAGACTAATAATATTTGGATGAGCCAAACTTCCTAATACGCCTGCCACTGTCTGATCTCACAAAATTTAAAGTTAGTCATTGAAAGGATTTCAATCAACAAAACATTTAGCATTGAGATTTCGCCTATCATATCGTACTATTTTTTCATATTTCGACTTCTATGAGCTTCTTTCTTTTTTATATCCGATAAAAATCGTTGTTTTAGACGATCCATTGTTCTATGAAAAAATAACTCATGAGTTGCATTTACAACTTAAAACTAAGATGTAGAAAGAAATACAGGCTTAAGTTCAATCCAATTTAAAGTTTATCATTAGATCCACATTTGTTCATCTGTCACCGGTTAACAGCCACAATCTACCTATATGCAATATTGTTGAAAGGTCATGTTCTTTTCCACCTATTGTTAATAATGTTAAATATGCAGCCTTTTCATTAGATTTGAATTTTAAAGACCGGAAAGTTTTGGGCAGACCAATGTTTTCTCTTTTGTTTTTTTGTCTTTATTATTATTATTATTATTATTAGTGTTTTTCGGCTGGGCTTGACCTTTTAGGTTTAGGTCAAATTTTCTTGTATATATACTTATGAACAGCCATATCTGTAACATTGTAGCAGAATAGCTGGAATAAAATCTCTCTCTCTGTGGTTCGACAGTGGACGTAGCCTATCGCAAGATAATGTGAACCACTTAAATATTGTGTTGTGTTCTGTGTGTTTTGATTTCGGTTCTAATTTCTTGTATTTCTCATGTTTGTTTTTCGTTTACCGTTGTTCTTTACCTAACAAATAAATATGTCGTTTTGAGTCACTTTCTTGTAGACAAAAAGAGTAATTTTGAAAGAAATAAAAAGAAACAAAACAAATTGCATATTCTCGAGCTTTTCTGGAGAGAACATAAAGGAAGGGTAGATAAATTTTGTATTCTCTCTAAGACATTCTCATAAATGTCGAAACATTTGAATAGAATCGAAAAGCATATGATTTATCATCTTTTTTCGAAATAAATTAACTACCTCGGACTTGAATTAACCTATTTACTCTCGATGAATTTGTTATCTTTCTTTTGCCTTCTCTCAGGCACATGATAATAAATAACATAAGACCTTTCCTAGAACACAAACCTTTTTACCATCTTTTATCCTCGTTTCTTTTTGTTTCACTACAAAGTATAAGGTATACATCTAGAAAGAAATTTTAATGAAGTTCTAGTAATACTTCTGCAACCATACTATGATAATGCTACTTGGAGCTCTCAACAAGACAGAAACTAGGATAGTTTGGCTAATGCTTAAGTTAACATGGTGTTTCAGATAATATATTGTATGTGCTACTTCTTGTAAATGATGATTTTGTATTCGATGTAAGGTTGATGTTGATGTTAATGATATATAAAGACTCTGGGAGACAAGTCTTTAAGAGAAGCTCCAACAAGTTTTATTATATTAATAAGGGAAAATACTGGCTATAGACATTTTTTGGGGTTGAATTCCAAAATATAGACACAAAAAATTGAATTTCCGGGTATAGACATGAATTCCGCGGAGGTAGCTCCGAGGGGCTTTATGGAATGTACTGTAGCTCCGCGGAATGACAAAATCATAAATAAATCAGGGTATTAAAAAAAAGCTCAAGATCCATTCCGCGGAGCTACCTTCGAGAAATTAACTCATTCGGCGGAGGTAGCTCCGAGGAATGGATCTTCAAAAAAAAAAATTCACATCGATTCTTCGGGGTTTATATTCATTCCCCAACTAATTATTTTCAAGAAAAGATTATGATAGTATAAATTTTTCTTGACAATGTTTGGAATGAATGTGAGGTGGAAAAAAAATTGGTCTTTTAATTGGAGATCTTTACATAAAAGAATCATTGGAGGTGATTTTTTTTTCTTTCTGAAGATTCATTCCTCGGAGATATCTCCGCAGAATGGATCTTGAGTTTCTTTTTTTTAATACCCTGATTTATTTATGATTTTGTCATTCCGTGGAGCTACAGTTCATTCCGCAGAGCCCCTCGCAGCTACCTCCGTGGAATCCATGTCTATACTCGGAAATCCAACTTTTTGTGTCTATATTTCTGAATTCAACCCCAAAAAATGTCTATACCCGGTATTTTCCCTATTAATAAATAGTATAAATTGATGTGGATTGATTCTTACTTCATATTCTTGAAGACCTTGACACCTTTTAACAGCAACTGCAATCCCAACACCCTTTGTTGAAGGAACGGATGTGAACTTGTCAACCCAACATAAGAACATAACTCCATTATCTCCCAAGAGAAAGTCTTGACTAAAATTTTTAGTTGCCCTTTGCAGATCAGCAAACTTAAACGCTTTCAAATTCGGAGAAGGATTTGAGGAATATTTGTTGTCAGCTTTTATTGTATCACTAGCGTTTGGACTCTTTCCCTTTTTATCACCTAATAATTTTACATCACTATGGCTGAAACAGAGGAATAAAAAAATATTATATGATTGCTATTGTTACTTTTTCAACACCATATATACTCGGTCAATTATTATTTTTTTCACTAGGTTTTGATGTGACTTGTAAAGTCTCTAGAGTACTATTCTTAATTACAATCAATGGATATGTTTAAAATTGTAACTGCTTTAGGTAATAGGCTGCATCTCTTCAATTCGTGCACACTTCCTCATAGACTCCAGGAAAGCCGTAGGATTTCGACTAGTATACCCATTTTACATCGTCAGATATTACATTCAACAAAAGGTATATTCCCATAGAATAAGGAAAGCAAGAGTATAGTATACTAAAATACTTTTATTGCACCCACTAGCTTACAGAAGAAGATGAATGTGATGAAGAACATGCATTAGAAGGACTTGTGATGCTAAAACATTGCACATACAACTTCTCAAGCATATCATAGTTGATGACCACAGCTTTCACAAGTAACAGTGTAATTGAGCCTCAAGCATATCGTAGTGCTTGTTTATTACAAATGTGTTGACTCCTAGAGGCTCAATTACACTGTTACTTGTGAAAGTTGGATAGTCAAAAGACCAATAACAGACAGTACTGTAATAAACGACTATATAATTGGTTTCTGGTGTTTTTCTTGTTTTAAAAGTATAATACATGGATTTTTAGAGTTCAGTATATAAGCCATTCTTATCATTCCCACATTATAAAGTAATTCATAATTCTCTTAATGATGATTCATATCAAGACAAGGCTTGAAATACCTTTGATAGTTTGTTCACATCAAATTCTTATATTGATTCAACTTTCCATTACCATTGATTCCATAAAAACAGAAAAGGAATGTAAAAACATGTATTATGTTACAATGTTAGAATGACCTCTTATACGATGTGATCTTGTTCATGTCAATTTCAATAAAATACGGATATGTATAGAAGTCGACCACATGGAAGGGAAGTGTGTATATACTGAATATATAATTAATTTTGAATAAGTTGAAAAAAATCATTGTTACAAAACATTTGTCTGACGATCTAGAGACAGAAAGTATATTTGCTGAACAAAAAAAGTATTTTGTCTAAGTTGAGAAGAGAAGAAGGTAAAAGGCATAAACTTGAAGCTAGTCTTTTTTATAATTTTGCAAGTTATGCCACATAAAAAAGTTTTGCTCTCAAAGTCTGGACAGATATGAACGCCATAAACGATCATTCAGCAATCTTTCCGAATTCCGAAACTACAAACTATAATGTCTGTAGACAAATCAACATCAGTACTCTTTTGTTTTTTGACATTGGGAGAAAATTTAAAGTATTTGTGTGCATAATTAAATAGGAGCTTGAAATACCAGAGTTCTCTTCGTTGGAGGGAAAGGGCAACAAATCAAGCATTCTTTCATATAATGTTTTTCCGGAAGTCTGCAAGGAATTATTGGTTTTCTCCTGTAATGTTAGTATAGAATCAAGACTGACCACAACCTCAGCCATCGTAGGTCGTTGTTTTGGATTTCCAAGCAAACATCTATCTACCATTCGAATAAACTCCTTGAAACATTTTGTGGATATTTGACCCCTTATATCAGAATCAATTATATTCTTTAGTTTTCCCTCTTTGACAGAATCTTGAGCCCATGTCACTAAACCGCATTGCTCCTCATCAAGACTTCTATCCACTGCACGCTTCCTACATAACACTTCCAACAACACTACCCCAAAAGCATACACATCAGATTTCCTAGTCAACCTTCCAGTTGTGAAATAATTTGGATCGAAATACCCAAAAGTTCCTTTAACAAGTGTGTTGACATATGTAGATGGCTGGTTGGTTGGGCCTATTTTGGACAACCCAAAGTCCGAAATTTTAGCTGCCCCACTTTCATTTAACAATATATTTGAACTCTTGACATCGCGATGTATAACACCCGACTCAATCCCTGTACCTGTATGGAGGTAGTCTAACCCACGAGCAGCACCTATGCAGATCTTGAGTCTCTGAAGCCAAGAAAGGGGAGTCCCAAGTTTGTGGAGGTGGTCTTCAAGTGTTCCATTGGGCATATACTCATAGATGAGGATCATCTCTTTTTCATAATTACAATAACCAAACAAGGATACAAGATGACGGTGACGCAACTTTGAAAGCATCTCAACTTCAGCCCAAAATTCTACTGCCCCTTGAGTTGACTTAGGATACAACCGTTTAATAACAGCAATAACGACACTTGAGTGTTAAGAATGTTGCCTTTGTAAACTTTTCCAAAACCTCCGTTCCCAATTACTAATGACTCGTCAACTTTATTGGTTGCTAACAGAATCTAAGGAAATTCAAAGTGACGACATGGTTGTGATGATTCCATAGAGGAGGAGGTGGAGGCTTGAGATTCCTTCATTGGTCCAGTAGCATCGAACATAATCATTGTTGAAGTAAAAGCAAAAGCAGATTGCAATGGTTGTTTCATAAATGATATTGGAGCTCTATAGTCAACCTACGAAATGGTAGTCTTCTTCCCGGAAAGAGAGATGGACCCCTGCCACATCATAGACATCTATATTTAATTTGTTTTTTTTAAATGGCAGTTTTGTTCCTACATTACCAGAGGAAAGACAATTTGTGCATAATTTTTTTATAGATAGCAATCTTGTTGCTACATGACATACTCCACAACCTTTGTATGCTTATCTTATGAAAAAGAATAATTGTGTTCCTACATGACCCAGTCTAAGACTAAATATCAATAGACGCCATTTTGTTCCTGCATGGCCCACCCAAGGACATCTATATAATGTGTTCAATTATTTGTTTTATAGAGTGCAAATTAGTTTCAACCTGACCTCATCAAAGACATTTTGTATTTAATTTATTTTCGAGACGGCAATTTTGTTTTTAAGTGACTTTACCATGGCAATTAATTTGTGCCTACATGATCCGGTTTTTTTTTAAACGACAAATACAAATATATATTAAACTATTCCTAAATTATTTCACTTATGTCCACAGTGGGACTTGAACCCTCAACCTTAAGGAGAAAGGGCAACACCGGATACCGCTGTGCTAAAAGTCTTTTGGTACATGATCCGGATAAAGTCATTTGTATTCATTTGTTTTTTTTACACAAAAAATTAATTATTTTATAATTACCGTTATGCCAAATACTATTTGGTATTCATTTGTTTGCTAGACAATAATTTTGTTCATAGAATGACTAGATCAATTCAAATTGGTACCAAGTCCATCGAAGATTTTAAGAATAAACATGATGTTGATTAACTATATATAAATATAGATGAAAATTTCAAATTTATTTAACTAGTTTTATCGCAACTGTATTGTTATACACACTAGACAGTGAACCTAGTCGTGTAATAGTATAGTTGTGGTAAACCATATTGTCGAACACTAAGGGAACGATAGTAATATTACAATGTTTGATTATATGATACACTTAGCACACACAAAGCAACCAAAATGGGTTTTGATGATAAACTCAAGTAGACATAAATCAATAACTAACTAGATAAAATGATTAGAAACAAACCACTTCAGGTATTTTTGTTTAAACTCGACTACATCTCAAAATCGTGATTAATTACTACAATGCAATGGATATTTATTCATTATTCACTGATTCCTATTGTGATTAGTTCTTTATCTTAATTGTATTATGCAAATTTTCATTTTTGTTAATCCTAATTGTCATAAGAAACAAATCATGTATATATTGGTCCTCTAATGCATGCACACACATTAAGGGCGTGTTTGGAAAAAGTAGTTGTTAGCTAAAAGCGGGTAGCTGGTAGCGCGTAGTGCGTAGCAGGTAGCAGGTAGCTGGCAGCTGAAAGCTGTAGTTTTTACTTGTTATATGAGTATTTGGCAAAAATACTGGAAGCTTTTTAAATATATAAAATTACATAAAAGGACAATTGTTTAAAAATAAATAAATTTATAAATATATTTTTAAGGGCAATTATGGAAATTGATTTCAAAAACTCATTAACGTTTTGTTAAACGCTACATGAAATATCTTTTAGATTTGGGACATTTTATTTAAACTAAAAGCTAAACGCTCGTACTTCCAAATGAAACTTTTTGTTTAAACTTGAGCGTTTTGCCAAAAGCTAAAAGCTAGAAGCTCTCAAACGCTTCCAAAAGCTCTGTGCCAAACACGCCCTAAGGTTCATAGATTTATTAACCCAACCGTAAATCACTAGTCATAATTATTTTAATGTCATAAAACAATTGTGATTCAAGAAAACATGGTTAGATTGGTCCTTATAATTGCATAAACTCGACAATAGGTAATTAATGATCTTTAACACACATAGATCTTCGATTAAATTTGATAAAATTAGTTAAATAACAATAAATAATCCAAATATAGAAAATTAATTCATAATCTCAACGATTCATTTAATCTAAACATAAAACAAAAGGGTTTTAAAGCCTAAATCAGAAAGTAAAAACAATAAGAGAATAAAACGAAATGTTAACCATGGTCAGAACAACAACCCGAATGATTTCCTTCAAGAATCGACACTCTAGACTCTCAAAACAGCATTCTAGAGTTTTCTTGTCGACTAATTGTGTTGGATGATGATATATGAATGAATAAGAAAGGATTGCTCATATATGAATGAATAAGAATGTATAAGAAAGGATTATTCAGATATTTGTATGCTTACGTGTTTTATGGGATATTATGTGTAAATTATATGAGTATTTAATAATAAAATAAATAAAATTAAAATACGCTTCAAAGATAAAAGATTACTTAGGAAAAATAATCTTAACCTAGTTTTAATATACGTTATAAGGATTTTGTAGATATAAGGAGCGTTCAAATCCGACTTCATATGAAGAAGTTATACTTCTTCGAATTTTCGTGATTAAACCAGCACGACTCTACGTGTAATAAAAAGTTAATTTTTAATAAATTACATTTTAGCTTAAGTAATCTAAACAAAAGTTGTATTAGTCGTTAAACCGAGAGCGTGCATATAGAGAACGTTCTAATCTAACTTCGTGAGAGGAGTTATGATTTTTCTAAGATTCAGCGTAGCAGTATATAGCTCAGAAATCAAATTTTAGAGCGATCAATTTTTAGTCAAAATAATCTAAACGAGAGTTGAAAATCTCGTTAATAGGAGTCCAATGATATAAAGTCTATCAAAAATGGACATCGGATGAGAGAGTTATGCTTTTTATATGGGCTTTAACAGTCTAAGCGTGTGTGAAAAATATAAATTCCAAATTAGCTATAGGCGTCTAAACGAAAGTTGTAGATCTCATCGAGAGCTTTCCGGGGATATAAAGAACGTCAAAAACAGAGTTTGTATGAAGAAATTACACAATTTTGAAAATTTGAAAATTAGCACGTGCATACACGGCATGAAGAAGGTTCTAGAAGCTGCCACACAGCCCCACCCAATTCGTGCCACGTGTCAGCAGGCCTGAGGATCCATGTTATCATAGTACGTGGTGTGCCACTATGGTGCACAACGTGTATCCCAAGAATCCCTCTTATAAATACCAGTCAATCCCTCCTGCTATTTCCTCACCTCTACAGCCGATTCTCTCGAGTTTTAACCTGTTTTAACCAAACTGTAAGCACGAAGCTTAGTGAGTTCCCCCAAAGTACCAACACCTAAACATATAACATATACAAATAACAACATGCATTGGATCCACAACTAAAACACTGGATTACCCCTCAGCCCACAGTATGAGTATGGCTTGCCTATCGGGCCCACAGCTCACATTTGGCTTGCTCCTGAGCCCATAGCATAAGTTTGGCTTGCCCTCGGGGCCCACGTCTTATGTCTGGCTTGCTCCCTGTACCGATCAGTCATTAAACTGAATTATCAATGTTCAGCCCTCAATACAAGTCTGGCATACCAACCGGGTCCTCAGCTCGTATCTGGAATGCTATTGAGCCCTCAGTATGAGTCTGGAATGCCCTTCCCGGCCCTCAACTCATATCGGATTGCTCCAATACCATCAAGCCCTCAGTACGAGTCTGGAATACCTATCGGGTCCTCAGATCGTATTTGGAATGCTATTGAGCCCTCAGTGTGAGTCTGGCATGCCCTACCCGACCCTCATCTCATATATGGAAGATCCCAGGTTTTGTTGGCTACAACACGAAGCAGTACAACCTCAACCCAATACAATATACCGACATATAAAAGATAAACATATAAACAGTTTAGAGACAGACAGACAGGTCAACATATCACTACTCATAGCATCATCCTATAAACCAGGATACTGATCTAACAAATCACTATTAAACAATAACATACTATCATATATCAGGATATCTAATCCAATGGGCCGGCCTTGGTGCCTTCGACCGAAAAGTACAGTGAGGAAAACTCACCTCGAATGCAGAAGCTCCCCGAAAGAAATCCCTAGTTGCTGCCCTGTCGGCTTCCCGAGCTATCAATGCCAACAACACACCCAATTAGCAATTTGGTTTCATACTATAATCCAAAATCCTTACAACAAGAACCAAAACTGAGGCTCAAAACCAAAAGATCCACAAAGGCCCATTAATGGCCCAATTTTCCAAATTGGGCCCAACCCCATATGGGCCTTATTCTAAGCCCATAATTTTCCTTATTACAATTCTGTTGGTGTTGAAATTGGTTGTGAGGCGTCGAAGCCTGTCTAGTAGTCTGTTAGTATCGAAGTCTGTTTGTATGTTTTGCATAAGGGCATTGTTAGTTTCAAAACTGTATTGCTTAGTCCCTTATGTAGTTTTTGTATGCTTTTGTTATCCCTATAAATAGGGGATGGATACTAGAGTTAGAGTAGTCTAAGAGTCTAAGCAACTTGTACTCTATTTTTCTCGGTATCTTTCAAAACCATAATCGAGCCAACCAGATCATATTTACTTTGTGTGTTCTTAATTCATTCATAACTCTGATTTCTATTTTCGTACTCGATCTCTTAACAAATACATTTGGTATCAGAATAGGATTCATTCAGCTGTGATCTGATTTTCTCGAGTTTTCAAAAGTTTTTGAGTCTCGTCTAGATTCAAAATATTCCGCTCTTTTGATTCTAAAAATCACTATAGATCATCTGTTTTGATTCGATTCTGCATTTAGTTTGTTAAATCAAGTATTCAATGTTTGATTTCTGGAAGTTTTAAACATCAGATCTCAATTATTGAAGTTTTTCTCAAATCTCTTCCGTACATCAATGGTGAATTTCAAGATGAACACCATGACTTCTTATTCTCATCTTCTTGGCTCATCAACTAAAATCCCTATGCTGATTCCTGAGTTCTATAATCAATGGGCTGATCGAATGGAAGACTATCTAAATAGTATCGACGAGGATCTCTGGAAATGCATCGTTGGTGAAGTTCGTTCTCCGACTGTGTTACAAAATGTTGGAACTGCTGCTTCAAATCCAAATGTTGTTCAATAAGCAAAGAAACAAAAGAAAAACGAGAAAAAGATGTTTACGTGAACTCTGTGGGGCTCTTCCACCGGTAGTTTACAACTATGTGCGTAGTTGCAAGACATCAAAGGAAATTTGGGATACATTGAAGGAAAAGTAGCAAGGTAGTGAGAAGACAAATATAAGCTCAGTTAAGCAGTGTC
This sequence comes from Lactuca virosa, assembly GCF_052849685.1. NCBI lineage: Eukaryota > Viridiplantae > Streptophyta > Magnoliopsida > Asterales > Asteraceae > Lactuca > Lactuca virosa. The sequence goes on from NC_136432.1 coordinate 142,809,342, forward strand.
TGCTTGAGTTGGGAGAATTCAAGAAATAAGAAGGAGAATCCATTGAGTTCTATTATGATTGTCTGAATGAACTAATTTATAAATGTAACAAATATGGAGTCACGAGGTAAACAATGGAGTTCAACTGAACTTTCATCATGGGTGTTCGCAAGGAATGGCGAAATGTCAGCCTAATGAAAAAAAATCAACAAGGCTTCAATTACTTTTCTCTCAATGATCTCTATAATGTGTTAAAGGCGCATGAAAGTGAAGTAAATGAGATAGCTGAAGAAACTGTTTTTTGAGCACTATAACACTCCTATGGTGCACATGCAACCCTAAATGCTTTGGATCTATGTTTTCTCTATTATACATGCATATTTTCAATTTTTCCAAAGCATTGTCCTAACTAGCGTACAAATTGATAATTGAATGTAAAACATCTAGATAGATGACATACCTTTTGAAGGGCTTGTAGTTATTGACCCTTGAAAGCTTGAGCACCTCAAGTGTGATGCCTCTAATGGTTCACAAACACCAATATGCAAGAGGGTGATTTAAGAGAATAATCTATTTAGCTTAATGAGATGGTGCCACCGATTTTGGTCTATGGAGGGTTCTATTTATAGTGTTGGACATGCTAGGGTTACACTTGGTAAACCCTAATAACCCATGACTTTCCACATTCTCATGCTCCATGGGTTTAACCTCCATGGATTAGTTTAGCCCATGATCATGGATCATTAGCCCACACTACAAGAATGATTGATTTACATAATCAATCCCCATATATTTAATTAGTCTCTTTTGATCACAAAATTAATAAATTAATTCTTGATCAAAACTAAATAAATAATTCCATATTAATATATTATACTTGTAATATATTAATAAACCATAAATAACCTTATTCTCAAAATTCATCCTATCAAATTGCACTGGTGAGGCAACCCAAAAGGACTATGTTCCAATCAGGTGAAGTACATACCAGTTATAGTTATGGGCTTAGACGCCAAATCCAACAGTCTCCCACTTGGATAAGTCTAATAACTATTACTGCTAATGTACTTCAGGATCTGACTTAGCAATCGTAAGCTTTCAAATGTCGTTGTCGAACTCTGACCTAGTCAGTAACACGTCCTTCAGATAAGTGATCATATACTCCTCTGTTCTCAAGATATCAGCTAGACAAATACATGGAACAATGTCATACTTATTGTCCAGCAGTTTGTTTCCCGATTTCTGATCCGTCTGACATAGAACATAACTGAACACATCAATTTAGTTCTGACCGGGCCTGGCACATAAGTCAAAGCAGAATCATCGAGGGGCCCAATATATCTCTTTTAATCCTCTTAGGATAAAAGGAACATATAAACTTCGACATTATATGATTGTACTAACTACTCATCAAATCATACACAACGAAACATTTTATAACATCAAGTTATTGATGTGTTTTCATGCCATCAATGTACAACCAACTTGTAGTCAACAACTCATATATCTTGGTTTGAAGATTATATGATATTATCATCTCACAATTACTCGTGATAAATTCCATGAAGTGATTCAGGTGAGCGCGGGTTGAATCCAATACTCAAATCTTATTTCAAGAGCACTCATGAATGGTGTAGCAAACTGTTGCTATGCCTAACTCCTTAGACAATCTACAAGCCAACTCATGACAGTCTTATTTCATACTTACTTCCAACGTATGATCGACTGTGGATAGTTTGAATAATAATACTTTATTACAATTTTATTATTCTGGAAGTCAAAACATGCAAAGTGAAACAATAGTAAATAATTGACACAAGACAGTACCTTTACTTATAGATAAAACCCCTTTTATTTAATCATCAAATATCTATTACAATTTAGCTATTACAAGTTTTAATTTATCTAATTACTAAAACTAATATTGTCCTTTAGCCCAATGCTCCTCGCATGCTGCAAGTGCTTAACCCTAGTCAGTCCCTTTGTAAGAGGATCCGTTGGGTTGTCCTCTGACAATATCCCCTTTACCACGAGGTGCCCTTCTTCTACCTGATGTGTTATGAAGTGGTACTTTCTGTCGATATGTCTGGATCTACCATGATCTCTCGGTTCCTTGGTTAAGGCAACCGCACCTTCATTATAGCAGAAAATCTCCATAGGCTCCTTTATGGATGGAATTACTCCAAGGTCTCCGATGAAGTTTTTCAACCATATTACCTCCTTCGATGCTTTGCTTGCTGCTATATACTCTGATTCGCACGTTGAATCAACTACAGCCTCCTTCTTGGAACTTTTCCATGTCACTGCTCCTCCATTCAAGGTAAACACCCAGCCCGACTGAGAGCGGAAATTATCTTTGTCGGTTTGAAGGCTGGCGTCGCTATACCCTGTCACTCTCAAGTTATCACTCCCACCGAAGGTAAGGATCCAATCCTTAGTCCTCCACAGGTACTTAAGAATGTTCTTAATTGCAGTCCAATGAGATTTACCAGGATTCCCTTGATATCGGTTGACCATGCTCAAAGAAAAGGCCACATCAGGGCGAGTACAAGTCATAGCATACATGATCGAACCAACTGCGGAAGCATATGGTATATGACTCATTTCTGCTATCTCAGCCTCTGTAATCAAACTCTGAGTCTTACTCAATTTGGCATTGCCTTGGACAGGTAAGTCACTGATAAATGTATCACCTTCAGTAGTAATATGGAAACCATAAAACTCAGGTGTATTTCTAACTCTACTGGACCGCCTCAGAGGTAAGGACTCGTCAATTGGATCAACTGGGGTTTCCTCCTCAGGTTGACTGCTAGTGTTTGTGGTTCCTTCACCGCTTGACTATTGAAGCTCTTCAAGGTCAATTTGCCTCCCACTGTTTCCTTGGCCTATGATTTCCCTCTCATGAAAGACTCCTCTCCTCACAACGAAGGCAACATTGTCACTCGGTCTATAGAAGAGATATCCAAAGGATTTCTGTGGGTAGCTGTCACACCCCGCTAAAGCGGAAACACGAGGCGTGGCAGTATAAAGGGTTTCATAGCAAAAGTTAAAAGACAACACCAACCATAGAATTAAAAATCATTACAATTTTACAATGGGTTTGAACAACTTTTAAAAGAAATTACAATATACATTGAAATACAACACATGCGAATGCTCCTAAAAGTGAAGTGTCCCTAAGTGCCACTTACTCGATGATTCCTAAAAAAGCATGTAAAACGAGCGTCAACTATAAAAATAGTTGGTGAGTACTCACAAGTTTAAAAATAATATTGGTTTCATGAATCGAAATCAAAATTTTGATATAAGTTTCCATAGATAAAAATATATTGCTAAAATGAGTAAATAAGTTTGTGTAAACAAAGTTCGTTGTCATCATGAGAAATAAAGTATGTTGCCCAAAAGAGAGGCAACATTCATATCCTCATGGGAAATAATGTTTGTTACTAAAATTAGTAATCAAGTTTCATTCCTACAAGGAGAAAACAAGTTTGTTACTATAAGAAGCAACCAAGTTTGTTGCTAAAACAAGTAAATAAGTATTTAGTAACAAAAGTTCGTTGTTATAATGAGATACAAAGTTTATTGCTATAATAAGTAACGAGTTTGTATGTGTATAAGCAAACAATGAGTTCTCAACCAAGCCTATAACTGAAGCCCTATCAAGATCTATGCTTATCGTTCCATAGATTACATGGTATCATGCACTCCAGCAATCGGGCGAGTGAGGAGTTGTCAATTCCTAATAGCGCTATCCACAATGACCATTGGCTCAAAGAGTTAATGGTTAGAGAAAAGTGTAAGGGAAGGGCCTTAAGACGATAAGTTCTCATGTTCCGTGTTGCATAGACATACATAGAGAGATATAGCAATAAAATAGCAATCATGTTTGATACAAATCAATTTAAATACAACGAACAAATAATAGTTTTCCGGGACATGCTTTTCCACCCCAAAACATAAAAACTGAAAATAGGGGAGTGTGTGAATACTCACAATATGCAAAATATAGCAACCAAGTTTACACGAGTCAAATAAATACAACGAATATAAATAGTTTAGGACATGCTTTTCCACCCCAAAACATTTAAAAACCGAAAATAGGGGAGTGGTGAATACTCACAATATGCAAAATATAGCAACCAAGTTTATACGAGTCAAATAAATACAACGAATATAAATAGTTTAGGACATGCTTTTCCACCCCAAAACATTTAAAAACCGAAAATAGGGGAGTGATGAATACTCACAATATGCAAAATATAGCAACCAAGTTTATACAAGTCAAATAAATACAACGAATATAAATAGTTTAGGACATGCTTTTCCATCCCAAAACATTTAAAAACCGAAAATAGGGGAGTGGTGAATACTCACAATATGCAAAAATATAGCAACCAAGTTTATACGAGTCAAATATATACAACGAACATAAATAGATTAGGACATGCTTTTCCACCCCAAAACATTTAAAATATGAAAATAGGGGAATGCGTGAATATTCACAATGCATTGAGATGATGCAAATGATGCCTTGATCTACGCTCCACTCGTACCACTATCGATTTCTACACGATGTTACACAGTAATGAGTCTCTAATAGAAAGCTAACACTAGTATACTTGCTACTACAATAGAACTATGCCAATATTGTGTCAAAATTTAATATTGATAAGTTACAAACATTTTTCTGAAATGGTGAAATTTTATGACTCATGTGATTAAGATAATTTTGGATATCATTTTCCATATTTTTGTAATATTAATTGAGGGTATTTCAATACATTTAAAGGTGTTTTAAACTCCTAAAAATCTAAAAATATTTTCAAACAGTTTCCAAAATTCATCAAATTTTACATATTTGTTTCAAATACAGTAGACGTCTTCAAAAAATTTTCTCTTGAATTTTTTATGTGATTAACTATTTTTTTTTCCAAATTTTTTTTTGCCTTCAAAACAATATAAATTTGTGAAAAATAGAATCCAGATGATAAAAATTCCCAAACATTTTATAATACTGCCATTAGACATACGTAAGCTGGGAAAAATATAAAAATGGATTTCCAAACTATTTAACCCAAATTTATGATTTTTTAGCATTTATTCGAATAAAAATTGAAATAAATAGGAAACAGTTTCCAAAATTGCCCAAAATTTTTGTAACACTGTTATTACACATGTAGAAGCTGTGAAAAATACAAAAGATATTTTTCAATTAGTCTTTCTATTTTTCTTTGTTTTATTCTCTTAAATAATCATTAATTGGAGAATAATTATTAAACAGTTAAAGTAAATTACCAAAATTTTTGTAAAGTTCATTTACTGTGTAAATAATCTGGGAAAAATCCCAAAGGTGGTTTTTATCTACTGCAAGCTGATTTTGTGGATTTAAGTGTATTTAATCTTAGAAAATATGAGAAAAATAGTATACAGAAGAGAAAAATCATCAAACTTTTTATGTAGCATGCTAATGTACTACAAGGTGTTCTGGTAAATTTTCATTAATGTTGGATGAGCAGAACAATTTTTTTCTATTTTTAGGCCATTATAAATACAAAAATCAGGGAAAAATAGGAATTCATTATGAAAAATTCTGAAAGTATTTTTCTGAGTCTTATACCTCTGGTAGCAACTGCGAAAATTGTTATATATCATTTTCACATTCTCTAAAGTGGTTTTATGATTTATTGGGACTAAACAAAAAGAAAATTCAAAACCACACTAAACAGTAACAAAAATAGATGAAACTTAATGAGAAGTCATTATTTAGCATAGGGGTCATCCACGAATTTACCTAGGATTTATAGACCTCCGAAAGTATTTTATATGATTTATTGCCCTATTTTATTTCAATAATTATAATAATTCGAGAAAAATGAATTATTTTCTAAACATTTATTGAAAATCTCATTTTGTTGATGGGAATCTGGGAAAATCGGATTTGGTCAGAAAAGGAGTTTTAGATATTTAGTTGGAAATAAATCTTTCATGAACATATTTGAAAGCTTTTAACAACATACTTTGATGATCTAGCATCTAAGCTTGAAGATCATCACATGCATGTTTGTTTGAAGGCCATTCATGAGTTTGAAATGTTCAAAAATCGTTTTTGATAGAAAACTTTGGATGCATGTGGTGTTTTTCACCCAAAACTTGTAGAAAAAGTGCATTATGTTGATTTCGACTTAGGTTTTGGTCCTTGGATTTCACCATTTACAACATGCATGTTGTTTTTGGGTGAAATCCTACCACCATCATCATAAAAACCGTGAGTTTGAGCAAGTGTTCATGATTTTACCATAGAATGGAGTAGAAGATGGAGAAAATCCATGAAAACAAGTAAAACTTGAAGGAAAAGAGAAGGAAAATGAATGATTTTCGGGTTTACCTTTAAGAACACCTCAAGATGATTAAGATTTAGAGTTCAAGGTGTGTTCTATGACCCATTTTCTGGAGAATTTCGTGGTTGATGGAGAGAGGAAGAGAGAATAGAGAGAAAATGAAGTGAGGGAGTGTGAGAGAGAAAGTGAAGTATGGAGAAATGGAGTGTAGAGGGGAATTGATTGAGTGTGTTGGGAAGAGGAGAGAGAGAGGAATCCGGCTTTTGAGGGTATAATATCCCTCTCTCTTTCATTTGTCTTTATAAATTTTAAATATTTTATAAAAATATCAAATATTTATAAAAGATGCAACTTAACCAAGTTTTTTATGCATAAAAGTGTTGATTTTTGATTTATAAATTAAGGGTAAATGTTAATGTGTTCGATTTTATTTCCTTAAATGCATTTTTATAATTTTAATTATTATAAGATAATATTAGAAGCTTCATAATTATTTTTATAGAATTTTTAATGTTAATGTTTATAAATGTGAGTTCTTAGGGCATTTAGGGTTTTTGAGAGTTTGTAAATCTTTGGATATCAAAATAAATAGAATGTTTGAGACTTTAAATTATCTTATGGTATTATAACTCTTTTATAGTTATAAATAATGTTTGTAATTTATTTTTATCGTGTTTATTAGCATTCTATGTAGTGATTCCGAGATTCAAGCGAAATTGAGGAATCAAGTATACTAGTCCTAGTCTTCAACTTTGACTTAAGTTTCTATGAGACTTTGACCTAATTTCTACTACTAGGTCAAGTGCATGATCTGTGTATATGATTCATGAAATGGTGTTCGAGTCAAAGAGTGACCCGAATATGGATAGTCACTACAGTTAAGTAGTAGTAGAATTCACATATCAATGTGAAATCTAAGTACACTATCATTCGATCCTACTTGTTTCCAAGTTTCTAGTAGGTTATAACTTAGCTTCTAGTTACTAAGTCTATTATGTGTCGTGCTTATATGTGCAACTAAGTTTATTCAAATCTAGAGCCGACTCGAATTTTGACGGTTGTCACATTCTCCCCCGGTTGAAAGAATTCCGCCTCGAAATTCAATTCGTGACGTATTCTATTAGAACTCAATCGAATACAATTATATAGTTGGAGAGGTGGTGACTTGCAGTGTTCTTTGATTATTTCGGGTTTATTTCCTCAAAGGAAGAACCCAATTCTTTAGGTATAGTCAAATTAATGTTTCCTTAATTCGAGTTCTACAATTTAGATTGCGAGAAATTAGGATCATGGAAATCATGATCCAAACATGGCGACCTAGTCGAAAAAGATCATCTAGTTAGATATTATCTGAAGTAAGAGAGCTATAAGTTTTGCTGAAGCACTAACTGCACTGAGCGTTAAATCCGCATTGATCCTTAAGTCGCGTTCTAAATTAGCACTAAGTGTAAATTCGCCGTCTAATAAAGAAGAGATTAGGAACAATTTGTTCACTTCCGGGTTGGCTACTACATCTGGAAAAGATATATTCCGAAATAAGAAGGGGTAGCACGCATGAAAGGGAAGCGATCGAGGGTAAGTTCTTAAAATACGTACTAAGGGTAGGCAACGAAGTTTTGGTACATCTCAGATGTAAAGGCTATTTAACGTCGTCTACAAAATAAATTACGAAATGATTGAGGATCTCCGAGGCTATAATTACTACTACGGTTACTCTTACAATAATAGAACCATATTCGAAGAGTATATATAATTAGAGAGTCATTGTTGCAAATGGAAGCGATGAAAGTTTATCATAAATTAAATCACATTGTGTAGATAGCATTTTAAGTGTTTAGAAGTGATAAAAATCTCACTGTTATCAAAATGTGTAATAATTCCAAGATAATGAAGATACATGTGTGGCGATCAAACGAAGTAGAAAAAAAAAATAAAAAGATAATTTAACGTTAAATGTTTAAGTCGTCATTAAGAGAAATTTTTTTTATAGAAATATTGATATTATGCTTTTTGTAAAAATTGACTAATTGTCTAAGTCAGGACAAATACAAGTTTAAGAGGAGTCGGAATACTTATGAAAAAAAGTTTAAGAGTTAGGAACTCACTGAAAATTGCAAAGTAGAATGCTATTTTAAGAAAGGAGTAAAAATATCGATCATTGAAAATAGTGCATTCATAGTCTAGTGTTTCTATAAAAACAATCATTTAGAGAATAGATAATCGTAAAATTCAAAACTTTTGATGTATTTAAAGAAAAGAAGAACATAAGGAAACATATCCTTCACATATAATGTTCGAATATAGAAAAATGATAAGCATAAGAGTATTCATCTTGTGTATTAATTATAAGGAAAAATACAATGAAAATTGCATTTTATATCAAGTTTCTGAATTTAGAACGAAAGAGAAAATGTAAATAAGGATCACTTGTTTATAGAGATTTCAAAATAAAAACAAGATGTATATGATAAAAGGCGTAATTGAATATATTAAATTTGACTAAATCAAAGGTATGCCTCATGACTATACTCGTATTAATCGCTCAAAACGAAAGGGTAGACTTCTAATCTTTATGTATACAGACATGATACCAGGAGAAGCAAAATAGACAGAAACAAAGTTAGACAATGCATTATGTTAATATTATGGCGTGCGAGATCTAAAATCAGAAGGAGAGCGAGAAATAAAGTTCAGGGGAAAGAAAAAGGAAGGTAGCGGCGGCAATGATTGTTATTGTTAAAATTATAAGAACAATACCTATAGGTAGATTTAAAACCAGGTTGAGATATATTTCAAACTTCAATATTTGATGTATATTGATGATTAAATAAACATATAGGATTTTTAAAGTGTTTGCTAAGGATTGCTAAAAATTCACGAGTTATCTATTAAGTTAAACTCCAATTCTGGAAAAAAAGCACTACAACTAGTAATTCAAAATCTGACATTCTTGACCCTTTTAGGCTTGAGTCCAACAATGGTTAAAACGGATAAGGTAAAACTTAACATATTTAGATGAATAATTGTGCATTGTCAAAAGTACGTCGTTGGAAGTTTAAAAGTGAACACTAAGTTTTGCAATGCTGTAAGTTTTATAAACACTTATTATAAAACTAATTTGAAATAAAATAAACAAATGATGTGTGTTGGAAATTTAGGAATTAGAGATATCTTAGAAACATGTGTGAAGTAGAAAGTTGTGAAAATATCATGTTGGGATGCAAGAAAACACATTTAAGTAAGTACAATGCCTAAATGAGAAAGTAGTCAAAAGACTTAAAACAAAAGTGGTTTGAAGATCCGATAAAGCTTTTACACATAATATGAACTTTAACGTCATATGTTTAAGTTTTATAGCATAGAGTTTAAACACTTTTATAAACGAAAATGTTTCTAAGTTTTTCGAAAACGTGCCAAAATGGTAAGCAAGGTTTAAAATGGTTTATATGCCCTTAAAAACACATCTATCCATTGAAATGGATTTGAAATGAAATTGAAATAGCAATGTTAAAACCAATATTGGTTAAATTGAGTTTTTAAGAAAAGTGTTAAGGTAAAACAAGTTGTCAAAAGATTTATAACGAGAATATGGCTTAAATTGTTAGGAAAGGTCTAATAAGTTGTATGAAGTGGTTATAAAGTATTTTATCGATGATAAATAAAACCGATAAAGTGAAATAACTTTTCGATGGAAGATTAAGAAGTAAGGAATATGTAGATTAGTGTAGTTGATCGTACCTAAATACTAAGGTGAGTACAAGGCGAGTATAAGGCGAGTACCGGTGTATTTTCCCCAAATAAATGACAAGAAAAAAATTGTTTGAAAACATTTTATGGTGTCAATGCAGTTTACGAGCTTTTATAGAGGTCAAAGAGATATCCTATGTTAAGTTTTAAGCTCAAGGTGGAAACAACCTAGAGCTAAATCGTAGCGTAGTAATAAGGTCTCACGTATGGGTTAAACCTCCGTGTCTCCTTGTGAGTCGAATCCAGAATGCCCGCCAATGGTATCCAAGTGATTACTTAGTGGCGACTCATCTACCTCCTTACGCGATGCTCCAATTATCATTCGTGTCAGTATCGAAATGCTTTTTCCTAGTTGTAACTCTAGTACGGAGACGATGAAGAGGTATTAAGGAATAATTAGTATAGGTTTCGACTTAAGATTATTACTAGTGTATATCTAGCTACTAACCTTACATCTAAATTCAATAGCTACCGAGGGATACCCATTCTCAGTACTAAGTGAATTGTTCCTAGAGTGGCTAGTGATATAACCTAAGTGGTTAACCTAGCACTTGATAAAGGGTAAGAATATTTCTAAATAAGACATTGTGGTAAAAGTGCACTTAGTTTCTAAGTGTACCTAGATGAATGCCTATAATATGCAATGCCCGTACGCACACCGAAAAATTTTATTTTTCAAAAGTTTAAGTTGAAAATTGTTTTAAACATAATTCTACTATAACCGTTTCCAGCTTCGCATTAACTTTCCTTAATTAAGCATAGTTGGCCAGGCTATACTTAATTAAAGTCCAATAATGTGTACTCGAATTAGTTATACCATTAGTATGTTCAGTATTTTAAAAACGTTTTGAAAATTTTTGGCTATAGTTGTGGTTTTCCAAAGAAAACCGGTATTCTCTATAACCTTCGGCTCTGATACCATTTTCTGTCACACCCCGCTAAAGCGGAAACACGAGGCGTGGCAGTATAAAGGGTTTCATAGCAAAAGTTAAAAGACAACACCAACCATAGTATTAAAAATCATTACAATTTTACAATGGGTTTGAACAACTTTTAAAAGAAATTACAATGTAAATTGAAATACAACACATGCGAATGCTCCTAAAAGTGAAGTGTCCCTAAGTGCCACTTACTCAATGATTCCTGAAAAAGCATGTAAAACGAGCGTCAACTATAAAAATAGTTGGTGAGTACTCACAAGTTTAAAAATAATATTGGTTTCATGAATCGAAATCAAAATTTTGATATAAGTTTCCATAGATAAAAATATATTGCTAAAATGAGTAAATAAGTTTGTGTAAACAAAGTTCGTTGTCATCATGAGAAATAAAGTATGTTCCCCAAAAGAGAGGCAACATTCATATCCTCATGGGAAATAATGTTTGTTACTAAAATTAGTAATCAAGTTTCATTGCTACAAGGAGCAAACAAGTTTGTTACTATAAGAAGCAACCAAGTTTGTTGCTAAAACAAGTAAATAAGTATTTAGTAACAAAAGTTCGTTGTTATAATGAGATACAAAGTTTATTGCTATAATAAGTAACGAGTTTGTATGTGTATGAGCAAACAATGAGTTCTCAACCAAGCCTATGACTGAAGCCCTATCAAGATCTATGCTTATCGTTCCATAGATTACATGGTATTATGCACTCCAGCAATCGGGCGAGTGAGGAGTTGTCAATTACTAATAGCGCTATCCACAATGACCATTGGCTCAAAGAGTTAATGGTTAGAGAAAAGTGTAAGGGAAGGGCCTTAAGACGATAAGTTCTCATGTTCCGTGTTGCATAGACATACATAGAGAGATATAGCAATAAAATAGCAATCATGTTTGATACAAATCAATTTAAATACAACGAACAAATAATAGTTTTCTGGGACATGCTTTTCCACCCCAAAACATAAAAACTGAAAATAGGGGAGTGCGTGAATACTCACAATATGCAAAATATAGCAACCAAGTTTACACGAGTCAAATAAATACAACGAATATAAATAGTTTAGGACATGCTTTTCCACCCCAAAACATTTAAAAACCGAAAATAGGGGAGTGGTGAATACTCACAATATGCAAAATATAGCAACCATGTTTATACGAGTCAAATAAATACAACGAATATAAATAGTTTAGGACATGCTTTTCCACCCCAAAACATTTAAAAACCGAAAATAGGGGAGTGGTGAATACTCACAATATGCAAAATATAGCAACCAAGTTTATACGAGTCAAATAAATACAACGAATATAAATAGTTTAGGACATGCTTTTCCACCCCAAAACATTTAAAAACCGAAAATAGGGGAGTGGTGAATACTCACAATATGCAAAAATATAGCAACCAAGTTTATACGAGTCAAATAAATACAACGAACATAAATAGATTAGGACATGCTTTTCCACCCCAAAACATTTAAAATATGAAAATAGGGGAATGCGTGAATACTCACAATGCATTGAGATGATGCAAATGATGCCTTGATCTACGCTCCACTCGTACCACTATCGATTTTTACACGACGTTACACACTAATGAGTCTCTAATAGAAAGCTAACACTAGTATACTTGCTACTACAATAGAACTATGCCAATATTGTGTCAAAATTTATTATTGATAAGTTACAAACATTTTTCTGAAATGGTGAAATTTTATGACTCATGTGATTAAGATAATTTTGGATATCATTTTCCATATTTTTGTAATATTAATTGAGGGTATTTCAATACATTTAAATGTGTTTTAAACTCCTAAAAATCCAAAAATATTTTCAAACAGTTTCCAAAATTCATCAAATTTTACATTTTTGTTCCAAATACAGTAGACGTCTTCCAAAAATTTTCTCTTGAATTTTTGATGTGATTAACTTTTTTTTTTCCAAATTTTTGTGCCTTCATAACAATATAAATTTGTGAAAAATAGAATCCATATGATAAAAATTCCCAAACATTTTATAATACTGCCATTAGACATACGTAAGCTGGGAAAAATATAAAAATGGATTTCCAAACTATTTAACCCAAATTTATGATTTTTTAGCATTTATTCGAATAAAAATTGAAATAAATAGGAAACAGTTTCCAAAATTGCCCACAATTTTGGTAACACTTTTATTACACATGTAGAAGCTGTGAAAAATACAAAAGATATTTTTCAATTAGTCTTTCTATTTTTCTTTGTTTTATTCTCTTAAATAATCATTAATTAGAGAATAATTATTAAACAGTTAAAGTAAATTACCAAAATTTTTGTAAAGTTCATTTACTGTGTAAATAATCTGGGAAAAATCCCAAAGGTGGTTTTTATCTACTGCAAGCTAATTTTGTGGATTTAAGTGTATTTAATCTTAGAAAATATGAGAAAAATAGTATACAGAAGAGAAAAATCATCAAACTTTTTATGTAGCATGCTAATGTACTACAAGGTGTTCTGGTAAATTTTCAAGACTTTTGGATGAGCAGAACAATTTTTTCTATTTTTAGGCCATTATAAATACAAAAATCGGGGAAAAATAGGAATGCATTATGAAAAATTCTGAAAATATTTTTCTGAGTCTTATACCTCTGGTAGCAACTGCGAAAATTGTTATATATCATTTTCACATTCTCTAAAGTGGTTTTATGATTTATTGGGACTAAACAAAAAGAAAATTCAAAACCACACTAAACAGTAACAAAAATAGATGAAACTTAATGAGAAGTCATTATTTTGCATAGGGGTCATCCACGAATTTACCTAGGATTTATAGACCTCAGAAAGTATTTTATATGATTTATTGCCCTATGTTATTTCAATAATTATAATAATTCGAGAAAAATGAATTATTTTCTGAAAATTTGTTGAAAATCTCATTTTGTTGATGGGAATTTGGGAAAATCGGATTTGGTCAGAAAAGGAGTTTTAGATATTTAGTTGGAAATAAATCTTTCATGAACATATTTGAAAGCTTTTAACAACATACTTTGATGATCTAGCATCTAAGCTTGAAGATCATCACATGCATGTTTGTTTGAAGGCCATTAATGAGTTTGAAATGTTTAAAAACCGTTTTTGATAGAAAACTTTGGATGCATGTGGTGTTTTTCACCCAAAACTTGTAGAAAAAGTGCATTATGTTGATTTCGACTTAGGTTTTGGTCCTTGGATTTCACCATTTACAACATGCATGTTGTTTTTGGGTGAAATCCTACCACCATCATCATAAAAACCGTGAGTTTGAGCAAGTGTTCATGATTTTACCATAGAATGGAGTAGAAAATGGAGAAAATTCATAAAAACAAGTAAAACTTGAAGGAAAAGAGAAGGAAAATGAATGATTTTCGGGTTTACCTTTAAGAACACCTCAAGATGATTAAGATTTAGAGTTTAAGGTGTGTTCTATGACCCATTTTCTGGAGAATTTCGTGGTTGATGGAGAGAGGAAGAGAGAATAGAGAGAAAATGAAGTGAGGGAGTGTGAGAGAGAAAGTGAAGTATGGAGAAATGGAGTGTAGAGGGGAATTGATTGAGTGTGTTGGGAAGAGGAGAGAGAGAGGAATCCGGCTTTTGAGGGTATAATATCCCTCTCTCTTTCATTTGTCTTTATAAATTTTAAATATTTTATAAAAATATCAAATATTTATAAAAGATGCAACTTAACCAAGTTTTTTATGCATAAAAGCGTTGATTTTTGATTTATAAATTAAGGGTAAATGTTAATGTGTTCAATTTTATTTTCTTAAATGCATTTTTATAATTTTAATTATTATAAGATAATATTAGAAGCTTCATAATTATTTTTATATAATTTTTAATGTTAATGTTTATAAATGTGAGTTCTTAGGGCATTGAGGGTTTTTGAGAGTTTGTAAATCTTTGGATATCAAAATAAATAGAATATTTGAGACTTTAAATTATCTTACGGTATTATAACTCTTTTATTGTTATAAATAATGTTTGTAATTTATTTTTATCGGTTTATTGGCATTCTATGTAGTGATTCCGAGATTCAAGCGAAATTGAGGAATCAAGTATACTAGTCCTAGTCTTCAACTTTGACTTAAGTTTCTATGAGACTTTGACCTAATTTCTACTACTAGGTCAAGTGCATGATGTGTGTATATGATTCATGAAATGGTGTTCGAGTGAAAGAGTGACCCAAATATGGATAGTCACTACAGTTAAGTAGTTGTAGAATTCACATATCAATGTGAAATCTAAGTACACTATCATTCGATCCTACTTGTTTCCAAGTTTCTAGTAGGTTATAACTTAGCTTCTAGTTACTAAGTCTATTATGTGTCGTTCCTATATGTGGAACTAAGTTTATTCAAATCTAGAACCGACTCGAATTTTGACGGTTGTCACAGTAGCCGATGAAAATACATCGTTCACTTCGAGGTTCGATATTGTCGTGAGTTTCTTTTCTCACAAAAGCCTCGCAACCCCAAACTTTGATGTGGTCTAAAGTGGGAACTTTCCCTGTCCATGTCTCGTGAGGTGTTTTGGAAACCTTTTTGGTAGGGACTAGATTAAGGATATGGGCGGAAGTCTCTAAGGCATACCCCCAGAATGATATAGGTAACGAAGCTCGACTCATCATGGAACGAACCATGTCCAACAAGTTTCTATTGCGCCTCTCAGCCACACCATTAAGCTGTGGTGTCCTAGGTGCCGTCAATTGTGAAACAATTCCACATTCCTTAAGATAGTCAAGGAACTCGATACTAAGATACTCTCCTCCACGATCGGATCACAGTATCTTTATCTTCCTACCCAATTGATTCTCCACTTCTTGCTTAAACTCTTTGAACTTTTCAAAGGTTTCTGACTTATGCTTGATTAAGTAAATATACCCATATCTACTATAATCATCAGTAAAATTCACATAGAAGCGGTTAGCATCCCTTGTGGCGGTTCTGAATGGTCTACACACATCAGTGTGTATGAGATCTAACAGACCTTCACCCCTTTCACAAGTACTAGTGAAGGGTGACTTGGTCATCTTTCCAAGTAAACAAGATTCGCTAGTGTCATCCGACTTTAAGTCGAATGACTACAAAACTCTATCCTTTTGGAGTTGGGCTATGCGCTTCTTGTTGACATGTCCACGACGACAATGCCACAAACATGCTTTGTCCAATTCATTGGAAGAATCAATATTCAACACATTATTTCCTAAGTTATCTACAACCATCACAGTTTCATATCTACCATTGCAAGGTAATGCTTCAAAATAAAATAAACCATTACAATAAGCATAAATACCACCATTTTCATTATTGAAAGAAAAGGTAAAACCTTGTTTATACAAACTGTGAAAGGAAATAGCATTTCTCTCCATATCGGTCGCGTAACAACAATTATTCAAATCTAAATTTAAAGCATTACTAAGCAATAAAGAATAAACTCCAATCTTGGTTACAGGCGACACTTTCCTATTTCCCATGATTAAGTTTATCTTCCTGTGCTCCACATCCCTACTTCTTTTTAGTCCCTACAAATTAGAACAAATGTGAATACCACAATCTGTGTCAAGGACCCAAGAATTAGCATGTGATGAGTTATTAGATTGAATAGTGTAAATACCTGCAAAGGAGGGTGGGTTTGATCTTCCCATCCTTAATGTCTTGCAAGTACTTGGGGCAGCTTCGTTTTCAGTGCCCTTTATCATGACAATGGAAGCACTCTGCTTCCTTTGGATTGGAAGAGGGATTAACAGAACCAGCTTTGGTCCCACTTGAAGAGGATCCATCAAGAGACTTTCCCTTGCGGATCTTGTAGGGAGCCTTCCTCTTCTTTCCCTTTCCATGTCTGATTGCTAGAACAGGGGCAGAAGTAGTAGTAGGAGTAGACATAACCATTTTGCCTTTCAGGTTGCTTTCTGCAGTCCTTAGAAGGCCTTCAAGCTTGCTAAGAGTAACCTCCTCCTTGTTCATATGATAAGTCATATGAAACTGATCATAACAAGAAGGTAAAGAGTGTAGAATAATACCTATGGCCAACTCTTCATCAAAATTAACATTCAATTTTAGCAAGCGGTCCACGAATCTCTGCATTTTCTGCAAGTGGACCGTGATGGGTTCACCATCCTTCATTTTGGTTGTGATCATGGAGGCAATGATCTCATACCTTTCCTGCCGAGCACTTTGATGGTATCTTTCCATCAAATCATGATAGATTTCATAAGGATAGTAGTCCTCATAGGACTTCTGCAGCTCAGCAGTCATGGTTGCAATCATTAGACACGACACCTTTGTCGCATCCCTCTCATGAGTAGTGTGTTCAGCGATTTGTTCAGGAGTAGCAGTGGTAACATCAATCTCCTTAATCTCTTTATCAAGGATATATTCTTTGTCCTCATAGCGAATAGCCATCCTGATGTTTTGAATCCAGTCATTGAAATTCGAGCCATCAAAAATGACCCTCCCACACAGATTCATTAGGGAGAAAGAGCCTAAAGGGATTGGGTTAGAAGCATTGTTTGGGATAGACATCTGTAAAAGAAGAAGAACAAAGTTTAGATTAGATGATAATCCTTAATATTACACCCAATATGAAATATTAAGGCTAGGATCCAACACAATATTCTACAATTGCGAAGAGGGATGTCGTAATCCAATTGTAAAATATTTGATGGTAGGTAAATGACGATTTACCAATTTCCACCATGAAAAAACGAAACATATTATTAAGTTTTAATTGGATTTGAAATTCCTAGATCTTTGAGATTCATTGAACATTTTCAATGGCATGTTTAAATCTCGACTGTGCCCTTCCAGTTTGTGACTGGGATGCCGAGGATCACAAACAAGGAGTGAATAACCATGCAAATAACCTTGGTACACCCAATGTTACAAATCACCTAATCAATGTGTCGATTAACCACACACGCTCCATTGATCTATGATTAACACCAAGTTACCCTTTCCCACACATTGTCAGTCCCAGATTAGTGTGCCGGTTAACCACACATGCTCCACTAACGACTTAATAAGGTGCAAAGTTTAATTTCATGGATTAGCACCATTTCACATTATCCTAAAGTAACTAAGATTGGGAATTTTAATAAAAGTTTAGTTACTTTATATTTTTATCATTATACTTTTAATGAGGGAGAATTAATGTTCTTGTTGGATTAGTGTCTAAGCTCATAACTATTTTGGTATGTACTTGACCCGATGGAGCATGATCCTTTTGGGTTGCCTTCACCAAAGCAACTTGATAGGATGAATTATGGAGAGAGAGGATTAATTATGATTTATTAATATATTATGAGAATAATATATTAAACGAGAAATCGTATTGTTTAATTAATATTAGTCAATAATTAATTAAGAATTAATATTGTGGCTAAAAGAGATTAATTAAACTTAGGGGACTAGAACTGTCAATTGTGTGATAGTTGAATATTAGGCTAATGGACTTCTTATTAGAGCGGTGGACGAATTCTATAGGGAAACCCATTAGAAATCGTCCAAGGCCAATAAAGGAGGAGTTCATGGGTTGCTTAGGGCCTAAGCAGTCAAATTAGGGTTTCCTTGTTAGATAACCCTAATAGCCTCACTATTTAAGCACCCCTAGGGCACCAAAAACGTGGCTAACTGATTCCTTAGGGTTTCTAGACGTTTTTGAGTGCCTCTCTTCTTCTCCTTCTTCATCCTCTTGCTCTTGGTGTTTGTGAGCCATTAGAGGAGTGACATTTGTGACTCTAAGCTTTTAGAAGCCAATTACTAGAAGGAATAGATTGTTATTACTACATAACAATCAAGGTATGATCTAAACCCTATTCTATGTTAATATTTATTATCACATGCTAGATCTAGGGTTTATGGCTTTGGATGATTATTGCATGTTCATTAGACAAACTAGATCCAAAGCTTTAGGGTTTGCATGTACACCATAGGAATGTTGTAGTGCTCATAACCCATCAGTGGTATCAGAGCCTAGGGCTGTTTGTTAATGAATTTGATGCTTATTTGATCGAAAATTTCTTAACAATCAAATTTTTTTGGTTCTGACTGCATGACTCGCCGAGTCACTTGGTGAACTCGCCGAGTCGACTGAACTCGACGAGTCCAGGCCTGACTCGACGAGTCAAAGGGTCTGACAGCTTATTCTCGCGATTTGCTTGCTGTTTTGGCTTAGAATACCTACCATAAACGTTTTTAATTAGTAAAATCCATTTTTTATTGATTTTGGGTGAATATCTTTGCCAAAATACTTGATAATTGCCATTTAATCAAATAATTGTTGCCTTATAAGATAATGTTTAATTATTTAAGTTATTTGGTGAATTATATTGCAAGTAATTGGACTAGGTCAAAATTAGATAACCACAAATTAATTGTTAATTGCCTTATTTGAATTGTTGATCTAGAATGGTCATGATAAAGTTTGGAAAAGTTTCAATTTTTTACCCTTTAGGTTTTATAGTTTAAATTTGAACTTTAAAAGTTTTTGTTTTGAAATTTAAATAGTTGAACCCTAATATTTTGAAATGTTTCAAAACTTGCCCTCAAGTTTTGGAATTTAAATTTTGATTAAAAGTTTGATTTTAAAATGTTAAATTCTAAAACCCTAGTTTTGAAAAGGTTCAAATTACACCCTTATGGTTTTATTAAGTTAATTAAAGGTATAATTAAAAGAAAGTTAATAAATCCATAATGATATGGTTTATATTTAATTTAAATTAAAAGTGTAATTTATAAAATTAAACCACCTAGTATTTTAAAAGTGTAAAATACACCATATACTATATATATCATTAAAAGTCTAATATTATATATGTATAACTTAAACTTCTAGTCTTACCGTTAGTAGTCCTCATTCACGAAGCTGGTCTATAAGGGGTGTTTAAGGAAATTGCCTATAAAATCGCGATTGAATGGGTATCCACTCTTATCCACCGCACTCTTGACTAGTGGAGGTTCGTTAGCCGAACGGGTAGGATAGGGCAAACCCTCTCCTCATTAAAAGTATAATGAATGTTAAAGTAACTAAATGTTTTACAAAATTCCCAAAGTCTTAGTTACTTTAGGAAAAAATGAAACCGATGCAATTCCATAGAATTACACTTTGTACCCTTGTCGAGACAATTAGTGGAGCGTGTGTGGTTAACCGGCACACTAAGTTGGGTTTGGCATTGGTAGCGAAGGGTGACTCGATGTTTGTCATAGATCGATGGAGCGTGTGTGGTTAACCGGCACGTCGATTAGGTGACTGTAACATTGAGGGCACCACGTACATTCGCATGGTTATTCACACCTTATTTGTGATCCTCGGCATCCCAGTCACAAATGAAGGGCATAATCGAGATTAAACATGACATTGAAAAGTTCAATGAATCTCAAACGATCTAGGAGTTTCAATTCATTTAAAACTTAACCTTCTTTTCGTTTTTCATGGTGGAAATTGGTAAATCGTCATTTACCTACCTTCAAATGTTCTGCGAGTTGGATTACCGCATCCCTCTTCCAATTTGTAGGATATTGTGTTGGGTCCTAGCCTTAATATCTCATTTGGGTGTTTTATTAAGGACTCAATCAACTAAACTTGAATTTTCTCCCGTTTTATAGATGTCAAAGTCTGACAACTATGGTCTTCCTAAATCCGTTGGAAAAAGTTTCCAAATGAAGATGATGTTCCACGATTGGATTGTGGAAATAGAAATCATGCTTCTCTTCCTCCACCTCCTCCAATAATTCTCCCTGACCCACGTGTTTGAAGACTTGAAAAGTTCAAGGTCACTCAAGCCCTATTGGTTAAAGACATGAAAATGGAAAGTCTATTTGTGCTCATGTCTTGGACAAAAGGTTACATATTGATAGATTGGGATTGTTAGGTGTCGATGTTTAAAGGAAGTTGGCTGTTGACTTGGTTCTTCAGTCACTTCCCGAATCATATGGTAAGTTCGTGAGAGAGTACTATATGATGGACCACGACATGATCCTTATTGATTTGACTTATTTGCTTGTTGCTGCTGAATCAGAAATGATTTGGCGCACTGGTCAGAAAATTTGTCTGGTAAATCAATATCCCAACCCTCTATGGGAAATGGGAACATTGGAAGTCCAGAAAAGTTTTCTCTATGCAAGAGAAAGGCTGAGTCTGAGATAGTCCCGTGTACCATTCCAGAAGAATCCATATGTTTCTACTGCCAAAAGAGGGGGCATTGGTTACGAAGCTGCCCTGACTACGTGAGAGATCTAAGAGATGGGAGAGTCAAGATGTATGAATCTGCATCAGGTAAAATCCACTATCTAACTCTATTAAGTTCCTTTTATATTCTTAACACATGATGTGATAAGATTACATTTGGTGTTTTGTAGAATCAAAGAAAAAGGAAGCTTAAAAGGAAAGAAGTGAGCTAAATCTAGTCATGAAGAAATGGATCTTGATCGCATGATTCAAAGATCAGATTGTTTGAGCTACTACTTTAGAGTTAGGATAGATTGCTAAATAATATTTACATAGTTTTCATTTGTAATCGTATTGTAAGGACAATATTTTTCCGCAATAAAATAAATTTTGATTTATCTTATTTATGTTTCCTTGCGATGGATTTTATGAAAATTGGTGTTTGAATGGCAATATTGTGAATGGATTGGATTCTTAGTTATGTTATTTGTGGTAATGTCAGAAATTTACCAAATGAGGAAAGTTTCTCATCACCCAAGTTCCAATAGGACAGAAACTTGGAATCATGCAACTGGTATTGTGTGATGAATGAGAACCTTCGTATTTGGAAAATTGAGACTAATTCCTTGTTCACATAAGTATGTGAGTCAAGTGAAGGACTAGGAGATCAGGTACACAATGTTGTACACTGGTCAAGTCCACCACAAAGAACAATAAGTTTATTCGTCATGATTTACTAAAAGTCTAGTAAACATGATTATGCTTACAAGATTAAGTGTAATTCTGAATTATTGAAAAGTTTCAATGAATAGCAGAACGAATAAGCAGAATCAATAAAGGCAGAAAGATAAAAGGTTCTCCAATCTAAGAAGAAGGGAGAGTACTTTTGTATCGTGTTTTATGATCGTCTTGGTAATTGTAGGAACCATATTACAATTCGTCCTCTGAGGATACCTTAGTACACTAGTTTGGCTAAGAAGAGGAATGGTGAATTGTAGAAATGGTTAAGTCAATAAGATGTATCGTACTTCGTTCCAATATCAAGTCTTAGAGTCATACTCCAAGATTGTGAATTGAGTGAGATAATCTTAAGTAGGAATGTTCTTACACTTGCACATTTTGGTAAGTTTTGATGTCTTCAATAAGAAAAAGACCAACTAGAACCAAATTACGCGTAGATTTGTCTTGATAAAGACACACACTGACTCTTGAATATTTGTTTTGTCAGGAAATGTCTCTTGATAAGAGAATCTTATATGTCAAGAGGTCAGTGGGAGTCTGAAGATCTTGAAAAGTTTCAATAACAAATCAAGAAGTAAACCTATTAAACACTAGCACACGACTTGAGGATTGTAACCTAACGTGTTGACAAAATTTTATTTCTGTGCCAATCCAGTTGAGTGATTATGCATATGAGTTCTACGAGTTCTCAATTAAATGCATAAGGGCAAACACCTTGATCAATGAAAGTACGTTGACTGGCATAGGTGAGCTGCTAAATGACTTGGAAGCAATGGTGGGACCCTTGATGGCAAGAAATTAAGAATGAACAAGTTCTGTCCATAAGAGGTTGAATTTGTCACAAACATTTTCTTACGATTATGCTTATGACAAATTTCCATGGATAGGAACACATGCACCATAAAATCTAAGTGTCATAAGGTTTCTCTCCTTCATGAAAATGATTGTGAGGAAACGCTTTCACTAAGAGAGATTTAAAGGAGATAGCGATTATGTAAATTGCATTCTCAAATTCGATTATGATTATGGCATCCCTTTTCATAGTTCGAATTATGAGATTTGGCAATTAGTTTAAACAATCGAGACTTATTGCTATAAGTTCTAAAATTGTTTAGACACACATGTGAGCTGTCTAAAGTAAGGTGTATGAGTTTGAGATGCTTAGATAAAAGCTTATCAAAGCATATCGTATTAGAAACAATGAAATTTGGAAGTCAATAAGTGTTGTTTTCTAGAAGTTTAGCTGGTTTCTGAATACGTGTCAAAGCTAGTGGGAGCATAAATGTTATGCTGGTATGGATATAATCATCATGTTAGTGGGAGCATGATCATTATTTTAAGTATTGCAAGTTGGCAATATTAATTATAGAAAAATAAAAGTTTCACTTTGCAAAATTGCAGGGGTTGAAAAGTTGTTTTTGCTATAATTAAGGGAGAGGATGTTATACTTCGTTTCAAATCTAAAAGCTTAGATCGAGAAATTTTAATTGAATTTAGTCAAAGTAATATTTATTAAATGCATTCTTAAAGTTTTATTATGATTACGGCATCCCTCTTCATAGTTCGAGTTTTGAGAACACGTCAAATAGAAGTATTATGGAAATATTATAGCAAAAGACTAGTAAAGTATCATGTCGTTGTAATATTCGATCGTTCTAAAATTTTCCAAATGCCTAGGGCATTAAGTGGGAAAGAGGACTAGAATTGGATTTGACTGAATTAGTTAAACAACTGTCAAGGATAATCTATGGTTCGCCAAGGATTGGTCACTTGTGGACAGTTAGAAGTATAGTCATGGATGGGCCATATTGACATTATTATGAATAGATAAGATTCTATTTGAAATGAGTTGTCATATGGAAAATATGGAAATGTTTTCATATTGGGAGTTGGATGTTAAGAATCTTTATGTCTAGATTAGAAAAACTTTTATGCAAGAAGGATATTCAAAGGAATGTACTTTGAATGTGAGACTTCATGTCTTTGGAATTGTCTTGTAACAATCTCCAATAGAGGACTTTGTAATTTCATTGGCAATAGTCTTTGTGACTTTGGTGCTACGACATTACGAAAGGATCATTGCATAAAATGTTAGAATCTAACATATTCTATAAGTGGCAAGAATTATAAAATGAGTGTGATTGAAAATGTTATTCAGTTATACTATTTTACAGAGTAAGGACCATAAGTAAACATAGTATGCATGCTAAAAGCATGAGACAATTGTCGTTATAATTCAAGTAAGAAGTTGATTAACCGAAACAACAAATAATGAGTAATCAATATGGTGATTAAATAAAATGTGTTTTATTTATACTCAAAGTTTGGGGCCATATAAGATTAGTATTATTCTTATGTTTCAATTTGCATGTTTTGACTTCCTAAATAATTGAGTTATTTGAGAATAATCGAATTGTTTGAACGTTCCACAGTCGCTCATACTTTGGGAGTAGGTATGAAAGAAGATTGTCATGAATTGGTGTGTAGATTGTCTAAAGTGTATTAGACATAGCAAAAGTTTGCTACAGCGTTCATGAGTGCTTACAAATATGATTTGAGCATTGGATTAAACCCACACTCACTTGGATCGCTTCATGGATTTTATCACGAGTGATTGGTGAGACGATAATATCTTATATTCTTGAAACCGAGATGTGTGAGTTGTATCTTGCGAGTCGGTTACACATTGATAATATGTAAACGCACCAGTAACTTAGTGTTATAAAATGTATTGTTGTGTGTGATTCGGTGAGTGAGTACAAGCGAGCATTGAGTCGAAGTTTATCCGTTCCTTTTACCCAATATGGGATAAAGGCGATATCTGTGGGCCCTTCGATGATTTAGTGATGACAAAGGAAAGTGCTCGGCCGGGCCATGACTGATTTGATTTATTCAATTAGTCAGTCTTCATAAATCAGAAATCGGGAAACAAGACATAGACTGAGAGAATGATTTCAATCCATGTCTCACATCTATACGATATCTAGAATGGAGGAATATATGATCCTTTATCTAAAGGACGTGTATCTGATAAGATCAGAGTTGACAGGGGCTTTTGAAAGCTACGATTGCTGATCAGGATCTGAAGTCATACGCAGAATAGTTATCAGACTTATCCATGTGGGAGACTGTTGGATTAGTGTCTAAGCCCATAACTATTTTGGTATGTACTTGACCCGATGGAGCATGATCCTTTTGGGTTGCCTTCACCAAAGCAACTTGATAGGATAAATTATGGAGAGAGAGGATTAATTATGATTTATTAATATATTATAAGAATAATATATTAAAGGAGAAATCATATTGTTTAATTAATATTAGTCAATAATTAATTAAGAATTAATATTGTGGCTAAAAGAGATTAATTAAACTTAGGGGACTAGAACTGTCAATTGTGTGATAGTTAAATATTGGGCTAATGGACTTCTTATTAGAGGGGTGGACGAATTCTATGGGGAAACCCATTAGAAATCGTCCAAGGCCCCTAAAGGAGGATTCCATGGGTTGCTTAGGGCCTAAGCAGTCAAATTAGGGTTTCCTTGTTAGATAACCCTAATAGCCTCACTATTTAAGCACCCCTAGGGCACCAAAAACGTGGCTATGTAATTCCTTAGGGTTTCTAGACGTTTTTGAGTGCCTCTCTTCTTCTCCTTCTTCATCCTCTTGCTCTTGATGTTTGTGAGCCATTAGAGGAGTGACATTTGTGACTCTAAGCTTTTAGAAACCAATTACTAGAAGGACTAGATGGTTATTACTACATACCAATCAAGGTATGATCTAAACCCTATTCTTATGTTAATATTGATTATCACATGCTAGATCTAGGGTTTATGGCTTTGGATGATTATTGCATGTTCATTAGACAAACTAGGTCCAAAGCTTTAGGGTTTGCATGTACACCATAGGAATGTTGTAGTGCTCATAACCCATCAGTTCTATCCTACCCGTTCGGTTAACGACTATCCACCAGTCAAGGAAGCGGTGGGTGAGAGTGGACACCCATTAAACTACCATTTTATAGGCACTAACCTTATACCCCCTTATAGACCGGCTTCGTGAATGAGGCCTACTAACGGTTAGACCGACTTTATCTTATACATATACATATATATATATATATATATATATATATATATATATATATATATATATATAAGGGTAGAATTTTAATCTTTTAAAACTCTAGGGTTTTGGAATTAAATGTCTTATTAATGTGACTTTACAAATTCCAAAACTTGAAGGCAAGTTTTGAAACTTTTCAAGACCTTTCATATTCATAACCTATGAACCATTATGAGTTTTAATATCCATGAATGTGACTTTTCATATAACTTGAGGACAAGTTACAATAACACATTTCATTAACAATTAGATCAAATTTTTGGATCAAACACAATTACCATACAATTTTTCCTATTAATCTAAACAAACTCATAACAAGAAAATTCATATCAAATACTACATATAATTACTTTATTATCTAAACATTTGTCAAATTCCTTTTAAATGGATGAAGACAATCATTACACAACTCAGAAAATACAATTTGTATGATTACAAAACAGTTTGTGGTAATGACTTTATCCATTTCTCTCCAAGAACTCGAATTTCCCGCACACAGGAGCACCAACTCGTCGAGTACATGAACTGGACTCGACGAGTTGCTCTGTTACTGAGTGGACTCGTCGAGTATGTTCATTATACATGCATATTTTCAATTTTTCCAAAGCATTGTCCTAACTAGCGTACAAATTTCTAATTGAATGTAAAACATCTAGATAGATGACATACCTTTTGAAGGACTTGTAGTTCTTGACCCTTGAAAACTTGAGCACATCAAGTTTGATGCCTCTAATGGTTCACAAACACCAATATGCAAGAGGATGATTTAAGAGAATAATCTATTTAGCTTAATGAGATGGTGCCACCGATTTTGGTCTATGGAGGGTTCTATTTATAGTGTTGGACATACTAGGGTTACACTTGGTAAACCCTAATAACCCATAACTTTCCCCATTCTCATGCTCCATGGGTTTAACCTCTATGGACTATTCATTTAGCCCATGATCATGGATCATTAGCCCACACTACAAGAATGATTGATTTACATAATCAATCCCCACATATTTAATTAGTCTATTTTGATCACAAAATTAATAAATTAATTCTTGATCAATATTAAATAAATAATTCCATATTAATATATTATACTTGTAATATATTAATAAACCATAAATAACCTTATTCTCAAAATTCATCCTATCAAATTGCATTAGTGAAGGCAACCCAAAAGGAGCATACCAGTTATAGTTATGGGCTTAGACACCAAATCTAACAGAAACGAGAATTGGTTTGGGTGGTCCTTTGGCACTGATGTCGAAGGTTGCTAGTAGAGAAGCTGAGAAAGATACTGCAGAAAATGAGGGCTCGGAAGATGAAGGGATGATCGTCAATTATGATGACGAAGTGGTGGCTTTTTACTCAAACAATCGAGTGAAGAAATTATTCAAAAATCCATTTAATTCGAAGTCAAGAATGAGTGAGATAAAAGGAAGTTTGTCTGGGAAGAATGTGAATGGGTAGAAGAGAATGGAGAAAAAGGAAGTGAAGACTTAGGAAGCGAAGATGGAGAAGAAGCTCAAGGGAGATTCAGGGTTTGACTACCATTCTTGCAATGGAGCAAACCAAATGGCGAGTGATTGCATGCTGAGAAAGAGAGACAAGAAGAAGAGTAGAGTTAGGGACGAAGCCTACTGAGGGAATGTATTTGGTTGCAAAGGGAATGAATGATGAGAAGGGGACATATCAAATCTGTTCGTCAGGATCAGATGATGAGGAGATGCGAAAACTGACTCATGGAGCGATGTTCGCAAGATTTGAAGAAGAGGATAAGGAGAATGTTACAGGGAAATGCTTTGTTTCGACCACTGCTCATAAGTCACCCATGAATTTGTAGGTACTTTCTCTTTTCGAATCCTTTAATATTCCTTCTACAGCATATAATTCAATTTTATCTAAGTTTGATGAAGCTATTACATATGTTAATGATCTACTTATTTCTGCTAGTAGTGATACAGAAAGGTCTAAGACTTTACTGCTAGATACTCAGAGATGTCTGGAGTCCAAGAAGTCTAGAATAGCTTATTTAGATTTACAGTTGATGAATATTATGTGTGATAGAGATAGCCTTAGAACTGATAACAATATTTTTCTTAAACAACGAAACATATATTGTAATTTGGCTAAACGTTTGTATGGAAAATTAACTGAATTACATCATTCATCAGACATTAGCAAAGAACCGCATAGGAAGCTTTTGCCCTTTTTAGCTTTCGAAAGGGATAAAATTGATTCTACTTCCTATGATTGTGAAAAGAAAATATATGAGTTTGATAAGGTCCCAAATGATTCATATGAATATGGTGTGGTTAAAATTGATGAATGTTTAGATGCAAATGATCTTGTAGATATTGTAAATGAGACCTTGACCAAAAACGAACAAATAATTTTTTTGAAAAGAACTGAGACTTCAACATCTAACTTTCAAAACAATTTTGCTGATATCGAAGATGATTCTGATAATATTAGTGAAATTGAGGAGGAGGAAGTTGTTGATTGGTCACAGTTATCTATCATTAATGTCACTTTAATGGCTAAGGGTAAAGAAATCTGTAATGATTCTTAGGTTAAAGTTGACACTGACAAACCGTCAACTTTGAAAGTTCATGATCTTGACCATGTGACTATCGAAGATAGTCAAACAGACAATGATGATGATGATGGAGATGTTCCAAATGAAACAACCGTACCTCGGGTTGTAATTGATCAAGTCTATGAGGAAACTGAGAAGTTCGACATGTAAAAAGAAAAAGGTCCTCATTATATTTATCCCAACTTCAAATGCACAGATGATATTATCTTCCCAAATCAGGTGTTTGTTACCTTAGGGAATGGTGATAAAGTTAAACCTGAAATCAACAAAATTGTCGAAGAGGATAATAAGAAAGCTTCGAAAGAAGGATTTTTCTCAAACCAAAGCACAGTCGAAAATAATCTCAACAAGAACTCATCCACTTTTCAACTACAAAAACCACAAAAAGTTTGGGAAGTTAAGAAAGTAGAAATTAATGAGGATAAACTTTCAAATGAGTCAGTTTCTAAAGATCAAGTCAAGAATTCTCAAAATTTCAAAGAACAAATTGAATTTCAAAAGAAAATGGGATGTCAATGACAAAAGCAAGAAAGAAAGTTTATTGGCAAAATATTGAGTCTCGAAAGAAACAAAATGTTTTGAAAACAAAATCGTCTGAAAAAAGAATGAGTCTAAACCTGTTCAGACATCTTCTCAAAACAAATATTTTGTTAAGAAAACACCCGATCAAACACAAAAAGATTTATCAAAAAGTTTATCACAAGCTTCGAATTCAATTCCAAAACCAAGTTTTCAAAAACCAAGAAATGCAAATTTTGTGAAAAATCAACAATCAAAGAATTTTGTTCCTAATCAACAAAACAAATGGTGTTCACAAAATAATTTTCAAAAAAATGGTGTTCACAAAAGTTTTCAAAGGAATTATATTCCTAATCATCAAAAACCACGATTTTCTCAAAATAACCTTCAAAGGAATAATTTCCAAAATCAGAGGAATTTTGAACAAATTAACTCTCAAAGAAGGTTTTCTCACCCTCAACAAGCTTTTAATCGAAATAATGTTGGATATAATAACCGTTTTCATAATCGTTTTCAACCTCATGTCCAATTAGCATCTTCAAAAAGTCATTTTGATAAGATGGATGTCAAAAGGTCAAGAAACGAACCTTACAAACCCTCACAACGTCAATTTTCCAATCCTTCTTCGAAGCAGCAAAGCAAAGCTTCGTTTACCATACAAAAAACGCAAATCGGATGTTAAGAACATTAATCAATGGTTGGAAGGAAAAGGAAAAATTTATCAGTCTGGGAAGTTCTCACAAGAGGAAATTAAGTATGCTTATGAAAGCTACTTAAACGATTTGCAAACTAGGAGTTTGTCCTCCAATGAATTGAATCCATCAGTTCGAAAATGGAGAGCTATTTCGAAACCAAAAGTTGCGATCAAACGAACCACTGAAGAAAAAGGGAAAGTCAGTGTTGAACCCAAAGTAATGAATGATTTCATTTCAATACCAATAACTAACGAAATTGACTTAATCGATAGTTTGAAATCGAAAGTTCGTTATTGGGTTTTAGGATCTTCATTTCATCATGCATTTTGTTCTAATAACCAAGGACCAAAATAGCCTTGGGGACCTAAATTCTTTCACTGATTGCAGGTTTTGTGTGACAAGCAATATGATGACAAATGGTACATAGATAGTGGTTGCTCTCGTCACATGACAGGTAGGAAGGAAAACTTGAGAGACTATCGAAGTCTTGAAAATGTTGGTGTGGTGAAATTTGGAAACAATCAAAAATGTCAAGTAAAAGGTTATGGGAAAGTCACGAATGGCAAGTTTACTGTTAACAGGGTTGCATATGTCGAAGGTCTTCAACACAACTTGATAAGTGTTTTGCAACTTGTTGTGGGTACTGGTAATCAGGTTGTATTTGACGAAGAAGGGAGTGTTATTTCGAACAAAGAAACTAAAGAAGTTCTTCTCAAGTCTAAAAAACAACACGATATGTTTACCCTTGACATCAAACCAATTGTTGGTGTTCCCTTTGTCTGCCTACTTTTGAAAGCTTCACCTGATATAAGTTGGTTATGCCATCGAAGACTATCTCACCTGAATTTTAGGAATCTGAACAAATTGGTGGTAAATGATCTTGTATGTGGATTACATGTCTTAAAATTTTATAATGATACTTTATGTGCAGCTTGTGAACGAGGGAATCAACATAGACAATCTCATCTAATCGTTATAGATTCGAAGATAATTGAACCTTTGGAACTTCTTCACATTGACCTTCGACTGTTGAAACTGTCAACAAGAAGAGGTACATATTGGTCATTGTTGATGATTTTTCAAGGTTTACTTGGGTATACTTTCTTCGACTGAAGTATGAAACTGCTCAAGTGATGATTGATTTTATCAATCATATCGAACTAAGTTTGAGGAAGAAGGTTTGTAAGATCAAGAGTGATAATGGTTCAGAGTTCAGGAACAATGTTCTTGATTCGTTCTTAGCTGATTGTGGTATTCGCATAATTTTTCATCTCCTTACACACATCAACAAAATGGTGTTGTTGAAAGAAGGAACAAGTCACTTTGCGAAGCAACAAGGACAATGCTTACATATGCAAATCTTCCACAGTATCTTTGGGCTGAAGCAGTTTCAACGGCTTGTTTTACTCAAAATAGATCTTTTATTCATCACCGTTTTAACATTACCCCATATGAAATCATTAACAATGAGAAACCAAATGTCAAAATTTTCCATGTTTTTGGTTGTAGGTCCTCTATTATAAATCTTAAAGATAACCTTTCGAAGTTTCAGTCCAAGGTTGACGAAGGGATATTTTTGGGATATTATCACAATTCGGTTACATACAGGGTGTTAAACAAACGAAGGAAAATCAAAGAAACTTTTAATCTTACCTTTGATGATTATTATGTTAAAATAGTCGAAAAGTGCTTTGAACAAAAGCCAATCCTTAATGAATCGAATGATGAATCTCAAAGTTCGAATTCTTTGTATTTTGATTATGATTTAATTTTTGGTGTTCCTAACAGGGCAATTGATACCGAAAGACATGTTGATGATAATCAAGTTCCTGAGGTATCGAAGCATTCTGAAGATTCGACTAATGATTTTGAGGGGGAGTCTACTTTCGAGGGGGAGTATAGTATAACGAATTCAGATGTCGAGGGGGAGCATCCTAACGTTGATCCAATTTTCAACGGGGGAGCAAACTGAATCTGTTCTTGGTGATCCTAAAGCTGGAGTGTTGACCAGTGCAGGTGATGGTTCTGAAACGGAAGAAATGTTCGAAGATGCACCATTGGATTTTGATCTTGCATACCCACCGATGGATAAATGGACACAAAGTTATCCAAAAGAACAAGTTCTTGGTGATCCTCAAGCTTGAGTGTTGACTAGAGCTCAGCTTCGTGCAAAGAATGAGGTACTTAATGTTCATCAAGAATTTTGTATGTTCAATGTTTTTATTACGAAAATTGAACCTAATTCGGTTAAGATTTCTACGGAAGATCCTGATTGGATTGTTTCTATGCAATCCGAATTGGTTGAATTTGAACGAAACAAGGTTTGGAGGCTTGTTCTGAAACCTAAAGATACTTCAATCAAAGGTTTTAAGTGGATTTTCAAAAATAAAACTGATAAAGAAGGAAATATAGTGAGAAATAAAGCTAGGCTAGTTGTTAAAGGTTTTTCGCAACAAGGAGGTATCGATTATGAAGAAACCTCTGCCCCTGTCGCAAGACTCGAGGCTGTTTGAATATTTTTAGCCAGCACACAAGGATTTCGATGTGTATCAAATGGATGTGAAGTGTGATTTTCTCAATGGAGTTTTGGAAGAAACGGTGTATGTTGAACAACCACCAGGTTTTGTAAATTCTCAATACCCTGATCATTGTTATGTTTTAGACAAGGCTATTTATGGACTTAAACAAGCACCACGTGCCTGGTATGCTACTCTTACTAATTTCTTAAAGTCATCGAAATTTAACAAGGATCTGTTGATCCTAATCTCTTTCAAAAGAAAGTTGGGAATCATCTCATGCTTGTTCAAAGTTATGTTGATGACATTATTTTTGCCTCTACTGATCATAATCTGTCGAATGAGATTTAAAACATGATGAAAAGCCAGTTTGAGATGAGCATGATGGGCAAAATCAACAATTTTTTGGGATTAAATATTCGTCAAAGCAGAGAAGATATCTTTATCAATCAAGAGAAATACTCTCGAAATCTGCTTGAGAAGTTTGGAATGACGAATAGCTCCAAGTTGCGAGCGAGTTCCGATGGCAGTTGGCACAAGACTTGGTCCTTCGTTGGATAAACCAGCTGTTGATATCACTTTATACAGGAGCATGATTGGTTCGTTACTATACCTCATAGCTAGTAGACATGATATTATGTTTGTTGTGTGTAATTGTGCTAGGTATCAGTCGAATCCAAGAGAACCTCATTTGACTCCTGTCAATAATATCTTTCTCTATCTCAAAGGCACAGTTTCGTTAGGCTTGTGGTATCCTTCGAAAACAGGGTTTTTCACACAGGAATTCTCTGATGCGGATCTTGGAGGTTGTCAACTAGATCGAAAAAGCACAAGTGGTGGTTGTCAACTATTGGATGGGAAGCTTGTAAGCTGGAAATCAAAGAAACAAACTTGTGTTTCAATTTCCACAGCAGAAGCCGAGTACGTTGCTGCTACAAATTGCACTTCCCAAATTATTTGGATTCAAAGTCAGCTTCGTGACTACGCAATAAACATGAAAAAGATTCCTTTATATTGAGATTCTCGGAGTGCTATTCGAATTTGTCACAATCCTGTGCAACATTCGAAGACCAAACACATAGCTCTTCGTTATCACTTTATTAAAGATCATGTTGAGGATGGCAATATTGAAGTTCATTTTCTAAAGACAACAGATCAATTGGCTGATATCTTTACCAACCGTTGGATGAGAAGAATTTTCTAAGGATTTTGTCGGGTTTAGGCATGATTGATGCGAATGTTGTTCCTGGTTTGATTTCGTTATAAAGACAAGCCATGTAGACATATTACCGATCGACTCAGAGGTTACTGTTCACTCTTCAGCATTCGATATGCTTCATTTTCGAAATTCCTCTAACCGATTTAGAATATGCTTCACTACTCTAGCATGTTTGTTGTGTCGATACAACACATCTTTATGTTGGTACTTTACACTTCGCTTGTCTAGTATATTTTTCGTTTCCAAAACACAAAAACTGTTGGGTATTTTGTGTTGCGTCATGGGCTTTGTTTTTATATATCCGGATTGGGCCTGTCCATCCGTGATTATTGATTAGGGTTAAGCTATTTATAGTGCATGCATGTATGCCTTAGATACGATCGTCATAATTATCATTATTGCTTTGTAACCCTAAACACCTCTACAGTCGAAGTTCTTAATCGAGCTCTTCTGAGGTGTTAAAGCTTAATCATTCGACATCAGTTAAACCATTCCTGTGTTCTTTATTACGTTATTTATTGTTTTTCTGGTTAGAATCAATCGATCCTACTAGAACTTTGTTCTAACAATTGGTATCAGAGCAGGAGATGTGTAATCAATACACATTCCTTCTGTTTGAAGAATTCTTTAGGGTTTCCGCTTTAATCAAATATAAAGAATCCGTCTTCTTCCTGTCGACGGTAACTCTTGTGTTTGATAAAACCCTAATCTCAAGTTTACAACTCTGATTCTAGCAGTTCCAAGGAAAGGCTCATCATATCTCACGACGATTCTCAAACTAATCCCATCAACATCTCCAACAGCATTGGATCCACTACAAGGGTTCCCATTCTTTACACTCAAGACTATGAAGTGTGGGCGCATCACTTTGAAGATTACATAGTTGGATCTGAAGATAATGGTTATCTCATCTGGGAAGCTATCATGGTTGGGCCGTTTGTTCTTTCTGGAACGAACATGACAGTAAAGACTCAAAAAGAATATAATCAGCTTTTGACAGTAAAGACTCAAAAAGAATATAATCAGATTCACATTGCAGTCTGACACTTTTCGTTTAGTCGGTTCATGCACGACAGCTAAAGAAATATGGGATATGTTAAAAGAATTATACTCAACCGATGAGGATCTAGAACACTCGATCCAAACCTTGTTGCTCTCAGAATTTGGAGCTTTCGAACAGAAACCTAAAGAGAACTGACTCAGATGATTCACCAATTATTTGTGTTTTGGGATGATCCTTAGTCCATTTCGTTAGAGGAGGGTAATTAGGGTCATAGACAGGATCCAACTCTGCATTTACCTCTTCTTCAAATTCTGATTTATCACCTTCGTCATTTGAATTCTCATTCTCCCCCTCAATTATTTGTATTTTGGGATGATGCTTAGTCCAATTAACTTTTTCCTTGGATTGAATATAAGACAGGGACCAGAAGGCATTTTTATCAACCAGGAGGCCTACACGAAGAACTTGTTGGCGAAGTTCGGTATGACGGGAGATTCGAAGGTGAAGGTTCCTATGGCGTTTGGCACAAAGTTAACATCATCTCTGGAAAAACCTGCTGTTGACGTAACACTGTATCGTCAAATGATAGGGTCTCTTATGTATCTAACAGCTAGTAGACCAGACATTATGTTCTCTGTTTGTTATTGTGCCAGGTTTCAAGCAAATCCAAGAGAACCTCACATGGTGGCAGTGAAAAATATGTTCCGTTATCTGAAGCGAACCTCTTCTCTCGGTCTTTAGTACCCTGCTAGATCCGGATTCTTTGTTCAAGCCTTTTCTGACGCCGATCTTGGAGGATGCGGTCTGGACCGAAAGAGCACAACTGGAGGATGCCAATTCCTTGATGGTAAACTTGTTAGCTGGCAGTCCAAGAAGCAAACATGTGTGTCTCTTTCAACAGCCGAAGTTGAGTACATAGCTGCAGCATCCTGTACCTCACAAGTGATCTGGATACAAAGCCAACTAAGAGACTACGGACTGAGTATGAAGAAAATACCTCTCTATTGTGAATCTGAAAGCACGATAAGTATATGTCACAATCCAGTGCAACACTCAAAGACAAAGCATATTGCACTAAGATACCATTTCATCAAGGACCATGTTGAAGATGGAAAGGTGGAAGTTTATTTCGTTCGGTCCTCTGATCAACTAGCTGACATCTTTACTAAAGCCTTACCAGAAGCAAGCTTCAATAAAATTTTACAAGGTTTGGGAATGATGGAAGCAGAGTCGGTACCGAACCCTCAAACCTATCTCTAAAAATTAGACAAGCGAAATAGAGCGAATGCTCGGTCTATTTCGGTTCCGGATTTTTCGGGAACCGAAATGAACCGAACGCTCGGTCTATTTCGGCTCCATAATTTTCGGGAACCGAAATGAACCGAACGCTCGGTCTATTTCGGCTCCGGAATTTTAGGGAACCGAAATGAACCGATCGCTCGGCTTATTTCGCTTCATTCCTTTAAGGTTTGATTTCGGCTGTATACTTTGTAAACTCTCTTTTAAATCTTTTTCTTGCTATGTTTTCTCTTTTATCTTTATTCCTAGAGTTTTTAACATTAATTTCGTTTATTCTTGTTTCTTTTTCTGTTTTTATTATTTTTCAGAAACTTCAAAATCCAAAAATATTTTTTATGTTTTTATTATTTTTCAGAAACTTCAAAAATCCAAAAACATTTTGTTTTTATTCCAAAAGGTTTTATCTTTTATTTATCTTTTTATTATTTTGTTTTTTTTTTGTTTTGTTTGTGTGTGTGGTTTGTTTGTCTTTGTTTATTCTCTTCACTAGGTACCAAGTACATCGTTGCTACATAAATTGGAGCTAGGGCAGGTATGACCATTTTAATTTGAACTAGTTAAGTGTCCCTAGAAGCATGCTGTTGCATGTAGACCGAAGCCTCTAAGACTATGAGTAAGGCCTTAATGATTCGATCTATACCTATCGTTTCTTCCCAATCAGGCTGCTAAATTCACTCAAGTCATGAGCTACCTTACTCTTCTCAAATGAGTTAAGAGTTTTCTGCTTTGTCACTTTTATATAGCAGGGGTACTTTCGGTTCCTTAACTACCTACTCTACATTCTCCATCAACTTTCGTTTCACCAAGGTAACCCTTGAGACTCTCGGATAATACCACTGAGGTTTATGGTTACACAAAATCTGTGTTTATGATCTTAGATGGGTACACCACGTGCTAAGTGAGACCCAAAATCCAACACCAATAATGAATTGACGGTGAATTTTTATATTCAAGATCTCACTTGTTACCTAACGAAATCTCATTTTATTTTTTGAGTGGTCTTTATGAAATTGTCTAACACCAAGGCATTTCTTCCCAAAAAGATCCAGTTTGGTTTTTGTTTTTGAGATTTTTATGACATCACTAGTCACAACAAATTTTATCCAACCTACTTGTTCAACAGACCACATCGGTCTCACAAGTACTTCATCCAACTTTCGGTCTTATGTTAAGTATTGATGTTCGGTTGAAGATAAGCCACCCTTTTAGACCAATTATTTGAAAAGAAGCCTTTCGGTGTTTCTTTACAAACACTCGATCGTATTTTCTCGGGGAACCACACAAGCACTTCAAGTCTCTCTTGACTTTGAAGGAAGAGATTCTTGCCCGGAATCATATGCTTCATGTCTTATTAAAGACATCACTCACATCCTATACACATTTTGCTTTATTTCTTTATTTTTGACACACTCTTACACGAAAATTCTTTGTGATTTTTTGCGAAAGTGGTTATTTTGACATATGGAGCGAAAGTGAATTTGAAAAGACGATATGTGGATAAGATTTTGAATCACGTCATCGGATAACTATTCACATTGGGACCGGGAATTTGAAACGACTCCTAAACCCACACTTGATGACGTCTATCTCGGGAAACCAAGCTGTCAGATCGTGCTTTTTCAGGCGACGTTTCAGTGATCGTATCATCATCACAGAGATTCTTTCTCTCTCCTGGCAACGGTATATAAAGGGTTTCTCGCACCTATTATACCTTCTTACCTTCTTCAAACTCTCTCAAATACAACAGGCGATCTTCAACTGTTCATCTTCTTCCTTACATCAATAATGGCGGAATCATCATCTCTTCAAGATCAAACTGCTTCATCATCATTGATCGTGATCAAACCTAATCAGAACCTGATCATTAACCTAAACCCCTTTTTGTATGATGCGTACATGCTCCACGTTGTCGAATGTCTCAAGTACTCCCCACTGGTTATCGCTCTTACGCAGGTGGAATCTGTTCCCATGTCTCTGCTGTCACAACTGTACTCTACTGCGTCTTACGACAAGAACAAGGAGAGAATCTTTTTTCAAATCTTCAATCACAAGGCATCTGTTTCGAAAGCCCGATTATGCTCCTTATTAGGGCTTGACGTCGATGCTTCTGTCATCTCTCCTGATTTCATTAGCACAACCCAGTTGTTTATGATGTTTTATGAGATGGGGTATACTGACGTCCTTACAACAGTGACAAAGTTTAAGAATTCTTGTTTTCCGCCGCAATGGAATGGGTTACTTACTCTTATCAACAAGGGTTTGGCGGAACGGGTAGCTGGGTCAGACGGAACGAGTAAAGGTTTTATGACCATTCTCTATGGTCTCTACAATGGTATTAACCTGGATTATGGCTCTATTATTTGGTCACAACTGGTGCAAAGTCTCAACACCTCAACGAGACATTCAGAGATTTCATGTGGTCGTTTCTGGACCATCATCACCCGAAGAGCCATTCAGAACTTACAGATTCCCATTATGAAAGATGCAATGCTTTCCTATGTGGCTACTTTTCATACAAAGAAGATTATCTTCTCAGATGCCACCAAGTTTTCTCACAATGGTTCGATACCTGAAACAATGTACAGGTGTGTGACGAGCGAAAGTAATGTGATGGCTGACTACCGGAAGCTTACTCCCAAGGGCCCAAGAGAACTGACTCCTGAACAGCAGGCTGCCTTAGATGTTGTGGAAAAGCCAGCAAAGCGAGGGAAGAGGACAGAATCCAAGAAAGTGGAAACCGGAGGTCCTTCTTCTAAGCCTGTCAAGTCCAAAAAGCGAAAGGCTGATTCTTCAGCTGCAAAGAAAGTCAAGAAAATAGCAAGGAAACCAAAGAGTCCTACCCCTTCAAGCTCAGAACATGATGAGGAGCATTCAGCTGATGAGGAAGAAGAAGTTCAACATGATGGTTTACCAAGAGGTAATACACCTCCTCGTTCTCCAACTCCTACTGAACAACTCAATGACAACATTCAAACTCCTCCTCTATCTCCACCGAAGACTACTGTTCCAATTTCGGTTGCTCCAATTCCACCAACTCCTACAACTCAACCTACCACTACTGTTCCACCACCACCACCAGTTAGTACAGTACCAATCTCTACAACTCCTTTACCACCTCCCATTTTTTCACAAGCAACTGCCACAACTACTCATATCTCTACCACTACAACCGAACTTTGTTCTAACAAAAACAACAAAAAGATTTTCTCAATTTTTGTTATTTTAATTCAAAAATCAAAAATATCAAAAGATTTTATTATTTTCGTTATTTTTGTTTGGAATTTTATGTTGCGTCATTATGGGCCTTTGTATAGTTTATTTTGTATCCGGGTTGGGCCTGTCCACCCGTGTTTATTATTTAGGGTTTTACTATTTAAGGTGAATGAATGCACCGTGTAACTTTTAATCGTATCATTGTAAACCCCTACACAGCCTCTATAGTAGCAATTCTTCATCGAGTTCTTCTGAGGCTGTGACTTATAATCATTCGACATATTCTTGATTCACATTCTGTGTTTGATTACTTTTACCTGTTTTGAGTCTATTCGATCTATAAAGTTTTAATCTCATTAATTGGTATCATAGCGGGAGACTGTGCAATCTATACGCATCTCTTCTGTTGAAAGAAGATTTTAGGGTTTCCGTTATTATCGGATCTTGTTTCAGCCATCATCATCGTTTGTTCAACTGTTGACGTTGATCTTGATCTTAATATTACCCTAATCTTGTTTACACATCTGGTTGATACAAGTTTTTTTATATACAAACATACATTCAGAAGATTCTCACGTTAACTCGATAAATCTATCAAGCGACATTGGATCTACAACCAGGATTCCTATCTTATTCCCTAGTGAATATGATGTGTGGGCGTTGCATTTTGAAGACTACATCCTTGGCCTAGAAGACAATTGCTATCTGTTCTGGGATTCCATCACATTTGGGGTGTTTTTTCATACTGGAACTAGGAGAACGATTAAAACTCAGGCTGAATATAACCAACTTCTTCTTTATGTAAAAGACATATCAAAAGATGAGAATGACAGGCTAATAAGCAACGTTAAAGCGATGAGGATCATCAAGTTTGCCTTACCACCAGACACTTTCTGTTTGGTTAGTTCATATGATACTCAAAAGGCATCTAGGATAGACTCAAGGAATTATACTCAACGGATGTTGATCTCGAGCATTCTACTCAAACTCTATTGCTTTCTGAGTTTGGAGCATTTATACAAAAGCCAGAAGAGAGTTTGGATCAAACCTTCAATCGCTATAATCATCTTCTCAGTAGGATGATGAAGCACAAGATTGGACGTGAACTAATCGAACAAAAAGTCACGTTCATGAATGGGCTCAGATCTGAGTGGAAGGCGGTTGTTTCTGTTGTGAAAGCGCATGAGCAATTCAAAATCTACACGTTGGCAAAGATGGTTGGAATACTGAGGTCACATGAGGATGAAGTGACGAAAGAAGGAAAGGTTACTTCTGAGATGGGATCACTAGCTCTCATTGAAAAAGGTAAAAAGGTTGTAGATAGTGAGAATTTAGAGTCTGATCTCTCTGAATGTGAACTCTCTGAGGAAGAGTTCGCATTGATGGTGTCAAATCCAAAGAGATTCGCAAAGAAGAAATTCGGTCTCAACAAGAATCGAAACTGTCAAAGCAGCTACAGTTCTTATAAGGTTAAAGATGATAGTGCCAATAGCTCACAAAAAGAAGAAGAGAAGAAGGGACAGAAGCTTACGGGTGACTCCGGCTATGATTGTAACTACTGTCATGGCAAAAATCATCTTGCCAAGGAATGCATGCTGCGAAAGCTGAACGAGAAGAAAGAGGGAGAGGACAATGAAGCTTATTTCCTCAGAAAGTTGGAGGAAATCAAGAAGAAGAAAGCTAATGTTGATGCTAAAACTGTTTTACTTGTGCAGGAAAATAACTATGTTGATGGGTTTGGCAGGGTTGAAGTCTGGTCGACCGACTCTGAAGATGAAGAAGTTCGCAGGTCGACTCATGGAAGGAGTTTCGTTGCGAAAGAAGAGGTTTCGCAGTTTGGTAGTAGATTCTTTATGGTGACAAATGATGTGTCTGGATTGAGGGGATATGCCACTGATGGTGACCATATGGCAGATAGTTGTTTCGTAGCGAAACCTGTTCCTGAGCAAATAAGCGAATGCGAGCAGGTCATCAACAAGGTAAACTCCATCCTTGAATCTTTGCATATTCCTATATCTAGATATGAAACTGAAATGAACAACTTAAAATACACATTTTCAAGTTTCGGTGATAGTTTAAAACAAACTCACTTAACGAATTCTAACTTAACCGATCAACTCGGCAGGGTTTCATCGAAAAGTGAGAGAGACGCATGTGGATTGAAAAGTTGGAATATGATTTGTCTAAGTCTAGGGATGAGTCAATTTACTTACAGAGGGATAATTTGAGTCTTTTAAAATAACGTAATATTTTTTGTTTGATTGCCAAAAGACTTAATTTCAATATTACCCAGTTACATTTGAATTGTGAGATTGGAAAGAAAATTCACAAAATGATTCTGCCATTTCTTGAGCTAAAAGAGGACGAAATAAATGTTGAATGTTATAGGTGCGAATCCATCGTCTCTTCAGATGAAACTTCAGATGCTTACATGGTAGGACTGGACAAAATTGAATCTTTCATAAAGTCCAAAGACCACAAAAACATGCTGAAACAGCTTTTGGATGAAAAAGACAAAGAACAAATTAAATCCGAAACTGTATAGAAGTTTGACTCATTAAGCACCAAGTTAAATTCAGAAAATAAACTTAATGTTGAAAATGTTTCTGAATTTGACGATGCAAGTGAAATAAGTGAAATCTATGTGGAGGATGAGGTCGACTGGTCTGAGTTCGTTAAAAAGAATCATCACATGCGAAAGTCCTTATTTATGAAAATTCGGTTGAGTTCGCACGTATTTCTAAAAACAAACTTGAAGTTTTAAAATCCAAAGCAACTGTTTTTCCTAAAGTCCAAACTGTTCCTAACCAAGTTTTTGCAACTAAAGGACTGGACAAAAACCAAATAGTTGAATTAACGTCCATGGTTGATGATGACAACAAAGATGGATGTGATGAGTATTTTTGGTCTGCTCCAATCAACAATGCAGACGAAACCAAAGGTCTATCTGAAATGATCTCATGGAGAACAAAGAGCAGATTCATAGCAGAACCCCTAAACAAAGTCAATTCAAGCTATAAAAGGGAAGTCCAAGTTGAACTAAGAGTGTTTCAAGTGATACATCGTCAGTTCGGACCGAAATCCCTACCAGAAAGCCAAAACCTAGGGTGAATGGTCACAAATACTCTGAGCAATTCGCAGCTCAAAAAACACCAAAGGAATGCTAGATACAACAAAAATCTCAGGGAAAGAAAGCAGTACTGGCAATCCAAAAAATACCAACTTCGTTCATAGAGAAAAATCCCATCCAAATATGAAAGTCTATTCTCCTGCGAAACCTAAGAGTTCTCAACAAAATCACGCCTCACATGTCTCACATCAAAATGTTTTTCAAAAACCATTCTTTCCAAACCATGTGAAACCTATGCAGAAAACCAACTCTCACTTCTTCTCTAACAAGAATGTTTCGCATCCAGTTAAGGCCTCGCAAGACGTTAAAGGCAAAGGAAAGATGGTTTCGGAACCTAAAAATCCTCCAAAAAGATTTGACGCTAATCCTAAGCTAGTTGAGAAAAAGGATGTTAAACATCAAATCAAGAATAAACAAAAGAAACCATCCACCAAGGATGCGAACTCAAAAGATAATAGAATTACTGTGTTTAAAATCACAAAGAAAGATAAAACAACCTTAATAAAACGAACATATCTGGTTCATCCTTCTATCTCTTTTCCTGTAAAAAACTCACAAGGGCCCAAACAACTTTCGCAGGTAATTCATGACGAGCAGTTTGACTCAGAATGGTACATCAACAGTGGCTGCTGGCGTCACATGACATGTAGGAAGGAGGAATTACGAGAGTATAGAGAACTGAAAGACAGTGGAAGAGTGAAGTTCGGAAATAACTCACTTCAAGAGATTAAAGGATATGGGATGATCACTAATGGAAAAAATTTTATTCATAAAGTGGCATATGTAGAGGGACAGCAACACAATCTCATAAGTGTTTCATAGTTAGTTGTTGACACAGGTTTGAAAGTTTCGTTTGATGATGAAGGTTTTGAAATCATCCAAAAGAAATCAAAGAATGTTCTCTTAAAATCTAAACGAAAAGGCGAGATGTTCCCTCTCAACATGAAACCCATAAAAGGAAAGCCAACTATCTGTTTGCTTGCGAAAGCCTCATCAGACGACAGTTGGCTATGGCATCGTAGACTTTCGCACCAAAACTTTAAAGACGTCAACAAGCTTGGTGATAATGTGCGAGGACTACCACTCTTAAAGTACGATAAATAACATCTTTGTGCAACATGTGAAATGGGGAAGAAAAGCAGGAAAAATCATCTAACTGTAGTGAATACGAAAGTCATTGAACCACTCAAACTTTTGCACATCGACCTTTGTGGTCCTTCTGCGATTGAAAGTATTGGTGGTAATAAATATATTCTAGTTATTGAAGATGATTTTTCTCTGGGTGTATTTTCTTTAGAATAAATCTGAAGCTACTCCAAAGTTAAGGGACTTCATAAAGTAGATAGAGCTACAACTGCGAAAGCTGGTTCGTAACACTCGGAGTGACAACGTTCTAGAATTCAAAAACCAAGCGTTTGATGAATTTCTGACTACGAAAGGAGTAACTCACAATTTTTCAACTCCTTATACTCCTCAACAAAACGGAGTCGTTGAAAGACGAAACTGCTCGTTGTGTGAAGCTGCGAGAACCATGATGTCATTCGCAAATCTGCCACTTTACTTCTGGGAGGATGCGATAGGAACTTCTTGCTTCACCCAAAACCGTTCAACCCTTAACAAGCGATTTTCAGTCACTCCTTATGAAATCTTAAACAAACGAAAACTTAACGTAATGTTTTTCCATGTGTTTGGTTCCAAGTGCTTCATCTTTAAATCTAAAGAACAAATGAACAAATTCGATGTGAAAGCTGATGAAGGTATCTTCTTGGGATACTCACTGA
This sequence comes from Lactuca virosa, assembly GCF_052849685.1. Taxonomy (NCBI): domain Eukaryota; kingdom Viridiplantae; phylum Streptophyta; class Magnoliopsida; order Asterales; family Asteraceae; genus Lactuca; species Lactuca virosa. Next base: position 142,853,352 of record NC_136432.1, read on the forward strand.
CCTCCAAGGCATATAGGGTTATCAACAAAAGATTCGAGAAGATTGAAGAAACCTACTATGTCATATTCGATGATAATTATTTAAAGAGGTTTCAGAATGCTAATAATAAAACAAAGGAGATCTTTCCATAAGCAAATGCAACAACAATTCCTCTGTCTCCTCTCTATGATGAATTCTTGAATCTTTTCGACGAACCAGAGAAAGCTATTATGTCCGAGTCGAAGGCGCCTGACAACAAATTCGATGAATTAAAGAAGATCATCGACAACGCTGCGAAAGACATGGAACAGGAACACACAACTACGAAAAATCCTCAAGTTTCCGTTCCACCTAAAGCTGCGAATATACCATCATAGGGAGAGGGTTCTACCTCAACCTCCTCAATTGATACATCTGTTCAGGGGGAGAATGAAACTTCTGAAACCCATCAAGTCAACTTAGAGCCACCTTTCCAGGGGGAGACTCCGAATCCAGAAAAAGACATATATACATCATTCAAGGGGGAGAATAGAAATGTGAATGATGATTTGGATGTACAATAAGAGTTTGAAGAAGTGAACGCAGAATTGGATCCTTCGTATGATCCAAATTACCCTCCATTGGTTAAATGGACCAAAGATCATCCGAAAACTCAAGTCATAGGAGAATCGTCTTCAGGCGTTCTTACGAGAGCTCAACAAAAGGCGAAACGAACTGCACTATTCTCCAAAGTGGAATTTTTCTTGTTAAATTCGTTTATCTCCAAGATTGAACCCAAAAACGTTCAGATTGCTCTTGATCATTCTGATTGGGTGCAAGCTATACAGGAGGAGCTCAATGAATTCGAACGAAACAAATTTTGGAGACTGATTCCCACTCTAAAGGATGCATCTATTGTTGGTATTAAATGGGTTTTTCGCAACAAGATGGATAAAGAGGGTAATGTAATAAGAAATAAGGCACGACTCGTAGTAAAGGGATATTGTCAGGAAGAAGGAATCGACTATGAAGAGACCTTCGCATCCGTTGCAAGGTTAGAATCTGTTCGCATCTTCCTGGCATACGCAGCACACAAAAACTTTGAAGTATACCAGATGGACGTCAAGTGCGCATTTTTAAATGGGGGCCTTAAAGAGACGGTGTATGTGGAACAACCACCCGGTTTTATAAATGAAAAATATCCTAACCACTACTATATTCTAGACAAATCGATCTATGGTCTGAAGCAAGCTCCAAGAGCCTAGTACGAAACTCTCACTCGTTTCTTGAAAATGTCTAAATTTAAACAAGGTTCGATTGACCCAACCTTCTTTCGCAAGAAAGAGGGTGACCACTTAATGATTATCCAAATTTACGTTGATGACATTATCTTCAGATCAACCAATCCCAACTTAACAACTGAATTCCGAAAGTTAATGGAAACGAAATTTGAGATGAGTTTAATCGGTCCAATTAACTTTTTCCTTCGATTGAACATAAGACAGAGTCAGGAAGGTATCTTTATTAATCAGGAAGCTTACACGAAGACCTTGCTTGCTAAGTTTGGAATGGTGGGGACTCAAAAGTGAAGGTTCCAATGGCATTCGGAACGAAACTAGCTCCATCTCTGGAAAAACCGGCAGCAGATTTGAAACTTTATCGTCAAATGATAGGTTCTCTAATGTATCTAACTTCTAGTCGACCAGATATCATGTTTTCCGTTTGTTATTGTTCTAGGTCTGAAGCTAATCCTCAAGAACCTCACATGATCGCTGTCAAGAACATATTTCGGTATCTAAAACGAACGTTTTCACTTGGAATATGGTATTCGTCGAAGTCTGGTTTCTTTGTGCAAGCATTTTCGGATGCTGATCTTGGAGGATGCAACTTAGATAGAAAGAGTACAACTGGGGGTTGCCAATTTATTGATGGGAAACTCGTTAGTTGGCAATCCAAAAAGCAAACTTGCGTTTCCTTATCAACAGCCGAAGCTGAGTATATTGTTGCGGCCTCTTGCACTTTGCAAGTCACATGGATTCAGAGTCAACTACGTGACTATGGCATCAACATGAAACGAATCCCCTTATATTACGATTCTGAAAGCGCCATTCGCATTTGTCACAAACCAGTGCAACATTCAAAGACGAAACACATCGCACTAAGGTATCACTTCATCAAATATCATTTGGAAGATGAAATGTCGACATACACTTTGTTAAATCCGCTGATCAGTTAGTCGACATCTTCACGAAATCATTGCCTGAACAACCATTCAATCACATTATTCAAGGCCTAGGAATGATAGAGGCTGAATATGTTCCGGAACCACCTTAGCAGTCATAAGCTTTTAATTGGCCTGCGAATTGGTGCGAACACTCGCAGTCATCATTTGTCGTGCGAATTGGTGCGAATGTTCGCAGTGATTCGCAGTATACTGTTCATTCGAGCTTTGGAACTTTTTGTATCCTTTGTACATTTTATTTATTCCTTTTATTTCTTTCTGTTTTTATTTCTTTTTCAGAAAATCAAAAATCAAAAAATGTTTTATTTCTTTCTGTTTTTATTTCTTTTTCAGAAAATCAAAAATCTAAAAATATTTTATTTCCTTTTTCTGAAAAACAAAATTACAAAAATATTTTTTTTATTTCTCTCTTTTATTTTACTTGAAAATTCCAGAAATATTGGATAAATGAGCAGGTTTCGTGTCAAGAGTCTTAGTGATCTCAATTACGAATGATGGGGCATGCATAAACTTTCTTATCTATGTACTAGTTAAGTGTCCCTAGAAGCATGTTGTTGCATGTTGTCCGAAGCCTATGTTGTCTGAAGCCTCAATGACTCTATGTTGAAACCTTAATGAAGCGAATAACACCATTCGTTTCTTCCCAATCAGGCTGCGAATTCACATAAGTCATGACTACCTTACTCTTCTCATCCTTGAGTTAAGAGTGAACTGCTTGGTCACTTTCACATAGCAGAGGTACATTATCTCCTTGGAACCACCTACCATATTTCTCCATCACTTTCGCATTCATAAACGTAACCCTTGAGACTCTCAGAAATTGCCACTGAGGTTTATGGTTACACAACATCTGTGTTTACGATCTTAGTTTCGTCACCGCCACGAACTGAGTGAAACCCAAAATCCAACACACTTTTATGAATTGACGGTGAACAATTAAATGTTCTAGATTCTTCACCAAGGAATTAACGAAAGTCCACTTTCGTGGTCTGTACCAAGAAATCTCATTTTCTTTTGCGAGATCTTAATGAAATGTTCTAGACCTAAGACATTTCTTCCAAATAGATCCGTTTTTTTTTTTGAGATTTCTATCTTTTTCCGAGTCACTTAAATTAATTCCAATGCATACTTGTTCAAATGACTACACCGGTCAAACAAGTACTTCATCTGAACGCTCGGACTTATATCAAGTATCGAAGTTTGGTTGGATCCTAAGCCACCCCTTGGAGCCTAATGAAAAGATGCCTTTCACTGTTTCTTAATAAACAGATGATCGTAGTTCAATGGGAAACCACATAGACACTTATTAGTCTCTCTTGACTTCGAAGGAAGAGATCGTTGCCCGGGATCCACTGTTTGTGTCTTAATCAAGACATCACTAAAATCCCACATATACGCTTTGCTTTATTTCTCTATCTTTGACACACTCTCACACGAAGATCCTTGTGATTTTTCAAAGTCTTGTTCGTGGTACTTAATTTTAAATTTAGTTTCGCAGTCTTGTTGATGCTCTATCACTGTGAAAGCCCATAATTGATTCAACTGCAAAAGCATGTATCTGACGCGGCATCTTATCAGATAAGGTTGGGCACGAGAATTTGAAACGATGATGATTTGAACCGCCGCTGATTTGACGCCGTCTGATGCATGTCACGGCTGTCAATCACACCTTTTTAGGCGACTTTTCAGTAACTGGTACTCCATATGTCTGGATTTCTCTCACCATCCAAATGGTATAAAATATTTTTGGCGATTCATCATTCATTACCACTTTCAAAATCCACAAAAAATTCTGGCGATTAAAAACCTCTCTACCGTTCATCTTCTTCTTCAAGAAATCAACAATGACATGTTCATCAGAAACCCCCTCCGTTCAAGAACAGTAAGCACAAACTTCTATTCTTCATATCAAGGCCAATCAAAACTTGATTCTCGATCTTGAAGCATCCAAATACGATGCTTATCTTCAACCGATTGTGGAATGTCTCTGTTACTCACAACTTGTCATCGCTTTGACAAAGATGGAAAGTGTGCCTGTGGTTCATCTGTCTAAGGCATAATCTACTGCTAATTATCAGAAAGAGGAAAACCGTATCACGTTTCAAGTCCTCAATGTTACTACTTCCATAACCAAGTCCAGATTTTGCACTCTGCTAGGGTTCCTCAAACTGAAGATCAAATTGACCCTGAGTCCATCACTAACTCGGCGATTCTAGAAATGTTCTATCAAATGGGGTACAAGGAGCCTATTTCTTCTATCTTGAAGTTCAAGAAGCCTAACTTATCTCCCATGTTGAATGAGATGTTTATCCTTCTCTTCAAAGCTTTCTCTGAAAGGGTAATAGGTTCAGATTGTGCAAGCTAGTTATTTATGACGATTATGTATGGTATCTACACCGGAGTCAATGTCGATTTTGGTTCTGTGCTTTGGGCTCATGTCACACCCCCAAACCGGAACGGCGGAAATGTTCGGGGGTGAAGGACATCATGAACTGTATCACAACAATTGTATAATAGTAATCACAGCAAACAACAACCAATACATTGATAGAATAGTATTTACATTGTGTTCAAACATTGTTTGTATGTCACCAAAAGTGTATAGCAAAAGTATAAGAGAGACGACTCTATAAAGCTCCGTCTTCTAAAAAACCTGTGGGTGTACCTGTCTACTGGTTCCCTAGGAATACAAGTGATTTTGAAAGTGTATCAATATTTAAGTTGGTGAGTTCATAAGTATTTTGTTTTAGAAGTCATTCTTGAATTCTTGTAAAATAATAGTGTGTTCTCCAAGAAAATCCTATATTTTCTGCAGTGAATGTAATGTACTCTTAGGCTTTAAGACCAAAAAGTATGTATGTTAGTGTACGCTGTAATAGTGTACTGGTAGTTTTATTAGTGAATGAAACCATATGAGTAATTATTTTCTCAGAAATGTACTGAAACTAGAAAATTAGTATATCATAGTAGTGTTTGTATGAAAAACCTTTTGTATATGTGCCTAGAATTCACCAGCTGTCGTGTGAAATAGTGTAATGTAGTCTTATTATTAAAATAAAACCCTTGAAGTAGTGTTAGCCCCGTAAACAATGGTTTAGTTGATACGATTGTGAGTTTCTTATAATCACACTAAAATGACTAGTGGCCTCCACGACGTTCTTCAGGCGTCGGAATGTTATGACATTTGTCACCCCAGGCCTGTCGGCCTCACTGTAGCTAACAGTTAAGGTGCGGGATTGTCAGTCTTGTATAGATCTATACACAAATTCATGCTCTCCCTCAAGGAGACTCTGGTTATAATTTATAGGACTTTAACCTGTACTCTAGTGGGTACAATGAAGTAGTGCCTCAAAATCCTGTATTAACTAGTTTACGTATAGTATTATAGTGTTCCCTTGTACTTGAAAATGTATATATTACCTTGTAGTAGTGTACTTGTAATGTAAAATAATTATACTAAAATAATTATTTTAGTAGTGTATCCTTGAAATAGTGAAATAGTGTGTATGTTCCATAAACCATACCTGTTATAGTTTATATAGTTATTCATGTATAGTGTTCTTGAACTTAGTAGAATAGCGTAGTGTTTCCCAAACTATACCTATTATAGTTTATATGTATGTTCTTGTAACAATTCTTGAATTTAGAAAGTAGTGTACTGTTTTCCAAACTATACCTATTATAGTTTATATGTATGTTCCGTTTGTAATGAAAATATTTCTGAAAAAATCTCCTTTGCTCAGCATGTTACAAAGGTTTAAAGTTTTATACTCATATATATAGGGCATATATAATTGAAATTAAAAAGTCAGTCGGACAAGTGAATTTTCCCTAAGCCCACAACCAAACAAGGAACAGGAGTTAAGGCGAAAATACCAGTCCTAAGCCTGTTGAATCTCATATATATATATATATATATATATATATATATATATATATATATATATATATATATATATGTGTGTGTGTGTGTGTGTGTGTGTCTGTGTGTGTGTGTGTATTTTGGTAAAAACAATAGTTGAAAACAGTTGAAATAATTTGAAACTTCCGAAATCGTTAGAAAGCCTTTGGATGTTAACAAAAAATTTAATTGTATTGTACTTGTATTCCCCCTAAAAACATGGAAAAATAGTGAAACGTAGGGGTATGAACTCACCTCGAATGCGTGTTCTCGTTTGGATACAAAGTGGTAGTGGTGATCCTCGGGTTAGAACCCGTGTGCGTAGTCATGTCCTAATAATAATTTTGCACGATATTGTATTTAAATTAATAAGATATTAATTTAAATATTAATTTAAGTGTTAGACAACACTAAATTATGTAAGAAATACTTACAAAAAGCCTTAGGAATTATTTGAAGGAATTCTTGGTGTTTTCGGTGTGTTTGGGTGTTTTTGGTGTAGGCTTGAAGATTTGAAATTGTTCTTGGTGTTCTTGGTGTTCTTGGTGTTCTTGGTGAAATTATGAAGATTTGAAGATGGGCTGAATGTTCTTGAGGGATTTCAGTTGAAGATTTGAAGATTGGATGGTGATCTGTGCGAAATCCCTTGAAGATATGAAGATTCTGTATGAGTTTTGAGAGCAAATGGAGGGTGTTTACAGTTTGGAAAGTGAGAAATGAATGGAGTTTGCGGAAAAACACTTATATATAAAAGGGTTTTTCGGCCTTGTTGGGCCTCAAACAATGTGATTTCGGTCCTACATATGGGCTCAATAAGTTTTCAGTCGAAAAGTAACCCAAAAGAGAGATATTTTGGTGCACCAGGTGGGTCCTCACATGCGATTTCAGACCTGACCGAGAACCGTTTGCGGTCCAAAGTCGTTTGCAGTTGGAGCTGATTTCGGTCCTTACCGAAATCTGATTTCGGTCCGAGGAGGTGGGGTCTGCGAAGTTTCTCAGTTTTAATAAAAAGGTGCTTTTGATTTTTAAATGCATTTGATTCCTTTACCAAAACACATAATTAGATATATTTAAAGCTTATAAATTTAACCAATTGACAATTTGACTTTTATTTAGCAAGTTTGACTTTTGTTGACTTTTATTGACTTGAAAATAACAGGTTGTTACATTATCCCCCTGTTAGAGGGAATTTCGTCCCGAAATTATTTCTATAGAGAGTACATCATGGACTAGGGAAAGGATGTGGGTACTTTTGTTTCATCTGGTCCTCTCGCACCCAAGTGAATTCAGGTCCTCGTTTGGCATTCCAACGAACCTTCACTATTGGTATGCGACTTTGTTTTGTTCGTTTGACTTCCCTGTCCATGATTTCTATTGGTTCTTCCACAAAGTTTAGACTCTCGTTTATCTCGATTTCATTGAGTGGAATCACAAGAGTCTCGTCGGATATACACTTCTTTACATTAGACACGTGGAAAATATGGTGTACGTTATTAAGTTCTAGTGGAACTTGGAGTTTGTAAGCTACTGGGCCGATTCTAATAAGAATCTCGAACGGCCCGATGTACCTTGGATTTAGTTTTCCATGCTTTCCGAAGCGTATCATGCCCTTCCAAGGTGAGACCTTCCATAGATCACAGTCACCAACCTGGAATTCCAAGGGTTTTTGTCTCTTGTCTGCGTAGCTCTTTTGTCTGTCTCTAGAGGCTTTCAGTCGTTCTCAGATTTGGACGATATTTTCTGTGGTTTCTTGAATGATCTCCGGGCCAGTGAGAGTGTTGTCTGGCACTTGGCCTCTAGCTAGTTGTGTGTCACCCACTTCAGCCCAACACAAAGGGGATTTGCACTTACGGCCATAGAGGGCTTCGAATGGGGCAACCTTGATGCTAGTGTGATAGATATTGTTGTAAGTAGCAAATGGGTATCCTATGCTTTACCGAAGTCGATCACACAGGCTCTCAGCATGTCTTCTAGGGTTTGAATAGTTCTCTCACTCTGCCCGTCGGTTTGTGGGTGGTAGGTTGTACTCATATCCAACCTAGTTCCCAGAGACTTCTGTAGTGACTGTCAGAAGCGCGAGGTGAATCTACTATCTCTATCCAAAATAATAGATATTAGCACACCATGCAGTCGTACTATCTCTCTAATGTATGTTCGGGTCAATTTCTCCATCTTGCCTGTTTCCTTTATTGGTAGGAAGTGAGCGGATTTGGTTAATCTATCGACGATTACCCAAATGGTGTCATGACCATCATTGGTTTTGGGCAACTTAGTTATGAAATCCATTGTAATCCGCTCCCACTTCCACTCAGGTATCTCTGGCTGTTATAGTAAACCTGAGGGCTTCTAGTATTCTACCTTGACTTTGGCGCAAGTTAGGCACTTGCCTACATAGGTAGCAATCTCGGCTTTCATGTTCGGCCACTAGTAGAGTTTATTGAGATCCAGATACATCTTTTCTAAACCTGGATGAACGGAGTATCGAGTCTTGTGGTCTTCGTTCATGACAACATCTCTGCAGCCACCAAACTTCGGTGTCCATATCTGATTCATAAAGTAACGAACTCCATCACCCTTGATTTCTAAGTTCTTCCCCATTCCTCTTAAGGCTTCATCTGCCACATTATCCGGCTTCAAGGCTTCTAGCTGAGCCTCCTTGATCTATGTGGACATATGAGAATGGATTGCCATGGTTAGTGCTTTCACTCTTCGACCTGAGTACTCCTTTCGACTAAGGGAATCTGCTACTACATTGGCTTTGCCGGGATGATAGCGAATTTCGCATTCGTAATCATTGAGTACCACTACCCATCATCGTTGTCTCACGTTAAGTTCTTTTTGAACGAATATGTGTTGGAGGATTTTGTGATCCGTGAAGATGGTGCACTTGGTACCGTAAAGGTAGTGCCTCCAGATCTTCAAAGCAAATACTACTGCTCCCAGCTCAAGGTCATGAGTGGTGTAGTTGGCCTCGTGTGTCATTAGCTTTCTCAAGGCATAGGCAATAACCTTTCCTCGTTGCATAAGTACACAACCTAGTCCCTGATTTGATGCATCGCAGTATACTACGAAGTCTTCTGTTCCTTCCAGAAGGGACAAGATAGGTGCGTTGCACAGGGCTTTCTTCAGTGTTTGGAACGCATTGTCTTGTTTCTCTATCCAGCTAAAAGTTACACCCTTCTGATTCAAGGTTGTAAGAGGTTTAGCGATTCTGGAGAAGTTTTGAATGAACCTTCTGTAATAGCCAGCGAGGCCTAGAAATTGGCGAATCTTTATTGGCGTTCTAGGGGTCGCCCAGTTTTCGATAGCTTTGATTTTGGAGGGATCCACATGAATCCCTTCCTCACTGACCACATGAACAAGGAAATTCACCTTCCTAATCCAGAACTCGCACTTTGAGAACTTCGCATATAGCTTCTCAATCCCTTAATGTTTCTAGAACTTGTCTCAGATGCTGGCTATGTTCTTCCTTACTTCGTGAATAGATGAGTATATCATCTATGAATACTATCATGAATTTTTCTAGGAATGGTCGGCATACCCGATTCACTAAATTCATGAATACTGCGGGTGCATTTGTCAGACCGAAGGGCATCACTACAAACTCGTAGTGACCATAACGAGTTTGGAATGTTGTTTTGGGAACATCATCCTCCTGGACTCGTAGTTGGTGATATCCCGATCTCAGATCGATCTTTGAAAAGTAGCTTGCTCCTTGGAGTTGATTGAAGAGGACGTCTATTCGTGGTAGAGGGTATCGGTTCTTAATAGTAAGCTTGTTTAGTTCTCGGTAATCTATGCACATGTGGAATGATCCATCCTTCTTCTTCATGAGCAGGACCGGTGCTCCCTAGGGTGAGAAGCTCGGTCTAATGAATCCTTTGTTGAGTAGTTTGTTTAGTTGGCTGGATAGTTCCTGCATCTCTGCTGGTGCAAGGCGATACGAGGATTTGGCTACAGGGGTAGCTCCAGGAATCAAGTCGATTCGGAACTCCACTTGGCGTTCAGGAGAAACTCCTGGAAGATCTTCGGGAAAGATGTCGGGAAAATTACAGACTTTGGGAATGCTCTCGATGTCTTTTACTTCCTGTTTTTCGTTCACTACGTGTGCTAAGAATGCGTAGTATTCCTTACACAGGTATTTTTGGGCTTTGATGCAAGAGATGATGCGAAGGTTCGCACTAGGTTTGTCGCCATAGATAATGAGGGTTTCGTCACTTGGCAGATTAAGGCGAATGGCTTTTTCGAAACATAGGATATCCGCACGGTGAGGACTTAACCAATCCATGTCGATGATGATTTCAAAGCTTTGAGACTGGCATAAGGTCGATTTGAAAAGAATGGTCGTTTAGAGTGAGGGTACAGCCCATGAATATGTCATTAGTGCTCTCTGTCTTTCCATTTTCCATCTCGACAGTGAATGTTTCGTTTAGTGATTGTGGTTTTTGTTTGAGTAGGTGCTTAAATTTATGGCTGACGAAACTCCTCTCCGCACAACTATCAAAGAGTATGCATGCATAAGAGTTATCTATAAGGAACGTACCCATGAATATCGTGGGATCCGCTACTGCCTCCTCATATCCCATTGCTAGTACTCTTCATGTACTGCCAGCATTCCTTGCTTTCGGGAAATCCCTCTTGTAGTTCCTTGTTTCACCACACCTATAGCAGGCCTGGCTTACTCCAGTTCCGAGGGCCTGGGCATTTGGTTGTGTCGGTACCTTACAGAAACGGGCAGTATGCCCCTTCCTATTGCAGTTGGTGCATTGCAATTCCCGGCAAGGTCTGTGGTGGTGGAAGTTGCATTTGTTACACTTTGTTAGGTTACCAGCATATCGACTGGGAGGTGCTGGAGCAGCAGGAACAACAACAGCAATGGTAGCAGCATGGACTGCCACTGTTTGTTGTTTCTTTGAGGACTCTTGCGAATATTGGCCCTTTCGTTTGTTCTATAACTTCTTTTTGCTGCCACCTTCTTTGGGTTGCTCAGGAATGGTTGTCATGGAGCCTTGACAAACTCCATGATCAACTAGTGTCTGTGCCAGACGCTTGGCACTGTCGAAAGTAAGTGGATTGGCAGCTATAACATTTCCTTGGGTCGGGGGAGTTAATCCCCAGATGTACCTTTCCACTTTCTTACTCTCCGGGGTGACCATCCCGGGACACAGAAGACCCAGGTCACTGAATCTGGCAGTGTAAGCAGCAATATCGGAGTCCTTCATCGTTAGACTTCAGAGCTCCTGCTCTAGATTTTGTATCTCCCCTCTGGGACAATATTCTGCCAGCATCAGAACTGTTAAGTCTTCCCAGCTCATGGCATTGGCTATCGGGAGAGTCAATGACTTGACATAGCCGTTCCACCAAGAAAGGGCTCTGTCCATGAAAGTGCATGCTGCAAATTTCACTTTGCTAGATTCGGGGTATGCACAAATTTCGAACACCGATTCGGTCTTCTCAAACCAGCGTGTGAGGGTAATGACACCTCCAGTGCCATCAAAAGATCAAGGTTTGGCATTCGTGAAATCTATGTATGAACACTCCCTAGGGTGTCCATGGATTTCTTCGTGATTAGAAGGGTTTCCACCACTACCCGCCCCACTAGTGCCACTGGCATTAATTTGCGACATAGCGGCTGCCACTGCGGCCGTTACTGCTGCTTGTAAAACAGCAGGATCATACTGAGGAGGTGGTGGCGGTGGTGGAGTTGGTGGAGTGTTTTTGGATCGTCTGCTCGATCTACGTGGCGGCATCTTTTTCTAAAAAGATTTAAGAGGAAGTGACGATAAGTCCTCTATAGTGGTCAAGAGTCAGGTGATATATTGAACAAGATATATCTTTATTCTAAACACATTCTATCCTGACTTTCATAGTTTTCTATCAACGATTTACAATAGAAGTCTACTATATATAAGTAAACAATCGCCATTTCAAATTTATGAATTTTATACCAACACTGGCTAGTGAATTGGTATCGTATGCTCCATTCTGGGTCCCCTTATAATCACATAGTGTATAGATATTATATATACCCAAGATCAAATAGACCTTTGAATAAGTGATCCTACTCTAAGTCCACAACCAAACAAGGAATAGGAAGTAAAGCAAAACCACTAATTCTAAGTCTATAAAATCTTAGTTATATATAACTCTTACGTATACACTTAGTAATTATCGGCCTACCAGCAAAAGTTCTTTGCTTTCTCATGATTGATTCTAGTAAGAAGGCCCTTTTCGACTATTAGTATATCTAACTATCGAGGCCTAAATGTTCTTGTTCTAGTGTTGTAGGATCATAAAATATTCCTATAATATTTCATCTTTAAGTTTGGTTCTAGAGTTCTTCTGGTATATAGAGTTGGTAAGTTTTATACTTGTTGCAACACGACGATCACTCCCAAACACATGTTGGTCGTATCTCAAATAAATATAGTTGATCAGGCTATATTTATCCCATATATGATTACATAACTATCTAGGTTTAACTGCAGCGTCCAACATCTAAATACGTTTGTGTAGTTCTTACTATGATAATGCTTCTGGTATGTATGTATGTTTGTATACTTCTTATAAAAGACATATATTTTAAAAGTATACTTTTAGTCAGAGCGCTTCAGCCCCATTGTGTTTATAGTTGTATATCTTGTATGGTTTGATATACTTAGTTCACTATCAACAATGCTCTGATACCAATCTGTCACACCCCCAAACCAGAACGGCGGAAACGTTCGAGGCCGGAGGACATCATGAACAATATCACAACAATTGTATAATAGTAATCAAATCAAACAACAACCAATACATTGATAGAATAGTATTTACATTGTTTTCAAACATTGTTTGTATGTCACCAAAAGTGTATAGAAAAAGTATAAGAGACACGACTCTATAAAGCTTCGTCTTCTCAAAAATCTACGAGTGTACCTGTCTACTGGTTCCCTGAGAATACAAGTGATTTTGAAAGTTTATCAACACTTAAGTTGGTGAATTCATAAGTATTTTGTTTTAGAAGTCATTCTTGAATTCTTGTAAAATGGTAGTGTCTTCTCCCAGAAAATCCTATATTTTCTGTAGTGAATGTAATCTACTCTTAGACCTTAAGACCAAAAAGTATGTATGTTAGTGTACTCTGTAATAGTGTACCGGTAGTTTTATTAGTGAATGAAACCATATGAGTAATTATTTTCACAGAAATGTACTGAAACTAGAAAAGTAGTATATCATAGTAGTGTTTGTATGAAAAACCTTTTGTATATGTGCCTGGAATTCACCAGCTGTAGTGTGAAATAGTGTAATGTAGTCTTATTATTAAAATAAAACCCTTGAAGTAGTGTTAGCCCCGTAAACAATGGTTTAGTTGATACTATTGTGAGTTTCTTATAACCACACTAAAATGACTAGTGGCCTCCACGATGTTCTTCAGGCGTCGGAATGTTATGACATTTGTCACCCCAGGCCTGCAGGCCTAACTGTAACTAACAGTTAAGGTGCAGGATTGTCAGTCCCGTATAGATCTATACACAAAATTACGCTCTCCCTCAAAGAGACTCTGGTTATAATTTATAGGACTTTAACCTATACTCTAGTGGGTACAAGTAAGTAGCGCCTCACAATCCTGTATTAACTAGTTTACGTATAGTATTATAGTCTTCCCTTGTACTTGAAAATGTATGTATTACCTTGTAGTAATGTACTTGTAATGTAAAATAATTATACTTAAATAATTATTTTAGTAGTGTATCCTTGAAATAGTGAAATAGTGTGTATGCTCCACAAACCATACATGTTATAGTTTATATAGTTATTCCTGTATAGTGTTCTTGAACTTAGTAGAATAGCGTAGTGTTTCCCAAACTATACCTATTATAGTTTGTATGTATGTTCTTGTAACAATTCTTGAATTTAGAAAGTAGTGTAGTGTTCTCCAAACTATACCTATTATAGTTTATATGTATGTTCCGTTTGTAATGAAAATATTTCTGAAAAATTCTCCTTTGCTCAGCATGTTACAAAGGTTTAAAGTTTTATACTCATATATATAGGGCATGTATAATTAAAATTAAAAAGATAGTCGGACAAGTGAAATTTCCCTAAGCCCACAACCAAACAAGGATATATATATATATATATATATATATATATATATATATATATATATATATATATATATATATATATATATATATATGTTTTTGTAAAAACAATAATTGAAAACAGTTGAAATAATTTGAAACGTCCGAAATCGTTAGAAAGCCTTTGGATGTTAACAAAAAATTTAATTGTATTGTACTAGTATTCCCCCCCCCCCCCTAAAAACATGGAAAAATAGTGAAAACGTAGGGGTATGAACTCACCTCGAATGCGTGTTCTCATTTGGATACGAAGTGGTAGCGGTTATCCTCGGGTTAGAACCTGTGTGCGTAGTCATATCCTAATAATAATTTTGCACGATATCGTATTTAAATTAATAAGATATTAATTTAAATAATAATCTAAATAATAATTTAAGTGTTAGACAGCACTAAATTATGTAAGAAATAGTTACAAAAAGCCTTAGGAATTATTTGAAGGAATTCTAGGCATTTTCGGTGTGTTTGGGTGTTTTCGGTGTATGCTTGAAGATTTGACGATTGTTCTTGGAGTTCTTTGTGAAATTATGAAGATTTGAAGATGGGATGAATGTTCTTGAGGGATTTCGGTTGAATATTTGAAGATTGGATGGTGATCTGTGCGAAATCCCTTGAAGATATGAAGATTTTGTATGAGTTTTGAGAGCAAATGGAGGGTGTTTACAGTTTGGAAAGTGAGAAATGAATGGAGTTTGCGGAAAAACACTTATATATAAAAGGGGTTTTCGGCCTTATTGGGCCTCAAACAATGTGATTTGGGTCCTACATATGGGCTCGATAGGTTTTCAATCGATAAGTAGCCCAAAAGAGAGAGATTTCGGTGCACCAGGTGGAACCTCGCATGCGATTTTGGACCTGGCCGAGAATCGTTTGTAGTCCAAAGTGGTTTGCGGTTGGAGCTGATTTCGGTCTTGAGCAAAATCTGATTTTGGTCCGAGGAGGTGGGGTCTGCGAAGTTTTTCGGTTTTAATAAAAAGGTGCTTTTGATTTTTATATGCATTTGATTCCTTTACTAAAACACATAATTAGATATATTTAAACCTTATAAATTTAACCAATTGACAATTTGACTTTTATTTAGCAAGTTTCACTATTGTTGACTTTTGTTGACTTGAAAATAACGGGTTGTTACAGCTCAACTTGTCCAAAGTACCCACTCTACCACTCAACATAGCGAGATCTCTTGTGCTCACTTCTGGACAATTGTGGTCAGGAAGGCTATCGAAAAACACAACATTCCAGTGATGACAGATTCATTGGTTGCTATTATCTCTACTTTCCATACAAAGAATATCATCGTGGCGGATAACTCCAAGTTCTCTTTCATTGGCTCCATTCCTGAAGCAATGCTTAGTGTCATTATGCCTGCAAGCAAAGTTCTGGGAAAATATCGAAGTGAACCAGTCATTGCCTTTCGCCCTCTAACTGATGAGATGCGAACGATATTGGAGGAGGCTGATAAGCCTAAGAAAGGAGGAAAGAAGAAAGTTGTAGAGGAAGGTCCTTCCAAACCCACTCAAGCTCCGAAGAAACGAAGAGCTTAAGCTGGTTCGTCTACACCCACTCATGCTCAGAAAAAGCAAAAAGTCAAGAGGGCTGCTCGCAAGCCCAAGACTCCAACTCCCAGTAAAAGCAAATGCTCGCAGTCTGCTACTCATTCTGACGTTGGCATCCCAGAAAATGAGGCTGAACAAAACAACGACACTAAGACTGTTCCAGAAAATCCTATATTTCCTGATGTAACTGAAAGGTAGTTTTAATTCCCTAAAACAATTTTGTGTAAGTGTCATTGTACTTATAAAATAGTATAACATATTTTTAGTTCACAATAAGACTATAAGAAGACTGTTTTATATATTCTTATGTTTTATTTGTTATAAACTGGTACTTTGTAGATGTACCCCTTTTAAATAAAACCTGGTACTTTGCAGATGTACCCCATATATAACCCGGTACTTTGTAGATGTACCCCATATAAAACCCGGTACTTTGTAGATGTACCCCATATATAACCCGGTACTTTGTAGATGTACCCCATATATAACCCGATAGTTTGTAGATGTACCCCATATATATAACCATATACTAAAAGTATTATTATATTTTGTTGTAATTAAATGAATTGATAGTACGTGCCTTTCCTAGTTTACTTGGAGTGTGTCAAACCCCCAAACCGGAACGGCGGAAACGTCCGGGGGTGGAGGACGTCATGTCAAGTATCACAACACATGCATTATAGTAATCAAAGTACAACAACCATTGCATTAATAATGTATAAGTTTTTACATAAGTGTTCAAACACTAGATGTTCAACATCAAAAGTAGATATAGTAAAAGACAAAAGACGCAACAAGGTACTAGGCTGTCCTCTCAAAAGCTCCGGAAGTGTACATGTCTACTGGATTCCTGAGAATACAAGTTATTTTAAAAGAGAGGATCAACATTTAAGCTGGTGAGTTCATTAGCATATTTATAACTCAAATCCGTTTTCTCGTTATTTGATAAAGTAAACAAGTTTTTCCCAGAAAATCCTATATTTTTTTATGTATTATATTTCAAATCCGTTTTCTCGTTAATTGATAAAGTAAACACGTTTTTCCCAGAAAATCCTATATTTTCTGATGTATTATATCTCAAATCCGTTTTCTCGTTAATTGATAAGGTAAACACGTTTTTCCCAGAAAATCCTATATTTTCTGATGTATTATACGGTAAGCAAAAGGGTGAAAGTTTCTGGATCTTAAGTGGTATAATGTATTATAGTTTACATAAAACCATAAAGAAAAGACGTTTTCCAATACGAAAAGAGTATTTCCGTATTTAAACTGGTAAAATACTGTATTATAGTTTTATAAAGATAAAACTATGTGAAGTTTTACTTATTCATACACTAATCATTTTATTCAATACCAAATTGTGAGTTATTATAACCATTCTTGATGACCTCGAATCGCCTAAAACACGACGTTCTTCAGGCATCGAAATATGGTACGACAGTTGTCACCACAGGTCTGCCGACCTAGCTGTTGCAAGCAGCTCTGGTGCGGGATTGTCAGTCCCGTATAGATCTATACACAATTGTCACGCTCTCACTCAAGGAGACTCTGGTTATAATTTTCAGGACTTTTGTTTTATACTTAAATAAGTACATGAAGGTAGTCTCACAAGTGCTATATTGATGATTATGTATAGAATATTGACAAGTTACTAGGTAATAAATACTCAGTAGGTAAGTTTCATAAACTATATAAGATATAGTTTTATGGTTGTTTTCTGAAGAATGTTTTCTACTCGTTTTCCGTTAAGTACTCTATTTGATTTATGTTAAGTACCAATGAATGAGTTCTCTAAACTATACCTATTATAGTTTAACTGTGGTAAAAATCGGTAATACTGTTATTCCAGGAAGTTCACTGTTTGTACTAAATAGTACCAAACAGTTAGAAAACCATTTTATATTTATATAAACGTAATATTTATATAATTGTGATTAATTAGACCTTTGATTATATAATTTTACCCCAAGCCCACAACCAAACAAGGAACAGGAAATGAGGTCAAAATATATATTCTAAATCTTTTGAATCCAAATTATATAATTTACACATATATAAATATGTAGTTTTTGATAATTACAACAATTTAAGAACTTTAAAAACATTTAAAAGTGTTTTAGATATTAACACAATTTTCATTGTGTTCAACTGGTATTCCCCCACTAAAACAGTTAAAAATCATGAAAATATAGGGGTATGAACTCACTTGATAAAGTGGTGATTTGAGCAGCACTTCGCTACTAGAAGTGAATTTCCTTGACGAAACCGTGAGTTTTTGATGAAAAATGGGCTTTACGTGGGCAGAGTTTCGACAGGAAAAGATTATTTTCTCGAGGACTTCGGGGCTCTGGGCTTTCTTCGGGTGTTAGGGGTGCTCCCGAGGCTTCGGGGGGTTAAAAGTGGCTTAAATGAGTGTTTAAGAGGAGAGAGGTTTTGAATTTTGTAAACAAAACTCGAAAGCCTAGCATCCTATTTATAGGAGGCTGAAACCTCGGAGTATGTTGGGCATAATATTCACATACGATGGGCGTACTACTGAAAACCTCAGTACGTTGGGCATACTGCTTGTACGTGGGGCGTACTAGTTGGAGTCTTATCCGATCCTCGGACGTGGCGAGGCTACGAGGCACGCGTCGAGGCTAGTCCCCTTACGTTGGGCGTAAACTTTTTGTACGTGGGGCGTAATTGCTACCTGGCTTCGAACGTGTTGATTGAGCGAGATACGTGTCGCACGCGAAGAAAGAGGCGACGTGGTCAATCTGAGGCCTAGCTTCCGAGTACGCGGGGCGTACTCACGTACGTGGGGCATACTTCATTTTTCCAAACTTCAAAAATTCATATCTTTCGCATACGAACTCCGTTTTTGACGTTCATTATATCCACGCGTAGGTGAAACCATGCTCTACAACTTTCATTTAGACTCCGTCGGATAATTTTGACTTTATTTTTAAAGTTATATTTTTAACAGGCCGGGACATGAAAAGTCCGTTAAAAATTCAAAACTTCTTCATCCGACATCCATTTTCGTCTGTCTTTTTACCATTGGATTTCTTTTGATAAGATCTTCGATTCTCATTTAGGTTGTTTTGGCCAAAAGTTGCTCGATCTATTGTGTACTGCTGTGTCGAATCTTAGAAAAATCATAACTTCCTCATACGAAGTCAGATTTGGACGTTCTTTTTATGTAAACTCTCGGTTTAACGTATTCTACGACTTTCATTTTGATTGTTAAGGCTAAAAATCATTTGATTGTAAGCTCACTTTTTACATCGCACATCGTTGTGTCGGTTCTGTCGCGGATCTTCGATTGGTCATAACTTCTTCGTTATAACTCGGATTTCGGTGTTCTTTATATTTTTGGAAACCTTGTGACATATACTATAACTTAGATAAGATTATTTATTCTAAATAATCCTTTATCAAAAAGTCATGTTTGACGTGAAATAATGGGTTATTACAGAGTGTAAAGTATATATGTGTGAATCATGTATTGATCCTCTATTGTGGAATATAATATGCATTGATCCCCTAAACTATACCTATTATAGTTTACTAAAATGTTTGTTTGAACTGTAACCGATTTGTGGAAAAGACTCCTATTGCTTAATGTTCGCAACTGATTTAAGCATGTACTTTAAAGAAAATGGAGTTTAATATTCATGTATATATTTAGCAAGTATAACTATGATTTAGCCGACTTTCGGACTAGTGATCCTACCCTAAGCCCACAACCAAACAAGGAACAGGAAGTAGGGTATCTAGCCTTATTCGTAAGTCCGTTAAGGCATACTTATATGTAAATATATAAATGAATATGATTTTGATAATAAACAACAACCTAAAATCTTTTAAAAGAGTTTTTGAAATGATTTTAACAACAATTATAAGCATAAGAAATCCTTTTATTTGACGTTTTCACATGTAAGTGTTTAACATAATTATATTGTGTTCTACTTGTATCCTCCCCTAAAAGCATTTAAAAGCACTTAAAACTGAAATTTATAGGGGTATGAACTCACCTTATGTGAGTGATATGATTGAATGTTCGATATAGGATGACTGATTCACAAGCTAGTTCCCAGGACAAAACAAGTCCTAAATAGCAATTTATGCAACATATTGGCATGAAGTTAGTTAATAGAACCTCAAAGGCATTAGGAAAAACAACCTAGGATGTAAGGAACACTTACAGAAGAAGTGTTAGAACCGAAATCAAGAAACTGTTTGATGTTCACGGCTAGACCTCGGTGTTCACGGCCATAAAGGGTTCACCGCCCTTGAAGATTCAAGTGATTACGGCTGGAACTCAGTGGGTGTTCTTGGTGTGATGATGATGATGCAAGTGTTCACGGCCCAAAGATCTTGAAGAAATTAAGAACACTTGAAGACCCTTACCAATATCTTAAGAAGATTCAAAGGGAAGGATGGTAGTTGAAAGGGAATTTGAGTTTTCGCTTGAAGATCTTTGAGAGAGAATTGGTGTGTTTACGGTCAGAAGGGTAGAAGTGAGTCAAAAATAGTCGACACTTATATATATAGGGGATGAGTTCACGGCCGTACACCGATGGTTCACGGTCCGAAGGCATGATCACGGCCCGAAGGCTCATTTCACGGCCCGAAGGCTGTTCACGGCCCGAAGGCTGTTTGTGGTTCTTGATTCCAAAAGACTTTCCTCTATAAACCCTATTACTCGTATAAACAAGTTCCATACACTTTTAGCTCCTTAATCTAACTATATTAAGATAATAAAAGAAATAAGTTTGACCCTTGATTAATATGTTTGACTTTCATTGACCAAGTTTGACTTTTACAAGATAGAAATCACGGGTTGTCACATCATCCCCCTGTTAAAGGGAACTTCGTCCCGAAATTAAGACTAAGAAAAACACATGGACCAAGGAAAAAGATGAGGATACTTATGTTTCATTTGATCCTCCCGCTCCCAAGTGAATTCGAGTCCCCGCTTTGCATTCCAGCGAACCATCACTATCGGGATACGACTTTGTTTTGTTTGCTTAACTTCCCTATGCATGATTTCTACGACTTCTTACACGAAGTTGAGGCTCTCATTTATCTCGATTTCATCGAGTGGGATAACAAGAGTCTCATCATAAAGGCACTTTTTTAGGTTCGATACGTGGAAGGTATGGTGTACGTTACTAAGTCCTTGAGGTAGTCGGAGTTTGTAAGCTACAGGGCCGATTCTAGCGAGAATCTCGAAAGGCCAAATTTACCTTGGATTTATCTTACCACTCTTTCTGAAGTGTATCAACTATCAAGCCCTTCCAGGGTGAGACCTTCAGCAGAACGAGGTCACCAACCTGAAATTCCAAAGGTTTCCGTCTTTTGTCAGTGTAGCTTTTTTGTTGGTGTCTAGAGGCTTTCAATCGTTCACGAATATGAACGATCTTCTCTGTCGTTTCCCGAATGATTTCCGAACCCGTGAGAGTGCTGTCAGGAACTTGTCCTTTAGCTAGTTGCATGCCACCCACCTCAGCCCAACACAGAGGGGATCTGCACTTCCGGCCATAGAGGGCTTCAAATGGAGCAACTTTGATACTAGTATGGTAGTTGTTGTTGTATGAAAACTCGACCAATGGTAAATGGATATCCTATGCTTTACCAAAGTCGATCACACAAGCTCTCAGCATGTCTTTCAACGTTTGTATTGTCCTCTCACTTTGTCCATCGGTTTGTGGGTGGTAGGCTGTACTCATGTCCAGCCTAGTTCCCAGAGACTTTTGTAGTGACTGCCAGAATCTTGAGGTGAATCTACTGTCTCTATCAGAGATAATAGATATGGGCACACCATGCAGTCGTACGATCTCCCTAATGTAAGTTCTTGTCAGTTTCTCCATCTTGTCGGTTTCTTTGATTGGCAGGAAGTGTGAGGACTTGGTTAATTTGTCGACGATTACCCAAATGGTATCAAGTCTACCTATTGTCTTGGGAAACTTGGTTATGAAGTCCATTGTAATCCGCTCCCACTTCCACTCAGGTATCTCCGGTTGTTGTAGTAAACCTAAGGGCTTTTCATATTCTACTTTAACTTTCATGCAAGTAAGGCACTTGCCCATAAAGGTAGCAATATTTGCTTTCATGTTAGGCCACCAATATAAATTTTGGAGATCCAGATACATCTTATCTGAACCTGGATGAACGAAGTATCGAGTATTGTGCTCTTCGTTCATGACAACGTCTCTGAAGCCACCGAACTTCGGTGTCCAGATCCGATCCATGAGGTATAAGACTCCGTCACCCTTGACTACTAAGTTTTTATCCATCCCTCTTAGGGTTTCACCTGCCACATTTTCCGGTTTCAAGGCTTCCTGTTGAGCCTCTTTAATTTTTGTGGACAGATGTGAATGGATTGTCATGGTCAATGACTTGACTTTACGACCAGAGTATTCTTTCCGACTTAGGGCGTCAGCTACCACATTGGCTTTATCGGGATGATAACGAATTTCGCATTCGTAGTCATTTAGTAGCTCGACCCACTGTCGTTGTCTCATGTAGAGCTCCTTCTGGTCGAATATATGTTGGGGGCTTTTGTGGTCTATAAAGATAGTGTTTTTCGTACCATACAGGTAGTGTCTCCAGATCTTCAGAGCAAATACCACTGCTCCAAGCTCAAGATCAGGTATAGTGTAGTTGACTTTGTGTGTCTTAAGATGTCTTGACGCATAGGCGATGACCTTTGCGCGTTGCATAAGAACACAGCCAAGCCCTTGGTTGGATGCATCGCAGTAAACCAAGAAATCTTCTATCCCTTTTGGGAGGGATAATATCGGCGCGCTGCACAAGGCTTGATTCAGCGTTTGGAACGCCTCTTCTTGTTTCTCTTCCCAGTCAAAGGTCACACCTTTATGGGTCAATGTGGTAAGGAGTTTCACAATCTTTGAAAAGTTCTGGTTGAACCTGCGATAGTAGCCAGCGAGGCCTAGAAATTGACGAATTTATGTAGGCGTCTTTGGTGCTGACCAGTTCTCAATGGCCTTTATTTTGGAAGGGTCTACGTGAATTCTCTCCTCGCTAACCACGTGACCCAAGAATTCGACTCTTCGAATCCAAAATTCTCACTTAGAGAACTTCGCATAAAGCTTCTTTGCTCGTAGTGTTTCTAAGATCTGTCGTAAGTGTTGACTATGTTCCTCCTTACTGCGTGAGTAGATGAGTATGGCGTCAATGAATACGATCATGAATTTATCTAAGTAAGGATGGCACACCCGGTTCATTAAGTCCATGAACACTGCGGGTGCATTGGTTAATCCGAAAGGCATCACTAAAAACTCGTAGTGACCATAACGAGTTCGGAAGGCTGTTTTGGGAACATCTTCCTCTAACACTCGTAACTGGTGATACCCGGATCTTAAGTCAATTTTTGAAAAGTAGTTCGATCCTTGGAGTTGGTCGAACAAGTCATCTATCCGTGGTAGAGGGTATCGGTTCTTAACGGTTAGTTTGTTTAGCTCGCGGTAGTCGATGCACATACGGAACGATACATCCTTCTTCTTCACGAACAAGACCGGTGCTTCCCAGTGTGAGAAGCTTGGTCTAATGAATCTCTTGCTTAACAGTTTGTTCAGTTGACTGGATAGTTCCTACATCTCAGCTGGTGCTATTCGATAAGGAGATTTGGCTACAGGGGTAGCTCCTGGAATTAAGTCGATTCTGAACTCGACTTGACGTTATGGTGGTAATCTTGGAAGTTCTCTGGGAAAGATGTCAGGAAAGTCACGTACTTCTGGGATTTTATTTATGTCTTTCACCTCTTGGCTCATATCAACCACATGAGCAAGGAATGCATGATATTCCTTCCGTAAGTACTTCTGGGCTTGTATACTCGAGATGATTCGAAGGTTCGTGCCTGGTTTGTCGCCATAGATAACTAAGGTTTCGCTATTCGGTAGATTAAGACGAATGGCTTTCTTAAAACACATGATGTCAGCACGACTAAGACTCAACCAATCCATGCCGATAATGACGTCGAAACTTTTAATTTAGACAGGCATGAGGTCGATTTGAAATGAATAGTTATATAGAGTTAGGGTGCATCCTATGTATATATCATTAGTGCTCTCAGTCTTTCTGTTAGCCATTTCTACGGTGAACGTTTCTTTTAGTGCTCATGGTTGACGTTTAAGTAATTGTGCAAATTTTGGTTCACGAAACTCCTCTCCACTCCACTATCAAATAGTATGCATGCATAAGAGTTATCGAGGAGAAATGTACCCGTGACCACCGTAGGGTCTGCCACAGCCTCATCATGGCCTATCACCAGAACTCTCCCTACTCCACCAGTATTCCCTGCTTTCGGGCAATCCCTCTTGTAGTGACCAACTTCGCCACACCTATAGCATGTCTGGCATACTCCAATGGCAGGGACCTGGGTGATTGGTCTTGCTGGAGTCTTACAGAAACGGGTTGTTGCAGTTAGCACACTACATCTCCTGGCAGAGTCTGATGTGGTGGAAGTTGCACTTGTTGCACTTCGGGAAACTCCCAGCATACTGTTTCGCTGGTGCAGGGAAGGCAAGGGTTGTTGTGGCATGTACATCCATAATCTGTTGCTTCTTGGCGGAGATCTGCGTCGATTTTTTTCTGTTCCTGTCCCAATACTTCCTCTTGTTGTCGGTCGTTTTGGTTGGCTCTGGGATAGGGGTTGTTACTGACGTGTGGACGCCATGGTCAATGAGTCGATGTACCAATCGCTTTTCACTGTCGAATGTAGCGGGGTTTAAAGACAAAACATTCCCCTAATATGGAGGTACTAGTCCCCAGATGTACCTCTCAATCATCTTACTCTCCGTAGGGACCATCCCCGGACATAGCGCCACTAGGTCACTAAACCTAGCCGTGTAGGCTATTATGTCAGAGCCTTTCATGTTAGGCTCCAAAGTTCCTGTTCAAGTTTCTGAACTTCGCCCCTCGGGCAGTATTCCCCTATCTTTAGATCCTTCAATGCTTCCCAGCCCATCGAGTTAGCCACTATCAGAGTAAGTGACTTGACATGGCTATTCCACCATGTGAGGGCCCTGTATGAGAAGGTGCAGACATCAAATTTTACTTTTCTTCCTTCCGTGCAAGAGCATATCTCAAAGATAGACTCCGTCTTCTCGAACCATTGCGAGAGGGCAATGATTCCACAGCTACCATTAAAGGCTTTGGGTTTGTAGTTGGTGAAGTCTCTGTACGAACACTCCCTCGGGTGCCCGTGACTATCACCTTGGGTGGAGTTAACACCCGTTCCACCTCCGCTAGCGTTGACCTAAGCTAAGGTTGTCATTACAGCTGCGGTCACTACTGCTTGAAAAGCTGCAGCAACGTATTATGGAGGAGGTGGTGGTTGATTTGGAGTTATTGGGGTAGTGCGTCTGTTTGATCTACGAGGAGGCATCTTTCAACTATAAGTTTTACAAAGATAAAGATGATTGTAAGATGTCAACAGAGAGAATAATGAGAGTGTTCCATGAACTAAGTCACTATAGTTCAACATGTAATTGTTTGAGTGTTTGCAATTTAGTTCTATCATTTGAAAGGTGGAATATAACATCCTGGTTATTAAATAAATAAATAGATAAAAATTGATGAACGAATAGTCGCCCTAAATTCATATTATTTAGCGGAGTGTTGGTTTTGGGGAGCCAATCGTTATAATTTGGATTATTCAGGGGCTAAAGTGTATTTATGGGATTTATTTTGTAAAGATTTTTAGAAGACAGGGGGTGTTTGGTAAGTATTGGACTTGGTATGAAAGGATTTTGAAAGCTGGGGGCTATTAGGTAAATTTTGGGATTGGAGTTGAAAGAATTTTCTAAATTGAAGTCAGGGTAGAAAGGGTAAATTGTGGACTTAGTTTGAAAGAAAAAGAGAAGGGAAGGACCGGTCTTGTCATTATGGAAGTAAGTTATATGGGAGGCGGGTATATAGTCCCGGTAACCCTAACCCTAGAACACTCAGCCGCACCACCCTTATGCCTCCCCCTTCTAACAGCCGCCACCTCCTTCTTCACTTCTGGTCATCGCCACCATGGAAGCCCGCCTCCGTCACCGATATCTCGCCATCGTAGCAACACCACCATTGCCAGGAATGCAGCGTATATCTGGGAGGTCCACTGGAGGCCAGCAGCGAAACGCGGAGCGAAGGTGGGTCGTGAACCACCGTTAGAAGCTGTTGTGACCGCCAAACCCAGTCGCCGCCGCTCCTTCAACCATCAAAGTCGAAGACCGGAGCTGCTGCCGCCGTTGCTCGCTTCCGTTGAAGAAGAAGCTGTCACCGGACGTTGCGACGGATAGGATAGCTATTCCCGACCCATCCTCCTTCTCCACCTTCTTCCGTTGCTACGCCACCACCACTACTTCAGCGACTGATCCATTCCGATGACGTCCTCCGACTGATATCCGTCGTCTGCTAACTTACACCACCTGCTGGATTCCTTTTGCGAGCAAGCCCATGTGTAATGTAGTGTGTGTACTCGTGTGTTTGTGGGTTTTAGTCGAGTAAAAGGCCATGAAGAACCACCATGGCAGTCGGCCATGGTGGCAGCCGTCGGAGACGAAGCTATTACCGTTGTTGCCGTATCTTAACACCACCAGCCACCGTAGGAGGTGGCTGTGAGTTGTGTGGGTGTGTGATTCTGCTTCTAATATGTGTTGTGGGTGTTTATCTAGCCGGAAACCAAGAAAAGGCTACCACCACCGTGAGGTGGTGGCTGCCACCATCTACCACCACCTGCCACCACAAGGGTGGCTGTGGGTGTGTATTATTATGATAATTTGAGTGTGTGTGTGTGTGTGTGTGTGTTCATTGTAATATTGTTTGTAATCGTGCTGGAATAATCAATAGAAAAATCCATAACCACCACCGTGAGGTAGTGGCTGCCGCCACCAACCGCCGCGTTGGGTGGCGGTGTCCCTCGTTTGCGTTTTGACTCGTTTGGGGATGCTATGTCAAAGTGGGCCCAATGAAACCCTAATGGGACCAATGAAACCCTAATGGTCCCAATGAAGCCCTAATTGACCTAAAAGCCCAACCATTTGATTAATGGGCTAGTATTTGAGTTGAAAACCCTAATTATGGTTTGGAAAACCCTAATGCCTTGAAACCCTAATTTTGGGATTGATCGGGACCGCACGAGAATTTATTATTAAACCTAAAATAATAATTAATAATCATCGGCAAATTAACCTAAGGCAATATTGGACTTAATGGATTAAGTCCTTAATGGGTTAAGTAAGAAACACTTAACCATAATCGTCATTTCATGTGGGAACCCAAATGTCACTTGGGCCTTGAGTTGGGCCTTTCTATTGGGCTTTGGTGATTGGACTATTAATGGGCTTTCCAAGAATAAGTAAATGGACTAAATAATTGTATGGGTTTTAGGATAAGGCCTATATGAGGGTTTGCGCCCAATTCGGAAAATTAGGCCATAGATGGGCCATAGTTTGGGCCTTTATGATCATGAGATATTGGGCCATTATAAATACCAAATGTTTGGACTTGACTAAATGAATGGGCCTTAAGGAAAGACCATGTAGAGGTCTAGGCCCAATTTAGAAAATTGGGCCATATGTTGGGCTTTGGCCCATTACTTGAATATTGGACCTTTGGGGTGTGACTTGGACCTTGGGCTTGGAACCCAATTATTAATTGGGTATTATTTGATGTTGGCAGTTTGGGAATCTGTCAACCAACAGCTGGAGTTGCATCAGCGGAACTTCAGCAGTGCCAGGTGAGTCTTCTCACCATACCAATGGGTCTAAGGCACCAAGGCCGGCCCATTTTATGATATGTGGTACACTAGCTGAAGTTGTATTATGTGGCATGTTAGCTGGTATTGTGTTAGGAAGTATGTTAGTGATATATGTGTTATGCGTGTATGGAAGACCATGGGAGAGCCCATGGAACCTGGATGTATTACCATGTGGAGAGCTCATGGCTTTCCTACTATGTTGTTGTGTTTATTGTAGATTCACTACTGATATGTTTGGTATGCATGTATATGTGGTATGCTAGTGATCATGTGGTATGCTAAATGTCTTTGTGATATTTGCATGGAAGACCATGGGGGAGCCCATGGCACTAGGATGTAAGACCATGTGGAGAGCCCATGGCTTTCCTATTAAAGACCATGGGAGAGCCCATGACACTTAGGTGTAAGACCATGTGGGGATCCCATGGCATCCTGGAGTAAGACCCTGGGGACGAGCCTACGGCTTCCTTATATGATTATATGCATGGCTATGTGATTGATATGGATATGTGATTAATATGGTTTAAGTAGTTGTTATAGCTGTTATGGATTATGTGGTTATGTGGATTGTGTGGGGTATGCTCTGGGGAACTCACTAAGCTTCGTGCTTACAGTTTTGTTATTGTTTCTGGTATCATCGGTTTGGCAAAGAAGGGCTCGGATTGATCGCAGTGCACACACCCATGTTTTCCACATTAAATGATTTTGGGATGGAATCTGATAAATGTTTTAATTAATAATGTTTTGGATCTTTGGAAATAATGATATCTAAGTTTTGACTATATTAAAAATGAAATTTTTACCCTTGATTTTTGGGTCATTATATGAAAGAATTTGGATAAGGGTTTTCCAAGGGATTGGGTGCCTATTAATATCATTGGTATTATAGATGTATAGAGTTTCATGAAAATCTGACCTTGTAAAAGGTCTACAAATACCAATACAGAGAAAAATTTGACAGCATAGTGACCTAACGAATAGAAATTTCAAGGTCTTGATACAAACAGGAAAATAATACTAGAGTCTAAAAGTAGACCTAATCTATATCCAAAAGAGTGAGTAGAGTAGGCTCTACTCGCGAGGAGTGTTGTTCCGGTTGGTACTAGATTCTGCCCTGGATCCAGCCAGCTGTTGTTCTGTTTCCCACACACGCCTTTCCAATGCAACTTGACCCTGACGAAGTTCTCTAACTTCGGATCGAATGGAATTCAGTTCCATCTGTAGTGCGTCAGTGTGAGTCCTAGTTAACTCTTGGTCATCATAGAGTTGGGGCAGAGGAACTGTTTTGACTCCTGAGTTAGCCCTGATCTCGATGACTTGGTAGATGGTTGCCCTTCCTTGCTCAGCATTGCGAGCAACATGACAAACCAAGATAGGGAGGGCTCTGTCAGCTGAGCCTCCCTCGCTTAAGTTGTAGAAGCTTCGGTCTCCATTATAGGGAGGTGGTTGTCCCTGTTCATGGCTCCACCTTCCCAAGTTCACTGCCCATAGATGCGTCGGGCCTTGAAATACTAGTCGAGGGTTAGGATTCTGGGCAACTTGAGGCGGATTATAGACCTCGGGTTCTGAGTCAGAGTCCTCCTGCTCATCCTCTTCATTCTCTTCCTCAGAACTCTCCTCGGGGTCTTCTTCTACTGGGACCACTGGGTTCTCTTCTTCGGGTTCAGCTTCAAGCCATCCACCGTTCCCTTGATTGGGAAAGTACGGGTTGCTAGGGAGATGGAATCCAACCATGTTATCTAAGCGAGAAAAGAGGTGTAAGAGACGTATAATAGACGTATTACTAAAGATATCTATAGGATGATCCTTACCAGTTACTTCAATACTTACTTAGTGCATACCAGCTATATATAACCAAAATAGAATAGACCTTCGAATAAGTGATCCAACTCTAAGACCACAACCAAACAAGGAACAGGAAGTAAAGCGAATATCACAGATTCTAAGTCTATAACATCTTAGTCACATATAACCTTAGCGTATCCACTCAGTAACTATTGACCAACTAGTAAAGACCCTTTTTAGTTTTCACATAAGTAATTATAGTACAACAAAATACTCCTATAGTATTTTAAATTTCTGTTATGTTCTAGTGTTTCATTGTAGTATAGTTGGTAAGTTTTTAGACTTGTTACCACGCCAAAACCATTCCTAGGCACATGCTAATCACTTCTGGGACAGATATAGTTGATCAGGCTATATCAATCCCAGACTTGATTATATGTCCCTAAGCCTCCTTGTGATGTTCAACAAACGCAATACTTTTGTTCTGTTCTAGTATGACACTGTTCTTAGTATGAATGCATGTATGTATAATTTTAGTAAAATATTTTATTATTTAAAAAGTATATTCTCTTGGTCAGAGTGTTTTAATCCCGATGTGTTTATAGTTGTATATCTTTTATGGGTTGATATACTCAGTTCACTATAAACAATGCTTTGATACCAATCTGTCACACCCCAAACCAGAACGGCGGAAACGTTCGGGGGCGGAGGACATCATGTATAGTATCATAACAATGCACAATAGTAAAACAAGCAACAACATCCATTGCATTAATAGAATAGTTAATACATGTGTGTTCTGTGTATAGTTGTAAGACACCAAAAGATATATCAAAATAAAAGACGAGTCTTAAACATGCTCCGTCTTCTTCAAAAACCTAGTCTAGTGTACCTGTCTACTGGCGACCTGAGAATACAAGTTATTTTGAAAGAGAGTATCAACATAAAAGTTGAGTGAGTGCATAAGTATTTATGTTTAAAGTTCGTTTTCTGTTCCTTTAATATTTTTACTGTTCCAGAAAATCCTATATATCCTGATGTAACTGAAAGGTAGTTTTAATTCCCTAAAACCATTTGGTTTAAGTGTCATTGTACTTATAAAATAGTATAACATATTTTTAGTTCACAATAAGACTATAAGAAGACTGTTTTATATATTGTTATGTTTTATTTGTTATAAACCGGTACTTTGTAGATGTACCCCTTTTAAATAAAACTTGGTACTTTGTAGATGTACCCCATATAAAACTCGGTACTTTGCAGATGTACCCCATATATAACCTGGTACTTTGTAGATCTACCCCATATAAAACCCGGTATTTTGTAGATGTACCCCATATATAACAAGGTACATTGTATATGTACCCCATATGTAACCCGGTACTTTGTAGATGTACCCCATATATATAACCATATACTAAAAGTATTATTATATTTTGTTGTAATTAAATAAATTGATGGTACGTTCCTTTCCTAGTTTACTTGGAGTGTAAAGTATATGTGCCTGAATCATGGATTGATCCTCTGTTCTGGAATATAATATGCATTGATCCCCTAAACTATACCTATTATAGTTTACTAAAATATTTGTTTGAACTGTAACCGATTTGTGGAAAAGACTCCTATTACTCAATGTTTGCAACTGAGTTAAGCATGTACTTTAAAGAAAATGGGGTTTAATATTCATGTATATATTTAGCATGTATAACTATGATTTAGCCGACTGTCGGACTAGTGATCCTACCCTAAGCCCACAACCAAACAAGGAACAGGAAGTAGTGTATCTAGCCTTAGTCGTAAGTCCGTTAAAGCATACTTATACATATAAATATATAAATGAATATGATTTTGATAATAAACAACAACCTAAAATCTTTTAAAAGAGTTTTTGAAATAATTTTAACAACAATTATAAGCATAAGAAATCCTTTTATTTGACGTTTTCACATGTAAGTGTTTAACACAATTATATTGTGTTCTACTTGTATCCTCCCCCTAAAAGCATTTAAAAGCACTTAAAACTGAAATTTGTAGGGGTATGAACTCACCTTATTTGAGTGATACGATTGAATTTTCGATATAGGATGATTGATTTACAAGCTAGTTCCCAGGACAAAACAAATCCTAAATAGCAATTTATGCAACATATTGGCATGAAGTTAGTGAATATAACCTCAAAGGCATTAGGAAAAACAACCTAGGATGTAAGGAACACTTACAGAAGAAGTATTAGAACCGAAATCAAGAAACTGTTTGATGTTCACAGCTAGACCTCGGTGTTCATGATCATAAAGGGTTCACGGCCCTTGAAGATTCAAGTGATTACGGCTGGAACTCAGTGGGTGTTCTTGGTGTGATGATGATGATACAAGTGTTCACGGCCCAAAGATCTTGAAGAAA
Source organism: Lactuca virosa (assembly GCF_052849685.1). NCBI lineage: Eukaryota > Viridiplantae > Streptophyta > Magnoliopsida > Asterales > Asteraceae > Lactuca > Lactuca virosa. The sequence goes on from NC_136432.1 coordinate 142,885,075, forward strand.
TGAAGAACACTTGAAGACCCTTAGCAATATCTTAAGAAGATTCAAAGGGAAGGATGGTAGTTGAGAGGGTATGAGAGTTTTTGCTTGAAGATCTTTGAGAGAGAATAGTTGTGTTTACGGTCAGAAGGGTAGAAGTGAGTCAAAAATAGTCGACACTTATATATATAGGGGATGAGTTCACGGCCGTACACTGATGGTTCACGGTCTGAAGGCATGATCATGGCCGGAAGACTCGTTCATGGCCCGAAGGCTGTTCACGGCCCGATGACTATTTGTGGTCCTCGATTCCAAAAGACTTTCCTCCATAAATCCTATCATTCGTATATACAAGTTCCATACACTTTTAGCTCCTTAATCTAACTATATTAAGATAATAAAAGAAATAAGTTTGACCCTTGATTAATATGTTTGACTTTCGTTGACCAAGTTTGACTTTTACAACATAGAAATCACGGGTTGTCACATACCATCGTTGGTGGTGATGCTAGTTTCGAAGATTTTACCTTCAGTCCATTCCGAGTTGTTGACGAAAGCGACGATAATGCTCCAATGACTCAGAAAGAAATCAAAGATATTCATAACAAACTGGATTCGTTAATCCAATCTTTCAACACTTCATCCAACAATGAGTATTCTCAGGAAGCAGTAAAAGCTTTAATAGAAACAACCATCAAAGAACATGCTGCGAACCTAGAAAAGGCAAACAAAGGTGTTGAAGATTCAGTTAACACTTGCATGGGGGTGACCGAAAAATTCGAAAAACTAATCACTGATTGTCGGTATTTCATGAGCACATTTCAGAGTTCTTTGGAGACCAATACTGCAAAAGCTAACACGGCAAACTCAAATCTCAGCACATCCCTTCTAACCGAGAAGGAAGCTCTGGAGAAGGTTCGTACCGAAATCCTAACGGACAACTCTGAGCTCAACACCTCCATCACTTCCAAAATTAGACAACTTCAGGCTGATCTGGCAATGGAGAGTAACATTATGGATGCTCCTGTACTCAAGACTGAAAAAGTGAAGGTATTGAATGTGCAGCTCGAGAACGCTGAGAAGCAGGTTAATGACCACTTGAATGAGAGAGCTGTTACAAAAAGTTGTGTTTCTGATGTCAACTCCCTGCTCTCCAATCTTGTTGAGGCTCGTGATCCCCTGATCCCTATCAATGTTTGCAAACAGCTCGTAGATAAACTCTACCCTGCATTCGCAATGCTAAATCGTATTCAGGGTGTTTCAGAGTTTAGCTCAAATCCAAAACAAGGGGGACAATCGGTTGTTCTCGATGATCAAGTGAAAGTGAACGATTTTGAATCTGGACTGAAGGGTAATGTATCTTCGAGATCAAGAGGAAAAGAGAAAGTGTTTGCAGATGATGAAGAGGAAGAAAATGAGGATGAAAACCTAAAGCGCAAGGCTCGTGATGTTGTTATCGATGAAAACCTAAGGATTGCGAGAGACGCAGAAGAAAAAGAAAAGGTAGGTCGTGATGCTCAAACTGCTTTAGTTGCAAAGAAACTGCTATTTCATCCTTGGTCCATGGAGCGAATCCTGAATGAGGAAATTGATAGTCCGAACCTACACTGGTTGGAGCCAGTTACTTCCATTGAGCTGGAGAATACGCTTGACTCGCAACTCGACTTTCCTATCACTCCGAAAGCTTTCCTCTTTCGTTGTTTTGATACGGTTGCGAATGCACCAGAATCTGATGCGAACGTTGACAAGTCTTTAATGACTTTTTATTTGAAGTATGGCAAACCTCAATTTCAAACCTGGAGTTCGTTGAAGATCAATGTTGTCAAAGTGATTAGACCTATTGAAACCGAGAGTTTTGTTTAATGTTAAATTCAAAACAACTCGAGGTTCTGGGAATACAGTGTTTGAGTTCTCGCTTGCAGATCTTCCATGCTTAAATCCTTATGACTGGATTATTTTGTTACACTTCTTGATGCAAGATGAGAAGAAGTATGAACCATTGATCTCTCACAATCAAAAGGATGTTAGTTTCGTATATTCATGAAGTTGCAAAGTTCGATGTTGAAATCGTTTCAGTTTTACGAAAGAAACCAACAGTCCATCCCCAAGGCTCTGCAAGTGATCTAGAGAAGATGAAAAAAGGGAAAATCGAAATTGATAACTTGACGGTTATGTTTCACAGAGGTTCAAAAGAAAGGGGAGACTTTCAGAAGTGTCTTTTTGCACTTGTAGACAAGCATCTGTTCTCCACAGTTTGCTTAAATTATATTTTGGAAATCACGGGTAGCTGCAATGCGAATGATGCTTTTGCGAAGAAGTGTTACTCGGACCTGATTCACTGGTATGCCGCCTTTCACGGTTCACTTCATAGTTTCATGCCTAAGCTCTTCAAGACTACGAAGCGCATACCACAGTGAAGAGCCTCCTTCCTTAATTGACGCAAAGGGAGAGATTGTTGGGTATTTTATGTTGCGTCATTATGGGCCTTTGTATAGTTTATTTTGTATCCGGGTTGGGCCTGTCCACCCGTGTTTATTATTTAGGGTTTTACTATTTAAGGTGCATACATGCATCGTGTAACTTTTAATCGTATCATTGTAAACCCCTACACAGCCTCTACAGTCGCAATTCTTCATCGAGTTCTTCTGAGGCTGTGACTTATAATCATTCGACATATTCTTGATTCACATTCTGTGTTTGATTACTTTTACCAGTTTTGAATTTATTCAAACTATAAAGTTTTAATCTCATCAATTTTCTTTTCAGAAACAAAATGCCAAAAATATTTTTTTAGTTTGTTTGGTTAACTTGTTTGTGTAGCCTGCTAGCATAGACCTATGGTGGAACATACTTTGCAGCTTTAGGGAAAGGTATATCTTTGATCCTTTTCACTAGTTAGGTGTCCCTAGAATCATTTTGCAGCATGTTGTCCCAAGCCTCCATGACTCAATGTATTTTGAAGCCTTAATAGATATCTCATCATGAGAACTCCTTCCCAATTAGGTTGTATTCGCATTAGTCACTAAGCTACCTTACTCTTCTCATCTTGAGTTAAGAGTTTTCTGCTTGGTCCACTTATAGCAGAGGTACATTTCGTTTCTCAAACCAATCTTTTTCACCCTAAAGTTCTTTCACAATCACACACAATGACTCATACCCAAGACATCTTTGGTCGAAACCAATCAGTTCATAGGTATGTAACAAGCTTGTGTTTATGAGCCAGAATCATGTGACCGTGATGAAGGTTAAACCCATAATTTTGAAAACATTAAGGAATTGACGGTGAACTTTTAGTTCAAGATTTTAACGAAACACTTGTTTTTGTACCATATTTCGATATTCAAAATCATATTTTTTTCATTTTGAGTGGTCTTGATAAAATGCTCTAAACCCAAGACATTTTTGCACAACAAGATCCAGCACCTATTTTTCTTTGAATATGATTTATGTCTGAATATTAGTTTGATCCTTCGTTACTTCATATATTTTCCAAAGCATACTTGTCACTGACTACACTGGTCAAACAAGTAATTTTGTTTACAATTTCTCACTTATTTTGAGTTGTGATATGTAACAAAATTCATGCCTACTCACGAAGCCTATTAAAAGAAGCCCTTCGATACTCCTCTCCAAGTATTCGATTGTACGTCACGGGAAACCACACAAGCTGTTCGACATCTCTCTTGATGTAGAACGAAGCGATCTTTGTCCAGGATCTAACTGCTTTTATGTCGATTTATAATTGACATCACAGAACCAAATTTTATTTTTGCTTGATTCTCATCTTATTCCTTGGCACACGTTTGCACTCACGAAATCCTTGAGGTTCTAAGTAATACCAATTCAGGCTGAAAATTTGGCAAGTCTGGTGTATAACTTCGCTTTTCAACCGAAAAGCAAAAGAGCCCAGCCTCCATGCCAAAGGGCTCTTGACGGTTCTTATTCCATTGGGGAAAGCGAACAGACTGATTGATGTGACGTTTTGGTTGCTTCACGTATTCCAAGGGAAAAGTGCTCATTACTTTTCAGACGTAGCTACTTTCACGGCTACTGGTCCGGTTTTCAAGGGAACATGTGTCATGGATTTAATGCTTAACCGCTTCTAATTCAAACGAGGGGTTGATGTATAACAGGGTTTTGGGATCATTCCATTTAACTTTTACGTGATTCTGATAAAAAAATTACACAAACCCTAACAATGCCAACTACCAATGTTTATGTTGATCCATCTTAAACAACAAAAGACGTCACCTCTCAACCTCTGATGAAGATTCATGGAATAATGGCTAGCATGTGTTCCGGTAATCGTCTAACAGGTCCGAAGGATGTTTGGTCTGAAAGGGAATGGGATTTGATAGTTTTGAAAGTAAGAAGTACCACTTCCGGAATGGATCTGATGGGGATGGGCTCGTTTCATTCTCTGTACAGCTGTTGGATCATCAAGGACCAAAATCGAGGGCTTGATATCTCGTGAGGCTTGCGGTTGATGGAAAACTTCCGGAAGTCCTGACATAACACTTCAGTGAGATCCACGGCGTTGTTCTTCCCTGAGAAGATGCTATACACGACATACAGCCAGTCTTTTCATAGAGAATCTGTTCCTCCATATTTGCCTGCTAATCCCCTTACGATGAAGTGCATAAGAACAGTCCATAAGCCTGATACTGCTGATTTCTTGAAATTTTTGGCTTTCAACTCCTCACTATACCCGATGTGATTCAAGAACGACTGAAAATTTTCAGTCGTGGGTTCTTTGACAGTGAAGTTTGTTGGGTTTTCCTTCACACCGATGGCTTTTAATAATGTTGATTTGTGAATAGGCACAATTCTGTCTCCAGTAATCTTTGTTTCATGAACACCATTGTAAATCTTGATGCGTTCGAATGATGTGTGAAGTAAACGAACTGGAATAGGAGGATCTGGTATCTTGGTGAGTGGCATAGCAACTGGGTGATGAGCAATGAATTCTACCATGACGCGAATTGATTCATCGTAGTCGTTTGGATCAAGAGAAAACAGTTGAGTTGTGTCTCTTAGGAAGGGTTCTGTTGTCATTGAAGAAGATGAACCTTTCAATGACTTATTTTTGGGATCCGATTTGACGGTTTGGGGAGCGATTTGGGTGGACGCCATTGTTGTTGGTTGAAAGCTTGAAGAACACGTTTAACTTAGAGAGAAAAGATGGAATAATAGTTTTGAGAGCATAACGGGTAAAAGGGATTTCAATGGGTTTTTATAGGTTCGGGAAATAGATGGGTCGGGCTAAAAAAGCAATGATGAAACCCGTATTAGGAAACGGATCGCATTAAATGAGTTGCCATTTTTGGGACTTAGTTGACCTGTTATAATTAAAGTACTCTTGATTTATTGAAAAGAATGGAAACCGTCACCATATGACTTGATGTTTGCTTTATGCAGACGTGTGAAAACGTTGCGAGTTTCAAGGACCAAAAGATAATCATCAATAAAAGTAACTGTTAAGAAACGTTTCACCTTAAAACCTTTTGGACTTCATCATCTGTTGATTCCGAAACAATATGATTTCGGAATGTCTTGAAAAACAGTTTCTTACCATGAAGAATCCGGAATTAAGCTTTGGAGAGATTTCGGAACATGAAAAAGATTCGAGATATGTGCAGAAATGAATTTGTAAAATTCCGGAGCCAAGATTCCGGAGTGAAAATTTTATGAGGATCCGGAGTGAGTTTTGAAATGTTGCGGAGTGAGTTTGGAAATGTTCCGGAGTGAAAGACTTGGATCTAGGACAAGGATTTAGAGTTCAATATCGTTCCGGACTTGAATTTCGGGATGATCTTATGAATTAAGTTCCGAGGTGAAAATAGTACCAATGTGACTATATTGGTCATGGACTTCAAATGATGAGATGGGCTATACAACTTAAAACTCCTAGAGGTGGTTAGATAAAAAGATGCATAAAATGACCCTATTTATTCCGAGAGGCAATAGTTCAGGGATGAGAGAAAATTTTGATTTCGGAACTAATTTTCTTTCAGATGTTGCCATCAAAGAGTACAAACCTCTTGAAAGAATTGAGGATCAGGCATCATCATACCCATTTTGTTCAGAAAACCATTGAATTTGGTTTCGTCTAATGCCTTAGTAAAGACATTAGCAATTTCATCGTCAGATGGAACAAAAATAAGTTCGATGTTACCATTCAAAACATGATCTTTAATGAAGTGGTACCGTATGCCAATGTGCTTCGTCATAGAGTGATTAATTGGATTGTGAAAAATTGAAATGGCACTTTGAGAATCACAATAGATTGGGATTTGTTGAAACCAGTAACCATAATCCAAGAGCTGAGATTTCATCAAAAGAACTTGAGATGTGCAGCTAGCAGCAGCAATGTATTCCGCTTTAATTGTTGAGAGTGCAATGCAGTTCTACTTCTTAGATGACCAGCTGACCAATCGACCACCTAAAAATTGACAGCCACCAGATGTGCTTTTTCGGTCCAATTGAACATCGCCATAGTTTGAATCGGAATATGCTTGAAGGAGGAAACTCTCATTTGCTGGATACCAGATTCCGAGATTCTTTGTACCTTTGAGGTATTGGAATATTTTGTTTAACGGCCAAGAGATGAGACATCTTTGGATTGAATTGAAATCCGGTACACAAACATGTTGAGAACATGATGTTCGGACGACTTGCTGTAAGGTAGAGTAGGGATCCAATTATTCCCATGTACTTCTTTTCATCAACTACAACACCGGATGGGTCCGAAAATATTTTGTGCCCGAAACCCATAGGTACCTTGGCAGAGGCACATGTGTCCATTGAGTACCTTTTGAGAAGTTCTGAAATGTACTTCTCTTGGTAAATGAAAATTCCTCTATTGGTATGATTGACTTGGAGACCTAGGAAGAAGCTTAGTTCCCGATTCATACTCATTTGGAATCGACTAACCATTAACTTAGCAAAGTCAGCAACCATTGATGAATCGGTGGATCCAAAAATGATGGCGTCAACATAAATTTGGACAAGCACAAGATGTTTTCCATTTGACCTTCAGATCAAGGTAGGATCGAGAATGCCTCTTTGAAAACCTGAACGCTTGAGAAAGTCAGTGAGGGTCTCGTACCAGGCAAGAGGAGCTTTTTTGAGGCCAAAAAAAGCTTTTCAGAGTTTGTAGCAGTAGTTCGGATATGAGAGATTGACAAAACCGGGGGGGCTGTTGGACATACACTTCGGTATCAAGTTCATCATTTAGAAAGGCACTTTTGATATCCATTTGGTAAACCTTAAAGCCTTTGTGAGCAGCATAAGCAATAAAGATTTTGATAGCTTCAAGTCGGGCAACGGGAGCAAAGGTCTCATCGTAGTCAAGCCCTTCGATCTATGTGAATCCTTTGGCTACCAATCTTGCTTTGTTCCGAATGATGACTCTAGCATCGTCTAATTTGTTCTGAAACACCCATCTAGTACCAACAATGGGATGATTCTGAGGAGCAGGGATAAGAGTCCATACTTCATTTCTAACGAATTCTGCCAATTCTTCCTGCATGGCTGTAATCCAATCAGCATGTTCTAGTTCTTCTTTGATGGATTTGGGTTCAACCATTGAGATAAATGCCAAGAAATGACATTCATTTTGAACACTTGTGGCAAAGCGAGTTTGTACACCAGCGTTTGGATTTCCAATAACTTGGTTCGTAGGATGATCCTTAGTCCAAACATGTAGTCTCGGAAGCTCTTGTGCAGCAAATGATCCTATATCAACAATGCGGTTGTGTTGCTCTGTCACACCCCCAAACCAAGGATGGCGGAAACATCCGGGGGTGGAGGACTTCATGTATAGTATCATAACAACAAATGCAATAGTGATCAAAGTAAGCACAACCAACATAAATATAATTGAAAAGGTTACATCATTGTATAAGTTTACATGTTTCCAAATCAATTACATTATGTTGACAAAAATAAAATGTTGACGCCTCAACGTCCCATCCTCAAAAGTACACGTTCACCTGTTTATTGATTTCCTGAGAATACAAGTAGTTTTGAAAAAAGTGTCACAATTAAGTTTGTGAGTTCATAAGCTTTTGAATGTAGTGATGAAAGCCTTTCCTTTTTAAAAGTATGTTCGTTCCAGAAAAATCCAATATTTTCCTTAAAATGTGAATTGCAGCCTTAAATCCAAAGACCAAAATGTACAAGTAATTTCCATGGTTATAGTAGAACAATGCAAGTTTAAATTTGTCATAAACTCGTTTGATTTAATGAAATCCCCGTAAATCCTAAGTGTTGTTAATACTTTTTGTGAGCTATTATAACCATACTATGACCTAGATGGCCTGAAACGACGTTCTTCAAGCGTCGGAAACGTTATGACATTTGTCACCCGTAGACCTCGAGGTCCCACTATAGCTAACAGCAAGGTGTTTGGTGTCAATCCCAATATAGATCTATATACAACTATCACGCTCTCCCTACAAGAGACTCTGGTTACAATGCAGGACTTAAAGTGTATTACTTGTTAAGTAACATGAAGCGAGTGTCTCACGATTTAGTCATTAACGGATTTGCGTGTAGTGAATGAAAACTCTTTATCTTTGTGTAAATGAAACCTTTAGTAATGAACTTTGTTGTGTAAGTGTATCATAAACTATACCTATTATAGTTTATCAAATAATGGTAGCAGTGAACATAAACTATATTTACAGTAGCTTATCAAAATGTTTGTATGCTATGGATATAAACTTTGTTTAAACAATAATTTAATTACCATACTTGTGGAGGTAAAAGTCATTTGTTTTCTGATGTATGTCAGTACACTAAGACGAAATGACATATAATGTAAATGATGGGTTTTGAGCATTCTAACACTCCTAAGTGTACATGCAACCCTAAATACCTTGGATCTATGTTTTCTCTATTATACATGCAAATATGATTATCCAAGGTATTATCCTAACTAGCATACCAAAACATTGATACTAGGATACTAAAATAGATAGAATACATACCTTGTTGTTGTTGCTTGACTCCATGAAGCTTGAGAGCCTAGTGCCCCAAGTGTGACACCTCAAATGGTTCACACAACATCATGAACTCTTGGAATAACCATGAGAAGAAGACATACATGTTCAAATCGGCTAGCCCTCAAAATATGTATCACTAGTGTTAATTTCTTGAACTAAAGGGGTTCTTATATAGTGTGGCTATTAGGGTTACACCATGTAACTCATGACTTTACCCATTCCTTATGCTTCATGGGTTTTAACCTCCATGGAGTATCCATGGATCACCACATGGGTTAAACCCAACATAAAGGAATCTTGGATCATAAGCCCACATATATAAGAATGAATGATTTACACAATCAATCCCCATATATTTAATTAGTCTCTTTTTGATCACTAAATTAAGTCCAAATTAATTCTTGATCAATACTAATTAAATAACATGATTTCATATTAATATATTAGAACTTATAATATATTAATATGTCACAAAATGTCTTTTCCTCATAAACGGTCTATCCAAATGTTCCGATGCCATGCAACCCAAATGGACCATGCCGAGTCGGGTCAAGTACATACCAATTATAGTTATGGACTTAGACACTAATCCAACTGTCTCCCACTTGGATAAGTCTAAAACTATTATTGCGTATGACTTCAGGAACCAACTGGCAATCGTAGCTCTCAAAAGCCGCTGTCGAACTCTGACCTTGTAGATGAACTCTGACCTTTATCAATGACTTGTCCATTAGATAAGGGATCATATATTCCTCCACTCTAGATATCATATGGACTGAGACATGGATTATAATCATTCTCTCTGTCCATTTGTTGTTTCCCGATTTCCGATTTATGACGACTGACTAATTGAACAAATCAAATCAGTCCTGGCTTGGCCGAGCACTTCCATTTGTCATCATCAAATCATCGAGGGGCCCACAGATATCGCTTTTATCCCGAAGGTAAAAGGAAAGGATAAACTTCGACTCATATGGCTTGTTCTACTACTTGTTGAATCATACACAAAGGCACGTTTTATAACACCGAGTTACCGAATGCGTTTTCGTGCAATCAATGTACAACCAACTCATAGTAACAACTCATATCTCTAGGTTTGAAGAATATAAGATATTATCGTCTCATGATCACTCGTGATAAAATCCATGAAGTGATTCCAATGAGCGCGGGCTGAATCCAATACTCAGAACTTATGAGCACTCATGAGTGTTGTAGCCCCTTGTCCAACATCTTAGACCTCTACAAGCCAACCCATGACAGTCTTGATTCATATCTACTTCCAACATATGACCGACTGTGGATAGTTTGAATAACTTAGTCAATCAGGAAGAACGACCTAGTTATTCTGGAAGTCAAAACATGCAAAATGAAACACAATAATAATAGAATCTAATATGGTATCAAAACCTATGAACATAAATAAAACACCTTTTATTTATCACCATATGATTACACATTATTCATTGTATACTGTTTCAGCTATCAACTTTATTCTTGAATTTAAAACAATAGTTGTCCCATGCTCCAAGCATGTACACTATGTTTTCTAAACACTAGTCATGCCATACACCAACTATGCATACTATGTTTGTCTATGATCTTCAATTTATGAATTAGATCAATTGAACATAACTCCAATGATCCTCTTTCACAGTCCCAAATCCTTACTGCAAATGCCAGAATTCCAAATTCATGCCATTTACTGAAATCTGTTAGATTCTAAACTTATATGCATTGATCCTCCTGTAATGATTATGCACAGAGTCATAAGGACTTGACAACAAACATTACAGAGCATTCCAAGGAGATCAACTCCTTGGAAACATCCTTCTTTCATTAAGTTTCCTAATCTTACACAGATTGAATAATTTCCAACTTTGAAACATTTCCATATTCCATTTTGACTATCACTTCTGAACAAGAGTTGCCTCCTTACATATTATGTCAATATGGTCCTTCCAGAATTAACATTATACTTCCAACTGTCCTTGAGCAACCAATCTTTGGTAAACCTTAGATTCTCCTCGACAATTGCTTAATCCTTTTAGTCATATCCAGTTCTAGACCTTTTCCCTTCTTAATGCCCCAGGCATTTGGAAAATTTTAAAAAGGATGAATATAGCACATGAAATCGATCCTATATCCGAAGCATATGGGACACGAGTCATGATGTCTCACATAAAGACTAAACCAGTCTTTTGCTATAACATTTCCATTTCTATTTGCCAAGTTCTCATAATTCAGATTATGAAAAAGGATGTCGTAATCATAATCGAATTTTAGAACGCAAATAATGGACCCATATATAGAATTTCCTTATGTTGAGTCATTCCAACATGAAATTCATATATATATATATATATATATATATATATATATATATATATATATATATAACCTTGACTAAGTACGACTTAAAACCTCAATCTAAGCTTTTAGAATTGAAATGAAGTATAATTTCCTCTCCCTTAATTATAGCAAAACAACTTTTTCAACCCCTGCAGCCTCACGAATTGAAACTTTTGTTTTCTATAATTAACATTGCTAACTTGCAATCTTTATCATAATTATCATGCTCCCACTAACATGATGATTATTAGCATAACACTCATGCTCCCACTAGCTTTGACATGTAATCAGAAATTAGCTGGACTTCTAGAAATCAATACTTTATTGACTTTCTTACCAAAGTTCAGATTTCTGATACTAGATTGCTTTGATAAAACTTTATCAATATCATACACCTTATCTTAGATAGCTCACAGGTGTGTCTAAACAATTTTAAGAACTATGAAAAGGGATGCCGTAATCATAGTCTCGATTGTTTAGACCTTTACCACTTCTCACAAGTCCATGTTAGTGTGCTGGTTAACCACACACGCTCCACTAACGACTTTGAGAATGCAAATATCACAATTGCTATCTAGCTAAAATCTACTTAGTGAAAGTGTTTCCTCACCATCATTTTCATGAATCGGAGAGAAACCTTATGACACTTAGATTTTATGGTGTATGAGTTCCTATCCATATGAATTTTGTCAAAACCATAATCACAAGACAAGGTTACTGACAAATCCACACTTATATGGATTAAACTTGTGCAATCTTAAATTCTTGCCATTTGGCAGCTCAAGGGCCTACCATTGCTTCCAAGTAGCTGTGCAACCAATTGAGAACTCTCAGAACTCCTATGCAAAGCCAACTTGAATAGGCATAGACATGTCGACACGATAGGTTATAAACCTCAAGTCGTGTGCTAGTGAAGAACTTCAGGTTTTATTCTTGATTAGTTCTTGAGACTTTCAAGACCTTTAAGACTCCCACTGTCCTCTTGACATATAAGACTTTCTTGTCAGATATTCAAGAGATAGTGTGGATTCTAATCAAGACAAACACTTCACACAATTGGCCTTAGTTGGTCTTTGTTTTATCCAAAACATCACAACTTACCAATTTCAAATGTACAAGAGTAGAAAACTTTTACTCTTACATTTGACAAGTGTTTTAAACCTTCTTTAAGACATGTCACTCAAGTTACAATCTTAGAGTATAACTCTAAGAATTGTTTTTGGAACGAAGTATAAATCATCTTCTTGATTTAACCACTTCAACAATTCATAGCTCCTCTTCTTAGCTACCAGAATGCACTTAGAGGATGAATTGTGATAAGGTCTCTTAATCATTAAGATGATTATATAACATGATACTAAAGTACTCTCCCATCTTTTCAGATTTGAGAAACTTTTATCTTTCTGCCTAAGTTGATTCTTCTTATTCGCTCTGCCATACATTGAAACCTTTTCCAATGTCTCAGAATTACACTTAAGCTTGTAAGTATAACCATATTTACTGAATTTTAGTAAATAATGACGAATAGTCTTAACGATTATTTGTGGTGGGCTTGATCAGTGCACAAGAATGTGTACTCGATCCTTTACTTGACTCACACATCCATGTGAACAAGTAGTTAGTCTTAATTTTTCCAATGCTTGAAAGTTCTTATTCATCATGCTATACAACTTGCATGATTCCAAGTTTCTATCCAACTGAAACTTAGGTGATGAGAATCTTTCTTTATTTGGTAAATTTAGACACTACCACAAATGAAAGAATCAAATTCATATTTCCACTCTTGCTCTTAATGGAATCTTATAAGCAACAAAATTTTCCTCAAATGCCATTGTAAGGATATTTTAAAATAAATAAATAAAATCATCATTTTTCCTTTTATTTTAAAAAACTTTGCGGAAAAACTATCCTTACAATGCAAAAGCACATGAAAACTTTGTTGTTATCTAATCCTATGCAATATATCATAACTCCTAAGATGTAGCTTAAGAATCCGATCTTCAAACTATGTGATAGAAATCCATCTACGCGATCAGATTCAGCATAATCTTTCTTTAAGTTTCTTCATTTTTTTTTCTTTGATTCTTAAAACATCAACATGTGACCCAGTCACATCATGTATCAAGAATCTCATAATAGAAACTTAGTAGAGTTAGATAGTGGACTTTACCTGAAGTAGAGTCAAACTTATTGACTTTAACATCCTTAGGTAAATTTGGCAGCTTCGCAACCAATGCCCCTTTCTTTGGCAATGGACCCTTGATAATGGGACTATCTCAGACTTAGCCTCTCTTTACCATTTGGTCAACCGAGTTGACTATGGCCGATCCCTTCCCATTGGGAAGAGAGAGCTTTACTGGATATCCAATGTCATCATTGTCAATGTCCATAAAGTTTTAGGAAGTTGATCTTAGCAAATAGATAAGATCATTAAGGGTCTTGTCATAGTCTGTTTCATAGGAGTCCCAAAGGAACTCACTATGTGACTTAGAAAATAGTTGAGTCACCAACTTTCTCAAGACTTTGACACCCAACTCTCCCGGCTTGTCAATATCTTACTACATCTCCAAGATGTGATCACATATAGACCTTTGCTTGCCAATAGGGCTTGAGTGACCTTAAACTTTTCAGGAACTTGCGGGTTAGGGAGAATAATTGGAGGAGGTGAAAGAAGTATGATTTCCATGGGACATCATCTTCATTTTTAGGAAAACTTGTTTCAAGAGATTTGGGAAGATCATCTTTTGGGAGATATTCAAGAGAGTTGATTTAAAGTCCTTAATATAACACCCAATATGAAATATTAAGGCTAGGACCCAACAACCTATTTATAACTGGAAGAGGGATGCCGTAATCCAAGTTATAAAATAGTTGAAGGTAGGTAAATGACGATTTACCAATTTCCACCATGAAAAACGAAATATAATTAAGTTTTAATTGGATTTGAAACTCCTAGATCTTTTGAGATTCATTGAACTGTTCAATGGCATGTTTCAATCTCGAGTGTGCCCTTCAGGTTTTGTGACTGGGATGCCGAGGATCACAAAACAAGGTGTGAATAACCATGCAAATATACTTGGTACCCTTAAGTGTTTACCCCTCAATCGATGTGCCGGTTAACCACACACGCTCCATCGATACTATGATAAACATTAAGTTACCCTTTGCCTACCTTGTTAAATACGAGTTAGTGTGCCAGTTAACCACACACGCTCCACTAACCGACTTAAACAAAGTGCAAAGTGTAATTTCATGGGTTAGCACCAAATTCACATTTTCCTAAGTAACTAAGATTGGGAATTTATAACTGTTTAGTTACTTAGTATTTATCATTAATACTTTTAATGAAGGGAGAATTATAGTCCTTTCCTACCCGTTCGGCTAACGACCCTCCACCAGTCAAGGAAGCGGTGGGTGAGAGTGGACACCCATTAAACTGCCATTTTATAGGCAGTAACCTTATACCCCCCTTATAGACCATTTTCGTGAATGAGGCCTACTAACGGTAAGATTGACTTTATCTTATACATATCTATATAATTAAAATTATAATAATAGTATAAGGGTTTGAATTTTAACTTTTAAAATTCTAAGGGCTAACTTGGAATTAAAGTATTCATAAGAGAAAACTTTTCAAATTCCAAAACTTGAGGGCAAGTTTTGAAACTATTCAAAACTAATTAATTCCATAACTTATGTGTTTAAAGTAGTTTTAATTAAAAAAAAACTCTTCAAGTTCCATAACTTGAGGACAAGTTATGGAAGACTTTAAACTAATAAAAGAATGTAACTTTTCTTTATTTTGTAATTTATGGAATTAATTAAGGTTACACATTTTATTACTTAATGAAGTGACTCTTGAACCTCCATAACTTGAGGACAAGACTCTTCATTTTTGTAACCATTACCAACTTTTATGAGTTTTATAAAACTTAAATGTGACTTTTCATATAACTTGAGGACAAGTTACAAAAACACATTTTAGAATCAACTCTTAGATTAAAATGGATTGAAAACACATAATCAATTAACTTTTCTATTAATCTAAGCAACTCATAAGAACAAGATAATTTAATCAAACTTTTTCATGTAATTAGCCTAATCACTAAACTAATACAAAACATGAATCTATTGACAATTATCTTTGAAATTGGATTAGTATGAACATTACCACATCAAAAACAGGATTATAGGTTCAAAAACAGCTTATGGTAATGTTCCTAGTCCATTTCTAGCCAAAAAAACTCGAAGATATGATGTCAGGGGCTCCTACTCGTCGAGTGTATCAACCTACTCGCCGAGTACGATGATTTTCTTCATGGACTCGGCGAGTTCATCAGTGGACTCGGCGAGTCCAGTGCCCAGAATGCCCGAAATTCGACTTTTTCAGCATTTTTCAGCAATTTACATCAAGTAAAATTGAAAACAAGCCTAGGCTCTGATACCACTGATGGGTTTTGAGCATTCTAACACTCCTAAGTGTACATGCAACCCTAAATACCTTGGATCTATGTTTTCTCTATTATACATGCAAATATGATTATCCAAGGTATTATCCTAACTAGCATACCAAAACATTGATACTAGGATACTAAAATAGATAGAATACATACCTTGTTGTTGTTGCTTGACTCCATGAAGCTTGAGAGCCTAGTGCCCCAAGTGTGACACCTCAAATGGTTCACACAACATCATGAACTCTTGGAATAACCATGAGAAGAAGACATACATGTTCAAATCGGCTAGCCCTCAAAATATGTATCACTAGTGTCAATTTCTTGAACTAAAGGGGTTCTTATATAGTGTGGCTATTAGGGTTACACCATGTAACTCATGACTTTACCCATTCCTTATGCTCCATGGGTTTTAACCTCCATGGAGTATCCATGGATCACCACATAGGTTAAACCCAACATAAAGGAATCTTGGATCATAAGCCCACATATATAAGAATGAATGATTTACACAATCAATCCCCATATATTTAATTAGTCTCTTTTTGATCATTAAATTAAGTCCAAATTAATTCTTGATCAATACTAATTAAATAACATGATTTCATATTAATATATTAGAACTTATAATATATTAATATGTCACAAAATGTCTTTTCCTCATAAACGGTCTATCCAAATGTTCCGATGCCATGCAACCCAAATGGACCATGCCGAGTCGGGTCAAGTACATACCAATTATAGTTATGGACTTAGACACTAATCCAACAGTCTCCCACTTGGATAAGTCTAAAACTATTATTGCGTATGACTTCAGGAACCAACTGGCAATCGTAGCTCTCAAAAGCCGCTATCGAACTCTGACCTTGTAGATGAACTCTGACCTTTGTCAATGACTTGTCCATTAGATAAGGGATCATATATTCCTCCATTCTAGATATCATATGGACTGAGACATGGATTATAATCATTCACTATGTCCATTTGTTGTTTCCCGATTTCCGATTTATGACGACTGACTAATTGAACAAATCAAATCAGTCCTGGCTTGGCCGAGCACTTCCATTTGTCATCATCAAATCATCGAGGGGCCCACAGATATCGCTTTTATCCCGAAGGTAAAAGGAATGGATAAACTTCGACTCATATGGCTTGTTCTACTACTTGTTGAATCATACACAAAGGCACGTTTTATAACACCGAGTTACCGAATGCGTTTTCATGCAATCAATGTACAACCAACTCATAGTAACAACTCATATCTCTAGGTTTGAAGAATATAAGATATTATCGTCTCATGATCACTCGTGATAAAATCCATGAAGTGATTCCAATGAGCGCGGGTTGAATCCAATACTCAGAACTTATGAGCACTCATGAGTGTTGTAGCCCCTTGTCCAACATCTTAGACCTCTACAAGCCAACCCATGACAGTCTTGATTCATATCTACTTCCAACATATGACCGACTGTGGATAGTTTGAATAACTTAGTCAATCAGGAAGAACGACCTAGTTATTCTGGAAGTCAAAACATGCAAAATGAAACACAATAATAATAGAATCTAATATGGTATCAAAACTTATGAACATAAATAAAACACCTTTTATTTATCACCATATGATTACACATTATTCATTGTATACTGTTTCAGCTATCAACTTTATTCTTGAATTTAAAACAATAGTTGTCCCATGCTCCAAGCATGTACACTATGTTTTCTAAACACTAGTCATGCCATACACCAAGTATGCATACTATGTTTGTCTATGATCTTCACTTTGTGAATTAGATCAATTGAACATAACTCCAATGATCCTCTTTCACAGTCCCAAATCCTTACTGCAAATGCAAGAATTCCAAATTCATGTCATTTACTGAAATCTGTTAGATTCTAAACTTATATGCATTGATCCTCCTGTAATGATTATGCACAGAGTCACAAGGACTTGACAACAAACATTACAGAGCATTCCAAGGAGATCAACTCCTTGGAAACATCCTTCTTGCATTAAGTTTCCTAATCTTACACAGATTGAATAATTTCCAACTTTGAAACATTTCCATATTCCATTTTGACTATCACTTCTGAATAAGAGTTGCCTCCTTACAGATTATGTCAATATGGTCCTTCCAGAATTAACACTATACTTCCAACTGTCCTTGAGCAACCAATCTTTCATAAACCTTAGATTCTCCTCGACAATTGCTTAATCCTTTTAGTCATATCCAGTTCTAGACCTTTTCCCTTCTTAATGCCCCAGGCATTTGGAAAATTTTAGAAAGGATGAATATAGCACATGAAATCGATCCTATATCCGAAGCATATGGGACACGAGTCATGATGTCTCACATAAAGACTAAACCAGTCTTTTGCTATAACATTTCCATTTCTATTTGCCAAGTTCTCATAATTCAGATTATGAAAAGGGATGTCGTAATCATAATCGAATTTTAGAACGCAAATAATGGACCCATATATAGAATTTCCTTATGTTGAGTCATTCCAACATGAAATTCATATATATATCCTTGACTAAATACGACTTAAAACCTTAATCTAAGCTTTTAGAATTGAAATGAAGTATAATTTCCTCTCCCTTAATTATAGCAAAACAACTTTTTCAACCCCTGCAGCCTCACGAATTGAAACTTTTGTTTTCTATAATTAACATTGCTAACTTGCAATCTTTATCATAATTATCATGCTCCCACTAACATGATGATTATTAGCATAACACTCATGCTCCCACTAGCTTTGACATGTAATCAGAAATCAGCTGGACTTCTAGAAATCAATACTTTATTGACTTTCTTACCAAAGTTCAGATTTCTGATACTAGATTGCTTTGATAAAACTTTATCAATATCATACACCTTATCTTAGATAGCTCACAGGTGTGTCTAAACAATTTTAAGAACTATGAAAAGGGATGTCGTAATCATAGTCTCGATTGTTTAGACCTTTACCACTTCTCACAAGTCCATGTTAGTGTGCTGGTTAACCACACACGCTCCACTAACGACTTTGAGAATGCAAATATCACAATTGCTATCTAGCTAAAATCTACTTAGTGAAAGTGTTTCCTCACCATCATTTTCATGAATCGGAGAGAAACCTTATGACACTTAGATTTTATGGTGTATGAGTTCCTATCCATATGAATTTTGTCAAAACCATAATCACAAGACAAGGTTACTGACAAATCCACACTTATATGGATTAAACTTGTGCAATCTTAAATTCTTGCCATTTGGCAGCTCAAGGGCCTGCCATTGCTTCCAAGTAGCTGTGCAACCAATTGAGAACTCTCAGAACTCCTATGCAAAGCCAACTTGAATAGGCACAGACATGTCGACACGATAGGTTATAAACCTCAAGTCGTGTGCTAGTGAAGAACTTCAGGTTCTATTCTTGATTAGTTCTTGAGACTTTCAAGACCTTTAAGACTCCCACTGTCCTCTTGACATATAAGACTTTCTTGTCAGAAGATGATTTATACTTGGTTCCAAAAAAAAATTCTTAAAGTTATACTGCGGCTGTGACTGCCGCTTGGAACATTACAGGGTCGTACTGGGGTGGTGGTGGCGGTGGATTTGTTTGCGTCCCGTCGGTGCGTCTAGTTGATCTACGAGGCGGCATTTTTCTGTTATAGAAATTCAAAGATGAAATGAGTATGAGACCTTTAGTAATGGTTGTCAGTCGGAAGACGCAAAACTAAATTATTAGTTTTTAAGTGTAATGTTTCCCCATTTTTCAATGTTGCAAACAATTCATAGAAGAAGTTCATAAAAGTAAACTCATGAATTTAGTAGTAGTCATTAAATGAAATCTTGTAATCCTTGGTCCATGCCTGACCCACTCCTAAGACCACTCAATGTATACTAGTCGTGTGTGACTAAGGTTCGACAGACCGTCGAACTTAATGAATCTGCCCTGAGCCCACAACCAAACAAGGAACAGGATCCAAGGCGGACTCACCATTTCTAAGTCGGTCGCCTCTTGATTACACATAACCTCGAAGTATGTTGAATGATCTTAGAGTTATCATGAGCAATTTGTTTGTTAATGTCATGTTATGCAATTTGAGGTGAGCTCTTTATAATTAATTATTGTCATTTTTCATTGATATAGTCTTTAGTACATTTTTCTAAGCATATTTGACCTCATAAAGGCCTACATTACATCAATGCAACGGAAAATTTTGACAGCACTTAGACCCCTCGAATAGTGTAATCACTTAGACGCAGGGTTAAACCTACTTACAAGAAAGAGTAGCCCCAACGCATACTCATAAACAAAGTCTATAACTAAATATGAGTAGTGCAACACTACTCAGCGCGGGTGATATCTGCTGGTCCGTTGTGGCCTTGAGACGAGGTCGAGGCTCCTTGTAGCTCCGCGATCCAGCATTCGGCCGCGATCATCCTTTCCTCAAGAACTGCATGTCGTATCTGGTATTCCCTTGCCTCCGCCCGAGCAGTGGTAAGGTCCTCCATGAGTTGGTTCATGGGGTAGAAGTCTCTTTCCAGGTCCCGGGTACGAGCGTCCGATGCTTCCACAACAGCATTGAGGTCCCGGACTTGATTTTCCATTTCTCGGTTCCGGTCCCCAAGGTTCGTAATCTGCTGGGTAATGACTGGGAGGGCTCTGTCAGCTGGTCCCCCATGACTGAGGTCGTAGTAACCCCGTTGATCGCCATAAGGGGATCGTTGTCGTTGTTGTCGGCTCCATCTCTCAATCGTGGTTGCCCAACGGGGCTCAGGCCCGTTGTAACCAAAACGGTTTGCTGGCACCCTGGCAATGTAAGGAGGGTCGATGACTTCCTCCTCCGGTTCCTCTTCTTCATCTTCGTCCTCTGATTCTTCTTCTTCGTCTTCCTCTTCTTCAACCTCCTCGGGGTCTTCCTCCGGATCCTCCTCGATCATTTCCTCGTGTTCTGCCTCGAGCCATCCAGCGTTTCCCTCATTAGGGAAGTAAGGGTCTCCAGGTAGATGGAATCCCGCGATGTGGTATGTACGAGAATAGGGGTGTAAGAGATGTGAAATGAATCTAAAATGTCGAGTTATAAATCTACAAAATACTCCCATAGTATTTTCAAATGTTATGTTTGGTTCTTAGTGTATTCTTTATAGGGTGATATTAGGTTGTCAGATTTGTTGTCCACTACGACTATCCCCCAATATATGCAAGTCACTTCTCGGAAAGATATAGTTGATCAGGCTATATCCGTCCCAGACTTGACCACATATTCCAAGGCATACTCGTAACGTACAACTCCTCCTCTTTTACTTTATGTTCTTCCTAGTTATGACACTATGCGAGCATTTGTGCATGTACTTATACTTTTAACAAGAAACCGTTTATTTTCCAAAAGTATAGTCATTTGAAAATGTTTAATCAGAGACTTTCAGTCCCAAATGTGTTTATAGGTTTGTATATCTTATGTGGTTCGATATACTTAGTTCACTATAAACATTGCTCTGATACCAATCTGTCACACCCCCAAACCAAGGATGGCGGAAACGTCCGAGGGTGGAGGACTTCATGTATAGTATCATAACAACAAATGCAATAGTGATCAAAGTAAGCACAACCAACATAAATATAATTGAAAAAGTTACATCATTGTATAAGTTTACATGTTTCCAAATCAATTACATTATGTTGACAAAAATAAAATGTTGACGCCTCAACGTCCCATCCTCAAAAGTACACGTTCACCTGTTTATTGATTTCCTGAGAATACAAGTAGTTTTGAAAAAAGTGTCAACAATTAAGTTGGTGAGTTCATAAGCTTTTGAATGTAGTGATGAAAGCCTTTCCTTTTTAAAAGTATGTTCGTTCCAGAAAAATCCAATATTTTCCTTAAAATGTGAATTACAGCCTTAAATCCAAAGACCAAAATGTACAAGTAATTTCCATGGTTATAGTAGAACAATGCAAGTTTAAATTTGTCATAAACTCGTTTGATTTAATGAAATCCCCGTAAATCCTAAGTGTTGTTAATACTTTTTGTGAGATATTATAACCATACTATGACCTAGATGGCCTGAAACGACGTTCTTCAAGCGTCGGAAACGTTATGACATTTGTCACCCGTAGACCTCGAGGTCCCACTGTAGCCAACAGCAAGGTGTGGGGTGTCAATCCCAATATAGATCTATATACAACTATCACGCTCTTCCTACAAGAGACTCTGGTTACAATGCAGGACTTAAAGTGTATTACTTGTTAAGTAACATGAAGCGAGTGTCTCACGATTTAGTCATTAACGGATTTGCGTGTACTGAATGAAAAATCTTTATCTTTGTGTAAATGAAACCTTTAGTAATGAACTTTTTTGTGTAAGTGTATCATAAACTATACCTATTATAGTTTATCAAATAATGGTAGTAGTGAACATAAACTATATTTACAGTAGTTCATCAAAATGTTTGTATGTTATGGATATAAACTTTGTTTAAACAATAATTTAATTACCATACTTGTGGAGGTAAAAATACATTTGTTTTCTGATGTATGTCAGTACACTAAGACGAAATGACATATAATGTAAAAACATATATTTACATAATGATACACACCTTGCTCAACAAGTTACAAGGTGCAAATGAAATTGATAGCATTTTTCTAGTATTAACATTTCTATTACTGTTCTTAGAAAATTTATAGAAACATCATCCAGGGTCCAAATCAGAATCTGTAAATTCTGAGAGTTTGGAAAATGAGTCTAATTTGTTTATAAATTTTATTATGATTTTTAGTGACCTCCAACTTGTGTGAAAAAGTCCTTAATCACAGACTGGTCCGGATTTGTTCTTGAAATGACAGGCAGTTTTGTAAAAATCACCATAAATTGTAGAAAAATCGTATGGAGATGTGTAAGTAGTCATTTTAAAGGTATGAACCTGAACTATTTGCACCTAATGCAGTTATGAAAACTAAAATGTTTAAGTTGACCAAAACAGTCCGTGAATGGAGATGAACTTTTCTGATGAAGGTTGTTAAATGAGTTTAGTTGTGTTCTTGGTGTTTTAACTTGTATTCCCCCCCTTAAAACTTAAGAAAAACATGAAAAGATAGGGGTATGAACTCACCTTGTGTGTTCTTAGTGGATGGATGTTGAAGAAAAGAAGTGTTCTACTCAAGAACACTAAGAGGATGCCTTGAAGGTTCGAAGATCTAACATGAATGTGATGATGTTTATGTAAGATATCTATGATTTGAGTAGAAGGAAGTGAAATAATCATAAGGAGGATAATATCACTTACCACAAATGAGAGAAAACTTGATGATCAGCCCCTGAAATCTCAAATTTGAGAGAGAGAGAGAGAGAGAAGTGAGAGAGAAAGGTGTTTGTCTTTTGGAGGAAAAATGAGAGAAATGAGAGAAAGGTGAGGAGAGATAAGAGTTTTCAGCCTTTGACCAAGAGTGTGGCTGGTCAAATGGTGGGGAAAGTACTCTTGAATGACCAGGTATGGTGGAAGTACAATGGTTGGTCATGGAGTGGGCATGGGGTGGTTGCTTGTGTCATACACTAAGGTAAAGTCAACACTCCACCACAAGATCTTACTTAATAGATTTTTATTCTTAAATAAGGATTTTCTTAAAAATATGCTTAATTTATGAATATATGGGGTCTTATATTTCAAAATATAAGTTTGGGTGAAAATCCCTCGTTAAAATAACTGAAAACGGGCTTAAAACGGAGTCGTGGTTGAAAACCGGGTGGAAAAATGGGAAATCCGAAGTCAGTGCGTGGTTCCGGTCTTAGCAGCCTTAGGTCCGCAGGGAAGGTTTGGTCGCTGAAGTGGATCCGAAGGGGAAGGGACTGCGGTCCGAGCAGGTACCGCAGGCGGAGGTCGGATGCGGGTCTTCATTAGCCTCGATCCTCAGCAGATCCGGTCCGGTCCGATGGCTGCGATTCGATGGCTGCGGTTCGGTGGCTGCGGCTACTCAAGGGGACTTCGGCTCAAGGAGGGTTTGGTCCCTATAGAGGGACTTCGGCCCTAAAAGGCTATTTTCCAAGGCATCATCCCGTTTCGAATGGTTTTTCACCAAGTCAAGTGTCGGGACGCCCCAAATGATTACGAAAAACCAAAAGAGGTTTTGAGAGAGATTTGGCATACTTTGAGAGATTTGGCATACTTGGAGAGATTTGGGAGAGATTTGGCATACTTGGAGAGATTTGGGAGAGATTCAACATACTTGGAGAGATTTGGGAGAGATTTGAGATACTTGGAGAGATTTGGCATACTTGGAGAGATTTGGGAGAGATTCGACATACTTGGAGAGATTTGGCATACTTGGAGAGATTTGGGAGAGATTCGACATACTTGGAGAGATTTGGCATACTTGGAGAGATTTGGGAGAGATTCGACATACTTGGAGAGATTTGGCATACTTGGAGAGATTTGAGATAGGGAGAGATAGAGTGAAAGAGATTGGGAGAGGCTTCTTTTGTGACCTTTTTGATTGTCCGGCTTCGCAACGCAAGGTCCGTAAACCCCGTTAAGCCATGTTTAAGGATCTTACACACTCCCGATGAGTATGCAATAGTGTTTTATCGCTTTGGTTCATTACTTACCACAGTTTTTGGTTAAGGAAATCTAGATATACGAACTTTTCATTTGATGATTTCTCATTAGAATAGCGAGTTGTACAGTAATTACATAATGTAAACCCTAGTATACAAGAGTTAGTAGAGTTGACCGGTTTGACTTGTTGACTTTATTTGACTTTGACTTGACCAGAATTTGACGGTTGTCACATGCTCCCCTTGAATAGTTTGAACTTGAGGGTGATACTCCCCCTGAACTTTTGAACCGGATATGTTGACATCATCATCAGTTGGGAAATCGAAGAAATTAGCAACATCATCGTTTTTTATAGGATTGGAGTCGAATTCAGCAGTTGCATCTTGGAATCCATCCACATTTGATTCAAGGGAAGGTTGACCATTCTCCCTCTCAACCTGAGAAGGTTGAAATGGTTCGGAATCAAATGGAGGAAAACTAGGTGTTGGTCCAAAAACATTTTGGGAAACTAGAGCTTCGGTTGATAAGGTTTGTCTTGTTCGAGATTCCAAATCAAAAGCTGTTTCTGAAGGTCCGAACAACGTTTCAAAGTCAACTCCATAGATTGTTTGCTGGTTCGGACATCCTGGCTTTGGAGCATCGGACTCCATGATGTGAGTTGTAACATGGGTTGGTCCAAAATTCCGAACGAAATTTTCATCAAAGGTAACATCAAAGCTTTCTTCCCGAACGCAAGTGTAACAGCCCGTTGTTTTCTCTTTGTAAAGTCAACTCTAGTCAACCAAAGTTAAACAAAAGTCAACTAAAGTCCTTTTTTATTGTTTGGGTTTTCATTTGGGTTATAATAATAACCTTTATTAGTTAAAATCCTTAAAATATCTATAGTTGAATTTAGAAGGAAAGGGTCTAAAAATCGAGAAACTTCGCATCTTATTCCTTCGCCTCGGACCGCAAAGAGTTTACGACCGCAAACTCTTCGGACGGTAAACTCCTCGTAGATCGGAAATGAGGCTTCGGCCGTAAACGCTTTGCCGACTTCGGACCGCAAACTCCTCAGCCGTAAACCCTCGCATACATATAAAGATTTTCTTCATTTTTCTTCATTTCTCACACTTTCAACCCAAGAAACTCGACTTTTTCTCTCAACTATCATCAAGATTTATACCTTGATCTTCAAATAAGTAAGTGTTTCTTCCATTCATTTGTTGATACCTTGCTTAATCTAGTAAAACCCTATGATTTCATCCATGAAATCATCTCTTTTGGCTAGATCTTCAAGAACACCAAGAACACACACTAGTTCTTTAGACCGTGAATACCCAATTCAAGCTTCAAAACGTAAGTATTCTTCCGTATACTAGTTATTCTATAGAAGCTCTTAACTTACAACCTTGAAAACAACCATTTCCCAAGCACATAAGAGTTTACGGCCATGAGCATCTCCCTTGGCCGTAAACTTAAGATCATCATTGGCCGTAAACTCCATGGCCGTGAACACCTTGTGTTGCTGTAAACCCCTTTAGAACAATCACATGTGATTGTAACACTTAAATTCAAATGTTTCCTAGTCCCTAAAGTGGTTTCCTATCATAATTAGTTGTCATATACACTAATTATATCCATATATGTATCATTATATGTTTAATAGGATCCGTTGTGTTCAAGACTTCACTTGACACTTAGCATCCTACACCGACCTTACATTTGAATAACTTACAACAGGTGAGTTCATACCCCCGTATTTTCATAAGTTTTTACTGTTTTAAGGGGGAATACAAGTCTAACACAAAGATTTTGTGTTATAAACAAATGATTTCAATTGTCTTATAAAAATGGATTTCATTATCAAAATGAATTTCAGTTAACATCAAATCAAATGGTTTTCAATGATTGTTTCAAAACAACATCAAGTCACCAAAATGGATTTCAAAATATCAAACTTCTTTTAAATGTTTTTATAAACTTATATTTCTCCCAAAAATCATACTAGTATATATATATACATACATATATATATATATATATATATATATATATATATATATATAAATAAGATTTAAAAGGCTTAGGACTGATAACCCACTTTGGTTCCTTTTCCTTGTTTGGATGTGGGATTACAAGTATCAGTTATTTGTCTGAGTATCATTTAAATTTTACTTATATATATTTGTATATGTATACAAGTATAAAAGTTAGTTCATTAAGTACAATTAACCTTTGTAACATGTTAAGCAAGGGGTTACATTTATGAATACTCGTTATCAAATCAGAAAG
Source organism: Lactuca virosa (assembly GCF_052849685.1). Taxonomy (NCBI): domain Eukaryota; kingdom Viridiplantae; phylum Streptophyta; class Magnoliopsida; order Asterales; family Asteraceae; genus Lactuca; species Lactuca virosa. Next base: position 142,911,676 of record NC_136432.1, read on the forward strand.
TACATATAAATTATAATAGGTATAATTTATGTTTCATAGAACATTAATTCATGATTCAAGTATACTAGAGTACATTGTTTTACAAGAACAAAGGTTTGATTCAAAACTATTCAAGGGTATACATTCTTTCAGATACATGTTAAGAATACTAATTCACGAATATACTATCAATCATTTATTTCAGAATGATTGGGTTTTCATAACTATTATACATGTAACGTTATATGCTTTTATGAGACAAGTAGTTCAGATTGTTTAATTCATTTTAAACAACACAGTTAAAGTCCTGACATTATAACCAGAATCTCTAGTAGGGGATCGAAACAATGTGTGTATAGATCTATATTGGGATTGACAACCCCGCACTCGGACTGCTAGCTACAGCCAGGCATACACGCCTGTGAGTGACAAATTGTTATCAACAGCTTTCAGCGCATTCATAGTGTTGGGTCAGGTCATCTAGTCAGTATGGTTATAATAACTCATATAAAAGATATTAACAATACGTTAGTGTATAATTAACTAAATTTAAATGCAGTTTACAAGATACAGTTTACGAGATACAGTTTTCAAGATACAATTTACAGTATTACATTACAGTTTACATTACAATTGATGAAGTCAAGTACATTCTCAAATACCAGTTTACAAAAAGGATTACAAATTCAGAACATTGGTTTACAAATAGAATAGTTTTATGTAACAAAAACTACTTTTCATATACAACAGAAAATATAGGATTTTCTGGAACAGTTTACTTATTCAAGAAACAGAAAACATTCTTTCAAACATAAATACTTATGCACTCACTCAACTTTATGTTGATACTCTCTTTTCAAATTACTTGTATTCTTAGGGAACCAGTAGACATGTACTCCCCATGCTTTTGAGAAGAAGGAGTCGTTTATGTCTTGTCTTCTTCTTTTGTACAACTATTTAGTTTCAGTATACGTTGATGAAACACATGTAAATATTTATACTTTTTAAATACAGTGCTTGTTTGTACTTTGATTACTATTATACATGTGTTGTGATACTACAAATGAAGTCCTCTACCCACGGACGTTTCCGCCGTCTAGTTTGGAGGTGTGACAGATTGGTATCAGAGCATTGTTTATAGTAAACTCAGTATGTCAATCCATAAAAGATATATAAACTATAAATACATTTGGGGCTAAGAGCTCTGACTACAAGTATACTTTTAAAAATTTAAGTATTTTTACAAGAAGTATACTAACACTCATACCTACAAGTACAGTATCACAGTTATAAGAACTTAAAAGTATTTGGATGTTGAACATTACAGCCAAACCTGGACAGTTATGTAATCATATATGGGATTAATATAGCATGGTCAACTATATTGATTTGAGATATGACCAACATGTGTTTGGGAGTGATAGTGGTGTTGTGACATGTCTAAAACTTACCATACATATTCAGAAGAACATAAAGATTAAAATTCTATAGGGGTATTTTAGGCACTATATACTAATAACAAACATGTGAAATCAACAGAACAATTGAGGGTAGAACTATAAATATTAAGGGTATATTACAATTATATATAATTAAAGTTATATAGACTTAGAATATGTGATCTAGCTTCATTTCCCGTTCCTTGTCAGGTTGTGGATTTAGAGTCTGGTCATTTAATCGAAGGTCGAATATAACCAAGTAATATATAATTAGTATACACTTTATAGTTATAGTAATACCTAGAACAAGCTATACAGAATACATTGCTTGTTAATTGTAGGTCTTTCTCGTAGAAACTTATATCCTTAATCAATCGTTTCTAACTATATTCTATATCTCTTATCCCTATTCTCGCTTAGATAAAAATGGTTGGATTTCACTTACCCGGAGACCCGTATTTCCCTGGTCAAGGACAAGATGCAGAACCAGAAGAAAATCATGAGATTCCCTTAGATGATGACTTTGCTGGAAAAATTATCCTGAAGACAATGATTCTGAATCAGAAGCCTATAATCCACCACCAGTAGCCTAAAATCCTAACCCTCGTCCGGCTTTCCAAGGTCCGACACCTCTGTGGGTAGAAAGCTTGGAAACATGGAGTCAAGAGCAGGGTCAACCTATGCCATACAATGGAGACAAAAGTTTCTACAACTTGAGAGAAGGAGGCTCAGCGGACAGAGTCCTGCCAATTCTAGTCCACAGGGTTGCTCGAAATGAAATATAGGGTAGGACAGCCATCAACCGAATCATGGAAGTTGATGCCAATGGGGGAGTTAATACAGTCTGCATTCATCGTCTTGAATACGCTTGCGAGAGAGATACAAGGGACAATGACTCTCTACTTCAAGCATTAGTTGAAACTCGAGCTGAAGTCATAGAACTTCGAGCACTTCTGACAGTGTATGAAACACATCTGCTTGCTGTGGAGCGTCAGCTGGCTGATCTGAGGTTTCGTTCAAATGATACCCGTCGCCAGTAGCAGTTCCACTACTTGTTTTGTATTCACTCTTTTGGTTATAGTTTAAGTCTACGGATAGGTTCTAGTGTTATTTTTCATGTTTTTCAGTAAGACCACGAAAATTTTATTTTCAATAGGTTTGTATGATGTCAATATTTTCCCAGAAATTGGTATATTGTAGACCTGTTTAGGGTCAAGTTTTCCTGACTATATTGTGCTCAATATGCCAATTTAATCGACATGCATTTCCGTACGTTTTTGAAAAATAACCATTCAATTTCATATCATTTTGTTACAAGTTGTACTTATCATAGACTTCTCTTTCCAATTCATTACAAGATTAGTGTTGAACTATGTGTTTTAGTTCAGAGATATCAAAATTCATATTCACTCTTGATATCTTACCATCCTTGTATCTTTTGACTTTTATAGAAAAAGATGCCTCCTCGTAGAAATACAAGACGTAACACTGTTAATGAAACACCTGCGCCACCTCCGCCACCACCTCCTCAGTTTGACCCCGCTATGTTCCAAGCGGCAGTCATGGCGGTTGTAGCGGCTGCCATGTCTCAGATCCATACTCTTGTTGCTAGTGGGGCGAGAGCTAGTACAAATCCTTCTAACCATGGCGAGAGTCATGGGCACTCGCGAGAGTGCACTTATAAAGATTTTTCTAATGCCAAACCTAGGACCTTTAATGGAACTGGAGGAGTTATGGCATTAAGGAAGTGGATAGAAAAGATAGAAGCAATTTTTGAAATCTGCTCCTGTCCTGAGAACAGCAAGGTCAAGTTCGATGCTTATACTTTTTCGGAAAGAGCTTTGACGTGGTGGAATAGCCACGTTAAATCACTTACTCTGGTAGTGGCTAATTCGATCAGTTGGGAGAACTTCAAAGCCATGTTAACGCGGGAATATTGTCCGCGAGGAGAGGTTCAGAAACTTGAGCAGGAGCTCTGGGGTCTTTCAATGGTTGGTTCTGATATATCAACCTATACCAGTAGATTCTGTGATTTGGCAATTTTGTGCCCGGATATGGTTGCTCTAGAGAGCAATAAGATTGAGAGATATATTTGGGGACTGTCGCCCCAAATTCAATCAAGTGTTTTAGCTTCGAGGCATGTTACTTTCGACAGTGCCAAAGAGCTGGCACAATCTCTTATCGACCACGGAACCTATCAACACTCAGTGGTTGCTGTACCGGAACAACCGAAGGGAAACAACACCAACAACAACAACAACAACAACAATAACAACAACAACAACAACAACAACAAGGGTTGGAACAAGAGGAAGGGCAAGTTTTCACAGGATTCCTCAAAGAAACAACAGTTGGTTGCAGTCAATGCTGCGACTGTACCTGCTGTTGTTCTTGTTAACCCAGTACCAGCGAAGCCATATGCTGGTAACCTCCCCAAGTGCAAGAAGTGCAATTTTCACCATAATGGAAATTATCGGGAAATGCAGTGTCGTAACTGCAACAGGAAAGGGCATACCGCCCGATTCTGTAGAACACCACCCCAACCACTTAACCAAGTACCTGTTGCCGGAGTTGGTCAAGCATGCTATCAATGTGGTAAAGTGGGGCATTTCAAGAAAGATTGTCCTAAAGCTGGAAATGTTGGGAGAGTGGGGAGAATTTTAGCCTTAGGCCATGAGCAAGTAGTGGCAAATCCCGCAGTAGTCACCGGTACGTTCCTTCTCAACAACACTTATGCATGCATTCTATTTGATTGTGGTGTTGAGAAGAGCTTTGTGAGCCATAATTTCAAACACTTGCTAAATCAAAACTCCCAACCATTAAAAGAAACATTCACAATCGAAATGGCTAACGGGAAATCTGAATCCACAAACGATATATACATAGGATGTACTCTTACCTTGAATAACTTTTCGTTTCCAATAAACCTTATGCCGGTCTCTATCAAAAGTTTTGACGTCATAATAGGCATGGATTGGTTGTGTCCTAACCGTGCTGACATCCTATTTTATGAAAAAGCCATTCGTCTGAACTTGCCAACTAACAAAACTCTTGTTATTTATGGCGACAAACTCGGAGCGAACCTCCAGATCATTTCTTGCGTCAAGGCACAGAAGTACCGTCGCAGAGAGTACTGTTCTTTCTTAGCTCACGTGGTAGACAAAAAGCAAGAAGTGAAAGATATCGCGAGCATTCCTGAGGTCTGCAACTTTCCCGATGTTTTTCCCGATGATCTTCCAGGAGTGCCTCCCGAACGACAAGTCGAATTCAGAATCGATTTAATTCCAGAGGCTACCCCAGTAGCCAAATCTCCTTATCATCTTGCACCTTCTAAAATGTAGGAATTATCCAGCCAGCTTAACGAACTTCTTACTAAAGGTTTCATAAGACCAAGCCTCTCACCCTGGGGAGCACCGGTCTTATTCGTGAAGAAGAAGGATGGATCATTCCGTATGTGCATAGACTACCGCGAGCTGAATAAACTTACCATTAAGAATCGATACCCTCTGCCTCGCATTGACGATCTGTTCGACCAACTTCAAGGTGCGAGCTACTTCTCAAAAATAGACTTAAGATCCGGGTATCACCAGTTACGGATTTTGGAGGATTACATTCCCAAAACCGCGTTCAGAACTCGTTATGGTCATTATGAGTTCGTAGTGATGCCATTCGAATTGACGAATGCACCCGTTGTGTTCATGGATCTAATGAACAGAGTGTGTCGTCCATTCTTGGACAAATTCGTCATAGTCTTCATTAACGACATCCTTATTTACTCAAGAAGTGAAGAGGAACATGGCCAACATCTTCGTCAAGTTTTGCAAACTCTTAGGACAGAGAAACTCTATGCGAAGTTTTCAAAGTGTGAATTTTGGATCAGGAAGGTCGAATTCCTAGGTCACGTGGTCAGTTCAGAAGGAATACACGTCGACCCTTCCAAAATTAAGGCAATTGAAAACTGGGCAGCACCCAAAACACCTATAGAAATCCGTAAATTTTTAGGTCTTGCTGGCTATTATCGCAGATTCATCCATAATTTCTCTCGAATAGCTAAACCTCTTACCACCCTGATGCAAAACGGGGTAACTTTTAGCTGGGGAGAAAAACAAGAAAAAGCGTTCCAAACGCTGAAACGAGCTTTATGTAGTGCACCGATCCTGTCTCTTCCTGAAGGGACAGAGGATTTCGTAGGGTACTGTGATGCTTCTAATCAAGGACTTGGATGTGTTCTTATGAAAAGAGGAAAGGTTATATCCTATGCCTCAAGAAAGCTAAAGACACATGAAGTCAACTATACAACACATGACCTTGAACTAGGAGCAGTGGTATTTGCTCTGAAGATCTGGAGACATTACTTATATGGCACGAAATGCACAATATTCATGGACCATAAAAATCTCCAGCATATCTTCAATCAGAAAGAGCTGAACATGAGACAACGACGATGGGTGGAGCTACTGAACGACTACGATTGTGAGATTCTTTATCATCCTGGTAAATCTAACGTAGTAGCTGACGCTCTTAGCAGAAAAGAATACTCGGGACGCCGAGTAAAGTCGTTGACCATGACAATCCATTCACATCTGTCCACACAGATCAAAGAGGCTCAACTCGAGGCTTTAAAACCTGAAAACGTGGCAGGTGAAACTTTGAGAGGAATGGATGAAAACTTTAAAATCAGGGAGGATGGAGTTTATTGTTTAATGAATCGGATCTGGACACCAAAATTTGGTGGTTACCGAGATGTGGTTATGAATGAAGCACACAAAACCCGATACTCCGTTCATCCAGGTTCAGACAATATGTATATGGACCTTAAGAAACTATACTGGTGGCCTAACATGAAGGCCGAAATTGCTACTTTTGTGGGCAAGTTCCTTACTTGTGCCAAAGTCAAGGTAGAATACCAGAAACCTTCAGGTTTATTACAACAACCTGAAATCCCTGAATGGAAGTGGGAGCGGATCACAATGGATTTCATAACCAAGTTACCTAAGACATCGGGTGGTTATGATACTATTTGGGTAATCGTCGATAGATTAACCAAATCCACGCACTTCTTACCAATCAAAGAGACAGACAAGATGGAGAAGCTAACAAGAACTTACCTCAAAGAAATCGTTAGACTGCATGGTGTTCCAATATCTATTATTTCCAACTTAGATAGTAGATTCACTTCTCGTTTCTGGCAGTCTTTACAAAAATCTTTGGAAACTAGGCTGGACATGAGTACAACCTACCATCCACAAGTTGACGGACAAAGTGAGAGGACGATTCAAACTTTAGAAGATATGTTGCGAGCTTGTGTGATAGACTTTGGTAAGGCATGGGATACTCATTTACCCCTTGTTGAATTCTCTTACAACAATAGTTATCACACTAGCATAAAGGCTGCTCCTTTCGAAGCTCTCTATGGCCGCAAGTGCATATCACCTCTGTGTTGGGCTGAAGTGGGTGATACGCAGTTATCTAGAAGTCAAGTTCCTGATGGTGCTCTCACTGGTCCAGAAATCATTCGCGAAACCACGGAGAAAATCATACAAATCCGGGAGCGACTTAAAGCTTCCAGAGATAGACAGAAAAGCTACGCCGACAAAAGAAGAAAACCTTTGGAATTATAGGTTGGCGACCACGTCATGTTAAAGGTCTCACCCTATAAAGGCATGATACACTTAGGAAAGCGTGACAAGCTGAATCCAAGGTACATAGGACCATTTGAGATTCTTGCTAGAATCGGTCCCGTAGCTTACAAACTCCGACTACCTCAAGAATTAAGTAACATACATCTTGTTTTCCACCGGTTCTTCCACGAAGTTGAGGCTCTCGTCGATCCATGAAATCATCCCTTTTGGCTAGATATTCAAGAACACCAAGAAAACCAAGAACACACACTAGTTATTTAGACCGTGAATACCCAATTCAAGCTTCAAAACGTAAGTATTCTTCAGCATACTAGTTATTCTATAGAAGCTCTTAACTTACAACCTTGAAAACAACCATTTCCCAATAACATAAGAGTTTACGGCCATGAGCATCTCCCTTGGCCGTAAACTCAAGATCATCATTGGCCGTAAACTCCATGGTCGTGAACACCTTGTGTGGCCGTAAACCCCTTTAGAACAATCACATGTGATTGTAACACTTAAATTCAAGTGTTTCCTAGTCCCTAAAGTGGTTTCCTATCATAATTATTTGTTATATACACTAATTATATCCATATATGTATCATTATATGTTTAATAGGATCCGTTGTATTCAAGACTTCACTTGACACTTAGCATCCTACACCGACCTTACATTTGAATAACTTACAACATGTGAGTTCATACCCCCATATTTTCATAAGTTTTTACTGTTTTAAGGGGGGAATACAAGTCTAACACAAAGATTTTGTGTTATAAACAAATGATTTCAATTGTCTTATAAAAATGGATTTCATTATCAAAATGAATTTCAGTTAACATCAAATCAAATGGTTTTCACTGATTGTTTCAAAACAACATCAAGTCACCAAAATGGATTTCAAAATATCAAACTTCTTTTAAATGTTTTTATAAACTTATATTTCTCCCAAAAATCATACTAGTATATATATATATATATATATATATATATATATATATATATATATATAAGATTTAAAAGGCTTCGGACTGATAACCCACTTTGGTTCCTTTTCCTTGTTTGGATGTGGGATTACGAGTATCAGTTATTTGTCCGAGTGTCATTTAAATTTTACTTATATATATTTGTATATGTATACAAGTATAAAAGTTGGTTCATTAATTACAATTAACCTTTGTAACATGTTGAGCAAGGGGTTACATTTATGAATACTCGTTATCAAATCAGAAAGTACATATAGATTATAACAGGTATAATTTATGTTTCATAGAACATTAATTCACGATTCAAGTATACTAGAGTACATTGTTTTACAAGAACAAAGGTTTGATTCAAAACTATTCAAGGGTATACATTATTTCAGATACATGTTAAGAATGTAATTCACGAATATACTATCAATCATTTATTTCAGAATGATTGGGTTTTCATAACTATTATACGTGTAACGTTATATACTTTTATGAGACAAGTAGTTCAGATTGTTTAATTCATTTTAAACAACACAATTAAAGTCCTGACATTATAACCAGAATCTCCAGTAGGGGATCGAAACAATGTGTATATACTCTATATTGCGATTGACAACCCCGCACTCGGACTGCTAGCTACAGTCAGGCATACACGCCTATGAGTGACAAATTGTTATCAACAGCTTTCAGCGCATTCATAGCGTTGGGTCAGGCCATCTAGTCAGTATGGTTATAATAACTCATATAAAAGATATTAACAATACGTTAGTGTATAATTAACTAAACTTAAATACAGTTTACAAGATACAGTTTACGAGATACAATTTTCAAGATACAATTTACAGTATTACATTACAATTTACAGTACAATTGATGAAGTCAAGTACATTCTCAAATACCAGTTTACAAAAAGGATTACAAATTCAGAACATTGGTTTACAAATAGAACAGTTTTATGTAACAAAAACTACTTTTCATATACAACAGAAAATATAGGATTTTCTGGAACAGTTTACTTATTCAAGAAACAGAAAACATTCTTTCAAACATAAATACTTATGCACTCACTCAACTTTATGTTGATACTCTCTTTTCAAATTACTTGTATTCTGAGGGAACCAGTAAACAGGTACTCCCCATGCTTTTGAGAAGATGGAGTCGTTTATGTCTTGTCTTCTTCTTTTGTACAACTACTTAGTTTCAGTATACATTGATGAAACACATGTAAATATTTATACTTTTTAAATACAGTGGTTGTTTGTACTTTTATTACTATTATACATGTGTTGTGATACTTTAAATGAAGTCCTCCACCCCCAGACTTTTCCGCCGTCTGGTTTGGGGGTGTGACAACAAGTTTGCCGATTAAGAACGCGATAAGCCTTTGATTTAGCAGAGTATCCAAGAAAGATAGCTTCATCAGCTTTGGGTTGGAATTTTGTAAGATGATCACGATTGTTCTTGATGAAGCATCTACTTCCAAAAACATGAAGAAAAGAGATACTTCGCTTCCTAATGTTCATGGCTTCATACGGTGTCTTATTAAGGCGTCGATTGATGATACTCCTATTCTGAGTAAAGCATGCAGTAGAAACAGCTTCAGCCCAAAGATATAGTTGAAGATTTACAAAGTTAAGCATGGATCGAGCAGCTTCAACAAGTGTTCTGTTGCGACGTTTGACTACTGTTTTGTTGTGGAGTGTATGGAGCAGAAAAGTTATGGTCAATACCCTTCTCGGTGAGGAAGTTCTCAATGGTGGAATTTGTGAATTCCGAACCATTCTCACTTCGGATTCTCCTTACTAGGAGTTTGATGAGAACATTAATTCCTTTGATAAATTTGATGAGTTCAGAGGTTGTGTCTGACTTGAGCCTTAGGAAGAAGACCCAGGTGAACCTAGTAAAGGAATCTACAATCACAAGAATGCATTTTTTGTGATGCAAACTCTCTACTGTTAATGGTCCACATAGATCAATGTGTAGAAGTTCTAACGGCTACGAGATAGATTTTTCAATGATGATGGGATGACCCTTCTTTGATTGCTTTCCACACTCATATGCAGCACATAAATGATCATTTTCGAACTTGAGGAGTGGCAAACCTCTTACCATCTCATCAGAAACAATATCATTCATATATCTAAAGTTCAGATGAGCAAGCCTCCTATGCCATAACCAACTGACGTCAGGAATAGCTTTTAAGAGTAAGCAGAGCTGGCGTTGACGATGATCATGTTGATGTCAAGAGGATACATGTTCTTGTTGTGATTTGACTTGATTAAACATTCCTTCCGGTCTTCTGACATGACATAGTTGTGTTTCTTGCAGAATTCAACTCGTCGATTCGCATCAGTGAGTTAAGCCACACTTATCAAATTACGCTTCAAGTCAGCTACATATGCCCCGCTTGAAATGGAGAAGTTTCCATTTGTAAGGATGCCATAACCTCGGATTTGATAGTTGGAGTTGTTGCCATACGTCACATAGCCAGCATTTGGTGAAAGTTTGAGATCTCGCAGAAAGTCCTTCTTCCCCATCATGTGCATGGAGAAAGCATTATCAATATACCATGTTGTTTCTTGCTCTGAAGCATAGAGTGCCTGCAAAATTAGTGATTTATGGATTTTTTAGGCTCCGAGTTAGGTTTTGGGACAAAGGCACGAGTCTTAGACTTCAGTTGTGACTTTTGAGTAACAGGTGTTTTGGAAGGTTTGTTCCGAGGTTCCTTAGGAAAAAAACAAAAGGCCATGGTTCTTTCATATATCCAATAATCATACTCAATGACACGAGGATTCAGAACAAATTTTCTCGGACACTCAACTTCTGGAGCAGTGGGAAACACTGTGTCTCTCGGAGTTGCAGTTTCATCTGTGTGATTTTTTACTTTCCATACAAGATTTTGTTTTGAAGATTTTTGAGACACTTTTTCCTTTAAAACTTGTTCTATGGTTGATGGTATATTTGGTTTTGAAAACTGTTGAGGTTTAATAATTGTACCATCAGATTTGGCTATGAAAACAGATGAAACAATCTGAGGAGAGTTAGTTCAGATAGATTGAGTGCCTGCAATAGGCTTTTTCGGGGTAGGACTGACTACTTTCTTATGTTCTACCAGATTGGGAGGATTAGATGGCCTTTTGAGAATCTTAGTGGGTGTGAAGGTGTTGTGACTCTTTGTTGGTGAGTTGACAGTCCGAGATACACTCTTTTTGGAGTTCTCAAGGAATCTAGAATTTTTTCTCGATTTAACTTCCTTTTTGTGAGCATTTCGGGCTTCTACTTTAGGATCAATAACATCTTTCCTAATCAACATGGTTTCTTTTTGGAGTGAAATGAAGATTTGGAGGTTTGTCCTACCGAAGGATTGTTAAATACAGGTTTGATTGGGACTATGTTTGTTTTGGATATCACTTGGGGTTCAGAATCATATGAGATTGACGAATCACCGACGTCACTATCTAAAGATGCCCAAACACACTCAGAGAGTTCAGGTCTAGTTATCTCCGAAAAAATTTCCTCAACAATACAGTTTTTAGGAGGGTTATGGTTCGGAATTTGAACAACTGTGTTCGGAATAATAGAGTGGGATTTCGGGGTCCGATTCAGGTCCATGTTTTTCAGAGAAGGAAGAAGCGTGGAATCGGGATACTTGACAACTATAGGCTGAAATTCAGGAATTAATGATGCAAATTGGTCAGAAGTCTTAGGAAGGGGTGACAAAGGCGAGACAGGGGTGTCCGAATGTTTGATGTTCGGAACGTCTCCCATAAAAGTTAGGTTTTGTAACTCCTTCAAGGGACGAGCAATAGGTTTCGGAAACTCGCTTCCGAGACTAGGAGCTTTTGACCAAGGATGACAAAATTTGTGAGTCATCCGTTGATTTGCTTCGAGAACGTCTATGGAATGATGTAAAGCATCAATTTTGGCATTCAGATGTTTTTTATCAGAAATTAAAACATTCCTTTCAGAATAAGTGATTTCACATTTGTCTTTAAGAATGATACATTCATCTTGTGACATTACAAGCTCTCGTTCTAAAGACTCTATTTTCAACTTCTTATCCTCAAAACGTAATCTAAGACGACTTAATTCACTTTCCTTCTTCTCACTAGCTTCTATGGCTGACTCATAGGCATTGTAAATGATGTTCATATCTTATTGGATCTGGGTTAGATATGGTTCACAAAGAGATAAGTCAATATTATTATTAGTAATCATAGATTTTACCTGTTGAACGATGCTTCTACCCGGCGGATCGTTGGTAGCCATGTAGCAGTAGTTTGGTTCAGCATCTTCTTCATCTCTCTCTGACCCATATGACCAGTAGCTTTCATCACATTCAATTACTTGTCGAGCCATGAGACACATGTTGCTGCCGGTGGTTATATCATCATCGTATCCAGAAGACCAATATCCTTCCACATCTATTGATACAGTGGTAACAAAAGCCATTTCACTCTCTGCCGTTTCTTGAGCTCGACGTGCATAGTAAGCAGAATCCTTGATCTTGGGGTTTTAGAGGGACTTCAGTTAAGCAGTCTTTGGCGAAGTGATTTGCATGACCACATTTGTGACATAAAATTTTGGGCTTCTCTGACCACATTCCACTTCGTACAATCTCTCTACTCCGGACACCAACTTCACTTCTGACCATAGATTGACTTCTGACCACATTCCACTTCGGACCTAAGACTGACTTCGAAACATGGAAGGTTAGAGATTGCTAGAGGTTCACTTTCAGGTTCCAACAGGAACTACTCAAGGACTACAATTGTGAGATACTTTACCACCCATGTAAAGCAAGTATGGTAGCTAACACCTTAAGTGAAAAGATAATTCAGGAAAGGAAAAGAGCTAGATCGTTGAATATGGAAGTGATCTCAATGATCAAAGATCAAAGAATCTCAGACAAGGGCTCTGGAAGCAGGTGATAAGAAGGAAGAACGTCAAGGCAAGACGTCTGTGTTTGAAGAAGATAAGCAAGGGTTGAATACGTTTAAGAATCACATTTGGGTGCCTAAGTTGGGTGGTATCCGAGATCTTCTTATGGAAGAATCTCATAAGACCATGTATTCTATACACCCATACAACACCAAAATGTACTTGGACTTAAAACGCTATTACTAGTGGCCAACATTGAAGGTCGATGTGGCAACTTATGTGGCAGAATGCATAAATTGTGCAAGAGTAAAGGCACAACATCAGAAGCCATACGGGGATTTGGAACAGGGAAGTGGGATGATGTTAGCATGGACTTTATAACAAAGTTGCCAAAGACAAAGAGAGGTCACGATATGATCTGGGTTGTAGTAGACCGACTTACGAAGAGTGCGCATTTCATAGCCGCATGGTAGAATTGGTCTATGGAGAAGTTGGTTGAGACCTGTGTAGAGGAAATCATCCGAATAAATGGAGTACCCTTATCTATTGTGTCAGATAGAGACAGTCGATTCACTTCCAGATTCTAGAAGAGTTTTCATTAAACAATGGGCACGAAGTTGTGCTTAAGTATTGTCTATCATCCACAAACGGACGGACAGAGTGAGAGAACTATCCAAACCTTGGAAGATATGTTGCGGGCATGTGCCTTAGAGTTTCCTGGTAGCTGGGATGACCACCTATCACTGGCTGAATTTGCCTACAACAATAGTTATCACTCAAGCATTAAGATGCATCCTTATGAAGCATTGTACGAAAGGAAGTGCCGTACACCATCGTGTTGGTTGGAAGCAGGAGAGAAACATATTTTGGGCCATGAGTTAGTACACCAGACCGCTGAGAATCTAAAAGTCATTAGGGAAAGGATGTTAGCTGCTCAAAGTCATTAGAAAAGCTATGTAGATAATAAGAAACGACCAATAACATATAATGTGGGTGATCAAGTGTTACTTAAAGTCTCTCCATGGAAGGGACTTATTAGATTCATAAAGTGTAGGAAGTTGAGTCCTCGTTTTATAGGACCATTCAAGGTACTTTAAAGTATATGGAATCAAGCACACAAGCTTGAATTGACCGATGAACTGCAAGGTATCCATAATAACTTTCACGTTTATTATTTAAGGAAGTACTCTAGAGAAGAAGTTGATATGCTCCTACTTTCAGAGTTAAGGATTAATGAAGATAGAAGGCTGGTTGAAGAGCCTAAACAAATCATTGACCATAAGAAAAAGAAATTACGACATAAAATGATTGACTTGGTGCTACTGCGATGGAAACACGCGATAGGGCTGAACCTCACCTGTGAAACAGAAAGCAAAATGAAAAGTCGTTATCCTCATCTATTTGTTGTTGCATGATTTCGTGGACAGAATCATCCTAAGAGGGAGATAATTGTAATGCATGTGTTTCCTGCTAGATTAATTCATAGTCTATAATCACTTTAGTTAACGATTGTAATCTTTATATGAATGAATAAGAAAGGATTATTCATATATTTGTACGCTAACGTGTTTTAAGGGATATTATGTGTAAATTATATGTGTATTTAATAATAAAATAAATTAAATTACAATACGCGTCAAAGATAAAACATTATTTAGGACCAATAATCTTACCCTAGTTGTAGTATACGTTATAAGGGTTCCGTAGATATAAGGAGCGTTCAAATCCTACTACATATGAAGAAGTTATGCTTATTCGAAATTTCGCGATTAAATCAGCATGGCTCTACGTCTCAAAAAAGGTTAATTTTTGATAAATTACTTTTTAGCCTGATCTACATGAAAGTCGTAGTAGTCGTTAAACCGAGACCGTGCATATAGAGAACGTCCAAATCTGACTTCGTGAGAGGAAGTTATGATTTTTTTAAGATTCAGTGTAGCAGTATACAACTCAGAAATCGAATTTTAGATCAGTCAATTTGTAGCCAAAATAATCTAAATGAGAGTTGAAGATATCGTTAATAGTAGTCCAACGATATAAAGTCTATCAAAAAACAGACATCGGATGAGAGAGTTATGCTTTTTATATGGGCTTTAACAGTCTAAGCCTATGTGAAAAATATAAATTCAATATTAGCCCACGAAATCTAAAAGAAAGTTGTAGATCTCGTTGAGAAATTTTCATGGATATAAAGAACGTCAAAAACGGAGTTCATATGAAAAAGTTATGCAATTTTGAAAATCTGAAATTCAGCACGCGCATGCTCAACGTGCAGAAGGTTCTAGAAGCTGTCACGCAGCCCCACCCAATTTTTGCCACATGTTAGCAGGCCTGAGGATCCACGCCATCATAGTTCATGGCATGCATCCTAAGAATCCATCCTATAAATACCATTCAGTCCCTCCTATTATTTCCTTACCCCTATAGCCGATTCTCTCGAGTTTTACCCTGTTTTAACACTCTTTTTCCTTCATTTCTATTACGCGGTGAAGCCCTGCGACACCCCTGAGTAATCAACTGAGTAGTAACCTTATAGTAGGAGATCCCGAGTCAGTATTCTGCCCGATTAGATCTCGGTTCTCATCAATAGTACTCTATAAGTGATCTACGCTTACTCTTCCTCCGTGTAATTTAAAATTATAGTTATAAATTGTTTCTAGGAACCTATAATTAAGATTTATAAATGATCCCAATTTGTTATAATAACGGATCTACTTACTGGAGAGGTGCCTATAATGGTCACGTCGGCTTGGTTGTTGGATTTCAGAAAAGATATATGTTGAAATGGTCCTGCCTCCCGGCTGTCCTGCCTCCTGGCTGTCCTGCCTGACTGATCCTTACTTGATAGATCTTGAAGTAGACTTTGAGATTATTGAGGAATCTAAACCCGTAGGATAATAGTTCCATGAGATATTAAATTAGACTAAGTCTTAGTTTTATATACATTTAGATCTTTTGGAAAAGGTGTAAGACGAATCTCTGTTCGATTCACCAATCACCAAACACTCTGTCAGGTGAGTGCATAGCCATTATCAAGAACATAATCTTAATTTAAGAAGTATTATTATTAAGTGATATTAAACACTCTGTCAGGTGAGTGCGTAGCCATTATCAAGAACATAATCTATGTTCGATTCACCAATCACCAAACACTCTGTCAGAGTAAAAGACAACACTTGACTATTCTAGGCAATCTATTGAATTATGTTGCTAGCATGGACTTATAACCCATGGAAATAGATAAAATAGGATACCATTTTATCAAGTCTCTGAACATTGGTTTCCTTATGTGACGTACATTGGCCAAGGACACCCCTAGCTGTGTAGTCAATCAGATGCTCCGAAAATTCATCAGGTAAGGTGATTCTTTCAGATGATTGTCGAATTAGGATCTGTGAGGATCGATTGGGTTGGGTAATTGATCTTAGGTCAGGATTTCATATATATAATTTTGACATCAGTGGTTGCAGGAATGATATTATTTATTGTCGTTAAATTATTATGGGCTTGAAAACCCTACGTATCTCACCGGGTTTCCCCAAACCTGACTTACTCATTTTTATGCATCACAGGAAGTGGAACCAAGGTTGTTGTAGTCTAGTTAGGATGTTGAGTGGAATAAAAGAGATATAAATGTAATATGTATTTTCTGAGCCTTTTATAATTTACGTTGTAATGTATGTTTGGATATAAACTAATGACATCCACAAGGTTTTAATAAAATAACTTTTGTTATCTTAAGAATTTTTATTTAACTGGGAATTTTCGCATCTCAGTTTATAAAGCGTAAAGGAAATGTTTTAAATGGTTCTGAAAAATAGGGATGTCACATATCTCATTATGTCATTTTTTAGATCTATTTATAGGCTCTCTGAAATGCGTCTCGATAATGTAAGATTTGCGTCGCGACTACGAGTTTTCTATGTTTCCTCCGATTAATGGTTATTCAGAAACACAAATTGTTTTCATATATGGTAGAAATCATCTATAATTTACAAAATATGGAATTTATCATTGATGAGTTATTCTTAATGG
Source organism: Lactuca virosa (assembly GCF_052849685.1). NCBI lineage: Eukaryota > Viridiplantae > Streptophyta > Magnoliopsida > Asterales > Asteraceae > Lactuca > Lactuca virosa. Next base: position 142,928,606 of record NC_136432.1, read on the forward strand.
TTTCTAGAAAATCTATTAACAACTAAAATGATATATCATGTTTTGGAATCTGATAAATGACTTGTAGCCATGAACACTGAGATGTTATCCATGTCTAATAATCAAGTATGGGCTTGATTAATGTTCATCCCTATAGCAAGATTAAAATGAGTAAGTGATTTTGGAAAGAAAAAAACATGGATTGAAATATATATGATTAGATCAACCAATATATTATTTACCATAACTACATATTACGATTATGATATATGGCAAATAGATTTCAAGAAAACCATTTTTCTTAATAGACACCTACTTGAAGATATTTATATAGTTTAGCCTGAAGGTTTTGTTAATCCAATATATCCTAACAAGATGGGTAAGCTTAAAAGATCCATTTATGGATTGAAAGAAAACATCTCATGGTTGGAATGATCATTTTAATAAGTAAGACATAAAGTATGTTTTAACATCAAAATGAAGATAACATAGTAATATTCCTAAAAACTATTGGGAGAGTAGTGATATTCCTAATCTTGTATGAAAGAGACATACTTAATCATGTGAAATTACATTCTGAATATGCAAGGCCGTTTTTCTTTGACTCGGAATGTATTTCTAAAAAGAAAGACATAGGAAAGATAAACTACATTATTGGAATGTAAAATCTATGTTGAAAGATTAAGATAAAAGTTAAAGTTTTAAATCTTTATGCATATGTTGAAAAAATCTTAAAGGAGATCAATATGCATGACTCCTAAAGGGGATTCTTGCAAATACCACATGACACCATTTCGATCTTGCCTCATAAGGATGTAGCACAAAAGTTAGAGCTAGATAAAAGGATTAGTATTGCATTTACTCTAGCTAACAAATGAATCTATCATTTATGATATATCATGCACAAGACTAGGTATATAACAATGTTATTATAATATCATAAGATATAATAAGATACGTGGAAAAGCCATTAGATGGTCTTAAAGAACATTCTAAAAGTACTTATGAAAAACTAAAGAACATTCCTGAGTTGATCGGTTTTGAAGAAGATCTTCACGTAAATTGTTACATAGGATATTGACTTAATAAAAGAAAGAAATAATTATGAATTATTATTGGGTTATGAATTAATTATTAATGAAGAAAGAAGTTTTATTGGAATTAGCTCCAAATAAAACATAATTGTACAATCTACTACAACATATGAATACATTGTGTCACACCCCCAAACCGGAACGGCGGAAACGTTCGGGGGTGGATGACGTCATGTGTAGTATCACAACAATTGTATCATAGCAATCATAGTAAACACAACCATTACATTGAATACATATATGAAAAAGGTTTACATTTGTTTAAGTCTCGTTTGTATACATCAAAAAGTATAAGCGAAATATAAAGACGTGACTCTAAACGCTCCGTCTTCTCAAAACTCCATGTGGTACCTGTCTACTGATTTCCTGAGAATACAAGCAGTTTTGAAAGAGTATCAGCATAAAGCTGGTGAGTTCATAAGCATGGTTTTGTAATGAAAACCTGTTGATGAATCTGTGAAAATGTTTGTATGTTTCCAAGAAAATACAATATTTTCTTAAGTAATGAAAAGTATTCTTAAACCCTAAGACCAATTGTAAGTTCGTTATTGAATTATGTTCTTGTGTCTGAAAGTACTTGTATGTATGCCTGGTACCACCAGCTGTATTGTATTGTTTTGTATGAAAGTTTTTGTATGAAGTCCCTGGCTACCACCAGTAAGGTAAGTAATGTATAGCATGAAAACCCGAGCTAACACCAGTATGTATAGTATGAAAACCCTGACTAACACCAGTATGTATAGTATGAAAACCCTGGCTAACACCAGTATGTATAGTAGTTTTATTACATAAAATAAAACCATGAAATGAAATCCCTGGAATCCAGTTGTAGCATGTAGTAGGTCTATTAATGAAAATAAAACTATTGAAGAATGAAATCCCGTAAACAAAAGGTTAGTTTATACTGTTGTGAGTTCGTATAACCATGCTTGATATGACCTAGTGACCCCTACGACGTTCTTCAAGCGTCGGATGTTATGACATTTGTCACCCCAGGAATGCCTGCCTAACTGTAGCTAGCAGTTCAGGTGTGGGATTTTCAGTCCCGAATAGATCTATTCACAAATCTCACGCTCTCCCTCCAGGAGACTCTGGTTATACTATGATAGGATTTAGTTCAGTACACCAAAGGGTATAGTTCTGAAGTAGAGACTCACAATTTTGTATTAACTAGTTTACGTGTAGTTCTTGTAGTGATATACTGTATTGAAATCCGTGTGTATACTGTATGAGGTAATAATTATACTTAAATAATTATTAAATGTTGTACTCTTGTAGTTGTGTATATCATAAACTAAATCGGTCATATTTTATATGTTTACCCATGAATGAAATCTGAATCGGTAAAAGCTATGTATTGAAATCCCCAAACTATACCCACTATAGTTTGCTTAAAATGTTTTGTTCTTGATCTGTAAATTGTTCTGAAAACTATGCAATTATGTTTCCAAGTTGAAAACATCCCTTATGCTCAGCATAATACAAAAGGGATAAAATGTCTAAATGTTTCATAAAACGTGGGAAATCATTTAACTGTATCGATTTCATAAGTTTTAAACTCGTTGAAATCCTTTTGTTTTTGTTTCACAAAATCGTTTTTGTTTGGCTTGTATTCCCCCCCCCCCCCTGAAAACATTAAAAATCATAAAAACATAAGGGTATGAACTCACAGTTGTTGTGTGAAAACGTCGACTGGAAACGAAGATCCTCGGGTCGTTGTATGTGGCACTTAACGGAGTCCTAATATCAATAAATACATATATGCATTTAAATTAGCGATTTCGTTAAGTAAAGTGTTAGAAAAACACTTGTTTTCGGTTAAGGAATGTTACCGGGACTTGATTGAATCGGGAAAACGAGCTTTTCACTGCTTAAGAGGCGTGTACGGCCATGAACAGGCAGTGTACGGCCGAACAGGCAGTGTACGGCCGTAAACGGGGTGTGCGGCCGTGAACTCTTCTTGAAGAGTTTACGGCCTTTGAAGATTCGATGAGTGTACGGCCGGAAATGGGTTTACGGCCTTTGAAGATTTGAAGATATGAAGTGTGTACGGCTGTAAACTCAAGAACAATGATGTTGGGTTTCGATGAAAATTTCTTCTAAATGCTCCGAAATGACTCCCAATGGTGATTCTCGATGATTTCCGGAAGAATAAGGGTGTTTTTGGTGTTTACGGTCAAGAGTTTAGAGAGAGAATGAGAGAGTTTTTGGCCAGAAAAGTGTAAATGAGGGGTAGGGTCTCGTATTTATAAGGGTTTTCGTGGTCGGTGGTGGGGTCCACCCGACGTTGGTCGTAAACGAGTGTACGACCGTATACGGGTTTACGGCCGTAAACTCAGTCAGGCCGAAAACCTTTTGATTTTTTAAGAAGATTCAGGTTTTTCGCGCGATTTTTGGTTCCGACTCGTATATAAATTTAATTATATAAAACTAGATGATTTTCTAAACCAAGAAGTTTGACGGAAACTTAATAAAATTCAAATTTTATTAACGGTAATCGGTTAATGGTAACGGAAAAAGGTTCGGGTTGTCACAAAATGTTACTTCACAAGTTGCAATTTAAGATGATAGCATGAAGAAGTTCATTGAAAAACTAGGATGAATCCTTCCATTCAAGGATAACCTAGAATTTTTTTGTGACATCAAGAGCGTACTTAATAAAGCTAAGAACTCTAAGTCATGTAAAAATACTAATCATATATATTCTCCAAGAGATTGAACTATACTTAGAGTAAATACTAAAATAAAGAGATAATCATATTTGTAGAATTCATATAAATAAAAATTTTAGTCAGACCCATTCACAAAGACCTTCCATAAGCTAAGTATAAAAGGTCACACTTCAGCTATAGGACATCTTTATTCTTTGATTTAGATTTAGTATTTGGATATTGGAACATTGTGACAATAATTATCATAATGTTTTGATATATATTGAGATATGATCCTCATATTTAATATCTGTTGTGCTTTATATTAACTTGTTTAATACATGAATAATCTAATTATTCTAATAGTCCATAATCACCTCATGGATCGCTATCATGAGTGATACTTGATAAAGGTATTATCTTTGTCTCCTTAATACCAGAGATACATATTGGGACTTAAGCAAAGGGAATTCTAAACTTTGATATGGTTCATTGTTGTTCTTTAACAAAGAATTATAAAGGCCATTATTAGGTACGATATGAAATATATAAAATTTCTATGTACTCAAAATGGGATTTTTTTCCTCTTATGAGTTAAGAGTTAGACATCTAACGTTTGTTACTAAAATTTTGAACACCAAATGATATTGATTGTGATCCATATCTCATGTTCAACATGATGTTTGTGACAAAGGGATAAATGATAAACTTACCTTATATATCAACTGAAACTTAAGATTTTTGGATTTAGACGTTGTAGCATGGCACTTTGTCATGTTGTAACATCCTGATATGAGGTACTTCTAAATTTTAACCCATTTATATTGCTTTTGGTCCCTAAGTTCAAGAAATGTATGCAAAAAGAGATTGAAGGGCGTTGTTGTAATTTGGGCCTTTAGAGTACACCATGCATACGTGGTGTACGCTGGGCGTACTAGGGCACGCCCTAGTACGCGGGGCGTACTTGCTAAATGAGGAAACCCTAATTTTTAGGGTTTGGCTGGTATTTAAGCATCATTATGGCCTCATTTCCCCTCACCTTATCAGCCTCCACCCTCTCATTATAACCCTAGAACAACCTTGTGAAGCCATTTCTAGCCTAAAAGTGTGTGTTTGTGTGCTTAGAAGAAGAAGGAAGGAAGCCAAGATCATCTTTAGAGAATGAAGCACTTTGGATCTAGGGTTAAATCCTCATTAGCAACACTTCAAAGATATAAAGCTTTCATCTTTGTCTCTCAATCATGTAGATCTAGAAATGGGTGATTTAGTGATACTTTTTGGTCCCAAATGTCTTATCTTGAGCACGGCATGTTCTTAACGATTTGAGTTGTCCTTTCAGACCCTAGGAGGGGTCCTAAGTCATAAAAATGAAGTCCTATTGGTTAGTTTTGCTCTATGCATCATGTAGAAGGTCTTAATGGATTAAGACCTTGTGTTGAGATCCTAATAGGCATGTAAAGTCATAAAGTTGGAAACTTTATGACTCTAGAGTGTATTTTGGCCATGGATCTGAAGTTGTGATGTAAGAGCTCAAGCCTTTAAGCTCTTAACAAGATTTTTGGGCCTGCAAGGGTATGCATCGCGTACTTGGTCAACCACCCCGATGGTGGTAAAGCTGCGAGGCCTCGTGTACGCCCTGCATACCTCAGCAGTACGCCCCGTGTATGCACCTGAGTTGACTTGGTCGAGTTGACTCGGTTGGGTTGACTCAGCTGGGTTGACTCAGTTGACTTAGTGGGTTTAACCAGTTGACTTTGAGCAAGTTTGACCTTGAGGGTATTTTGGGTATTTTGGGATTTTGATGAAATTAGTCATTTGATGGAAATAGGTGTCGGTTAGGGAGCTGAGATTTAGAGTCAGACCTTATCAGCTTCTGTTCAGTTTGTGAGGTAACTTTTCCTCATTGTAGGCCCCAAGGACGGCCCATTGCAATAGATACCATGTTACGTGATAGTATGTTATTGTGCTGTAGTGATGTGTTAGATCGGTATCCTATAATATAGGATGATGTTATGCTTAGTGATCCGTAAGATATGTCTTTTTGTCTATTGACCGGTCATATATGTTTATCTGTTATGTATATGTCGACATTATGTGTGGTTGGGTTGAGGCGGACCAGTGGAGACTGAAAGCCTAGAGACCTAAGACGGCCCGGATAGACTGAAGGCCCTAGAGGCGGACCAGTCAGGCCGAAATCCCGGAGAACGGTCTAGATAGGCTGAAGGCCCGGTGAGGCGTTCCAATCATGTTGAAGGTTCTATGAACCGTCCAGATAATCTGTAGGCCTGTGAGATGGTCCAGTCAGGCTGAAGGCTCTATATGCATGTTGTTTGTTGTTATTGTTATGTGTATTGTGTGTTGGTACTTTCTGGGATCTCACTAAGCGTTGGCTTACAGTTTTGGGTTATGTTTCAGGTACTTCGGATGATCGCGGGAAGGCGAAGGCGTGACCGTACACATCCTCATGTTTTTGACTTATGATTTTGGAAAACTATGATGTTGAACATGTTTTGAAAACTATTCTTGTAAACAATTTGTAAAAATGGTTGGTTTTAAAAGTTTAAAATTTTCATGATTTTTATGAGTGTTACAAGTTGGTATCAGAGCGTCGGTTTGAGTGAATTGGAGGAACACTCGTGTGAATCCAGTATCAAGCTAAGGAAAAAAGTTTTAATAAATGATTTTCAAATTGTTTTCAAAATAATCAAAGAGGATGTGATGTGTACAATCAGTCGAAGCCAGTAAGTAGACCCCAAATTACCACACTGTTATTTGATATTGTGATATGTTAGAACAACATGCTAGTGATAGGCTACAGATCTTCAAGAATTGCATGACAAAATTTCCTGATTGTATGATGCCTGATAGGCTAGGGTTCTTCCTTGTATGGAATTGACATTATTAATATAGTTGCTTAGGTATGCATCTTAGTTATAAATAAATAAGATTCTATAGCTTGAGAATGTTTGATTCAGCCTTATTTCCTGTTCTTGTTTGATGAAGGGTTTAGGGTAGGATCAGATATTTAGCTATCTATAGGGTCCAGTGTTATGTATGATTAGCATATACGAGTGTTGCAAGGTTGGTGGAAGTTTCATGAATGAGTCGTGTGGGGTCATCCGGCCAGTTTTATGATGTTTAGCCTACCTCTAGGGAGTGAGGATTGAGTGTATGTGTTTCTTAGTGTGTATTGTTAGGGTTGTTGTGATGATTCTTGAGACAAATACGGGTAGGTGTGGAAGGTAGTATGGGTTCGTACTACTGAAAGCACAGGACCCGTACGCGTAGCAGGGAACTCACAACCCCTAAGGCTTTGTTGGGAGTTGGTTCCCCTTATATGATATGCATGGTATCTAATATCTCAATGGTTTATTTTCAGTATGGTTATGACGAGACGATTTGAGGCTGGATCTGGATCGGGATCGAGGGATGGCAGTCAGGGTGGGCCAGTTGTGTTTGAGGACAGGATTAGAGAGATTCTTTAGGAGGAGGTTGTTGCTCACTTTCAAGCGTAGTTGCTAGATATGTTAGGTTCTACTAAGATCGCCATGGTGGAGTATTTTGATGAGCGTTATGCTGCTTTGACTAAGGCTGCTGGTGCTGCAGCCAGCGTGGTCGTTGTCGTTGCCAGGGTTGGTGATGGGAGAGTCTTCCAGTATCAAGACATCGACAATATGAATCCTCCGACATTTGATGGAGTTCAGGACACGATCATATCCATGAGGTGGATGTCTAACATTGAGGGGTGTTTCTTCACTTGCTCTTTCCCAACTGACCAGAAGGCCAGGTGCGCTCTGAACCTTCTGAGGTCCGTAGCGAAGGATTAGTGGAGACTTGTTATTGGCTCGTATTCTACTGAGCAGAGAGCTGTTGTGTCTTGTTCTCGGAGATGTTCCATTCTAGATATGTGTCGCTGGTGGAGCGTGAGAGGTTGGCCCAGGAGTACTTAGATCTGAGGCAGGGGACATAGTCGGTGACGGAGATCATCAAGATGTTCACAGAGAGGGCCATGTTTTGTTCTGATTTTGCTGCTCCCGAGCAGGCTCAAATGACCCGTCACTTGAGCATGATCAAGACGGATATCAGATAGTTTGTATCCATTCAACATTATGGTTCGTTGTTGGAGTTACAGGAGGCCGCCAGGCGGCATGAGATTGAGATAGAGCTTCGGACTAGGGAGAAGAGACTGGTCACGGTGCAGTCCCAGCCTGCGTCGAAGCGGTTTAAGTCCGCTGATACTAGATCTGGGAGTCAGATGGGACATACTTGTGGGAAGTGCGGAAAGGTTCATGAGGTGGCATGTCGCTCAGGCAGTGGATGCACAAATGTGTCAAGGAGGGGCACTATGCGAGGGATTGTCGTCAGCCGTCCCTAGTTCCGAGTACGAGGATTTGCTATCACTGTGATCAGGTTGGCCATGTGAAGGTCAACTATCCATTACTCGTCGCCAAGCCGGCGCAGGCCCTGGCTCTAGCTACTTTGAGGATCACCGATGGGCGTTGGGGGAGGGCGGAGCCCTCGAGTGCTCGAGGTCGTGCTTTTCAACTCACTGCCGGGGAGGCCAAAGCAGCTTCAGATGTTGTGACTGGTTTGTATTTATTCATTATTCTGTTGATTGTGTTTTGTGTTATTCTTATATATATATATATATATATATATATATATATATATATATATATATATATATATATATATATATATATATATATATATATATGACAGGTATGTTCCTAGTGAACTCTATGCCTGCTCTTGTGTTGTTTGACTCGGGTGCGAGTCAGTCTTTTGTTTCTCGATAATTCAGTAGGGAGTTTGATATGCTTATTGGGGAGTTAGAGTGTCTGTTGTGGGTTTCTATCACCAATGAACACGGGGTTATGCATCTTTAGTGTATCATGGTTGTGTATTAAAGATCTTCAAGGTGCCTTATCTGATTGATGTGATCCTTATTCCCATGGGGATGTGTGCGTGATAGTGGGAATGGACTGGCTGAGCAGGTTTGGCGCCATGACTGATTGTGAGGGCCAACTAGTGGTAGTTCGAACCCCAAGTAGGGGAGAACTGGTTAGTTATGGAGAGGGAACCAGGGTCGGTTCAGGGTTTTATTCGGCATACAGGGCTCGTCGGTATATTCAGCACGGGTGTGCAGGTTATTTGGCTTATGTGGTTGACACTCGAGTTATGAATCAGATTTCAGTTTCAGAGGTTCCAGTGGTTAGAAAGTTTGCCGATGTATTCCCGGAGGATTTACCCAATGTGCCTCCTGAGATTCAGGTCGAGTTCAGGATTGACCTTGTGCCAGGTGCGGCCCCAATTACTAAGGCGCCCTACCGCTTGGCACCTCCTGAGATGCAGGAGTTGTCATCTCCGTTGCAGGAGCTGCTAGGCAAGCAGTTCATAAGACCGAGCGGTTATTTGTTGGGAGAACCAATTATGTTCGTCAAGAAGAAGGATAGTTCACACCGGATGTGTATTGATTACCAGGAGTTGAACAAGTTAACGGTGAAGAACCGTTATCCCCTTCCACGGATTGATGACTTCTTTGATCAGTTGCAGGGTGCATCTTGGCTCTCCAAGATAGATCTGAGGTCTGGGTATCATCAGGTGAGAGTGAGAGAGGAGGACATGGAGAAGACCACGTTCCGGACTCGTTATGGGCATTATGAGTTCGTGGTGATACCATTCGGGCACACTAATGCACCTATTGTGTTTATGGATTTGATGAATCGAGTGTGCAGGCCGATGCTCGATCAATCCTTCATTGTGTTTATTGATGATATCTTGGTGTATTCCACGACTAGAGAGCAGCATGAGGAGCATATTAGAGAGCATTTGGGGGTTTTGAGGCAAGAACAGCTTTATTCCAAGTTCTTGAAGTGAGATTTTTGGTTACAAGAGGTCCAATTCCTAGGGAACCTCATTAATTAGGATGGGATTTTGGTCGATCCGGCCAAGATTGAGGCTAGGATGCAGTGGGAGATTCTGAAATCTCCCTTAGAGATTAGGATTTCTCCAAAATTGCGGTAACCCTCACTCGTCTGACGAGGAAGGGGGTGGATTTACGATGTGGCCCTGAGCAGCAGTCGGCATTTGAGACTCTTCGGCAGAGGTTATGTGAGGCCCCAGTATTAACTCTCCTGGAGGGAGTTGAGGATTTTTTAGTATTCTGTGATGCATCCATCACCGGTTTAGGGGCGGTCCTCATGCAGAGAGGACGAGTGATTGCTTATGCTTAATGGCAGGTGAAGCCGCATGAGTCGCGATATCCCACGCATCATCTGGAGTTAGGGCCAGTGGTGTTCGCCCTTAAGATTTGGAGGCACTATCTATATAAGGTCCGTTGTATGTTCTACACGGATCACAAAAGTTTGAGATATCTGATGGACCAGCCGAACTTGAACATGAGGGAGCACAGGTGGTTGGATGTAGTTAAGGATTATGACTGTGACATCCTTTACCACCTGGGTAAAGCGAATGTGGTAGCGGATGCTTTGAGCTGCAAGTTGGTTGGGTCTTTAGAAAGGGAGATGTGTATGAGGATATTTGTTGATTCTCTGCTTTTGGGATTGATCAGGGAGGTGCAGGCCGAGGGATTTTGGAAGGAGAACTGGAAGCAAGAGAGGCTCAGAGGTGATATTATCAGATTTGTCATGGATGGTCGAGGATTATCTACCCAGTGCGGTCGGGTCTGGGTTCCAGTTTCTGGTGGGGTCAGGTAGATTGTGTTAGAGGAAGATCATAAGTCTCATTTTTCTATACACCCGGGAGCCACCAAGATGTATCGGGATTTGAGATTGAGCTATTGGTGGTTGTGTATGAAGAGGGAGATAGCCTGGTATGTGGAGAGATGCTTGACCTGCAGGATGGTCAAGGTTGAGCATCAGAGGCCACATGGCAAGCTGCAGCCTCTGTAGGATCCCATATGGAAATAGGAGCAGATCTCGATGGATTTTATCACCAAGTTGCCAAATACGGAAAAGGATTATGATTCTATATAGGTCATCGTGGATCGATTGACCAAGAGTGCCCACTTTTTGGCCATCCGAGAGAGCTCTTCGGCTGAAAAGTTGGTTGATGTTTATGTCCAAGAGATTGTGGCTCACCATGGATTCCCGGTCTCCATTGTTTCATATTGTGATGTTCGGTTCACTTCCTGTTTCTGGCATAAGTTCCACGAGGAACTAGGCACGAGATTGCATTTCAGCACTGCTTATCATCCGTAGACCGACGGCCAGAGTGAATGGACGATACAGACCCTTGAGGATATGTTGTGGGCCTGTGTTATTGATTTTGGTGGGAGTTGGGATTCCTACCTACCTCTTGTAGAGTTCTCCTATAATAATAGTTATCACTCCAGTATTGGTGCTCCACCTTATGAGTTCGTGTATGGACGGAGATGTCGTACCCCAGTTTGTTGGTGAGAGGTTGGTCACAGGGTTATGGGAAGGACAGAAGTATTCCTTCATACCACAGAGCTTATCCGGCAGATCAGGCAGAGACTGCAGACACCTCAGAGTCGGCAGAAAAGCTATACCGACCGACGCTGATCCGAGTTGGAGTTCCACGTCGGCGATATGGTATTACTGAAGGTCTCACCTTGGAAAGGTGTGATATTCTTCAGGAAGAGGGGGTTGGGTCCCTGGTATATTGGGCCTTTTCAAGTAATTTCCAGGGTTGGCAAGGTTTCTTACAGGTTGGATCTACCTGATGAGCTCGGCCAGATTCACAGCACTTTCCATGTTTTGCAGCTCCGAAAGTGTGTATTGGATGATCATGTTGTGGTTTCCATGGATGATATTCAAGTTGATGAGCGCCTGAACTATGTTGAGAGGCCAGTGACTATTTTGGAAATAAATATGAAGGTCTTGTACAACAAGGAGATACATTTGGTAAAGGTACGGTGGCAGCATCGGAGAGGCTCTGAGTGGACCTAGGAGCCGGAGGCTAAGATGCGGGAGCATTATCCTGAGTTATTCGTCACGGCGACTTAGAGGAAGAAGTCTAGATCAAGTGGGGTAGAATTGTAACATCCCGATATGAGGTACTTCTAAATTTTAACCCCTTTAAGTTCAAGAAATGTATGCAAAAGGGCTTGAAGGGAATTATTGTAATTTGGGCCTTCAGATTACGCCATGCGTACGTTGTGTACGTTGAGCGTACTAGGGCGTGCCCTAGTATGCGGGGCGTACATCAATGTACGCGGGGAGTACTTGCTAAATGCGGAAACCCTAATTTTGAGGGTTTGCTAGTATTTAAGCATCATTATGGCCTCATGTCCCCTCACCTTATCAACCTCTACTCTCTCATTCGTGTTATAACCCTAGAACCACCTTGTGAAGCCATTTCTAGCCTAAAAGTGTGTGTTTGTGTGACAACCCGAAATTTCTATCTTGTACAACCATTCAATTCAATCAAAGTCAGACTTGTTTTTGGCTATCTTTTAGCCCTGTTAAAGGTATGTTTGGGTGTTTTAATCCTAGTACCTTAAAGGATAAAGTGTTAGGAAGTATCGTATAGAGTTCTGTGTGCAGCATACAAGCCGGAAACTCCACCATAAGGAGTTTACGGCCGTAAACACCTCCTTGGCCGTGATCTCTTCCCTTCATTTGAGTTATTCCTTCATTTTTTTCACCTTTTTAACACACTTCCATCTCAAGAACTCGATTTTCTCTCAAGTATCATCAAGAACTTTCATCTTGATCTTCAATCTTGTAAGTAATATTTCCATTTTCAAGTTGATATTCTTCTATATCTAATGAAGATTCATGTTTTCATCCATGGAATCATTCTTTTTGGTTAGATCTTCAAGGATTCACACTTTCACCAGGAACACTCACTAGTTCTTGGACCGTGAACCCCCTCCCAAGCTTCAAAACATGAGTATATCTTCTATCTCCTAGTTAGGCTTGTTAAACTCTTGATTCTAGCCTTAGATCATCATAAAATATATGAGCATCAAGAGTTTACGGCCGTAAACACTTGCATGGCCGTAAACTCTTGTGTTGATGGATGTTTTGGCCCTTAAACTCCCTTATATTCGAGCCTAGAATCGAAAGCACTTGTTGAATGACTAGATAGGACCATAAAACACCTCGTTTGCAAGTCCTCCCATGAGTGTACGGCCGTAAACCCCTTGACCGTACACTCTAGGGCCGTATACTCCTTTAGGCCGTAAACACAATGGCCATAAACTCCATTGTGTGGCCGTAAACCCCTTAGATGCAATCCTTTGTGATTGTAACACTTCCATATAAGTGTTTCCTAGTTCCTAAGGTGAATCTCTATCGGGATTAGTTGCTTATACACTAATTATATCCATATATATGTCATTATATGCTTATTAGGATCCGTTTGTGCTCGAGACTTCACTCGACACTTAGCATTTTACAATCGATCTTACTTTCGTATCACTCACTACAGGTGAGTTCATACCCCTTAACTTATCTTTTAAATGATTTTAAATGCTTTTATGGGGGGGGAATACAAGTAGAACTATTATAGTTATTATATCAATCACATGTGATTAATAACTATCAAACAAGTGGATTTTTCTTATACTTCAAACTGTTTTATCAAGTAAACTATTTCAAAACACTTTATAGACTGACATCAAGTCATCGATAACCATTCAAATGGTCAAAACCTTTTTATATGCTAAACTCTTTATTAAACTCTTTTAAACTTATATATTGTCAAAAATCATGTCTATATAGATATAGTTATATAAGTACGGTTGAAAGGACTTAGGACTGATAACTCACTTTATTTCCTATTCCTTGTTTGGTTGTGGACTTAGGGTATCCGGTTATTTGTTCGAGTGTTGTTTGAATCTTAGTTATATATTATGTATATTTGTATAGATATAAAAGTTCTTACATCAGTTCAACACCTTTGGGTAGCAAAGGTGTACAAACATACTCAGTCACTCAAACAACATTACTAGTAAACTATAATAGGTATAGTTTAGAGGTTTACTACTCACTATTTCTAGTTCAATGAAACATACAAGATTCAGTTCATTCATGAGTCAATACAGAATTACTATTATGAGAAACAGAAAGAACATACTATGATGAGAAACTAAGATAACATACACTACACTACACAAAGAGAACATATTATACACTAGAACAGAGAGAACATACAATACACTAGAACATACTATACAAACACTAGAATACTATAACATTAATGTGAGCCACTACTTCATGGCATGGCAATCTACTGTTGTGTCACGTTTTGTAACTAGAGTCTCCTGGAGGGAGAGCGTGAATTTGTGTATAGATCTATATGGTACTGACCGTCCTACACCTTGTTGCTAGCTACAGTGGGACCTGCAGGTCTACGGGTGACGAATGTCATACCATTTCGACATCTTTGATCGTCGTGTTTTACTAGTCAATCAAGTATGGTTACAATCATATCACATTTTACCTTAATTAACAAACTGGTTTAAGGTAGTTATTACATTGGTAGTTACTTATATATAATACTACAGTACATCTTAAATTTCCCATTGCATTCACATTGTGATCTTCTCAGATAATCGGTAATGTAAACTATATTTGGTAATGATAGTCATACTTGGGAAAGATACACACTTTTACAAACAAACAACATACAGAACATTCGGGCCTTGGTAGAAGGCTACTTTTTAGTAGAAAATATAGGATTTTCTAGGAGATACAAACATTTACTACAAACATTTACACCAAACATTTGCAAACACTTTCATACAAACAATGACACTAAAATACTTATGAACTCGCCAGCTTTAATGTTGATCTATTCTTTCAAAATAACTTGTATTCTCAGTTCACCAGTAGACAGGTACCGATGACCAGGTTTTGAGAAGATGGAGCTTTCAAGACTCGTCTTTATTTTGATTATTCATTTTTGGTGTCTTATAAACTACAAAACACACTTGTATTAAAATTATATTATTAATGCAATGGATGTTGTTGTTGCTTGTTTACTATTATGCATTGTTGTGATATTGTGCATGACGTCCTCCGCCCCCGAACGTTTCCGCCGTTTCGGTTTTGGGGTGTGACAGTTGGTGTGCTTAGAAGAAGGAAGGAATCCAAGACCATCTTTGGAGAGTGAAGCACTTTGGATCTGGGATTTACTCCTCATTAGCAACACTTCAAAGGTATAAAGCTTTCATCTTTGTCTTTCAATCATGTAGATCTAGAAATGGGTGATTTAGGGATACTTTTTGGTCCCAAATGTCTTATCTTGAGCATGGCATGTTCTTGATGATTTGATTTGTCCTTTCAGGCCCTAGGAGGGGTCTTAAGTCATAAAAATGAAGTTCCATTGGTTAGTTTTGCTCCATGCATCTTGTAGAAGGTCTTAATGGATTAAGACCTTGTGTTGAGCTCCTAATATGCATGTAGTCAAAAAATTGGAAACTTTATGACTCTAGAGTGTATTTTGGCCATGAATCTGAAGTTGGGGTGTAAGAGATTAAGCCATTAAGCCCTTCACAAGCTTTTAGGCCTGCGGGGGTACGACCTGCATACTCGGAGTATGCCCCGCGTACTTGTTCAACCACCCCAATGGTGGTCAAGCTGCGAGGCCTCGTATACGTCCTGCGTACCTCAGGATTACACCCCGCGTATGCACCCTGAGTTGACTTGGTCGAGTTGACTCGGTTGGGTTAACTCGGCTGGGTTGACTCAGTTGACTTAGTGGGTTTGACCAGTTGAATTTCACCAAGTTTGACCTTGAAGAAATTTTGGGTTTTTGATGGAATTGGTCATTTGGTGGAAATAGGTGTCGGTTAGGGAGCTGAGATTCGGAGTCGGACCTTATCAGCTTCTATTCAGCTTGTGAGGTGAGGTTTCCTCAATGTACATTCGGGTCGGCACCAAGGCCGGCCCATTGGATTAAATACCCCGTTACGTGACAGTATGTTATTGTGTTGTAGTGATCTGTGAGATCGGTATCCTATAAGATAGGATGATGTTATGCTTAGTGATCTGTAAGATCTGTCTGTTTGTCTGTTGACCGGTCATATATGTTTATGTGTTATGTATATGTCGACATGTTATGTGTGGTTGGGTTGAGGCGGACTAGTGGAGACTGAAGGCCAAGAGAACCCAGGGCGACCAGAATAGACTAAAGACTCATGAGGCAGACCAGTCAGGTCAAAGGCCTGGAGAATGGTCCAGACAAGCTGAAGGCCCAGTGAGGCGGTCCAGTCATGACTAAAAGGTTCTATGAGCAGTCCAGATAGTATGTAGGCCTGTGAGGCGGTCCAGTCAGGCTGAAGGCTCTATATGCATGTTGTTTATTATTATTGTTATGTGTATTGTGTGTTGGTACTTTGGAGGATCTCACTAAGCGTTGGCTTACAGTTTTGGGTTATGTTTCAGGTACTTCGGATGATTACGGGAAAGAGAAGGCATGACCATACACATCCTCATGTTTTTTACTTATGATTTTGGGAAACTATGATGTTGAACATGTTTTAAAAACTATGCTTGTAAACAATTTGTGAAATTGGTTGGTTTTAAAAAGTTTAAATTCACCATTGTCTATATCTATATGCCTAAGAATCATTATAGAATCGTATTTAATAATGACATATGATCCTAAAGGGCAACACTAACAAAACTTTGATACAAATGTTATAGGATCTATATGCTCAATAATCATTTTAGAATGATGTTTTCCAATAACATATGAGCCTATAGGGTCACAACTTTAGCATGTTGGCACATATTAATTTATTATTACTATCATTATTAATAAATATAATCAAATCTTGTATTTAATTAGGGAAAATTACTATTCTAGGAAAATAATGTTTCTATATGTTATCACTAATTATTATATCATATTATATGATACAATATGTTATGTATAAGTTTTTGGGCATATTGAATATCAAAATACATTGTCATGTATTAAATTTATTTAAGGAAGAGGGTAAAATAGTCTTGGGCCCCTCCTTTAACCATCTTCAGCCGAACACATTCTTTAGGGATGGTTTGTTGTTTTTTGCTTCTTACTCCATGCACCATGCCTCTAGTTATCCATCACTTATAATTTAATGAAATTGTGGGCAATGGCTCTTCCTTTTTTAGTGTAAAAGAGATGCTTGGGGATAGCATTTGATGTTGGTCTTGATGGGTTTTACATGTAATAATGTAGAATAATCCTTAAACTCTTAAAGGTACATGCAACCTATTAGATCTATGTCATAACACTATCGTAGCAACATAATATTGAACAACAAGAACCTGAACCCTATGTAAAATCGAAATCTACAAAGTAGGGTTACATAGCTTTGATTTGTTGTAGTAAACAAATCACTTCAATCCCTTGTAGTTGATGGTCTTGGAAAGCTTATCACCAAAAGGATGATGCCTCTAATGGCTCACACTCAAAACCCTATAAACCCTATAATGAGGAGGAGGGAGAGGAGAGGGATAAAAGTTTCGTTCCTAAGCTTGTAGGTAATGGTATGAACGAAATTTGTTACTCTTGGGGTCCTGTTTATAGTTTAGGTAAATTGCAAGCAAAACCATATTTGAATTAATTAAATAATAGATTTAATCCCAATTCAAGTCTTTTCCTTATCTGCATCCAGGAGGCTTCGAGAAACCTTAGGAATCAAGCCATAACCGTC
The DNA here is from genome assembly GCF_052849685.1 of Lactuca virosa. NCBI lineage: Eukaryota > Viridiplantae > Streptophyta > Magnoliopsida > Asterales > Asteraceae > Lactuca > Lactuca virosa. The sequence goes on from NC_136432.1 coordinate 142,945,969, forward strand.
CATACCATTGACGGTTCTAGAATTGATTCTTTTGTTCAACTATTGAACAATTACAATTCACGCCTTGCACCTTTAATTAATTCCAATTAATCCCAAATTAATTTCAGATTATTTCTGATTAAGAATTAATTAATTCTTATTGATTTCTCATTAATTTATCAATTAATAAATCAATTATTTAACTATTGATCTCTTGTTAATTTATTAATCACATAACAAATTAACCGATCAATTATCTATTCCAATTAATATATTAATCACATAATATATTAACAAATCATTTCTCTCCCTCTCTCAGACTTCGGTAATTGCTTTAATTCTAGTATAATATGTAGTGACAATTGAATATTTGATTATGATGTTTCACAACTTATTGTCAAGTTGGATCGCTTTGGTATCTTTTTTATCCTAGTGGATTTCAAAACTTACTTATTTCACGATCTGTAGAGTTACGTTTGAGGAATCATTAAAGAGGTCTTATAATATGGTATTGTAAATCCAAACCTTGACAGTGGAATCCATTTAGTGCAACTTGGGTTCAGTTTTGTCATTCATAGTGCCGTCGGTGTGATCAAGTACACCAAAACGGGTGCAGTGTGTCACAAATAGTTCTCTTCATGCATCATCATTAAGATGTTCAAGATCCAATTATAATGGGATGAATGCTTTGATGTTAGTTATTTAGTACGACTCTTCAATAGAAGAAGATGAGTGGTGTTGTAGGGAACCATGGTAATTGTAGGAATAAAGAAACATCAAGAAATTAGGGTTTTATGGGTTTAACTTGCTACCATCTTAATGGGTATTCTTATATTTCTTTTATAATCCATCATTCTCATCAAACCTGGACCTACACAAAAGGACCGGTCTCAGACCGAACCTAAAAAAAAGACCAAGATTGGACTAGTCTAAAACAAGACTGGACTAAAAAAATACCGATCCTAAAAAAGACCGAAAAAATACCGTCCAAGACCGGTCCGAGAAAAAACGGACCATTCTGAGACCAATCCCAAAAGAGATTGGACTGTTCCGAGACTGACACAAAACAGACCGATATCAAAAAAGACCGGAAGCCAAAGTTTACAAATATATCATTTTTGTGTTAGTTACATAATTTTTTATCACACACTATCTAACTTCTTTTCTTTTTTTCTTTTATTAAACTTTAGTGTATCATTTTTAATAAAGTTTAATCTATCATTTTGGTGTTAATCATACATTTGTTAATGAAAAATTAGAAACTGAAACTAAAAAACCCAATTAATACCGAAATCGGACCGAAAAACCCAAAAACCAAACAGAAAAATATGCACGGGAAAAGCGCGAGACCGGACCGAAAAAGACCAAGACCGGTCCCAAAAAAATCGAACCGAAAGAGATCGATCTAAAAAAAAACGGACAAAAATAAACCGGACTGCTTCGAGACCGACCGCAAAAAGACCAGACCGTTTCGACCGCAAATGTGGGTGTCTAATCAAACCCAATTATAGATACAAAGGTATAGTGGGCTTGCTAAAAAGACCATACAAAGTGGACTACATGGGCTTAGGTGTCGTTTGTTTTTTCAAAGCGAAAATGTCTGAAGTTTGCGGACCACCTCTGCAACCCTCTGTAGCAGAAGAGGGGGACCAAACGGCTGCAGCATGTAATAAAAAGTATGTTTGTTTTTTAACATGCGCAAACTGCTGCAATAAGTTTATGTAAGGTGTAAAGAGGTTTGAAACAGAGGGTCAAGTGTTGCGCCACGCAGCGCACACGCATCAGTTTTTAAGTCAGAAGTCTTCTGAAAAACAAACAGCTGTGAATGGTCAAGTGATACATGTGTGCTGCGCAGCGCAGCAATAAGTGCTCAGAAATTGTTTTTTAGAAAAAAATAAACAACATCTTAATAATACAACATAATATGCACAAAAATCGGTCCAAAACCGTTCCTCGATCAGTCCTACGTCAATCCTTTTTTTCTGGATCGGTCTTTTTTAGACCGGTCCCGATCGGTTCTCGGTCGGTTCTTTTTTGGTCCATCATTTTTTGGATAGGTCTTTTTACGGATCGGTCTTTTGTTGGATCGGTTTTGCTCTAAACTAGTTTGATACCAGTCTTTTTTCAGTTCGGTTCGGATTCGATTTTTTTTCGGGTTCAGTTTCGGATTTTTTCCGATTTCAGATTTTCCGACTTTTTTTTCTTTGGTTCTCTTATGCTACATTTCATTCCATTTTATAACCGTTACTCTTTGTACAATTTTAGCCGTTTGACAATTCTAACTGTTGCATTATATTTCTTGGCCAAAACAAATCGGCAAAAAACATTTACTGCCTTGTATTTCTACTTTCTAGCCGTTAGCTAATTTTCAATACTTATTAGTTGGTTGAGTAAAATAAACATTAAAGAAAAGGTTTGGGGATTTGTCCCACATTATTCGGTGGTATAAATAAGAAAGGGAATGTGAAAGCATTTTAAAAAGAGAATGAAACAAAAGGAATCATGGAGGTCTGATTTTTAATTGGGCTATCGAAGTGCCTGTTGGGTATTACCTTTCTTGAAGCCTCTTCTCACTCACACATCGTATGATTGTGTGGGAGGCATTACGGGCGGACCCGAGTCGGCATGGACCCATTGAAACTAGGCTATCCTTGGATATGTTGTTATCAATTATCATTAGGCACATGGGCTTAGTAATATAAACATAATATATAATATTGTTTAAGCTAACGCTAACAAGACAAATAAACATTTCCTTAATAATTCCACATGTAATGTAATATAACAAAATCATGAATTTTTTTTTTTTTAAATCAACTGAAAGAGGTTAACCATGTAATATCCGCATAAGGTGGTTTTGCTTCCTTAGAATACATTAACTAAAGAAATAGTTTATAAATAAACAAAATCATGATTTTTCATGCTAATATAACAAACGATTTTTCATGCTAATAAATAAACAAAATCATTTAAATTCCAAAAAGAAAAAAATATTTTTGTCTCAAATTCATCATTAGAATCCCAACAGCTCTCCATGGCTTGAGGTCACTCCTTTTTGTAGTAAAAAACTAAAAAAATATATTAGCTCCAACAAACTTTTATCTACTCTTTAGTTTGTTAGTGTATACCATATTAATACTTTTAAATCGGCTAAGAGCGTTGGAAGAGTTTTCGGAGCTTTTTCATCCAAAAAAAAAAAAAAAGTGAAGGAACTTTTTCAAAAATTTTGTTAATGAATCAATGATTTGGTGGGTCATATAAGTTTTCAACCAATTGTAAATAGATAACTTATCATATGGTCTCGCATATAAGCAATTTGAAAATGTTTTCATACTATAAAAGATCAATTAGGTTTTTTATTTTAAACTTTTTCATGAAATCACAATATCCAAAGAGCAAAAAAAGTGTTCATACTTAAATCTAAAACTTATGTATAAGTGAATATGCAGGCATAGTAAATACATGGTCTCAAACTCATAAATGGTATATAAATGTGGAGTGAGCTACAAAAACACACAAATTCACTATATTCCTACAATGACATAGATCATGGATTAAGATCATAATAGCACCATATATAACACCTAATCCAACCAATGAGAGTATGAAACCACACACAATCTACAAAACAAGACATAAAAGCTAAAACTAGCCACCACTCCAAACCATATTTTCAACTGTTCAAAAAAAAAAAACCTTCAAGCAACAAAAGGATAGTGGAACACGACCAAATAAAAGTCACAAACTCAAAACACTTCCAAATACAGATAAAAGTAAAACAAAGACACAAGGGCAATTTAGGCAAGATTAGGTTCATAACCATGGACCCTGACTCGATATATGCAAGTATGGCTAGGGCTTCCATGATTGGACAGGAATTCAAGCCTGATTGTGTCCACAGCAGTTTTTGATTCCACCACATTGAAAGTCTGTGCATTACTCTTTTCAAGATCGTATGTAAACTCGGTCAGCAAATGCATCTTTTCGGTCAGCTCCTCGCTGCCCAACCATCCCAAAACTTTACAGTCCTTGGGAGCACTGGATCGGTCAAATGCCACACTCTGTTCATGTTCATCACACCATAAAACAAGAAAAAAGTTAACCTAGTTGTTACATATATACAGCACAGATATAAAGGTTTAGAAGCCAAAAAACATAAAATAGTTTATAGAAAGGAACCTTGGAAACATGTTCAAGAGTAATAGCCTCAGGAATAACAGCAGTCCGAAGCTTAATATCAACAAAACCAGTGTCTCCTTTGAGAGGGAAGCATTCACCAGGTTGACCAAAACTCGGTTGCAGCATCTTCACAGCACCACTATGCACATTCCCAGCAATCCATCTGCTAAGTTTGCTAGAACGAATGAAAGGCTCAGAATGCTTCAACACCATAGCACCACCAGATGCCACAGCATAATCAATCCTGCCAAGCCCATCTGCAGCATGTTTTTCAATTTCTTTCTCCACGATTTCTTTGGCGAAAGCCCTAATTTCATCCAGTTTTAAATCACTGATATCGTCGACTCCCTTTTTCCCCTTGAATTCCTCTAAAAATCTGTTGAACTCGTCTTTGGTAAGCCAATTAGTGGTTAAGGACTTCTCTATAGTTTCAAGTCTTCCATCAAACTCACTAACCCTGCTGGAAATTTCAGCACCTTTGTCGTCAATTCTCTTGCTCAATTCGGTTTTCAGACCTGCAATCTCATTCTCGATCTTCCGATCCACAACTTCAACCTGAACTTGCATCATTTTGGTTGTGGTCTTCAAGAAGGCTTCGACCTCTGCAATCCTTCTTTCGTAATCAGAACTAGAGATAAGAATCGAATCAAAACCACTCCCTTGATTGAACGCTAGTCTACGAATCATTTGAGCCAAAAGCAAGAGTATAAGTATAAGAGCGAAATTCTTCATGATTACACTTACAACCCTCTTCCATGGAGCCTTCGTAGTGGAGGGGGCGCCGCCCTTCTTATCGGTGGTCCGTTTTCGTGGCTTGGTGGTTGAATTCGTGGGTAACGAGTTCTTGGTTTGAACAGCATCTCTAGATCTTTCGAGAACGGTTTCTGCTCCTGCTCTGATTGAATGGCTGAGATCTTTCCCTCTGCTGGTTTCGCCGCCGCTGAGCGGGGGAGCATCAATTCCATCACTGCCGCCCAAATCTAAGCCGGATTTTTTCTCACCGGTGAATAAAGGTCTACGCATAGCAGCAGAAGGGTTTGCAGTAATTGAGACAGTGGACGACGACATTGAGAATTTGGAGACTGGTTTCAAATGAGATTTGAGAATATAATGGATGATGTGAAAAATTTTCAAAGAAAATGAAAATTTTAGGAGGGAATTTCTTCGAGTTTTCGATGTAGAGAGAGAGAGAGAGAAAGAATGAGGAAGGTCAGATGATGAGACGACCAAAACCGTAGGGGGAAATGGATGGAAAAACCTCTTGAGAGAGCGGTTCCACGTTCAAAATGACACCACCGATCTCGAAACTTCAACCCTTTCTTTCTACAAACAAAAATGTCACAATGTTTTTGTATTTGTAATTTGGAATCTTCAACCCATATGTTTATGATTTTTAACGGAGTTCATGACTTACTTGTTTTTGTTGTGTTATATTATTTTACCGGGACACATTCGATGGATATGGTTATTGTTTAATTAAATTAATAAGTATACGATTTAATCCAATGTGCTATACATATGATTAATTATTTATCCGGAGAGTTTTTTATAAACCAACACTTAATCAAAAACAAGAAGAGGGATGTTTACTAAAGTAAAATAAGGATGTAGAGAAGTGAGAGAATTGAGGGTGTTTGCAATTATGATCATTAAATTGAAGAGTGTCGACACCCAAGCTAACTATAGTCGACAGAAAGCTAACTATGGTTGTTACAGTTTAGCAACCTATAACTAACTCACAATTACCATTAACTAACTTTATGCTAACACCCCCTAGAGCAAAACATTGGCAAACATTTGAATCTTAGAATGAAGTAGTCAGGGGCGGAACACGACCGGAGGGGCCGAAATCAAGATCGGGTTAATTAAAATGTTATAATTAGATTTGTCTTTTGTTTTTTTATAAAGATTATATTAATTATTTTTTAAATGAGGTTGATATTTATGTGCATTTTCTGAATATTTAAAAAAAAATAGAATCTATTAAATAAATTGGAATTATACATCATGGATTTGACTAATACGAGTGAAATGAAAAACTTAATTCATTCAACCAAATGATTTTAATTTTTTATATTAACGAATGCCAAGCTTACTTTATATTAGTTTTGTAAAGAATGTTACTAATGAGTTTTTTTTAAAGATATTTGGGTTATTGACACATTTCACAAAGATGTTGGGGGACTTGGGGTTGTTGACATTGACAAAAGTTTATAGGACAATCTGTTTTAAGTTAAAAAAAACATTTATTAAATTGAAAACCATTTTCTATATAATAAAATTCCTAAATATTTTCTAAAGATATATTTTTATAAACTATATGTATTGAAAAATATATATACTTCATATGCAAAACAAATCGCTATTATTTTAGAATAATAGTACCATCATCAACTATTTGTTTGTAAATTATTTTAGCAAAAATATGCATAAGCGGTTAGTGCAACATGTATTCCTATATAAAATGATTATAAATTCAACAATAATATCAATAAAGTGAAAACGAGTAGTAGAATAGAAAGTAAGAGAGTATATTAATAAAGTAAAAATCGGGTACCTATTGGCTATTGTTTATTGGATAGAGTGTTTTTCTTTGTTTTCTTTTTAAACCTAGAAGAGTTCGTATGTAAAGGAAAAAACGCCGATACTCTATATTTTGAAGCGGGCTTATTCCTATTGACCAATTGGGTAAATCAGAGGGGAGCGGCCAGTGGGAGTGGCAAAGCGACGCTGGAGATAAGAAGCAACGATGGAGATGTGAAGCTTTGCTTGAGATCTAAAGCAACAACGGAGCAGCAACGGCTGTTTAGTTTTTGCTCTGTTTTCTTATTGATTTTATAGAATTTATCTTCTACGTTGGTAATTAGAAAGCCAAAAAACGGGGGGCCATGGCCTCCCCTGATCCGCCACTGGAAGTAGTTGAAATCATGGAGCCGGTAACCTTTTTGTAAGGATGTCTGCAAGTTGATCATATATGAACATATCGAACCATAAGGTACCATTTGGCAGAAGAACTGAGTGGAACATAACTGGACTTGACTGAATTGAACTGAACAAATAATTAGTATAGCATTTAATAAGACTAAACAGAACAGAACAAGTTGTTTGAAACTGTTTGGTAACAAAATAACATGATAGATGACAATTGAAGTTTGTTATCTTTTTATTTAAAATAAAGAATTTTGGAAACCATTTTGGTTTAGAACATTGTTAATTTTAAAGCAATTTTGATTATTTGGTATTAAAACTTGTTTTAATATGAGAATATTAAATAAATAAAAATGTTTATTTGAAGTTGTGTATGTCAAATAGAGTTATTATGAAAAAAAAATGCAAAAGGATAGTATGGTCATTTTTACATCTTATTATGTCCAGTTCTTTTGTTACCAAATAGTTTCAGACAACTTTTTATGTTCTGTTCAGTCTTACCAAACGCTATACAAATTATTTGTCTAGTCCAATCCAATCTTGTTTAGTCCAGTCCAATCTTGTTCAGTCCAGTCCAGTTTTGTTCCACCTAGTTCTTCTATCAAATGGTACCTAAGAGAGTCGTTTAACACCATATCTCGGACAAAAAAAATATATCAATCTCTATAAGTTTAGATCTTTGATGAAAAATAGAATTTATTGCAAGATATGTGACACCAATATTTCACACCCAAAGAATAGGCAAACTGACAATGGAAACTTGAGTTCACTAATTAGAGACATAACACATCTAATTTCAACACTAGTGTAACACCCAAAAATTTCAAACAAATTTAAACTTTTAAAACATGTCAAGTTCATCAAAACATTACAACTTTGTTTTCAAAATATTATTTATCAGAGTATTCCCAGAAACATAAACATAATATGAGGAGTTGTACGATCATGCATTCGCCTTGCCGCAATCCCCTGATGTACCTGAAACAATAAACTAAAACTGTAAGCCCGAAAGCTTAGTGAGTTACCCCCAAAATACCGATACACATACAGTCCACATAACCATATCAGCAATAACATATCATAACAAACTGAAACAGCATACAATGGGTCCACAGCTTTACGAGTTGGATTACCCCTGGGCCCTCAGTACGAGTCTGGAATGCCTACCAGGCCCTCAACTCATATCTGGAATGCTCTCGAGTCCTCAGTATGAGTCTGGAATGCCTACCGGGCCCTCAGCTCATATCTAGAATACTCTAGGGTTTGTTGGCTACCACACGGAGCAGTACAACCTCAACCCATCCCACATAACATGTAACACATAACATAACTACTGAGCATGCAATAATCATATAACATCATAGGTAGTCCTACAGATCCACCTAACTGGAATAACCACTAACATGCAACACTGACTCATACTCAACATCCAATACTGCTAGGATAATACATCCAATGGGCCGACCTTGGTGCCTTAGACCCCTTAGTATAGTGAGGATAACTCACCTTGCAACTGTCGTCTGAAACTAGAAAGCTCAACTCCCGGATCACCAACACGAGCTCCACCACCTATAGTTACCATAAAACCCTTTTTCATAAATCTCCAAATTACCAGAATACCCTCAGAAGTCAACTGGTCAACCCTTGGTCCAAGTCAAAGTCCACAGTCAAAGTCAACAGTCCATGTTGACTCGACTCGTCGAGTGCAGTTCACCGACTCGTCGCGTCCTTCCTGAACTCAAGAAGTCGTGAAATCCTTGATTGGCTCGTCGAGTTCCCCTTTAACTCGCCGAGTTCATACGTGTCCAAGAATTGGAAGAAACCCTAGCCGACTCGCCGAGTCTTCGAACGACTCGCCGAGTCTTCGAACGACTCGTCGAGTTCAAGGCAATCTTCAACGGACTCGCCGAGTTGTTCATCCAACTCATCGAGTTCATAACCATCTTCAACGGGCTCGCCGAGTTGTTCATCCAACTCGCCGAGTCCTTGTAGACCTTTATCCATGCAGACGCTTTTTAAGCCATGGCAAGGTTCCAGATTACAGATCTAAGCTTCTAGGGCATGTTTATCACGTAAAGTCACAAACTTTACGTGCATGCAAAGCTTTAAGACCCTTAAATGGCAAAACTAAGCTTGCAAAGAAGTCTCACACTTGAGGGAAGGCTCCTACTAGGCAAGGCTGATGACTTTATGGATCTAGAGGTCAAAGGGAGTCCAGATCTGAAGTTACAACTTCAGATCTTAGCTTAAACATGGGGAGCCTTTCATAAAACCCATCCAAAAGAGGTTAAAAGAGAGATGAGCTAAAGGAACAGTTTAATACCTTCCAGAGAGTGACAACTGATGAATCTCTTAGCTCCCCACGAGTTCCTAGCCTTGATTTCCTTGCTTCCCCAAGTGTTTCCTTCTCCAAAGTTCCTCCTCCAAGCTTGAACACACCAAAAGAACACACACACACACACGATTTAGGGTTTGAGAGGGACAAGGGGCAGTAAAGGGGAGGCTGTGGGAGGCCAATGATCCTTTAAATAGGGTGCAAAACCCCGAGATTTAGGGTTTCATCTGCCGCTGCTACTCGACGAGTAGGGCAATCAACTCGTCGAGTAGCCCTTGAAATCAAGAACTCACACATTAAATCAATACCTGAGAATCGGGGCGTTACAACTAGTATGAGCAAGAGAACGACACTCAACTTCTAGACTAGACCTTGTAGCCATGTGTTATTGTTAGGACCAATAGATTATATATTCAATATGAAATTCTAAAACGATTCAGATAACGAGAATGATATGAAGTGAAACAAGCTCAATCTTCTATAACAAAGCACAAAGAACAGTTCGTAATTCGGAACTATTTTGTGAGTGTTGGAACGGTTACAAAAAGATCGATCCAAAATGAAAGGAACAATGTTGTAACGCCTGGTTCCTGGTACGTATTTATTTATAATTTATCCTATTTTATAGAGCAACTCGACGAGTTGGGAGCCCCAAACTTGTCGAGTAGAGATAATAAGGGTCGTGCATTTTGAGTAACCTACTCGACGAGTTGGTGTTGGATTAGGTGCCTAAGCCGATAACTATAATTGGTATGTAGTTGACCCGAGAGTAGCATGGTCCTTTTGGGTTGCATTCACCAGAACAATCTGATAGGATGGATATTTGAGAAAGATGTTACTTGTGATTTGTTAATATATTATAAGTATAATATATTAATATGAAATAATTTTTAATTAGTATTGATCAAGAATTAATTTGTAATTAATTTAGTGATCAAAAGAGACTAATTAAATTAAGGGGACTAATTATGTAAATCAGTGATATATATATATATATATATATATATATATATATATATATATATATATATATATATATGACACCCCTTAGCCTAAAATTGGTGACACTAGTAATCTTGGAGATACTATAGCTGAATCTTAGTGCCTAGAAGCTCTTTCTCATTATCCTCCAATTGTTGGTGGTGTTTGTGACTTATTAGAGGCATCACACTTTAGGTGCTAAGTTCTTAAAGGCCAAAATTCAACAAGCTACAACAAGAGGTAATCTTCTAAGTTACTTTATGATTCATATGCCAAATTGTATGCTAGTTGTAGGCTTCATGCTTTGGAGAATTTTATTGCATGTATAACTAGAGAAAACTTAGATCCAAAGCATTTAGGGTTGTATGTGCACCATAGGATGTTGTAGTACATAAATCCCAACAGTTGGGAGGCCTCAACTCGACGAGTAGGCTGGCAGAGATGAAACCCTAATTTTCGGGTTTGCACCTTATTTAAATACCTTAAACCTTTCGTGTTGGCCTCATTTCCAGCCTCCAAGTCTCAAACCCTAAATCTCGAAACCATAATGCTATTGTGAGTGTTTGTGAGCCATTCTAAGTGTTTTAGTGTGTGCATTGAAGCCATTAGAAGAAGGAAAAGCTTGAGGACACAAGAAGGAGTTTGTAGATCTAGAATCCTTGCCTCCTCCACGACATTTTGCTGGTATAAAGCTTGAACCTTGATTTATAGTTGTTTAGATCTCCTTTTTGGGATTATCTTGCTTGTTTTGGTCCAAATGATATGAATTTTGGGATTTGGACGTCCCAAGTGGAGGACACTTCAGATCTAGGCCTTTGAGGGGTTTTCATGTCATAAAGGTGCCAACTTTATGGCCATGGAAGCCCCATGCAACCTTTAGACCATCATTTTGGCCTTTTGGAGTTTCTAATGGACATGCATGTAGATAAAATTGGGACTTTACGTGATCTTCTTGTCCCTAGAGTCCAGATTCAGGACCTCATGGTCTACCTTTTAGTTTTGATGGTGTTTGGATTAAGACTTTGGCCTTTTGGGGTTAGGGTTTGAGGTTAATCCATTTAGGAATGGTTTTAATGGGTAAATTTGGAAACTTTACCCTTCTAGAGGCATTTCCAGTCTAGATCCGGAGTTTAGGGTGTAGATCTGAAGAATAAGGGCTTAATGCATTAAGAAGGGTTGACAGACTGATGAACTCGACGAGTCCATAAGGGAACTCGGCGAGTTGGTTTGAAATGTTCCCGATTCTGTTGGAAAGGAAGGAACTCGACGAGTCCACAAGGGAACTCGACGAGTTGTACTAGGAAAGTCTCGTTTCTGTTGAGAAAGAGGAACTCAGTGAGTTGGAGGAAAACTCGACGAGTTGGATCGCGATTTCACGATTTTGTGATTCATGGGAACTCGGCGAGTTGAAGGGAAAACTGTAACGACCCTTTTTTTTACAAAGAAAATTTTCATTTTTAGTTAATCAAAACCAATCTCATAAATCATAAATTCCCAAAACATTTGTTTTCATATCAACATTCATTACATCATTATTTTCCTTTTAAAAACATCAGAGGGTCCCAAACACACTAAAAAGAGAGATAGAGTGCACAACACGTCATCACGCCTTGCCCTTGCCCTTGGGCTTAGAAGTACCTGAAACAAATCAACAACCTGTAAGAGAAATGCTTAGTGAGTTTCCCAGAGCATACCACACACATTCACATACACATATCCTGATAGCTAATAAAGCTATAAACATGCCACAGAAACCATGCAATACGATTCAGCAAGAATGCCATGGGTTACCCTACATGGTCTTGACCTAGGACTGCCATGGGCTACCCCACATGGCCTTACATCCAATGCCATGGGCTACCCCACATGGTCTTTACCTAGGAATGCCATGGGCTACCCCACATGGTCTTATATCCAATGCCACGGGCTCCCCCCGGGGTCTTCCATACCAACATAATATCACATAACATATCAATTCATAAATGAATAACACACACATAACATGTTCACATAATGGGCCGGACTTGGTGCCGTAGACCCATAGGTATGGTGAGAAGACTCACCTCCATCCGATGAATACGAATATTGTCCTCCTAATAATCTGCAATCTCCCGAGCTGAATAATAACAATAATAATATAATCAATGATAAGACCTTAAATTACCCAAGGAAAGGCCCAACCTTCAAACTCTACCCCCAAGGCCCAATTACCCTTATCTTGCAAATGGGCCCCAAAGTCCAAGTCCAATATCCTTAATGGCCCCCTTGGCCCAATAAGGCCCAACCGATAAGTCCACGGCCCAAACAGATGAAAAGGCCTCTAACTCACAGAATCCAATCAAGCCCAACAACCAAATGAGGCCCAAAGGCCTAAAGGCCCAAAACAGCTTAGGGCCCAACTGAGCTGCGTACGCCCAGCGTACCACCCTGGTACGCGCAGCGTACTGAAGGTTTAGGGACTACACGTCGCGTAAAGCCAGTTACGCCCAGCGTACAACCATTTTAAGCACTTTTTCCATTAAGTGCTTAATGCTCGAATCCTTCACGTCCAAAAGCTAGATCTAAGTCTGAAAAGATGTCTTAAGGCATAAAGTTAGCAACTTTATGCCCTTGCATGTCTCATACACACCCAACTACTCCATTAAGACCTTTCCAAGGTCTTTTACCCATGCATGAGGTCAAATCTCTCATCAAGCTTCCCTTTTTATACTTCTAAATGACTAGGGGACCTTAGATCTGCCTTTCATATCAAATAGGGAGGCTTAGCTCAACAAAAGAGGTCCAAAGTTCATCAAAGGGACAAACCACCAAAACCCTAGCTAGATCTAAAGATTAGAAAGGAAAGATGCAAGCTTTTTACCTCCAGAAGCTTTGCAAGATGATTTTGGTGCAGGATCTTGAAGCACCCACTTGATCCAAGCTTGCTTGACCACCCCTTCTTCTTGAAATACGCACTAAAAGGCCACAAATGCACTCTTTAAGGTTCAAGAATGATCTCACAAGGTTTCCAGGAGTATATGGATGTTCTAACGCTGTGGAGGTTCTCTAGGGTTTAGTCCAAAGGACTTAAAGTTGTTTAAATAGGCCTCAAGTCCGGAATTTAGGGTTTTGCGTCCCTGGCGCGTACGCCCCACGTAACCCAAGGTATGCCCAGCGTACCCTGATTCCTCCGCGACCACATCCATGCAGTACGCTAAGCGTACACTTAAGTACGCCCATCGTACTTAAGGGACCATTTATGCAAAAATTGTCATTCCTTAGGGTTTCAAGACATACCAGAATTTTGGATGTTACAAAAACTCGGCGAGTTGAGTCAACTCGGAGCGTTGAATTTGACTTGAATTTGACTTTGACCTAACCAAAGTTGACCCTAAAGGGTTATGAGTATGGAATGGTATTTAAGGGGTTGTTTTGGTTCGGGGAGTGGTTAGAGCTGATTCCGGGAAGAGACGTTTAAGCTATCATCCGACATTTGAGGTGAGTTTCCTCCTGGTTTGAACAGGTTGAAGGCACCATTGATGGGCCTGAGTATGTTATGTGTGTTAATTAGTAGCTAGATGTGGGCAGGGCACGTATCTTAGCATTATTTGAGTGTGGATATGGAATGGATTGGTAGATTGGTTATATTTGTTGTCTGTGTGATACTTGTATGTGTTTATTAGTTAGCTGAGTGTGGGAGGGGCTGAATCTCACTAGTAGCTGAGTCTGAGTGTGGGTGGGGCCCGTATCTCCTAGCTAGTCGAGTGTGGGCGGGGCCCGTATCTCCTAGATTAGATGAGTATGGGCGAGGCCCGTATCTCACTAAGTGTGGGTGGGCCTGTATTTCAGAGGGCGGGGCCCGTTATCCGAGTGTGGGCAGGGACCGTATCTCCTAGTTACATGATATGTGTATGGTATGTGGTAGTTTGGGGGAAATTCACTAAGATTCGTGCTTACGGTTTTCAGTTTTGGTTTCAGGTACTTTCGGTAGCAAAGGGAAGAGCTCGGGATGACTGCATTTCACACACCATGATGTTTTAGCCTGGAATATTTACTCTGATGTTTTGATATGGATATACCGTTTATGATGTTTTGAGATACTATGACTTATGTTTTGATGAGCTGATTTTAATAACTATGGTTTTATTTAATAATTAAAAGTGAAATTTTTTGTCATGATTTTTGGGATGTTACAAGTTGGTATCAGAGCCTTAGTTTGAGGGATTCGGGCACACTCTCGGGTGTATCTGAACTCAAACTGAGGACTTGGTATGAAAATTTTCAAAAGAAAATCAGTTTTATAAAAAATATTTTTAAAAGAGAAAAGGGGCGTGGTGCATGCAATCAGCCGAGCTCAAGTAAGTTCTCCCAAATTACCCATACACATTTATGTTATGATATGAATTGAGAATATATGAACTGCATGCTAGATTAGGGCTAAGGACCTAGGAAGGATGCCTTGTATGCCTACTGTATGAGCTTATTCAACTGTATGCTAGTACTGACTAGTCAGTGATATGATGGCCTGATTAGGATATGCTTGGTTTTGATTACTCGATGCCCGAATGTTGCTTGCTTTATGCTTTTAGGAGTTCTAGTTATCTTTATCTAACTAGTAAACGAATATGTTAAGTTACATATTACGAGGACTAAATAATTTCAGAAGGTTAGGTTTAGCCTTATTTTGCAGCTCTTGTTTGAGTCTAAGCGTTGTAGGGAGAGGCCTCTCATTCGAAGAATTATCTGGTCTTAGTAATATGTAAGGGTATTTGCGAGCTAGTTAGGGAAGGGTAGCAGAGACTTCTTATGCAACTGATGGCGGAGAGTAGGTTTGATATTACCCTAGGGTAAGCCTAGGATGAGGTTAGCGCGGAAAGCAGTAGTAGTGAAAGGGACTTGGTGGAGTCAAGGCAATTCTTGAGGAAAGTACGGATAGATGTGGAAGGTAGTATGGGCCCGTACTACTGAAAGCAGAGGATCCATGCTCGAATCAAGGAAGGCTGAGATGAACCCAGGGAACTTGTAGTGTGTATGATCATTGGAGTTATGATGAGTATTCTGATGTTTGTTATGGTGTATTTTCAGTATGGTGATGGTACGCACTAGGTCAGTTGGCAGTTCTAGCGCAAGCCAGGGATCAAGCTTGGGCTCTGTTGTCGGGTAGCTCGATGATTAGATGAGGGAGTTCATATCATTTGAGATCATGTGCAGTATCATTTACCAGACTCCTGTGATCTTCGATACGGTCAAGGAGGGCATTTTGGAGATTCTTGATGAGAGGTTGGGTGCATTCTGTACCGAAATGGCGGCCATGTTGGGGGCGCGCATGATGACATTCAGGGAGTTCCGAGCTTGTGGAGCTCCAAATTACCATGGGGCTTGGTGATGGGTTTTTGAGCATTCTAACACTCCTAAGTGTACATGCAACCCTATAAAACCTTGGATCTATGTTTGTCTAAAATACATGCAAAATACTTTTCCAAGGTTCATAAACCTATCTAGCATACATGGGGAACTTTAAACATAAAAGATGGCTAGAATTACATACCTTGTAGTTGTTTTGATTCCTTGGAAACCTTGAGAGCCTAGCACCCCAAGTGTGATGCCTCAAATGTTTCACACAACACCAAATGCTTTGGAATGACTTTGAGAGAATGTAGAACACTTCTAAAATCGGTCTAGCCCTCTTGCAACTACTTGTGTAGCCGGTTTTGGTAGATAACATGTTCTTTATATAGTGTGTTACATTTAGGGTTACACCATGTAAACCCTAATGTAACATGGCTCTTCATTTCCATGACCCATGGGTTTGTAACTCCCATGGAGCATCCATGGAGCATCCTATGGACCTTAGCCCAACTTGATAACCCATGGAGCCTTTAGCCCACTATACAAGTTATGGATGATTTACATAATCAACCCATATATTTAATTAGTCTACTTTTGATCACTTAATTAACTCTAGATTAATTATTGATCAATACTAATTAAATAATATTATTAATATATTAGAACTTATAATATATTAATAAACTACAAGTGTTATTTCTCTCATTTAGTCTATCCAAATGCATGATGCCATGCAACCCAAATGGACCATGCCGGGTCGGGTCAAGTACATACCAGAAATAGTTATGGACTTAGACACCTTATCAAACAGTCTCCCACTTGGATAAGTCTAATAACTATAACTGTAAGTATGACTTCAGGAACCGATTAGCAATCGTAGCTTTTTTCAAGGTCTCTCGGAACTGAGAAGATGATGATACGCCATTTAAGATAAGTGATCATATAATCCTCTGTTCTAGATATCAGCTGGACAAATACATGGAACAAAGTCTTACTTATTGTCCAGCAGTTTGTTTCCCGATTTCCGATTTGTTTGACATAGAACTTAATTGAACACATCAACTTAGTTCTGACCGGGCCCGGTACATAGGTCAAAACAAAATCATCGAGGGGCCCAGATATCGCTTCTAATCCAAGAAGGAACAGATAAACTTCAACTGATATGCTTGTTCTACTACTTGTTGAATCACACACAACAACACGTTTTATAACATCGAATTACCAATGTGTTTTCGTACGATCAATGCATAACCAACTCATAGGCAACAAGACATATCTCTAGGTTTGAAGACTTATATGATATTACCGTTTCGCGATCACTCGAGATAAATTCCATGAAGTGATACCAGCGAGCGTGGGTTGAATCCAATACTCAGAACTTATGAGCACTCATGAGTCTTGAGGCCATGTCCAACATCTTAGACCTCTACAACCAACTCATGACAGTCTTAATTCATATCTACTTCCAACATATGACCGACTGTAGATAATTTGAATAATATGTAAAACACAACATAAATATTCTGGAAGTCAAAACATGCAAAAGAAATAATAGTAAACGATTGACAAAAGATAGCAACACTTTACTCATAAATAAACACAACTTTTATTCATCATCAAATGTCAATTACACTTTACAAATTTCAAAGTTATCTAACTACTAAAACTAATATCATCCTTCAGCCCTATGCTCCTTGCATGTTGGAGATGCTTAACCCCGCCCAGTCCCTTCGTGAGGGGATCTGTCGGGTTCTCATCCGATGATACCCTCTTTGCCACGAGGAGTCCTTCTTCTATACGATGTCTAATGAAATGGTATTTTCTGTCAATGTGTCTGGATCTCCCGTGTTCCCTTGGTTCCTTGGCTAAGGCAACTGCACTTTCACTATCATAGAAGATTTCCATAGGCTCCTTTATAGCTGGTACAACTCCAAGGTCTCCAATGAAGTTCTTCAGCCATATTGCCTCCTTTGCTGCCTCGCTTTCCGCTATATACTCTGATTCGCAAGTTGAATCAGCCACTGTCTCGTGCTTGGAACGTTTCCAAGCAATTCCTCCTCCGTTTAAGGTAAAGACCCAGCCCGACTGAGAGCGAAAATTATCCCTATCAGTTTGGAAGCTAGCATCACTATACCCTACAACTCTCAAGTCATCACTCCCACCGAGAGTAAGGACCCAGTCCTTAGTCCTCCGCAGGTACTTGAGAATATTCTTTACCGCAGTCCAGTGAGCCTTACCAGGGTTCCTCTGATATCTGCTGACCATGCTCAATGCAAAGGACACATCAGGACGAGTACAAGTCATAGCATACATGATCGATCCTACAGCAGAAGCATAAGGTACTCGACTCATTTCTGCTATCTCAGCCTCGGTACTCGGGCTCTGAGTCTTACTCAATCTAGCGTTACTCTGGATAGGTAACTCTCCTTTCTTGGAGTCTTGCATGCTGAACCTTTTCAGCACCTTATCCAAGTAGGTACTCTGACTAAGTCCAATTAGTCTTTTACTCCGGTCTCTCAAAATCCTTATCCCTAGAATATAGGCAGCTTCTCCTAGGTCTTTCATAGCAAAACACTTCCCGAGCCAGGACTTCACTTCCTGTGAGGTCGGGATGTCATTTCCTATGAGTAGTATGCCATCCATACAATACCAAAAAGCTAACTATACTCCCACTAGCGTTGACATATACACAAGATTCATCTTCACTCCTCGAAAAAACCAAACTCTTTGACTTTCTCATCAAAGCAAAGATTCCATCTGCGAGGTGCTTGCTTTAATCCATAAATGGATTTCTCAAGCTTACACACTCTATTAGGGTATTCTGTACTGACAAAACCCTCTGGCTGACACATGAAAACATCTTCAGCCAACTTTCCATTAAGGAAAGCAGTTTTGACATCCATTTGCCATATTTCATAGTCATGAAATGCAGCAATGGCTAACAATACCCTAATAGACTTAATCTTGGCTACTGGTGAAAAGGTCTCATCATAGTCAACTCCCGAAGTTTGAGAAAAGCCCTTTGCCACCAGTCGTGCCTTATAAGTGTGTACATTACCATCCATGTCGGTCTTCTTCTTGAAGATCCATTTGCACCCAACTGTCTTGCGACCTGGTACATTGTCAACCAAGTCCCAAACTTGATTGTCATACATGGACTGTATCTCGCTGTCCATTGCCTCTTTCCATTTAGCAGACTCAGGGCCTGCCATGGCTTCCGCATAGCTGTTAGGTTCATCCAGACTTACCAGTGTCTCATCACTGATAAGTGTCTCACCTTCCGTAGTAATATGGAAACCATAGTAATGCTCATGTGCATTCCTAACTCTCGTAGAACGCCTCAGAGGTACAGACTCGTCAATTGGATCAACAGGAGTTTCCTCCTCAAGTTGATTGTTAGGGTTTAAGGTTCCTTCACCACTTGACTCTTGAATTTCTTCAAGGTCAATTTGCCTCCCACTGTTACCTTGGCTTATGAACTCTCTCTCTCTCTCAAAAGACAGCCCTCCTTGCTACAAAGACCACATTCTCACTAGGTCTGTAGAAGAGGTAACCAAAGGTTTTCTGTGGGTAGCCGATGAAAATACACCTCTCACTTCGAGGTTCGAGCTTATCGTGAGTCTCGCGCCTTACGAAAGCCTCGCAACCCCAAATCTTGATGTGGGCTAGATTAGGAACTTTTCCAGTCCACATCTCGTGAGGTGTTTTGGCAACCTTCTTTGTAGGGACCAAATTAAGGATATGGGTGGCAGTCTCTAAGGCATACCCCCAGAATGAGATTGGTAGCGAAGCTTGACTCATCATGGAACGAGCCATGTCCAACAAGGTTCGATTACGCCTCTCAGCCACACCATTCAACTGTGGTGTCCTGGGAGGTGTCAATTGTGAGACAACCCCACATTCCTTAATATAGTCGAGGAACTCTGTACTAAGATACTCACCACCACGATCGGATCAAAGCATCTTAATGTTCCTGCCCAATTGATTCTCTACTTCCTGTTTAAACTCTTTAAACCTTTTGAAAGTCTCTGACTTATGCTTCATTAAGTAGACATATCCATATCTACTATAATCATCTGTAAAAGTCACATAATAACGATTAGCATCCCTTGTGGTAGTTTTGAAGGGTCCACACACATCCTTGTGTACCAGATCCAACAAACCTTCACCCCTAGCACAAGAACCTGTGAAGGGTGACTTTGTCATTTTTCCAAGTAAGCATGATTCACAACTATCATCTGACTTTAGGTCAAATGATTCCAAGACTCCATCCTTTTGGAGTTGGCCTATGCGTTTCTTGCTTACATGTCCAAGACGACAATGCCATAATGATGCTTTATCCAAGTTATTATCATTAGTAGAATCAATACACAACACATTATTTCCTAAATTATCTACAATAGACACAGCTTCATACACACCATCACAAGGTAATGCTTTAAAATAAAACACATTATTAAAGAAAGCATTTATTCCACCAACTTCATTATCAAAAGAAAAGGTAAACCCTTGTTTGTACAAAGCATGAAAGGAAATAATATTTCTTGCCATTTCAGGCGAGTAACAACATTTATTCAAATCTAAAGTAAAACCACTACTTATCAACAAAGTATAAAGTCCAATCTTGGTGATAGGTGAAGCTTTCCTATTCCCCATGATCAAGTTTATCTTTCCATGCTCCACATTCTCACTTCTTCTTAGTCCCTGCAAATCAGAACAAACATGAATACCACAGCCGGTATCAAGGACCCAAGAGTTAGAATAGGGTGAGTTATTAGATAATATAGTGTAAATACCTGCATGGTTGGGTTTTACTTTCCCATCCTTCAAATCTTGCTGGTACTTTTTGTTGAGAGAAAAACTTTGAGACACACTTGAACAAACGTTAGAACAAGTATATTGCGGAATAGTTAATCTCGAAGGATCTAAAAGCTCAACAATAATATTAGTAAGTTAGTGTTAGATAGTTAGAGAGTTAGTTGCGGAAAAGTAAAGAAATGGAAATGACAACAATTGTTATATCAAGAATACACATAAGTTGATTCATAACGAGGAATGCATTCAAGCCAAGTTAATAAGTGAGATCAAACTTAGTGATTAAGTCACAAGAGACTTGCTCCGAAGAGAGATTGTAATCAGTTATATTCTAGTAAGGTTTGAGAGTAAGAAGAGATGCGTAATCAGATAGAGAGATAGAAAAGATAGCTTCAGAGATGTTAGATTTATAAGTGAGAATGAGCTCTATTTATAGAGACTCAAAGATATACATTTGATTCACTCTCTAAGCGTAGCCATGTAGGGCATACTGGACAATAGAGAGTATTACAGAAAGATAAATTAAGTAAAGTAAGAAAGACTGCGGTTGAATATACGACTTCGGATGAGGTTGCTGATGAGGGAGCTTGACTGCGGTGGCTTGTGGGCTGCGGTAGCTGAAGTTTAAGAGGGTCACTTTTTATGATTCAACAATTTCCCCTAAGTGACCTCTTTAACTTTTCTTCAGCTATCAAGTTTAAGAAACTTGATCAGGATCCACCAAAACTTCCTGATGTTTTCCAACCAAATGATCCTCCTTAAAATCTCGAACTTGACTTCGGCAGTTGTGTGTTTTGATCTTTCAACTGCGGTTCGACAGATTTCAAGTTGCTTCCTGGTGAGGCGATTCATGGCAGTCATAGGAATGAAGTATTTGACTTTATCGGCCTTCCTTTTGAAAATGACTCCGAGTTCAGGGAAGTTAGTTGCACCTAGGGATCTTTCTTGATAACCTTCGGTAGGCATTGGTGCAGGATCAAGTGGTGGTAGATCGAACTTTTTGGCAATTGTGGGGTAGATGTCTGCGTCGATTTTAGCAAAGTCACAGACAGTTTCCTTCAAAAACGTACTAGCCCTTTCAAGCGCTATCTTCATCTTCGGGTGCTTCTCCGACTTGTTCTGGAACACCTTTGCTATCAGAAAGATTTCTTCAGGATTCATGCAGGGGAAGTCAGCTTGGGTGCGGACATAGTCGTGTTCCCTTCTAGTGAGAGTGTATTGGATGAAGTCAGCCTTCATGAACTTCCTGGGCTTGTAGTTTTTGACTGCGGATGGTCTATCGTTAGACCAGATTTTCTCTATGGAAGATGCATGTTTGGCATAGAACCGATTCAGTCTTTCGAATTCCATAGGTAGCCTCTTGTGGTCGGGCAAGTTGCGGTGAAAGGGCTAAAATACAGTAAAGTACTTGGCATTGGGAGAGATTGGAATATCCCAATAACCATCAGAGGGAGGTTCCACAGAGGTAAGATATAGTTTGTAGTCATCATCCAGCAGTCTGCGGTGGGGATTGATCCAAGAGTTTATCAAGGATTCATCCAAAACAGTGTCGAAACCGCATTCTCTCCATATTAGCTCAGCAAGTTTAGCTACTTTCCAGTCTTTTTTCTTCTATGTGGTGACAGGGGAGTCATTTGAGCTTGGAGAGGACATGTGATCCACCAGGTTCTTGAAGTGAGGGGGGTTTCTGGTTTCTCAGGGGTGATCTCCTTTTGCGGTGGAGATTGATGAGATGGTTGCGGTGGAGTCTGATGAGATGGTTGCGGTGAAGGAATTCTTTCTGTAATCATGGGGGGACTTTGATGGTGGGAGATGCTTTTGGAATGATTGGAGTGATGGACTTCTTCTTTACTTCCCCCTCTTGAGGAATGCAACGCAGGAGCATCCTCAAGCCATTGTCGGAGACCATCAAATTTGGCATAAACTTCCTGAAACTGGGCTTTAAGAGCATCCGCCAGTTGTTGATTGTTGGGGATGGTGGTGTTGAAGAGTAGCCTGTGAATTTCCTTGGTGAGTTGAAGAATTTCGGGACCATGGAAATTGGAGGATAAGGATCGTTGCAGTCGGTTGATAGTAGTTTGAAGAACTGAGATAGTGGACTCATATGCAGTGTGAGTCTCAGCTATCAGCTTTTGAGATTGGGTAGACTGGTCCGTAATGGATGCTTGAAGGTCTTTCTTGATTGCGGTCACCTCAGAGATGAGGCGTTCCGCAGAAGCCATGAATTCATTGTGATCTGCTTGACGATTGTTATCAAGGGACCGAATTCCCATTTCTACCTTGAGAGAGATGCGCTCAACAGCCAATCTCTCACGAGTTTCCAAACTTTCTATCCTCTCGATCAACGACTGCGGTCCGGGTGTGTCTTCTGGTTGCGGTTGTGTTGGCTTGACCGCAGCGAGAATCTGATCGTCCTTTGCTTGTAGGCTTAAGAATTCTTTTCTGGTCACCACATTCTTCTTCTTCTTTTTCTTCTCTTTGGGCTTAGAGGTTGATTGGTGAGAGCCACTAGATTCTTCTTCTTCATCAAACATCATGAGATCATCATTAGAGGGAGAGGGTTGATTTACCTCCTGAAGATCAACATCATCAAAACCGAAGGTGGGAGCAGAGCTGACTTCGATTGCTGTTCCTTCGTCTTGTGATTCTTGAACAGTTGGAGTCGGGATTGGATTTGGAGTTGGAGTTGGAGTTGGAGTGAGTTTGGAGGCACCTGCACCGTCATGAGTGGACTGAGCCTTGCGGATCGTCTCAGCCATCTCAGACATCCAATCTTGGACTTTCAGGATGGTGGCTACGGTATTGGCATTATTAATTGCGTCTGCCCAATACTTAGCCACAGAATGGATTTCCTGTTCCTTTTGCTGCTGTTGCTTGATTTGCTGATCTTTTCTTTCTTGGAATGCCCTACGGAAAGCGGCATACTTCTTGATATCGGCCTCAGACACCGGAGTGTAGTGTAACCATGAGTCGTTTAATTCTTCTCCGTCAAATCCTTGGTGTCGCACCGAAGTGTCCTTCGGGTTCACGGATCCTTGCACATTTGTGCTCACCGTGCCTTAACCACCTGTTACAGATGTAAGCAGAGTAGGATTTCCTGAGCTTCCTCGGTCTCCTTGACCCGTAGTCAAGTCTGGCCTCGACTTAGTTCCGGCAAGGGCGGAAGAAGTGCCCTGCGGTTGGGAAGGTGTTTGAAGT
The DNA here is from genome assembly GCF_052849685.1 of Lactuca virosa. Taxonomy (NCBI): domain Eukaryota; kingdom Viridiplantae; phylum Streptophyta; class Magnoliopsida; order Asterales; family Asteraceae; genus Lactuca; species Lactuca virosa. The sequence goes on from NC_136432.1 coordinate 142,969,712, forward strand.
GTTTGGGTTACATTCAAGAGGATGGAGTTCAACTCCTCGGGAGAAAAGAAATGCAGTCGGGAAGCCCTGGAGACCTTAGGGCGAGAACCAGTGTTATCCTCTTGGGATTGAACTGGGGGGAGTCTCCACGATGCGGTGAAACAGACTCACTTTCTGAGTCTGAGTGGTATTCGATTGTGGTGTTGAATGGGTCTGCGGCTACCCCAAGGACTACCGGAGCCTTTTGAGAGGCTGAGGTATCAGTCTGGTCATGCATTTGGCCAGTAGGATTGGTTTTTCTCTTCTTAAGGATGGCAATGGGTTGCGCATCCTCATCAGAATCGCTATCATTTATGGGTGCGGTTTGGGTGATTTTGCGTTTCTTTGAGGGTTTGGTTGGTTTGGGAGCATCTTTTTTTGGGGTTCTTTGTTTCTTGGAGACGTTATGGGGGCCTTGATGGGTTGAGGCTAATTTCTTTCTTCTTTGAGAAAGATTGGAGAGAGTAGTGGAAGATGGGACTGCGGTACTTCCAGGAGCAATGATTGCGGATGGGGTTTGAAGAGGCGGGGTAGGAAGGTATGGGGCAATACCTTCCGTAGCCTCAATATGATCTGAGACATTAGCAGTCTCAAGACCAAGAAAGGAGAGAATGTAGGTTGGTAGTCTTCTAATGGGTCCAAAAACAGACTGATCAGATGAGGGATTGTACCTTTTGAGATCATTGGCGATAAAGAAGTTGATGTCGTTGCCCATGCTAATTCCTGCATCTGCATGGAGGTCTGAAATGCAGAGGGACCAGAACCTTGCAAATGTAAGCTCGGTAGGGTTCTCCCTTGGGCTCTCCTTGGGAATATATTGCAGAAAATTGTCCCATAGTATCTGACCGTAGTTGACATCATGGCCAGTGAAAATACTCCAAACTAACTCTAGGAGTTTGAGTCCCATGTTATCCGTGCCTCCGGTTCTGCCAGATAGACTGCGGATGACAAAATGGAAAACAAATTGCCAAACCGCAGGCAATTGGTTTTTCTTGAATTCCCCAATGCCTTTGATTTTCTTCTGATAGCCCATCTGGTAAAGTGCAGAAGTGATGTCCGTCATGGATGGAGTAAAGACCTTGATTGAGGGATGGACAAGAAGATTAATGGCAGAAAGAAACTTTTCTTTAGACAGAATGACCAAAGAATCGTTAACAAGGTTAAGATGCACTTCTTGTGGATTCTCGAGTGGTCGATACGCTGAAAAGGCACATTTGAATAGGGTTGAAAGAGGGACAACGTCCGTGAACGAGTCGAAGGGTCCAAACAGGGGGTGATTGTTCAACAACTTGATCATCAGCTTGATCGGAGCATTGTAGGATGAATGTTCTTCGAACACGGATCTGAAATTACTTGAGGCAATCGTAGGCGTAGGATGTCTTGAGGCAGAGTCTGAACCAGTAGGGTTCACTGATCCAGATGCTTTGGAGTGTTTCTTGGAGACACCTGATTTCACCATTGTAGGAGTTTGAGAGAAAGTGTAGAAGCAGAGTGCGAAAATGGAGAAAAGATTCAAAGTTCAGAGAGCGTAAACTGTTCTTGGGGAAGAAGAAAGGTTTTTATAGGGATGGATTTGAATAGTAAACGATTTTACCCTAGGTGAAAAGGATAAGGTAAAAAAAATTAGGAGGTTCTTTTGATTTGGGAGGTGAAATCTCAGCCACATATTATGAAACGGTTTAAATTATTTTTGAGATTTAAAAAAGGTTTTCATTTAATGAAATGTCAGACGTACAACATCACGTCTGGTGATCGTGTGGTGAGGGTTGGTTTAATCCGTTGTGGAAAGAGAAGTTGTAACAGATTGGATGTGTTGGGTAAGAGGAAAAGACAGATTAAGGATTTGTTTATGGAAAAACGTTCTTTTTGTCATCATACCTAAAATAGGTCTGACACAAGGTTTATTCAAAAAGGAGATGAGACAGTTTCTCAAGGAATGTTTTTATTTAATGTTTTCTTATTTAATGAAGGATCATTAAATAGCACACCATGACTCTGAGATTAATGAAACAGTTGAGAAACTATCAATGTGGTTGTGGATGGAAACTTCATTGTGGATGGATCCTTTGTCATTGCGGATGGATCATTTGTTATTGCGGATGGACAGATGTATGACTGCAGTAGAAGAACTAAGGAGAGCACTTGTACAAGAAGTTAGTAACAACAAACAATAAGGACCAGTGAAGGATAAATATGATATATGGTTGCGGTACATAGACTGCGGTACACAGGATATACCAAAACCATCTATCATAAGTAACTTTAGTTAGGACAGCAACAGAGACCAAGGATGGTCTGCGGTACCTATCAATTCAGAAAGAATTGTGGGTCCGGATTCATCATTCCTAACATTTGTAAGAAACTGTTGAGTTTTGTAGAGTCAAGTGCCTTTGTGAACACATCAACAATCTCTTCATGAGTATGGACAAAGATGATTTCAATGTTACCTTTCAGGATGTGGTCTTTGATGAAGTGATACCGTAGTTCAATATGCTTGGTCTTGGAGTGCTGAATAGGATTGTGAGAAATCGCTATAGCACTTTCTGAGTCACAGTAAATTGGTATCCGCAACATTCTGTATCCGTAGTCCATAAGTTGTGTCTTCATCTATAGTACTTGTGAACAACAGCTGGCTGCGGCCACATATTCAGCTTCTGCGGTATACAGAGATACACAACTTTGTTTCCTTGATGACCAGCTGACGAGTCTCCCACCCAGAAATTGACATCCACCTGAGGTGCTTTTTCGATCTAGTCTGCATCCGGCGTGATCCGCATATGTGAATGCTTGAAGGCTGAAGTCATTGCATGCGGGGTACCATAGTCCAAGAGACTTGCTTCCTTTCAGGTACCGTAGTATTTGTTTGGCTGCGGTCATGTGTGATACCTTTGGGTCAGCCTGATACCTTGCGCATACACCTGTTGCAAAGGCAATGTCTGGTCGGCTTGCGGTGAGGTACATTAATGATCCAATGATACCTCTATAAGTCTTGTGATCCACTGATTCGCCTGAGGGATCAGCAGAGATCTTATATCCGAAGGCCATGGGGACCTTAGCCGAAGAATAGTTGTCCATAGAATATTTCTTTAATAGTTCAGTGGTGTATTTCTCCTGATGAATGAATATCCCTTGTGGAACTTGTTTCACTTGAAGTCCTAGAAAGAAGTTGATCTCTCTATTCATGCTCATTTGGAACTTGTTGGTCATGAGCTTAGCAAATTCATTCACCATTCCTTGATCAGTTGATCCGAAGATGATATCATCCACATATATTTGTACAAGCATAAGGTGATCACCATTTGCTTTTCTAAATAAAGTGGGATCAATCACTCCTCTTTTGTATCCGGATGAGACAAGAAATTCAGAGAGAGTCTCGTACCACGCTCTTGGGGCTTGCTTCAGACCGTAGACTGCTTTTTCAAGTTTGTAGCAGTGGTCTAGAAATTCAATACTTTCAAAGCCTGGAGGTTGCTGAAGATAAACCTCTTCTTTTAATTCCCCATTGAGAAAGGCGCTCTTTACATCCATTTGGTGTACCTTGATGTTTTTGTGGGCTGCGTATGCTAAGAAGATTCGGATGGCTTCCATTCGTGCCATCGGGGCATACGTTTCATCATAGTCAATACCTTCAAGTTGACTATAGCCCTTTGCAACTAGCCTTGCCTTGTTTCTGACTACCGCACCAGATTCATCTAGTTTGTTTTTGAATACCCATCTAGTACCAACAATTGTATGACCTTGCGGCTTCGGGATGAGCTGCCATACCTTGTTTCTTTTGAATTCTTCTAGCTCTTCTTGCATTGCGGATATACAGTCGGGTTCTAGTAATGCTTCTTTGATCGTTAGGGGCTCAACCGAGGACATAAATGATGCGTAGTGACAGTGATCAAATAAGTCCTTGGAAGATCGAGTCTGGATACCTGCGGATGGGTTGCCAATTATTTAACCTGGTGGGTGGTCCTTCGTCCATACATGTAGAAGGGGTTGCAGATGATCAGCAGATGCGGTAGAGGTAATGTCTTCGATATCAGAAGACTCTGCGGTTAGAGATGGCAGTTCCCCCTGGATTTGAGAACATCCTGCGGAATCATCTTGGATTGTTGGAGCGAGAATGGAATTTTTTGAGCAGTTGGAAGAGGTTCCCCCTAGATTGTTGATGGGAGTTCCTATGGAACCTGAGAAGGTTCCCCCTGGATTGCGGATGGGAGTGTGATAATCCTTGAGTCTGTTCTTGTGTCAATGTTCTCTATGTTTTCATCATCCGAATCCGAAGATACGTTTGATGGTAATGATTCTCTGCGGATAGGAACTTGAGCTACATCAAGTACTGGAACCTCGATGGTTGTTGCTTGATCCGGAGTAGAGCTTTCCCCCTCAACCGGCGAGGTGGAAGTATTGAGAGATGCTACTTCGGATAGTGATGGCCCAGATACATCTGCGTGCTGTTGTTGAGCTTCCGGAGACATAAGAACTTCAGATAGTTTCGCTGTTTCAACAAGGTCAAAGAGATCGTCATAATTTACTTCAACTAGATTTAATGGACCCGAAGAGGCAGGAATATCACTTTCCAGGATTGCGGTGGTTTCAGTGGACGGAGGGGTGTTGCGGATGTGAAAGTCATCAAATTTCACATCAAAGCTTTCAATGGTTAGTCTTGTGCGTCTAATGAGAACCCTGTAAGCAACTTTGTTTGTGGAATAGCCAAGGAAGATGCCTTCATCAGACTTCGGTGCAAACTTGTTAAGATGATCTCTGTTGTTGATCACAAAACATCTACACCCAAAGATATGAAAGAAGAGTACATTTGGCTTGCGGTTGTTAAGGCCCTCATACGGTGTTTTATTGAGACGTTTGCACACAATGCTTCGGTTCTATACAAAGCATGCGGTGGCTACTGCTTCAGCCCAGAAGTAGAGAGGAAGGTGTGCGAAGTTGAGCATCGATCTGGCTGCTTATACTAGAGTGTGGTTCCTTCTCTCTACTACCCCATTTTGTTGCGGTGTGTAGGGAGCTGAGAAGTTGTGAGTGATGCCCTTGGACACCAAGAAGTTGTTGAGGAGATGATTAGTAAACTCGGTTCCATTATCACTGTGGATACGTCGTACTGGCAGCTTGATCTGAAGTTCTATTTCCTTGATGAAATGGATGAGAATCTGCGGTGTTTCTGACTTGAGTCTAAGGAAGAAAACCAATGTGAAGCGTGTGAAGTCATCTACTATAACCAATATGTATTTCTTGTGATGGAGACTGGCTACGGTGGATGGACCGCAGAGATCAATGTGCAAGAGCTCCAGTGGTTTGGAAATTGAAGAGTCAATCACCATGGGGTGATTTGCTTTGGATTGTTTTCCACATTCACATGCAGGACAAAGAGTATCATTGCTGAACTTGAGAATAGGGAGTCCTCTGACTAGTTCTCCAGTGACCAAATTGTTGATGTACCTGAAGTTGAGATGAGCTAGCTTGGGGTGCCATAGCCAGCTGACTTCGGATACGGCTTTGGATAGGAAGCATAATTGCGGTTTGCCTATGATTAGAGAGACATCCAGAGGATACATAGTACCTTCGGATCTGGATTTGATCAGACAAGTGCTCCTATCGCTTGTCATTACATAACAAAATTGGTCATCAAATTCAACACGATGGCCTGCCTTACATAGTTGGCCAACACTGATGAGATTGTGTTTAAGGCTTTCTACATAAGCAACCTTTTGAATAGAGAAGTTCCCCGTAGTGAGAACACCATAACCTCGAATGACCCCATTCGCATTGTTGCCGAATGTGACATTTCCACCGTTGCAAATTGGCCTGAAATCCCGAAGGTATTCTAACCTTCCGGTCATGTGCAAGGAGCAGGCACTGTCGATTAACCATTCTTCTTCTTGTTCCTCCTTGCACAAACCCTGAGAATTACACGGTTAGTTTAGGTATCCAAACTAGTTTGGAGCCTGGGACAACAGATGAGTTTCTGAATGATGCACGGACCGAGGTTGCAGGGACGGGTTTCTTGTCAACTTTTAATCCTAGTCCTGGGTGTTTGTGCAGTTTTGGAGTGTTGTGTGTTTGTGAAAAATTATGAGGTTTCTGACTCCAACTAGATTTGACATAGGATGAATCTTTTGACAACTACACTGACATTTACAGGTTGAGATTTTGTCTTTTGTTGTGACATCATGTTTGGTCAGCGGTCTAAAGAATGAGGTAGGCTTGTGAATGGTCTGAGGTTGGTAATATCTGACATGAGTGTTGTTGGGTTTTGAAAAAGTTTGTTTTGAAAGAGGTTTAGCACGTGTAGATCTTTGAGACCTTTTTGTTGGATTTGGTAGAGTACCCTTCCACTTGTTAAAATTTTGATGTGACTTTAAAAGTGTTGGAGTGGGTAAGATACGCTTCCATTTTGGATCATCTGAGGAATAGATTTGAAAACCATTGTTTCGAAAAGACTTTACACTCTTTTGGGTAGTGTCAGATGAATTAGGAACGACTGTTGAAACTGTACATTCCTTTTTGTATGTTTTCTTGATAGGAGAGTTTTTCGAAAAATAGTGTGAGAAAACAAATTTTTCAGGATTCTTGGACTTTGGAATTCTGACGTGCTTCTTGTTTTTCGAAAATTTTTGTCTATTTGTGCCTTAGGATCGAATTTCCTATTTGAAAGCCTTTTTAGCTAAGGTTTTTGGGGAACCGCAGTCTTTGATGTTCAGCTGCGGTTTCCTGAAATCCTTTGAAAATTTATGAAAACGAGGGCTTGAGTCATCCGAACTTGAAGATTCAGGGATTTGAGAACATTGACCCACTTCAAAGTTCTCTATGGGTAATTCATGATGAATTGGCTGAAGTGTCACAGTTCCTTTTAATGAGGACTGCGGTAGAGATGATTTGACTACCCCAGAGTAAGTCTGAGTTGGGACTTCAGTGGGACTTTTGTGAGACTTCTGACTACTGTGGTCTGAGGGCAGAGATGGGAAGTCTTTCGAGACTTCGGGGCCCTCAATGACAATTTCTTCATCAACTAGGAATGAGGTTTGAGAATTTGGGTAAATGGTGCCACAGATAGGAATTTGATCACATGTGTGACCCGAAACCTCAGGCACAATTTCCTTAATGACACAATTATTGCTTAGATTATGAGTCTACCGAAGTGAGTTTTGATGTCTTCGGGAAAGGTCTTGTCATTGACTGGAAAATGAAATTCTCGGTCTGGAGGGACATACAGTCTGTCTTTGTTGAACCGGGGTGAGGAATCCATTGCGGTAGGATATCCATTTGACCAACCCCAATTGTATGTATTGTCTACGGTTCCATTATTTACCAAATTTTCAATAGCTTCACTTTCATTGAACAATTTTTCGATTAAAAGATTTAAGCGTACAATTTCACTCTGAGCTAAATCTCTCTGGTTCAAAGCTATCTCTAATTGTGTTTCACTCAACATTCTTGCATCTTTTTCTAACTCTAAGTCTTTTTCTAACATAGCCATTTTGAGTCTTTTGTTATCCAGTCGTCCTCTCACATGGAACATCTCTTGGGACGCAATGTTCTTCTCATCTAAGGCGTTGTTATAGTCTGTAAGGACGGTATCACAAGTGTCATTAAGATCATCTATCAAGGGTTGACAGTCATGCATGCTATAGTTTAGAGTTTGGATCATGAGTTTTACCTGTTCGACGATGCTTAGAGTTCCATCCTTTGCCATGTAGCAGTAGTTCTTTCCCAGCTTAGAGGACCCATCGTCATCCGCAGTTGCCAGCATGCAGATTTTGCCTTTTCCTTTGACACTGCTGATGGCTTCATCTTCATCTCCGGATGACCAAACTTGATGGTCTCTTTTGACATGGGCTACATATGCCCTTGCCTTTTCCTTATCTTCCAACTCTTGAGCCATTCTAAGGTAGAATGCTCTGTCTTTTACTACATTGGCCTTACAATCTCTTGCAAAGTGATTCTCTTTGTTGCATTTGTGACAAATCACAACATCAGTCTTGTCTTCTGAGGGAGTACCGGAGTCAGTGGTTTGAGTAGACTGCGGTGCCTCCTTTGGTTGAGTATTTTGAGATTGCGGTGGTGTATGAGAACTTTTGGGGTAACGAGAATGATTATTCTGTGGGTTGAAATTACAATTGAATGGAGGTTTGTTGAACTGTTGATTCTTGCGAAAGGAAGAAGGTGGTAGTCGATTGAACTGTTGGCTAACAAGAGCAATAGCCTTCTGAAATTCTTCTTCATCATCATACTCTGAGTCAGCTTCGTATGACTGCGGTGGAGTGTCATACGAGGGAGAGTAAGATTGATTATGTGGAGCTTGTGCTATGAGAGCAAGTGGTCCTCCGAAATCAGCACAGTCTTTGAGTACGGTGGATTCTTGTGCTTGCAGTTCTCCATAGAGCTTGTAGAGAGACAAATAATGAATTTTTCTATCGCCTTGGAATATCATCTTAGCCGTAGTCCAATGTCTTCCCAAACCATTAAGAAACTGAAGATTTGTTTCATGGTTACTGCGGATGGTGCCCGCATTAGATAACTTGGTGACTATCAGGTTGAACCTTTTGAAGGAGTCTTCCAAACTTTCGCCAGTGTGAGCATTGAAATTGTTGAACTCATTGAGTGCGGTCGTAAGCTTCTTCTCTTGTGCTTGTTCTGAGCCTTCGTACAAGTTCTTGAGAACTTCCCAGATCTCTTTTGCTGATTTGCAATTTATGATAATATCGAAGTTATCAGGAGCAACACCACAAGAGATTTCATAAAAATCAACATCATCATTTTCCATTTTATCGAGATCATCCTTGGTGGGACGGTTCATGACTGGTTGACCTCCTCCTAGTCTGGTTGTAGCGCCGTCAGTTTGGACTGGTGTAAAAACTGGGACATGTGGTCCTTCTTCTACGGATCGCCATACATCTCTACCAAGTCTCCTTAAGTATCTTTCCATTCTTTGAGACCAATGATGATATTCATTTGCTACCAGTATTGGGGCTCGATTAGAACCACCAACACTGTTTGAAACATTCAGAGATAACGATTGTGCCATATTTCCTTGTTTTTTTTTTTGAAGTTTTTTTAAGAAGTGAGCTTTAGTGGTATAGAAGGCTCTTTGAAAATCAGAGTTCTATTTTTCAAAAGGCAACCACTATGGCTCTGATACCAATTGTTGAGAGAAAAACTTTGAGACACACTTGAACAAACGTTAGAACAAGTATATTGTGGAATAGTTAATCTCGAAGGATCTAAAAGCTCAACAATAATATTAATAAGTTAGTGTTAAATAGTTAGAGAGTTAGTTGCGAAAAAGTAAAGAAATGGAAATGACAACAATTGTTATATCAAGAATACACATAAGTTGATTCATAACGAGGAATGCATTCAAGCCAAGTTAATAAGTGAGATCAAACTTAGTGATTAAGTCACAAGAGACTTGCTCCGAAGAGAGATTGTAATCAGTTATATTCTAGTAAGGTTTGAGAGTAAGAAGAGATGCGTAATCAGATAGAGAGATAGAAAAGATAGCTTCAGAGATGTTAGATTTATAAGTGAGAATGAGCTCTATTTATAGAGACTCAAAGAATTACATTTGATTCACTCTCTAAGCGTAGCCATGCAAGGCATACTGGACAATAGAGAGTATTACAGAAAGATAAATTAAGTAAAGTAAGAAAGATTGCGGTTGAATAGACGACTTCGGATGAGGTTGCTGATGAGGGAGCTTGACTGCGGTGGCTTGTGGGCTGCGGTAGCTGAAGTTCAAGAGGGTCACTTTTTATGATTCAACACTTTGGGCAGTTCCGCTTCCAATGTGATTTTTCATGGCAATAGAAGCATTCAGCCTCCTTTGGGTCAGAAGAAGGAGTGACGAAACCTTTCTTGGTTCCACTCGAAGAGGAGCCATCAAGGGTCTTACCTTGGTATCCTTCGAAGGGTTCTTCCTCTTTTCCCCTCTATGTTTCCCGATTGCTGCAGAGTTTGGAGTAGGAGTAGGAGTGGTAACAACCGACTTACCTTTAAGACCACTTTCAGCGGTCTTCAAGAGTCCTTGAAGTTTGCTGAGGGTGACTTCTTCCTTGTTCATGTGGTATGTCATGAGGAATTGATCATAACACGAAGGTAAGAAGTGAAAAATGATACCTATTGCCAACTCCTCGGGGAAGTCCACATTTAGCTTCATCAAACGGTCCACATACCTTTGCATTTTCTGCATGTGGCCCGTGATGGTTTCACCCTCCTTCATCCGGGTTGTTATCATGGAGGAGATGATTTCATATCGCTCTTGACGAGCACTCTGATGGTAGCGGTCCATCAAATCCTGGTGTATTTCAAAAGGATAGTAGTCCTCATAGGACTTTTGGAGCTCGGCTGTCATAGTGGCCATCATGATGCATGCCACTTTGGTAGCATCTCTTTCATGTGCCTCATATTCAACAAGCTCTTCAGGAGTAGCAGTTTGCTCGGGTACCTTAAGCTCCTTGTCGAGAACATATTCTTTATTTTCATACCGAGTGACCGTCCTGATGTTTCTGATCCAATCTGAAAAGTTGGATCCATCAAAGATGACTCTCCCACAAAGGTTCATGAGAGAGAAGGAGCCGGTAGGGTTTGAGCCAGAAGCAACATTGTTTGAAGACATCTGAAAAGAAGAAAAGACAAGTTTAGTTTAGATATAAGATAGTCCTTAATAAAACACCTAAATGTAATATTAAGGCTAGGATCCAATCACAATATGTTATACATAGAAGAGGGATGCCGTAATTAAAGTAATAACATATTTGAAAGGTAGGTGAATGACGATTCACCAATTTCCACCATGAAAAAAATGAAATATATAAAATATTAGGTTTTATTTGGTTTTTAGAAACTCCTAGATTCTTTTGAGATTCATTGAACTTTTCAATGGCATGTTTCAATCTCGAATGTGTCATTCATGTTTTGTGACTGGGATACCGAGGATCACAAAACAAGGTGTGAAGTAACCATGCAAATTACTTGGTACCCTTAATGTTTTTCACTTAATCGATGTGCCGGTTAACCACACGCGCTCCACTGACCTATGAAAAACCTTAAGTCACCCTTTGCCTACCTTGTTAAGTCCAAGTTAGTGTGCCGGTTAACCACACACGCTCCACCAACGACTTAATCAAAGTGCAAAGTGTAATTTCATGGGTTAGGACCTTATTCACATTTTCCTAAAGTAACTAAGATTGGGAATTTAAAAACATTTAGTTACTTTATAATAATCATTATACTTTTAATGAGAATTTTTAAGTCATTGTCCTACCCGTTCGGCTAACGACCCTCCACCAGTCAAGGAAGCGGTGGGTGAGAGTGGACACCCATTAAGCTGCCATTTTATAGGCAACAACCTTATACCTCCCTTATAGACCGGCTTCGTGAATGAGGCCTACTAACGGTAAAACGACTTGATCTTATACATGTTCCATGGGTTGGAACTAAAGTTTATAAGATGGCTTTACATGTTCCAAAACTTGAGGGCGAGTTTTGTAACTTTACAAAACCTTTCAATTCATAACTTATGAGTTATTAAAATGAAGACTCTTCATTTTTGTAACTTATGTGTTCTTTTAGTGGATTTACTACAAAGTGACTTTTGGTTATCCATACTTGAGGACAAGTTATGGACTCCATTAAAACACATAAAGATCATGAATTCAGCATTAAACAAGTTTTAACAAGTAATTCCTATGATCTATCAAGAACTCATAAGAACATGAATAATCGTATCAAAATTTCAAGAACCTATGAACACATATAATCATGTAATTTTGATATTAGCCATTGTAAATGGAATAGAACAACCATTACACCAACTAAAACAAGTTTCAAAACACCAAAACAATTTAGGGTAATGTTTCTAGTCCATTTCCAACAGCAAAAGTCGAAAATCTGCACTCTGACTGACCAACTCGTCGAGTGCATGAACTGACTCGCCGAGTTGGTTGATTTTAAGCATGGACTCATCGAGTCCCCCCATGGACTCGGCGAGTCCCCTGTGCAGACAGCATGAAGTTCGACTTTTTTCACTATTTTGCATCAAGTATCAAACAAACAAGCCTAGGCTCTGATACCACTGATGGGTTTTTGAGCATTCTAACACTCCTAAGTGTACAGCAACCCTAGAAAACCTTGGATCTATGTTTGTCTAAAATACATGCAAAATACTTTTCCAAGGTTTATAAACCTATCTAGCATACATGGGGAACTTTAAACATAAAAGATGGCTAGAATTACATACCTTGTAGTTGTTTTGATTCCTTGGAAACCTTGAGAGCCTAGCACCCCAAGTGTGATGCCTCAAATGTTTCACACAACACCAAATGCTTTGGAATGACTTTGAGAGAATGTAGAACACTTCTAAAATCGGCCTAGCCCTCTTTCAACTACTTGTGTAGCCGATTTTGGTAGATAACATGTTCTTTATATAGTGTGTTACATTTAGGGTTACACCATGTAAACCCTAATGTAACATGGCTCTTCATTTCCATGACCCATGGGTTTGTAACTCCCATGGAGCATCCATGGAGCATCCTATGGACCTTAGCCCAACTTGATAACCCATGGAGCCTTTAGCCCACTATACAAGTTATGGATGATTTACATAATCAACCCATATATTTAATTAGTCTACTTTTGATCACTTAATTAACTCTAGATTAATTCTTGATCAATACTAATTAAATAATATTATTAATATACTAGAACTTATAATATATTAATAAACTACAAGTGTTATTTCCCTCATTTAGTCTATCCAAATGCATGATGCCATGCAACCCAAATGGACCATGCCGGGTCGGGTCAAGTACATATCAGAAATAGTTATGGACTTAGACACCTTATCCAACACTTGGGACCCCATTACTTGCAGCAGGTGGTTGGCGGATGTCGCCAACGCCTTTCGCACCAGTCGCTGTCCCGAGGAGGACAAGGTCGAACTTGCTTCCTGCCTCCTAAAGGACAGGGCGCGAGATTGGTGGGAGGAGATTGATGCTATTGGTGATGCTGCCCTTGATACTATGACCTGGAGCAGCTTCACAACCAGGATCAGAGCCGAGTTCACACCTGTGATTGAGGTACAGCAGCTTGCACGAGAGTTCCAGGTTCTCTGGCAGACGATTGAGACAGTGATTGAGATCACTGCCATGTTCAGGGAGAGGGCCCTTCTTGTTCTGCAGTACGTGGCGGACGAGGAGATGAAAAAGGTCTAGTACCATGAGATGTTGAGGAGCGACATTCGGCAGTTTGTGAGCTGATCCAACTACAAGACCCTGGAGGATATGATAGCAAGGGCTCGAGAGAGAGAGAGAGAGAGAGAGAGAGAGATTTAGAGATGGAGAGGAAGAGGAAGCCAGATGTGGCATATGGTATGGAGGGTTCGTGCAAGAAGCCCAAGTGTGGCAGGACGCACGAGGGGACGTGCAGGGCGGGTAGTTCGGGCTACTTTAAGTGCGGCCGAATTGGTCATGTCAGCAGGGATTATACTGTTACTGCCACCACCACCACAGTATCTGATATGATTTGCTTCTAGTACAATCAAAGGCGCCACAAGAGGTCCCAGTGCCCAAGTTTAGCAGCAGCAGGACAGGTGGCGGCTCCCGGTCCTGATACATTGAGGATTACCGGTGGTCGTCAGGGCCGGACAGAGGCACATGTGGCGAAGAGAAGAGCCTTCTAGCTGACAGCAGAGGAGGCACGTGCAGCTACCGATGTTGTGACGGGATCGTTCTTAGTGAACGACATATCTGCTATGGTGTTATTCGATTCGGGGGCTACGCGATTTTTTGTATTGCTCGCGCTTAGCAAGCGATTTGTTGGAGCTCCGGGGGAGCTGGACTGTCCTCTTGATGTAGAGATTGTAAATGATAAAACCGTTTGGGTCGTGAGGGTTCATCGGGGATGTACACTGCAATTGTTCGATGAGCAGTATTCTGTGGATTTAGTCCCTATTCCCCTGCGAGGGAATAAGGTTATCGTGGTTATGGATTGGTTAAGCCCCAATGGGGCAATGATCGACTGCGAGCAGCAGCTAGTGAAAGTTAGGACCCCAAGTGGGGGAGGGTTGTTGATTCAGGGCGAAAGGCCGCAGTGTGGACCGACTTTGTGTTCGGCAGCAAGGGCGAGACGCTACCTGCAGCAGGGTTGCGCAGGGTACGTCGCCTATGTTATGGATACCCAGGATAAGGGTAAGGTGACCGTGCATGATGTACCGATCGTACGGGAGTACCCAGACGTGTTCCCAGAGGATTTGCCTGGGGTACCTCCGGAGAGACATGTTGAGTTCCGAATTGACATAGTTCCTGGTGCGGCTCCGATAGCCAAGGCACCATATCGGTTGGCTCGTCCCGAGATGCAGGAGTTGTCTACACAGCTGCAGGAGCTGTTAGACAAGGGATTTATCAGGCCGAGCAGTTCGCCATGGGGAGCCCCGATTCTGTTTGTGAAGAATAAGGACGGGTCACATCGGATGTGTATAGATTATCGGGAGTTGAATAAGGTAACGGTGAAGAACCGTTATCCCATCACGAGGATTGATGGCTTATTTGACCAACTACAGGGTGCATCTTGGTTCTCCAAGATTGATCTGCGATCAGGTTATCATCAGATGTGAGTCAGGGACGACGATGTGCAGAAGACAGCCTTTCAGACTCACTATGGTCACTATGAGTTCGTGGTGATGCCATTTGGGCTCACCAATGCTCTTGCCGCATTTATAGATCTCATGAACCGTGTGTGCAGACCGGTGCTGGACCGGTTTGTGACAGTTTTCATCGATGATATATTGGTTTACTCCAAGACTTAGGAATAGCACGAGGAGCACCTGAGGGAGGTGCTAGAGACACTGAGGAGGGAGAGACTTTTCGCAAAGTTCTCTAAGTGTGAGTTCTGGTGCGCGAGGTGCAGTTTCTGGGGCACCATGCCAACCAGAATGATATACTATTCGATCCAGCCAAGATAGAGGCCGTGATGCAGTGGGAGGTTCCGAGGTCTCCATCTGAGATTTAGAGTTTTCTTGGTCTGGCGGGTTATTATCAGAGATTCATCCAGGATTTCTCCAAGATTGTTGTTCCATTGACTCGACTGACCAAAAAGTCGGTGACATTCCGTTGGGGGCCTGAGCAGCAGACAACTTTCGAGACTCTCAGACAGCGGTTATGCGAGGCACAGATTCTGACTTTTCCGGAGAGCGTCGATGATTTTGTGGTTTACTATGACGCTTCGATCACAGGTATGGGTGCAATGCTGATGCAGCCGGGGCGCATGATAGTGAATCGATCGCAGCGCATACACCCGTGTTTTCCGCAACATGTGATTTTGGGATTGACTCTGATAATGGTTTTATTTTGAAATGCTTTTAAATGTTTGGATCAAGTTACATATGTGTTTTGATTACGATAAGAATGAAAATTTTACCCTATGATATTTGGGATGTTACATTAGCGTACCAAGGCGTACGCCCCGCGTACTTGAGAAACACCAAAGATCAAGGACTTTGACATCGGGGACCCTTTTTGCAACAAAATCAAAACTCAAGGGTTCAAAAGAAATCATGAACAATATAGATGTTACAACGTGCTTGGATTTTTTTCGGCTATAAATAGTCGTCGTTGTATATGCTTCAACCCTCACACCCCTACACGCCTTATCTCTCGAGTATTTCAACCTTTTGGCCCATTTTACCTTAGATTTATGTACTCATGTGAAGCCCTGCGATCCCTGAAGTGCCCGACAAGTTGTAGCTATCAACTAGAAGCTCTGTTAGTGTAATTTCCAGACATTTGTCAGAAAGAACCTCTGTAAGTTAAGTTACACTCTAGTCTTTTTAGTGTAACCTATATTTATAGTCATAGGTCATTGTTATGAACCTATAGATAAGATTTATCAGTTATTTCATGTTGTTATACTGATTAATCTACTTACTGGAGAGGTGCCTACGTTGGCTTGGTTGTTGGATTTCAGAAAGGCTCTACACCGAAATGGTCTCGCCTCCCAAATTTCATACCTTGTTGATCCTTATTTGATAAAACTCTCAATATCATTAGGATTCTTGAGGAACCTAGACTATTAACTAGTCATAAAAAATATTAAACTAAGACTTAGTGATAATTAAACCTAGGTCACGTCAAAGGAAAGGCTAAGTGTTGAAGCGAAGCGCTGACCAACTTTCCAGTCATCCACTTTAACAAGTGAGTGCATAGTTACTTTTAGCTTACACATAGATATAAAGTATCTAGATGATTAAATGCTATGTGTGCCTATTATCTGTATTACTTGATATCTGTGTTAAATAAATTATATGATTTAAATTGACTTAATCATATACATATTTTCATATAAATTTATATATAGTTATATTGGGTAGTGTTGGGTGATGAAAATGATGAGATGATGATGAGAGGCCTTGAATTTTGATGAACCAGTCATCTACCAGAGTATAGATGATGACCACAGACTATTCTAGACGGTTGCCTTATTGACAGGCCTCGCAACCTGTATGTGTTAGTGAACTATCCTCCCATGGTTGCCTTATTGACACATATTGCTAAAGGAATCCCCCAACAGTATTGTCTACCCATTGATGATGATGATTCTTAGGATAGGTCCCTTGATATCAGTATTCTAGGGTTAATATGTGAGAATAATGGGAATGGGTAATCGGGTAAAATATTTGATGTGAAATATATAATTAAAGAACTTAATTGTTGTGGGTTGAAAACCCTATGTGCTCACCAGGCCCCCAAGACCGACCCACTAAGTTTCTTGGTATCACATGTAGCGGTACGAGACACAAGGTTGATGAGTGATTTGAAGAGTTGTTAGGCCATTAGTATAATAAGATGTTGTAAGGCCTATTAAGACTTGTTTGTGCTTATACATTTGTATTGACGATGACATCCCTTGATTTTTAAATATAAATGGGAAATGCTTTTGTAATACTATTATCATGTTTTGGGAACAAACTCCACACTAATTTTTATACTCTGAAATAATTAAAGCATAAATAAAAAGTTTTAAATTGGCTGTGAAAATGGGGATGTCACAGTAAATTTCTCCCAAATTCTCACAAATTTCCGCTATCTCACTGAGTTTTGCAATTGCATTGTTTCATGGAAATCATGGTGCTTTTATTTCCTGCAACTACAAGTCATTGTTCCTATGTCAAAATGTTGATCATGACATGAGCCTTGTACCTGGTACTTAGAAAGTCCATTATATCTAGATTTATACTGGGAGGCATTATATTTCTTGGTCTTCAATAACCTAGTAGTAGCTGGTGCAAGTGGCCCTAAACACCCCTCTATTACTTTCAATACAATGTATATTCTTTTCATAAGACATTCCTTTATGTACTCCAAACCGATTTATGAAATTTTTATGTCTCCTATCTATCATCTTACTATTAAACATTTAACAAAGAGCGTTGAGTAACATATCTAACATTGCCTTACATGTATAAAAATATACAAAATGCTAAGTCACTAACTAACTTTAACCTTATTTACTTAGAAATGTGCATGCTACTAAGTTAGTCTTGATGGAATTTTAAGGTTACAACTTCAATGTATGTGATGAAAATCTCTTAACACTTAAGGGTACATTCAGCCGAATGATCTATGTATTTACAATTAATAGCAACATACTACGAAACTATAAGAACCCCAACTATAATCGAAATTACTAGAATTAGGGTTACATACCTTTGTATTGTTATAACAAACAATACTTTTGAATCCTTTCCTTTAGTCTTCAAAAAGCAAACACCAAAAGTATGATGCCTCTAATGGGTCACACCCAAAACTCCAGAAACCCTAGAGTAAAGAGGAGAAAGAGGATGAAGGAAGAAATTTTGTTCATATGCCTCTTGGGAATGTCATGAACGAAAATTGCAAGTCAAGGTGTAACGTCCCAAAAATATAGACCAAAAATTTTTAATTTTTAATTAACTAAAATAATTATCCATACATCATCATAACCATAGAAAATCCAAAGGTATCATCTCGATCATAACATCAAAGTAATCATAAGAATGCGGAACAAAATAGTGTGTGCGCTGCAATCACCCCGAGCTCTTCCCCTTTGCACCAGAAGTACCTGAAACATAAACTGAAAACCGTAAGCATGAAGCTTAGTGAGTTTCCCCCAAATACCACATACCACACATATAAAAAATATAATGGGCCCCGCCCGATGAGTGTAACGGGCCCTGCCCTACTCGCATAACGAGCCCCACCCACTGAGTATAACGGCCCTCACCCTAACTCGCATAATGGGCACCATCCACTGAGTATAACGGGCCTCACCCTAACTCGCACAACAGGCCTTACCCACTGAGTATAACGGGCCTCGCCCTAACTCACATAACGAGCCCCGCCCGACATACAAACATACAAGTATAATGAGTGATAACATACAAAATAACCATTGGGCCCCACCCACTAAGCATACAAACACATACACATGCAAGAGTCACGCAGACATCTAGCACCCTAACATAATAAACCATGGGTCGGAATTGGTGCCTTCGACCTACTAAACATGGTGAGGAAGACTCACCTCAAACTGCTGAATCACTCGCATAAATCTCTGCCTGCTGGTCCGACAAATCCCTGCACTATCAATACCAATAACATTTGATTATTATTTTGATCCCAATCCATAACCACCAGTCTAATCTATTGGGCCCATAACCAGGGAAAATGACCATTTTACCCTTTATCTAACATGGCCCGAGGCCCAGGCCCAATTCAACACTATGAAGGCCCAAATTCTACTTGGCAACCCATGGCCCAATTATGGCCCAATCTTCCAAATTGGGCCCAAACCCATCATGGGCCTAAAATTCAAGGAAGCCTAATATGCTAGTCCAAAGTCCAACATAGAAGTCTGATGATCCAATAAGTCCCAAACAATGGAAGCCCAAACATTGGCCCAATATTGAAAACGTCAAGTCCAAGGCCCGTCTGCTGAGTACACGGGGCGTACTCAGGTTGTACGCTTAACGTACTCCATCTGGGGGCTAGTATGCTCAGCGTACCAGCTGGGTATGCCCTGCGTACTCCTAGTGTGCCAATTCACTCCATTAAGCATTTAACCCGCTAAGCCCTTCATCCAAACTCTAAAATCTGGTCCCTAAGGATGACTTATCATGTAAAGTTGGCAACTTTACGTGCATGCATGGCTTAATGGGGCTCAAGAGCTCAAAAAGAGTTTAACAAAGGTCTTAACACATGCATGGGTCAAGATACACCATAAAGCTTGCATTTTTATGCATAAGGGACCCCTAAAACGTCCAGATCTAAGGGATAAGCTTCTGAAACAACCTTTACTCACAAGGACTAACCAAAAGGGACCAAAATAAGCCATAAACACACCCAAACTAGATCTACACAAGGAGTTATCAAGATAAGGACTTCATAACTCAAATGGCTCGAAATGAAGATGCTAACTTTGGATCTCTAAGCTCCACTCCAAAGAATGAGTCTTCAATCTCCTTCTACCACTTCAAAATTGTCACACCCCCGAACCCATACGGTGGAATCATCCAGAGGCGGGTGACTTCATTGTGAAGTATCATAACAATTGAGTATAAATGAAACATAGCAAATCCAAACATCATACATTAAGATAACAAACTTACATTGTTTTACATCATGTTTATGTTCTCAAATTACACAAAAAGACATTAGTAAGTAAATTCCAAATTACAGCAAAATAATCCTGAGTCCGCGATCCGTAAACCTGCTTACGAGTTTCCTGAGAATACAAGTCGTTTGAAAAGCGTCAACATAAAATATGTTGGTGAGTTCATAAGCATTTTCGTATAAAATTTGGTGATAGTTTAGAAATCCAGAAAATCCAATATTTTCTTATCAATGATTGTAAGTCTTGTTTTAAATCGAGTATAGTTGCATGTGTGTCTTAGTTTATCGTTTTCGAAATCGTATAAAATCGTTTTCTCCAGAAAATCCTATATTTTCTGATATATAAAATGGTGGTCTCAGACCCTAAGACTGGTGTGGTAAAAGCTTCGTTTATAGTATCCAAATCAATAGTCGTTTATAATCGAGAAATGTAACTTGAGTAAATTTCTAAAATCATATTGTTATATTCTAAGTGAGTCGTTATAACCATACTAATATGACAGAGTGCCTGTTCTGACGTTCTTCAGGCGTCGGTTTTGTTTAAGACATTTGTCACCCTAGACTAGCCGGTCTAGCTGTAGCGAACAACGAATGTGCGGGGGGTCAACCCCGTATAGATCTATACACAAATTCCCGCTCCCCCTCCAGGAGACTCTGGTTATAACTCTTACAGGACTTTAAGCGTACACTATTATTTATATATATAGGTACTGTGAAGATTCGTCTGACTAGAATACTAACAGATTTTTCCTTGGTGCAAATCGTTGAGATTCGTTATTTATCAAATAAATAACAATAGTTGTACTCATTGACTAGATATTTCGTTTCGTTTCACTTGGTTTATTGAAAATAATCCACTTTGAATATTTATCAAAATGACCCAATTTTGTCGGAAGGTGTCAAGTTATGACTTGTGTAAAACCATGACTTGTGTAAAACTATGACTTGTGTGAAGTTATGACTGCAGTTTTATGACATGCGTTTTTCAGCTTTATGACATACAGCTTATCACTTGAGTTTCTGAAGGTTTTATGACAACAGTTTTATGTAATGTAATTATTTATGTCATAACAGCCCTATTTTGTACTTTTTCTTGATAAAATTATTTATATTAAATATTTATAAATAATCACTAATAGTTTGCAAACAGAATATTCCTTATGTTGTGACTAAAATATTGTCCTAACATCATGAGGTTTGTAAAGTTTCAAGTTTATGAAAAATTATCTTGAAATAACGTTTCGACACACACATACACACCTAAACATTCAAATACATGCAATTATCCAAGGATTTAGACAAGATTTGACTTGTATTCTCCCCTAAAAATAATATAACTCGAAAAAGTAGGGGTGTGAAGCTCACCTTGGTTTAGCTTGCTGGGTGATTTGAAGAGGTGTTAAGGAGTTTCCAAGTTCCAATACTTGAAAGGTTTGATAACTCTTTGAACCTTAGAATATCCTAAGAATATGAAGTTTTAGGAATAATGTGGAGAATCACTTAGTCAAAGAAGATGAGATACTTACAAAAATCTAGGAATTTCTTTGAAGGAATATGACTGAAGCTTGAACAAGTTGAGAGCACACTTAAGAGTTCACAATTTGAGGATATGAGAAGTGGGATATGGAGCAAAGAGTAGGTCACTTTTTCTATGAGGGAGTATAAAGAGTGATTTGACGTTTGCTTGGAGTACTGGTGGGTAATGTCTAACACTAAGGGGTAATGTATAAATTACTGGGATTTTCATGGGGAAATGGGGGACCACATCAAATCATAAAGTCAACCCCCTTAAAATGAAGAAAAATCCGAAATGGGCCGAAATCCGGAGCCAAATAGTGAGTTCTGGAGTCCTTCTGAAGTTCTGGAGTGAACCCTCAAAATCCGGAGACCATGAGGCGAATTCCGAAGTCATTTATTTAATTCTGGAGTGGGTCAGCAGCTTCCGGAGCGGATCAGAGACTTCCGAGGTGCGAGGTTGTCCGGGGCGGAGTCTTCCGAGGCGTGCGAGTTGGTCCTAAGAGAATGGTTCCGGAGCGAAACCTTCTGGAGTGAAGGTGTTCTGAAGCAGCGAAGACTTTCGGTCCGGAGCATGCGAGATCTTCCGGAGCAAAACAGGAGGTTCTGAAACTGCTCTTCCCATTCTTGACAAAAATGAAAAGTTCCGAAGTAAGTTTGTCCGGAGCAAATCAAAGGCTTCCGGATGCGAAATGGTCCGGATGAAAGGGTATTCCGGAGTCAAGAGGCTCCTATGTGCGAAAATGCTCGGTTCCTTTAGGAGGTCAGAAGCTTCCTAAGGGTTCCGAACCAGGTTTGCACCTTCACGTTTTCTCCTTTCCTTTTGTATTGATTTTGACTAAGGAAAAACTACATAGGAAGATTTGAGAGAGATTTGAGATACATGGAGAGATTTGAGATACATAGAGAGATTTGGGAGAGATTTGAGATACATAGAAAGATTTGCATTATACAATACATGTCTCATAAGGAAATCATAATGTAACCTTTAATGCATTGATACAAGCCTTACAACAATTATGCTTACATGAGAGCAGAATTTCCTTGCTAAAAAGGCTAGTGGTGACATCATCCCCCCGTTAAAGGGAATTTCGTCCTGAATTTCTTTTGAGGAGTAGGGTCATGAACGTGAGAATAGGTGAGGGTACTTCTGCTTCATTTGGTCTTCGCGTTCCCAAGTGAATTCCGGTCCGCGCTTTGCGTTCCATCGAACCTTCACAATAGGAATGCGACTCTATTTCTTGAGTTTCACTTCCCTATCCATTATATCGATCGGTTCTTCGACGAATAGGAGATTCTCGTTAATCTCAATCTCTTTTAGGGGAATAACAAAGGTTTCATATGATAAACACTTTTTTAAATTTGTTACGTGGAACACGGGGTGTACGTTGCTGAGCTCCGAAGGTAGCTGCAACTTATAGGCCACCGGACCAATTCGGGCAAGAATCTCGAATGGCCCGATGTATCGTGGGTTTAGCTTTCCTCATTTCCCAAAGCAGATCATCCCTTTCCAGGGAGAGACTTTTAATAGCACTTGATCTCCGACTTGGAACTCTAGGGGTTTTCGTCGTTTGTCAGCGTTACTCTTTTGTCAGTCACACGATGCTTGGAGTCGAGCTTTGATTTGGATTATTTTCTCTGTAGTTTCTCGAATGATTTCTGGTCCTGTAAGGATGCTGTTCGGTGATTGCCCTTTGACCAGCTGTGTATCACCCACTTCAGCCCAACAAAGGGGTGATCTGCACTTCCGGCCATACAAGGCCTCAAAGGGAGCGACTCGTATGCTCGTGTGATAGCTGTTGTTTTATGAAAATTCAACTAGGGGCAGGTGGGTATCCCAGGCTTTGCCAAAATCTATTACACATGCTCGGAGCATGTCTTCTAGAGTCTGAATAGTTCGCTCGCTTTGGCCATCAGTCTGAGGTTGGTAGGCAGTGCTCATATCCATTCGGGTTCCCAATGCTTTCTGGAGCGACTGCCAAAAACGAGAGGTGAATCTACTATCTCGATCTGAGATAATGGATATGGGGACTCCATGAAGTCTCACTACCTCTTTCAGGTATATTCGCGTTAGCCTTTCCATTTTGTACATCTCCTTTATTGGCAGGAAATGGGCGGATATTTTTAGTCGGTCAACGATCACCCAGATAGCATCCAGACCGTCTGCCGTTCTTGGGTAATTTGGTTATAAAATCCATTGCTATCCTCTCCCATTTCCACTCAGGTATTTCGGTTGCTGAAATAGACCCGAGGGCTTATAATACTCCACTTTAACTTTGGCACAAATAAGACACTTGCCTACGTAAGTGGCAATCTCTGCTTTCATATTCGGCCACCAATAATGTTGTTTGATATCCATGTACATCTTGTTGGAACCCGGATGGATAGAGTACCTTGTTTTGTGAGCCTCATTCATTATCACGTCCCGAAATCCACCGAACCTCGGTGTCCAGATTCGGTCCATAAGATAATAGGCTCCGTCTTCCTTGACCGTCAGATTCTTTTCCATTCCGCGCAATGCCTCATTGGCGACGTTTTCTGGATTCAAGGTTTCCTGCTGATCCCCTTTGATTTGTGAGGATAGATGGGAACGGACAGTCATTGTTAATGTCTTTACTCGGCGACCCGAGTACTCCTTCCGGCTTAAGGCATCGGCTACCATATTTGCTTTGCCTGGATGGTACTTGATTTCGCACTTGTAGTCGTTTAGCAGTTCGGCCCATATTCGTTGTCTCATGTTCAATTCCTTTTGATTCAGTATGTGCTGGAGGCTCTTGTGGTCCGTGAAAATAGTGCACCTTGTACCATATAGGTAGTGCCTTCAAATCTTTAAGGCGAAGACCACAACTCCCAGTGGGTGGTGTAGTTCACTTCATGGGTCTTTAGTTGTCTAGATGCGTAAGCTATCACCTTTCTGCGCTGCATAAGAACAGAGCCTAACCCTTGATTGGAAGCATCGCAGTATACTATGAAGTCTTCCGTTCCTTCTGGCAAGGACAGCACTGGAGCACTGCAGAGGGCTCGTTTCAGGGTTTGGAAGGCAGCTTCTTGTTTGTCATTCCAATGGAAAGGTACACCCTTCTGGGTGAGACTGGTGAGGGGCTTGGCGATTTTGGAAAAATTTTGGATGAACCTTCGGTAATAACCAATGAGGCCTAAAAATTGTCTGATTTCGGTTGGGGTTCTTGGGGTTGCCCAACCCTTAATAGCCTTGATCTTGATACGGTCCACATGTATTCCCTCTTCGCTGACTATATGTCCCAAGAATTCCACTCTACGAATCCAAAACTCGCATTTGGAGAACTTTGCGTAAAGCTTCTCTGCTCTTAGTGTTCCCAAAATTTGTCGTAAGTGTTGGATGTGCTCCTCCTTACTCTTAGAGTAAACGAGTATATCATCGATGAAAACAATTACGAAGTTGTCGAGAAATGGCCGACATACTCGGTTCATCAGGTCCATAAAGGCTGCTGGTGCGTTTGTGAGACCAAAAGGCATGACTACGAACTCGAAGTGCCCATAACGGGTTCAGAAAGCAGTCTTTGGGATATCTTCCTCTCGGACTCTTAGCTGATGGTATCCGGACCTCAGATCTATCTTGGAAAAGTAGTTGGCTCCTTGGAGCTGATCGAATAGGTCATCGATTCGGGGTAGTGGGTATCGATTCTTGACAGTGAGCTTGTTTAATTCTCGATAATCGATGCACATTCTGAAAGATCCGTCTTTCTTTTTGACAAACAGAACCGGAGCTCCCCAAGGTGAAAAGCTTGGCCCGATGAATCCCTTGTCGAGGAGCTCGCTTAGTTGACGATATAACTCTTGCACCTCGGCAGGAGCTAACCTGTAGGGTGATTTGGCGATTAGGGTGGCTCCATGTATAAGATCGATTCAAAACTCGACCTGGCGCTCGGGAGGGACTCCTGGAAAATCCTCAGGAAATACGTCAGGAAAGTCACGTACTTCAGGAATATCGTTAATGTTTTTCTCCTCCTTTGTTTTATCCACGACATGAGCAAGAAAGGCGTGATTCTTTTTATGCAAGCACTTTTGTGCTTGGATGCAAGAAATGAGTCGGAGGTTTGAGTCGGGTTTATCGCCATAAACTATTAGGGTTTTGTCGTTGGGTAAGTGAAGGCGAACGGCCTTCTCGTGACACATAATTTCAGCATGGTGGGGGCTTAACCAATCCATGCCAACAATCACATCAAAGCTCCTAATATTAACAGGCATCAAACTGATTGGGAATGAGTGATTATTTAACGTTAGTGTGCACCCTACGTAGATATCGTTGGTTGATTTTGTTTTACCGTTGGCCATTTTGACCGTATAAGTTTCGTTTAATTTGTGAGGATTTTGATTGAGTAGGTGTTTGAATCTGTGACTTACGAAGCTTCGCTCAGCACCACTATCAAATAAAATGCACGCATAAGAGTTGTTGAGGGGAAACGTATCAGTCACCACTGTTGGATCTTGCACCGCCTCTCCTTGCCCCATGGTTAAGACCCCTCCTGCGTTCTGATTGTTGTTCTTGGGGCAGTTGCGTTTAAAATGGCCGGTTTCCCCGCATCCGTAACATGTGCGGCTGGCTCCGGCGATGTTGTCATTGGGCTGTTTGTTTTGTTGTGGGGGCATCTTGCAATACCGGAAAGTGTGTCCTTTTCAATTGCAGTTGGTGCATTGGAAATCCTTGCATGCCCCGTAGTGGTGATAGTTACACTTGTCACACTTGGGATTGGATCCCGCGTATGGCTTTGTTGGCGCGGTTGTGGTTGAGGCTGGGGCTGGTGCTACTGGAGCGGTAGCAGAATGGACTGCTACTGTCTGTGGTTTCTTGGATGACCCTGAATTCTTTCGTCCTTTACGCTTGTTCTCCCAGTTCTTCTTGTTCCCTCCTTCTTGTTTGCTCTCTCCTTCTGTTGCTTTAATACTTCTCTTGTCACTGTGATCATAAAGCTTCTTGGCTAGGCGCTTGGCACTATCATAGGTCTCGGGTTTTGAGGCAATCACGTTACCTTGAATGGGAGGTGTCAACCCCCAGATGAATTGCTCGACCTTCTTTCCCTCAGATGTAATCATACCAGGACACAAAAGGGACAATTCGTTAAACCTCGAGATGTACGCGTTAATGTCCGAGTTCTGCACCGTAAGGTTCCACGGTTTTTGCTCGAGCTTTTGTACTTCCCCTCGGGGACAGTACTCGACGATTAACATTTCTTTGAGTTCTTCCCAGGACATAATGTTTGCAACGGGAAGTGTCATGGCATCGATGTGACCGTTCCACCATGACAATGCCTGGTCGATGAAAGTGTAGGCCGCGAATTTGACTTTACTTCCTTCCGGACATTCACATATCTCGAACACCGACTCCACCTTCTCGATCCATCGTTTCAGAGCTATGACTCCCCTGGTCCCGTTGAATGTGCGGGGTCTTGCATTGGAAAAGTCCTCATAGGTACAGGCCCGTGATTCATCCCTTGATGGGAGCTTCCCGTCCCTTGGCCATTTCCACCACCATTATTTCCGGTTTGAATGTGAGCTAGAGCCGTTGTTACTGCTGCTGAAACTGCCACTTGAAAGGCTGCCGAGTTCATTTCCGGCGGGGGCGGTGGTGGTGGTGTTGTGTTGTTATTCCTACGGGTTGGTCTCCTTGGCATCTTTCTGTCATGGTTCAGAAGGACAATGAGTATCCAATGTATTTTATTTCACGGTTTCTTGATTATAGAATAGCATTGGTGATTTGGTTGTATACAAGCAAGTGTGTGTATAAAATCAACATGTAATAAGAGCAATAGAACAAATAACAGGTAACACATCATGAGCAGATATATATCCATTTTTCATTGATAATAATCTTTTGAGTACATGGAAAATTGCCTTCATAAGGCGTACAATACTTGAAGTGAAATAAAATCAAACAGAGTAACGACTCCATGAGTAGTGTAATCACTTAATCATGTCATCGATAATACATAAGGAAATGCACAAAGGAAAACCGATACGGTAGCAAATAAACAGATACTAGTCGTGACGAGTAGGGCCTGGTGGTGCTGACGATTAGGTAGACGCGCCCTGGAGTTCGACTAACCTACGCTCGGTGATCCGTACACGCTCCTCCAGAGTCGTGTGTCTCTCTTGTTATTCTCTGACCTCCGCTCGTGCAGTGGCAAGATCTTCCATGAGCCGTTCCATTGGGTAGAAGTCTCGCTCTAGGTCTCGTGTGCGAGCATCCGTAACCTGCATAGCCTCCCGCATCTGCATTACCCAGTCGGTGGTCACTTGAGCCTGGTCACTGATGTCCCTAATACGTCTGACCACGATAGGGAGTGCGCGGTCCGCTGGTCCTCCATGCTGGAGGTTGTAGTAACCTCGGTTCATCCCAAATGGCGGTTGCTGACCCTGGCGTCGGCCCCATCTCTCAATATCGTCAGCCCAAGGAGGTGTAGGGCCATTGT
Source organism: Lactuca virosa (assembly GCF_052849685.1). Taxonomy (NCBI): domain Eukaryota; kingdom Viridiplantae; phylum Streptophyta; class Magnoliopsida; order Asterales; family Asteraceae; genus Lactuca; species Lactuca virosa. Next base: position 142,997,340 of record NC_136432.1, read on the forward strand.
AGCCCATCCTATGCGGTGGTACCCTTGCCATGTAGGGATGGTTGATAACTTTAGACTCTGCGTCCGATTCCTCGTCCTCTTCAACTTCCTCATCGTCATCTTCCTCGATTTCTTCATCGACGTCCTCTTCTTCAAACTCCATCGGTTCTTCGGGATCCTCCATGGGTTCCTCGGGGTCTTCTTCTGGGTCTTCCTCAATCCAACCCCGATTCTCCTGATTGGGAAAGTAAGGGTCTCCGAGGAGGTGAAAGCCTGCCATGTCGTCTGTGCAAGAATATATGAGTACGAGAAAATAGATAGAATGTCAAAATACTCCTATAGTATTTTAAGTATTTTAGGTTTGGTCCTTAAAACTTTTGGATAATGAGTTGGGAAACTTTAGACTCGTTGCAACACCGCTACCACTCCTGAACACATGTTGGTCATATCTCAAATAAATATAGTTGATCAGGCTATATTTATCCCAGATATGAGTACATAACTGCCCAGTTTTTGACTATAGTGTTCAACCTTTAAGTTATCTTGTTTTGTTCTTGTTATGATACGGTCCTAGCAAGTATGTATACTTTTAGTCAGAGTGTTTTAGTCCCATTGTATTTATAGTTGTATATCTTGTATGGCTAGATATACTAGTTCACTATAAACAATGCTCTGATACCAATTTGTCACACCCCCGAACCAGAACGACGGAAACGTCCGGAGGCGGGTGACTTCGTTGTGAAGTATCATAGCATTGAGTATAAATGAAACATAGCAAATCCAAACATCATACATTGAGATAACAAACTTACATTGTTTTACATCATGTTTATGTTCTCAAATTACACAAAAAGACATTAGTAAGTAAATTCCAAATTACAGCAAAATAATCCTGAGTCCGCGATCCGTAAACCTGCTTATGAGTTTCCTGAGAATACAAGTCGTTTGAAAAGCGTCAACATAAAATATGTTGGTGAGTTCATAAGCATTTTCGTATAAAATTTGGTGATAGTTTAGAAATCCAGAAAATCCAATATTTTCTTATCAATGATTGTAAGTCTTGTCTTAAATCGAGTATAGTTGCATGTGTGTCTTAGTTTATCGTTTTCGAAATCGTATAAAATCGTTTTCTCCAGAAAATCCTATATTTTCTGATATATAAAATGGTGGTCTCAGACCCTAAGACTGGTGTGGTAAAAGCTTCGTTTATAGTATCCAAATCAATAGTCGTTTATAATCGAGAAATGTAACTTGAGTAAATTTCTAAAATCATACTGTTATATTCTAAGTGAGTCGTTATAACCATACTAATATGACAGAGTGCCTGTTCTGACGTTCTTCAGGCGTCGGTTTTGTTTAAGACATTTGTCACCCTAGACTAGCCGGTCTAGCTGTAGCGAACAACGAATGTGCGGGGGGTCAACCCCGTATAGATCTATACACAAATTCCCGCTCCCCCTCCAGGAGACTCTGGTTATAACTCTTACAGGACTTTAAGCGTACACTATTATTTATATATATAGGTACTGTGAAGATTCGTCTGACTAGAATACTAACAGATTTTTCCTTGGTGCAAATCGTTGAGATTCGTTATTTATCAAATAAATAACAATAGTTGTACTCGTTGACTAGATATTTCGTTTCGTTTCACTTGGTTCATTCAAAATAATCCACTTTGAATATTTATCAAAATGACCTAAGTTTGTCGGAAGGTGTCAAGTTATGACTTGTGTAAAACCATGAATTGTGTAAAACTATGACTTGTGTGAAGTTATGACTGCAGTTTTATGACATGCGTTTTTCAGCTTTATGACATACAGCTTATCACTTGTGTTTCTGAAGGTTTTATGACAGCAAATGTAATTATTTCTGTCATAACAGCCCTATTTTGTACATTTTCTTGATAAAATTATTTATATTAAATATTTATAAATAATCACTAATAGTTTGCAAAAAAAATATTCCTTATGTTGTAACTAAAATACTGTCCTAACATCATGAGGTTTGTAAAGTTTCAAGTTTATGAAAAATTATCTTGAAATAACATTTCGACACACACGCACACACCTAAACATTCAAATACATGCAATTATCCAAGGATTTAGACAAGATTTGACTTGTATTCTCCCCCAAAAATAATAAAACTCGAAAAATTAGGGGTGTGAAGCTCACCTTGGTTTAGCTTGCTGGGTGATTTGAAGAGGTGTTAAGGAGTTTCCAAGTTCCAATACTTGAAAGGTTTGATAACTCTTTGAACCTTAGAATATCCTAAGAATATGAAGTTTTAGGAATAACGTAGAGAATCACTTAGTCAAAGAAGATGAGATGCTTACAAAAATCTGGGAATTTCTTTGAAGGAATATGACTGAAGCTTGAACAAGTTGAGAGCACACTTAGGAGTTCACAATTTGAGGATATGAGAAGTGGGATATGGAGCAAAGAGTAGTTCACGTTTTCTATGAGGGAGTATAAAGAGTGATTTGACGTTTGCTTGGAGTACTGTTTGGTAATGTCTAACACTAAGGGTTAATGCATAAATTACTGGGATTTGCATGGGGAAATGGGGGACCACATCAAATCATAAAGTCAACCCCCTTAGAATGAAGAAAAATCCAAAATGGACCAAAATCCGGAGCCAAATAGTGAGTTCTGGAGTCCTTCTGAAGTTCCGGAGTCCATGAGGCGAATTCCGAAGTCATTTATTTAATTCTGGAGTGGGTCAGCAGCTTCCGGAGCAGATCAGAGACTTCCGAGGTGCGAGGTTGTCCGGGACAGAGTCTTCTGAGGCGTGCGAGTTGGTCGTAAGAGAATGGTTCCGGAGCGAAACCTTCCGGAGTGAAGGTGTTCTGAAGCAGCGAATTTCGGTCCGGAGCATGCGAGATCTTCCGGAGCAAAACAAGAGGTTCTGAAACTGCTCTTCCCATTCCGGACCAAAATGAAAAGTTCCGAAGTAAGTTTATCCGGAGCACATCAAAGGCTTTCGGATGCGAAATGGTCCGGATGAAAGGGTATTCCGGAGTCAAGAGGCTCTTATGTGCGAAAATGCTCGGTTCCTTTAGGAGGTCCGAAGCTTCCTAAGGGTTCCGAACCAGGTTTGCTCCTTCACGTTTTCTCCTTTCGTTTTGAGTTGATTTTGACTAAGGAAAAACTACATAGGAAGATTTGAGAGAGATTTGAGATACATGGAGAGATTTGAGATACATGGAGAGATTTGGGAGAGATTTGAGATACATAGAGAGATTTGGGATAGATTTGAGATACATAGAGAGATTTACATTATACAATACATGGCTCATAAGGAAATCATAATATAACCTTTAATGCATTGATACAAGCCTTACAACAATTTGTGCTTACATGAGAGCAGAATTTCTTAGCTAAAAAGGCTAGTGGTGACAAAAATGCACAAGAACACACCAAAATTCTTCACAAGAGCTCAAAAGCACCAAACAAAGGCTAAGGGCGAGATTAGGGTTTTGAAGATATGGAGGCTGGTCTAAAATGGCTAAGACATGAGTTTAAGATGCTTAAATAGGGCACAAACCCTAAAAATTAGGGTTTGTCCCAGACCTGCGTACGCCATGCGTACGTGGATGGGATCCGCGATCATTAGGAGGCTAGTACGCTAAGCGTACTCATAGAGTACGCCTCGGGTACTAGCAAAGGACCAAATTAAAAACAATTTAACATAAGGGACTAAAAGAGGAAATTATCCAAACTTGGTTGTTACACAAGGAGTCCTATTTATAGCTTAGGTAACTTGTAGATGAATCCAAATTTGAGTTAATTAAATAATATATTTAATCTAGTTCAAATTCTTTCCTTAGCTGCAACCGTGAGGCTTCTAGAAACCCTAGGAATTTCTCCAAAACCGTCCATACCATGGATGGTTCTAGAATTGTTTCTTTTGTTAAACTATTGAACAATTACAATTCATCCATTGCACCTTTAATTAATTCCAATTAATCTAGAAATTAATTCCAATTAAATCTGATTAATTCTTAATTAATTCTTATTGATCTCATATTAATTTATTAATCATATCATAAGTTAACAAATCAATTATTTAACTATTGATCTCATATTAATTTATTAATCACATAATAAGTTAACAAATCAACCATCTATTTCTAATTAACATATTAATTATATAATATATTAACAAATCATTCCCTTTCTCTCATAATATTATTTTTAGCTATTTTTGGTTATGAGGGCAACCCGAAAAGTACTTTGCTTCTAATTACAAGAATATGCCAATTTAGTTATAGGCTTAGACACCTTAATCCAACAAGTCTAACATAAGAAATGATTTCTTGCCCAATACTGGGGATGGATTTGCTTAAGCCAGACATATGCTTGCCTATCATAAAAATTTAACTCTCTCATCACATTTCCAAACTCTAATATGGTGGTGTTTGTGGCACACTTCCATATGTGGTCCATATACTCTCTACTTTTCTAAAATTTCCTCATCTTTTCATATATATGTTTGAGACAATACCTAAACTCATCATATGGATATAAAAGATAGGTGTTACACCCTATGTATCATAACAACAAAGGTTCATTAGTATTAGTAATTAATAATAGTGGAAAGCAAAAATGGAAAACAATTACCCTATTTATGTCACTAATAAAAGTGAAGTTATAATTTAAAGTTAGGTTCAAGTCATCCCCAAGACATTTCGAAAACCATTTATAGCTTGATGTGTTCTCAACCTTAATAATGACATATTCTAGGGGATATATATGGCATTATTTGAATTTAACCCAACTAAAGTTAGAATATGGCCACATAATGATGCTTTCATAAAGGCACCATCTAACCCTTAAATATCTCTCATCTTAACTAAACCCTTTTTTTAAAGGACATACACATACATAAATCCTTTTGAATTCCCTAGTTGTTAATGAAATATAAGGCTTATTAACAACATCAAGTTTGACAGATTCATAACCCTCATTGCAAATCAAACATGCTGACTGGAAAATGTGGACATAGTCCTAGCTGTGGGCCTGATCAGAACCCTCATCTAATAACCCTTAATACGTTTCAACATAAACTACAAGCCATGTACTTCTAGTTGTTTGAGCCCTAATTAGAGAAGTTGTGCCACATGGGTAATCTATTTATTTGATATTTTCATTCAAGTTCCTTTTTTTTTTTTTAGTTTTTTTTAGTTTTTAGTTGTTATTTTTTTCAAATTTGGGCAATTATTTATTGATTCAATTGTTTATTACTTCATTTGTTTATCCTTTTATTGATTTACTTCTTATAGTTTATTATATATTATGCATGATTCGATTATTTGTTTCGTGTTGTGTGATGTGGCTCTTTTAGGTTTAAAGCTGTTATTTGATAAAGATTTATTAAAGAAGTTTACTTGTTAATACAAATATTGATTGTGTGTTATACATATGAATTATTAGTTGGAAGTTAAACTTATGTACAACAAGTATTGCTATATTAAATATATTATATTACCTTTAATATGAGATCTTTATCAAATTTTTACTCAATCTATCTATCTGTATATTGTTGTTTGCATAACCTTGTGTATCATCGTCTATAATCATTAGTATCATGATTCAACTTGGAATTTCATAAGTTTAATCATTTCCATAAAAATGGATCATGAAAAAAAAACATTGCAATATGAAAGAACTTGAATTTGTACATCCTTAAGTACCACTAATTCTTATATCTTCAAAATGAGTTCGCTTTTAGTCTTTTTTGAATTTATTTATTGCATTTTAGGTTATTAAGCATTTAAAAATATAATGCCAGGGTTTCACCTCTAAGTATGTATTTTTGGAGTCTATAACTGCTTTGGTTATGTATTAGCAATGACAAAATACTTGCCTTGTCATGATTGCATCTAAGACATGACTTAGGGGTTGTTTGATAGTTGCTGATTGAGTCAGATCTGACTGAGTTAGAGGTTGAATGAGTCAGAAACACTGATTGAGTCCGTTTTCTGAATAAAACTTGATTGTTTCATTATACATCTGACTGACCCTACTGAATGACAAAAATGACCATATTACCCTTCTATTTTTATCTTATACCTTATATCAAATAAAATGTATCTGCTTGAATTATATACTTGAGCTTGCACAAACAAAATATTTTTTTCTAATCATAAAAATAAAACAAAAGAAAAGATAACGATAATTGTAAATTATACAATATGACAAATACCCTATATATAAAAAAAATTCAGATAACATGTTAAAAATAAGGTTGCTAAAATAAATCAAATAAATAACTCTATTAAATATAATATTAGGTGTTTCTAAAACAAAAACTATAACCACTAACCTAATCCATTAAAGTCCCCTAAATCCATAATACAAACACTTTATACAAATACCTAATCACAATTGCCTTTTGGATCTATAAGGAAGCACGTAAGCAACTGACATCAGGACATTTGAAGGATTGAGCTATGCAGGAGCATCCGTGTCTCTATTCTTGTCTCTACAAATCCTCGATTTTTAGGAAGGATGAAATATATCTTAAATTTTTTTTGTAACAATCTCAAATCGATGGTTCATGATCGATACATCAGAAAATTTTCTTGTTTCTTCTTCGATCTAATATGTTAAATTATTTTCTGATTTATCACTTTATGTTTCCAACTTCATCAACTTGTTCATTTTTTAATCTACTAAATCGATGGCATCCTTGGCCTAAGAGAAATTGGAGGTGGAAGGAGTTGTCGACCATACCTGAGACTGAGAGAAAATGGGTTGTGTGTCGGTGATTTTAGTGTCACCATGTCATTTTATGTAACTGGAATTAACATGTGAGCTAAGGGACTTCATAACTTGTATTCTAATATATGTACGGGTTTGTGTGGAGTGCACGCATGTATAAGATCAAATTAGAAGCCAGTTTGACGACAAGTCAGGGGTCCGGGGGCATCGCCCCTTTGGCGGGGTCTAGGGGCAGCGCCCCTAGCGAGGTCCAAGGGGCAGAGCCCCTGGCTGGGGTCCCAAAGCAACTCATGAACGACCCAAACCTAATGAAACCCTAATCTCATTTATTATATAAACGATTCTTCCTTCTCAGAAGAAACACACAAAATTTAGCTCTCATATTCTTCAAACTTTCACAGAATATTTCTAGCAATTTGACTTACGATTTCTGTGCCTAGTATAGTAAGTGTCCGCTTGGATTATCCTAGGCTGAATTTTTTTACAACCCAGGCATAAGGTAGAAATATCAGTTCGGAAAGTGTTCTCACGATCCAAGTAGGTATCCAGATCTCCACCACAAACCCTAGTTTTTCTAACATTGTGGACATGAGAAGGAGAGAAAAGGGAATGGAGGGTATTTGTATCGGTCAACTATATTTTTTTATTGACCGAATCAGATGATTTTCAATGATTGAATTAGAAGTATGAACCTGGTAAGAGACTTTGAGTGTTGTTATCAAACATCCTGACTGGACCGAGTCAACCAAATAGTCTGACCTAGTCAATAAGAAATCAAACAAGGCCTTACATTATTGTAGTTGTATGTTATAATTTTTGGTTTGTTGTAGATGTAATGTAAAAACTTGGGCACATTTTTATGTTTACCTAGAAATAAAAGGTAAATTAAGGGACCAAACCTACAAAAATTGGAATTTTTTTAGACCTTTTCCACGTGTGGGACCAAATTTGAAGTTCACTCCAAAAATAATTTAAAGAGCTTAGGGTTCATTATGTAAATAGTTGAACAACAAGGGGTCGTTGGAAAAACCCATAAACATGTAACCCCAACAAGATCCGAAAAGAAGTGTGCCCGAATTTCATCACAACCTTGTCTCTTTTATACCGAGAGAGGCGTTTAAAATTGGGCGTAATAGCTGAGGGTTGAAGCTGCTGATTGAAGTTGATTCATCGTTGAATCTGATCCGTTATCATGGATCTGAATCCGGTTTGTTTCCAGAATCTCTATTCCTTTTTATGGTGCCGTGTAATGCAATAAGATTCATGTAATACTGGTATCTGTTCGTCAGATCGGAATTTTGTAAGGGAAGTTTTGGGGAAACAGTGTTTTATCGTGTTTGTTGCTTATGAAAGTTCTTGATTTACGCATTTCAAGTAATTTGATTGTTCACTTAGGCATGCGATTGACTAATTCTATCATTGATTTGGGATGTGACTGATATCATGAAATGTGATGTTGGCATTTATTATTATGATTGTATAGCCGTAGATCTTAGGCAGTCGCAAATTTTCCTATGTACATCATTGCACGCCATAATGATTTGATGTTGAATTATGTTCAGAATAGATAGAAGGATATGGTATTCCATCTGTAGTCATGATGATTTCACAGACGTTTCCTTTTGTGTTCTTGACAAAAAACTGCAGATGACACTATAAACCCATAATATCGGTATTTGGTAACCATGTATTGATGTTTAAGCAAATTACATGTTGCTTCATGTGGCCTTCTTCCTTGACAATGTAGCATTTTGGTCTTTTTGAATCTGAATCTATGTTCAGGCAAACTCCTAATTTAACATCTTTAACATTATGTTATTGAACTATATTATGAATTTAACCACCAAAACCATGCTTATTAAACAACCCTAAATTTATTCTGCAAATATGCCAAAAGAAAGGTTGGATGTGTTATATGTTCTAGAGGTAGTGAATTGTACCTATTTATCTTCCCTGTTTCTTGTATGTTGTAATTGCTATACTATTTTACTTGTTTTAGAATGGTGAAAGTGAAATTGATAATCTTGATGTGTATATAAGTCTACTTATTGTCTTTTGTACTCAGCCTGCAGGAGAAAACTATGCAAACCCAAGGATATGCTTCTTTCATGTCCTCTTCAAGGTCTAGTCTTTTCCTTGTTTATCTTTTCTTCTTCTTCTCATTACATTTCATTTAATAGTAAAACTCTTTCTTTTTTTGTAAAATCAGGCTGGAGCTTTGGCGTTTTACATACTATCAGCACTGTTTTTTGATAGTTTTGTGATAATATTTGTGGTGACTGTTCTTCTTTCTGCTCTTGATTTTTGGGTGGTGAAAAATGTGAGTGGTAGAATCTTAGTTGGTTTGAGGTGGTGGAATGAAATTGATGACAATGGTGAAAGTGTCTGGAAATTTGAATGTCTTGATCAAGAGGTATGCATTTTCATTTTTTTATATTCTTGGATGAAGTGTGTTCAAAAACCATTTGAGAAAATGATGAGGGAATGGAAGGAAATAAAATAATCGAGGGCAAATTTGTAAAAAGTCAAACTTAATGGGTCTGAAATGAAATGTTATATCTTTTTTGTTTTGTAGTCGTTGGCTCGAATGAACAAAAAGGATTCATGGCTGTTTTGGTGGACTCTTTACTTGACTGTAAGTGAATTTATTCCCACTTTTGTAAGACTTTTCTCAATTAATTCATATTGACGAAAAAAAATAATAATAATAATAATAATTTCTTTATTGTTATTTTTTTTTGTAGGCGGTTGTATGGATATTCTTTGGAATATTCTCTCTGATAAGATTCCAAGCTGATTATCTTCTTGTTGTTGGAGTTTGCTTGACACTCAGTGTTGCAAATATTGTCGGCTTTACAAAATGCCGCAAAGGTAAACCAAAACCAATTTCTTTCTAATTATAGCAACATACTTTTAATGTTACTCATGATAATTTTTCTATTTAAAAAAAAAAAAATTATAATTCAGATGCAAAGAAGCAGATTCAAGCATTTGCATCACAGACTATTGCAAACCGGTTCCAGTCTACGTTACAGTCTGCATTTAGTGTGGTGTGATTTTGATTTTCATATACAAAAAGAAAAAAGAAAAAAGAAAAAAGAAAAAAGTTTGGTTTGTTATTGTACTTGTTTTGATATACCATAAATTCCAGTATTACTATTAGTGAACGTTTTACATTTTTATTTGGTGACTGTTTTGAATGTAGTTTTAAATATATTATTTTGAATATTTGAAATACGATCAAAATTATTTGACATAAGTAATTGTATATATATTACTAAATATTTGAACAACCATCAAGATATCCTAGTGTTTTATCTGGTATAAAACAATCTAAAAGGGAGTTATCCAGGTTTCATGGGATGATCTGATCTGATTTAAATAAACAATAAAAAACTAAATATTTGAGGTAAATATACATGATACATGCCTTGAATTTTTTTTTTTCTAATATATAAAGTCAAATATCTAATAAGAATCAATGATTATGTAAAACGATTGTTACTATTTAGCAAATTTACAGTCAACTTGGAATATATGAATTTGATATGTAATAAGTACCACAAGCGTTAATAATCCAAGTAAAACAATACGATAAAAATCTGTATGTAGTACATAAATAATTATAAACTTATAAAATACGTAGGTAGAAGCTTTTGCAACGCATAAAATTAAAATATATTTTTCAAAATTGAGCTATTACTAAAAAATCAATAGACAATATAAAGGGAAATTAAGTAATCTAACTATTACAAATGGGGTTTTCAAAAAAAAAAATCATTATTTTTCAATTTTTAAAAAATAACTATTTTCTCTAGAATGCCGAGTAATGTTCATGTTAACACTTCTCATATTTGAAGTGCCGCATCCAAATGAAATTAGGACCAAAAAACTAAAAAAAGACCATAAAGTACATGCATAGTATGTTAAATTAAAAAAAAAATATTGATAATAATATAACATCAATCCAATTTTTAAAACTATAATAGCGAGTTCTGATTTTGAACAACATTAGAAATACAACGATTATATTTTGAAGGGTAATTTAGTAAATTTGTTAGTTCTGATTTTGAACAAAAGTAGAAATACAACGGTTATATTTTTAAGGGTAACTTAGTAAATTTGTTATAATACATAAGAGTTTTTTCTTTTACTCAAGTTTTTTTTAAAGAAACTAACAGCTAAAAGCTCCCAAAAGTTGCGAAAACCCGTTGTTGAACGAGCCCTTAACGAGAAAACCAGACACTTATGCAATGCAATGCAATGTCTAACAATTACAAAAGCACAAGGGAAAAAAATAGAAAGTGATATACAAAACTTAAATCCTATACCTTACTTGTGCTCATTATTAGAACATATGTCTTAACAATTACAAAAACTCAACATAGCATATCAATTGGTGAACATATACCATGTTTGCAAAAAACAAAGTCAAGTTTACAAAATAACAAATGAAACATCAAAATCATGATCAAGCACTTAACTTGTTAACCCTAAAAGAGGCCATAACTTTACGAAGATCATTCTCTTCTTCTACAAATACATTTTCAGGCACTTGTAGTCTCAATTCATATAATTGATTGTTTTCAACTCCAAGAACCGAAAGATATCTCCTATTCCATTCCATACGCACCACTCTATCTTCTGGCATAACAGCCAACTCATTATTGCTAGCAAACGACTTTATGTTTACCTAAACAGAATAATACCCAAAATCAAAGAGCTGAATTCAACATTTTTGATTTGTTTATGATAACATCGTGTAAATAAATCAATGAAAGTAAAATGGTAGATATTTCAAAGAAACTAAAGTATAGGATGCTATAATTCATTGGACTTAGATTTTGGAAGAATCTAACCTCAATTTGGTAATACATCTTCCCATCATCAGCAACTGTAGAAGAAGTAGAGAGAATACTTGATTCGCGCTTCACCCCAAGCCTAGTAGACATGAATTCTGTCAAATACTGTCTAAGAACAGCCTTTCCTGCTTCTTCAGGTGGACCCAAATCTTCTACACTCTTGTATTTCGATGATGAAGGTGAGGATACTTCAACAGAGAGGTTTTCGTCAAGAACATAAGGGTCTCTGAAGAATATGTCAGCATTTGCACCTCGAACTTGAATCCAGTTTTTAGGATAATCGAATGAGTACCCATCAAACGAATCTATATATTCCTTGAATCCTATAGTTGGTTGAGCAAATGCGAAATTGCTCTCAGTTTGTGAGAATAGGCAACTGGAAAGGATCAAGGTGCTCATCAAACTCCTCCTTGGAACTACAAAAGCTTTAGTCTGATTATATATTAGAAGAGCAGATAATGAAGGTCGAATGCATTTTTTATACCATCATAATTGAAGTCAAATCGATTCGTATTGATAATCATGGCGTTGGAATTTGGAATTGAAGTAGGGTTGTTGATGGGATAGATAAAGTATTAGAGAGACTTACGGATTGCAGGTTGCAAGAAAGAGAAGAGCAGGAGGCGGAATTGGAATTGGAAACCATAGCAAATGGAGCGACACGTGTCGGCAGCATCAGCAGGGCGGTGTGGGCGGCGGAAGAGAGGAAATGAGGGGGAATTGAGCGGAGGACGGTGGCAGTAGGAGTGGAAAGGGGTCTGAAACCGAGATGGTCTACCATGGTTACAGCCATCCGACTGGATTTTGTAGAGATAAGAAACCAGCGAGGGTGTGTATATATACCGGGGTTTTATCAATGAAATGCCCACTTACTTTTCAAACATCAAGCCACATCGTTTTTATAAGAACAAATTAGGTCATTAAGTTTTTTTTTTTTTTTGCTCTCTCTAAAGTAGTCCTTACGAAACTTTTTTCTCTTAGATGATACCTACGGAACAAACCTTGCACACAAATGAGCCTTATGAGTAACTTTATTAACAAATTCTGTTAAGTATGTGACAACCCGAAATTTTTTGCCTTGTAAGTCCAACCAGTCAATTCAACTGAGTGTCAGACCTATTTCTGCTATCTTTTAGCATTGTTTAGAGTCTGTTTAAGGGTTCAAAGCTCAGTACATTCAAGCATTGAGTATAGGATTGAGTTGCTAAAGTTCTTCGCGTTGAAATTGAGCCGAACACTCCATCCAAGGGAGTGTACGGCCGTACACCCATGCTGACCGTACACCCACCCCCATATGTAGAGTATGCCTTCATTTCTCTTCATTCCTCACACTTCTCACTCAAGAAATCGAATTCTCTCTCAAGTATCATCGAGTTCTTCATCCTAGATCATAAAAAACGTAAGTGTTTCTTCCATCTTTGAGTTGTTATCCTTCTTAATCATGAATCACCCTTTGATTTCATCCATGCAAATCATCTTTTTGGGTAGATCTTCAAATCTTCATCCATTTCACCAAGAACACACACTTATTCTTGGTGGCTGTGAACCCCCTTCAAGCCTCAAAACGTAAGTATCATTTCCTTATGCTTAGAATACGTTAGGGACTCTTGTTAAACACCTTAGAATCGACCAAAACTCAAGAACAAAAGGAGTGTACGGCCGTACACCCTTGCATGGCCGTACACCCCTCAAAACACCGCAAAAGGGCCTCCAAAATGCCAACTTAGTTCATATTCCTGTTGAGCATTAGACCCACTAGCTTTCCCATTGCTCAAAGACCCTTTTGTGCATAATTTACCATGAGTGTACGACCATACACTCCATGGCCGTACACCCATGACCGTACACTCCAATTTGTGGCTGTACACACCCCTTTGATGAATCACATGTGATTCTAACACTTAGTCCAAGTGTTTCCTAGTCCCTAAGGGTGTTTCCTTGCATGTAGTTGCTTCTAAACACTATATTCATGCCAATATATGCCATTATATGTCATTTAGGACTCGTTTGTGTCTCAGGACTTCATTCGTGAAACTTCTCATCCTTACGTGCATATTCGATTAAATCACCCACATTAGGTGAGTTCATACCCCTATAATCAATCTTTTAAACTGTTTTAAATGCATTTAGGGGGGGGGGGGGGAATATAAGTTGAACACAATGATAACTGTGTAAATGTTTTGTGATAAACATCATTTCAAAGGATTGCTTATGTTTATAAAGTGATCAAATTGTTTCAAAAGCTCTTTTTAAGTTATGTTACTTTATTGTTTATAAAACTCCATTTTTAAAGTACAATCATAACTCAGTAGATAAATGAGTCTTTTCATCAAGTCAGTAACAGTTCAAGTAAACACACTAGTAAACTATAATAGGTATAGTTTAGGAGTTCAAACATACTATAATGAGAAACAGGGAGGAACATACTATATACTATACAAAGAGAACACACAATACATTAAAACAGAGAGAACATACAATACTAATACAAGAATACTATAACATTAATGTGAGCCACTACTTCACGACTTAGCAATATACTTGCTAGGTTGCGTTTTGTAACCAGAGTCTCCTGGAGGGAGAGCATGAGTTTGTGTATAGATCTATACGGGATTGACACCCCACACCTTGCTGCTAGCTACAGTGGGACTTGCAAGTCTATGGGTGACAATATTACATCAGTTTCGGCGCCATTAGGTCGTCGTGGTAAAACACGTGTCATATCAGTATGGTTATAATCACATCACATTTTAACCTTAATTAACAAATTGGTTTTAAGGTAGTTAGTGCTCCAGTAGTCACTTTTTACAAACATTACTGAATACTTTCGTTATTACAAAGGACGAACAGTACAGTCGAGTCTTAGTACATTCACTTAGAAAGGGGCCTATAATGCTAACTTTATGATTCCTTAGTGCATACATCAGGGATATATATTAATCGGGTCCGGCAGATAGTAGGATGTGTGCTTTCCGCTTCATTTCCTGTTCCTTGTTTGGTTGTGGGCTTAGAGCAGATTCACCCAGTCTACTACCTATTTGATCTTAGCTATGTATATATTCCGTATACACTAAGTAACAATAAGGAGTACCAGATATGGGTCAGGTCATAGTACACTAATTCAATACACCGTTTTCTAGTACAAAATATACTTTTCAAGTAGAATATTTAGTAAACAAAACTAGAAACTTACCATAAAAAGGGTTTAATCCATTTTATTAAACCAATATAACTTAAAGGACCTTAGGTGGTTAATTCTATAATACCTTAGTTTATATATCAGGGTTATATATAATTAATACCCGATAGGTAGTTAGATGTGTGCTTTCCGCCTTACTTCATGTTCCTTGTTTGGTTGTGGGCTTAGGGCAGATTCACACAATTAACTATCCGTTCGATCTTAGATTATATATAGCCTATATAAACTAAGTGATTATGGAAGGAACTATTGTGGTTACTATTTTTACTAAAAGAAATAAGGGTTTTCTTAAAGAATGTTTTCATCAAATATAAAGGAACTATTACGGTTAACTCCGTGAGTACCAAGTGAATACGTCAGGGTTATATACAACGATGATCTAACAAATAATGGGATGTGTGCCTTCTGTTGGATTAATGTCTAAGTCCATAACTATATTTGGTATGTACTTGACCCGACCCAGCATGGTCCATTTGGGTTGCACTTCACCGACACAATTTATATGGATAGTCTTTTGAGAATAGTATATTTATGATTTATATTAATATATTATAAGTTCTAATATATTAATAAGGAATCATATTATTTAATTAGTATTGATCAAGAATTAATTTAGAATTAATTAAGTGATCAAAAGGAACTAATTAAATATGGACTCTTATATATATATATATATATATATATATATATATATATATATATATATATATATATATATATATATATATATATATATATATATAGAATGAGCCAAGTTCATTTAGGTTGGGCTAAGCTATCATGGATAGTCCATGGAGTTTTAACCCATGGATCCTATGAAATGAAAGGTCATGGGTATTAGGGTTTACATGGATGTAACCCTAATCCTCCATACTATATAAAGAGGCCTTTGGCACAAGAAATGGACTAGTGTGTGAAAATAAGAGTGGGCCAATTTTAGTGTGCATACATATTCTCTCAAGTTCTTCCAAGGTGTTTTGGAGAATTGTGATTCCATTTGAGGATTCCACACTATTGGGGCTAAGCTCTTAAAGCTTGAAGACATCAAGCTACATCAAAAGGTATGTCATCCAACTAGAACTTTGTAGTATAGGTGCTTCATAATATGCTAGTTAGGATGAAACCTTGGAATAGTTAATATTTGCATGTATAATAGAGAAAACATAGATCTAAGGTTTATAGGGTTGCATGTACACCATAGGAGTGTTAGAATCCTCAAAACCTAACAGTGGTATTACAGCCATGAGTTGTTTTCTGTTATATTGATGCAAATGTTTTATTTTCAAAGTTGAAAAAAAAAACATGACGTTTGTCAAATTTTAAGATAATTACTTGTTTTTGTGAAAAACTAATTATTAGTAAAATTTGAATCATTTGCTATATGAGTTGAATTAGGTCAAATTTAGTAAAAGATAAAATGATATGATTATTTTATTATTTTTAAAAGTTTGATCTAAAGAGTTTTTTGAAACCTCCATAAGTTATGGATATTAAAAGGTTTTAAAAAAAATTGATTCAAAGTTTTTTTATGGAGTTACAAAACTTGGTCTTAATGTTTTAAAGAATTCCATAACCTGTTCTTAAGTTATGGAACATGAAAAGTTTCATCATAAAACAAACATTAAACTCCATAAGTTATGGAATCTAAAAGTTTTCAAGAGTTACAAAACTTGCCCTCAAGTTTTGAAATTTGGAAAAAGTTTTTTATGAAAAAAAAAAGAATTGAATTCTAAAACTCTTGGGTTCATAACTTAATTTGAATTTAATAATTGGAATTATGATGTTTTTATTGAATAATTCAATTAACTCTTATGGACTTTATTAATAGATAATTAAAGTGTTTAATTAAAAGAGAATTAATAATTCCATAATGACATGGTTTAAGATTAATTAAATTAAGAGTATAGTTTAATTAATAGATTAAACCACCAAGTATTTTAAATGTCTAAAATACACCCTTATACTATTATAATATTAAAAGTTTAATATATTATATGTATAAGAGCAAGTCATCTTACCATTAGTAGACCTCATTCACGAAGCCGATCTATAAGGGGGTATAAGGTTACTGCCTATAAAATGGCAGTTTAATGGGTGTTCACTCTCACCCACCGCTTCCTTGACTGGTGGAGGGTCGTTAGCCGAACAGGTAGGACAAGGACTATAATTCTCCCATTCATTATAAGTATAATGATAAATACTAAGTAACTAAACACTTATAAATTCCCAATCTTAGTTACTTAGGAAAATGTGAATAAGGTGCTAATCCATGAAATTACACTTTGCACTTTGTTTAAGCCGTTAGTGGAGCGTGTGTGGTTAACCGACACACTAACCTGGACTTAACAAGGTAGGCAAAGGGTAACTTAATGTTTATCATAGTATCGTTGGAGCGTGTGTGGTTAACCGACACATCGATTGAGGGGTAAATATTAAGGGTACCAAGTATATTTGCATGGTTACTTCACACCTTGTTTTGTGATCCTCGGCATCCCAGTCACAAAACCTGAAGGGCACACTCGAGATTGAAACATGCCATTGAAAAGTTCAATGAATCTCAAAAGAATCTAGGAGTTTCAAAACCAATTAAAACCTAATAATACATTTCGTTTATCTTGGTGGAAATTGGTGAATCGTCATTCACCTACCTTCAAATATTTTATAGCTTGGATTACGGCATCCCTCTTCCAAGTTATAAAATAGTTTGTTGGGTCCTAGCCTTAATATTTCATATTGGGTGTTATATTAGGGGCTTTAGATCAATTATCTTGAATATCTCCCAAAAGATGTCTAGTTCAGACATCTATGATCCTCCCAAATCTCTTGGAACTTCACTTCCTCCATCTCCTCCAATTATTCTCCCTAACCCACAAGTTCAAGGTCACTCAAACCCTATTGGCAAGGCAAGGTCTAGGTGTGATCACAGCTTTAACCCATGGATCTCATGGAAATGAAAAGACATGGGTATTAGGGTTTACATGGATGTAACCCTAATCCACCACACTATATAAAGGAGGCTTTGGTTCTTGAAATGACACTAGTTGTGGTGAGTAAAGCAAGAGGGCCGATTTCAAGAAAGGTGATTACTATTCTCTCAAAGTTCCAAGTTTGTGGTGATTTGTGATTTCCATTTGAGGCATCCACACTATTGGTGCTAGGCTTTAAAACTCCAAGCAATCAACTACAAATACAAGGTAAGTAATTCTACTAGCTTTATTTGATTCAAGTTCCCCATGCCATGTTAGATAGGATAAGAACCTTGGAAAAATAATTATTTGCATGTATCTTAGTCTAACATAGATCCAAGGTTTCTAGGGTTGCATGTACACCATAGGCGTGTTAGAATGCTCAAAACCCATCAATGTTCACACTGGATATTAAACCAATAGTGGGCAAACCATCTGTTTGTCTATTTTTGAAAGCTTCAAGTGATGTCAGTTGGTTATGGCATAGACGTTTATCACATTTAAACTTTCAAAATCTAAACAAGCTGGTTACAGAAGATTTAGTTTGTGGTCTTCCTGTGTTAAAATTTGATAATAATACTCTTTGTGCAGCTTGCGAACAAGGAAAACAACATCGGAAAGGACATCCTATCGTGATAGACTCAAAAATTGTTGAACCATTGGAACTTCTTCATATTGACCTTTGTGGACCTTCGACTGTTGAAACAATTAACAAGAAACGATACATTTTGGTTATAGTTGATGATTTTTCACGTTTCACATGGGTATTTTTTCTCAGGTTAAAATCTGAAGTAGCTCAAACAATGATTGATTTTATCAAAAAGATAGAGACGAGTCTGAAAAAGAATGTTCGTCGAATAAAGAGTGATAATGGGTATGAGTTTAAGAATAAGATGATGGATTCGTTCTTAACTGAAAAATGAATTTCGCATAATTTCTCATCACCATATACACCACAACAAAATGGTGTTGTTGAAAGAAGAAACAGATCATTGTGTGAGGCAGCGAGAACAATGTTGACATATGCGAATCTTCATCAGTATCTATGGGCTGAAGCCGTTTCCACAGCATGTTTTACTCAGAATCGTTCTTTTATTCATAGAAGATTCAATATCGCTCCTTATGAAATAATAAATAATCGGAAACCTAATGTTAAATTTTTCCATGTTTTTGGTTGCAGATGTTTCATCATGAATCTTAAAGACAATCTTTCAAAGTTTCAAGCTAAAGCTGATGAAGGCATATTTTTGGGATATTTTCATACTTCTGTTGCATATCGAGTGTTGAACAAACGAGCTCGCAAAGTTGAAGCAACTTTTAATCTTACCTTTGATGATTACTATGTTAAACAAGTAGAAAGAAAGTTTGAACAAAAACCAATTCTTGCTGAATCAAACAATCAAACTGAAAATGATAATTCAATTGATTTTGATTATGATCTAATTTTTGGTGTTCTAGACAGGGCAATTGATGCAGAAGTTTACACTGATGATAATCAAACACCCGAATCATCAAAACATACTGATGATTCAACACTCACTTCGAATACTACTGAAAATGGCGAAAGTATGCTAGATGCTCGTATGGAAGGGGAGCATACGTATACTCCTCTAAATGTTGAGGGGGAGCATCCTTTCGAGGGGGAGAAGAGTAGTATGAATCATGAATTTGAGGGGGAGCATCAAAATTATAATCATGTTGAGGGGGAGCATGATGATACAAATGCAATTAATCTTGATCAAAATGATGAATTTCATGAATTTGATGATAATATTTCTGTGGCAGGTACTGAAAATGAAGAAACGTACGAAGATGCACCATTGGAATTTGATCCATCATATCTATCACTTGAGAAATGGACGAAGAATCATCCAAAAGAGCAAGTTATAGGAAATCCACAAGATGGAATTTTAACAAGAGCTCAAATTCGTGCGAAAAATGAGGTACTCAATACGAATCAAGAATTTTGCAGGTTTAATGTTTTTATTTCGAAAATAGAGCCAAAAACAGTTAAGGTTGCTATGGAACACTTAGATTGGGTTGTTGCTATGCAATCTGAACTTGCTGAATTCGAACGAAACAAGGTTTGGAGACTTGTTCCAAAACCTAATGATGTTTCGATTGTC
The DNA here is from genome assembly GCF_052849685.1 of Lactuca virosa. Taxonomy (NCBI): domain Eukaryota; kingdom Viridiplantae; phylum Streptophyta; class Magnoliopsida; order Asterales; family Asteraceae; genus Lactuca; species Lactuca virosa. Next base: position 143,017,195 of record NC_136432.1, read on the forward strand.
GGGCTAAAATTGATTTTCAAAAATAAAACCGACAAAGAGGGCAATATTATTCGAAACAAAGCTAGGCTTGTAGTTAAAGGATATGGTCACACCCCAAAACCAAGAACGGCGGAAACGTTCTGGGGCGGAGGACGTCATGTAAAGTATCATAACAATGCAAAGTAGTAAACAAGCAACAACATCATCCATTGCATTAATAGTACAGTTTTAATACATGTGTGTTCTTCGTAATGTAATAGACACCAAAAATGAATGATCAAAATAAAAGACGAGTCTTGTTTGTGCTCCGTCTTCTCAAAACCTGTCACCGGTACCTGTCTACTGATGACCTGAGAATACAAGTTATTTTGAAAGCGTAGATCAGCATTTAAGCTGGTGAATTCATAAGTAATTTTATGTCTTTGATTGGTAAAACTGTAAGGAAAATATTTGTAAATGTTTGATGAAAAAGTTCGTATAAGTATGAAAACCCTAGAAAATCCCATATTTCCTACTAGTATAAAATGTAGTCTTATACCAAGACCCGACAGTTTTGGAGGTTTGCTTCTCCGTATGAATGAAGGTTTTTCCCCATGTACAACTATTATTATCAAAATATAGTCTACCTCATCGTTTATGTGAATGTGTCACAAGATAAAAGTAAAAGGGAAAATTATATAATCATTGAAATTGTATCCTTTTGTCTAGGATAAACACAGCGTGGTAACTCGCCGAACAGTACAACCGAGGACATCCGTCGATGTGCAGTTTCCCACTATAGCTAACAGCCGCGTGTGAAATGGTCAATCCTGTATGTATTAGTATCTATTCATATAGTATGTAATAGTATCTCTTCATATAGTATGTAATAATATCTCTTCATATAGTATGTAATAGTATCTCTTCATATAGTATGTAATAGTATCTTTGTATAGACTCATGAATGAACTGACTCTTGTATGTTCCCTTTGTACTAGGAATAGCAAGTAGTATCTCCTAAACTATACATATTATAGTTTATTAGTAATGTAGTTTGAAATGTCCATGTATGTTTATACACTCTTGCTACACAAAAGTGTTGGAACTGAAGTCACAACTATCTTATCAATACATATATATATATATATATATATATATATATATATATATATATATATATATATACTTACTACATAAGTGTATAGATATGGTTTTTAACAATACATAAGTTGAAAAGAGGTTTTGTAATACATTTAAAGGGTTTGAAACAATAAATAATCATGACTTGATGTCAGTTTATAAAATTATTTAAAAGTAGTTTGTTTGATAAGACAATTTGAAAGTATAGCAATTCCATATGTTTGATAGTTATAAATCACATGTGATTGATATAATAACTATGATATTCAACTTGTATTCCCCCCCCCCCCCCCCATAAAATCATTTAAAAGCATGTAAAAGCATTTAAAAGGTTGGTTAAGGGGGTATGAACTCACCTGAAATGAGTGATGCGATCGTAGGATCGGTAAAGGATGCTAAGTGTCAAGTGAGGACTTGAGCACACATAGATCCTATTTAACATATAATGACACATATATGTATCCAATTAGTCTTTTAACAACTAATTAATCAAGTAAGGACACCCTAAAACATGGATAACACCTTGACTCCAGTGCTAGGAGTACATTAGGGTTGTATCTAAAGGGTATAGGGCATTGTATTTGAGTTTATGGCATAAGGACCACTCCTTAAGGAGTTTACGGCCTATGGTCATTTCCCCCATGAGTTTACGACCGTAAACTCATGGTAATTGATACCATTTTGTGTTTTGAGGCCTTCTAAGTCATAAAGAAGCATCCTTACTTCAAGTCTAAGCCTTAGGAAGTCATTAGTGGCACCTTGGCACCACTTTATAGAGTTTACGACCCATGGACCATTCGTCATGGGTTCACGGCCGTGAAATCTATGTGTTCATGGTCTTTTTGATGTTTAAGGTCCTAAACACTTCAAGGAAGTGATCTAGACTAGTATCCAAGGCTAAGGAAGGGACTGGGGCTCACTTTGCCCCATCTTTTAGGGTTTACGGCCCAAGAACATTCCTTGGCCGTAAAAACCTTTGATCTTGTGATTCATTGTGTTTTCTAGGTGTAAACAAGTTCATTTCAAGTGTATAACAAGCTAGGATAAGTGTACTTACAATCTAGAAGCTTGATTGGGTGTTTAAGGCTCAAGAACACTAGTGTGTGTTCTTGGTGTTCTTGAAGAACACTTGAGTATCTATCAAATGAAGAGATTTCACGGATGAAATCATACACATACACTAGATAATGAAGTCTATTAACAAATCAAGGAATAAAACACTTACTAAGTTGAAGGTCTAGTGATGATACTTGAGAGAGAAATGGTTCCTAGACTTGGAAAATGGTTGAAAATGACAAAAATGACAAGTGTCACCTTTATACCCTGGAGTTTACGGCCGTAAACTCCAAACTCTTGGAGTTTTGGAACTTAAATGATGCATACTTTACCCTAAAGCATCCCCTATCCAGTTATCTCTTGCAGTACTAGGCTTTAGAACACTCAAACTGACTCCGAAACTGCTAAAATTTAGCAATTGAAAGTTTGACTTTGATTGAATCCAGGATTGATATAAGATAGAAATTTCGAGTTGTCACATCATCCCCCGTTAGAGGGAATTTCGTCCCGAATTTAGAGTTTAAGCAAATAAGTAGATACAAATAACTAAGTGAAAAGATGAGGATATTTCAGTTTCATTTGATCCTCGCATTCCCATGTGAATTCAGGTCCTCGCTTGGCGTTCCAGCGAACCTTCACTATCGGGATACGAATTTGTTTCGTTTGCATGATCTCTCGGTCCATGATCTCTACAGGTTCTTCCACGAAGTTGAGGCTCTCATTGATCTCGATCTCCTCAAGTGGGATTATAAGAGTCTCATCAGACAAACACTTTTTCAAGTTTGAGACGTGGAAAGTAGAATGTACGTTACTAAGTTCACGCGGTAGATTGAGTTTGTAAGCTACAAGGCCGATTCTAGCAAGAATCTCGAAAGGCCGTACGTATATTTGATTTAGCTTTCCACGCTTTCTGAAGCGTATCAAGCCCTTCCAGGGTGAGACTTTCAAAAGGACTCGGTCTCCCACCTGGAATTCCAAAGGTTTCCTTCGCTTGTCTGCGTAGCTTTTCTAACAGTCTCTAGAGGCTTTCAATCATTCATGAATCTGAACGATCTTCTCTGTCGTTTCCCGTATGATTTCTGGACCTGTGAGACTGCTGTCAGGAACTTGTCCTCTAGCTAACTGGGTGTCACCCACTTCGGCCCAGCACAGAGGGGATCTGCACTTTCGGCCATAGAGGGCTTCAAATGGAGCAGCCTTTATGCTCGTGTGGTAACTATTGTTGTAGGAAAATTTGACAAGGGGTAAATGAGTATCCCATGCCTTCCTAAAATCGATCACACGGGCTCTCAGCATATCTTCCAAGGTTTGGATAGTCCTCTCACTCTGCCCTTCGGTCTGTGGATGGTAGGCTGTACTCATGTCCAGCCTCGTTCCTAGGGAACTTTGTAGCGACTGCCAGAACCTCGAAGTGAATCTGCTATCTCTATCGAAGATAATGGATATAGGAACACCATGCAGTCGTACAATCTCCCTAATGTATGTTCTTGTTAGTTTCTCCATTTTGTCAGTCTCTTTGATTGGTAGGAAATGCGCGGATTTGGTCAATCTGTCGACGATGACCCAAATGGTATCAAGTCCACCCGTTGTCTTGGGCAACTTGGTTATAAAGTCCATAGTAATCCACTCCCATTTCCATTCTGGTATCTCCGGTTGTTGAAGTAAACCTGATGGTTTCTGGTATTCGACCTTTACCTTTGCGCAAGTAAGGCATTTACTCACGAAGGTAGCAATCTCTGCTTTCATGTTAGGCCACCAGTATAAATTTTTAAGATCCAGATACATTTTATCTGAACCCGGATGAACGGAATACCGAGTGTTCTGAGCCTCGGTCATGACCACGTCTCTGAAGCCACCGTGTTTCGGTGTCTAGATTCGGTCCATGAAATATAACGCTCTGTCAACGTTGCTTTCCAAGTTCTTATCCATTCCTCTTAGGGATTCACTTGCCACATTTTCTGGTTTCAAAGCGTCGAGCTGAGCCTCCTTAATTTGTGTGGACAAGTGTGAATGGATAGTCATAGTCAATGATTTGACTCTACGACCAGAGTATTCTTTTCGGCTTAGGGCGTCAGCTACTACGTTGGCCTTGCCGGGATGATAACGAATTTCGCATTAGTAGTCATTGAGTAGCTCGACCCACCGTCGTTGTCTCATGTTGAGCTCCTTCTGATCGAAGATGTGTTGGAGGCTTTTGTGGTCTGTAAAGATAGTGCTTTTCGTACCGTACAGATAGTGTCTCCAGATCTTTAGAGCAAATACAACTGCTCCTAACTCAAGATCATGCGTGGTGTAGTTGACCTCGTGTGTCTTCAGCTGTCTCGAGGCATAGGCGATGACCTTGCCTCGTTGCATCAGAACACATCCGAGCTCTTGGTTGGATGCATCGCAATAGACCACAGAGTCTTCTATTCCTTCTGGGAGGGATAGTATTGGTGTGGTGCATAAGGCTCGTTTCAGCGTTTGGAACGCCTTCTCTTGTTTCTATTCCCAGTCAAAGGCCACACATTTCTGGGTCAGTGTGGTAAGTGGTTTCGCGATACTAGAGAAGTTTTGTATGAACCTGCGATAGTAGCCAGCGAGACCTAGAAATTGTCGAATTTCTGTAGGTGTCTTCGGTGCTTACTAGTTCTCAATAGCCTTAATTTTGAAGGGTCCATGTGTATTCCGTTTTCGCTAACGACGTGGCCCAAGAATTCAACTCTTCGAACCCAAAACTCACACTTGGAGAACTTCGCATAGAGCTTCTCTGATCGTAATGTTTCTAAAATCTTTCGTAGGTGTTGACTATGCTCCTCCTTACTTCGGGAGTAGATAAGTATGTCATCGATGAAGACGATAACGAACTGATCCAAGTAAGGACGGCACACCCTATTCATCAGGTCCATGAATACAGCTGGTGCATTGGTTAATCCGAAAGGCATCACTACAAACTCGTAGTGTCCATAACGGGTTCGAAAGGATGTCTTGGGGACATCTTCCTCCAGCACTCGTAACTGGTGATACCCGGATCGAAGATCTATCTTCGAGAAGTAGTTTGCTCCTTGAAGTTGATCAAATAAGTCGTCAATGCGGGGTAGAGGATAGCGATTTTTAACGGTAAGCTTGTTGAGTTCCCTGTGGTCGATGCACATACGAAACAATCCGTCTTTCTTCTTAACGAACAAGACCGGTGCTCCCCATGGTGAGAAGCTTGGCCTAATGAATCCCTTCTTGAGAAGTTCATTAAGCTGACAGGAAAGCTCTTGCATCTCTACTGGTGCCAGTCGATAAGGAGATTTGGCTACTGGAGTAGCCCCTGGCGCTAAGTCGATTTTGAACCCGACTTGACGTTGCGGTGGTAATCCCGGTAGATCTTCTGGAAAGATGTCGGGAAAGTCGCGTACTTATGGAATGTTCTGAATTTCCTTCACTTCTTGACTCGTATCGACGATGTGTGCAAGGAATGCATGATTTTCCCTTCGCAAACACTTTTGAGCTTGAATACTCAAAATGATGTGAAGGTTCGTACTAGATTTATCGCCGTAGATAACTAGGGTTTCGTTGAAAAGGAGGTTAAGACGAACCGCTTTCTCAAAGCACATGATGTCGGCGCGAAGACGACTTAACCAATCCATACCGATTATGACGCCGAAACTTTTAATTGAGATCGGCATGAGGTTTATTTGGAAAAAATGACCATCTAGAGTTAGAGTACAACCTACCTATATGCAGTTAGTACTTTCCGTTTTCCCGTTTGCCATTTCTACAGTGAATGATTCCTCTAGTGTACGTGGTTTTTGTTTAATTAAATGAACAAATTTCTGGCTTACGAAGCTTCTCTCTGCTCCGCTATCAAATAGTATGCATGCATATGAATTATCGAGGAGAAACGTACCAGTAACTATTGTAGGATCAGCTACGACTTCCTCGTGGCCCATAGCCAAAACTCGTCCCACTCTGCCGGTATTCGCTGCCTTCGGGCAGTTTCTTTTGTAGTGCCCCACCTCGCCACAACAGTAGCAAGCTTGGCCCACACCAGCATTAGGAACTTGAGTGCTCGGCTTTGCGGGAGTCTTGCAGAAACGGGCCGTGTGCCCCTTTCTGTTGCAGTTAGAGCACTGCATTTCCCGGAAAGTTCCGTTGTGGTGGAAGTTGAATTTGTTGCACTTCGGAAGGTTACCCACATAAGGCTTTGCTGGGAAGGGGTTAGTAGGAACAATAGTAGGTAAAATAGCAGCATTTACTGTAACTAGTTGTTGTTTCTTTGAGGATTCTTGTGAAGGCCCTCCTTTCCTCTTGTTCCAACCTGTCTTCCTGTTGTTGTTGTTTCCCTTTTGTTGATCGGGTGAAGAAATTGTTGCGTTCTGGTAGTTTCCGTGATCGATAATAGATTGTGCCAGTTCTTTAGCACTGTCAAAAGTAACAGGCCTTGAAGCTAACACACTTGACTGAATCTGGGGCGACATTCCCCAAATAAATCTCTTTATTTTCTTGCTCTCAGGAGCAACCATATCCGGGAAAAGGATTGCCAGATCACAGAATCTATTAGAATAGGTTGATACATCAGAATCAACCATCTTAATACCCTAGAGTTCCTGCTCGAGTTTTTCAATTTCCCCTCGAGGACATTACTCTCTCATCAGCATGGCTTTCAAGTTCTCCCAGCTTATCAAATTTGCCACAATTAGAGTCAGCAACTTAACGTGGCCATTCCACCAAGTTAAAGCCCTGTCAGAAAAGGTACAAGTAGCAAACTTGACCTTGTTGTTCTCTGGGCAAGCGCAGATTTCAAAGACTGCTTCTGTCTTTACTATCCATTGTCTTAAAATCATCACCCCTCCAGTTCCATTGAAATTCTGGGGTTTGGCATTCATAAAATCCTTGTAGGTGCACTCTCGAGAGTGCCCATGACTCTCGCCATGGTTGGAAAGAGGTGCACCAATTCCCGATCCACTAGGGACAGGAGTATTGATGTGTGACATGGCAGCCGCTACGGCCGCCGTGACAGCCGCTTGGAACATAGCAGTGTCGAACTGAGGAGGTGGTGGCGGTGGTATCGGTGTTTCGTTATTATTCTTACGTCTTGGATTTCTGCGAGGAGGCATCTTTTAACTTCAAGTATAAAAGATAGAAACAATGATAAGAATCCAATAGTATAGAAACTGAAAGTGTCTTGTGAACTAAGTCACCATAGTTCGATATCAAATGAGAGCATGAATTTCTGAATAGGTTAGATAACTGCCGAAATTATTGGTATATAAGATGTAAATAAGTTCAGGAAAATGACTTAACTATAGGTCTTACATCATACCATAGGGGAAAATGTTGACAGTTTAGAAGTCTAATAAAGTACTTGAAAGGTAGGAATAGTTTACAGACAAGTGCTACTTAGAGCACAGGTAAGAAAGTTATTCCTTGAGTCAAAAGAAAGGATGTACTAAACATCTTCTAACGGCGATGGGAATTCCTCGGGCGAACCCTCAGATCTGTCAGTTGACGAACCACTTCTTGAAGGTGTCGCTCATGAGCCCTATGGCGAACTCGAAGTTCTATGACTTTAGCTCGGGAAGCAGCTAGTTGATGCTGCAGAATCTCATTGGATCTCTAAGTCCTTTCCGTAGCTTCTTCGAGTTGGCGAATGCGGACCGTGTTAACACCAGAATTGGTGTCAATTTCCATGACTCGGTCAATGGTTGCCCGACCTTGCTCGACATTCCGAGTAATCCTGCGGACAATAACGGGCAGGACTCGGTCAACCGAGCCTCCTTTGCTGAGGTTGTAAAAGCTTCGGTCTCCATTGAAGGGTAATGGTTGACCCTGCTCATCACTCCAACGATTCAAGTTTGTTGCCCACAAGGGTGTGGGACCTTGAAACGTGGGTCGGGGGTTGAGATTTGGAGCTTGACCCTATTGGGGTAGGTTGTTGACTTCTGGCTCGGAGTCAAAACCATCCGAAAAGCCTTCTGCGAGGTGATCATCCAAAGGGATTGGATGGTCATCTTCTGGCTCTCCATCTAGCCATCCTGCATTGCCCTGATTTGGGAAGTATGGGTCTCCAGGGATATGAAATCCAGCCATGTTATCTACGTGAGAAGTAGGGGTAAAAGAATCAGTTTAAGAGACGTACTAACTAAGAAAATTATAGTAACACGAAATACTCCTATAGTATTTTAATTTTATGTTTTGTTCTAATGTTCTCATTGTAGTAGTGTTGGTAAGTTTTTAGACTTGTTGTCATACCACAACCATTCATGGGCATATGCTAATCACTTCATGGACCAGCATAGTTGATCAGGCTATGCCACTCCCAGAACTGGCCATACATCCCCAAGCCTATTGGTGATATTCAACAATCGTAATACTTTTGTTTTGTCCTAGTGACACTGATTTTAGTATGAATGCAAGTATGTATACTTAGTTAAATATTTTATTATTTAAAAGTATAAACTCTTGGTCAGAGTACTTTAATCCCATTGTGTTTATAGTTAGTATATCTTTTATGGGTTGATATACTCGATTCACTATAAACAATGCTCTGATACCAATCTGTCACACCCCAAAACCAAAAACGGCGGAAACGTTCTGGGGCGGAGGACGTCATGTAAAGTATCATAACAATGCAAAGTAGTAAACAAGCAACAACATCATCCATTGCATTAATAGTAGAGTTTTAATACATGTGTGTTCTTTGTAATGTAATAGACACCAAAAATGAATGATCAAAATAAAAGACGAGTCTTGTCCGTGCTCCGTCTTCTCAAAACCTGTCACCGGTACCTGTCTACTGATGACCTGAGAATACAAGTTATTTTGAAAGCGTAGATCAGCATTTAAGCTGGTGAATTCATAAGTAATTTTAGTGTCTTTGATTGGTAAAACTGTAAGGAAAAGATTTGTAAATGTTTGAAGTTCGTATAAGTATGAAAACCCTAGAAAATCCCATATTTCGTACTAGTATAAAATGTAGTCTTCTACCAAGACCCGACAGTTTTGGAGGTTTGCTTCTCCGTATGAATGAAGGTTTTTCCCCATGTACAACTATTATTATCAAAATATAGTCTAACTCATCGTTTATGTGAATGTGTCACAAGATAAAAGTAAAAGGGAAAATTATATAATCATTGAAATCGTATCCTTTTGTCTAGGATAAACACGGCGTCGTAACTCGCCGAACAGTACAACCGAGGACATCCGTCGATGTGTAGTTTCCCACTGTAGCTAACAGCCGGGTGTGGAATGGTTAATCCCGTATGCATTAGTATCTATTCATATAGTATGTAATAGTATCTCTTCATATAGTATGTAATAGTATCTCTTCATATAGTATGTAATAGTATCTTTGTATAGACTCATGAATGAACTGACTCTTGTATGTTCCCTTTGTACTAGGAATAGCAAGTAGTATCTCCTAAACTATACCTATTATAGTTTACTAGTAATGTAGTTTGAAATGTCCATGTATGTTTATACACTTTTGCTACACAAAAGTGTTGGAACTGAAGTCACAGCTATCTTATCAATACATATATATATATATATATATATATATATATATATATATATATATATATATATACTTACTACATAAGTGTATAGATATGGTTTTTAACAATACATAAGTTGAAAAGAGGTTTTGTAATACATTTAAAGGGTTTGAAACAATAAATAATCATGACTTGATGTCAGTTTATAAAACAATTTAAAAGTAGTTTGTTTGATAAAACAATTTTAAAGTATAGCAATTCCATATGTTTGATAGTTATAAATCACATGTGATTGATATAATAACTATGATATTCAACTTGTATCCCCCCCCCATAAAATCATTTAAAAGTATGTAAAAGCATTTAAAAGGTTGGTTAAGGGGGTATGAACTCACCTGAAATGAGTGATGCGATCGTAGGATCGGTAAAGGATGCTAAGTGTCAAGTGAGGACTTGAGCACACACAAATCCTATTTAACATATAATGACACATATATGTATCTAATTAGTCATTTAACAACTAATTAATCAAGTAAGGACACCCTAAAACATGGATAACACCTTGACTTGAGTGCTAGGAGTACATTAGGGTTGTATCTAAGGGGTGTAGGGCATTGTATTTGAGTTTATGGCCTAAGGACCACTCCTTAAGGAGTTTACGGCCTATGGTCATTTCCCCCATGAGTATATGGCCGTAAACTCATGGTAATTGATACCATTTTGTGTTTTGAGGCCTTCTAAGTTATAAAGAAGCATCCTTACTTCAAGTCTAAGCCTTAGGAAGTCATTAGTGGCACCTTGGCACCACTTTATAGAGTTTACGGCCCATGGACCATTCCTCATGGGTTCACGGCCGTGAAATCTATGTGTTCATGGTCTTTTTGATGTTTAAGGTCCTAAACACTTCAAGGAAGTGATCTAGACTAGTATCCAAGGCTAAGGAAGGGACTAGGGCTCACTTTGCCCCATCTTTTAGGGTTTACGGCCCAAGAACATTCCCTGGCCGTAAACACCTTTGATCTTGTGATTCATTGTATTTTCTAGGTGTAAACAAGTTAATTTCAAGTGTATAACAAGCTAGGATAAGTGTACTTACAATCTAGAAGCTTGATTGGGTGTTTAAGGCTCAATAACACTAGTGTGTGTTCTTGGTGTTCTTGGTGTTATTGAAGAACACTTGATTATCTATCAAATGAAGAGATTTCACGGATGAAATCATACACATACACTAGATAATGAATTTTATTAAAAAATCAAGGAAGAAAACACTTACTAAGTTGAAGGTCTAGTGATGATACTTGAGAGAGAAATGGTTCGTAGACTTGGAAAATGGTTGAAAATGACAAAAATGACAAGTGTCACCTTTATATCCTGGAGTTTACGGCCGTAAACTCCATGTTAGGGCCGTAAACTCCAAACTCTTGGAGTTTTGGAACTTAAATGATGCATACTTTACCCTAAAGTATCCCCTCTCCAGTTATATCTTGCAGTACTAGGCTTTAGAACTCTCAAACTGACTCCGAAACTGCTAAAATTTAGCAATTGAAAGTTTGACTTTGATTGAATGTCGGGATTGATATAAGATAGAAATTTCGAGTTGTCACAGATATTCGCAATAAGAAGGTATTGACTATGAAGAAACCTTTGCCCCTGTCACCAGACTCGAGGCTGTTCGAATATTTTTAGCCTATGCAGCACACAAAGACTTTGATGTTTATCAAATGGATGTCTAATGTGCATTCTTGAATGGAGAGCTCAAAGAGACGGTATGTTGAACAACCACTAGGTTTCGTTAATGAAGAATATCCTAATCATGTTTACATTTTAGATAAGGCTGTGTATGGGTTAAAACAAGCACCAAGAGCATGGTATGCAACTCTTACCAATTTCTTAAATCAGTCAAAATTTAAACAAGGATCAGTTGATCCCACATTATTTCGTAAGAAAGTTGGGGATCATCTAATGCTTGTTCAAATTTATGTTGACGATATTATTTTTGGCTCTACTGACCTAGCTTTGTCTAGTGAATTTGAGAATTTGATGAAGAGTAAAATCGAAATGAGCATGATGGGTAAAATCAACAATTTTCTTGGGTTAAATATACGTCAAAGCAGAGAAGGAATTTTCATTAACCAAGAAAAATACATGAAGAATTTGCTTGAAAAGTTTGGAATGACTAATAGCACGAAGCTACGAGCGCCAATGGCAGTAGGAACGAAGTTAACACCTTCGTTAGATTCACCTGTTGTTGATCTTACTTTGTTTCGAAGCATGATAGGTTCTCTACTTTATTTAACTGCAAGTAGACCTGATATCATGTTTTCTGTTTGCAATTGTGCAAGGTATCTAGCAAATCCAAGAGAACCACATTTAACAGCTGTGAAGAATATTTTTCGTTATCTCAAAGGAACAGTTTCGTTAGGATTGTGGTATCCTTCGAAATCTGAAATTTTCATTCAAGCCTTTTCGGATTCAGACCTTGGTGGATGTACTCTCGACAGGAAAAGCACAAGTGGAGGATGTCAGTTACTAGATGGAAAGTTGGTGAGTTGGCAGTCTAAGAAACAAACTTGTGTAGCTATTTCTACTGCTGAAGCTGAATACATTTCTGCTGCTGCTTGCACTTCTCAAATCATTTGGATTCAAAGCCAATTGCGTGATTATGCAATTAATATGAAAAATATTCCTTTGTACTGTGATTCATAAAGTGCTATTCGCATTTGTCATAATCCAGTACAACATTCGAAAACAAAACACATTGCTCTTCGTTATCATTTTATAAAAGATCATGTGGAAGATGGTAACATTGAAGTTCATTTTGTGAAAACTACTAATCAACTTGCTGATATTTTCACTAAACCACTTGATGAAAAATCTTTTGTGAGAATTTTAGCAGGTTTGGGAATGTTAGATGCGAATTCAGTACCAAGATCAAATACTCAAAATTAACGAAATGATGTTGGTGAAAAAGGTGTCGATTCAGAGGCTTGTTGTCTTAACCATTCTGAGGTTACTGTGCGTTAAGAGGCTTCGACACGCTTCGTTTTCGTATATTGAAACTAAAACTTTTTCGCATGTTTGGTACTATCATTTCTTGTCATTAGTTTAGAATTTGTTTATTAAAAAAAAACTGAAAAACCAAAAATATTTTTACTTCTTTGCATTAATTTTTGAAAAATCAAAAATATCAAAAAGATTTTCTTTTGTTGCATGTTTTATTTCTCAAAAAATTCAAAATCACAAAAATATTTTTTTTCAAAAATAGAAAATCCAAAAAGATTTTTGGTTACTTTGTTACTTTTTAGGTCTTCAAGAACATTTTCACGACAATTCTTCAAAGGGCCATGCTTATGTTTCTATAGGAAGGGAATTCTCTTAAATCTTTGTACTAGTTAACATGTCCCTAGAAGCATGCTGCTGCATGTCGACCCAAGCCTCAACTGACTCTATGTGTATTACGAAAGCCTTAATGAAAATTTTCATACGAAAGTTTCTTCCCAATTAGGCTTACATTCGCATTAGTCCAATGAGCTACCTTACTCTTCTCAAATGAGTTAAGAGTTATCTGTTTGGTCCATATATAACAGAGGTACATTCAAATCTTAACCAATCTTTTTTATCACAAAATTTCTTAACACATTTCACACACAAAGACACATGTTCAAGAGGTCATTGATCAAACCAATTGTGACTTAAACATGTCAAAAATCTGTGTTAATGATCTTAAATCATGAGACCGTGATGCAAGTGAAACCCAAATATCCGAACTTATTAAGGAATTGACGGGGAACTTTGTTCCAGATTCTTACGAAACACTTGTTTCTGTACCAAAGTTTCGTATACTACAAATCACATTCTTTCATATGAGTGGTTTTGATCAAATGTTCGAAACCCACGACATTTGTTTCCCAACGAAATCCAGCTTAACTATTTTTCCTTGAATGTGATTTCAGTGTGAGTATCAATTCTTTTCCTTAGTCACTTTCACAAATTTTACAAAGCCACTTGTCACTGACTACACTGGTCAAACAAGTAATTTCGTTTACAATTACTCACCTTATGTTTAGGTTGATAAGTAACGAAATTCGTAAGCCACCCATTGAAGCCTTGAAAAAGAAGCCCTTCGATACTTCTCTAAAAGTATACGATTGTAATTCACGGGAAAATGCACCAGCTGTTAGTTATCTCTCTTGATAATTAACGAAGCAACCTTTGCCTGGGGTTTAACTACTTTCGTCTCAACATTTTTGACATCACAGATCCAAATTTTTTTTAAATTGCTTCTTATCTTTTTCCATTGAATCACTGCACTCACGAAATCCTTGAGGCTCTAAGTAATACCAACTTAGGCTGATGATTTCACAAGTCTGGAAAATGACTTTGTTTCAAATCCTAAAAACGAAAGAGCCCAGCCTCCAATCCGAAAGCTCTGATCTTATCCACAAGTACTCACGAACAGTCTCAAAGTAACCGTTTGGTAACTTGGCCCTAGTTTCAAGGAACTTTATCTGACATAGCTACAATAACGGCTACTGGTGCGCGTTTCAAGGGATGACGTGATCTACTTCTTAATGATAAACAGTTCAAATTATTTTGGGCTTACTTATAAAAGGAAAATCTTCTTTCCTTTTGAAATCACGCGTTCAAAAATTCACAGAAAGAACAAAAAGCCCTAATTTTTCCTAAAAAGCTTCCAATCAACTTGATAATGGCTGCTGCTCAGAATTCCACCACTGAAGAAATTGCATCTCAACCACTGATGAAGATACAGAGTACAAACTACAAATTTGAATCAAATGTCTCGTTATATCCAGAAGATCTTAAGATGTTTATAGTTACATTAAAAAGATCTGTTCTAGCCACTGCTATGTTCAAATCTTTCGCAGTGCCGATAACTTGGTTGTCTATGGCTGCCTCCACTGCTTCATTTAATAAAGGCACTGATGTACTCACTTTCAACTTGGTGAATGAGAAACACATTTGTCTCACCAAGAAAATGTTTTCACAGTTCTTGGAGCTTCCTAATTCACCACCCTTTTTCAAACCTACTAACCCTAAGATTCTACATATGTTCAACGAGATGGGTCACCAGCCACCACTCGAAAAGATAAGTGATTTCAAAAAGTTTGGGATTCCCTGTATCTGGAATTTCTTGTTTGGGATTTTCCTACGGTGTTTAACAGGAAGAAAAGTGAGTCTTGACAAGGGAAGACAAGAAGTGTATGCAATGGTCATGGGGTTATATTACGACTTGAGTGTGGATTATGCCACTCAGTTGTGGAAGGAATTCACGCAAAGCTTAGAAAGTACAAGTGTGGCTAAGGGAATTTCTTGTGCTAGATACTGGAGTTTATTATTGGAGAAAGTGTATGAGAAATAGGGAATTCAAGTCCCTCAGGGTGAGGACACTGCTGAATTTATGAAGTATCAGTTCGCAAAGATAGTTGCAGATGATGAGCAAATATTTAAAAGTGTTGCACGTATTCCAGACGCAATGCTCAAGAAGGTGAACCCTACGCACAAGATTCTTGTAAAGTACTTGCAGAAGGTAAACCTTGATGTGGCAACTGGGGTGTTACTTGAAGTCGAAGCAGGATCTTCCAAGCCATCAAAGAAAACGAAGTCTGATGAGGAACCTGTAAAAGCTGCAAAATCGAAATCTTCACCCAAGACCGTTGAAGGTGATGATAAGAAGGAAGTAGAAGAGAATGAAGCTCAGCCTTCGAAGGAAGTTGCTCCTTCAAAATAAGGAATTCTTAAACGGATTCATAGAAAATCATCTAAACGAACTTCATTTGATGACTCTCCGATGGTTCGTAAGACTCAGATTAGCAGTAAAGGAGTGGTAGTTCGTGAAATACCTGCTCCTGTTTCACCGTTATCCAAAAAGAGACGTGCTCATGATGTTACAAAGCACATCACAGAAAAACGGTACAAGCGAAAGCTTGTAATAAGAGATGATTCCTCAGACAATGAAGTTGTTCCTGATACTCCTATGGCTTCGACTTCTCTTATGGTAACTTCAACACCTATAACCTCTTTAATTTCGAATGTTTCTACCATTTCTCCTACTACAACCATTCCACTCGAAATATTGTTAACCAAGTCATTTACTGAGGAGGATCCTATTTCTAACATCACTGCTAACGTAATTGATACGGGGGCAAATGTTACAATGAGTGTCGACTTTTCACAGCCTATTATTCTTTCTTCTTCATTACCACCTATCACTTCAACTTCGTTTGTTTCATTACCACCATCCATATCCACTTCTACTTCATCTCCATTGTTTGAAACTATCCTTCAACAACCTATTACTACTCTTTTTCCATCACAATCCACAGACACACCCAAACCTCATTCCGATGATGAAACCGAAGGAGGAGGTTTTGGAGGAACTTTCGACGAATTGCATTTCTATTCAGAAGAGGAGGAGATTCTTGATCATATGTTAATGTCAGGAAAACAGTTCAAAATCTTGAACAGGAAGTTAAACTCACTTCTTCAGTCCCAAGCTGATTCTGGAGCAAAACATTCGGTTTCGGGTATTGAAGTCGATGTAATGATCAAAGCTGCTAAACGAAGACTTCTTGAAAAGATAGATCTTTCTGATCAAAATAGTGAGCTTCGAATCAAGACTCAAGCAGGGAATTTTGAAGGGGCCTTAAAGGATTTGAAGGCTGCTGCGAAGGAACGTCATATTCTCTTCGTACAAGACGTCAAAAAGGTTCACGAAGATGTCAATTTGAAACTGGAAGAGTTGAAGATGGAAGTCTCTCAGGAACTCACAAATATGAATTCTCAGTACAATTCACTTCAGGAGAAGGTCGATATAATTGTTGGGGATATTACTAATTTTATCAAAACTTTTCAAGATACCGTGCCGAAGTTCGAATCTAAAGCAACTGAAGACAACAATCAGTTTGCGAAATTACAAACTCTTCATGAGGAGTTAAAAGAAGTTGTTTCGAAGCCTACTCCAACATCATTTTTAACTCCTGAGTTCCTTACTCGGAAGCTGAATCTGCTTGATCAAGTTATTCAGAAGGTGGTTGCTCCTATATCTAAGTTTGCTCAAATGTTGCCACAAAATGCCCCACCTGTTGTCACAAGGGTGCAAGGGGGAGAAACGAAGGTGAGCAAAGGAGGGATTGTGAATAGAAAGGGAGAAGGAGAGAAGATAACAACTGGAGATTTGAAAGTTGTTGGAAAGGTGTTTTCTATACAAATTCCTGTTTCAATTCCAATGAAGTCTGACACCATCTCAACAACAATTGTTACCACAAAACCTTTTACAAAACCAAAAGGAATTGTGATTGGTTCGGCTACAGAAGGGGGTAGTTCAAGTTCATTGAAACCGAATCCTGATTTGAAAGATAAAAGGAAAGGTGTGTTAGTCGAAAAATCTAAAGAAGAAAAGAAAGCAGAGGTTGAGGCAGAAATCGAACTTCAGAGGCATATTCAACGTATCATGAGGTTGAGGGAGAATGATCCACCTGGTATGGACAAAGGTGATCCCAAAAAGTTATATTCGTATGAATCAATCGAATCGAGATTTGCATTCAATCATATGTATGCTTTCGAAAAGAATCCAAGGAAAAGCTATTCGATTGCTAACACTGATTTTTGTCAGTTGGACTTTCCGATAAACGAAATGATGTTTATCACTGCACAATACAAGGTTAGTGAGAAATTCAAAAACCCAGATGATTATACACACATGAAAATTCGTTTTCATGTTGTACTTGGAAAAGAGCAAGATGAAGTGTGGTCTCTGATCAAGATCAAGAAAGTAGTTGCTATTAAGAAGGATGTCTTGTTCGAAGACATGATACAAAATTTCAGGTATCATGTTGTTCGTGCAAACAATCAAGCAATTGACTTCAGCGTTGCAGACTTCCCTTTAATGAACTTGAATGATCTTATTCAAGTTGCATTGCTTTTAAAAGAAATGGAGGCATCACAACTGAAGGGTATAGACAAAGATGTGTTCAGACTAGGTTTTGCTCACATTAAAATCTTCATTGACAATTATTATGATTGTCTTGCCCTGACTGACGAAGAGTTGGCTTCGAGTATGGATAAGAAAGTATTTGTTGCAATGGAACTTTCGAAGACACAAGCTGAGTTGAAAAAGTATGCTGATGGAGAGATATGTTTGAAACCATTTGGTTTAGTGTTTGCTGGGAAGGACACTAAAGGGAAGGCTAAGAGGTTTCTCTTTCAAGTTGCTGAGATCGAAAGATATACAACGTCGCAATATACGAACTTTATAGTTCATATGAACAACTGCACGAAAAACAACGATGGTGACAAGAAGGAGTTAAAGAAGGTTTTAACATGGTATTCAGAGATACGAAGTATGATGCACTTTGCTGCTCAGATTCTCACGAATTGAGTAGTTCGAATCGTTTACAAAGGGGGGATTGTAAGGGTTAAAGTCTTGTAAAGATTCGAATTGTGTTTAGTCTAATTCGTATGTAACGTATTTACTAAGTCACTTTTGTACGAAGCGTAAGGGTTCCAGACTTAGTATTTTTTGTACTCTCGTGTTCCCTATAAATAGGGACTGAGCTTAGATTTAGACTAACGAGTTTTCCAGTTTTTGTAGTCTATGTTTTGTAATCGAGCTTATTGAGAGTAATTAAAACTTCAAAGTCTTATTTACTTTCTGAGTTCGTAACATTGATTAATCTTGTTCTTAATCGATTTCTCAAATACAATTCTTTTACAACAACCGTTCCACCTCCGCTAGTACTGTTGTTGTGGTATTGAGCCATAGCTGTCGCAACAGCTGTAGCAACTGCAACATTTAGAGTTGTCGTGTCAAATTGTGGAGGAGTTGGTGGTTGAGTTGGAATTATCGGAGGATTATACCTTGTTGATTTGCGAGGAGGCATCTTTCAACTATAAGTTTAAAATATGAACACAATGATAAGAATCCAGTAGTGAAGTTAATGAATGAGTATCATGAACTAAATCGCCATAGTTCAACAACTAGATGAGAGTATGAGTTCTATAGAGTGCTAGTGATAGAAGAATGAAAGTATTTGAACAAAGATTTCCACAAGAGATTTGTTGTCTTCCAACATCATTGATATTCAGGATGTAATAAGTTTGGGAAAATTGACCTGGGAGTGGGTCTTACATCATATTAGAAGTAGGAAAATTTTGACATCACAAAGACCTAATAGACTTAAAGATCAAGGTCTTAACACAAACGGAAAATAATACTAGCGTCTATACATAGACCTAATTTATATCCATAAAATAGAGTAGGGCACAGTCTACTTCCTGCTAGATCCTGCTTTGGATTTAGACAGACGGCGTTCTAGTTCACACAAACGCCTATCCTGTACCCACAGAGGATCTCGCAACACTCGAACTTCGGCTTGAGATGCCGCTAGTTCTCCTTGCAAGAGGTTGGTACGATCTCTCGTCGCACCATGTTGGTCTTCCAGATTACGAAGGCGAACAACATCGACTCCAGCGGTAGCTTCGCTCTGCATCAGACGATCGATGGTAACTCTTCCCTGTTCGGTATTACGAGCAATATGACAAACCAGCACGGGAAGTGCTCTATCTACAGACCCTCCAACTTCTAGATTGTAAAAGCTTCGGTCTCCTTGGTAGGGGTGATTTTGCCCTTGTTCATTGCTCCATCTGTCTATACATACGGCCCACGGAGGCGTAGGAACTAGAAAAGCCAGACGAGGGTTAGGATTTGGGATTTGGGCCGCAGGGGGTAGATTCTCAACTTCGGGTTCGGAGTCAAGATCCTCTGGGAAATATTCTGTGAATTCATCATCTAAAGGAATTGCAAGCTCTGCTTCTGGTTTGGCGTCGAGCCAACCATCATTTCCTTGATTTGGGAAGTACGGGTCGCCAGGGAGGTGAAATCCAGCCATTTATCTAGACGAGAAATAAAGGTAAGAAATTTATTTAGCAATTCTAAAATAAAGCGATAAAAAAATATAAAGTTTCTATAAGAGAAACTTACTGCTAATCCTAATATGACTCTTACTGGTTCCTTCTATGAGAACATAGTACATACCAATTATATACCACTTGAGTCGAATAGTCCTTCGAATAAATGGTCCTACTCTAAGTCCACATCCAAACAAGGAAAAGGAAATAAAGCTTAGACCACATATTCATAGTCTATGAAACTTAATTATATATAACCGTAATGTATGCACTTAGTACTCATAGAACTATTAGCAAAAGCCTTTGGTTTTCATGTAGTTTGTTCTTTGAATGAATAGTGCCTAAAATACTCCTATAGTATTTTACTTTATTTTTTGTTCTAATGTTCCTCTGTATATGAAGATGTATGTGTATAGTTTGGTAAGTTTTAGACCTGACGCAACACCACTATCACTCCCAAACACATGTTCACCATATCTCAAACGAATATAGTTGATCAGGCTATATTGATCCGAGATATGATTACATAACTTCCCAGGTTTGACTGTAGTATCCATCATCTAATTACTTTTTTTTATGTTCTAGTATGACATTATTCTGTAGTAAGTATGTAGGTATGTAATTATGTATACTTTTAGTTAAGTATTTTGGTACTTAATAAGTATAAACTCTTGGTCAGAGTATTTTAATCCCAATGTGTTTATAGTTTGTATATCTTTTATGGGTTGATATACTCGATTCACTATAAACAATGCTCTGATACCAATCTGTCACACCCCAAAACTGGAACGGCGGAAACGTTCGGGGGCGGAAGACGTCATGTACAGTATCATAACAATGCAAAGTTGTAAACAAGCAACAACATCATCCATTGCATTAATAGTATAATTTAATACAAGTGTGTTCTTTAATAGTAATAAGACACCAAAATATGAATCAAAATAAAATACAAGTCTTGAACATGCTTCGTCTTCTCAAAACCTGGTCATCCGTACCTGTCTACTGGTGACCTGAGAATACAAGTTATTTTGAAAGCGTAGATCAGCATTTAAGCTGGTGAGTTCATAAGTATTTAGTGTCGATGTTTGTATAAGTTTACTGAAAGTGTTTGTAAATGTTTGATGTAAAAGTTTGTATATGTTTGAAAGCTCCTAGAAAATCCTATATTTTCTACTAGTATAAAAAGTAGTCTTCTACCAACACCCAACTGTTTTGTATGTTTGTTTCTCTGTAAAAGTGAATGTTTTTCCCAAGTATAACTATCATTACCAAAATATAGTTTTACATTATCATTTATGTGAGAAGATCACAATTTGAATGTAATGGGAAAAATGTATATGTACTGTAGTATTGTCTATAGTAACTACTGTAGTAATAAGTACCTTAAACCAATTGTTTATTTAAGGTAAAATGTGATAAGATTGTACCCATACTAATACCGACTATAACACGACGATGAAAGACGTCGGAAGAAATGACATTTGTCACCCGTAGACTTGCAAGTCCCACTGTAGCTAACAGCAAGGTGTAGGATAGTCAGTCCCGTATAGATCTATACACAAACTCACGCTCTCCCTCCAGGAGATTCTGGTTACAAAACGTGACACAACAAATTTGTTGAAGTGCCATGAAGTAGTATCTTACATTAAGTTATCTTGATCTTGTTATAGTATACTTGTTATAGAAATAGTATTTTATGTATAGTATTCTCTGTATAGTATTCTCTGTATAGTAATAGTATTCTCCTAAACTATAACTATTATAGTTTACTAGTAATTTCTGTAGTTTGAATGAATGAATGTATACCTTTGCTACCTAAAGGTACTGAATTGATTGATAGTACTTTTATATCTACATATATATACATAATATATAATTAAGATTTAGACGACCTTCGGACAACTAACCGATACCCTAAGTCCACATCCAAACAAGGAAAAGGAAATAAGGCGAGTTAGCAGTCCTAAGCCCTTTAAACATTATTTATATAACTATACATACATAGACATGCTTTTGACAATCTATAAGTTTAAAAAGAAGTTTTGTAATACATTTAAATAGTTTAACAATTTGAATAAACATTGATGACTTGATGTCAGTTTATAAAACGATTTGAAAGTAGTTTGTTTGAAAACACAGTTTGAAGTATAAGAATTCCTTTGTTTGAAACACAGTTTAAGTATATGAAAATCCTTTATTTGATAGTTACAAATCACATGTGATTGATTTAATAACTATATGATTTCTTCTTGTATTCCCCCCCCCATAAAAGCATTTAAAATCATTTAAAAGATAAGTTAAGGGGTATGAACTCACCTGTAGTGAGTGATGCGAATGTAAGATCGGTATAGGATGCTAAGTGTCAAGTGAAGACTTGAGCACACACGGATCCTATTTAGCATATAATGACACATATATGTATATAATTAGTGTTTATACAACTAATCATGTAAGGAAAACACCTTAGGTACTAGGAAACACTTGAATGGAAGTGTTACAATCACATATGATTGCATATAGGGGTGTATGGCCACACAATGGTGTTTACGGCCAAGGTGTTCACGGCCTTAAGTGTTTACGGACATAGGGTTTACGACCCTATGTGTTTACAGCCATAAACTCATGAAATCTTGTGCCAAAGTGTGATTTAAGGTCCTATCAAGCATCAAAGAAGTGTTCTAGGTCTCATGCTTAGCTTTAGGGAAGTTATGACCAACTTATGAACCTTTAACAAGGGTTTACGGCCAAAGGAGATGCTCATGGCTGTAAACTCTTATTGTTCTTGGGAAAAGGTTGTTTTCAAGGTGTAAATCAAGAGCTTCAACTAGATAATAAGTATATGGAAAGGATACTTATAATATGGAAGCTAAAAGGGTTGATTGTGGCCCAAAGAACTAGTGTGTGTTCTTGGTGTTCTTGGTGTTCTTGAAGATCTAACCCAAAAGATTAATTTCATGGATGAAATCAAAGGGTGATACTAGATAATGAGATGTATCAACTAATCAAAGGATGAAACACTTACATTTTTGAAGATCAAAATGAAGATCCTTATGATACTTGAGAGAGAATTCGAGTTCTTGAGGTTGAAATGGTGACTAATGAGGAAGTAATGAAGGAATATCATGTATATGGCATGAGTTTATGGCCACCTCGAGTTTATGGTCGTAAACTCGTGTGATGTGGCCGTAAACTCCACATGATGAAGTTTAAGGCTTGACTAGTGCACAATGGACTCAAGCAGATACTTCCTAACACCCGATCCTTGAATGTACTATGTTTAGAACACTCAAACAGACCCTAAACAATGCTAAATGATAGCAGAAACGAGTCTGACTTTGATTGAATTGAATGGTTGTATAAGATAGAAATTTCGGGTTGTCATAATAACCAATATCAATGTGCCTTATATGTTATATTGTATTGGATCAATGCATCAATTGTAGATCCTCATAATCTAAAATCAACGTCGGCGATATAGGAATCAAGATGCAGAGTGGTGGCAATAGTGATGGAATCTGGTGGTTGAAGGAGTTTTAGGGTTAGAGAGAAAAGAGAGGGAGACAGGTCATTGAAGGCGATATAGGGAGGCGACGACAACGTTTTAAGGTTAGAGAGAGAAAGGGCTGAAAGAATGGTGGCAGGGTTTGGTTGTAGTATGTTGGAGGTTTGTGGATGTTTATTGAAGTCGTTGTGTGCAAGTGACGACGGCGTATTGGTGATACCTTCTTGAAGAAGGCGAATCAAAAAGCTAAGATGCAAAGAGATACCCCGAAACGGAGGAAGAAACATATAGTAGAGATGTGGAAGATGGGTAATTCAAATTTCCAATTTTGAATCCTCCATTCACAGAGTAAATAGTTGGAACAAAAATAACGCCATAGATATTGTTGGTTTTAAAGTCCAGATTTATTGGAACGAATTATAGATGAAGACTTAAGCAGAATATGGGGTGAGCAAAAACCGAACAACAAACCAAAAAAACCGCATAAATCGAAACCGAAAACCCGAAAAACCGAAACCAAAATGAAAACCGACGGTGCGGGTTTTAGTTTTTCGAAAACCGAAAATGTTCGGTGCGCTGCGATTTCTAGTCTTGCAAAACCGCAAAAAACCGAACCACACTAAATATATATATATATATATATATATATATATATATATAATTTCTATAAATATAAATATTTATCTGATTAGATTATGATTGTATATTTTTAAGCATACGTATAGTGATATTTACAAGAACAAATAATGTTTATTACATTTTTTAATATTTAAATATGAAGAATCCTAGTGATGATAGTATCACTTTTATAAATACATACATTAATTGATATTATCGCATGTACCTGTGAAACAAATATTATATTTAATTAGTATTATATTCAAATATTAGAAGCCTCTTGGATGAGTGGTTATGTCATTTGATTTCAATCCAAGATGTGGTTGTCAGTTCGTCTCTAAGATATCATTTTGGCTTTAATTTTGTCAGACATATAAGAGTATCCCCGATCGCCTTTGTGATAAAATATTCATCATTCTCACCTTTCATATAAGAGAGTCACCCTGGCGCTCCTTATCTCTATATAAAGTTTCTTAAGAAATAATTAACACTCCTAATCTGAGTCAAAGTAACTCTTTGAGTTACTGAGTTTTAGTAAGAAGGCAAAACAAAAACCAAATAAAAAATTGACAAAAAACGAAAAAAAAAAACGAACCGCAAAAAACCGTGAAAAAAACTGCAAAAACCGAACCACATAAAACCGAACGATGCAATTTCTAAAATTCAAAAAAACGAAGTTGTGGTTTTTGGTTCGGTTTTAGCCAAAAACCGCACCAAACCGCACCATGCTCACCCCTAGAATATGTCATGTGGCAAAGTAGAGTTTTAGAAAACTGCCATGTGGTATGATTGGGATTTGTTTATTAGAAGAGTAGAGTTTAGCTATAACTTTCTTTATCTTTGTTAAAAAAAATCTGAAAAAATTAAAGTTCTTAATATTTAATTCTTTACAAATTGTACATAATCATGACAATTTGAAAAAAAATATATTTTTTTTTATTTTTTATATTTATAAAAAAACATAAATTATTTTTTTTTCAAAAATTATAAAAATTTAAGGAATACTTGTATTCACTATCTAATGACTTTGTAAAAAGAATTTTTAAAAAATAATGTGTTTTAAATACCAAATTTTTTCTTAAAATATTAAAAGTTTTTAAAAAAAAGATTGAACATAATATGATCCAAATAAAAATGATTCAAAATATTAATGATTCAAAAGTATTATGATTCAATATGTTTATGATACTTAACTTGTTATGGTCTAAAATTATTTTAATTCAAATATTCAATAATCCTTAATTATTATATTTTTTATAACTCAAAATTAAATGATTTAAGAAATATAATGATCTTAATGTTGTATTGAAAAAAAACTTTATATAATTAAATATATTAACATCCAAATTAATAAAATCCAAAAATATATGATGCACGATATCGTTATGATTCAAAATTAAATAATTCAAAAAATATAATGATTCAAATGTTGGATTGAACAAAAACTTTATTTAATTCAATATATGATGATCCATATTGATATGATCCAAAAATGTATGATTCATAATATCGTTATGATTCAAAATACTATAATTCAAAATAATTTGATTTAAAATTTTATGATCAAAAAATAATATGATTCAAAAAAGTTTGAAAGAAAATATTATGATTCTTAATATTCTTCTTGTTTAAAATTTTATAATTGTAAAATATTAAAAACTCAAATCGATATTAAGTTCAAAAAATTCAAAAAATAAATCAAAAAATAAAAAAAAATAAAGAAAAAACCCTAGCATCTTCAAGTATGTAGTAAAGATATAAAAAAAGCTAAAAAAAGAAAAAATAATAATTAAAAAAACGAAAAAAAATTTAAAAAAATAAACATTAAAAAATTAAAAACGTTAAAACCGAGCATATATATGTTTAATATTTTTTAACCAAAAATTAAAAAATATATATATAAAAAACCAAAATAAATGAAAACGAAAAGAAAAACTCCTATAAATGTCGTTCCATTGACGTTCGTCGCACATGATTATTCTCTCGAGGTCGTATTATGTTCCATGGACGTACGTTGTGTGCGAACGCGTCACAACCAAGTATATGGGTTTGATGTTTGTGCCATTGAAGAAATTATTGGTGGAGAATAGTCGTCGCGATTCCTACCAATATTTGGGTTCCTACCGAATTCGGACCCTATATATATATATATATATATATATATATATATATATATATATATATATATATATATATATATATATATATATATATATATATATATATATATATATATATATATATATAGGAGAAATCTCATGCGAAAATGTAAATATTTTGCGAAAATACAAAAACAAAAAGAACCTATAAAATTGTGCCACCTTAACCTTGTATTTTGATTAAAACTAAAATTTAAATTTAGGCTTTAGGGACATATATGTTGGAACACCCCGTTTAGTAAATAATTAAATAGATAAAAATTAATGAATGAATAGTAGCCCTACAATAAATAATTATATATCAAAGGTTGGTCTCGAAGAGCTAATTGTCACAATTTTAGAAGTAGGGGGTTAAAAGTGTAAGTTTCGGATTGGTTTTGCAAGTATTTATGAATGCGGTGACTAAATGGTAACTTTCGGGACTTTATTTGAAATGATTTTTGGAAGTTTGGGGGTTGAGGGGTAAAAATCGGATTTAATTTGAAGGAGATTTCCAAAGTCAGGGTAGAAAGGGTAAATATTGGATTACATTTGGAAGAAAAAAGGAACGGAGGGACCGTTGTTGCCATTATGGCAAACTTTTAAATGGAGTCGGCTGTTTTAAAGGTCCCGTAACCCTAACCCTATAGGGGATCTACAGCCACCACTTCTCTCCATCCTTATGCCTCCCTCACCGACGCCACCACCACCCGATTTTCCGATCAACGAAAGGGCTGCCATCGACCACAGGACTGTCGCCACTGTTGAGGTCGCGAGCCTCCGAAGTCAACCGTTGTGCTATCCGGGAAGAAGAGGTTGAAGGAAGAGTCGATGTCGCTGCCGTCAATAAGAGTCGCCAGCAATCTCACCCTTTCGTTGTTCATGTCGCTAGCAAGGACTACAAGTAGTCACCGCCCTATTTCCGCCAACGGAGCTGTGAACCGCAAGGGCCAGCGAACTCATTGCTCCCATGTACAGGTCGATCGGCAACGCCCTTCTCTGCCTCCTTCTTCCGCTATTGCCTCCGTTATGTGCGCCCTGCCACCGTTTCGTTGAACGCCACTAGGTGGGTGGTTGTGTTCGGATCTAGAGCAAGCGTTTGGGTGGTCGTTACCCTATTTTGCCGCCATGCCACCCTAATCTGCCGCCACAAGCCACCGTGAAAGGTGGATGTGTGCATGTTGTGGTGTTTGTGTCCGTGTGTTGTGATGGTTTAAGGCTGCGGGAGCATCTTGTTGGATTAATGTCTAAGTCCATAACTATATTTGGTATGTACTTGACCCGACCCGACATGGTCCATTTGGGTTGCACTTCACCGACACAATTTATATGGATAGTCTTTTGAGAATAGTATATTTATGATTTATATTAATATATTATAAGTTCTAATATATTAATATGGAATCATATTATTTAATTAGTATTGATCAAGAATTAATTTAGAATTAATTAAGTGATCAAAAAGAACTAATTAAATATAGACTCTTATATATATGGAATAGGCCAAGTTCATTTAGGTTGGGCTAAGCTTTCATGGATGGTCCATGGAGCTTTTAACCCATGGATCCTATGTAAATGAAAGGTCATGGGTATTAGGGTTTACATGGATGTAACCCTAATCCTCCATAATATATAAAGGGGTCCTTGGCTCACAAAATTGGCACAAGTGTGTGAAAATAAGAGTGGGCCGATTTTAGTGTGCATACATATTCTCTCAAGTTCTTCCAAGGTGTTTTGGTGATTTGTGATTCCATTTGAGGCTTCCACACTATTGGGGCTAAGCTCTTAAAGCTTGAAGACATCAAGCTACATCAAAAGGTATGTCTTCTAACTAGAACTTTATAGTATAGGTGCTTCATAATATGCTAGTTAGGATGAAACCTTGGAATAGTTAATATTTGCATGTATAATAGAGAAAACATAGATCCAAGGTTTATAGGGTTGCATGTACACCATAGGAGTGTTAGAATGCTCAAAACCCAACAGTGGTACCAGAGCCATGGGTTGTTTCTGTTATATTGATGCAAATGTTTTATTTTCAAGTTGAAAAAAAAGGAAAAAAAAAACGTGACGTTTGTCAAATTTTAAGATAATTACTTGTTTTGTGAAAAACGAATTATTTGTAAAATTTGAATCATCTGTTATATGAGTTGAATTAGGTCAAATTTAGTAAAAGATAAATTGATATGATTATTTATTAGTTTTAAAAGTTTGATCTAAATGTTTTAAGGAGTTACATATTTTGTCATAAAATTTTGGAGCTCAAAAGTTTTTTTAAAGTTGTGATCTTAAGGGTTTTTGAAACTTCCATAAGTTATGGATATGAAAGTTTTTTTTTTTAAAAAAAATTTGATTCGAAGTTTTTATGGAGTTACAAAATTTGGTATTAATGTTTTAAAGAATTCCATAACTTGTTCTTAAGTTATGGAACATGGAAAGTTTCATCATAAAACACCATTAATTCCATAAGTTATGGAATCCAAAGGTTTTCAAGAATTACAAAACTTGCCCTCAAGTTTTGGAATTTGAGAAAAGTTTTTTTATGAAAAAAAAGAATTGAATTCTAAAACTCTTGGGTTCATAACTTAAACAATTAATTAAATGGTTTTAATTTTGAGTTTAATAATTGGAATTATGATGTTTTCTTGAATAGTTCAAATTAACTCTTACGGACTTTATTAATAGTTAATTAAAGCGTTTAATTAAAAGAGTATTATTAAATCCATAAATATATGGTTTGAGTTTAATTAAATTAAAAGTCTAGTTTAATTAATAGATTAAACCACAAAGTATTTTAAATGTCTAAAATACACCCTTATACTATTATAATATTAAAAGTTTAATATATTATATGTATAAGAGCAAGTCGTCTTACCATTAGTAGGCCTCATTCACGAAGTCGGTCTATAAGGGGGGTATAAGGTTACTGCCTATAAAATGGCAGTTTAATGGGTGTCCACTCTCACTCACCGGTTCCTTGACCGGTGGAGGGTCGTTAGCCGAACAGGTAGGACAAGGACTATACTTCTCCCTTCATTATAAGTATAATGATAAATACTAAGTAACTAAACACTTATAAATTCCCAATCTTAGTTACTTAGGAAAATGTGAATAAGGTGCTAATCCATGAAATTACACTTTGCACTTTGTTTAAGCTGTTAGTGGAGTGTGTGTGGTTAACCGGCACACTAACCTGGACTTAACAAGGTAGGCAAAGGGTAACTTAATGTTTATCATAGTATCGTTGGAGCATGTGTGGTTAACCGGCACATCGATTGAGGGGTAAATATTAAGGGTACCAAGTATATTTGCATGGTTACTTCACACCTTGTTTTGTGATCCTCGGCATCCCAGTCACAAAACCTGAAGGGCACACTCGAGATTGAAACATGCCATTGAAAAGTTCAATGAATCTCAAAAGAATCTAGGAGTTTCAAAACCAATTAAAACCTAATAATACATTTCGTTTATCTTGGTGGAAATTGGTGAATCGTCATTCACCTACCTTCAAATATTTTATAGCTTGGATTACGGCATCCCTCTTCCAAGTTATAAAATAGTTTGTTGGGTCCTAGCCTTAATACATCATATTGGGTGTTATATTAAGGACTTAAATCAACTTTACGTGAATTTCTCCCATTGTTGATGTCTGGTTTAGACAACAATGATCTTCCCAAACCAAGCTTTCCTAATGAATATGACTTCCCGAGTTTGGCTCATGGAAGTCATACTTCTCTTCCTCCACCTCCTCTAATTATTCTCCCTAACCCACAAGTTCAAGGTCACTCAAGCCCTAATGGCAAGCAAGGTCTATGTGTGATCACATCTTAGAGATGAAGTCACATATTGACAAGCCGGGAGAGTTGGGTGTCAAAGTCTTGAGAAAGTTGGATGTTCAATCACTTTCTAAGTCACATAGTGAGTTCCTTTGGGACTACTATGAAACAGACTATGACATGAACCTTAATGATCATATCTATTTGCTTGGTGCTGCTGAATCAGCAATGATTTGGAACGATAGTAAAGCAAATTTGATTAGAAGATCAACTTCCCAAAAACTTTATGGACAGTGACAATGGTGACACTAGAAATCCAGAAAAAGCATTCTCTTCCCAATGGAAAGGGATTGGCCATAGTCAACCCGGTTGACCAAATGGTAAAGAGAAAGGCTAAGTCTGAGATAGTCCCATTACCAAAGGGTCCATATGTTTATTTTGCCAAAGGAAGGGGCGTTGATTGCAAAGCTGCCAAATTTACCTAAGGATGTTAAAGTCAATAAGTTTGACTCTACATTAGGTAGAGCCCATTATCTAACTTTGTTAAGTTCTATTATGAGATCCTCATTACATGATGTGACTGGGTCACATGTTGATGTTTTAAGAATCAAAGAATAGAGATAAATCTTAAAGGAAGTATATGTTGATTCTGATCGCGAAGGTGGATTTCGATCGCATCAGAATTTTGAGCAGTTGCTTAAGAAGTTATGATATATTGCTAAGGAATAAATAACAACAATTTTCCATGTGGATTGTAAGGATAAGTTTTTCCGCAAAGTTTTAAAATAAAAGAAAATTGTTTAATTTTGTTTATTTGAAGTATCCTTACAATGACATTTGTGGAAAATTGTTGCTTATATGATTCCACTGACAGCAATATTGGAAAATGGATTTGATTCTTTCATTTGTGGTAGTGTCTAAATTTACCAAATCATGAAAGTTCCTCATCACCCAAGTTTCAATTGGACCGAAACTTGGAATCATGCAAGTTGAATAGTATGATGAATGAGAACTTTCAAGCATTGGAAAATCAAGACTAATTACTTGTTCACATGGATGTGTGAGTCAAGTGAAGGACTAAAGGGATCGAGTACACATTCTTGTGCACTGGTCATGTCCACCACAAAGCTCGTTAAGACTATTTGATTTACTAAAGTTTAGTAAATATTTTTATACTTACAAGTTTAAGTATAATTCTGAAACATTGGAAAAGTCTCAATGTATGGCAGAACGAATGTGAAGAATCAAATTAGGGAAAGATAAAAGTTTCTCAAATCTGAAAAGATGGGAGAGTACTTTAGTATCATGTTTGTGATCATCTTAATAATTTAGAAATCATATCACAATTAGTCCACTAAAGGTCATCTTAGTGCATTCTTATGACTAAGAAGAGGAGTCATAAATTGTTGAAATGGTTAGATCAGGAAGATGAGTCATACTTCGTTCCAAAACAATTCTTAGAGTCATACTCCAAGATTGTAACTTGAGTGACATATCTTAAAGAAAGGTTTAAAACACTTGTCAAATGTAAGAGTAAAAGTGTCCTACTCTTGTACATTTGAAATTGGTAAGTTGTGATGTTTTGGATAAAACAAAGACCAACTAAGGCCAATTGTGTGAAGTGTTTGTCTTGATAAAGAATCCGCACTATCTCTTAAATATTTGGCAAGATAGTCTTATATGTCAAGAGGATAGTGGGAGTCTTAAAGATCCTAAAAAGAATTTCAAGAACTAATCAAGAATAAAACCTAAGGTTCTTCACTAGCACAGGACTTGAGGTTTATAACCTATCGTTTTGACATATTCTGTGCCCATTCCAGTTAAAGTTGGCTTTGCATAGGAGTTCTGAAAGTTCTCAATTGGTTGCATAACAACTTGGAAGCAATGGCAGGCCCTGTACTGCCAGGTGGCAAGAAGTTAAGATTGCATAAGTTCAGTCCATATGAGTTTGGATTTGTCATTATCCTTGTCTTGTGACTATGGTTTTGACGATTCATATGGATAAGAACACATACACCATAAAATCTAAGGGTCATAAGGTTTATCTCCGATTCATGAAAATGATGGTGAGGAAACACTTCCACCAAGTAGATTTGAAGCAGATGGCAAAAGGTCTAAACAATTGAGACTATGATTACGGCATCCCTTTTCATAGTTCTGAAATTGTTTAGACACACATGCATGTTATCTAAGGAAAGGTGTATGATTTTGATAAAGTTTTATCAAAGCATCTCGTATCAGAAATCTGAACTTTGGTAAGAAAGTCAATAAAGTATTGATTTCTAGAAGTCCAGCTGATTTCTGAGTACATGTCAAAGCTAGTGGGAGCATAAGTGTTATGCTAATAATCATCATGTTAGTGGGAGCATGATAATTATTGTTAGTGTTGCAAGTTAGCAATGTTAATTATAGAAAACAAAAGTTTCAATTCGTGAGGCTGCAGGGATTGAAAAAGTTGTTTTGCTATAATTAAGGGAGAGGATATACTTCATTTCAGTTCTAAAGGCTTAGATTGGGACCTTAATCATCTTTTGTCAAGAATATATATATATGAATTTCATGTTGGATTGGTTCAACTTAAGGAAATTCTATATATTGCGTTCTCAAAATTCGATTATGATTACGGCATCCCTCTTCATAGTCAAATTTTGAAAACATGGCAAATAAAAATATTGTAGCAAAAGACTGGTCTAGAATCATGTCTTTATGTGAGACATCATGAATCGTGTACCATTTGCTTTGGGTACAGGATCGATTGCATGTGCTATAATATTTGTCATTTCTAAATTTTTCCAAATGCCCAGAGGCATTAAGAAGGGAAAAGGTCTAGAATTGGATATGACTAAAACGATTAAGCAATTGTCGAGGACAATCTGAGGTTTACCAAAGATTGGTTGCTCAGGGACAGTTGGAAGTATAGTGCTAATTTTAGAAGGACCATATTGACATATTCTGAAAAGAGGCATCTCTTATTCAGAAGTGATAGTCAAAATGAGAATATGAAGTTGTCTCCATAGGTGGAAGTTATCTGTGTAAGATTAGAAAACTTAATGCAAGAAGCATGTCCAAAGCAATGTACTTTGAATATGAGACTTAGTTTCCATGGAGTTGATCTCTATTGGAATACCTTATAATGACTGTTGACAAGTCTTTGTGACTTTGTACATATTCATTACAGGAGGGTCAGTGCATATAAGTTTAAAATCTAAACAGATTTCGATAAATGATATGAATTTGAAATTCTCACATTTTTCGATAAGGATTTGGGAGTGTGAAATTAGAATCATTGAAATTATGTTCAATTGGTTTATTTCACAAAGTAAGGATCATAGACAAACATAGAGTGCATACTTGGTGTATGGCAAAGCTATTGTTTAAGAAAAACATAGTGTACATGCTTGGAGCATGGGACAACTAGTGTTTTTAATTCAAGTATAAAGTTGATAAAACCGAAACAATGAATAATGAGTAATCAGTATGGTGATAAATAAAAGTGTTTATTTATATTCATAGGGTTTGATACCATATTTGATTCATTTATTCTTGTGTTTCACTTTGCATGTTTTGACTTCCAGAATAACTAAGTCGCTCTTCCTGAATGATTAAGTTATTCAAACCATCCACAGTCGGTCATATGTTGGAAGTAGATATGAATCAAGACTGTCATGGGTTGGTTTGTAGAGGTCCAAGTTGGTGGACAAAGTGGTGCTACAACACTCATGAGTGCTCATAAGTTCTGAGTATTGGATTCAACCCACGCTCATTTGAATCACTTCATGGATTTTATAACGAGTGATCATGAGACGATAATATCTTATATTCTTAAAACCTAGAGATATGAGTTGTTACTATGAGTTGGTTATACATTGATTACACGAAAACGCATTGGTAACTCGATGTTATAAAACGTGCCTTTGTGTATGATTCAACAAGTAGTAGAACAAGCCATATGAGTCGAAGTTTATCCATTCCTTTTACCTTCGGGATAAAAGCGATATCTGTGGGCCCCTCGATGATTTAGCGATGACACATGTGAGTGCTTGGCCAAGCCAGGACTGATTTGATTTGTTCAATCAGTCAGTCATCATAAATAGAAAATCGGGAAACAACAAATGGACAGAGAGAATGATTATAATCCATGCCTCAGTCCATATGATATCTAGAATGGAGGAATATATGATCCCTTATCTAATGGACAAGTCATTGACAAGGTCAGAGTTCGACAGCGGCTTTAAGAGCTACGATTGCCAGTTAGGTTTTGAAGTCATACTCAATAATAGTTTTAGACTTATCCAAGTGGGAGACTGTTGGATTAATGTCTAAGTCCATAACTATATTTGGTATGTACTTGACCCGACCCGACATGGTCCATTTGGGTTGCACTTCACCGGCACAATTTATATGGATAGTCTTTTGAGAATAGTATATTTATGATTTATATTAATATATTATAAGTTCTAATATATTAATATGGAATCATATTATTTAATTAGTATTGATCAAGAATTAATTTAGAATTAATTAAGTGATCAAAAAGAACTAATTAAATATGGACTCTTATATATATGGAATGGGCCAAGTTCATTTAGGTTGGGCTAAGCTTTCATGGATGGTCCATGGTATGTAAATGAAAGGTCATGGGTATTAGGGTTTACATGGATGTAACCCTAATCCTCCATAATATATAAAGGGGTCCTTGGCTCACAAAATTGGCACAAGTGTGTGAAAATAAGAGTGAGACGATTTTAGTGTGCATACATATTCTCTCAAGTTCTTCCAAGGTGTTTTGGTGATTTGTGATTCCATTTGAGGCTTCCACACTATTGGGGCTAAGCTCTTAAAGCTTGAAGACATCAAGCTACATCAAAAGGTATGTCATCCAACTAGAACTTTATAGTATAGGCGCTTCATAATATGCTAGTTAGGATGAAACCTTGGAATAGTTAATATTTGCATGTATAATAGAGAAAACATAGATCCAAGGTTTATAGGGTTGCATGTACACCATAGGAGTGTTAAAATGCTCAAAACCCAACACATCTTTAGGCCGAAAATCTGAAGAAGACCCCACCGCCACCACTCGCCACCGCAGGCCACCACAAGGTGATTATGTGTGTGTATGAGCTTAGTTGTGTGTGTGTGTGTGTGTTAATTTAGAGTTGTATTGTAAATTGTAACAAAAAAATGGAATAATGAAAAGAAAACTGAAAACCACCACCATAGGGTGGTGGCTGCCGCCACCGGTCGCCGTGTCGTGTGCCGGTGTGCCTTGTTTGGATTGTGACTCGTTTGGATGTTAGACAAAGGAACTAAAACCCTAATGGGCCTAATAAACCCTAATGGTCCCAATAAAGCCCTAATTTACCTAAAAGCCTAAACATGTAACTAATGGGCCTAATGAACCCTAATTGATCAAAAGACCTAGCTATTGGGCGTATTTGGCTAAAATGGGGTTGGAAACCCTAATTAGGGTTTAGAAAACCCTAATATTGGATTTATGGGCTTGGACTTATTGGGACCCACATTTGGGCCATTGGAATGGAATTGTGTATTAAGCCCAATCACACTATATGATTTATTTAGAAGAATGATGGACTTAATGGGTTAAGTGAGAAACACTTAACCCTAATCGTCATTTTATGTGAAACCTTAATTTCACTTGGGTTTATTGTTGGGCCTTTCTATTGGGCCCTAATGATTGGGTTATTAAAGGGCCATCCAAGATCAAGCAAATGGACTAGAATAATTAATTGGCTTTGAGGTAAGGCGCATATGAGGAGTTAGGCCCAATTTGGAAAATTGGGCCATAGTTTGGGCCTTTATGATTATGTGATATTGGGCCATTAGAATGTTGAATGTTGGACTGGACAAAATGGTTGGGCCTTATGGTAAGACCTTATAAAGGTTTGGGCCCAATTTGGAAAATTGGGTTGTGTGTTGGGCTTTGACCCATGGTTGACTTTTGGGCCTTTGGATTGGGCCTTGGGCTTGGATCAAGTTAAGATTGGGGTAAAGCAGTCTGTTACCCCGAGCATGGACTTATGATTATGTATTGGAACCCAACTAGTAATTGGGTGATGTTTGATATTGACAGTTCGAGAATCTGTCAACCAGCAACTGGGATTGTGTCTATGGGACTTCAGCAGTGTGAGGTGAGTTACCTTCCAGTAGAAGTGGGTCTAAGGCACCAAGGCCGACCCACTAGTAGTTGATTATAATTGAAATGATTGTCTCTTTGATAATTGTCTGGTTTGTTACTACCTGGTATGTTTATGTTTTAGCATGATATGTTATATGTGATAATGGTAGTAGGTGGGGACTAGTCCCCAAGTTCGGTTGTTAGGACCAAAGGGTAGGTCGGGCACCCCAGATATGTCTGACAGTATTTTTATGTTATGATATATGTGGTAGTAGTAGTAGGGGTGAAATAGTCCCCAGAGTTCGGTTGTTAGGACCGAAGGGTAAGTCAGCACCCCAAAATGGCTTGACACGACTAGGTGAGCACCCCAAAATGGCTTGACACGGGTACGTCGGGCACCCCAGAATTTCCCGGCAGTATGTATGTTATGTGATTGTATGGTATGTGGTATGATGGGGGAACTCACTAAGCTTCGTGCTTACAGTTTTCAGTTTTTGTTTCAGGTACTTCCATTTCAAAGGAAAGGAGCCGGCTCGATCGCAGCGCTTCACACTATGGTTTTCCGCACATGAGATCTTTGGGATTACACTCTGATATTGTTTTATGATAACATGTTTTGATTATTTCTACTTTGGTTTTGACATGACATGATATTATGGATGTTTTCTTATACTGTTGGTTTTATAATAACTTATCTAAAAATGAAATTTTTGGCCTTGAATTTTGGGATGTTACATATGTAATTTAGTAAACTAACTGCCTTTAAATAACAAAAATAAAAACTACTTTTTAACTTAAAATCGGTTTTTCTCCTACTATAAAACGCCCGGTTGGTTAACTTCCTGTGGACCATCATCTACTCTTAGACATGATTTATTCCTTTTGATAGTCAACATTCAATGATTGACCAAGTAAATTTGTTTGCCTATCAAAACGGTATAAATGCACCACCATTACAAACCAATCTGAATCGTTCGAAAATAGTTACAATTTCATCTGCACATCAATCTATTTTTTCTTGAACAAGTATTTCCAACTTTTAAACTTTCATCAAGCATATTATGACATTATAATGCATAAGATATATAGTAAAAAGCTGTCAGACCCAATAATCAAAATTTTTTTATTCTCTTACCAATAATTTGTTCGTTATAAAAATACCGAAAAATAAAGCCACATATTTTACTAACATAAAAGATAAATAGTCACTAAGATCTCAAGACCTAAGCAAAAAAAAAGTCTTTAACTGTTGTTGTTTGGTTGTCTTCAACCCTCCGCTTGGACCACTTTCAGTGGTCGCTTCATCGATGCAGCATCATCGGAGACGGTTGCTTCAATGATGCAAATGCAACAACTTTAACCAAGAAGGCATTGCAGCTGTAACCAATTCCATTCTTATAGTTAATCTCTTGACGGCAGTCAAATAGGGAAAAAAAGAAAAAAAAAGATACATGGAACTTTCCATGTGGTAAAATGAAGCCACAGAATGATAACAAAAACAATATATATTAATATACTCATGTAGTTGTGGAAGTATCCACAGTCTGAAAGAATGATGCAAAAAATCGGAACATGGATATTGACGTGAAGTGCATCACAAATAAGAGCATCATCAGGTGGAAGAACCTATAAAAAGTAAAAACACATGAAACAGTAAAATTTACATCCTAGTATCATAGTTTCTAAGAAAAAATCCTTAATATAATACTTCTCTAACACATCTAATATTAGTTAATATATGATGAAATAATTTATAAGATGCTCACCTCTCTAGTCCAGGACCTTATCCAATAACATAATAAGTAAGACTCGTCCAAACAATGACTTCCAAGATTGACTAGGGAAGTTTAAGAATAGATGCAGGAATTACATACCCCTAAGAAGGGTAGAAGTACGTATCTCCTTGTTTATAGAAAACCGAAAGTCTTGAAACTGTCACATACAATTCTGGGAACCCATCCACTATAAGTGCACAAAAGAGTGAACCGAGATGATAATTCACATCAATGACATCAACCTTCAATCTAGTTTGGAAGAATATAGTCATTGTGAATGCAATTATGACAAGCTGCAAAGAAGTAACCCACATCTTTAGACATCGATCTAATAATAAGGTAATAAAAATGAACCTTTCACTTGAAGGGTAAGAGCCTATTGGCCAATAATAAGCATATGAAAGAAGGTAGACTCGATGACCAAAGAAAGGAGTGATGCATACCGATTTTGTTTATGCTTTATAAAATCAGAGTACCTCTTTTAATAAAAATGTTGCGGAATTTGTTCCCAGAAAAACATGATAAATATTTTATCAAAGCATT
Organism: Lactuca virosa; assembly: GCF_052849685.1. NCBI lineage: Eukaryota > Viridiplantae > Streptophyta > Magnoliopsida > Asterales > Asteraceae > Lactuca > Lactuca virosa. Next base: position 143,055,233 of record NC_136432.1, read on the forward strand.
TCCGAAGAAATGTATTTTATTCATTTTAAAACATTGGAATGTCATCGTCAATACAAAAACATAAGCATAAACAGAACTTACAATCATTATCACTAGTGATTTATATCCCCTTAATCTCTCAGTATAATGTAACTTCATATCGACACCTGTGATACAAATAAACTTAGTGGGTCAGGTTGGGAAACCTGGTGAGTACATAGGGTTTTCAACCCAAAATAATATAATTATTATGTTTAAACAATCAAATAATCAACCCAATTATCCATCCCGATTATCTTCTTTACACTTAAGGATCTACCCTAAGAATCAGCTATTTCTCATTCATTCATTTCTAAGGGTTATCCTAAGGAATACGCACGAAATCGATCGTTGTCAATGACACAGCTGCTACTTCTATCACTTAGGCGCAACTGCCAAAATTATGATATCCTCTATGAGGCGCAGCTGCCGGTATTATCCTTCGGGCGCAGCTATCAGGGTTATCTGGTTTATGGATAATATTGTTTCCGAGAGTCCACTCTCAATACATGTCAATGGGTTTTTAGAGTACACCGGTGAACACATCGTTCACAACACCTACAGGTTGCGAGCCTGCTAGTGTTCCACTGGACTGTCTAGAATAGTCTGTGGTTGTCATCCATACTCTGCTAGATGACGGGCCAGCACTTGGTAAAAAGGCTTCTCACATCGTCCACCTCTCACCCTTACCTCATGGTCTATTTTACCTCTCATCTCATCATCCGACCCATATTTCATCTACCCATATTTTACCCAACATATTTGTAGATATAAAATACATATACAGTTTAAATCATTTAAAACGTGTATAAAATCGTTCATTTAGCATAGACAACAAGTACTCAGATAATATGCACACATAGCACGTAATTTATATTAAATACTTCATATCTATGTGTAAGATGAAAGTAACTATGCACTCACCTGGTAAGGTGGTGACTCGGTACTCGGACAGCACTTCGTTACTCTTAAAACAATTCTCCCTTGACGAAACCTAATATCATTACCACTAGAGTTTAGTCTAACGTTTGACGAGACTAATTAATAGTCTAGCTATTATTACTATTATATAGGCGTTAAACAATACTCTTCACCCACTATGTACAGACTCGGGCCAGACATAAAACACCGGAGGGCAGGACCATTCTGGCATATAGCACTTCTGAAATCCAACAACCCTATGTGGCCCTTTAAACCAGATTCCCCGTACCACGAGTGGTTAAAAAGATATTATAACGACACTTATATAACTCATAATAATAGCCCAAATACTTATTATAAGGTCCTAATAACATTACTATATTGAAACATAAGATATACTAAAGATAGGGTAGGCGTAGCTCACTTACATCGGGTTTTCTCGAAAACCGGGCTCTACCGTAGCAGAGTTTCTGAGCCGAAAGGCTCTTTTCTCGGGGCTTCGTGAGCCTCGAGGCTTCCTTTGGGTGCTAGGGGGTTTACCTAGACTTTAGGGGGGGGGGGGTAGGGAGGCTTAGAGAGAGGTTCTAGAGAGAGAAAGAGAAGTTGGAAGGTGTGAGAAATGAGGGTGCCACGACACTCTATTTTTAGGCTGGAAATCACCAAAACTCGTCGAGTTGGCGTCCAACTCGTCGAGCTCCAGGCCAGGTGTCAGCATTCTGGTGGCAAAACGTGTGTGGCCTACATTATGCCACGTCACCCCTTTTACAGCAGCACCCTGCCGACTTCTAAACCCCGTAACTTTCGCATACGAGCTTCGTTTTCGACGTTCTTTATATCCATGCATAGGTAAAAATAATATCTACAACTTTCATTTTGACTCCACCGGCTAATTCTCGACTGATCTTAAATTTAGCAGTAGGAGGAGATTATACTGTTAAATGACCGCGTAAAATTCATAACTTCTACATACGGACTCCGTTTTCGTCTGTCTTTTATCGTTGAGATCATATTAATGAGATCTTCAATTATCATTTAGGTTGTGTTGGCCAAAAACCGCTCGATCTAAAATTCGAGTTTCGGGTCGTGCACTGTTATGTCAAATCTTATAAAAATCATAACTTCCTCATACGAAGTCAGATTTGGGCGTTCTTTTTATGCACGCTCTCGGTTTAACATATACTAAAACTTTTGTTTATATTGCTAAGGCTAAAAAGTCCTCTATCGTAAATTTACTATTTACGTCTCCCGGTGTCGTGTCGGTTTTGCCGAAAAACTTCGACAAGCCATAACTTCTTCGTTATAACTCAGATTTTGGCATTCTTTATATGTACGGAACCCTTGTAACATATACTACCACATGGTTAAGATTAATCCTTATAAATAATCTTCCATCAAAAATTCATTTTTGATGCTCATTGTCTCTAAATTGACTAGCCCGAATCTGCAGGCGTTACAGATTGGCACGTGTTTGGGGTTGGAAACCCTAATTAGGGTTTAGAAAACCCAAATGTCAAGAAAAGTCTAGTTTTGGAGTTTTGTCAGGACCTGCATTAAACTGTTAATTGAACTTTAAATTATACTCGGTAATGCCCTTCGATTAACTTAATGTAGTATTGGACTTAATGAATTAAGTCCTTAATTGGTTAAGTATGGAACACTAACCCTAGTTATGATTTTATCTGGTAAACCCTAGAATTGGAAAGCCCTATTTGGACAATGATTGGGCACGTATTTGGGTTATTGCTTGGATCATTATTATACCCGAGAATGACTAGGTCAAACCTTTATTAGTCCTACCCTTAGGTGATTAAGTCCTTAATGGGTTAAGTGTCCTTACTTAACCACTTATCGTCATTTCAAGTGAGGTAGTCACTATTGCAACTGACTATAACATGTGTGACAACCCAAAAATTTTTGCCTTAAAAGTCAGTACAATTAACCTTAAGTCATACTCGCTCCTGCTATCTTTTAGCACTGTTTAGAGTCTGTTTGAGTGTTCTAAGCCTAGTACACTCAAGGAATGAGTGTTAGGAAGTACCTGCTAGAGTCACTGTACAACATTCGAGCCTTAAACACCACCAAAAGGAGTTCACGACCACAACACATGAGTTTACGGCCGTAAACTCAAGGGTGGCCGTAAACTTCCCCCTTAAGTCTCATTTCCTTCACTTTTCTTTCATTCTTACACTTTCAACTCAAGAAACTTCCATTCTCTCTCAAGTATCATCAAGTCTTTCACCTTCATCTTCATATTTGTAAGTGATTTCATCCTCTGATTAGTCGATATCCTTCTTTATCTAGTATCACTCTATGATTTCATCCATGAAATCATCCCTTTTTTGTTAGATCTTCAAGATCATCAACTTTCACCAAGAACACACACTAATTCTTAGTGGCCGAAAATACCTATTCTAGCTTCCAAATTGTAAGTATCCTTTCCATATACTTGATCTCTATTAGAAGCTCTTGATTACATCATTGAAACAACCACCTTAGCATAAACATCAAGAGTTTACGGCCATGGAATCTCCCTTAGCCGTAAACCCATGTCTTGGTCACATTTTGGCCGCAAACCCTTCTCATGTCCAAGCATAAGACCTTGAACCCCTAATGGATGATAGATAGGACCTTAAAACACCCTCTTGTGCATGATGTTCATGAGTTTACGGCCGTAAACTCCTTGCTTGGCCGTAAACTCATCTATCTTGGTCGTAAACACCAAGTGTGTGGCCGTGAAACCTCTTTCATACAATCACATGTGATTCAACACTTCATTGCAAGTGTTTCCTAGTCCTTAAGGTTGTTCCCTTCATGATTAGTTGTATTATACACTAATTATACACATGTATGTACCAATATATGTCATTTAGGACTCATTTGTGTATCGGGACTTCATTCGTGGAACTTCTCATCCTTACTTGAATCATCATTTGGATCACCAACATAAGGTGAGTTCATACCCCTACATTTTATCACTTTTCACTGTTTTAAGGGGGGAATACAAGTTTAAACACAAGAAATTGTGTTTATTATAAATGAAATTCTTTAAATATTTTAAATGACACCAAGTCATGAAAATGCTTTTAAATGTTATTAAACTCTTTTAAATATTGGAAAATGCTTTTAAATGTTATTAAACTCTTTTAAATATTAGGAAATGCTTTTAAATGTTTTATAAAATCTTTTAACTTATATTGTGTATAAATGATGTCTATATAGATATAGTTATATAAGTAATGTTTAAAGGACTTAGGACTGACTACTAGCTTTATTTCCTTTTCCTTGTTTGGATGTGGACTTAGAGTAACAGTTGTTTGTCTGAATGTCGTTTAAATCTTAGTTATATATTATGTATATGTATGTAGATATAAAAGTTATATTCATTCAGTTCAATACCATTAGGTAGCAAAAGGTATTCATTTAGGATCAGTCAGTTCAATACCTTTAGGTAGCAAGGGTATTCATTCAGGATCAGTCAATCAATTACAGAGAACTTACTAGTAAACTATAATGGGTATAGTTCAGGGAGGAACACTAATACTATAACAAACAAGATAACTTTAATGTGAGTCTACTTCACGGCTTAGTAATTCGTTTGCTGAAGTCGCGTTTTCTAACCAGAGTCTCTCGCAGATAGAGCGTATAGTATGGTTACAACCACATCACATCCAAACCTTAATAAAAGGAGTACACGATCACAGTACCGAACCTGAAATATAAATAGGTACACGACCACAGTACCAGATTCAAATATAAAGAGAACATAACTAATCGTTCAGTCTTAAGTAGTAGTTTCTGTGATTACTTAGTATATACACTAAAGTTATATACGATGAGAAACTGATAGACAGTTGAATGTGAGATCTCTGTTTTATTTTCCTTTTCCTTGTTTGGATGTGGGGGTACGACAGGATCGCACAATCAATTGTCCGACCGTTTCTGATTATATATAATAAGTATGAACTAAGTGAATCACATGATAGTCTTAGCATAGGGTATTCAGAGTACTATTCAGAGCATTATTCAGAGTACAGTTCAGAGGAACATAACGAGCATATTGTAATCTTTTCATCGTATATTTATTATATTATAAACTGAGACTAATTATACTATTACATAGTATATTAATACATTCACAGGACGGTTTCATGAAGAGTTAAAACTAACTATTCAATAATACAGTACGTCAACATTCAGTAGAATGGTTTTAGGGAATAAAACTACTTTTCAATAACAATTAGGGAATATAGGATTCTCAGGGATCAATGGTAACACTTTCTAGGTAAACTAATACATTTTTAAAGGATTCTTAAGAAGGTTAATGTTATGATCTCCTCACTTATACATTCCCGAATTATATATAACGAAGATCTAGTAGACAATAGAATGTGAGATTTCTAACTTAGTTTCTTTTCCTTGTTTGGATTTGAAACTAAGGTAGAACCCGACAATTTATTATCCGTCAAATGTTGATTATATCATAATGTGTATAAGCTAAGTAATCATGGATATTAAGTCATCACTTGTTAGAATCGGTATAACTTAAATAACTATTTGTTCGAGCTATAATCATTTAGTTTATATATTAGGGTTATATATGATGAAGACCTGCTAGATTGGAGAATGTGTGAACTCAGTTTTACTTTCCTTTTCCTTGTTTGGATGTGGGGGTACGATCGAATTACACAATCGACTGTTTGTCTCGTATTGATTATATGTAACTAGTATAAACTAAGCGATTATAGAAGGAATTGGTTCAGTAACGCTTTACATTAAGAAAATATAGGATTTTCTTGTAGATCATTCATACTTGTTCAATTGTCAAAGAAGTTTCTTACTTTAAACAAAATCTTATGCACTCACCAGCTTTATAGTTGATACTCGCTTTCAAAATACATGTATTCTCAGGGATCTAATAAGACAGGTATCCACATCGGAGTTCGTGAAGACGGAGCAATAGTTTCTCGTCTTATCTTTTGATACAAATATAATATTAAACATGTAATGTTTTGAACTCGATGTAAACACTTTAACGTCTATACTATGAATGTTGTTGCTTTGATTACTATTATGCATTTGTTGTGATACTACATATGACGTCCTCCGCCCCCGAATGTTTCCGCCGTTCGGTTTTGGGGTGTGACAGATTGGTATCAGAGCATTGTTTATAGTGAACTAAGTATATCAACCTATAAAAGATATACAACTATAAATACAATGGGGCCAAAGTGCTCTGACTAAAAGTATACTTATAGATATAACAATATTATCAAGAAGTATACATGCTTATATATATATATATATATATATATATATATATATATATATATATATATATATATATATATATATATATATATATATATATATATATATATACTGGAACAAGTATCACAAGTAGAACAGAACAAAAGTATTTAATTGTTGGTCACAATAGTCAAACCTGGGCAGTTATGTCATATATGGGATAAATATAGCCTGATCAACTATATTTATTTGAGATACAGTGAACGTGTGTTCGGGGAGTGATAGTGGTGTTGCAACAAACCTAAAACTTACCAAACTCTTTATCCAAGGAATTCTTTAGAACAAAACATAAAGTAAAATACTATAGGAGTATTTTAGGATGCTATTCAATAACAAGATTAAAATGGTACAATAACAAGAAACTTAAGAATAAAAAACAAAACAGAGATACTATAGGAGTATCTTAAATAACTATAAATAAATATGTGAGAATTAAAAGACCCTTACTGTTAGGTCTATAATTGCGGAGTATATACATCCAAAGGTTATATATAATAAAGATCTCATAGACTTAGAATGTTTCGTTTCGCTTTGCTTCCTTTTCCTTGTTTGGATGTGGATTTAAGGTAGTATCACATATTCGAATGTCTATTAGATCCGAGTTATATATAATTTGTATACACTATGTGATTATAGAAGGACTCAGTGAGGATCGCAATTTAAAATTTAGTACCATAAATAGTTAAATTATTCTCATTGATTCTTTAGACATTCTCATTCTCGCACCAACAACTTAGCTATAGACACCACCTCACTAGGATAGTCGACAGAGGATTCAAGGGTGAACAAGGAGGAATCCACAGACAGAACTTCAAGAAGGGATCAGACGAGAAGTACGAAGCTAGAGAAACGCCGGAAGATATCACAGGAACATAAGAGGACAGCAGTTTACTTTCGACAGGAGTAGGACAGATAAAAGGTCCTTTTTATACATGTGTCTAAGGCTGTAACTATATTTGGTAAGTACTTGACCCTGTTGTGCATGGTCCTTTTGGGTTGCCTTCACCATAGCAACTTGACAGGATGATTTGTAAAGAGAGAAGAGATATTATTGTTAATATATTATGAGAGTAATATATTAAAGGAATAATAATATTATTTGATTGATATAAGTCATATATTAATTGAGAATTAATTTGGTGACTTAAAGAGGTTAATTGAATAAAGGGGCATAAACTGTCAAATGTGTGATAGTTGTGTTTTGGGCTATGTATCCTTATGGATATTAGGGTGGACCGATTTTAGGGTTAGGATACCTTAAAATCGTCCAAGCCTCATATCTAGGAGGATCTTTGGATTGCTTAGGGCCTAAGTTATTCAATTAGGGTTAAGGGTGTAACCCTAGTATCTCATAGTATAAATAGACCCCTTGGGTGAGGGAAATCGACGATACTCTTGCAAGGAAGAACCCTAGAGCCGATTTCTCACCTTCTCTCTCTCTCAAGATCATCCTCTTGCTAGTTGCTGTTTGTAAGCCATTAGAGGAGTGACAATTGTGACTCTAAGCTCCAAGAACAAGAAGTTTCAAGCAAGCAACTCAAGGTATTCTTTTAGATCTGATTTCATATGATATGATTCAATTGTTTACACTAGATCTAGAATTGTAAGCCTTGGATACATTGCATGTTCAATTAGAGAAACCTAGATCCAAGCATTAGGGTTTGCATGTGCACATAGGAAAGTTCTTATGGCTCAAACCCATCAGTGGTATCAGAGCTTTGATTGATTTCTATTGAGTTGATGCTTTGGTTAATTGCTTGTTGCTTGAAAAATTCGATTTTTATGCTTCTGACTAGTGAACTCGGCGAGTTCCAATGTGGACTCGGCGAGTAGCTCCAACTCGACGAGTTCACAGAGGAACTCGGCGAGTTCTAGCGCCAAAAATAGTCAATTTCGGGATTTCTTGCTGTTTTGCTTGAGGATACTTGCCTTAATTGTTTTGGGTCATTAAAATCCGAATTTTATGATATATTGGAGTATATTCTTGACCAAACAAAAGATAATTACCATTTAATTGAATAATAATTTCCTTATATGATAATAATTAATTATTTGAATTAAATTGGTGAATTGTCTTGCAAGTAATATTGATTAGATCAAATTTAAATAATCTAATTAGTTGATTTGTATTATTTGCTATTTGATCCTTATGTTTTGAAAAGTTTAAAACTTGTCCTCAAGTTTTTGAAATTTAAGTTTTGTGATTAAAAGCTTAATTTGAATAATTTAAATTTCAAACCCTAGAATTTTACAAGTTTAAAATTCAACACTATACTAATATATTATTACAAGCTTAATATATATATATATATATATATATATATATATATATATATATATATATATATATATATATATATATATATATGTATGTATAATTTAAAAATGCTAGTCTTACCGTTAGTAGGCCTCATTCACGAAGCCAGTCTATAAGGTGGGTATAAGGTTGCTGCCTATAAAATGGCGTTTAATGGGTGTACACTCACACCCACCGCTTGCTTGACTGGTGCATGGTCGTTAGCCGAACGGGTAGGATAGGGCAATCCTCTCCTCATTAATAAGTATAATGAATCTATATAAAGTAACTAAACGTGTTTCATAAAAATCCCAATCTTAGTTACTTTAGGAAAAGTGAATTGATGCAATCCCATGAAATTACACTTTGCACCCTTGTTAAGATATTAGTGGAGCGTGTGTGGTTAACCGGCACACTAATTGGTTCTAAGCAAAGGTGGCAAAGGGTGATTCATTGTTTGTCATAGTTCGATGGAGCGTGTGTGGTTTACCGGCACATCGAATAGATGCCTGTAACAATGAAGGCACCATGTAGATTAGCATGGTTATTCACACCCGCTTTGTGATCCTCGGCATCCCAGTCACAAACTAGAGGGGCATATCGAGATTTAAACATGCCATTGAAAAGTTCAATGAATCTCAAAGAAGTCTAGGAATTCTCAATACATTTAAACTTAAGCTTGTGTTTTTCATGGTGAAGAATTAGTGAATCGTCATTCACTTACCTCCAAATTATTTGCATGTTGGATCACGGGATCCCTTTTCTAATGTGTAAATAATGTTGTTGGGTCCTAGCCCTAATTTTTCATTTTGGGTGTTAATTAGGGACTTAACTCTAATCAAACTTTGTTCCTTTCTATTTGTAGATGTCTAACGCGAACAACGTTGCTGCTAGCTCATTCACGCTAATGAGCCTTTGTCAAAAAGTGACTTTTGACGGATCGAACTTTAGCGAATGGATAAGATACATTCGCACGATCGCGCGTTACGAGGACAAAGAGTATGTTCTCGATGAGAAGCTCGAGAAGATCAATCCAGAAATTGCTACTCCCGAAGAAATGGCTGTCTTTGAAACCCATGAGCGTGATGCAACGAAAGTCCATTGCATCATGCTAGCCACGATGAACTTCGAATTCCAAAAGTCCTATGAGGACATGTATCCTTATGAGATGCATCTAGACTTGATGGAGAGATACCACCAAAGCGCGAGGCAAGAGCGCTATGAGATCATAACGAATATGATCACTGAGTAAATAGGAAGTGGAGAGTCTCTAACCGTGCACTTGCAAAAGATGCAAAGGTATGTTGATCGTCTTCGCAAGTTGAATGTCAACTTTGGGGAAAATTTGGCTATCGACATTGTTCTTCACTCTTTGCCCTCATGCTACAACCAATTTAGGATGACCTACCACATGAACAAGGAAGAGGTCACCCTAAGCAAACTCCAAGGGCTCCTAAGGACTGCTGAGAGCAACCTCAAGGACAAGTCTGTTGCACTAACTCCCAATCCACCCGCTGCTCCTGTTTTGGCTATTGGGCAGGGAAGGGGCAAGAAGAGGAAGGCTTCTTCAAAGAACCACCGCAAGGGAAAGTCCCAAGATGGTTCCTCTTCTAGTGGGACCAAGGTTGATCCTGCTAAGCCAAACCCAAACCCAAAGGAGGCAGAGTGCCATCATTGCCACAAAATAGGGCATTGGAAGAGAAGCTGCCCGGAATATCTGCAAGCCATCAAGGATATGAAGATCAAGCCATCTTTCGCAGGTATTTACACAATTAAATCTAATGATTCATCTCATGCTATTTCTTGGGTTCTTGATACAGGATGTGGTTATCACATTTGTTCTTATTTGCGGGGACTAGGAAGAAATAGGGATGTGGAGCGTGGAAGAATAAATCTAATCATGGGGAATAGAAGATCGTCGCCTGTGACCAAGATTGGAGTGTATTCTTTAGTGCTTAGTAATGGATTGAATTTAGATTTAAATAATTGTTGCTACTCGCCAGATATGGCAAGAAACATCATTTCTTTTCATGGTTTATTTAGACAAAGATTTAGATATTCGTTTAATAATGAGAATGGTTCAATTTATGCTTATCTAAATGGTGTTTTATATTTTGAAGCAATGCCTTGTAATGGAATTTATGAAACTGTTATGGTTGTAGATAACCTAGGAAATGATGTGTTGTGTATGGATTCTTCCAATAGTATGGACAAAGCATCCTTGTGGCATTGTCGTCTTGGACATGTCAACAAGAAGCGCATAGCCCAACTCCAAAAGGATGGAGTGTTGGAGTCATTCGACCTTAAGGAAGATGACACATGCGAATCTTGTTTACTTGGAAAGATGACCAAGTCACCCTTCACTGGCACTTGTGAGATGGGTGAGGGTTTATTGGATCTCATACACACCAACGTGTGTGGGCCCTTTAGATCCACCACAAAGGATGGGAACCGCTTCTACATGACTTTCACCGACGATTATAGTAGATATGGGTATATTTACTTAATCAAGCACAAGTCAGAAACGTTTGAAAAGTTCAAAGAGTTCAAACATGAAGTGGAGAATCAATTGGGTAGGAAAATCAAGATGCTTCGATCCGATCGAGGAGGAGAGTACCTAAGTCTTGAATTCCACGACTATCTCAAGGAATGCGGAATAGTTTCGCAATTGACGCCACCTAGGACACCGCAGTTGAATGGTGTGGCAGAAAGGCGTAATCGAACCTTGTTGGACATGGTTTGTTCTATGATGAGTCGTGCTTCACTACCTATCTCATTTTGGGGGTATGCCTTAGAGACTGCCGCCCATATCCTTAACCGAGTCCCTACAAAGAAGGTTGCCAAAACACCTCACGAGATGTGGACAGGGAAAGCTCCCTCGTTGGCACATATCAAGGTTTGGGGCTGTGAAGTTTTCGTCAGACGAGAAACTCACGACAAACTCGAACCTCGTAGTGAGCGGTGTATTTTCATCGGCTACCCGCAGAAATCCTTTGGATATCTCTTCTATAGACCGAGTGACAATGTTGTCTTCGTTGCGAGGAGAGGGGTTTTCCGAGAGCGAGAACTCATAAGCCAAGGGGACAGTGGGAGGCAAATCGATCTTGAAGAGATTCAAGAGTCGAGCGATGAAGAAACCTCTAACGCTGGCGCTCAACCCGAGGAGGAAACTCCGGTTGAACCAATTGACGAGTCCTTACCTCTTAGACGTTCCGAAAGAGTTAGAGTTCAACCCCAGTTTTATGGCTTTCATATTACTTCCGAAGGGGACACGTATATTAGTGATGGTACACTAATAAATCTAGATGAACCTAATAGCTATAAGGAAGCCATGGCAGGCCCAGAGTCTGCAAAATGGAAAGAGGCAATGGACAGCGAGATTCAGTCCATGTATGACAACCAAGTTTGGAATTTGGTTGAAAATGTGCCCGGACGTAAGACGGTTGGGTGCAAATGGATCTTTAAGAAGAAGACCGACGTGGATGGGAATGTGCACACGTATAAGGCACGATTGGTGGTGAAGGGCTTTACTCAAACTCCCGGAGTTGACTATGATGAGACCTTCTCGCCAGTTGCTAAGATAAAGTCTATTAGGGTGATGCTAGCCATTGCTGCATTTCATGATTATGAGATATGGCAGATGGATGTCAAGACCGCTTTCCTTAATGGGAAGTTGGCTGAGGATGTTTACATGGCTCAGCCAGAGGGTTTTGTCGATCCGAGGCATCCCAATAGAGTGTGCAAGCTTGAGAAGTCCATTTATGGACTTAAGCAAGCATCTCGGAGATGGAATCTTTGCTTCGATGAGAAAGTCAAAGAGTTTGGATTTATACGAAGTGAAGATGAATCATGTGTATATGTCAAGGCCAGTGGGAGTATAGTTAGCTTCCTCGTTTTGTATGTCGATGACATACTGCTCATAGGAAACGACATCCCGACTCTGCAGGAGGTTAAGTCCTGGCTCGGGAAGTGCTTCGCTATGAAGGACCTCGGAGAGGCTTCCTATATTTTGGGAATAAGGATAGTGAGAGAACGAAGTAAGAGACTAATAGGACTTAGTCAGAATACTTACTTGGATAAGGTACTAAAACGTTTTAGTATGGAAAACTCGAAGAAGGGAGAACTACCGATACAGAGTAATGCCAAATTGAGTAAGACTCAAAGTCCGAGTACAGAAGCCGAGATAGCTGAGATGAGCCGAGTACCCTACGCTTCCGCAGTTGGCTCAATCATGTATGCTATGACTTGTACTCGCCCTGATGTGGCCCTTGCCTTGAGCATGGTCAGTAGATATCAAGGGAACCCTGGCAGAGCTCATTGGATTGCGGTCAAGAATATACTTAAGTACCTTCGGAGGACCAAGGAATGGTTTTTAGTCCTCGGAGGGAGTGATGACTTAAAGGTGCGAGGGTATAGTGACGCAAGCTTCCAGACCGACAGGGACAACTACCGTTCGCAGTCGGGCTGGGTCTTTACCCTTAATGGAGGAGCAGTGACTTGGAAAAGTTCCAAGCAAGAGACCGTAGCTGATTCAACGTGCGAATTAGAGTACATTGCAGCGAGCGAAGCATAAAAGGAGGCGATGTGGTTGAAGAGCTTCATTGGTGACCTTGGAGTTGTGCCTGCCATAAAGGAGCCTATGGAAATTTTCTGTGATAATGAAGGAGCGGTTGCCTTGACCAAGGAACCGAGGGATCATAGTAGATCTCGGCATATCGACAGAAAATATTACTTTATTAGACATCGAGTAGAAGAAGGACACCTCGTAGTAAATAGGGTATCGTCAGAGGATAACCCAGCAGATCCGCTTACGAAGGGACTGAGTAGGGTTAAGCATTTGCAGCATGCTAGGAGCATTGGGCTGAAAGACGATATTAGTTTAGATTAGATAGTTTGGAAACATGTAATAGATAAATGTAATTGACATTTGATGATTAAATAAAGGAGTATTATTTATAAGTAAAGCTACTGTCTTATGTTAATTGTTTAACTATTGTTTCACTTTGCATGTTTTGACTTCCTGAATAATTGAGTTATTAAGAATAATCGAATTATTCGAAAGGTCCACAATCGTTCATATGTTGGAAGTAGGTATGAATGAAGATTGTCATGAATTGGTGTGTAGATTGTCTAAAAGGTATTAGACATAGCAAAGGTTTGCTGCAACGTTCATGAGTGCTTATGAACAAGTTTTGAGCATTGGAATAAACCCGCGCTTGCTGGAATCACTTTATGGAACGTAACGCAAGTGATCGCAAGACGATAATATCATATGGTCTTAAAACCAAGATATATGGTTTATTGTTTATTAATTGGTTATGCATTGACAATGCGAAACCGCATCAGTAAATTGATGTCATAAAATGCATTGTTGTGTATAGTTGATTAGTAAATAGTAAATGCATATAAGTCGAAGTTTATCTGTTACTTTTATCCTAAGAGGGTAAAAGCGATATCAGGGCCCCTCGATGATTTGATTTGAGTTATGTGTCGGGCCCGGTCAGGACTGAATTGATGTGTTCAATTAAGTTCTATGTCGAATGAATCTGAGATCGAGAAACCAATTGCTGGACAATAAGTTCCATGAGATTATCCACACAATATCTAAACAGAGGACTGTACGATCCCTTATCTAAAGGACAGGATACTGATAAGATCAGAGTTTGACAGCGTCTTTGAGAGCTACTATTCCTAATCGGATTGTGTTTGCATAAATAGTTACTAGACTTATCCAAGTGGGAGACTGTTGGATTAGTGTCTAAGGATGTAACTATATTTGGTAAGTACTTGACCCGGTTGTGCATGGTCCTTTTGGGTTGCCTTCACCATAGCAACTTGACAGGATGATTTGTAAAGAGAGAAGAGATATTATTGTTAATATATTATGAGAGTAATATATTAAAGGAATAATAATATTATTTGATTGACATACGTGATATATTAATTGAGAATTAATTTGGTGACTTAAAGAGGTTAATTGAATAAAGGGGCATAAACTGTCAAATGTGTGATAGTTGTGTTTTGGGCTATGTATCCTTATGGATATTAGGGTGGACCGATTTTAGGGTTAGGATACCTTAAAATCGTCCAAGCCTCATATCTAGGAGGATCTTTGGATTGCTTAGGGCCTAAGTTATTCAATTAGGGTTAAGGGTGTAACCCTAGTATCTCATAGTATAAATAGACCCCTTGGGTGAGGGAAATCGGCGATACTCTTGCAAGGAAGAACCCTAGAGCCGATTTCTCACCTTCTCTCTCTCTCTCAAGATCATCCTCTTGCTAGTTGGTGTTTGTAAGCCATTAGAGGAGTGACAATTGTGACTCTAAGCTCCAAGAACAAGAAGTTTCAAGCAAGCAACTCAAGGTATTCTTTTAGATCTGATTTCATATGATATGATTCAATTGTTTACACTAGATCTAGAATTGTAAGCCTTGGATACATTGCATGTTCAATTAGAGAAACCTAGATCCAAGCATTAGGGTTTGCATGTGCATATAGGAAAGTTCTTATGGCTCAAACCCATCATTATCATCCAAGCCAATCACTTTCGATAGTGCCAAACGCTTGGCACAGAGACTGGTTGACCATGAAGCCGGTCAAGGCGTGATTACCCCTATATCTTAGTCATCAAAAGGGGATGCCTACAAACGAAAGTCTTGGAGCGATAAAAAGGGTCAGTCAACACAAGAAACCACGAAGAGACAACAGTTGGTTACGATTAATGCTGCTACAACTCTTGTCATTCCAGCAACTGTTAATCGATATGCTGGAACACTTCCGAAGTGTGACAGGTGTAACTTTCATCACACCGGAGCTTGCCGAGAGATGCATTGTAAAAATTGCAACAGAAAGGGGCACACTGCTCGTTTCTGTAGGGCGGCGGCACAACCTATCTTTCAATTCCCTGTCATCGGATTCAGCCAGGCTTGCTACGGGTGTGGCGAAACGGGACACATGAAGAGGGATTTCCCAATAACAAAGAACTCTGGCGAATATGGAAGGATAATAATGATCACCGCCGCAGGAGAGACTACTCCGGACGCACGTTGAAATTCTGGTACGTTCCGTAGAGATAATGTTAGACTTATAAACTTTTAAAAACTAGTGTAACTCGAGTCATATCATTCTGCGAGATCCCATCAGTTCTGGCGAATAAGTTGCGCCGTCGTGTTTTTGTAACACCTTTCTGAACTAGTCTAACGCCAGTTATTCCGAGTAGTCCGACATTGTCATTTGACTTGAGTCGATTCGATCCTCACAGTGCCAGTTTCGTGCGAAAACTCTTTTCCCATAATTGACTTTCTAGCGAGGCCTTCATTCCAGAACTTCGAGGTACCCATGCGAAGGGTGCCTTTTGTTTCGTAACTTTCCCGAAGTAACCTCAGCAGACCTTCCCGGAATACCAATCATACAGTACATCAAGTTCAATACCAAGGACACATACGGTTAATCTATCGCTGAGGAATGTATACGTAAGGGTGGTACATAACCAAGGTTCTACAGGCTTGAAATTGATGATTCCGCTTCAACTTCTTTTCCTTGTTTGGATGTGAGCTTAGAGAAGAATCATTTATTCGACTGCCTTTTCAATCTTAGTTATATACGACTTGTATAAACGAGGCTGTGATTGATGAACCAAGTATGAGTTCTATTATGAACTTCAGGACGAATACTGCTCAAGACTACGAGTGATTGTGCTGCCATAAGAATAAACTTAGAAGCCAAACTAATACCTCTCCCACCGATCAGGACAAGAGATGCAGATGGAATAGAAGTACGTACAATTTTCCTTAATTCATGAGTAATCACTTTATACTCTGAATTTCGGGACGAAATTCCCTTTAACAGGGGGATGATGTGACAGCCCGAAAAGTTTTGCCTTAAAAGATGTCACACCCCGCTAAAGCGGAAACACGAGGCGTGACAGTATAAAGGGTTTCATAGCAAAAGTTAAAAGACAACACCAACCATAGTATTAAAAATCATTACAAATTTACAATGGGTTTGAACAAATTTTAAAAGAAATTACAATGTAAATTGAAATACAACACATGTGAATGCTCCTAACAGTGATGTGTCCCTAAGTGCCACTTACTCGATGATTCCTGAAAAAGCATGTAAAACGAGCGTCAACTATATAAATAGTTGGTAAGTACTCACAGATAAACAAAATAATGTTGGTTCCATGAATTGAAATCAAAGTTTTGATAAAAGTTTCCAATAATAAAAGTATATTGTTAAAATGAGTAAATAAGTTGTAAAAAAAGAAAGTTCTTTGTCATCACGAGAGATGAAGTATGTTTCCCAAATGAGATGCAACGTTCATATTCTCATGAGAAATAAAGTTTCCAAAAATAGAAATATATTGAAAAAATGAGTAAATAAGTTTGCATAAACAAAGTTCGTTGTCATCATGAGAGATAAAGTATGTTGCCCAAATGAGATGCAATGTTCATATTCTCATGGGAAATAAAGTTTGTTGCTAAAACGAGATACAAGGTTCGTATGTGCATAACGACTATACCATGAGTTCACAACCCAAGCCTAATAACCGAGGGTGCCCTCTGCTATGTCTATCGCTAACATAGGGAAATATGGTAAAATGCACTAAAGCGAACCGTGCGAGTGAGGAGTTGTCTACCTCCTAATAACGCTATCCATAATAACCACAGGCTCAAAAGAGTTAATGAGTTGTGTCTAGAGATTCCAGGGACTTAACCGTGATACAGTCCTCATGAATTAAAGTAACATACACATACATACGAAATATAACAACCAAGTTTCATACGAGTCAAAATAAATACAACGAACATAAAAAGTTTAGGACATGTTTTTCCACCCCAAAACTTTTAAAAACCGAAAATAGGGGAGTGGTGAATACTCACAATATGCAAAATATAGCAACCAAGTTTGATACAAATCAATTTAAATACAACGAACAAATAATAGTTTTTCGGACATGCTTTTCCACCCCAAAAAATAAAAACCGAAAATAAGGGAGTCGTGAATACTCACAATATGCATTGAGATGATGCAAATGGTGCCTTCAACTACGATCCACTTGTACCACTATCGATTCATGTAACGCTCGTAGATCCGGGCTAGTCAATTTAGAGATAATAGGGGTCGACAACGACTTTTTGACAAAAGATTATTTAGAATAAATAATCTTAACCAAGTTTTAGAATATGTTTCAAGGGTTCCGTACATATAAAGAACTCCGAAATCCGAGTTATAACGAAGAAGTTATGGCCCGTCGAAGTTTTATGGCAAAACCGGCACGGCACCGGGAGACGTAAATAGTGAATTTTTGATAAAATACTTTTTAGCCTTAGTGATCCAAACAAAAGTTGTAGTATAAGTTAAACCGACTACATACAAAAAAAGAACGCCCAAATCTGACATCGTATTAGGAAGTTATGAATTTTCTAAGATTTGGCCTAGCAGTGCACGACCCGAAACTCGAATTTTAGTTCGAGCGGTTTTTGGCTTATGCGACCTAAATGAGAGTTGAAGATATCATTAAAAGGAACTCAACGATAAAAATACAGACGAAAACGGAGTCCGTATGTAGAAGTTATGAATTTTACGCGGACATTTAACAATATAATCTCCTCCTACTGTTAAATTTATGATCGGTCGAGAATTAGCCGATAGAGTCTAAATGAAAGTTGTAGATCTTGTTTTTACCTACGTGTGGATATAAAGAACGTCGAAATCGGAGCTCGTATGTGAAAGTTACGGGATTTAGAAGTCGGCAGGGTGCTGCTGCAAAAGGGGTGACGTGGCTGAATATGGGCCAAGGCTTTCTCCCCAAGAAAAGCCATCAGGTGATGACACGTGGCACCGACTCGGCGAGTCCCTCATTTCATCACCCCTCAACCCTCTTCTTTCTCTCTCTATACTCTCTCTCTCTAAGCTCCCTAACCCCCCCTAAAGTCTAGGTAAACCCCCTAGCACCCGAAGGAAGCCCCGAGGCTCCCGGAGTCCCGAGAAAAAGGGTCTTTCGGTTCGGAAACGCTGCTCCAAGCGAAGTCCGGTTTTTTATAAAACCCGCTGTAAGTGAGCTACGCCTACGCTATTTTTAATATAGCTTTTATTTAATTATAGTAACGTTATTAGAAACTTATAATAAGTACTTGGGCTATTATTATGGGTTATATAAGTATTGTTTAACGCTTATATAATAGTAATAATAGCCAGACTATTAATTAGTCTCATCAAACATTAGACTAAACTCTAGTGGTACTGATACTAGGTTCTGTCGAAGGAAATCGTTTTAAGAGTAACGAAGCGCTGTCTGAGTTCGGAATCACCACCTTAACAAGTGAGTGCATAGTCCCTTTCATGAACATGATTTTAATACAAGTATAAATTAAAGTATTAAATATATGTTAAAGAGTTAAATATTTGTTGAAGAGTTTATGTGTGAGTGCATAGTCCATTTCATGAACAAGATTTTAATA
This sequence comes from Lactuca virosa, assembly GCF_052849685.1. Lineage (NCBI taxonomy): Eukaryota > Viridiplantae > Streptophyta > Magnoliopsida > Asterales > Asteraceae > Lactuca > Lactuca virosa. The sequence goes on from NC_136432.1 coordinate 143,074,242, forward strand.
CAAGTATTAATTAAAGGATTAAATATATGTTAAAGAGTTAAATATTTGTTGAAGAGTTTATGTGTGAGTGCATAGTCCCTTTCATGAACATAATTTTAATACAAGTATTGATTAAAGTATTAATTATATGTTTATGTGCGAGTTAATTGATGTTGCCTGAAATACGTGTTAAAGAACATACATGATTATATATGATGATTTAGGATAAAGAGTAAAGCTAAATTAATTATGAGGAATATTGGGTAGTATTTGCTTACGAGTACAAGTGAGTTATACTCAGAGAATAGAACTTTAGTATATGTCATTTATCTGGGAGCATGGATTAGACACAGTCATTGTCCCTAGTTCGAGAGTATGGATTGGACATAGTCAACTGTCATTAATCTGGGGGTATGGATTAAGACATAGTCAGTTGTCCTTAGTCCGGGAGTATGGATTAAGACATAGTCATTCGTCCCTAGTCCGAGAGTATGGATTAGGCATAATCATTCGTCATTAATCTGAGAGTATGGATTAGTCATTCGTCCCTAGCTGAGAGTATGGATTAGACATAATCATTCGTCATTAATCCGAGAGTATGGATTAGTCATTCGTCCCTAGTCCGAGAGTATGGATTAGGCATAATCATTCGTCATTAATCCGAGAGTATGGATTAGTCATTCGTCCCTAGTCCGAGAGTATGGATTAGGCATAATCATTCGTCATTAACCCGAGAGTATGGATTAGTCATTCGTCCCTAATCGAAGAGTATGGATTAGGCATAATCATTCGTCATTAACCCGAGAGTATGGATTAGTCATTCGTCCCTAGTCTGAGAGTATGGATTAGGTAAAGCCGTTCATTTCTGATTCGGGAGTATGGATTAGGTAAAATGGTTAATCTTAGGTCTGAGAGTACGGATAGTCTCGTTGTGAGGATCGACGGGGTGGGATAACAGTTGCTTATATATATATATATGGTGAAATTGTATATTTTGTGAGTTCTAAATTATATATATGATATAACATTGTGGGATTGAAATCCATATGTACTCACCAGGTTTCCCAACCTGACCCAGTCAGTTTATTTATATCACAGGTGTTGATATGAAGTCACATTACACTGAGAGATTAAGGAGATATAAATCACTAGTGATAATGAATGTAAGTTCTGTTTATGCTTATGTTTCTGTATTGACGATGACATCCCAAATGTTTTAAAACGATTAAAAATACTTTTCTTCGAAAATGCTTTGATAACGTATTTATCATGTCTTACTGGTAACAAATTCCGCAACATTTTTATTAAAAGAGGTACTCTGATTTTTTATAAAGCATAAACAAAAATCGGTCTTTTCTGGTCGTGAAAATGAGGATGTCACAGTTGGTATCAGAGCATTAGTTTAAGCGAACTAGGAATACAGATTTATTTCTAGACTTAAACTTAGAATGTTAAGCGATGATCGTGAGGAGTGTGTCTAGTATATTTAGGTAATACACCTGAATAGACACAAGCACTAGCTTATTTAGGGAAAATTCCTAACATGCTTTTATGTGCTAAATGATTTATGATGCTTTATGATGCTAAATGTATGATCGGATCTATGGTCTGTTGTCGACCGGATCTGGAAACTTTATGTGTTCAGATTTCTAAACGTTTAATTACGGTATTAGAACTGGTTGTGCATTGATTGCACGTAAACGCATCAGTAACTTGATGTTATAAAACGTGCCTTTGTGTATAATTCAACAAGTAGTAGAAACAAGTATATGAGTCGAAGTTTATATGTTCCTTCTAGTCCTTGGAGGATTAGAAGCGATATCTGGGCCCCTCGATGATTTTGTTTTGACCTATGTACCGGGCCCGGTCAGAACCTAATTGATGTGTTCAATTTAGTTCTTTGTCAAACAAATCGGAAATCGGGAAACAAACTGCTGGACAATAAGTACGACGTTGTTCCATGTATTTGTCCGGCTGATATCATGAGAACAGAGCATTATATGATCACTTATCTAAAATGGCGCTTCATAGTTCAACAGAGTTTTCGAGAGCTACGATTGCTGGTTGGTTCCTGAAGTAACATACGCAAATACAGTTATTAGACTTATCCAAGTGGGAGACTGTTGGATAAGGTGTCTAAGTCCATAACTTATTTGGTATATACTTGACCCGACCCGGCATGGTCCATTTGGGTTGCACTTCACCCAAACTGTTTATGGATAATTTTATGAGAATTGTATACTTACGATTTATTAATATATTATAAGTTATAATATATTAATATAAAGTCATGTTATTTAATTAGTTTTAATCTTGAATTAATTATGAATTAATTTAGTGATTAAAAGGAAGACTAATTAAATCATGGGCTATTATATTTATATGGTGTGGGCTAATACTCATTTGTTAATGGGCTAAGCTTATGTGGAAGTCCATGGATGATGCATGGAGCTTTTAACCCATGGATCCTTGGAAAGGAAAAGACATGGGTTATTAGGGTTTCACCCTAACCATGCACACTATATAAACAAGCTCATGTTGCATGAAATACTACCCTAGTGTGTGTGTAATAGTGGTGGCCGATTTCTAAGTGTTAGTATACTCTCTCATACATTTTCCAAGTTTGTGGTGATTTGTGATTTCCATTTGAGGCATTCACACTATTGGTGCTTGGCTCTCAAACTCCAAGGAATCAACAATCAACAAAAGGTATGTAATTCATCTAGTCCTTTTATGATTAAAAGTACCCCATGCCATGCTAGATAGGTTATAAACCTTGGAAAATAATATTTTGCATGTACCTTAGACAAACATAGATCCAAGGTTTATTAGGGTTGCATGTACACTTAGGAAGTGTTAGAATGCTCAAAACCCAACAGTGGTATCAGAGCCTAGGCTTGTTTGTTTGATACTTGATGCAAAATAGTGATAAAAAGTCGATTTTTTGCTGTCTGACTGATGAACTCGCCGAGTCCATGGGGGGCACTCGGCGAGTAGGAGCCTCAGAATGCAGATTTTCGACTTTTGCTGCTGGAAATGGACTAGAAACATTACCCTAAACTGTTTTGGTGTTTTAAAACTTGTTTTAGTTGGTGTAATGGTAGTTCTAATCCATTTACAATAGCTAATATCAAAATTTCATGCTTTGTATGTGTTCATATAATTCTTGAAACTTTGATGATCATGTTCATGTTCTTATGAATTTAGAAGATGATAGGAATTATTTGCTGAATTGTTTAGGATTAATTCTTGATCATTTATGTGTTTTAATGGAGTCCATAATTTGTCCTCAAGTTATGGATATCCAAAGGTCACTTCTTTTAAACACACATTTAAAACACATAAGTTACATAAAATGAAGAGTCTTCATTTTTATGAACCTTTAATTCATAAGTTATGAAATGAAAAGTTTTGGATAGTTACAAAACTTGCCCTCAAGTTTTGGAATTTGTAAATTTTCACACACTTTAATAAACTTTAATTCCAAACCCTTAGAGTTTTAAAAGTTAAAATTCAACCCTTATACTATTTATAACATTAATGGTTAATTATTATATATATGTATAAAATCAAGTCATTTTACCGTCAGTAGGCCTCATTCACGAAGCCGGTCTATAAGGGGGGTATAAGGTTGTTGCCTATAAAATGGCAACTTAATGGGTATCCATTCTCACCCACCGCTTCCTTGATCGGTGGAGGTTCGTTAGCCGAACGGGTAGGACAATGACTTTAAATTCTCATTAAAAGTATAATGAATATTATAAAGTAACTAAACCTTTTATAAATTCCCAATCTTAGTTACTTTAGGAAAATGTGAATATGGTGCTAACCCATGAAATTCACACTTTGTACCTTACCAAGTCGTTGGTGGAGCGTGTGTGGTTAACCGGCACACTAACTTGGACTAGTAAGGATCACGAAGGGTGACTTAATGTTTATCATAGATCGGTGGAGCGTGTGTGGTTAATCGGCACATCGATTAGGTGATAATATTAAGGGTACCAAGTGAGTTTGCATGGTTATTCACACCTTGTTTTGTTATCCTCGGCATCCCAGTCACAAAACCTGAAGGGCACAATCGAGATTGAAACATGTCATTGAAAAGTTCAATGAATCTCAAAAGATCTAGGAGTTTCAAATCCAATTAAAACCTAATAAATTATTTCGTTTTTCATGGTGGAAATTGGTGAATTGTCATTCACCTACCTTCAAATATTTTATAGCTTGGATTACGGCATCCCTCTTCCAAGTTATAAAATATTGTGTTGGGTCCTAGCCTTAATATTTCATATTGGGTGTTATATTAAGGACTTGAATCAACTAACTTGATTTTCTCCCATTGTAGATGTCTGGTTCAAACAACTATGTTCTTCCCAAATCGCTTGAAACAAGCTTTCCTCTTGAAGATGATGTCCCTCAACATCATGCTTCACTCCCCCCACCTCCTCCATTTATTCTCCCTGACCCACAAGCCCGAAGACTTGAAAGGTTCAAGATCACTCAAGCTCTACTAGAAATGAAACATAAAGATGGAAGACCTGTGTGCACTCATGTCTTAGGAATGAAGTCACACATAGACAGGTTGAGAATGTTGGGTGCTGTTATTTCAAGGAAGTTCGCTGTTGACTGGGTTCTTCAGTCACTTCCTGAGTCATATAGTGAGTTTATTAAAGACTACCATATGACAGATCCTGACATAACCCTAATAGATCTTTCTTATTTGCTTGTTGCTGCTGAATCAGCAATGATTTGGTGCAATGGTCGAGCACATATTTATGGAAAATCTATTTCTCAAACTTCCATGGACATGGACAATGGTAACATTAGAAGTCCAGAAAAGCTTTCTCGTCCCAATGGAAGGGGATCGGCCTTGGTCAACCCGGTTGACCAAAAGGTAAAGGGAAAGGCTAAGTCTGTGATTGTCTCGTGTACCATTCCCAAAGAGTCTATATGTTTTTATTGTCATGAGAAGGGACATTGGAAGCGAAGCTGCCCTGAATACCTGAAATATTTGAAAGCAAGTAGAGACAAAATGTTTGACTCGGCTTCAGGTAAGTCCACTATCTGACTTTGTTAAAGTTCCTAATTGTTGATTCTTATTACATGATGTGACTAGGTTGCATGTTGATGTTTAGCAGGATCGAGCAAAAGGAAGGTTAAAAGAAGAGTGTGTTGAATCTGATCACGAAGATGGATTTCTATCGCATGGTTCGAGGATCGGATTTTTGAGCCACTACTTAAAAGTTATGATAGATTGCTAAGAAATATGTAATAGCATAGTTTTCATTTAAAATTGCATTGTAAGGAATATTTTTCCGCATTTTAATAAAGAAATAAAAGTTTTGTTTAGTTTATTTTATATTATATCCCCTTACAATGGCATTTATGGAAAATTGATGTTTGTATGTTTCTAGCAATATTGGAAATATGAGTTTGATTCTCTCATATGTGGTAGTGTCTGAATTTACCAAATGAGGAAAGGTTCTCATCACCCAAGCTTCAGTTAGACAGAAACTTGGAATCATACAAGTTGTATTGTATGATGAATGAGAATTTTCATCTTTGTAAAATTGAGACTAATTCATTGATCACATGCATATGTGAGTCAATTGAAGGACTAAGGAATTAGGTACACTAGGTGTGTGCTGGTCAAGGTCCACCACAAAGATCAATTCGTCATGATTTACTAAAGATTAGTAAATATGGTTATACTTATAAGGTTAAGTATAATTCTGTAACATTGGAAAAGTTTCAATGTATGGCAGAACGGATGAGAAGAATCAAATTTGGCAGAAAGATAAAAGTTTCTCAAATCTGAAAAGATGGGAGAGTACTTTAGTATCATGTTTTTATGATCATCTTAATGATTATGAAACCATATCACAAATTCATACTCTAAGGACATCTTAGTGCATTGTTATGACTAAGATGAGGGGTCATGAATTGTTGGAATGGTTAAAATCAAGAAGATGGATCATACATGTTTTTATGATCATCTTAATGATTATGAAACCATATCACAAATTCATACTCTAAGGACATCTTAGTGCATTGTTATGACTAAGATGAGGGGTCATGAATTGTTGGAATGGTTAAAATCAAGAAGATGGATCATACTTCGTTCCAAAACAACTCTTAGAGTCATAATCCAAGATTGTAACATTGAGTGACATAAAGTAAGGTTTAAAACACTTATCAAATGTAGTGTAAAATGTTTTCTACTCCTATACATTTGAAATTGGTAAGTTGTGATGTCTTGGATAAGACAAAGACCAACTAAGACCAATTGTGTGAAGTGTTTATCTTGATAAGAATCTGCACTATCCCTTGAATATTTGTTTTGTCAAGGAATGGTTCTTGACTAGGGAAACTTATATGTCAAGAGGACAGTGGGAGTCTTAAAGATCCTGAAAGGATTTCAAGATTTAATCCAGAGTAAAACCTGAGTTTTATCACTAGCACACGACTTAAGGTTTGCAACCTATTAAGTTGACATAATTCCTGTTTCTGTGTCTGTTCCTATTGAGTTAACTATGCATATGAGTTCTGTTAGTTCTAAACTGTGTGCATAACAGCTTGGAAGCATTGGTGGGCCTTGTGCTACCAGATGACAAGAAATTAAGATTGAACAAGTTCAATCCATGTAAGGCTGAATTTGTTACTAACCTTGTCTTGTGATTATGGTTTTGACAAATTCACATGGATAGGAACTCATACACCATAAAATCTAAGTGTCATAAGGTTTCTCTCCGATTCATGAAAATGATGGTGAGGAAATGCTTTCACTAAGAAGATTTTAAGTAGATAGCAATTGTGATGTTTGCATTCTCAAAGTCGTTAGTGGAGCGTGTGTGGTTAACCGGCACACTAACATGGACTTGTGAGAAATGGCAAAGGTCTAAACAATTAAGACTATGATTACGGCATCCCTTTTCATAGTTCTGGAAATTGTTTAGACACACATGTGAGCTATCTAAGAAAGGGTGTATGAATCTAAATTTCAGAAGTCCAGCTGATTTCTGGAAATATATCAGAGCTAGTGGGAGCATAAGTGTTATGCTGATAATCATCATGTTAGTGGGAGCATGATTATTATGTTTAGTGTTGCAAGTTAGCAATGTTAATTATAGAAAACAAAAGTGTCAATTCGTAAAGTTGTAGGGGTTGAAAAAGTTGTTTTGCTATAATTAAGGGAGAGGAAATTATACTTCATTTCAATTCTAAAAGCTTAGATTGAGTTTTTAATCATCTTTAGTCAAGGATATATATATGAATTTTATGTTGGAATGGTTCAACATAAGGAAATTCTATATATATTGCGTTCTCAAATTCGATTATGATCACGACATTCCTCTTCATAGTCGATTTTTGAAAACATGGAAAATAAAAAAAAAATATTGTAGCAAAAGACTGATCCAGTATCAGGTCTTTATGTGAGACATCGTGAATCGTGTCCCATATGCTTCGGGTATAGGATCGGTCACATGTGCTATAATATTCATCCTTTCTAAATTTTCCAAATGCTAAGAGCATTAAGAAGGGAAAAGTCTAGAATTGGATAAGACTAAAATGATTAAGCAATTGTAGAGGACTATCTAAGGCTCACCAAAGATTGGTTGCTCAGGGACAGTTGGAAGTATAGTATTAAATTTTGGAAGGACCATATGGATATATTCTGAAAAGAGGTAGCTCTTGTTCAGATATGATAATCAAAATAGGAATATGGAAATTTTCCATATTAAGAGTTGGATATTAAGAATCTATGAGAAAGTTAGAAACTTTTATGCAAGAAGGATGTTCAAAGCAATGTACTTTGAATATGAGAGTTCGTTTCCATAGAGTTGATCTCCTTTGGAATCCTCTGTAATGACTGATGACAAGGTTTTGGTGACCTTGTGCATAATCATTACGAGAGGATCAGTGCATATAAGTTTAAAATCTAACAGTTTTTTTTGGTAAATGGTAGGAATTAGGAATTCTTACATTTACAATAAGGATTTGGGATTGTGAAATGAGCATCATTGGAATCATGTTCAATTGATCTATTTCACAAAGTAAAGATCATAGACAAACATAGTGTGCATACTTGGAGTATGACATAACTATTGTTTAGAAAAACAAAGTGTACATGCTAGGAGCATGGGACGACTGTTGTTTTTGTTCAAGTATTAAGTTGATTATTTGAAACATTATACAATGAATAATGTGTAATCAATATGGTGATAAATAAAAGGTGGTTTTATTTATATTCAAAAGGGTTCTGAGACCATATTGGATTCGATTATTATTGTGTTTCACTTTGCATGTTTTGACTTCCAGAATAGCTAGGTTATTCTTTCCGAATGACTAAGTTATTTAAACACTCCACAGTCGTTCATATGTTGGAAGTAGGTATGAATTAAGACTGTCATGAATCGAGTTTGTAGATGGCTAAACGTGTTTAGACATAGCAATGGTTGCTACAACATTCATGAGTACTCATAAGTTATGAGTATTGGAATTAACCCACGCTCACTTGTATCACTTCATGGAATTTATCTCGAGTGATCGTGAGACGGTAATATCATATAAGTCTTCAAACCTAGAGATATGAGTTGTTACCTATGAGTTGGTTGTACATTGATTGCACGTAAACGCATCAGTAACTTGATGTTATAAAACGTGCCTTTGTGTATAATTCAACAAGTAATAGAAACAAGTATATGAGTCGAAGTTTATATGTTCCTTCTAGTCCTTGGAGGATTAGAAGCGATATCTGGGCCCCTCGATGATTTTGTTTTGACCTATGTACCGGGCCCGGTCAGAACCTAATTGATGTGTTCAATTTAGTTCTTTGTCAAACAAATCGGAAATCGGGAAACAAACTGCTGGACAATAAGTACGACGTTGTTCCATGTATTTGTCCGGCTGATATCATGAGAACAGAGCATTATATGATCACTTATCTAAAATGGCGCTTCATAGTTCAACAGAGTTTTCGAGAGCTACGATTGCTGGTTGGTTCCTGAAGTAACATACGCAAATACAGTTATTAGACTTATCCAAGTGGGAGACTGTTGGATAAGGTGTCTAAGTCCATAACTTATTTGGTATATACTTGACCCGACCCGGCATGGTCCATTTGGGTTGCACTTCACCCAAATTGTTTATGGATAATTTTATGAGAATTGTATACTTACGATTTATTAATTTATTGTAAGTTATAATATATTAATATAAAGTCATGTTATTTAATTAGTTTTAATCTTGAATTAATTATGAATTAATTTAGTGATTAAAAGGAAGACTAAATAAATCATGGGCTATTATATTTATATGGTGTGGGCTAATACTCATTTGTTAATGGGCTAAGCTTATGTGGAAGTCCATGGATGATCCATGGAGCTTTTAACCCATGGATCCTTGGAAAGGAAAAGACATGGGTTATTAGGGTTTCACCCTAACCATGCACACTATATAAACAAGCTCATGTTGCATGAAATACTACCCTAGTGTGTGTGTAATAGTGGTGGCCGATTTCTAAGTGTTAGTATACTCTCTCATACATTTTCCAAGTTTGTGGTGATTTGTGATTTCCATTTGAGGCATTCACATTATTGGTGCTTGGCTCTCAAACTCCAAGGAATCAACAATCAACAAAAGGTATGTAATTCATCTAGTCCTTTTATGTTTAAAAGTACCCCATGCCATGCTAGATAGGTTATAAACCTTGGAAAATAATATTTTGCATGTACCTTAGACAAACATAGATTTAAGGTTTATTAGGGTTGCATGTACACTTAGGAAGTGTTAGAATGCTCAAAACCCAACAATCATATTGTTTAATTAATATTAGTCAAGAATTGATTAAGAATTAATTTTGTGGCTAAAAGAGATTAATTAAACTTAAGGGACTTATTGTGTAATTATAAGATAATTACATAGATGGGCTTATGGACTCCATAGAAGGTGGAGTGGACGAATTCTATGGGGAAACCCATTAGAAGTCGTCCAAGGCTTCTAAAGAAGGAGTCCATGGGCTGCTTAGGGCTTAAGCAGTCAAATTAGGGTTTCCTTGTTAGATAACCCTAATTGCCTAAGTATATAAGGAGCCCTTAGGCACCAAAAACGTGGCTAACACTTGGATTAGGGTTTCCAGCCGTTTTAAGTGCCTCCCCTCTCTTCTCTTCTTCATCTTGTTGGTTAGTGGTGTTTGTGACTCCATTAGAGGTGCAACACTTGAGGCACTAAGCTTTCTGAAGCCTAGGATTGATTGTTATTGCTATATAACAATCAAAGGTCAGATCTAAACCATATTTTATGTTAATATGATTAATTGTATGCTAGATCTAGGGTTTATAGCTTTGGATATTCAATTGCATGTTCATTAGACAAACTAGATCCAAAAGCTATTAGGGTTTGCATTTACACCATAGGATTGATGTATTGCTCGAAACCCAACAGTGGTATCAGAGCCTAGGGCTGTTTGTTCGTGAATTTGATGCTTATTTGAATGAAAAATTGAAATTTTTGACTTTTTGGGGCTGGACTCGCCGAGTCCACTGGGTACTCGACGAGTCCAGTGCTGACTCGACGAGTCAGCGAGTCTGACATCTATATTTCGCGATTTTCTTGCCTTTTTTGCTGTGGGATAATTACCAAAACGTTTTTGATTGATAAAAATCGGATTTTTATGATATTGGGTGATTATCCTTGCCAAAATAAAAGATATCTTCATATTAATTGAATAATTACTTCCTTATATGATTAAATTTAATTATTTGAATTATTTGGTGAATTATCTTGCAAGAAATTGGACTAGGTCAAAATTAGATAACCACCAATTAGTTGTTAATTGCCTTATTTGAATTTTGATCTAGAATGTTCTTGATAAAGTTTGAAAAAATTTCAAATTACCCCCTTTAGGTTTTATAGTTTAAATGTGAACTTAAAAGTTTTGTTTTTGAAATTTAAATAAGTTAAACCCTAATGTTTTGAAAAGTTTCAATACTTGCCCTCAAATTTTGGATTTTAAAATTAATTAAAAGTCTTAATTTGAAATTTTAAATTCTAAAACCCAAGTGATTTGAAAAGTTCAATTTACACCCTTATGGTTTTATTAATTAATTAAAGTGTATAATTAAAAGAAATTTAATAAACCCATAAAGTTTTGGTTTACATTTAAATAAATTAAAAGTATAATTTGCTAAATTAGACCACCTAGTATTTTAAAAGTGTAAAATACACCGTATACTATATATAACATTAAAAGTCTAATATTATATATATGTATGAGAAAACAGTCAGTCTTACCGTTAGTAGGCCTCTTTCACGAAGCTGGTCTATAAGGGGTGTTTAAGGAAATTGCCTATAAAATGGCGATTGAATGGGTATCCACTCTTACCCACCGCACTCTTGACTAGTGGAGGGTCGTTAGCCAAACGGGTAGGATAGGACAGAAACCTTCCATTATAAGTACAATGAAGTACAAAGTAACTAAATGTTTTTCAAATTCCCAAATCATAGTTACTTTAGGCAAAATGTGAAATTGTATGCTAATCCATGGAATGACACTTTGCACCCTTGCCGAGACGTTAGTGGAGCGTGTGTGGTTAATCGGCACACTAATTTGGGTTTGGAATTGGTTGCGAAGGGTGACTCGATGTTTGTCATAGATCAATGGAGCGTGTGTGGCTAACCGGCACATTTATTAGGTGACAGTAGCATTGAGTGCACCACGTGATTCGTATGGTTATTCACACCTTATTTGTGATCCTCGGCATCCCAGTCACAAATAGAAGGGCATAATCGAGATTTAAACATGCCATTGAAAAGTTCAATGAATCTCAAAAGATCTAGGAGTTTCAATTCATTTAAAACTTAAACTTCCTTTTCGTTTTTCATGGTGGAAATTGGTAAATCGTCATTTACCTACCTTCAAATATTCTGCAACTAGATTACGACATCCCTCTTCTAGGTTGTAGAGTATTATGTTGGATCCTAGCCTTGATGTTTCATTTGGGTGTTACATCAAGGATTCTAATCAACTTAACTTGAATTTTCTCCCGTTTTGTAGATGTATGGTTCTGACAATCATGGTCTTCCTAAATCCCTTGGACCAAGTTTTCCAAACGAAGATGATATTCCACGATATGATCAAGGAACAAGAAATCATGCTTCACTTCCTCCACCTCCTCCAATTGGTCTCCCTAACCCACAAGTTCGAAGGCTTGAAAAGTTCAAGCTCACTCAAGACCTATTGGCAATTAAGCATGAAGATGGAAAGTCTGTGTGTGCACACGTCTTAGAGATGAAGTCACACATTGACAAATTGGATATGTTGGGTGTTGTCATCCCCAAGGAGTTGGCTGTTGACTGGGTTCTTCAGTCACTTCCTGAATCATATAGTGAGTTTGTTAGAGAGTACTATATGATGGATCACGACGTGACCCTCATTGATCTCACCTATTTGCTTATAGCTGCTGAATCAGCAATGATTTGGCGTGCTGGTCAAGCAAATTTGTCTGGTAAATCAAACTCCCAAACTTCAATGGACATTGAAAATGATGACATTGGAGATCCAGAAAAGGTAAACTCTGAGATAGTTCCTTGTGTCATTCCAAAAGAGTCCATTTGCTTTTATTGCCAAGATAAGGGGCATTGGAGACGAAGCTGCTCTATTTACCTGAGAGATCTAAGAGATGGGAGAGTCAAGACGTATGGCTTTACTTCAGGTAAAATCCATTATCTAACTCTTTGAAGTTCCTATTCTAGATTCTTAATACATTATGTGATAAGATTACATTTTGATGTTTTGTAGGATCGAAGAAAAGAGAGGAAGCTTAAGGGAAGAATTGAGCTGAATCTAATCGTGAAGAAATGGATTTCGATCGCATTACTTGAAGATTGGATTCTTGAGCAACTACTTGGAGTTAGAATAGATTGCTAAGAAATATGTAATAACATAGTTTTTCAATTGAATTGCATTGTAAGGACAAATTTTTTCCGCAATAAAATGAATTTTTGATTTTATCTTATTTATTTATCCTTGTAATGGCGTGTATGAAAAATTGATGTTTGAAAGTTTCTATTATTAGCAATAATGGATTTGATTCTTAATTATGTTATTTGTGGAAATGTCGAGAACTTACCAAATAGGGAGATTTTCTCATCGCCCAAGTTTCAATTGGACAGAAACTTGGAATCATACAACTTGGTTGCGTGATGAATGAGAAATTTCATATTTGGAAATTAGATTAATTCTTTGACAGAGTGTCAAGTGAAGCACTAGGAGATCGAGTACACTAGGTTGTGCGTTGATCAAGTCCACCACAAGATAGATAAGATATTCGTCATGATTTACTAAAGCTTGGTAAATATGATTATACTTATAAGATTAAGTGTAACTCTGAGTTGATTGAAAGAGTTTCAATGAATAGCAGAACGAATAAAGAAGGATCAAGTAGGCAGAAAGATAAAAGTTTCTCTATTCTAAGAAGAAGGGAGAGTACCTTTTATTGTGTTTTATGATAAAGTCTTAATGATTAAGAACCATATCTCAATTGGTCCTCTAAGTGGGTCTTAGTACATTTGTATGTCTAAGAAAAGGAATCAGGAATTGTGGAAATGGTTAAATAAAGAAGTCAATCATACTTTGTTCCAATATCGAATCTTAGAGTCATACCCCAAGATTGCGAGTTGAGTGACACGTCTTTAGTAGGTTTATAAAACTCAACAAATGTGGAATTTGGAAAAGTTTTCTTATTCTTTCACATCTGAAATTGGTAAGTTGTGTTGTCTTGGATAAGACAAAGACCAACTAGAACCAATTATGTGAAGTGTTTTGTCTTGATAAGAACTACACTAACTCTTGAATATTTGTTTTGTCTAGGAAAGTTTCCTGACAAGAGAATCATATATGTCAAGAGGACAGTGGGAGTTTTAATGATCTTGAAAAATGTTTCAAGAACAAATCAAGAATAAACCTTATCAATCATCACTAGCACACGACTTGAGGTTTACAACCTATCGTGTTGACATTATTTTGTTTCTGTGTCATTCCAATTGAGTTAATTATGTATGTGAGTTCTATGAGTTCTCATTTGAATGCATAAAGACAAAGCGCCTTGATCGATGGAAAGTACATTGATAAGTTGCTAAACTACTTGGAAGACATGGTGGGCAGTCGTGTTACCATAAGGCTAGAAATCAAGAAAGTTCAATCCATATGAGTTTGGATTTGTCGCAAACTTGGTTTTGGCAAATTCACATGGATAGGAACTCATACACCATAAAATCTAAGTGTCATAAGATTCCCTCCTTCATGAAAATGATTGTGAGGAAATGCTTTCACTAAGAGAGATTTTAAGAAGATAGCAATTGTAAAAATTATATTCTCAAATTCGATTATGGTTACGGCATCCCTTTCCATAGTTCGAATTGTGAGATTTGGCAATTAGTCTAACATTTGGGACTTATTGATATAAGTTCTGAATTGTTTAGACAAACATATGAGTTATCTAAGGCAAAGGTGTATAATTTTAAGAAGCTTAGATAAAGGCTTATCGAAGCATCTGGTATTAGAAATATGAACTTCAGAAATTCAATAGGCATTGTTTTCTAGAAGTTCAGCTGTTTTCTGAATACATGTCAAAGCTAGTGGGAGCATAAGTGTTATGCTTATATATATGATAGTAACCATCATGATAGTTGGAGCATAAGTGTTATGCTTGTATGATTATTATGGCAAGTATTGCAAGTTAGCAATATTAATTATAGAAAAACAAAGATTCAATTTGCAAAGTTGCATGGGTTGAAAAGTTGTTTTTGCTATAATTAAGAGAGAGAATATATACTTCGTTTCAAAATCTAAAGCTTAGATTGAGAAATTTTAATAATATTAGTCAAAGGATACATAGTGTGTTCTTAAATTTCGATTATGATTACGGCATCCCTCTTCATAGTTCGAATTGTGAGAACGTGACACATAAAATATTATGGCAAAAGATTGATAAAGTATCATATATTTATGTAAGACATTATGCATCGTGTCTCATACGCTTCGGGTATAGGATCGATTGCAAATGCTATAATATTTGACCATTCTTAAATTTTCCAAATGTCTAGCGCATTAAGAGGGAAAAAGGACTAGAATCGGTTTTAACTAAAATAATTAAACAGCTATCAAAGGACGATCCAAAGTTCGTTGAGGATTGGTCGCTTGTGAGTAGTTGGAAGTATGGTATTGGATGGACCATATCGACATTATTATGAATAGATAAGATTCTATTAAGAATGAGTTGTCATATGGCAAATATGGAAATGTTTCCATATTAGGAGTTGGATATTGAGAGTCTATGTCTGGATTAGAAAATTTTATGCAAGAAGGATGTTCAAAGGAATGTACTTTGAATGTGAGATTTCACGTCTATGGAGTTTTCTTGTAACAATTTCCGATAGAGTACTTTGTAATTTCATTGGCCAAGTCTTGGTGACTTTTGTGCTATGACTTTGCGAAAGGATCTTTGCATAAAATGTTAGAATCTAGCATATTCTACTAGTGGCAAGAACCTTGTGTTCTAACACTAATGATAAGGATTGGGAATTGTGAAATGAGCATCATTGGAAAAGGTTTTTAATTGATCTATTTCACAAAGTAAGGACCATAGGAAACTTAATGTGCATGTTTTGTGCATGGGATAGCTATTGTTGTAATTTGAGTAATAGTTGATTTTCTGAAACAGTAAACAATGAATAATGAGTAATCAATATGGTGTTTAAACAAAAGTGTTTTATTTACTCCCATAAGTTTGGGGCCATATAGGATTAAGTATTGTTGTTGTGTTTCAGTTTGCATGTTTTGACTTCCAGAATAACTGGGTTATTCGAACCTCCACAGTCGGTCATACGTTGGAAGTAAGTATGAAGGAAGACTGTCATGAAGAGTTTGTAGATTGTCTGAAGAGTTTAGACATAGCACAAGTTTGCTGCAGGGTTCATGAGTGCTTTGATAAGATTAGAGTATTGGATTAAACCCACGCTCACTTGGATCACTTCATGGATTTATCACGGGTGATTAGTGAGACGATAATATTGTATATTCTTGAAACCGAGACATGTGAGTTGTTATTTGTTGGTCGGTTGCACATTGATAATAAGTAAATGCACCAGTAACTTGGTGTTATAAAACTTATTGTTGTGTGTGATTCGATCAGTGAATGCAAGCAAACATATGAGTCAAAGTTTATCCATTCCTTTTACCCAAAGTGGGATAAAAGCGATATCTGTGGGCCCCTCGATGATTTAGTGATGACACCTAAGCGCTTGGCCAAGCCGGGCCTAAGTTGATGTGTTCAATTGTAGTCTGTTGTCAGTCGTCATAAATCGGAAGTCGGGAAACAGTATAGAGAGAATGATTGAAATTCATGTCTTATGTCTATACGATATCTTGATAATGGAGGAATATATGATCCCTTATCTAAAGGACACGCGTATCTGATAAGATCAGAGTTGACAGCGATTTTGGGTTGCCTTCACCATAGCAATATGTAGGATGAATTAAGGAGAGAAAGGTTTAATTATGATTTATTAATATATTATGAGAATAATATATTAAAGGAGAAATCATATTGTTTAATTAATATTAGTCAAGAATTAATTTTGTGGCTAAAAGAGATTAATTAAACTTAACCATAGCAATATGTAGGATGAATTAAGGAGAGAAAGGTTTAATTATGATTTATTAATATATTATGAGAATAATATATTAAAGGAGAAATCATATTGTTTAATTAATATTAGTCAAGAATTAATTTTGTGGCTAAAAGAGATTAATTAAACTTAAGGGACTTATTGTGTAATTATAAGATAATTACATAGATGGGCTTATGGACTCCATAGAAGGTGGAGTGGACGAATTCTATGGGGAAACCCATTAGAAGTCGTCCAAGGCTTCTAAAGAAGGAGTCTATGGGCTGCTTAGGGCTTAAGCAGTCAAATTAGGGTTTCCTTGTTAGATAACCCTAATTGCCTAAGTATATAAGGAGCCCTTAGGCACCAAAAACGTGGCTAACACTTGGATTAGGGTTTCCAGCCGTTTTTGGTGCCTCCCCTCTCTTCTCTTCTTCATCTTGTTGCTTAGTGGTGTTTGTGACTCCATTAGAGGTGCAGCACTTGAGGCACTAAGCTTTCTGAAGCTAAGGATTGATTGTTATTGCTATATAACAATCAAAGGTCAGATCTAAACCCTATTTTATGTTAATATGATTAATTGTATGCTAGATCTGGGGTTTATAGCTTTGGATATTCAATTGCATGTTCATTGGACAAACTAGATCCAAAATCTATTAGGGTTTGCATGTACACCATAGGATTGATGTAGTGCTCGAAACCCAACAGTAATTCCTAAAGGTTTCCTATCATCTGGAATTTCCATCACCAACCGAGTTGAAGCAGAATTGGTGATTGAAGATACGCATGGAAGAAGTCCTAGTAGAGTCTAGGGAAAATTTTATGATTATTTGGGCACAGTCGTATGTGTTAAATTGTTTTGTGATTTTAGGACTTGGGCACTGCGAGACAATACTTGGGACGAGTATGAGTAGGTGTGAAAGGTAGTAGATGCATATACTACCGGAAGCACAAGACTCACGCTTGGATCAGGGAAAGTCACAAGGTTACCAGGAAACCAATAATTGATTCCGTTTTATTCAAGCATGTCGTTACCATCGTTTCGGTAATGACTAATAAGATTGTTGTTATTCCGACCCTAGTGGTCATATCAAATTGAGTCCGACTACGATGATTATGATACGTGGTTCATAGAACCAAGTTCGATGTAGCATCTGACTTAAACCAGAAGATTGAAATGAAAGCTAACCAAGGCGATCAGTAGAAGTATCGCGATGATTGTTAAAGAAGTTGGTAGCTAGAAATGCTACATATTGAAATGTGATTGTATCACATTAGAACATGAAGGAAGGTATAGTCTGTTCTGGAATTTGACTCTAAGAGACCTGAGTCTGAGCGTTGCAACATACGATGAGAGGTCATTAGAATATGACACATCGGTCCATGATAGTAATAAAAGAACTTATCTTAAGTTTGTATCCAATGAGGATCGAGATTGTGACTTGAAGGTCATAATTTGGAGTCTAACGTGAGATAGGGAGCATGTGCAAGATCAAGCACCGCTTGCAGTTAAGAAGACCAGGAGTTAGATACGCATTCGAAGAAACATAGAAGTTACGATTATTACCTAGGATAAGAGATAACGTATGGAGTCATCATGTGAGCCCTGTTGCGTTGATGATTCCGGGAGGTAATCATCCTAAGGGGGAGATAATTCTAACGCCCGTAGATCCGGGCTAGTCAATTTAGAGATAATAGGGGTCGAAAACGACTTTTCGACAAAATATTATTTAGAATAAATAATCTTAACCAAGTTTTAGAATATGTCTCAAGGGTTCCGTACATATAAAGAACGCCGAAATCCGAGTTATAACGAAGAAGTTATGGCCCGTCGAAGTTTTACGGCAAAACCGGCACGGCACCGGGAGACGTAAATAGTGAATTTTTTATAAAATACTTTTTAGCCTTAGTGATCCAAACAAAAGTTATAGTATAAGTTAAACCGAGAACATACAAAAAAAGAACGCCCAAATCTGACTTCGTATGAGGAAGTTATGAATTTTCTAAGATTTGGCCTAGCAGTGCACGGCCCGAAACTCGAATTTTAGTTCGAGTGGTTTTTGGCTTATGCGACCTAAATGATAGTAGAATATCTCATTAATAGGAACTCAACGATAAAATGACAGACGAAAACGGAGTCCGTATGTAGAAGTTATGAATTTTACGCGGATATTTAATAGTATAATCTCCTCCTACTGTTAAATTTAAGATCGGTCGAGAGTTAGCCGACAGAGTCTAAATGAAAGTTGTAGATCATGTTTTTACCTACGCGTGGATATAAAGAATGTCGAAAACGGAGCTCATATGAGAAAGTTACGGGGTTTAAAAGTCGGCAGGGTGCTGCTACAAAAGGGGTGACGTGGCTGAATATGGGCCAAGGCTTTCTCCCCAAGAAAAGCCATCAGGTGATGACACGTGGTACCGACTCAACGAGTCCATGAACCGACTCGGCGAGTCCGTCAGGAATTCAGCCTATAAATAAGAGTGTTGGGTTCCCTCATTTCCTCACCCCTCAACCCTCTTCTTTCTCTCTCTATACTCTCACTCTAAGCTCCCTAACCCCCCTAAAGTCTAGGTAAACCCCCTAGCACCTAAAGGAAGCCCCGAGGCTCCCGGAGTCCTGAGAAAAAGGGTCTTTCGGTTCGGAAACGCTGCTCCAAGCGAAGTCCGGTTTTTTATAAAACCCGCTGTAAGTGAGCTACGCCTACGCTATTTTTAATATAGCTTTTATTTAATTATAGTAACGTTATTAGAAACTTATAATAAGTACTTGGGCTATTATTATGGGTTATATAAGTATTGTTTAACGCTTATATAATAGTAATAATAGTCAGACTATTAATTAGTCTCATCAAACATTAGACTAAACCCTAGTGGTACTGATACTAGATTCTGTCGAAGGAAATCATTTTAAGAGTAACGAAGTGCTGTCTGAGTTCGGAATCACCACCTTAACAAGTGAGTGCATAGTCCCTTTCATGAACATGATTTTAATACAAGTATTAATTAAAGTATTAAATATATGTTAAAGAGTTAAATATTTGTTGAAGAGTTTATGTGTGAGTGCATAGTCACTTTCATGAACATGATTTTAATACAAGTATTAATTAAAGTATTAAATATATGTTAAAGAGTTAAATATTTGTTGAAGAGTTTATGTGTGAGTGCATAGTCCCTTTCATGAACATAATTTTAATACAAGTATGGATTTAAGTATTAATTATATGTTTATGTGCGAGTTAATTGATGTTGCCTGAAATACGTGTTAAAGAACATACCTGATTATATATGATGCTTTAGAATAAAGAGTAAACCTAAATTAATTATGAGGAATATTGGGTAGTATTTTCTTACGAGTACAAGTGAGTAATACTCAGAGAATAGAACTTTAGTATATGTCATTTATCCGGGAGCATGGATTAGACACAGTCATTGTCCCTAGTCCGAGAGTATGGATTGGACATAGTCAACTGTCATTAATCCGGGGCTATGGATTAAGACATTGTCAGTTGTCCTTAGTCCGGGAGTATGGATTAATACATAGTATTTGTCCCTAGTCCGAGAGTATGGACTAGGCATAATCATTCGTCATTAATCTGAGAGTATGGATTAGTCATTCGTCCCTAGCCCGAGAGTATGGATTAGGCATAATCATTCGTCATTAATCCGAGAGTATGGATTAGTCATTCGTCCCTAGTCCGAGAGTATGGATTAGGCATAATCATTCGTCATTAATCCGAGAGTATGGATTAGTCATTCGTACCTAGTCCGAGTGTATGGATTAGGCATAATCAATCGTCATTAATCCGAGAGTATGGATTAGTCATTCGTCCCTAGTCCGAGAGTATGGATTAGGCATAATCATTCGTCATTAACCCGAGAGTATGGATTAGTCATTCGTCCCTAGTTCGAGAGTATGGATTAGGCATAATCATTCTTCATTAACCCGAGAGTATGGATTAGTCATTCGTCTCTAGTCTGAGAGTATGGATTAGGTAAAGCCGTTCATTTCTGATCCAGGAGTATGGATTAGGTAAAACGGTTAATCTTAGGTCTGAGAGTACGGATAGTCTCGTTGTGAGGATCGATGGGGTGGGATAAGAGTTGCTTATATATATGGTGAAATTGTATATTTTGTGAGTTCTAAATTATATATATATATATATATATATATATATATATATATATATATATATATATATATAACATTTTGGGATTGAAATCCATATGTACTTACCAGGTTTTCCAACCTGACCCACTCAGTTTATTTATATCACAGGTATTGATATGAAGTCACATTACACTGAGAGATTAAGGAGATATAAATCACTAGTGATAATGAATATAAGTTCTTTTTATGCTTATGTTTCTGTATTGACGATGACATCCCAAACATTTTAAAACGATTAAAAATACTTTTCTTCGAAAATGCTTTGATAACGTATTTATCATGTGTTACTGGGAACAAATTCCGCAATATTTTTATTAAAAGAGATACTCTGATTTTTTATAAAGCATAAACAAAAATCGGTCTTTTGTGGCCGTGAAAATGGGGATGTCACAATTCCTACACGATGTTACACACTAATGAGTCTCTAATAGAAAGCTAACACTAGTATACTTGCTACTACAATAGAATTATGTCAATATTGTGTCAAAATTTAATATTGATAAGTTACAAACATTTTTCTGAAATGGTGAAGTTTTTGTAACTCATGTGGTTAAGACAATTTTGGATATTAATTTTCCAGATTTTTGTAATATTAATTAAGGGTATTTCAACACATTTAAATGTGTTTTAAGCTCTTAAAAAGCCAAAATATTATCAAATAGTTTCCAAAAATTCTCAAACTTTTCATTTTCATTCTAAACACAGTAGAAGTCTTCCATAAATTTTCCTTTGAATTTTTGATATTATTAACTATTTTTCCAAAATTTTAAGCCTTCATAACAATATAAATTCGTGAAAAATAGCATCCAAATGATAAAAATTCCCAAACTTTTTATCACACTTCCATTAGACATATTTAAGCCGGGAAAAATATAAAAGTGGATTTCTAAACTCTTTAACCCAATTTTATGATTTTTGTGCATTTATTCTACTAAAAATTGAAATAAATAGAAAACAGTTTCCAAAATTTCCCAAACTTTTGGTATTACTGCTATTAAACATTCCTAAGCTGGAAAAAATATAAAAATGGATTTCTAAACTTTTTAACCCGATTTTATAATTTGTTTTCATTTATTCTAATAAAAATTGAATTAAATACAAAAATGTTTCCAAAATTACCCAAACTTTTTATAACACTGTTATTATACAAGTAGAAGCTGTGAAAAATAGAAAAAATATTTTTCAATTAGTCTTTCTATTTTTCTTTGTTGTATCCTCTTAAATAATCATTAATTAGAGAATAATTACTAAACAGTTAAAGTAAATTACCAAAATTTTTGTAAACTTTATTTACAGTGTAAATAATTTGGGAAAAAACCCAATGGTGATTTTCATATAGTGTAATCCGATTTTGTGGATTTAAGTGTATTTAATCTTATAAAATAGAAGAAAAATAGCATACTGAATAGAAAATTTATGAAAATTTGTATTTGAAGTTCTAATATAATATAAGGTCGTCTGGTAAATTTCCATGAATTTTGGATGAGTAGAAATATTTTTCCCATTATTAGTCCATTATAAATACAAAAATAGGGTAAAAATAGGAAAGCATTATGAAAAATTCTGAAAATACTTTTCTGAGTCTTATAGATAGGGTAGGAGCTGTGAAAATTATTAGATATCCTTTTCACATTATCTAAAGTGGTTGTATGATTTATTGGGGCTAAACAAAAAGAAAATTCAAGACCACACTAAAAAGTAACAAAAATAGATGAAACTTATTGAGAAGTCATTATTTATTAAAGGGGTCATTCACGAATTTACCTAGGATTTATAGACCTCAGAAAGTATTTTATATTATTTATTTCCCTAATTTATTGCAATAATTATAATAATTCGAGAAAAATGAATTATTTTCTGAAAATTTGTAGAACATCTCATTTTGTTGGTGGAATACAGGGAAAAATCGGATTTGATCTGAAAAGTTGTTTTAGATATTTATTTGGAAATAAATCATTTATAAACCTATTTGAAAGCTTTTTAACAACAAACTTTGATCATCAAGCATCTAAGCTTGAAGATCATCACATGCATGTTGGTTTGAAGACCAATCATGAGTTTGAAATGTTCAAAAAGCGTTTTTGATAGAAATCATAGGGTGCATGTGGTGATTTTCACCCAAAACTTATAGAAAAGTGCATTATGTTGATTTTGACTTAGGTTTTGGTCCTTGGATTTCACCATTTACAACATGCATGTTGTTTTTGGGTGAAATCCAACCACCATCATCATCAAAACTGTGAGTTTGTGTGTGTATGTTTATGTGTTCATGATCTTTCATTAGAATGGAGTAGAAGATGGAGAAAATCCAAGAAAAATAGTAAACTTTGAAGGAATAATGAAGTAGAAATCGAGTTTACCTTTAAGAACACCAAAAGATGATAAAGATTTAGAGTTCAAGGTATGTTCTTGGACCCATTTTCTGGAGAATTTCATGAGTTAGGGTGAGGGTGAGAGAAAATGTGGTGGTGTGTGTGAGAGACAAATGAGAGACATGAGAGAAGAGTGAGAGAGAAGATGGATTATGGGAAAGTGAAAAATGAATAATGGTTTGGGGAAATGATGTATTGGATAGAGGGGGCCGACTTTTGAGGGTATAATATTCCTCTCTCTTTCATTTGTCTTTATAAATTTTAAATATTTTATAAAAATATCAAATATTTATAAAAGATGCAACTTAACCAAGTTTTTATGCATAAAAGTGTTGATTTTTTATTTATAAATTAAGGGTAAATGTTAATGAGTTAAATTTTATTTACTTAAATGAATTTTCATAATTTTAATTATTATAAGATAATATTAGAAGCTTCATAATTATTTTTATAGAATTTTTAAGGTTAAAGTTTATAAATGTGTGTTTTTAGGGCATTTAGGGTTTTTGAGAGTTTGTAAGTCTTTGGATATCAAAATTAATTAAATTTTGAGACTTCAAACTATTTTAGAGTTTCATAACTCTTATTCAAGTTAGAAATAATATTTGTAATTTATTTTTACCGGTTTATTGGCATTTATTGGCATTCTATGTAGTGATTCCGAGATTCAAGCGAAATTGAGGAATCAAGTATACTAGTCCTAGTCTTCAACTTTGACTTAAGTTTCTATGAGACTTTGACCTAATTTCTACTACTAGGTCAATTGCATGGTGTGTGTATATGATTCATGAAAAGGCGTTCGAGTCAAAGAGCGACCCAAATATGGATAGTCACTACAGTTAAGTAGTTGTAGAATTCACATATCAATGTGAAATCTAAGTACATTATCCATCGATTCTACTTGTTTCCTAGTTTTTAGTAGGTTATAACTTAGCATCTAGTTACAAATTCTAGTATGTGTCGTGCCTATATGTGCAACTAAGTTTATTCAAATCTAGGACCGACTCGAATTTTGACGGTTGTCACAAAATTCAATACAGTTAACCTTAAGTCAGACTCGCTCCTACTATCTTTTAGCATTGTTTAGAGTCTGTTTGAGTGTTCTAAGCCTAGTACATTCAAGGAATGAGTGTTAGGAAGTACCTGCTAGAGTCACTGTACACCATTCAAGCCTTCAACACCACCAAAAGGAGTTCACGGCCACAACACAAGAGTTTACGGCCGTAAACTCAAGGGTGGCGGTAAACTCCCCCCTTAAGTCTCATTTCCTTCACTTTTCTTTCATTCTTACACTTTCAACTCAAGAAACTTCCGTTCTCTCTCAAGTATCATAAAGCCTTTCACCTTGATCTTCATATTTGAAAGTGATTTCATCCTTTGATTAGTCGATATCCTTCTTTATCTAGTATCACTCTATGATTTCATCCATGAAATCATCTCTTTTTGGTTAGATCTTCAAGATCATCAACTTTCAACAAAAACACCAAGAACACACACTAGTTCTTAGTGGTCGAAAACACCTCTTTTAGCTTCCAAATCGTAAGTATCCTTTCCATATACTTGATCTCTATTAGAAGCTCTTGATTACATCATTGAAACAACCACCTTAGCATAGACATCAAGAGTTTACGGCCATGGAATCTCCCTTAGCCGTAATCCTGTGTCTTGGTCACATTTTGGCCGCAAACCCTTCTCATGTCCAAGCATAAGACCTTAAACCCCTAATGGATGATAGATAGGACCTTAGAACACCCTCTTGTGCATGATGTTCATGAGTTTATGGCCGTAAACTCCTTGCTTGGCCGTAAACTCATCTATCTTGGCCGTAAACACCAAGTGTGCGGCTGTGAATCCTCTTTCATACAATCACATGTGATTCAACACCTCATTGCAAGTGTTTCCAGTTTTTCCCTTCATGATTAGTTGTATTATACACTAATTATACACATATATGTACCAATATATGTCATTTAGGACTCATTTGTGTATCCGGACTTCATTCGTGGAACTTCTCATCCTTACTTGAATCATCATTTGGATCACCAACATAAGGTGAGTTCATACCCCTACATTTTATCACTTTTCACTATTTTAAGGGGGGAATACAAGTTTAAACACAAGAAATTGTGTTTATTATAAATGAAATTCTTTAAATATTTTAAATGACACCAAGTCATCAAAATGCTTTTAAATGTTATTAAACTCTTTTAAATATTGGAAAATGCTTTTAAATGTTATTAAACTCTTTTAAATATTAGGAAATGCTTTTAAATGTTTTATAAAATCTTTTAACTTATATTGTGTATAAATGATGTCTATATAGATATAGTTATATAAGTAATGTTTAAAGGACTTAGGACTGACTACTAGCTTTATTTCCTTTTCCTTGTTTGGATGTGGACATAGAGTAACGGTTGTTTGTCTGAATGTCGTTTAAATCTTAGTTATATATTATGTATATGTATGTAGATATAAAAGTTCTATTCAGTCAGTTCAACACCTTTAGGTAGCAAAGGTATTCATTTAGGATCAGTCAGTTCAATACCTTTAGGTAGCAAGGGTATTCATTCAGGATCAGTCAATCAATTACAGAGAACGTACTAGTAAACTATAATGGGTATAGTTCAGGGAGGAACACAAATACTATAACAAACAAGATAACTTTGAATGTGAGTCTACTTCACGGCTTAGTAATTCGTTTGCTGAAGTCGCGTTTTCTAACCAGAGTCTCTCGCAGAGAGAGAGCGTATAGTATGGTTACAACCACATCACATCCAAACCTTAATAAAAGGAGTACGCGATCACAGTACCGAACCTTAAATATAAATAGGTACACGACCACAATACCAGATTCAAATATAAAGAGAACATAACTAATCGTTCAGTCTTAAGTAGTAGTTTATGTGATTACTTAGTATATACACTAAAGTTATATATGATGAGAAACTGATAGACAGTTGAATGTGAGATCTCTGTTTTATTTTCCTTTTCCTTGTTTGGATGTGGGGGTACGACAGGATCGCAGAATCAATTGTTCGTCCGTTTCTGATTATATATAATAAGTATGAACTAAGTGAATCACAGGATAGTCTTAGCATAGGGTATTCAGAGTACTATTCAGAGCATTATTCAGAGTACAGTTGAGAGGAACATAACGAGCATAATGTAGTCTTTTCATCGTATATTTATTATATTATAAACTGAGACTAATTATACTATTACATAGTATATTAATACATTCACAGGACGGTTTCATGATGAGTTAAAACTAACTATTCAAAAATATACAGTACGTCAACATTCAGTAGAACGGTTTTAGGGGATAAAACTACTTTTCAATAACAATTAGGGAATATAGGATTCTCTGGGATCAATGGTAACACTTTCTAGGTAAACTAGTACATTTTTAAAGCTAAGTAGACAATAGAATGTGAGATTTCTAACTTAGTTTCTTTTCCTTGTTTGGATGTGAAACTAAGGTAGAACCCGACAATTTATTATCCGCCAAATGTTGATTATATCATAATGTGTATAAGCTAAGTAATCATGGATATTAACTCATCACTTGTTAGAATCGGTATAACTTAAATAACTATTTGTTCGAGCTATAATCATTTAGTTTATACATTAGGGTTATATATGAGGAAGACCTGCTAGATTGGAGAATGTGTGAACTCAGTTTTACTTTTCTTTTTCTTGTTTGGATGTGGGGGTACGATCGAATTACACAATCGACTGTCCGTCTCGTATTTATTATATGTAACTAGTATAAACTAAGCGATTATAGAAGGAATTGGTTCAGTAACGCTTTACATTAAGAAAATATAGGATTTTCTTGTAGATCATTCAAACTTGTTCAATTGTCAAAGAAGTTTCTTACTTTAAACAAAATCTTATGCACTCACCAGCTTTATAGTTGATACTCACTTTCAAAATACTTGTATTCTCAGGGATCTAATTGTTGGATATAGTGTCTAAGTCCATAACTTTATTTGGTATGTACTTGACCCGACCCGGCATGGTCCATTTGGGTTGCATGGCATTACAATACTTGGATAGACTAGATGAGAGAATAAGGCACTTATGATTATTAATATATTATAAGTTCTAATATATTAATAATAGTATTATTTAATTAGTATTGATCAAGTATGAATCTAGTATTAATTTGGTGATCAAAGTGAGACTAATTAAATATATAGGGTTGATTATGACAATCATCAATTCTTTTATGGTGGATTAATGATCCATGGTTTATGGGTTTGGTTATAACCATATGGAGCTCCATGGATAGTCCATGGGAGTTACAAACCCATGGGTCATGAGAAATCAAGAGTCATGACAATTAAGGGCATTCATGTGTAAACCCTAATTGTGACAATACTATAAAAGGAACCCTATGGCTAGCAAAATGGTGACCTAGTTTTTCTAGTGAGGGCATAACCGATTTTCAAGTGTATGAAGTATTCTCTCAAGTTATTCCAAGTCTTGTGGTGTTGTGTGAAGCATTTGAGGCACAACATTTGGGGTGCTAGGCTCACAAAGTCTTGAAGGAATCCAAGCAACAACAAGGTATGTATTTCTACTAGTTTTATTTTCTATGTAATCCCCATGCCATGCTAGTTAGGAAATAACCTTGAAAAAGAAATTTGCATGTATATAGAGAAAACATAGATTCAAGGTTATTAGGGTTGCATGTACACTTAGGAAGTGTTAGAATGCTCAAAACCCATCAGTGGTATTAGAGCCTAGGATTGTTTTCTGTATACTTGATGCAAAACTGCTTAAAAATCGAAAATTCTGCACTCTGACGACTGGACTCGCCGAGTCCATGGGGAGGACTCGCCGAGTCCATGAACAAATTCATCCTACTCGACGAGTATAATAGTGCACTCGGCGAGTAGGAGCGTGCTGGGCAGTTTTTTCGAGTTTTGTTGCTGGAAATGGATTAAGATCATTATCCCAATCTGTTTTGGACTTGTAAAATCTGTTTTTCAAAATGATAATGATTATGTTAACCCATTTTACATGACTTTTATCAATTTTCAAGTATTGTATATGTTTATATGATTTCTTGAAATTGCTTGACATGAATTTGTGTTCTTATGAGTTTTAGAAGATCATAGGAATTATGTGTAACCTCCATGTGTGTTTAATTCATGATCTTAATGGCTATGATGGTGTCCATAACTTGTCCTCAAGTTATGGATAACCAAGAGTCACTTCTTTTAATTATGATTAAAGAACTAAAGAGGTTTCATAAAATGAAGAGTCTTCATTTTTATGAACCATTAAAACTCATAAGTTACAAATTGAAGAGACTTGGAATAGTTTCAAATCTTGCCCTCAAGTTTTGGAATTTGAAAAGTCTTACACTTTAATACTTTAATTCCAAATTAAACCTTAGATTTTTAAAAAGTTTAAAAATCAACACTTATACTATTATTATAATTTTATTATATAGATATGTATAAGAATATGTCATTCTTACCGTTAGTAAGCCTCATTCACGAAGCCGGTCTATAAGGGGGGTATAAGGTTGTTGCCTATAAAATGGTGACTTAATGGGTGTCCACTCTCACCCACCGCTTCCTTGATCGGTGGAGGGTCGTTAGCCGAACGGGTAGGATACGACTTTAAATACTCGTTAAAAGTATAATGAATTATAAAGTAACTATACATTATAAATTCTCAATCTTAGTTACTTTAGGAAAATGTGAAATTGGTGCTAGCCCATAAAATTACACTTTGTACCTTACCAAGTCTTTAGTGGAGCGTGTGTGGTTAACCGGCACACTAACATGGACTAGTAAGAGTGGCAAAGGGTAACTTGACTTTATTATAGATCGGTGGAGCGTGTGTGGTTAACCGGCACATCGATTAGGTAATATTGTTGAGGGTACCAAGTCAATTTGTATGGTTATTCACACCTTGTTTGTGATCCTCGGCATCCCAGTCACAAACTTGAGAGGGCACAATCGAGATTCAAACATGCCATTGAAAAGTTCAATATATCTCAAAAGATCTAGGAGTTTCAAAACCAATAAAACCTAATAATAAAATATTTCGTTCTTATGGTGGAAATTGGTAAATCGTCATTTACCTACCTTCAAATATTTTATAGTATGGATTACGGCATCCCTCTTCCAACTATAAAGAGTTTGTTGGATCCTAGCCTTAATATTTCATTTGGGTGAATTATTAAGGATTCCTAATCTAATGAAACTTGTCTTTCTTTCCTTTCAGATGTCTTCCAACAATGCTTCTGGCTCAAACCCAACAGGCTCCTTTTCCCTTATGAACTTGTGTGGTAAGGTCATCTTTGATGGATCCAATTTCAATGAGTGGATCAGAAACATCAGAATGATTACCCGCTATGAGGACAAAGAATATGTCCTCGATAGGGAGCTTAAGGTTGTGAGTGAAGCCACTGCTACTCCTGAAGAGTTTGCGGAGTTTGTTGCACATGAAAAGGATGCTACTAAAGTAGCATGCATCATGATGGCCATCATGACTCCTGAACTTCAAAAATCCTATGAAGATTTCTACCCCTATGAGATGCACATGGATCTGATGGAAAGGTACCATCAGAGCGCGCGTCAGGAGAGGTATGAAATCATCTCCTCCATGATAACCGCAAGGATGAAGGATGGTGAACCCATCACCAGTTACTTGCAGAAGATGCAAAGGTTCGTTGACCGGTTGCTGAAGCTAAATGTTGACTTTCCTGAGGAAATGGCGATTGACATCATTCTCCATTCCTTACCTCCAAGTTATGATCAGTTTCGTATGACTTATCATATGAACAAGGAGGAAGTCACACTTAGCAAACTTCAAGGACTCTTAAGGACAGCTGAAAATGGCCTTAAGGGTAAAGCGGTTGCTACTTCTACTCCTTCAACAGCCCCTGTTCTGGCTATTGGGCAGGGAAAGGGTAAGAAGAGGAAAAGCCCTTCGAAGGGTACCAAGGGTAAGACTCTTGATGGTTCCTCTTCAAGTGGGACAAAGAAAGGTCCCATTACTCCTTCTTCAAACCCAAAGGAAGCACAGTGCTTCTATTGCCAGGATAAGGGACACTTCAAGCGAAGCTGCCCTAAATATTTGCAAGATGTAAAGGATGGGAAGGTTAAACCCACCCATGCAGGTATTTACACAATATTGTCAAATAACTCATCTAATGCTAATTCTTGGGTGCTTGATACAGGTTGTGGTATTCACATTTGTACTGATTTGCAGGCACTAAGAAGAAGTGAGCAAGTGGAGCACGGGAAGATAAACTTAGTCATGGGCAACAGGAAAGCATCACCTGTTACCAAGATAGGAGTTTATTCTTTATTGCTTAATAATGGGTTAATGTTAGATTTGAATAAGTGTTGTTACTCGCCCGAAATGGCGAGAAATATTATTTCTTTTCATGGCTTGTACAAACAAGGTTTTTCATTTTCATTTGATAATAAAAATGGTGCTATTAATGTTTATTACAATGATGTATTTTAATTTAAAGCATTACCTTGTGATGGTGTATATGAAGCCGTGAATGTTGTAGACAATCTAGGAAATAATGTGTTGTATATTGATTCTTCAGATAGCTTGGATAAAGCATCCTTGTGGCATTGTCGTCTTGGACATGTTAACAAGAAGCGCATAGGCCAACTCCAAAAGGCTGGAGTCTTGGAATCATTTGACCTCAAGTCAGATGATAGTTGCGAGTCTTGTTTACTTGGAAAAATGACAAAGTCACCCTTCACAGGTACTTGTGATAGGGGTGAAGGTTTGTTGGACCTTGTACACACGGATGTGTGTGGGCCCTTCAGAGTTGCTACAAGGGATGCTAATCGCTATTATGTGACTTTTACTGATGATTACAGTAGATATGGATGTATTTACTTAATCAAGCATAAGTCAGAAACCTTTGAAAAGTTCAAAGAGTTTAAGCAGGAAGTGGAGAATCAATTAGGCAGGAACATCAAGATGCTCCGATCCGATCAGGGAGGAGAGTATCTTAGCATTGAGTTCCTTGACTATCTTAAGGAATGTGGGATTGTCTCACAATTGACACCTCCCAGAACACCACAGTTGAATGGTGTAGCTGAGAGGCGCAATCGAACCTTGTTGGATATGGTTCGTTCCATGATGAGTCGAGCTTCGTTACCAATCTCTTTCTGGGGGTATGCCTTAGAGACTGCCGCCCATATCCTTAATCTAGTCCCTACTAAAAAGGTTGCCAAAACACCTCACGAGATGTGGACTGGGAAAGTTCCCAATTCGGACCACATCAAGATTTGGGGTTGTAAAGCTTTCGTGAGACGTGAGACTCATGATAAGCTTGAACCTCGAAGTGAGAGGTGTATTTTCATCGGCTACCCACAGAGATCCTTTGGTTACCTCTTCTACAGACCCAGTGATAATGTGGTCTTTGTAGCAAGAAGAGGAGTCTTTCGTGAGAGAGAATTCATAAGCCAAGGGGACAGTGGGAGGCAAATTGACCTTGAAGAGCTTCAAGAGTCAAGTGGTGAAGGAACCTCAAATGCTATCGACCAACCTGAGGAGGAAACTCATGATGATCCGATAGATGAGTCTGTACCTCCAAGACGTTCCACTAGGGTGAGGAACACACCTGATTTTTATTATGGTTATCACATCACCACTGAAGGTGATACATTTATTAGTGATAGTTCACTAATAGATTTGGATGAACCTAATAATTACAGGGAAGCCATGGCAGGCCCTGAGTTTGCTAAATGGAAGGAGGCTATGGACAGCGAGATTCAGTCCATGTATGACAAACAAGTTTGGAACTTGGTTGACAATGTACCAGGTCGTAAGACAGTTGGGTGCAAATGGATCTTCAAGAAGAAGACCGACATGGATGGGAAGGTACATACTTACAAAGCGCGACTGGTTGCGAAGGGCTTTACTCAAACTCCGGGAGTTGACTATGATGAGACCTTCTCACCAGTAGCTAAGATTAAGTCTATTAGAGTATTGTTAGCCATAGCTGCATTTCATGATTATGAAATATGGCAAATGGATGTCAAAACCGCTTTCCTTAATGGAAAGTTGGCTGAGGATGTTTACATGGCTCAACCAGAGGGTTTTGTCGATACAAGATACCCTAATAGAGTGTGTAAGCTTGATAAATCCATTTATGGATTGAAACAAGCATCTCGCAGATGGAATCTTTGCTTTGATGAGAAAGTCAAAGAGTTTGGCTTTTCTAGGAGTGAGGATGAGTCTTGTGTGTATGTCAGGGCTAGTGGGAGCATAGTTAGCTTCTTGGTGTTGTATGTGGATGACATACTTCTCATAGGAAACGACGTCCCAACCTTGTAGGAGGTTAAGTCCTGGCTTGGGAAGTGTTTCGCTATGAGGGACCTTGGGGAAGCTG
This sequence comes from Lactuca virosa, assembly GCF_052849685.1. NCBI lineage: Eukaryota > Viridiplantae > Streptophyta > Magnoliopsida > Asterales > Asteraceae > Lactuca > Lactuca virosa. The sequence continues at coordinate 143,106,820 of NC_136432.1, forward strand.
CCTATATCCTAGGGATAAGGATATTGAGAGATAGGAGTAAGAGACTAATTGGACTTAGTCAAAGTACTTACTTGGATAAGGTGCTGAAGAGGTTCAGCATGCAAGAATCCAAGAAAGGGGAATTACCCGTCCAGAGTAATGCCAAGCTGAGTAAGACTCAGAGTCCGAGTACAAAGGCTGAGATAGCTGAGATGAGTCATATACCATATGCTTCCGCTGTGGGCTCGATTATGTATGCTATGACTTGTACTCGCCCTGATGTGGCCTTTGCTTTGAGCATGGTCAGTAGATATCAAGGGAACCCTGGCAAGGCACACTGGACAGCGGTAAAGAACATTCTCAAGTATCTGCGGAGGACTAAGGATTGGGTCCTTACCCTCGGAGGCAGTGATGACTTGAGAGTGGAAGGATATAGCGATGCTAGCTTCCAGACTGATAGGGATAATTTCCGCTCTCATTCAGGCTGGGTCTTTATCCTAAATGGAGGGGCAATTACTTGGAAAAGTTCCAAGCAGGAGACAGTAGCTGATTCTACTTGTGAATCAGAGTACATAGCAGCAAGTGAAGCAGCTAAGGAGGCGATATGGCTAAAGAACTTCATCGGAGACCTTGGAGTTGTACCAGCTATAAAGGAGCCAATGGAAATTTTCTGTGACAGCGAAAGTGCGGTTGCTTTGGCTAAGGAACCGAGAGATCACGGGAGATCTAGGCACATTGACAGAAAATACCATTTCATCAGACATCGAATAGAAGAAGGACTCCGCGTGGCTAAGAGGGTATCATCAGATGAGAACCCGGCAGATCCCCTCACGAAGGGACTGAGCAGGGTTAAGCATTTACAGCATGCGAGGCGCATTGGGCTGAAGGATGATATTAGTTTCAATAATTAGATTCCTGAAACTTGTAAAATGTAATTGACATTTGATGATAAATAAAAGTTGTTATTTATTTATGAGTAAGGTGTTGCTATCTTGTGTTGATTGTTTACTATGTTTCAATTTTGCATGTTTTTACTTCCAGAATAATTATGTTATTATTCAAACCATCCACAGTCAGTCAAACTTTGGAAGTAAGTATTGATTTAAGACTGTCATGAATTTGGCTTGTATGATTTGTCTAAAAGTGCTTTGGACAATGCAATGGTTGCTACAACATTCACGAGTACTCATAAGGGCTGAGTATTGGATCCAACCCACACTCACTTGCATCACTTCATGGAATTTATCTCGAGTGATCGTGAGATGGTAATATCATATAAATCTTCAAACCTAGAGATATGAGTTGTTGACTATGAGTTGGTTATTCATTGATTGCACGAAAACGCATTGGTAACTCGATGTCATAAAACGTGCCTTTGTGAGTAATTCAACAAGTAGTTAGTACAAGCATATCAGTCGAAGTTTATCTGTTCCTTCTAGAAATAGAAGCGATATATGGGCCCCTCGATGATTTGGTTTTGACCTATGTGCCGGGCCCGGTCAGAACCTAATTGATGTGTTCAATTTAGTTCTATGTCGAAACAAATCAGAGATCGAGAAACAAATGCTGGACAATAAGTAAGACCATGTTCCATGTGTTTTTCCGACTGATATCATGAGAACAGAGGATTATATGATCACTTATCTTAAATGGCGTATCATCATCATCTCAATTCCGAGAGACTTTGAAAGAGCTACGATTGCTAGTCGGATTTTGAAGTCATATTTGCAAATATAGTTATTAGACTTATCCAAGTGGGATATTGTTGGATATAGTGTCTAAGTCCATAACTTTATTTGGTATGTACTTGACCCGACCCGGCATGGTCTATTTGGGTTGCATGGCATTGCAATACTTGGATAGACTAGATGAGAGAATAAGGCACTTATGATTATTAATATATTATAAGTTCTAATATATTAATAATAGTATTATTTAATTAGTATTGATCAAGTATTAATCTAGTATTAATTTGGTGATCAAAGTGAGACTAATTAAATATATAGGGTTGATTATGACAATCATCAATTCTTTTATGGTGGATTAATGATCCATGGTTTATGGGTTTGGTTATAACCATATGGAGCTCCATGGATAGTCCATGGGAGTTACAAACCCATGGGTCATGAGAAATCAAGAGTCATGACAATTAAGGGCATTCATGTGTAAACCCTAATTGTGACAACACTATAAAAGGAACCCTATGGCTAGCAAAATGGTGACCTAGTTTTTCTAGTGAGGGCATAACCGATTTTCAAGTGTAAGAAGTATTCTCTCAAGTTATTCCAAGTCTTGTGGTGTTGTGTGAAGCATTTGAGGCACAACATTTGGGGTGCTAGACTCACAAAGTCTTGAAGGAATCCAAGCAACAACAAGGTATGTATTTCTACTAGTTTTATTTTCTATGTAATCCCCATGCCATGCTAGTTAGGAAATAACCTTGAAAAAGAAATTTGCATGTATATAGAGAAAACATAGATTCAAGGTTATTAGCGTTTCATGTACACTTAGGAAGTGTTAGAATGATCAAAACCCATCACTAATAAGACAGATATCCACACCGTAGTTCGTGAAGACGGAGCAGTAGTTTCTCGTCTTATCTTTTGATACAAATATAATATTAAACATGTAATGTTTTGAACTCGATGTAAACACTTTAACATCTATATTATGAATGTTGTTGCTTTGATTACTATTATGCATTTGTTGTGATACTACATATGACGTCCTCCGCCCCCGAACGTTTCTGCCGTTCCCGTTTTGGGGTGTGACAACATGTGATCGGGTATTGACTCAAGTATCTTCCTATAGGTGATTGGAAGTGAGTTGAAGCTGATAGAGTTCTTTGTTACTATGGTGGTTACCTACGCGTATATCGATGTAAGTTTCACCTCACTGTACCCATGGGTCGAATGCACCAATGTCGGTCCACTAGTTTTTGTTATCTGTTAGTAGGGGATGCCTTAGGGACATCATATAGTCATGTAGGATAGACTAGGGACTCTTGATCTAGGCCATTTTTCATGTTTCTTGTTTTGTTTTGGTTCTAGAGTGGGATCACCTGTCTGGGTGTCTATCTCACCTCTGATTATATACGGTCATGTATTCCTTGGATTGTTGAAATTTAGTATGTTGCTATGTTGTAGTGATCTGTTAGATCTGTGTTCCAGTATCGAGTATGTTGGTATGCTGTAGTGATCTGATATATCAGTATTTTGGTGTCGGGTATGTTGTTATGTTGTAGTGATCTGTTAGATCTATATTCTGATAGCGGGTATGTTGCTTTGCTGTAATAATTTGTAGAAATGTATGTTATATGTGCTTGTTGGTTATCTGTTGAGATTTCTACGCATCAAATACACTCTAAACTAGGCAGCGGAAAATCGAAACAATGATATACCTAAGTGTACATGCATCCTATGGATCTATGGCTTCATGCTAATTACATCAACCCTAGAAAACATAAAACAAAGAAGAATACATACCTCTTATGTTGCCCTTGATCTTCATGCTTGAGATCTTGAACCTCCATGAAGTTGCTTGGATGAAAGGACCCAAACCAGAATCCCTCTAATGGTATCACACCCAATGACACCAAAGAGTAGAATAAAAATAACTAGGAGAAGGGTCAATTTCACAAACCCAAAGGGGTTAGAAATCGTCCCTAAGAGGGGGAGGAAGAAGGGTTGGCGAAACTTCAAGCCAAGGTGCAAGGAGTAATGAAATCCCTAAGGCCCTATTTATAGCCTTGGATGCCTCCTAGGGTTTAGTACTCCTTCCCATGTGGGATGGGAGCATAACCACGAAATTTGACTCCTTTCCCATGTGGGATGGAGTGATTTTCATCCAACCCTAATCCCATAAGGGTTCTGGAACATTCCTGATTAACCAACTATCGATTAATGAACATTCAACCCTTTAATTAATCAAACTGTTAATTAATTCCCATAATATATTTCCAATTAGTTTCTAATTAATTATTAACCATATTAATTAATAAACCAATTTCTCCTTTATTTATTCTACTCAATTTGGGTCTTGAGGGCAACCCAAAAGGACCCTGCTATTATTAGAAATATGATCGACAGTTAACGACCTTGGACACTATTCCAACAGTCTCCCACTTGGACAAGTTATCAACTTTACATGGACCAATATTTCTCTAATAATCAACAGAGAGTTAGCCATCCAATGCAACTACCAAACTCTTGATCTAATCAAGATTCAGCCCTTAGATAAGTGATCAGCTATCCCTTCGTTCTATGATATATGTATGAATTCGAGACATGGATAACGGTCAATCTCAAGAATTCAATATTATGTTTCTCGATATAGATTTGTGACGACTACATCTGACCACTAAATTGAACACATCAATTACAGTCAGGGCTTGGCCAAGCACTTTATAACTACCAGTTACGGTTAGCGTTGGAGTAGTCTAATGCATAAGAGAATCACAGAGCAAAACCCCACATGTATCTAGGTTTGAAGGATAGAAGATATTATCGTATTAGAATTACTCGTGACTGAATCCATGAAGTAATCTCTAAGCGTGGGTTGGTCCAATACTTAACTCTCTATTAAGTACTCATGAGTGTTAGCGCAATCACTATGCTATGTCCAATCATTATGGACAATCCACTAATACTCATGACAGTCTTGAATCACCACTTACTTCCAAGAGTATGACTGACTGTGAACGTTTGAGTTAATTAACACTCGGGAAGTGGGTTCCAAACATGCAAAAGTGAGAACGCAGTGATAGGCTAATTGAAATGACCGAAATCCATCATATATTAAGATCACCATTTAATAATCGCCAAATCAAATTAACACTTATATTGCTTAAAGTTCTTGGGTTTTAAAACAAACCAAACTAAGAGTTTTTAAGCCAATTCACTTGCAAATCTAATGCCTCTCGACTTTGTCTGACTTTCAGACTTGGTCAATGACATCGGCTTAGGAATGGATCGACAAGATTATCTTTCGATATGACATATTGACTATGATGTGTTTAGATTTGACTCACTATCAAATGTGTTGGTACTTACTCAGTATGTTTCATGTGAGCTTGTGTGACTTGGGATCCATACTCGAGGTAAGTTCACCCAAAGTCACAAGAAACTTCATAAGGACCATCAATGATTGAATTTCAACAAAGATGTCAATAATGAATCTCTTTTAGTCACATTGTCTTCTTTGCAATTTATCCAACTGCAATATACTCCAAGTATGTTAAATCCACTATGGTGTATTATCTGGTACTCTTCCAAGCTAATATATCACCATTCAGTAAAAGCACGAATTCCGACTGCGAACGAAATTGCCTTTATCAGTATGGAACTTAGCATCAATGTAACTCTTACAATTATCTCTTTTATGCTATCAAGATCATCTCTTCTGTCCTCCAAGGACACTTAAGAATGTTCTTGATTTTGATTCATTGATTCTCACCAAATTGATCTAATCCAACTTGTCATGCACAAGGCATACGAGTCATCAGATTTGGTACATGTTATGGCATATATGATCGATCCCATAGCAGAAGCATGTGGGACATGACTCACAACCTCTAGTAGAACTAGGACATTAGCATCGCTCAATGTCATGCCATATTAAGCACGAACCTTTCCAAGTTATGCATGTCAACTTTCGTCAACATATCATGTATTTTGGCTCAATTCAACGAATCACTTAGATCTATCTCCATAGATCCTTATTATGTACGTGTGTTGTATCTCCCATGTATATCATAGCGAAACAATTCCCATACAAAGCCAATCTTCTACACTTGCTAAGTTAGAATATAGTTGCTTATGAATCGTACATTATCTATGTACAATACAAGGGTGACTACAGTGCTCTCACTAGCACTGACATATATATATGGCTTATATATGTTTCTCGAATTTCAAACTCCTTAAAATTTCTCATTGAAACAAGGATTCCAATTACTCCCACTAGCTTTGACATATATATGGCTTATCTTTATTTCTCAAAATTCAAACTCTTTGAACTTTCTCATTGAAATAATGATCCATCTTGCGAGATGCTTATTTCGGTCCATAAATGAACTTGTTCATCTTACACATCCTTCAAAACCTATCTTGGTTTAATTATACATTTGTTCCTATCCATGATTGTCTCTACTTGAAGATCCACTTGCACTTAAGGACTAAGGTCAAGTGCTTGATCTACCAAATTACAACATACATGGATTGAATCTCGCTTTCCAATTCCTCCTTCTATGTTGTAGCCTTTATGGCCTACCATATCTTCTGATAGCTAGTACACTCTGATTGCTCCATACCAATGACTCATTTACCTCAGTCATATAAATTCTCATATAACTAGGTTCATGACGTCTCTATCAGATCTATAAGGAAGTGGTGGAGTTATGTCAATTTCCTTAATAGCTCTTTCAATCCCCAATTGAATGCTATGTCCAACTTTAGGCTCTTCGTTGGTTGACTCTCGAATCTTATCAAGATCAATGTGGATCCCACTAGCTCTTTTGGAAAACAGCTCCCTCTCTTGGAAGACTGCCCTTTGAGCAACATACACTTTGTTCTCAAAAGGTTGTTAAACAATTATCCAAAATGCTTGATGGGCTCTCCAGTGAGATAACACATCTCTATTCAAAGTTCTAGATTGTCGAGCGCTTCACGACGGGCGTAAGCCTCATAACCGTAGAATTCCATATATGGCAGTGAGGATAGAATCTCACTTCACATATCATAGAGTGTTTCAAGAACCTACTTAGTTGACACAAGACCAAAGGACTTATTGTAACACTATTCATGGTACAATCTACAAATTGTCAGCAAACATAGCGCGACTCATCTAAAATCAATGAACGATTTGTTTTTCTATCCACCTAACACTTCCTAGTGGCAGTGTTTTGGGTGGAGACAGATCGTGAAACTCTTTCACAATTACTTAGATGATCGATAAAGTTTGGACTGAGATTCTCACTATGAGTGTCTCATCCTATTGCCCAATTGATTCTTAACTTTGCTTTATAAGAGCCCTGAACACCTGAAAGGTTCCAGACTCACATTCATACAAAGTTGGTCTCACCATGTATCGTGGTTAATCTGAACGGTCTATTAGTGTGAACTAATTCCAACAGATACTCACATCACCCAGTGACATATTCATCGTCTATCTTGATAAACAAGATTTGCATTTATCATAAGACTTGAGGTCAAATGATATCCAAAATCCGATCCAACTGGATATTTGGTAATGCATTTCTCATTTATGTGTCCAAGATTATGATTCTACAAATACATTTCACCCAAACCTTTAGATGTATTTGAATAAGTACATATTGTGATTAATCTGAACGATCCATTCACAATAATACACCTTATTCAAATATTTGAATCAACTTTGAACTATTGTTACTATACAAGTCTCATAGTATAAACAATTTCAAATTATAACACCATAGACTACACATTTTGAAAAGAGATGTCTTTTGATCCTATGAATGTAGTAAGGGCTTGGCATTCATTATCTTCTCCATGTTTTAGTCTTCTAACTTCATTTTTGTAACTGCACATTCTTGCAAATGTCGGTACTAATCCTTAGTAAAATACTCAAGGTTTAGAAGAAATGTTTTGATGACATTATAAATCCATATATTTGATTGAATACCAAACATGGAAGAACTAGTTATCTTTTGATCCAATGGAAAGTAGCACGGGCTCGTGATCCATGATCAAATTTAACTTCCTCATGTTCCAGTCCTTTCACCTCAAATATACATTTGGGAAAGTTTGCTTTCTTAGTCCTTTTCTTGTTATGGAAACAAATAGCTATCAGAACATGTCTCGGAATAAGCCTTCCTTTGTCCTAGGTATTAGGGCCTAGATTAGATATACTAATCGCCTTTTAAACCATGGGCAATTGGCTTTCTTCTTGACACTTCTATTCATGATAGTAAAATATGGGAGTGTTTTTGAAGTATGAGTCTCTATGATTGGCCATGTTACACAACTCCTTAATGGTCATTCCAAGTTGTTCATATCAAAATCAAAATGAATTGATTATATGCACATGTCAACTAGTTGACTAACCCTAGTCAACTTCTAACTCAAGGAAATTCCATTTTACTTCAATATGTCAATTTACAACGTATATTTGACAATTGCTCTTTCTAACAACTTAGAATGCAATGTTTGAAGTAACCTAGGAAGAGCTTTAACAAAGGCATGATCTTTCCTTTCGTTTATGAGAACTATTCCCAAACTACGAATTTTGACAAGATTGATCATCCTTATAGCTGATCCTTTCAAAGGTTTTATAGCAGTAGATTTTAGTGGATAAGGTTACAGACATCATTCAATAAAAAATTTCCATTATAGTTTGTTTTACTTATCCTTAGAAAATAATCACCCTAATTGTTTTAGAAGGCTAGGATCCATATTTGGCTCCATGATGTGTAAAGGGATGTCGTAAACACACCATAAAGTTATTTAGGTATGCAAAGCTCTTTGCCAATTTCGATCACTACGAAATTCCTAGATCTTTGAGATTCATTGACTATCAACGGCATGTTAATCTCGGATTATGTTCATCTCAGATTCAATGACGGGGTCGCCGCGGATCACTGAACAGATGGTGAATCGACCATACAAAATCGCATGGTCCCCGACTCAAGTTACGCTTGAGATTCGCGAGTTCCACATCCTTCTCTACCTATACTCTCAAATTGACGTGTCGGTTAAACATGCGAGCTCCATCAACAAGTTATAAAGAGAATGTGTAACTTTTATGGATAACATAAGATTCACATTAAATAGATTGAGAATTAACCTTGCAAAATCGCATGGTTCCCGGCTCAAGTTACGCTTGAGATTCGCGAGTTCCATATCATTCTCAACTATACTCTAGATTGATGTGCCGGTTAACCACACGAGCTCCATCAACAGAATATAAAGATAATGTGCAATTTTCATGGATAATATAAACTCACATTCTATTAATAAAACAGGATTTTGTTTTATACTTGTGTTTAGAATACTTTTAGATTGACCATTATCACTATCAAACCCTTTCGGTAACTCCATTCTCAAAATGCAATAGGGCGGTGAGGGTGGTAAGCGCGAAGCATATTAAAAACCGACCTCATTAGGAATCAAAGAGACCTCCTTAAACCCCTACATTAGAACGGGTGAGCCTAGTCGAGGTAAGACTGACAATGTCAATATTTAAACACGCGAGGGCGCATGTTGTAACTTTCTTATACATATAATAGACACGATTCTAATATATATAAATACAAGGGGTAAATTTAAAATTCTTTAAATTTAGTTATTTGTTATTAATTCTAATTAAGTGCGAGGACGCAATGTAATAATTAATAAAACATGAGGGGTTAATATTCAAATTTATAAATTCATATTATAAATAATATTAAATATTTAAATTCACTATTTAAATAACAAATAAATATTCAAATTCAAATAAACACATTTAAATAATATTTATCAATTTTACAGATTTAAAACATTTTAAATTTGGTAATTATCCATATTTTATAAAGCTTCATATTCGAAAAATGGCAAAAATCCGAAACCCTAATTGTTGTCGAGCTCACGTCGTGACCTCCTTGTTCACGTCGTGAGCTACGACTAGGATTTTTATCAATTACTAATTTTTCATCTAATCTTCTTCCATTCAGTTTCAAACAAGTTTTTACAGAAAATATGGACCTAGGGTGAAAGTAACCATGAACTGATGGCTCTGATACCACTGTTGAGATTTCTACGCATCAAATACACTCTAAACTCGGCAGCGGAAAAATTGAAACAACAATATACCTAAGTGTACATGCATCCTATGGATCTATGGCTTCATGCTAATTACATCAACCCTATAAAACATAAAAAAAGAAGAATACATACCTCTTATGTTGCCCTTGATCTTCGCGCTTGAGATCTTGAACCTCCATGAAGTTGCTTGGATGAAAGGAGCCAAACCAGAATCTCTCTAATGGTCTCACACCCAATGACACCAAAGAGTAGAATAAAAATAACTAGGAGAAGGGTCAATTTCACAAACCCAAAGGGGTTAAAAATCGTCCCTAAGAGGGGGAGGAAGAAGGGTTGGCAAAACTTCAAGCCAAGGTGCAAGGAGGAATGAAATCCCTAAGGCCCTATTTATAGCCTTGGATGCCTCCTAGGGTTTAGTACTCCATCCCATGTGGGATGGGAGCATAACCACGAAATTTCACTCCTTTCCCATGTGGTATGGAGTGATTTTCATCCAACCCTAATCCCATAAGGGTTCTGGAACATTCCTGATTAATTAACTATCGATTAATGAACATTCAACCCTTTAATTAATTAAACTGTTAATTAATTCCCATAATATATTTCCAAAATATATTTCTAATTAATTATTAACCATAATAATTAATAAACCAACTTCTCCTTCATTTATTCTACTCAATTTGGGTCTTGAGGGCAACCCAAAAGGACCCTGCTATTATTAGAAATATGATCGACAGTTAATGACCTTGGACACTATTCTAACAGTTATCACCTATGGAGTGCCCTTAGGGACTGTCTATGGTCATGTAGGATAGTCTGAGAACTCTTGGTCTAGGATCTCTTGCATGTTCCTTGTTTGGTTGTGGCTCTAGAGTAGGATCATCTGTTTGGGTGGCTATCTCACCTCTGGTTACTTATAGTTACGCATTCTATGGAGGTTAGCTGGTAGCAGGACCGTATGTTGTGAGAGGAATGGTAGGCGGTAGTGAGATGTATGATTGTTGTTTCCATGTATTATGTGCCTACTTGAACCTGATTGTTTATATGTCGACATGTTGTATTTGGTTTGGGTTGAGGCGGTCCTGTTTTGTGACATCCTAGAGTTTAGGTCAAATACTGTGAACGGTAAAGTTCATACTAAGTCTCTTGGGAATTTGACTCATTGAGTTTTAGTGCATCTTATGTAAAATAAATAAGTTTATTTCAACTATAATAAGATACCAGATGGTATCATACTTCCAAATATGTAATCTAGCAAACGAATCGACCAGTTCAAACTACAATCATAGGAATATGTCTGAAAAACTGAAATTTCATAGTAAACAGTTGTGAGCAATAAAAACATTGTAGTCATGTAATATGTGTTTCCCTATTACCAAAAATATAAAGAACGTCCAAAATGGAATTTATATGCAAAAGATATGACCGTTTTAAGAATCCAAAACTAGTAAAATACTAATTTTCTTACAAATCGCTAAAACCGTTTCTATCCGTTGAGGGAATTGCACCCTCAAATGTAAATTCCGAAAGCATTTTTTGAATCAGGCTATAGCCTAATATTTAATTTCATATTTGAAATAATTTTGTAAAAATATTTATAAAAGTAAAAAAAAATCAGACGTTTTCAGGTTATTAATCGCGAAACCTTAAACTATTGATTTCGACAAAATTTCTATTATTGGTAATGTATTCCGGAAAAATATACGAATCCAAACCGGTTGTGGTGAATTTTAACGATGGAAATAGCCTAACACTGAATAATTTCGTGAACGATTATATATATATATATATATATATATATATATATATATATATATATATATATATATATATATATATATATATATATATATATATATCATCATATCATATCATACTATATTATAAAGGAAGTATTTTTCCTTTCATCACATCAATTTGAAACTCTCAACTCTTCATATTTCCATATAATTTACTTAATTTAGTAACTTAAATATGTTGTTAGTTATAAACATTATCATAAATGAAAGACTTCTTGAATTATCAATATGATATACTAAATTTGTTGACTTCAATATAGTGTTAAATTCATAACTTAAATTAATATATTAAATAAACTTTAAAAATATAGTTTAAAAATTAAAACCTAAACTAACATATCAAATAAAGTTTTAAAAATTCAACGTATATTTTTTCAAATAGTTAAAAGGAAAATATCATAACCGATAAATATAAAAATCTTAAATCTAAAAGTCGAATAAACTAAAAGATGTCCAAAAACTATTTTTTATAATAACTAAAACTCAATTAAGTTGTTTTTAAATTAATGTATAATAAGAATTAAAAATAACATAAAGTTATAAATTAAATTATGTTACATTATAAACAGTGGTTGATAATCCATATCTATATCTTATCATATCATATCATATCATATCATCATATCATAATCATATCATAATATATTATAAATGAAACATTTTTTCTTTCACCATATTTATTTGAAACTCCCAACTCTTCATATTTTCATATAATATACTTAATTTATTAACTTAAATATGTTTTTAGTTGTATACATTATCATAATGGAAGACTTTCTGACTTATGAATATGATATACTTAATTTGTTAACTTCAATATATTGTTAAACTAATAACCTACATCATATCATCATATCATATAATATCATACTATATTATAAAGGAACCATTTTTCCTTTCACCACATTCATTTGAAACTCTCATGCATTTTTCCTTTCACCACATTCATTTGAAAGTCGCATGACTTTTCAATTTCTTTCTAATAATCATTATAAGTTGGTTAATAAGGTTAAATAAATATCAAACCTAAAGTGTAATTATATATAAACTAAATTTCAATATTAAAATAATATATTTACTTATACTTATAAAATTATGTTTTTTAACTTTTAACATATTATACTTAATTTATTAGTTTTAATATATTGTTGGATGTAAACAATTATCATTTTAAAGATACAATTTTGGAACAATTTGTATAAAATACTTAAATTATTAATTTGAATATAACATTACAGGGTCAACTTAAATATAAATTTTAGTTTAACTTAAACAATCCAAAGAATATATTTTTTAAATAGTTAAAAGTGATTAATTGTAGTGTCTTTCTAATAATGATTATAAGTTGGTTAATAAGATTAAACAAATATCAAACCTAAAGTGTAATCATAAATATAATAAATTTAAATTTTAAAATAATATGTTTACTTCTACTTATAAAGTTATGTCTTTAACTTTTAACATATTATACTTAATTTTATTAGATTTAATATGTTGTCGTATATAAATCATTATCTGTTTAAAGCAACAACTTTTGAACAGGTTGGACAAAATACTTAAATTGTTGATTTAAATATAACATTACAATGTCAAGTTAAATATAAATTTTAGTTCCACTTAAAAAACCAAAGAATATTGTGTAAATAGTTAAAATTGATAAATTGTACTGATTAATGAAAAAACTAAATTGTAATCTCAATTTAACTAAAATATTGCCTAAAAGATATTTTTATAATCGTCAAAAGTTTTGAAATAATTAGCTTAAAATAACTTACAATAACAATACTTAAAAATAACTCTATATAAATGATTATATTATTATCTTAAAAATCAAAAAACAATGTTTGATGTTTTAAATAATTATAATGATAGAAATTAAAACATTAAGCAAATAAATTTTAAAAAATTAATTAACAATAACAACAACTATAAATAACATTAAACCATATATTATATTTAATTTTATTCATGTGTAACTCGCGGGTAGAAGTCATTCAAACGATTGAGATTATGCAGTTATAATAGATGTATATAATATCATATAAATCAAAATAATCAATATATCATATCAATTTAGTATACAAATTATTATATAAAATTTAACAACAACGTTATTGTTTTATTTAAAAAAACATACATTTGTAAAGACTTCAACTATATACGTATTTATGCGCAACGCGCGGACATTCGCTTAGTGTGTGTGTGTGTGTGTGTCTATATATATATATATATATATATATATATATATATATATATATATATATATATATATATATATATATATATATATATATATATACAAACACACACACAAGGGTATGGACATGTGTCATGATCAATTACATGTGGTAAGTTAAATTTTCATAAAAATACATTATACATGTGTAGTTCAAATTTAAGAGACCAAGGTTTGGCAAATTAATAATTTTACATTTTCTAACCTATGAGTTTCAATTTATATATATATATATATATATATATATATATATATATATATATATATATATATATATATATATATATATATCATTTCTTTCTACAATTATTCCTACCCACTAAAATCAAGCTATTTGTCATCTTTTTTCCACCTCATCTAATCTATTAAGATATCCCTGAAATGCCCTTAGAGATGATCGAAAAAAACAAAACAAAAGAAAATCACATAATCACCTTCATCTCCAACCTGTCCAAGCTTTCTTTTCGTCTTGTATCTTCCGGTGACATCTTCAATCCTGAAATTCTCAGAACTAATCGACCTCTTCAAACCCAAAAAGCATGTTAATTTTGCCGATTGAATAATTAGATGGTCGGAGTCATGTTAATTTTGCCGATTGAAGAATCAGATGGTCGGTGTTGCCGGGGAAGATGAAGAATCAGATGGTCGGAGTCATGGGTGGTTAATTTCAATATCATAACGATTTATAGGGTTCGTTTAAGGGGATTAGAGCTGATTCTTGGTGGGATAAATGGAGGATCTTGATGGTTTATTACCAGGTATTTAATTTCATGGATTAGGGCCGGTTCTTCTCTATGTTTTCCCTTTTCCTTGCTTGTGTTATTTTCTTTTTACAATTCAACACAGTTGATGAATTTGAGAAGCTTGTTAATTGTATGCATTCGCCCAGGTAATAACACTTCTTTCGAATTGTTGTTTCCTAACCTACTTAATTTCCTTTATTTTTCATGTTTTGTAACCGGGTATTTGAAACACTCAGATTATTGATGAAGGTATCTGCAAATGGCACCAAAAGACTACTGTGGAATTAATTCTCCAAATATGAATATGGAAACAAGCTTCATAAGATAATGTCACAGATCATATCCAATAGATATCCATAAAAAGTGAATGTTTTCTAAATTCAATCAGGTGCAGTGCAGTCAAATGTTGAATAGTAAACAGTATAACAACAAATAGGAGAAGCAAAAACACAAACAACTCCTAACCAACAACAAAGACTTCAAAAAAGAGCACCAGGACAAAAACGCCCATGAAACAAAGCACAAACAACACAGGAACCAAAAACCAAGGAAACCAAGAAACAAGTAGCAAATCAACAGGAAACCAAAGAGAAACTTGTCAAATCCGAGACAAACAACCCCCAAGGAAGCAGCCAAAACAAAATTCAAAGAATCCATAGCAAAAATGCATGTATTTTAAAGGTTTTCTTACTTATATAACAATGTAGTTATATGAAATTGTACTCCTCTTATCTTCTATACATTGTAATAGTTAGTATTAAGATTGTTTGATCTTTTAAAGCAACGTACTTGTATGAAAATGTTTTAATATAGCAATATAGTTTATTTTTGTAAATACTTTAAATGAATTGTATTTTTTGTGACATCCTCATTTTCACGGCCAGAAAAGACCGATTTTGTTTATGCTTTATAAAAATCAGAGTACCACTTTTAATAAAAATGTTGCGGAATTTGTTCCCAGTAAAACATGATAAATACGTTATCAAATCATTTCCGAAGAAAAGTATTTTTATTCATTTAAAAACATTTGGGATGTCATTGTCAATACAGAAACATAAGCATAAACAAAACTTACATTCATTATCACTAGTGATTTATATCTCCTTAATCTCTCAGTGTAATCTAACTTCATATCGACACCTGTGATATAAATAAACTGAGTGGGTCAGTTTGGGAAACCTGGTGAGTACATAGGGTTTTAAACACACAATAATATAATCATTATGTTTAATCATCAAACAGTTAACCCAATTACCCATCCCCATTATCTTCTTTACTCTTAAGGTTTTACCCTAAGAATCAGCTATTTCTCATTCATTCATTCCTAAGGATCATCCTAAGGAATCGGCACGAAGTCCATCGTTGCCACGGTTTACACAACGGGCACTAAGTCTGCATAGTCGCCAGGGTTTAGGCATCAAGTCTGCATGATCGCCAAGGTTTAGGCATCAAGTCTGCATGATCACCAAGGTTTAGGCATCAAGTCTGCATGATCACCAAGGTTTAGGCACCAAGTCTGCATGGTCACCAAGGTTTAGAGTACACCGGGTGAACACATCGTTCACAATACCTATAGCTTGCGAGCCTGCTAGTGTTCCACTGGACTGTCTAGAATGGTCTGTGGTTGTTATCCATACTCTGCTGAATGACGGGGCCATCATTTGGGAAAGGCTTCTCACATCGTCCACCTCTCACCCTCACTTCGTGGTCTATAACACCTCTCAACTCATCATCCAACTCACATTCCATCTATTACATCTACCCATGTTTTACCCCAACATTATCGTAGATAAAAAAATACATATGCAGTTTAAATCATTTAAAACATGTATAAAATCGTTCATCCAGCATAGACAGCAAGTACTCAGATAATATGCACACATAGCACGTAATTTTATAAAATACTTCATATCTATGTGTAAGATGAAAGTAACTATGCACTCACTTGTTAAAGTGACGACTCGAAATTCGAGCAGCGCTTCGCTTCTTAACAATATGATTTCCTTCGACAAAACCTAGTATTATTACCACTAGATTTTAGTCTAATATTTATTGCGACTAATTATTAGTCTAGATTCGTCACTAACTCAAAGTCTACTTCATGATCTATCAAGTAAGGATCAGCGAGGCAGGACAGTTGGGAGGCAGGACCATTTCGGCATTTAGCTTTTCTGAAATCCAACAACCAAACCCAACGTGACCATTCTAGACACCTCTCTCATAAGTAGTTCAATCAGTATAACGACTTTGAATCACTGATAAATCTTATTTATATGTTCATAATTACAATATTATATTTAAATATAAGCTATATTTAAAGTACGGTAGGCGTATCTCACTTACAACAGGTTTTTATTAAAAATCGGGCTTCGCTGGAGCAGCGTTCCTGAGCTGAAAGGCTCTTCTTCTCGGAGTTGTCGGGCACTTTGGGGCTTCTGCCTCGTGCTAGGGAGGTTCCCTAGGCTTTTCAGGGGGTTTCGGGGCTAGAGAGAGGTTCTAGAGAGATGGGGAAGTGATGGGAGGTGTGAGGAATGAAGAGGGCTTCACCTCTTATTTATAGGAGGCTGTAGGGTCACTCACATCGTGAGTTTTATGATGCTCACGTCGTGAGCCAGCTGGAGGCACCCAGGCACAGCCTGGTGCTGACACGTGGCATCGCACACACTGTGGAAATCAACCGATTTTCAAAAATACATAACTTTCGCATACGAGCTCCATTTTCAACGTTCTTTATATCCACGAATAGGTAAAAATAAGATCTACAACTTTCATTTTGACTCCATCGGCTAATTCACGACCGATCTTAAATTTAACAGTAGGAGGAGATTATAGTGTTAAATGACCGCGAAAAATTTGTAATTCCTTCATACGGACTCCGTTTTCGTCTGTCTTTTTACCGTTGAGTTCCTATTAATGATATCTTCAATTCTCATTTAGGTCGCATTGGCCAAAAACTGCTCGAACTAAAATTCGAGTTTCGGGTCGTGCACTGCTAAGTCGAAACTTCGAAAAATCATAACTTCCTCATACGAAGTCAGATTTGGGCGTTCTTTATATGTACGGAACCCTTGTTACATATACTACATCTTGGTTAAGATTACTCCTTCTAAATAATCTTCCATAAAAAACTCATTTTGGATGCTTATTGTCTCTCAATTGACTAGCTCGGATCTGCGGGCGTTACAATTATCTCCCCCTTAGGATGATTACGTCCCGGAATCATCAATGAAACAGAAATTGTTTAATGACTCCATACGTTATCTTTTCATCCTAGGTAATAACCGTAACTTCTATGTTGCTTCGAATCTATCTCTTTGAATTATTGACTGCAAGCAGTACTAGATCTTGCGCCTGCTCTCCATATCATGTTAGACTCCAAATTATGACCTATCATCATGTGATGCAACGTTTAGACTCAGTTCTCTTAGAGTCAAATTCCAGAATGGAATATACCTTCCTTCATGTTCTAATGTGATATAATCACCTCTTAAAAGGTAGCATTCCTAGCTATAAGCCACTATCGCGATACCTCTACTGATCGCTTTGATTGTCTTTCACCTCAAGCTTCTAACTTACGTCAGATGCTACATCGGACTTGGTTCTCTGAACCATTTAACATACTCTTAGTCGGATTTAATTTGATATGACCACTAGGGTTGGAATAATAACAATCTTCTTAGTCATTACCGAAATGATGGTAACAACATGCTTGAATAAAACGGAATCAATTATTGGCTTCTTGGTAACCTTGTGACTTTCCCTGATCCAAGCGTGAGTCATGTGCTTCCGGTAGTATATGCATCTACTACCTTTCACACCTACTCATACTCGTCCCAAGTATTGTCTCGTAGTCCCCAAGTCCTAAAATCACATAACAGTTTAACACACCAGATAACAAAACGAAGGTTTTATTATTTCTTGAAACTATTACATAGGTGTTCAAGTTCACCCTAGACTATGCCTCTAATAGGCTACATCATATGATTCTATCCCCTCGGCTACTTCCCTAATATGGGCTTCAACATTCTTGGCTGCTCTAACGGCTGTTTTCAAGGTAGTTGCCATTTTGACCGTTGGGCCAAATTCGGTGGGTAGTCCGTTAGCAAACCTATCGATCTTGGAGAGTTCAGTAGGCACCAAGTAGGGGAATAGCTTCATCCTCTCGGTGAATGCAATGGCATACTCATCCACACTCATCTTTCATTTCTTCAGGTTCTGAAATTCGTTGTTTAGGTCTATCAGATTTATCTCTGAGCAGTACGGCATTTTCAACTGCTCCACGAATGCTTCCCAAGACATTCTCATGGATTCTCCTCGTGGCATTGTATCTACCAACAACTTCCACCAACTTAGCACTCCAGTCTTTAGTTGTCTGACTGCAAAGACGGTCCTTTGCTTGTCGCTACAGTCACAACTCTCAAACACCATCTCCATTTCGGAGATCCATTCCATAATCTCAACTGGTTTTGGGCTTCCAGAGAGACTCGGTGGTTTTGCACCTAAGAAATTCTTATACATCCGCCCATCCTTGTCATTTCCATTCTCCATGCCCTTCCTCCTCGCCTCTTGGGTTTCAACTTAACTCACAGTGCGGCTATAATTTCCTTCCTCCGATTGTTCAACGATCAATTCAGGTTGCACAATGGGCACCGTAGATTCATCCCTATTTTCATGCAACTGATGGGTTTTGAGCATTCTAACACTTCCTAAGTGTACATGCAACCCTAATAACCTTGAATCTATGTTTTCACTATATACATGCAAATTTCTTTTTCAAGGTTATTTCCTAACTAGCATGGCATGGGGATTACATAAAACATAAAACTAGTAGAAATACATACCTTGTTGTTGCTTGGATTCCTTCAAGACTTTGTGAGCCTAGCACCCCAAATGTTGTGCCTCAAATGCTTCACACAACACCACAAGACTTAGAATAACTTGAGAGAATACTTCTAGCACTCAAAAGTGGTTATGCCCTCTCTAGTAACACTATGTCCACTAGGTACTCATTTTGCTAGCCATAGGGTTCCTTTTATAGTGTTGTCACAATTAGGGTTTACACATGAATGCGCTTAATTGTCATGACTCTTGATTTCCCATGACCCATGGATTTGTAACTCCCATGGACTATCCATGGAGCTCCATATGGTTACATCCATAACCCATAAACCATGGATCATTAATCCACCATAAAAGAATTGATGATTGTCATAATCAACCCTATATATTTAATTAGTCTCACTTTGATCACCAAATTAATACTAGATTAATACTTGATCAATACTAATTAAATAATACTATTATTAATATATTAGAACTTATAATATATTAATAATGATAAGTGCCTTATTCTCTCATTTAGTCTATCCAAGTATTGCAATGCCATGCAACCCAAATGGACCATGCCGGGTCGGGTCAAGTACATACCAAATAAAGTTATGGACTTAGACACTATATCCAACAGTCTCCCACTTGGATAAGTCTAATAACTGTATTTGCAAATATGACTTCAAAATCCGACTAGCAATCGTAGCTCTTTCAAAGTCTCTCGGAACTGAGATGATGATGATACGCCATTTAAGATAAGTGATCATATAATCCTCTGTTCTCATGATATCAGCCGGACAAACACATGGAACATGGTCTTACTTATTGTCCAACATTTGTTTCTCGATCTCTGCTTTGTTTCGACATAGAACTAAATTGAACACATCAATTAGGTTCTGACCGGGCCCGGTACATAGGTCAAAACCAAATCATCGAGGGGCCCAGATATCGCTTCTATTTCTAGAAGGAACAGATAAACGTCGACTGATATGCTTGTACTAACTACTTGTTGAATTATTCACAAAGGCACGTTTTATAACATCGAGTTACCAATGCGTTTTCGTACAATCAATGAATAACCAACTCATAGTCAACAACTCATATCTCTAGGTTTGAAGATTTATATGATATTACCATCTCACGATCACTCGAGATAAATTCCATGAAGTGATGCAAGTGAGTGTGGGTTGGATCCAATACTCAGCCCTTATGAGTACTCATGAATGTTGTAGCAACCATTGCATTGTCCAAAGCACTTTTAGACAAATCATACAAGCCAAATTCATGACAGTCTTAAATCAATACTTACTTCCAAAGTTTGACTGACTGTGGATGGTTTGAATAATAACATAATTATTCTGGAAGTAAAAAACATGCAAAATTGAAACATAGTAAACAATCAACACAAGATAGTAACACCTTACTCATAAATAAATAACAACTTTTATTTATCATCAAATGTCAATTACATTTTACAAGTTTCAGGAATCTAATTATTGAAACTAATATCATCCCTCAGTCCAATGCGCCTCGCATGCTGTAAATGCTTAACCCTGCTCAGTCCCTTCGTGAGGGGATCTGCCGGGTTCTCATTTGATGATACCCTCTTAGCCACGAGGAGTCCTTCTTCTATTCGATGTCTGATGAAATGGTATTTTCTGTCAATGTGCCTAGATCTCCCGTGATCTCTTGGTTCCTTAGCCAAAGCAACCGCACTTTCGCTGTCACAGAAAATTTCCATTGGCTCTTTTATAGCTGGTACAACTCCAAGGTCTCCGATGAAGTTCTTTAGCCATATCGCCTCCTTAGCTGCTTCACTTGCTGCTATGTACTCTGATTCACAAGTAGAATCAGCTACTGTCTCCTGCTTGGAACTTTTCCAAGTAATTGCCCCTTCATTTAGGATAAAGACCCAGCCTGACTGAGAGCGGAAATTATCCCTATCAGTCTGGAAGCTAGCATCGCTATATCCTTCCACTCTCAAGTCATCACTGCCTCCGAGGGTAAGGACCCAATCCTTAGTCCTCCGCAGATACTTGAGAATGTTCTTTACCGCTGTCCAGTGTGCCTTGCCAGGGTTCCCTTGATATCTACTGACCATGCTCAAAGCAAAGGCCACATCAGGGCGAGTACAAGTCATAGCATACATGATCGAGCCCACAGCGGAAGCATATGGTATATGACTCATCTCAGCTATCTCAGCCTCTGTACTCGGACTCTGAGTCTTACTTAGCTTGGCATTACTCTGGATTGGTAATTCTCCTTTCTTGGAATCTTGCATACTGAACCTCTTCAGTACCTTATCCACATAAGTACTTTGACTAAGTCCAATTAGTCTCTTACTCTTATCTCTCAATATCCTTATCCCTAGATATAGGCAGCTTCCCCAAGGTCCTTCATAGCGAAACACTTCCCAAGCCAGGACTTAACTTCCTGCAAGGTTGGGACGTCGTTTCCTATGAGAAGTATGTCATCCACATACAACACCAAGAAGCTAACTATGCTCCCACTAGCCCTGACATACACACAAGACTCATCCTCACTCCTAGAAAAGCCAAACTCTTTGACTTTCTCATCAAAGCAAAGATTCCATCTACGAGATGCTTGTTTCAATCCATAAATGGATTTATCAAGCTTACACACTCTATTAGGGTATCTGGTATCGACAAAACCCTCTGGTTGAGCCATGTAAACATCCTCAACCAACTTTCCATTAAGGAAAGCGGTTTTGAAATCCATTTGCCATATTTCATAATCATGAAATGCAGCTATGGCTAACAATACTCTAATAGACTTAATCTTAGCTACTGGTGAGAAGGTCTCATCATAGTCAACTCCCGGAGTTTGAGTAAAGCCCTTCGCAACCAGTCGCGCTTTATAAGTGTGTATCTTCCCATCCATGTCGGTCTTCTTCTTGAAGATCCATTTGCACCCAACTGTCTTACGACCTGGTACATTGTCAACCAAGTTCCAAACTTGATTGTCATACATGGACTGAATCTCGCTGTCCATAGCCTCCTTCCATTTAGCAGACTCAGGGCCTGTCATGGCTTCCCTGTAATTATTAGGTTCATCCAAATCTATTAGTGTACTATCACTAATAAATGTATCACCTTCAGTGGTGATGTGATAACCATAATAAAAATCAGGTGTGTTCCTCACCCTAGTGGAACGTCTTGGAGGTACAGACTCATCTATCGGATCAACAGGAGTTTCCTCCTCAGGTTGGTCGATAGCATTTGAGGTTCCTTCACCGCTTGACTCTTGAAGCTCTTCAAGGTCAATTTGCCTCCCACTGTCCCCTTGGCTTATGAATTCTCTCTCACGAAAGACTCCTCTTCTTGCTACAAAAACCACATTATCACTGGGTCTGTAGAAGAGGTAACCAAAGGATCTCTGTGGGTAGCCGATGAAAATACACCTCTCACTTCGAGGTTCAAGCTTATCATGAGTCTCACGCCTCACGAAAGCTTCACAACCCCAAATCTTGATGTGGTCCAAATTGGGAACTTTCCCAGTCCACATCTCGTGAGGTGTTTTGGCAACCTTTTTAGTAGGGACTAGATTAAGGATATGGGCGGCAGTCTCTAAGGCATACCCCCAAAAAGAGATTGGTAACGAAGCTCGACTCATCATGGAACGAACCATATCCAACAAGGTTCGATTGCGCCTCTCAGCTACACCATTCAACTGTGGTGTTCTGGGAGGTGTCAATTGTGAGACAATCCCACATTCCTTAAGATAGTCAAGGAACTCAATGCTAAGATACTCTCCTCCTCGATCGGATCGGAGCATCTTGATGTTCCTGCCCAATTGATTCTCCACTTCCTTCTTAAACTCTTTGAACTTTTCAAAGGTTTCTGACTTATGCTTGATTAAGTAAATATATCCATATCTACTGTAATCATCAGTGAAAGTCACATAATAGCGATTAGCATCCCTTGTAGCAACTCTGAAGGGCCCACACACATCCGTGTGTACAAGGTCCAACAAACCTTTACCCCTATCACAAGTACCTGTGAAGGGTGACTTTGTCATTTTTCCAAGTAAACAAGACTCGCAACTATCATTTGACTTGAGGTCAAATGATTCCAAGACTCCAGCCTTTTGGAGTTGGCCTATGTGCTTCTTGTTAACATGTCCAAGACGACAATGCCACAAGGATGCTTTATCCAAGCTATCTGAAGAATCAATATACAACACATTATTTCCTAGATTGTCTACAACATTCACGGCTTCATATACACCATCACAAGGTAATGCTTTAAAGTAAAATACATCATTGTAATAAACATTAATAGCACCATTTTTATTATCAAATGAAAATGTAAAACCTTGTTTGTACAAGCCATGAAAGGAAATAATATTTCTCGCCATTTCGGGCGAGTAACAACACTTATTCAAATCTAACATTAACCCATTATTAAGCAATAAAGAATAAACTCCTATCTTGGTAACAGGTGATGCTTTCCTGTTGCCCATGACTAAGTTTATCTTCCCGTGCTCCACTTGCTCACTTCTTCTTAGTGCCTGCAAATCAGTACAGATGTGAATACCACAACCTGTATCAAGCACCCAAGAATTAGCATTAGATGAGTTGTTAGACAATATTGTGTAAATACCTGCATGGGTGGGTTTAACCTTCCCATCCTTTAGATCTTGCAGATATTTGGGGCAGCTTCGCTTGAAGTGTCCCTTATCCTGGCAATAGAAGCATTGTGCTTCCTTTGGGTTTGAAGAAGGAGTAATGGGACCTTTCTTTGTCCCACTTGAAGAGGAACCATCAAGAGTCTTACTCTTGGTACCCTTCGAAGGGCTTTTCCTCTTCTTACCTTTTCCCTGCCCAATAGCCAGAACAGGGGCTGTTGAAGGGGTAGAAGTAGCAACCGCTTTACCCTTAAGGCCATTCTCAGCTGTCCTTAAGAGTCCTTGAAGTTTGCTAAGTGTGACTTCCTCCTTGTTCATATGATAAGTCATACGAAACTGATCATAACTTGGAGGTAAGGAATGGAGAATGATGTCAATCGCCATTTCCTCAGGAAATCAACATTTAGCTTCAGCAACCGGTCAACGAACCTTTGCATCTTCTGCAAGTGACCGGTGATGGGTTCACCATCCTTCATCGTTGCGGTTATCATGGAGGAGATGATTTCATACCTCTCCTGACGCGCGCTCTGATGGTACCTTTCCATCAGATCCAGGTGCATCTCATAGGGGTAGAAATCTTCATAGGATTTTTGAAGTTCAGGAGTCATGGTGGCCATCATGATGCATGCTACTTTAGTAGCATCCTTTTCATGTGCAACAAACTCCGCAAACTCTTCAGGAGTAGCAGTGGCTTCACTCACAACCTTAAGCTCCCTATCGAGGACATATTCTTTGTCCTCATAGCGGGTAATCATTCTGATGTTTCTGATCCACTCATTGAAATTGGATCCATCAAAGATGACCTTACCACACAAGTTCATAAGGGAAAAAGGAGCCTGTTGTGTTTGAGCCAGAAGCATTGTTGGAAGACATCTGAAAGGAAAGAAAGACAAGTTTCATTAGATTAGCATTCCTTAATAATTCACCCAAATGAAATATTAAGGCTAGGATCCAACAAACTATTTATAGTTGGAAGAGGGATGCCGTAATCCATACTATAAAATATTTGAAGGTAGGTAAATGACGATTTACCAATTTCCACCATAAGAACGAAATATTTTATTATTAGGTTTTATTGGTTTAGAAACTCCTAGATCTTTTGAGATACATTGAACTTTTCAATGGCATGTTTGAATCTCGATTGTGCCCTCTCAAGTTTGTGACTTGGATGTCGAGGATCACAAACAAGGTGTGAATAACCATACAAATTGACTTGGTACCCTCAACAATATTACCTAATCGATGTGCCGGTTAGCCACACACGCTACACCGATCTATAATAAAGTCAAGTTACCCTTTGCCACTCTTACTAGTCCATGTTAGTGTGCCGGTTAACCACACACGCTCCACTAACGACTTGGTAAGGTACAAAGTGTAATTTTATGGGCTAGCACCAATTTCACATTTTCCTAAAGTAACTAAGATTGGGAATTTATAATGTATAGTTACTTTATAATTCATTATACTTTTAACAAGTATTTAAAGTCGTATCCTACCCGTTCGGCTAACGACCCTCCACCGATCAAGGAAGCAGTGGGTGAGAGTGGTCACCCATTAAGTCACCATTTTATAGGCAACAACCTTATACCCCCCTTATAGACCGGCTTCGTGAATGAGGCCTACTAACGGTAAGAATGACATATTCTTATACATATCTATATAATAAAATTATAATAATAGTATAAGTGTTGATTTTTAAACTTTTTAAAAATCTAAGGTTTAATTTGGAATTAAAGTATTAAAGTGTAAGACTTTTCAAATTCCAAAACTTGAGGGCAAGATTTGAAACTATTCCAAGTCTCTTCAATTTGTAACTTATGAGTTTTAATGGTTCATAAAATGAAGACTCTTCATTTTATGAAACCTCTTTAGTTCTTTAATCACAATTAAAGGAAGTGACTTTTGGTTATCCATAACTTGAGGACAAGTTATGGACACCATCATAGCCATTAAGATCATGAATTAAACACACATGATGGTTACACATAATTCCTATGATCTTCTAAAAACTCATAAGAACACAAATTCATGTCAAGCAATTTCAAGAAATCATATAAACATATACAATACTTGAAAATTGATAAAAGTCATGTAAAATGGGTTAACATAATCATTATCATTTTGAAAAACAGATTTTACAAGTCCAAAACAGATTGGGATAATGATCTTAATCCATTTCCAGCAACAAAACTCGAAAAAACTGCCCAGCACGCTCCTACTCGCCGAGTGCATTATTCTACTCGGCGAGTAGAATGAATTTGTTCATGGACTCGGCGAGTCCTCCCCATGGACTCGGCGAGTTCAGTCGTCAGAGTGCAGAATTTTCGATTTTTAAGCAGTTTTGCATCAAGTATACAGAAAACAAACCTGGCTCTGATACCACTGATGGGTTTTGAGCATTCTAACACTTCCTAAGTGTACATGCAACCCTAATAACCTTGAATCTATGTTTTCACTATATACATGCAAATTTCTTTTTCAAGGTTATTTCCTAACTAGCATGGCATGGGGATTACATAAAACATAAAACTAGTAGAAATACATACCTTGTTGTTGCTTGGATTCCTTCAAGACTTTGTGAGCCTATCACCCCAAATGTTGTGCCTCAAATGCTTCACACAACACCACAAGACTTAGAATAACTTGAGAGAATACTTCTAGCACTCAAAAGTGGTTATGCCCTCTCTAGTAACACTATGTCCACTAGGTACTCATTTTGCTAGCCATAGGGTTCCTTTTATAGTGTTGTCACAATTAGGGTTTACACATGAATGCCCTTAATTGTCATGACTCTTGATTTCCCATGACCCATGGATTTGTAACTCCCATGGACTATCCATGGAGCTCCATATGGTTACATCCATAACCCATAAACCATGGATCATTAATCCACCATAAAAGAATTGATGATTGTCATAATCAACCCTATATATTTAATTAGTCTCACTTTGATCACCAAATTAATACTAGATTAATACTTGATCAATACTAATTAAATAATATTATTATTAATATATTAGAACTTATAATATATTAATAATGATAAGTGCCTTATTCTCTCATTTAGTCTATCCAAGTATTGCAATGCCATGCAACCCAAATGGACCATGCCGGTTCGGGTCAAGTACATACCAAATAAAGTTATGGACTTAGACACTATATCCAACAGCAACATCCTCCTCATTTCTTCCCTTTGTTCAGCTAACATAGCCAGAATCATGGCTTGTACTCCAGCCATGGTGATTGGTTCAGGTGCAGCTTCTACTATAACAGGTATTTGCTCAATCACTGGGGGCTGTTGATTCCTATTTCCATTTGCGTTCCCAACTCCACTTCGGGTTCTTGCCATTTCGATCTATACACCAATTCAGACGTTCGGTGTGTAATCACGAGAATTAAGAAAGGAAAGATTTTATTTACGATCAACGTGTAAATCTCCCTATTACCCCGAAAAGTTACATGCCAGTTCTAATACCGTAATTAAACGTTTAGAAGTCTGAACACGTAAAGTTTCCAGATCCAGTCGGCAACAGACCATAGATCCGATCAAGCGATAACATAAAGCATCACAAATCATTTAGCACATAAAAGCATGTTAGGCATTTTCCATACATTAGCTAGTGCTTGTGTCTATTCAGGTGTATTACCTAAAATTTATTAGACACACTCCTCACAATCATCACTTAGCATTCTAAGTTTAAGTCTAGAAATAAATCCATATTCCTAGTTCACTTAAACTAATGCTCTGATACCAACTGTGACATCCCCATTTTCACGGCCAGAAAAGACCGATTTTGTTTATGCTTTATAAAAATCAGAGTACATCTTTTAATAAAAATGTTGCGGAATTTGTTCCCAGTAAAACATGATAAATACGTTATCAAAGCATTTCCGTAGAAAAATATTTTTATTCATTTTAAAACATTTGGGATGTCATCGTCAATACAGAAACATAAGCATAAACAGAACTTACATTCATTATCACTAGTGATTATATATCTCCTTAATCTCTCAGTGTAATGTAACTTCATATCGACACCTGTGATATAAATAAACTGAGTGGGTCAGTTTGGGAAACCTGGTGAGTACATAGGGTTTTCAACCCACAATAAAATAATCATTATGTTTAATCATCAAACAGTTAACCCAATTACCCATCCCCATTATCTTCTTTACTCTTAAGGTTTTACCCTAAGAATCAGTTATTTCTCATTCATTCATTCCTAAGGATCATCCTAAGGAATCGGCACGAAGTCCATCGTTGCCACGGTTTACACAACGGGCACTAAGTCTTCATAGTCGCCAGGGATTAGGCATCAAGTATGCATGATTTCCAAGGTTTAGGCATCAATTCTGCATGATCACCAAGGTTTAGGCATCAAGTCTGCATGATCACCAAGGTTTAGGCACCAAGTCTGCATGGTCACCAAGGTTTAGAGTACACCGGGTGAACACATCGTTCACAATACCTATAGGTTGCGAGCCTGCTAGTGTTCCACTGGACTGTCTAGAATGGTCTGTGGTTGTCATCCATACTCTGCTGAATGACGGGGCCATCATTTGGGAAAGGATTCTCACATCGTCCACCTCTCACCCTCACTTTGTGGTCTATAACACCTCTCAACTCATCATCCAACTCATATTCCATCTATTACATCTACCCATGTTTTACCCCAACATTATCGTAGATAAAAAAAATACATATGCAGTTTAAATCATTTAAAACATGTATAAAATCGTTCATCCAGCATAGACAGCAAGTACTCAGATAATATGCACACATAGCACGTAATTTTATAAAATACTTCATATCTATGTGTAAGATGAAAGTAACTATGCACTCACTTGTTAAAGTGACGACTCGAAATTCGAGCAGCGCTTCGCTTCTTAACAATATGATTTCCTTCGACAAAACCTAGTATTATTACCACTAGATTTTAGTCTAATATTTATTGCGACTAATTATTAGTCTAGATTCGTCATTAACTCAAAGTCTACTTCATGATCTATCAAGTAAGGATCAGCCAGGCAGGACAGTTGGGAGGCAGGACCATTTCGGCATTTAGCTTTTCTGAAATCCAACAACCAAACCCAACGTGACCATTCTAGACACCTCTCTCATAAGTAGTTCAATCAGTATAACGACTTTGAATCACTGATAAATCTTATTTATAGGTTCATAATAACGATATTATATTTAAATATAAGCTATATTTAAAGTACGGTAAGCGTATCTCACTTACAACGGGTTTTTATTAAAAACCGGGCTTCGCTGGAGCAGCGTTCCCGAGCCTAAAGGCTCTTCTTCTCGTAGTTTTCGGGCACTTCGGGGCTTCCTCCTCGTGCTAGGGAGGTTCCCTAGGCTTTTCAGGGGGTTTCGGGGCTAGAGAGAGGTTCTAGAGAGAGGGGGAAGTGATGGGAGGTGTGAGGAATGAAGAGGGCTTCACCTCTTACTTATAGGAGGCTGGAGGGTCACTCACATCGTGAGTTTTATGATGCTCACGTCGTGAGCCAGCTGGAGGCACCCAGGCACAGCCTGGTGCTGACACGTGGCATCGCACACACTGTGGAAATCAACCGATTTTCAAAAATTCATAACTTTCGCATACGAGCTCCATTTTCAACGTTCTTTATATCCACACGTAGGTAAAAATAAGTTCTACAACTTTCATTTTGACTCCGTCGACTAATTCCCGACCGATCTTAAATTTAACAATAGGAGGAGATTATAGTGTTAAATGACTGCGAAAAATTCGTAATTCCTTCATACGGACTCCGTTTTCGTCTGTCTTTTTACCGTTGAGTTCATATTAATGAGATCTTCAATTCTTATTTAGGTCGCGTTGGCCAAAAACTGCTCGAACTAAAATTCGAGTTTCGGGTCGTGCACTACTAAGTCGAAACTTCGAAAAATCATAACTTCCTCATACGAAGTCAGATTTGGGCGTTCTTTATATGTACGGAACCCTTGTAACATATACTACAACTTGGTTAAGATTACTCCTTCTAAATAATCTTCCATCAAAAATCCTTTTGGATGCTTATTGTCTCTAAATTGACTAGCTCGGATCTGCGGACGTTACATTTTTGCACCTCGAATCAAATGTCCATTAGTTTTGTTTCTCATTTGGACACAAATGCCATTGAATTGCATTTTGTAAACCTGGACAAAAATGGCCAAAGGTTCCATTTTGAAAATCTGGACAAAAATGCCCTTGAGTTAGAATGCACATAACTCACTTATATGAATTCAGAATTACTTGATTTTTTTTCCAGCATATACTTTGGTGTTTGTACTTCATTTTGCACTATAAAAACACATATTTTGATTAGATATTTAATCAAATACAGCCCCCGGAAGACAGCATATCAATGCAGTGTATTTTCTGTTTCATCACTTGTTTTTTTTTTTACAATTTGTCCCGCTTTTTAAAATGAGAATAACTCACTCATACGAAGTCGGAATTACTTGATTTTTTTTCCAGCATGTAATTTAGTGTTTGTACTTCATTTTGGACTATACAAACACATATTTTGGTTATATATTAAATCAAATACAACCCCCCCCCCCCCCCCCCCGAAGACAGCATATCAATGCTGTGTATTTTTTGTTTCAAGACTTGTTTTTTTTTTTTTTTTTTTTACTTTTAAAGTGCATTGTTATTCTTGGTTTTATTTTTAAAGTGCACTGTTATTATTGATTCCATTTTTATGGATCATGTAAAACTCTAACCGTATGCATCATAGGAAACTTAAGAAAATTACACACTAAAAGTACACAATATTAGACAACCCCCATAACATAATAAAATGACCAAAATGTCATTTCCTCATCTTGTAGAAGCATCTTTTGAACCTAAAACAAATAAAATCTAATTATTCCTAAAATGGCCAATATGCCCTTTATTTTGAAACTAAGAAATCCAGTCAGTTCTTTCAAAATCATTAATCATAAAATAACTGAAACTGAAAATCACTCTTTTTTCATAAAAGTTGTTTTATACTAAATCCACCAACTCCTCGATCTTTCTTGTTCAAACTGGAACATTAAGATCAAACAAGTAGTTCGGCCCATCATTACAGAAAATTAATCCATGATCACAACTTGAATTTGTTTGATCTTCTTATACGTTCTTCGTTCTTTCACGTGCCTATAAAAACTCAGTTATTATAAAGTATATTAAACAAATAAAAAACAATCAAAATAGATAAAATATTACATTTTTCTTGCTTTTCTTCTTCATAACCTGTTCTACTCTAGATTCCTTTCTCTTGGTTGGTGGATGACCTTTACTACGTACTTGCAATGGTGGTAGCAATTTTGTAGCTGATTCTGAAACACGAACATCTTGAACTATCAAATTTGCGTTACTACTACAACCCCACATTGAATCATTATTCAACTTTTCGTTTGCCATATTTATACAACTTAGCAAGTATTCATACTTTTCATGAGAATTAGCAATATGTGCAACCTCGTAAAAAGTGGAACACAAGTTGTCAAATTGTTTAGCATTTTCACCACTCATCAAATCTTCATAACAATTTATCACTAAGTAGTGTCCATGCTTCACATCTTTCCTCCACCGAGACAAAATATACTGTGGATAAATTTCTTTAACATCCTTCTCAATCAATATCTTCACCATATGCCTACAAATAATTCCTCGAAACTCAAACAAATGACACGAACATTGTAAATCACAAGCACTCTCATCATAACTAACGGTATAAACAACTTTTTTTTAAATCTCCATGTTTCCCTTCCACAATATCTGTGACATGAAATACATATTGAGCACCATCCACTTTGACCAATGAAGAATTACATAGCAACATACCTCGTAGTCCATCTTGAAACAACTTAAATATTGCATTTGTGTACGCCTCGTGAAACTATCTTTCAAAATAAAACCCAGTTACTAATTTATATGAAGAATTAAGAGACTCAAAATCAGCCTTAGTTTCTTTCTCAATCTTGCTTTTCAGCGCGTTGTTATATTGCTCAACAAATTGGCGTAAGGAGTTTTTAGAATTAACATACGCTTCAAAAAAAGCATTCATGCTTTCATTTCTTTGTGTAGTAGACATCCCTGCCCAAAAGTTTACTTTTACATATACCGGCACCCAACGCCTTCGATCATTAAATAAAGAATGTAACCACTCATTTTTTTCAATCCTGTATTTTTCAACTAGCTTGCACCACCCATCTTCAAACTCTTGAGTGTCCATAGACTCATACACAAGGGTTTTTAGAGTCTTCTTTATTACTTTATATTGAGCCAACCTACTTAATTTTTCAGGAATCTTTTTCACAATATGCCAAAGACAAAGTCGATGATGTGATTCGGGGAATACCTGTGCCACAGCTCCTTGCATTGATCGACATTGATATGTTATTATTGCTTTTGGTGCCCGTCCATTCATGCATTCTAACCATGACTTGAATAACCACACATATGTTTCTATATCCTCTCGTGAAAGCAAACCACATCCAAATAAGATAGATTGCCCATGGTGATTAACTCCAACAAACGGTGCAAACGACATATTATATTTGTTTGTCAAATATGTGTTATCGAATGAAATAACATCTCTGAATGACTCGTAAGCTGCCCTAGACCTTGCATCTGCCCAAAATACATTTTGCATACGACCTTCATCATCCATGTCAATCACGTAGAAAAATTTTGAACTCCTTTTTTGCATACGGACAAAATAATTACGAAGTGCCTCAACATACCCAACCCCAAGTCTTAGTTGTCTTACTTTTGTGATGTAAGATCTACAATTTGTCTCGCCAAACGGCAAATTGTCATACCCTCCTGCTTCAACAACTAACGAATGAAAACTTTTGTTTAACGGAATTCCAACATAATCATTCAATTCAAGTCTTCTCTTAGCATATGTATCCATTTTCTTATGTGATCTTTGGAAACGAGATTTTCTGGGACTTAAAGCATGGTTATGTTCAAGAAAAACACGGGAGATAGTGCATCTCACATCACCATATGCAATTACGCAAATTTTTGCTTTACAATTTGTTTTAGAAGACTTTTGATATGGTTTGTTTGTCTTAGGCACATATACACCTCCTCTCGCACATCCAAGTGAGTAGTATGTTGTAGCAATACAATCTTTTGTTCTTGTACTAGTTTTCCGTACACCAAATCCAATCTGGAATGCATATGTTTTAAAGTAATCAGAAAGTTCTTTTTCTGAATCAAACATCATTCCAACTTTAGGAATGTTTTGATCTTGAGAATTGAGATTTGTATGCCCTTCAACTGAATTTGCATCCTCCATACAGATCAAAGACTTTATCAACAATAAAACAATGATTTTATTAACAATAAACAAACAAATAATACCAATGGGAATGAAAGAAAATTTTACCTGATCGAAGTTGTTGTCCTCTAATCGTTGTTACTGTTTTCACAGTTTAGAATCAGACATTTGCGGTTGCACACTGATGACCGGTGTTAGGGCTGGCTGATGGGATAGCAATGGCCGTTGTGCAAACTATGTCGACAAGATGAAGAAAGTTTGGAGTGTAATAGTGATACGCAAGAGATTGTTAAAATCCTGTGTTAGGGTTGACAAGATGTTCTTTTTTTTCCTTTTTTTTTAAAATTACCTCATTAAGGGTACTTTAGGGATATCTTAATAGATTAGATGAGGCGGAAAAAACATGACAAATGGCTTGATTTTAGTGGATAGGAATAATGGTAGGAGACAATTTAATTTATCTCTCTCTCTCTCTCTGTACATATATATATATATATATATATATATATATATATATATATATATATATATATATATATATATATATATATATATATATATATATATATATATATATATATATATATATATATATATGGGATAGTTTAAATGAAAACACTAAATAATGTGAGAACGTGAGAACACTTCTCAGCCAATCATTTTATTTAATATATATTTATTAATTAATATTTTAATTATTATTAGAATATACAATTAATTGTGTAAGGATAAAACTACAAAAATAAAATAAGATTAACAAGGAAAGTGGTGGTTACAGAGGACTTTTAGGGATAATAGTTAATTTATTAATTTCATATATGTTTCCTATTTTAAAGGATTTTTAATGGATATTTATTTTATTCTAAAAAGTAAAAATATAACGATATTTCAAAATGTATTAAGAGTGCAAATTC
Source organism: Lactuca virosa (assembly GCF_052849685.1). Lineage (NCBI taxonomy): Eukaryota > Viridiplantae > Streptophyta > Magnoliopsida > Asterales > Asteraceae > Lactuca > Lactuca virosa. The sequence goes on from NC_136432.1 coordinate 143,141,035, forward strand.
ATATGCTTAATTGATGAGATTCTTAAATATGTTTTACTTATTCTATAAAGAATATATTTTATGTAATAAAAAACTATGAACACTACGTATTCATCTTAGAATATAAAAAATATTATATTATTTGCAACGATTATTTTAAAAATCCAATATCAATAAACAAATAAACAAATTTCAATAAAATTTCATTAGCAATACAACTTTATCAAATATAATTTGAACTAAAAATTCAATGTTTTCTTGAATCATGTTTGCAAATTTGACATAATTCATATTAGAATTTCATTTTGTTTTTTGGTTCGACAATCTAGTAGTTATTCATAATGGAATATTCAATATAAAAGTTATTCAGAAATGAATATAAGCATGTATCAATGTGAATTCCATTTAGAATATATAGAAAATAGGCACAGATAATATTAAAGATGGAAGATTAAAAATATCATAAATAAAAACAAATTAATATGCATTTAAGAATATACTTTCTTTCATGATAACTAATATCCATAAAAGAATTATATATAATTTTAATATATGGCTACTAATAAACTAATATTACGTAAGAATTAGAAAGAAAAGTACGTAGATTCACACATGTGTTATCACTTTTAAAATTAATATTTAACATTCAAACACAATCTCTTATTGATAATTACTGCAATTAAACATAATTTCAAATCAATTTTCCCCAAAATACTTGTTTTTTTGTTAAATTTGCTGCACATAAACATAACTTCCTATTAATCTGCCTAATTAGCCATAACAAAATATGTTATTCTCAGCAAATCTACTACACAGAAGCATAATTTCCTACCATCGTTTGGATGTCATACTATTGAGCTTGTACATAAAGTTCACTAATTTAGCACTTACCCGCCAACTGTTCGATGAAATTCCTATGAGAACTTGTACGTAAAGTTCACTAATTTAGCATTAGCCCACCAATTGAAAGTGACATATGATGATGCAGAAAGCTTATTTCTATAGTTAACTCTGACGATTTGATATATATATATATATATATATATATATATATATATATATATATATATATATATATATATATATATATATATATATATATATATATATATATATATATATATATATATATATATATATATATATATATATATATATATATATATATCATGTACAAATAACCTCATTTAGTTTTATAAGTAGCATTACTTTTTTGTCATATACATGGAACAGAGGAAAGTGAATCTGTTTCAACATATTTCTTTTGCTTGCTTGATTGTCCTATTGATTTTGCTTCAATAAGAAACATAAACCATCTTTATCAGTAAGTTGATGAAATTGTTGGTTTTAACTTTTAAAGAAATCAATAACTTATTTGTTTTAACAAAATCATACTTTTATGTGGTCTTTTAATGAAGTTTATGGAGTATGTTTCAATAAGTTTCAATGGTAGGGGTGAAGCTCTTAAATGGGTCTGATGAAAATTGGTTTGATCCTTTGATTGGGAGGAAAGTGTGGACATAATGTCCTAAAGATAAAATTAAATTTAAAGGGTATGTTTTTTTTTTTCCTTTTAGTTCATCTCTTTATATCTGCTTCTTCATAACCATTGATTTTGTGTGTTAATTTGGTATTACGTTTAAGTTTTATAGGTAAAAAAAATTGTGCTACCCCTAGTCAAGTTTTCTGGTTCCGACCACTGAACACCCCATTGAAATACAATGGTTAGAGCAGCTGGAAATGCCATTGCAGCTGCCATTAACACCCCTACCACCATAAATGTTGTTGTTAAGAGCTGTACGAGAGGGAAGCAGCGGCTGGAGGCTGGAACGAGAGGAGGTGCTCGAATGTCGGTTCTCGCACGAAGCAAATCGGGTCTCGGCTGGAAGGACCGGATCTCCGGGTCTTGATGGAACCGACGAGCAATAGGACTCGGTTCTCGGATAGAAGCAAAGAAAAGGCAGGTCTCCGGTTTCGGATGAAGAAGATCTCGGATAGTGATATTTCGTGTCGGTAAATGATGTGGAGATTGGTGGTTCGGATATTGTTCCCTCTGTTGTGTTTTTGATTTGTGTTTTTTTCTATGTAATCGATGGTTTCAATAGGTCGAAGGTAACTAGATGATTCAAGGTTGAAGATTAAGGTGATGTTGGGTGGTGATTTCTTGATGGAAATTGGAACGAAAAAGAAGTGCAGCAGGTGGGTTTGATGGAGGTTTGCTCGGGTGGGTTGGGAATCGAAGGAAAGCAGAAGTCTCGGGTGTTGGCTTTTGATGAAGAACTTTAGTGTTCTTGTTTCTTAAAACTATCTTCTATCTGTTGCATGTACTTCAGACACACAATTTGTACACAATGAAAGACCACATAAACCTACACTCTTGTACTTGTTAGTTGTATAAGTTGGTTGATCTGTAATGTGGAAATACTTGAGTTGTTGCCATGATTTTGTCTTGTAAAGCATTAGTCTTCATATCTTGAGCTGTAGAGTAATGAGTTTCTCCTATAAAGTAATGAGAAAAATAAAACGCCAAACCCCACTCTACTATTAATTGCATTGATATAATTTCGCTTTTTGTTATATACTTTTTAGTTATGAAATAATCAAAAGCTATAAAATACATTTTTATATATAAAATATAAATAGCACTTCTGTATAAAAAAAATATTATTTAAAAGATTTAAATATCAGCAAAGTCTATTTGATTGTTAAAAATTATTATAAGTTACTTTTTCTTAAACAATTATAGTTGTGGAATATGGTAATTGTTAGCAAAAGGCGATGCAGACATAAATTCATATGAGTTGTTTGTAATGAAATGTTAATTTATTGATAGTTATTTTTTGTGTGTATAAACATTACGTATTTTAAATGACTTATTATCATTATTAATACTTAATGATAGCGTTAATGGATGATTAATTATAATGCCAATGAAGGTTTATATAATTTATATAAAAAAATAACTTGGGCTTCTATTTAGCCATTCATGTCGATAACAAAAATTACCATAATCAAAGGGTTTTGGGTTAACCGATTGACATGTTTACAAAGCAAATTAATCGTTGAATAGAAATTATTTTCACCCCGTTAAAATATACTATCCGTCGGTTGTTGAAAATAAATTATTCGTCGGATGTCGTATATTTACCTACGAGTATTGTTGATTTTAAAGATAAAGTTTTGATCATCTATTAAAGAAATTGAAGTTAAGTTTAGTTTATTATAATATATCCAATAGACACTTGATGATATCAATATTTTAGTAAATGATTATATCAAACGTAATATTTTTTTATTAATTATTATAAAACATTTTTTTCCTTCTAGCTCAGTTTCATTTAGAACCAATCAAACATTATTAGTGACGATCGTGCTTATTGTATCTTTTTAAATAAAAAGCGACAATATAAATATTATTAATTGACTTCTCCAACTAAGCCAGACAAATTCTTTGAACAATAGAAATTCATTAAAACAAACTCACCTCTTTTATTTTGAACGTGGTTCAATATTTTTATCATCTTAACATTATTCATTAAATGAAACTAATCACCGTCTGCTACAAGATAAAGAGAAATAGACGAAAATTACTATTTGATGTCCGTCTAGAGACAGCTGATCGCCGAAAGGAACAAATCGCCAGAATTAAACAAATCGCCGTTGCCGCATCGCGCGGGTACGCTACTAGTATATATATATATATATATATATATATATATATATATATATATATATATATATATATATATATATATATATAACCTAATAAATAAAAAATCATTTTTGCCAAATGTCATGTTCTTATTGAAATTGACACATGACATTTTCTAAGATTTTTAAATTTTTTTTTTTTACTTGTCATTTTTTAGTATTTTTCATTTTTCTTAAATTTGAAATCCAAATTTTAATAATGTTTATATATGCAAGGCAGATAATCATACTAAATATCAGAATAAATACTATTTTAAGTGTTTTTTTTTTTTTCAAATCTCCTACAATACTATTTTAAGTGTTTCTTTCTTTTTTGTTTCAAATCTCCTACAATATGTATTAAATTAATTACTTTATTTATTATGTCATTTATATTTATATAAAACTATTGCTTTAAAATACTTATAATTTTATATTAAACTTTTATTTTTAATAAACATGTGGATCACACGGGTCTTACACCTAGTATATATATATATATATATATATATATATATATATATATATATATATATATATATATATATGAAAAACAACCAATAATACATACCAAATCAAACAAATACTCACATGCACACAATATCAATAAACCTAAAAGTTTACATTAAATGTATTAGAAATTATACCACTACACACTCCAATACCAAATAAACTACAAAAATACCAAATATATATTCAAGTTAAATCAATACAATCCTTAAATTACAAGTTAAATTAATATACAGTCACAATAAATGGAAGTTACTTCCACATTTCAATATATAGAAGTTTATATACACAAAGGAAAGAGAAATTAAATATCCTCATACTTTTTGTTCCTACATATCCTCCTACCCAATGAAATGGTGACATGTGTAACATTTAATGCTCATTTAATGAGATTTAAAGATATTTTAGGATACTAATATGACACATGTCATCATTTAAATGGGTAGGAGGATTGATAGGATCAAAAGGCAGAAGGATATTTAATTTCTCCAAAGGAAACACTTAATTACACACAAATGAAACATGTGTTTCCATCTGAAACTGTCAATGAATAATCAAAGACGCAATATCTGGTTCTTCACTCTTCTCCTTCGTTCCAGTCAACAACACCTCCATTCGAGGTGTTGTTATTGACAAATCAGTCAAAATAATGGAACATCAAACCTCCATTGATTCTCCTTCACTTCCCTGTCAAAAAGAAAAAAAAACAAAAAAAAAACAAAAAAAACATCCATTTCATGTACACCCATCGATTCATTGTAAAACATCAACATCCTAATATTTATTCCTTCATCAGTTTCTATCAAAACAAACAAAGAAAAAGGAATTTTCGTTGTTCTTCTTTTCCACTCTATCAATTTCTGTCAAAAATTAAACCCCAAACACCCACTTAGGTTCTATTCAGTATTGTGAAACAATCAAAGAAAAAGAATTTTCTTTTACCTGTTGATGATCGACGACCGCAACTAAACCACCGAACCGTTGCTCCTCCTCCCTGTTCACAGTGAGCATCGACCATTGATCCACCCCTTTGATCGGCGACTGTTAACACCTCCACGGCCGGACAAAGACCGGAGACCCTTTCCCTTCCTTCCCGTCGATCCTCGTTGCACCCACCGAAGACCCCAGCAGCTTCACTGCTTCTCCCCTTCGTCCTCATCAAGCCCCGTATCGGTCAAGGCATCCAGAGTAGCGGACTACGCACCTGCGAGCTTCCTTCTCGCCATTTTCGGTCGTTCCCCTTTGATCAATCGACTTCTGGACTCCGATTTCCCTCTTCTTCAGTCGATTGCACACCTGCGATCGTTGTTTCCCCTTGGACCAACGAGGATCGAGCCTTTTTCCCTCCACAATCGATTTTACTACCGATTTCGTTTGGTCTTAGTACGGTAGGGGCAAAGGGAATTTCCGGTGGAGCGGTGAAATGCGTAGAGATCGGAAAAAAATGTGTTTTCCCATCGCGACATATTCGTGTTCCTTCCAATCGACATGACACTGCTTTCGTTCATCCGTTGTTTACTCGATCAATGAACGACGACTGGGCATAAAAGCCCTAAATTATTTATTATTTTGGGATAATGACTTACAAGTAAAGAACTTTCGATTTTGTTCACATTTAGTCACTAAACTTTTTTTTCGTTATCTATTTGTTACCGAACTATTGAAACTGTTCACATTTTACCCTTATGACCGGTTGAAACTGTTCACATTTTACCTTTATGACCGGTTGTTACCGATCATAAGGGTAAAATGTGAACAGTTTCAATAGTTCGGTGACAAATAGATAATGAAAAAAAAAGTTTAGTGACTAAATATGAACAAAATCTAAAGTTTGTTTCCCTCTAAAAAAGTTCAATGACTAAATGTATATAATTAACACACACTAACACTCTCAATGTAACATCTCTCAAGCACACCTCTACATGTGGTATGAACCCACCTTATATAGAAGTGTTTACATCTCTCTCTCTATCTATCTATCTATCTATCTATCTATCTATCTATCTATCTATCTATCTATCTATCTATCTCTCATGTCACAAGGCTACTTTACCACATGCAAGTAAGTCTACAAAATTCAAACCGTTTACAAAGTCATACATGGATAACTTTGTACCCACCATTCTCCCCCTCAAAGTTAGGAATGGATGACCCACTTCAAATCTTCCAAACTCGAGCTACTTCACGAATCGAGCCTCAAACGTGACACATGTAGAGATGAACACAAAATCTTCAATTCTTCCATGACTTTTCAATCTGGATTCTAGAATGTGAGACCATATAAACTGAGCATCAAAAGGTAATTAGGAGTTTCTCATTCTCCAAAAAATTACCCAAAATTTGAGCATTTATGCACACTCCAAAAATTTTCAATAAGTCCAAACCCATCATGAACCAAAATCACTTTCGAATCTCCAATCAAATCATTTCATAAACTTCAAATACTCGAGGTCAGTTCGGTCTTCAAGTCCGCATAATATGAAAAATTCAACTTTCGAATTTCCATATCTAAATCTCTCCCCTTTTTATAATCGAAAAATGATTATAAAACCAAAAAGGGAATGAGAAAACACTCAATTCAGAATTTTTCTATCCAACCCCCCCCCCCCCTTAGGCCTTAACACATGACATAACATTTTGCTTCAATCCGTAAATCCAAAAATCTTCAATTTTTAGCTTCGTTCACGAACCGCCTTGTACAGAATTTTGAAATTGACAATTTCTACCCAAATTTTTGTCAAAGGCGGTCCGTGAACGAAGCTAAAAATTGAAGATATTTTGGATTTTCCGAATTGAAGCAAAATGTTTATGCCATTTGTTTAGGGGGAGTTTTGGATAGAAAAATTCCGAATTGAGCGCTTTCTCATTCCCTTTTTGGTTTTATAATCATTTTTTGATTATAATCATAGATTTCTTCATCAACAAATATTGCTATAATTTAACAAAAATAAATAATTTGCTCAAACATTATACAAGATGAAGTTTGTTCACACTAAGCTATTGAACTTTTTAGAGGGAAACGAACTTTTGATTTTGTTCACATTCAGTCACTAAACTTTTTCCATTATCAATTTGCCACTGAACTATTGGAATTGTTCATATTTTACCCTTATGACTGGTAACAACCGGTCATAAGGGTAAAATGTGAACAGTTTCAATAGTTTAGTGGCAAATAAATAATGAAAAAAAATTTAGAGACTAAATGTGAACAAAGTCGAAAGTTCGTTACCCTTTCAAGTCATTATCCCAATTATTTTATGTTTAAACCATTAAATAAAAATGCCCCTCCATGAAAATCCTTTTCATGAAAGCCCAAATCCCTTTAAAATTCTCTTAAAAATGACAAAAATAACCCCTACTTCCATATTTATTTTAGAAATCAATCCCAATCCCCAAACCTTGACCCCATTTATTCAAAACAGTCCCTCCAATAGAGTTTTCTTAACAACACCAGTCCAAGACCAAACACTAAATTCCATTTAAACCATTTCAGCCCCTCATTTGATTTACTTTTACCAAAACAGTCCTATTCATTAAATTAAATTACCAAACAACCCCCAATAGTTTAAATTCGTTACGAAACGGTCCCGAGAATATTTCAAAGTTCAAGAAACATAACTAGAATATCTCTCTCTCACTACAACCATGAGCTTGGTTGCTTTCAAAACTATTTTAAGTATGGAATTACTTATGTAACAATATAGTTTGGTTTTCAAGTATATTCAAAGATTCTTTAGAGATATGGTTTTTAAGTATGAATTTACTTAAACAAAGATATATTTTGGCTTTTAAAGTCTCATGGAAAATATTATTTCAACTATTGTTATTCATACAAAGTTAATACTTTTTAGACTTTTTAAAAGTATTACTGCTATTAGCAGAAAACCTATAACACTCACCAACATTGTGTCGACCCTCAAAACTACATGTATTCTCATGAAATCACTAAACAGACATTCAAGACGGAATGGATTACAGGTGACCTAGGTTACTTGTTGTTGTATCATATGCCTATCTGTTAAGGCAATTCATGTATTATTATTATTTGTAAAAACCTTGTATTCAAACATCAAGATGGAATGTAAATGCTATTTTGTTTATTGTTGTACTTGTGCTATATATTCAGTTTACCTGTGATCCATGAACTTAGTTGCACAGCCCGGCGTGTTCCGCCGCCTCGGCCGGGAGTGTGACATGCTTTGTGCTGTAGGCCAAGATACCCGGTGCGGGCCAGTTGTAAGCCGTAGGCACGGAGGCTCGGGAAGAGCGGCAGAGTTGAGGCGGTAAGCCAACAAACCCTGGGTATTCTAGCCCGATAGCTGATTGGACCTATTGTATATTGACATTCCAACTTGGGGTATTCCATCCCGAGGATGACCGGACCCGGAGGTTGACTGGGCCTGGGGTATTCCAACCCGATGGTTGCTTGGAACCAACATGTTTGATTGTATATGTTATCCGTTTGGGTGGTGGTATTTTGGGGAAACTCACTAAGCTTTATGTTTATCCAATTGTTTATTGTTTCAGGTATCATCCGTGTCTATGGGAAGGCGAATGCGAGACTGTACACACTCATCAGTAGCATTACACATATAAGTTATAACCAACAAATAGGAAAGTGAATAAAAATTTACTCACACACCCTGTAAGTATATATGTTTTAATTGGATATTTAGTTGTTTTGTAATTGTTTATCGAATCTATGAATTTGTACATGTGGCAAAATAGATGAATTGAATATTTTGGATAACAGACCAAACACATACGGGTTAAAATACGTAAAACTTATTGGTAAAAGTTAGAATGCAATTGGGTTAATACGTCAATATATTTTTTTTAGCTTGTAAATAATTTGGTAGGTGTTCATGTTATAAAATCATGGCTACAATCTTAATTCTACCATTTCAATATCATTCAAATTAAATTAAATAGTGAAGGATGAAGTGTTAAAAAAGGCAAAGGGTAACAAGAACATTATGTTCTTTATTGATCGAATCTTTTTACTTGTATGATGAAGTGTTAAAGAATGGCAAAGGGTAACAAGAACATTATGTTCTTTATTGATTGAATCTTTTTACTTGTATGGCTTTTCTTGCAGATGCATATTGGTCACACCATCACTCAAAGAAAAATGGAAACGAGTTCAGACAGTTGGGACTCCGGTTAAATTTGGATTGGAGTTGGAACTTGGAAGGGGAATAAGGGGTTTTTTAGGTTTTAACATGTTGATTCTTCATTTGCTTCATATGATTCTTTTGTACATTGTAATTCTATTTGTAATTGGATGCATTTTGTAATCTTATTAATCAAATTCATTTATGTCAGATTTTTTTTGTTGTTTCATTTTATATTAGCCAACATTATTAGTCAAATGGTCGGACACATTGGTCAATTATGGTAAAAAAGGACCTCTACAAAATACCATCATACTTCATTTGTTTTTTCACAAAATACCATCATACTTTTTTTTCACCACAAAATAACCTTATACTTCCGTTTGAAACACATAGTGGCAACCAAATTTCAATTATAAACACATAAATCATAAAGCAAACGGATTATAAAAAAATACCAGGATACTTTTTTTTTCTTCATAAATTTAGGTTTTTTTAAAAAACTAAAATTTCACTTCCAAAAAACCAAAAAATCGAATCGATTTTAACTAAAATCGGTTTTTTTAACTGAAACTGAAAACTTGTGTTTGTGCACCTCTACTTTCACATGCACATTATAATTCTATGTAGTCAAATGAAATAGTAGAAATTACAAAAATGTATTTTAAATTGCAAAAATCTATACAACTTGTAAATGTAATTCAACTATTGGCAAATTTCCACTTGTTTCAAAATCTATACAACTTGTAAATGTAATTCAACCATTGGCAAATTTCCACTTGTTTCAACGAACACAAGTAAAAGACAATGAGAATATGATCCTATTAATGTCATGTCACTAACTTTTTACATATGAGCTATTAATTAAGATGTTACATAAACTGTTCTTGTTGTGGGTTATAAATGAGTATATGTTGGTATCTTTAGTTAAAAATTAAAGTATTATGGTTTACATGTTTAGTTAATCCTATTAGGAGCTATCGTTTTTTATTATTATCATTTTTAATTAATTTTATTTGACGTAAATAAATAAATAGGAGTAGGTGTGAGACCCGTATATTATACGGGTTTATTAAAAATAAAAATTTAATATTAATATATAAACATTAAATATTTTATAAAATAAAATTTTTACATAAGAAAATGTAATCTTTTGAAACATTAAAAAAAATCAAATCGTTTGGAGCATTTACGAGAATTTATTTTCAAATTAATAGAATGATTATCTTTCTTAATAGAACCAGTTAGAAATTTATACAATTTTATTTTAAGAAAACAGAAATCCCCAAAAAATAACAAGTGGAAAATAAAAATTCTAAAACTCCCACAAAATAAGATATGTCAAAATGAAATAGGAGAGAACATATGACAAAAAACAAAGTGTTTATTTATTAGGTTAGATTAGTTTAAATTTTAAATTTAAGGACAATAAAAAGGATTGTACGCTTTTTTAGTTTATGTGTGTTTGTATGTGATGACAATCTTTAAATCACCATCAAATGGACTTGATATATATATATATATATATATATATATATATATATATATATATATATATATATATATATATATATATATATATATATATATATATATATATATATATATATATAAAAACTCAAAATTTGGTAAGAATCGTAAGTACAAATCTATGTGTTTATTGGTTAAATTTGATGGTTATGATTTAATATTAAGAACTGATTTATTCAAAAATCCCAAGGCACCATTTTCGTAAATACTTAAAAGTTAGAGGTGGATTTAGTAGAATCTGAAGGGCTGCATGTTAATTTCCTAGAAAATCCACATGCGCATCCAATGTTTTAAAAACCGGTTTTTTAGTTGAACCGGTATGGCGAGGTTCAACTGGTTCGACCACCGAGTCAACTGGTTACTATAATTTTCATCATTTTTTCTTATTTTTCTATACATACATACATAAATCATGAATTTGACGTCTACAAGTTCAAACATTAAATATACACATAAAAATAAGTTGTAGATCAATATAAATATATTAAAACAACACATAACTATAAGTTTTACATCAATTGACAAACGTCAAAAAGAAAATAAAGTATAATATCGAAACAAAATATAGTTTTAAATGAATACACGTGCATCAAAAAACATCATAACATTTATCATATGTTTTTATTTAGAGAAATCTAAATAGATGTGAAAAATTCCATCAAAGTTTATGATTGAAAATGGTTTTTTTTCTATATATTTTTATTTAGTTTAACCTGTTCAACCGGTTTATTTTGACCGGCCGGTTTTTCTAAAAACCGGCCGGTTCAATCCGGTTCAGAAATTTGTATAAAACCGGTGATATTTGAACTGTTCCCTTCCCCGGTTCTCGGTCCAACCGGTTCGACTGGCCGGTTCAAACCGGTTTTTAAAACACCGCGCGCATCTAAACTACAAACGCACCGGAGGCGCGAGCAACCAGACTCCATGACACGTGACACATATTAGTTTGTTGGGTTTATTTATTTCCATTTAATGTGTATTAGGTTATAACCCGTGGAAACCACGGTTCGCAAAGTAAAATAACATACAAATTATAAAAATTAGTAATCATTATTAATAGATTTGGAATCATTAAGTTTTATACAAAATTTAATATGTTAACCGTAACTATATTATCGTTGTTTTAAATTAATATCATCGATATAGAAAGAAAGTTTACTCACCGGTCCCTGACAATAAAAAAAGCTTATTAGTAAAAATGAAATAAACTGAAAATCAAATTCATAAAACCCTTCAAAAACCTGTGTAAAGTTGATGCTTATATTAAGGCACCGCATCAAAATCAATAAATCATTAACATGTTTAAAACTAAACTAAATATATGTGAATTAATAATTAATGTTAACAAATAACCATAAAACAAAAATACCATACGTATCTTTTTAACAATCAACTATAAAAAAATACCATACATATCTTTATTAAATAATGATATTAGTATAGTTACAAAGTACCTAGACCATATTATAAGGTTTCACTAAAAAAAACTTGAGATTAATGTATGTATATATAGATACTTTTATCATATTCTTCATTTAGATAAAACCCATAATTATTGATGTCAATCAATAGAAAATTTAATATCAACCTGCTGGTATGGGAAATTTAACCTCCTTGACTACCTCAACAGTGACTATTCCCCATTTCAATTATGTAAAGAGGATTCGGTCATGACCTATAATATTCGTGCACCGAATGAATTGTGGCCATTATCCTAACCATGTATCTTCACCACTACATCAACATTGTTAAACAATGACCACCACATGCTTGAATATTCATCATGGCCTCTTTTGTCGCCACTTCATCCGAAATAAATCAACAAAATGAGGAATAATTTCAAAAAGAGGATATTAAGTCAAAGATTTCACCTTTAGTTTCAGATTGTGAGGGCTAGACTTTAAATTTTATTATAAAAAGCCATATATGTCCCGACTTGCAGCCGCCCTCCTATCATTGCAGCAATCAAACAAATATGATTGCAATTGACATGTCTTAGGCATTTCATAACCTACTTGATTAGAGATGGATATGTCATAACCAATATCAATGTGCCTTATATGTTATATTGCATTGGATCAATGCATGAAGCCAATCAGTGAGTGCAAACGGGATTCATGTGTCCAGTTATAATTGTATAAAAATAAAGAGTGTTTTGTGAAATCAATTATCAACCCTTTCAAATCTGAAGGTATTTAAGGAACTTACTTGCAAACAACACATCACACACATATAATTTTTCTAAACTCCACACATCACACAAATCATTTACCACTTAGCCAATTTCCTAAACACCATAATTTCTCATAATCTTGATATTTAAAAACAAAAAACATAAAAATTGATAGTATGTAAAATGAAATTACGATGATGTAAGAAGTGGAAGTATCCCCATTCAGCCCATTTATGAACTTAAATAATCAAATTGATAGTTTGTAAAATGAAAATAGAACTTACAGCTTATCTATCGGTTTAGATACACAAACACCATCTGCCCTGAAAAAGTTGTGACCAATTCGGACTGAAAAAGGAAACCAGAAATATTAAAAGATGAGAAAATAAGAATCGATTGCAGGTTCTGGTATTATGAGTCAATATGTTTATGTTATGGTCTAAAATATTTTGATTCAAATATTCAATGATCCTTAATTATTATATGTTTTATAACTCAAAATTAAATGAATTAAGAAATATAATGATCCTAATGTTGTATTGAACAAAAACTTTATATAATTAAATATATTAACATCCAAGAATATATGATGCATAATAGCGTTATGATTCATAATTAAATAATTCAAAAAATATAATGATCCAAATGTTGTATTGAACAAAAACTTTATTTAATTCAATATATGATGATCCAAATTGATATGATCCAAAATGTATGATTCATAATATCGTTATGATTCAAAATACTATAATTCAAAATAATTTGATTTAAAATTTTACGATCAAAAAATAATATGATTCCAAAAAGTTTGAAAGAAAATATTATGATTCTTAATATTCTTCTTGTTTAAAATTTTATAATTGTAAAATATTAAAAACTCAAACCGATATTAAGTTCAAAAAATTCAAAAAATAAATAAAAAAAAAACAAAAATTAAGAAAAAACCCTAGCATCTTCAAGTATGTAGTAAAGATATAAAAAAAGCTAAAAAAAGAAAAAATAATAATTAAAAAAACGAAAAAAATTTTAAAAAAAATAAATATTAAAAAATTAAAAATGTTAAAACCGAGCATATATATATTTGTTTAAAATTTTTAACCAAAAATTAAAAAATATATATAAAAAAACCAAAATAAACAAAAAAGAAAAGAAAAACTCCTATAAATTTTGTTCCATGGACGTTCCTCGCACATGATTATTCCCTCGATGTCGTATTATGTTCCATGGACGTACGTTGTGTGTGAACGCATCACAACCAAGTATATGAGTTTGATGTTTATGCCCTTGAAGAAATGATTGGTGGATAATAGTCGTCGCGATTCCTACCAATATTTGGGTTCCTACCGAATTCGGACCCTATATATATATATATATATATATATATATATATATATATATATATATATATATATATATATATATATATATATATATATATATATATATATATATATATATATATATATATATATATATATATATATATAGGAGAAGGCTCATGTGAAAATGTAAATATTTTGCGAAAATACAAAAACAAAAAGAACCTATAAAATTGTGCCACCTTAACCTTGTAATTTGATTAAAATTAAAATTAAAATTTAGGCTTTAGGGACATATATGTTGTAACGCCCCGTTTAGTAAATAATTAAATAGATAAAAATTAATGAATGAATAGTAGCCCTAAAATAAATAATTATATATCAAAGGTTGGTCTCGAAGAGCTAATTGTCACAATTTTAGAAGTCGGGGGTTAAAAGTGTAAGTTCCGAATTGGTTTTGGAAGTATTTGTAACACCCGTGTTTCTGGGCTTGTCATTAATGTTGATATAATAGTCTAGGTTAACCTTTGTAACCCGTTTTGAAGTAATAAAGATGTATTATTTGAGTATTATGTGTTTTGTGCTTAATTGCCTAATTATGTGATTTGATTTAATTAAGAATAAAATAAGCGTCAAAATTTAAGTGTAAAATAAACCCGATATTTTTACATAATCTTGTAGTAGTTGAAATGAGGTTTCCGAATATATAAAGAATATCGAAATCCGAGTTATAACGAAGAAGTTATGACCTGTCGAAGTTTCGCGACAGAACCGACAACGCTGAATGACGTAAAAAGTGAAATTTACGTTAGAGCGATATTTAGCCTTAGTGATCCAAACGAAAGTCGTAGAGTTCGTTAAACCAAGAGCGTGTATAAAAAGAACGCCCAAATCTGACTTTGTATGAGGAAGTTATGATTTTTCGAAGTTTCAACTTAGTAGTATGCAGCCCGAATACCCGATTCGAGATCACGTGATTGTTGGTTGAAACAATCTAAACGAGAATCGAAGATCTCGTTGATAGTAGTGCATTGGTGAAAAGACAGACGAAAACGGACGTCAGATGAAGAAGTTATGAATTTATAACAGAGTTTTCCTGTCCCGGCCTACTAAAAATAAATAATAAAAATAAAAGTCAAAATTAGCCAACGGAGTCTAAACAAAAGTTGTAGAGCGTAGTCTCACCTACGCGTGGATATAAAGAACGTCGAAAACGGAGTTCGTATGAAGAAGATATGAATTTTTGAAGTTTATTAAATAATTAAAATATAAATTTAATTATTAAATCCGACATTATCCGAAGGGGAGTCACCGGACTTACCCGGGTTACGCCCAGCGTAAGGCTGTACGCCCAGCGTACAACGAAGCATGACGCACCTCGCACTCGAGGTCTTCGGATACGTAAGCGATGACGATTTCTAAGGCGTACGCCCCGCGTAGAGCATTACGCCCAGCGTAATGCGAGGCCTCAGCCTCCTATAAAAGGGCATGCGAGGGCAGCCAAATTCTTTTGCCACTTTCTCTTCTTTTTCTCCCGTTTTGCATCGTTTTGCGTGCCAGAAGTATCCCGAAGCCCCAGTATCAATCCCGAGCCCCGAAGCAAGTCCCGAAGCCCCAAAGATCCCGAGAAGTGCAATTACCGAGCCGAAGCTCTGCCCGCGAGGAGCCCGATTTTTGTGAAAATCTTCCAGATCTACCGAAGAATACTACTTCTGCAAGTCGTAGTGCTGTCCGATCATCTTCCGATCAAGTGAGTGTGTAGTTACCTTCTTCTAACGCATAATTATGAAGTATTTTATACGAAATACGTGTTATGTGTATATTTTGTTGATTATATGTGTGAATGTATATTCACTTTCTTCTATATCATAGATCTGATTTATTCTCTATGAAATACGTGTTATATGTGTGTGCCTCATCTGTTATGTGGAATATGTATTGATTAAACATGTTATACAGGCTTTAACTATGTATATAAATATATATTTTTATCTACTAATATGTTGGGTAGAACATGGGTAGATAGTTGATGTGTGATAAACAGATGAGAGGCCTCGATGTTGTTGATGTTGACCTAGTCATCTAGCGGAGTATGGATGACGACCACAGACTCTTTCTAGACAGTCCAGTGGAACGCTAGCAGGTTCATAACCTGCAGGTGTTGTGAACGATGTGTTCACCGGTGTACTCTATCCCCCTCATGGTTGCCTTTAGGATATCTATTGTTGAGGAAACCCCTTAGCAGTAATGTCCGTCCCGATGAAAATCCTAGATTTGGTCCCTTGAGATAGATGTTGTTTTAGGGACATAAAGTGAGGATAACGGGAATGGGTAATCGGGTTATTGTTGGTTGGTGAAATTAAATATAATTATTTATTTTGGGTTGAAAACCCTATATGCTCACCAGGCTCCCAAGCCTGACCCACTCAGTTTATTTGTATTACAGGAAGTGGCGCAAGGGCATAAGATGGAGGAATCATCAAGTTGTTTTGTTTACAAGTTTGTATATGTATATATTTATTGAATGACTTGTAATGTTATCGTTTATGCTTTATGGTCTGTATCGGAACATGACATCCCGAGTTTTGATTATATAATGAAAATGCATCTCTTGATAAAATGCTTTGATAAATATTATTTTATCATATTTTGTTTTTGGGAACAAATTCCGCAACTCTTTTAAATCAAAAGGATTTACTCTGAAATTATTTTAAAAAGCATAAATGAAATCGGTCTTTTCTGGCCGAGATTTTGGGGATGTCACAGTTGGTATCAGAGCATTAGTTTAAGCGAACTAGGAATTTGTAGGATTTCTAGACTTAAACTTAGAATGCTAAGTGAAGGTTGTTAGATGTGTGCCTGTTATATTTCAGACACGAGCACTAGTTTATTTTAGGAAAGTTGCCTAAAATGCTTTTATGTGCTAAATGTTATATGTTGTCATATATGATATTAATTGTTCGGATCTATGGTCTGTTGCCGACCAGATCTGGAAACCTTATGTGTTTAGGATTCTAAGCGTATGTCTACGGTATTAGAACTAACATGTAAAAGTTTCGGGGTGATAAGGATGATTAAATTATCTAACATGGACGAGGATCTAATTTCACCTTATTTGGTGTATAGATCAAAAATGGTGAGAACAAGGACTGGCGTTGGAAACACGGATGAAAACAGGAATCAACCACCAGTGATTGAGCAAATACCTGTTGTAGCAGCAGCACCAGAACCAATAACAATGGCTGGAGTGCAAGCCATGATTCGGGCTATGTTAGCCGAACAAAGGGAGGAAATGCGACAGATGTTGCATGGAAATAGGGACGAACCTATCATACCTATTGAGGAACCCGAACTGATTCCCGAGCAATCGGAGGAAGGGAACAATAGTCGCATTATGAGTCAAGTTGGGACTCAAGGAGAACGAAGGAACGACCCGGAAAGGAGAAACAACAAGGATGGGCGAATGTACAAAAATTTATTGGGCGCCAAGCCGCCAAGTCTTTCTGGAAGCCCAAAGCCTGTTGAGATTATGGATTGGATCTCCGAAATGGAGATGATATTTGAAAGTTGCGACTGTAGCAACAAACAGAAGACTGTCTTTGCAGTTAGACAACTGAAGACTGGAGTCTTGAGTTGGTGGAAGTTGTTGGCAGATACTATGCCACGAGGAGAAGCCCTGAAAATGTCATGGGAGGAGTTCTTGGAACAGTTAAGGGTGCAGTATTGTTCAGAGATAGATCTGATTGATCTGAACAATGAGTTCCAAAACTTGAAGAAGGGGAGGATGAGCATAGATGACTATGCTACAACATTTACTGAGAAGATGAAGTTATTTCCGTACCTAGTGCCAACGGAACTCTCAAAGATTGAGAGGTTCGCTAATGGACTGCCTGCCGACTTTGGCCCGACAGTCAAGATGGCAACCACTCTGAAAACAGCTGTTCGAGCAGCTAAGAATGTGGAGGCCCAGCAAAAGGAAAAGGGTCTGGAAAGGATAGAGGTTGGTGAAAAGAGGAAATTCGATGGACCTTTAGGGTCCAACAAGAAAAACAAGTTCTCGAAGTCTGGTTCGAGGGGAGGTGGAGGCGAAGCGAAATGGTGCGAAAAATGTAAGAAGAAGCATCATGGAAAATGTGAGGTGGTGGCCACATGTTTTAAATGTGGAAAGCCATGGCACTATGCCAATGAATTCACCCTCACTAAGAAAGTTTGTTATGGTTGTGGTGAGGAGGGACACATGTCGAGGGACTGCCCGAAAAAGAAGGAGGCAGCAAGACCCAACATTCCGCCAAAGCCGAAGGCGAGAGCCTTCCAGATGATACTGGAAGCTGCTAAAGATGAAGCTGATGTCGCTTCAGGTACCTTTCTCGTAAACAAATTGCCTGCCCAAATTTTATTTGATTCTGGAGCCAACTACTCCTTTATTTCGCATGAATTTGGTAGAAAACTAGCTTTGCCTGTTGATAGACTAGATAATGCCTTATTAGTCGAAGTTGCTAGTGGCAAGTTTGTACCTGTTAGCCATCGTATGAAAAACATTTTAATTGAATTTAATGGGAATAAATTCCACGAGGAATTATTGCTTATTGAACTAAACGGTTTCGACATCGTGCTTGGAATGGATTGGCTTAGCACCAATGACGCCGAAATATTGTGCAAGAAAAAGATAGTCAAAGTAAACCCACCTGGGAAAGAGTCGTTTATGGTGTATGGAGATAAACGCAGAGTAAATTCTGGAATCATTTCATTGATGAAAGCTAGAAAGTGTTTGGCTAAAGGATGTACGTCGTATCTAGCATTCGTGATCGATGCTAAGAAGGAGAAAAAGGCGATGCAGAGCATTCCTGTCGTATGTGATTATCCGGAAGTATTTCCCGAAGATCTTCCCGGATTACCACCTGATAGACAAGTGGAGTTTAGAATAGACTTGTTACCAGGGACGACACCGATAGCAAAAGCACCTTACCGATTAGCACCGACGGAGATGAAGGAGCTGATGATGCAACTTCAGGAGTTATTGGACAAAGGTTTCATTAGACCTAGTTCATCACCCTGGGGAGCTCCGGTGTTATTCGTGAAGAAGAAAGATGGAAGTATGAGAATGTGCATCGATTATAGAGAGCTGAATAAGGCAACGATAAAGAATAGGTATCCATTGCCGAGGATTGATGACCTATTCGATCAACTACAAGGTTCGAGCTATTTCTCGAAGATCGATCTTAGGTCAGGATATCATCAGCTGAAAGTAAGAGAGCAGGATATATAGAAGACTGCATTCAGAACACGATATGGACACTATGAGTTTTTGGTTATGTCGTTTGGACTAACCAATGCTCCAGCAGCATTCATGGATTTAATGAACAGGATCTGTAATCCGTTCCTAGATAAATCTGTGATAGTGTTCATAGATGACATTCTGATTTACTCGAAAAGCCAAGAGGAGCATGGCAGACACTTGCGAGAAGTGTTGGAAGTCTTGAAAAAAGGAGAAGATGTATGCAAAGTTCTCCAAATGTGATTTTTGGATTCGAGAAGTCCAATTCTTGGGTCACGTGGTCAACCAAGAAAGGATAATGGTTGATCCAGCGAAGATCGAAGCTGTGATAAAGTGGGAACAACCGAAAAGTCCCACGGAGATCCGAAGCTTTTTAGGATTAGCCGGATATTACCGAAGGTTTATCCAAGGCTTTTCTTCGATCGCTACTCCATTAAATGCTTTGACCCACAAAGGAGCTACTTATGCTTAGAATGATAAGCATAAAGAAGCATTCGAGAAGCTAAAGAAGAAACTATGCGAGGCACCG
Organism: Lactuca virosa; assembly: GCF_052849685.1. Classification (NCBI taxonomy): domain Eukaryota; kingdom Viridiplantae; phylum Streptophyta; class Magnoliopsida; order Asterales; family Asteraceae; genus Lactuca; species Lactuca virosa. The sequence continues at coordinate 143,161,154 of NC_136432.1, forward strand.
ATACTTTCTCTGCCCGATGGAGTTGAAGACTTCGCTGTTTATAGCGATGTGTCTGGGGTTGGATTGGGTTGTGTTTTGACCCAAAGAGAAAAGGTGATAGCATATGTGTCTCGACAATTGAAGGAGCATGAAAAGAACTACCCGACTCATGATTTGGAGTTGGCAGCCGTAGTTTTCGCTCTGAAAATATGGAGGCATTACCTCTATGGCACGAAGTGCAAACTTTTCACTGATCATAAGAGTCTCCAATATCTCTTTAATCAGAAAGAATTGAATATGAGGCAACGACGCTGGCTAGAATTACTTAAGGACTACGACTGTGAGATACTTTACCACCCTGGTAAAGCAAATGTTGTCGCTGATGCTCTCAGTCGGAAGGTCAATCTTGAAAGAAAAAGGCCAAGAGCGTTGAGAATAGAAGTTGTCTCGACAATTGTGGAGAGTATAAAGAAAGCTCAAGAGGAAGCTTCTGAGAATAATGACCGAAAGGAGGAACGTTTGGGCAAAACGTTGGTGTTCGGTATAAACAGTCATGGACTGAAGGTGTTCCAAGATCGGATTTGGATACCCAAGACCGGAGGAGTCAGAGATCTTCTGATGGAAGAAGCTCACAAGACCATGTACTCGATTCATCCCGGTAGCACTAAAATGTATAGGGACCTGAAACCCTACTACTGGTGGCCGACGATGAAGCTTGATGTTGCAAAATATGTGGCCGAGTGTGTGACTTGTGCAAGAGTCAAGACACAACATCAGAAACCATATGGGAGTTTAGAACCTTTGCATGTGCCTATGGGTAAGTGGGAAGACATTGCTATGGATTTTGTCACTAAATTGCCCAGAACAAAGAACGGTCACGACATGATATGGGTGGTCGTTGATCGCTTCACTAAGAGTGCTCATTTCATAGCAGCCAATGAGAAATGGTCTATGGAAAAGCTTGCGAATTCTTATGTGAAGGAAATTGTGAGGCTTCATGGTGTTCCGTTAACGATTGTGTCAGATCGTGACAGCCGTTTCACCTCACGATTTTGGAAAAGTCTACAAGAGGAATTGGGTACCAAGTTGTGTTTGAGTACAGCTTACCATCCACAGACTGATGGTCAGAGCGAACGGACGATACAAACACTTGAAGATATGCTGAGAGCATGTACCCTGGAATTCCAAGGTAACTGGGATGAACATTTACCTTTGGTAGAATTTTCCTACAATAATAGTTTCCACTCGAGCATAAAGATGGCACCATATCAAGCTTTGTACGGACAGAAGTGTCGTACGCCGTCTTGTTGGCTTGAGGCTGGGGAAAAGCAGTTTATGGGACCGGAGATAGTCCATCAAACTGCTGAAAAGTTGAAAATAATTAGGGAAAGAATGTTAGCCGCTCACGATCGTCAAAAGAGCTATGCTGACAACAAGCGAAGACCGATGACTTTTGAAGTTGGAGATTCGGTTTTGCTTAAAGTCTCGTCGTGGAAGGGACTTATAAGATTTGGAAAAAGGGGAAAATTAAGTCCAAGGTTTATTGGACCGTTTAGAGTTCTTCAAAGGATTGGGAACCAAGCTTACAAGCTCGAACTACCAGAAGAACTGAATGGAATTCATAACACTTTCCATGTGTGTTATTTGAGGAAGTTCACGGGAGAAGTTCCCGACATGATTCCACTTTCGGAGTTGAGAATCGATGAGAACAAAAGGTTGATTGAAGAACCAGAGGCAATCGTTGACCGAAAGACTAAGAAGTTGCGACGTAAAATGGTCGAGTTAGTGCTTGTCCGATGGAAACACACGAATAGGCCGAATCTCACCTGGGAGACAGAGAGTGACATGATGAGTCGCTACCCGCAGTTGTTTGTTGATGTGTGATTCCGGGGACGGAATCATTCTAAGGTGGAGAGAATTATAACACCCGTGTTTCTGGGCTTGTCATTAATGTTGATATAATAGTCTAGGTTAACCTTTGTAACCCGTTTTGAAGTAATAAAGATGTATTATTTGAGTATTATGTGTTTTGTGCTTAATTGCTTAATTATGTGATTTGATTTAATTAAGAATAAAATAAGCGTCAAAATTTAAGTGTAAAATAAACCCGATATTTTTACATAATGTTGTAGTATTTGAAATGAGGTTTCCGAATATATAAAGAATGCCGAAATCCGAGTTATAACGAAGAAGTTATGACCTGTCGAAGTTTCGCGACAGAACCGGCAACGCTGAATGACGTAAAAAGTGAAATTTACGTTAGAGCGATATTTAGCCTTAGTGATCTAAACGAAAGTCGTAGAGTTCGTTAAACCAAGAGCGTGCATAAAAAGAACGCCCAAATCTGACTTTGTATGAGGAAGTTATGATTTTTCGAAGTTTCGACTTAGTAGTATGCAGCCCGAATACCCGATTCGAGATCGCGTGATTGTTGTTTGAAACAATCTAAATGAGAATCGAAGATCTCGTTGATAGTAGTGCATTGGTGAAAAGACAGACGAAAACGGACGTCAGATGAAGAAGTTATGAATTTATAACAGAGTTTTCCTGTCCCGTCCTACTAAAAATAAATAATAAAAATAAAAGTCAAATTTAGCCAACGGAGTCTAAACGAAAGTTGTAGAGCGTAGTCTCACCTACGCATGGATATAAAGAACGTCGAAAACGGAGTTCGTATGAAGAAGATATGAATTTTTGAAGTTTATTAAATAATTAAAATATAAATTTAATTATTAAATCCGACATTATCCGAAGGGGAGTCACCGGACTTATCCGGGTTACGCCCAGCGTAAGGCTGTACGCCCAGCGTACAGCGAAGCATGACGTACCTCGCACTCGAGTTCTTCGGATACGTAAGCGATTACGATTTCTGAGGCGTACGCCCCGCGTAGAGCATTACGCCCAGCGTAATGCGAGGCCTCAGCCTCCTATAAAAGGGCATGCGAGGGCAGCCAAATTCTTTTGCCAATTTCTCTTCTCTTTCTCCCGTTTTGCATCGTTTTGCATGCCAGAAGTATCCCGAAGCCCCGGTATCAATCCCGAGCCCCGAAGCAAGTCCCGAAGCCCCGAAGATCCCAAGAAGTGCAATTCCCGAGCCGAAGCTCTGCCCGCGAGGAGCCCGATTTTTGTGAAGATCTTCCAGATCTACCGAAGAATACTACTTTTGCAAGTCGTAGTGCTGTCCGATCATCTTCCGATCAAGTGAGTGTGTAGTTACCTTCTTCTAACGCATAATTATGAAGTATTTTATACGAAATACGTGTTATGTGTATATTTTGTTGATTATATGTGTGAATGTATATTCACTTTCTTCTATCTCATAGATCTGATTTATTCTCTATGAAATACGTGTTATATGTGTGTGCCTCATCTGTTATGTGGATTATGTATTGATTAAACATGTTATACAGGCTTTAAACTATGTATATAAATATATATTTTTATCTACTAATATGTTGGGTAGAACATGGGTAGATAGTTGATGTGTGATAAACAGATGAGAGGCCTTGATGTTGTTGATGTTGACCTAGTCATCTAGCGGAGTATGGATGACGACCACAGACTCTTTCTAGACAGTCCAGTGGAACGCTAGCAGGTTCATAACCTGTAGGTGTTGTGAACGATGTGTTCACCGGTGTACTCTATCCCCCTCATGGTTGCCTTTAGGATATCTATTGTTGAGGAAACCCCTTAGCAGTAATGTCCGTCCCGATGAAAATCCTAGATTTGGTCCCTTGAGATAGATGTTGTTTTAGGGACATAAAGTGAGGATAACGGGAATGGGTAATCGGGTTATTGTTGGTTGGTGAAATTAAATATAATTATTTATTGTGGGTTGAAAACCCTATATGCTTACCAGGCTCCCAAGCCTGACCCACTCAGTTTATTTGTATTACAGGAAGTGGCGCAAGGGCATAAGATGGAGGAATCATCAAGTTGTTTTGTTTACAAGTTTGTATATGTATATATTTGTTGAATGACTTGTAATGTTATCGTTTATGCTTTATGGTCTGTATCGGAACATGACATCCCGAGTTTTGATTATATAATGAAAATGCATCTCTTGATGAAATGCTTTGATAAATATTATTTTATCATATTTTGTTTTTGGGAACAAATTCCGCAACTCTTTTAAATCAAAAGGATTTACTCTGAAATTATTTTAAAAAGCATAAATGAAATCGGTCTTTTCTGGCCGAGATTTTGGGGATGTCACAGTTGGTATCAGAGCATTAGTTTAAGCGAACTAGGAATTTGTAGGATTTCTAGACTTAAACTTAGAATGCTAAGTGAAGGTTGTTAGATGTGTGCCTGTTATATTTCAGACACGAGCACTAGTTTATTTTAGGAAAGTTGCCTAAAATGCTTTTATGTGCTAAATGTTATATGTTGTCATATATGATATTAATTGTTCGGATCTATGGTCTGTTGCCGACCAGATCTGGAAACCTTATGTGTTTAGGATTCTAAGCGTATGTCTACGGTATTAGAACTAACATGTAAAAGTTTCGGGGTGATAAGGATGATTAAATTATCTAACATGGACGAGGATCTAATTTCACCTTATTTGGTGTATAGATCAAAAATGGTGAGAACAAGGACTGGCGTTGGAAACACGGATGAAAACAGGAATCAACCACCAGTGATTGAGCAAATACCTGTTGTAGCAGCAGCACCAGAACCAATAACAATGGCTGGAGTGCAAGCCATGATTCGGGCTATGTTAGCCGAACAAAGGGAGGAAATGCGACAGATGTTGCATGGAAATAGGGACGAACCTATCATACCTATTGAGGAACCCGAACTGATTCCCGAGCAATCGGAGGAAGGGAACAATAGTCGCATTATGAGTCAAGTTGGGACTCAAGGAGAACGAAGGAACGACCCGGAAAGGAGAAACAACAAGGATGGGCGAATGTACAAAAATTTATTGGGCGCCAAGCCGCCAAGTCTTTCTGGAAGCCCAAAGCCTGTTGAGATTATGGATTGGATCTCCGAAATGGAGATGATATTTGAAAGTTGTGACTGTAGCAACAAACAGAAGACTGTCTTTGCAGTTAGACAACTGAAGACTGGAGTCTTGAGTTGGTGGAAGTTGTTGGCAGATACTATGCCACGAGGAGAAGCCCTGAAAATGTCATGGGAGGAGTTCTTGGAACAGTTAAGGGTGCAGTATTGTTCAGAGATAGATCTGATTGATCTGAACAATGAGTTCCAAAACTTGAAGAAGGGGAGGATGAGCATAGATGACTATGCTACAACATTTACTGAGAAGATGAAGTTATTTCCGTACCTAGTGCCAACGGAACTCTCAAAGATTGAGAGGTTCGCTAATGGACTGCCTGCCGACTTTGGCCCGACAGTCAAGATGGCAACCACTCTGAAAACAGCTGTTCAAGCAGCTAAGAATGTGGAGGCCCAGCAAAAGGAAAAGGGTCTGGAAAGGATAGAGGTTGGTGAAAAGAGGAAATTCGATGGACCTTTAGGGTCCAACAAGAAAAACAAGTTCTCGAAGTCTGGTTCGAGGGGAGGTGGAGGCGAAGCGAAATGGTGCGAAAAATGTAAGAAGAAGCATCATGGAAAATGTGAGGTGGTGGCCACATGTTTTAAATGTGGAAAGCCAGGGCACTATGCCAATGAATTCACCCTCACTAAGAAAGTTTGTTATGGTTGTGGTGAGGAGGGACACATGTCGAGGGACTGCCCGAAAAAGAAGGACGCAGCAAGACCCAACATTCCGCCAAAACCGAAGGCGAGAGCCTTCCAGATGACACTGGAAGCTGCTAAAGATGAAGCTGATGTCGCTTCAGGTACCTTTCTCGTAAATAAATTGCCTGCCCAAATTTTATTTGATTCTGGAGCCAACTACTCCTTTATTTCGCATGAATTTGGTAGAAAACTAGCTTTGCCTGTTGATAGACTAGATAATGCCTTATTAGTCGAAGTTGCTAGTGGCAAGTTTGTACCTGTTAGCCATCGTATGAAAAACATCTTAATTGACTTGAATGGGAATAAATTCCACGAGGAATTATTGCCTATTGAACTAAACGGTTTCGACATCGTGCTTGGAATGGATTGGCTTAGCACCAATGACGCCGAAATATTGTGCAAGAAGAAGATAGTCAAAGTAAACCCACCTGGGAAAGAGTCGTTTATGGTGTATGGAGATAAACGCAGAGTAAATTCTGGAATCATTTCATTGATGAAAGCCAGAAAGTGTTTGGCTAAAGGATGTACGTCGTATCTAGCATTCGTGATCGATGCTAAGAAGGAGAAAAAGGCGATGCAGAGCATTCCTATCATATGTGATTATCCGGAAGTATTTCCCGAAGATCTTCCCGGATTACCGCCTGATAGACAAGTGGAGTTTAGAATAGACTTGTTACCAGGGACGACACCGATAGCAAAAGCACCTTACCGATTAGCACCGACGGAGATGAAGGAGCTGATGATGCAACTTCAGGAGTTATTGGACAAAGGTTTCATTAGACCTAGTTCATCACCCTGGGGAGCTCCGGTGTTATTCGTGAAGAAGAAAGATGGAAGTATGAGAATATGCATCGATTATAGAGAGTTGAATAAGGCAACAATAAAGAATAAGTATCCATTGCCGAGGATTGATGACCTGTTCGATCAACTACAAGGTTCGAGCTATTTCTCGAAGATCGAACTTAGGTCAGGATATCATCAGCTGAAAGTAAGAGAGCAGGATATATAGAAGACTGCATTCAGAACACGATATGGACACTATGAGTTTTTGGTTATGTCGTCTGGACTAACCAATGCTCCAGCAGCATTCATGGATTTAATGAACATGATCTGTAATCCGTTCCTAGATAAATCTGTGATAGTGTTCATAGATGACATTCTGATTTACTCGAAAAGCCAAGAGGAGCATGGCAGACACTTGCGAGAAGTGTTGGAAGTCTTGAAAAAGGAAAAGATGTATGCAAAGTTCTCCAAATGTGATTTTTGGATTCGAGAAGTCCAATTCTTGGGTCACGTGGTCAACCAAGAAGGGATAATGGTTGATCCAGCGAAGATCGAAGCTGTGATAAAGTGGGAACAACCGAAAAGTCCCACGGAGATCCGAAGCTTTTTAGGATTAGCCGGATATTACCGAAGGTTTATCCAAGGCTTTTTTTCGATTGCTACTCCATTAAATGCTTTGACCCACAAATGAGCTACTTATGCTTGGAATGATAAGCATAAAGAAGCATTCGAGAAGCTAAAGAAGAAACTATGCGAGGCACCGATACTTTCTCTGCCCGATGGAGTTGAAGACTTCGCTGTTTATAGCGATGCGTCTGGGGTTGGATTGGGTTGTGTTTTGACCCAAAGAGAAAAGGTGATAGCATATGCGTCTCGACAATTGAATGAGCATGAAAAGAACTACCCGACTCACGATTTGGAGTTGGCAGCCGTAGTTTTCGCTCTGAAAATATGGAGGCATTACCTCTATGGCACGAAGTGCAAACTTTTCACTGATCATAAGAGTCTCCAATATCTCTTTAATCAGAAAGAATTGAATATGAGGCAACGAAGCTGGCTAGAATTACTTAAGGACTACGACTGTGAGATACTTTACCACCCTGGTAAAGCAAATGTTGTCGCTGATGCTCTCAGTCAGAAGGTCAATCTTGAAAGAAAAAGGCCAAGAGCGTTGAGAATAGAAGTTGTCTCGACAATTGTGGAGAGTATAAAGAAAGCTCAAGAGGAAGCTTCTGAGAATAATGACCGAAAGGAGGAACGTTTGGGCAAAACGTTGGTGTTCGGTATAAACAGTCATGGACTGAAGGTGTTCCAAGATCGGATTTGGATACCCAAGACCGGAGGAGTCAGAGATCTTCTGATGGAAGAAGCTCACAAGACCATGTACTCGATTCATCCCGGTAGCACTAAAATGTATAGGGACCTGAAACCCTACTACTGGTGGCCGACGATGAAGCTTGATGTTGCAAAGTATGTGGCCGAGTGTGTGACTTGTGCAAGAGTCAAGACACAACAACCGAAGCCCCGGTATCAATCCCGAGCCCCGAAGCAAGTCTCGAAGCCCCGAAGATCCCGAGAAGTGCAATTCCCGAGCCGAAGCTCTGCCCGCGAGGAGCCCGATTTTTGTGAAGATCTTCCAGATCTACCGAAGAATACTACTTCTGCAAGTCATAGTGTTGTCCGATCATCTTCCGATCAAGTGAGTGTGTAGTTACCTTCTTCTAACGCATAATTATGAAGTATTTTTTACGAAATACGTGTTATGTGTATATTTTGTTGATTATATGTGTGAATGTATATTCACTTTCTTCTATCTCATAGATCTGATTTATTCTCTATGAAATACGTGTTATATGTGTGTGCCTCATCTGTTATGTGGAATATGTATTGATTAAACATGTTATACAGGCTTTAAACTATGTATATAAATATATATTTTTATCTACTAATATGTTGGGTAGAACATGGGTAGATAGTTGATGTGTGATAAACAGATGAGAGGCCTCGATGTTGTTGATGTTGACCTAGTCATCTAGCAGAGTATGGATGACGACCACAGACTCTTTCTAGACAGTCAAGTGGAACGCTAGCAGGTTCATAACCTGTAGGTGTTGTGAACGATGTGTTCATCGGTGTACTCTATCCCCCTCATGGTTGCCTTTAGGATATCTATTGTTGAGGAAACCCCTTAGCAGTAATGTCCGTCCCGATGAAAATCCTAGATTTGGTCCCTTGAGATAGATGTTGTTTTAGGGACATAAAGTGAGGATAACGGGAATGGGTAATCGGGTTATTGTTGGTTGGTGAAATTAAATATAATTATTTATTTTGGGTTGAAAATCCTATATGCTCACCAGGCTCCCAAGCCTGACCCACTCAGTTTATTTGTATTACAGGAAGTGGCGCAAGGGCATAAGATGGAGGAATCATCAAGTTGTTTTGTTTTCAAGTCTGTATATGTATATATTTTTTGAATGACTTGTAATGTTATCGTTTATGCTTTATGGTTTGTATCGGAACATGACATCCCGAGTTTTGATTATATAATGAAAATGCATCTCTTGATGAAATGTTTTGATAAATATTATTTTATCATATTTTGTTTTTGGGAACAAATTCCGCAACTCTTTTAAATCAAAAGGATTTACTCTGAAATTATTTTAAAAAGCATAAATGAAATCGGTCTTTTCTGGCCGAGATTTTGGGGATGTCACAGTATTTATAAAGGCAGGGACTAAATGGTAACTTTTGGGACTTTATTTGAAATTATTTTTGGAAGCTGGGGGCTGAGGGGTAAATATCGGATTTAATTTGAAGGACATTTCCAAAGCCAGGGTAGAAAGGGTAAATATTGGATTACATTTGGAAGAAAAAGGGAAGGGAGGGACTGTTGTCATTATGGAAAACTTTTAAATGGAGTCATGTGTTTTAAAGGTCCCGTAACCCTAACCCTATAGGGGATCTAAAGCTGCCACTTCTCTCCATCCTTATGCCTCCCTCACCGACGCTACCACCACCCCATTTTCCGATCAATGAAAGGGCTGCCATTGACCACAGGACTGTCGCCGTTGTTGAGTTCGGGAGCCTCTGAAGTCAACCGTCATGCTATCGAGGCAGAAGTGGTTGAAGGAAGAGCCGATGTCACAGCCGTCAATAAGAGTCGTCGACCATCTCACCCTTTCGTTGTTCCTATCGCCGGCAAGGACCACAAGTAGTCACCGCCCTGTTTCCGCCAACGGAGCTATGAACCGCAAGGGCCAACGAACCCGCTGCTCCCATGTACCGGTCGATCCGCAACGCCCTTCTCCGCCTTCTTCTACCGTTGTTGCCTCCGTTATGTGCGCCTTGCCTCCGTTCGTTGAACGCCACCAGGTGGGTGGCTGCGTAATGATCTAGAGCAAGCGTTTGGGTGGTCGTTACCCTATTCTACTGCCATGCCACCCTTATATGCCGCCACAAGCCACCGTGAAAGGTGGTTGTGGTGTTTTGTCCGTGTGTTGTGATGGTTTAAGACTGCAGGAGCATCTTTTGGCCGGAAATCTGAAGAAGACCCCACCGCCACCACTCACCATCGCCGGCCACCACAAGTTGTGTGTGTGTGTGTGTGTTAATTTAGAGTTGTATTGTAAATTGTAACAAAAACTGGAATAATGAAAAGAAAACTGAAAACCACCACCGTAGGGTGGTGGCTGCCGCCACCGGCCGCCGTGTCGTGTGCCGGTGTGCCTTGTTTGGATTCTGACTCGTTTGGATGTTGGACAAAGGAACTAAAACCCTAATGGGCCTAATAAACCCTAATGGGCCCAATAAAGCCCTAATTGACCTAAAATCCCAAATATGTAACTAATGGGCCTAATGAACCCTAATTGATCAAAAGACCTAGCTATTGGGCGTATTTGGCTAAGATGAGGTTGGAAACTCTAATTAGGGTTTAGAAAACCCTAATATTGGATTTATGGGCTTGGACTTATTGGGACCCACATTTGGGCCATTGGAATGGAATTGTGTATTAAGCCCAATCACACCATATGATTTATTTAGAATAATGATGGACTTAATGGATTAAGTCCTTAATGGGTTAAGTGAGAAACACTTAACCCTAATCGTCATTTTATGTGAAACCTTAATTTCACTTGGGTTTATTGTTGGGCCTTTGTATTGGGCCTTGATGATTAGGTTATTAATGGGCCATCCAAGATCAAGCAAATGGACTAGAATAATTAACGGGCTTTGAGGTAAGGCCTATATGAGGAGTTGGGCCCAATTTAGAAAATTGGGCCATAGATGGGCCATAGTTTGGGCCTTTATGATTATGTGATATTGGACCATTAGAATGTTGAATGTTGGACTGGACCAAATGGTTGGGCCTTATGGTAAGACCTTATAAATGTTTGGGCCCAATTTGGAAAATTGGGCCGTGTGTTGGGCTTTGACCCATAGTTGACTTTTGGGCCTTTGGATTGGGCCTTGGGCTTGAATCAAGATAAGATTAGGGTAAAGCAGTCTGTTACCTCGAGCATGGACTTATGATTATGTATTGGAACCCAACTATTAATTGGGTGATGTTTGATATTGATAGTTCGAGAATCTGTCAACCAACAACTGGGATTCTGTCTATGGGACTTCAGTAGTGTGAGGTGAGTTACCTTCCAGAAGAAGTAGGTCTAAGGCACCAAGGTCGGCCCACTAGTAGTTGATTATAATTGAGATGATTGTCTTTGTGATAATTGTCTGGTTTGCTACTACCTGGTATGTTTATGTGTTAGCATGATATATTATATGTGATAGTGGTAGTAGGAGGGGACTAGTCCCCAAGTTCGGTTGTTAGGACCGAAGGCTAGGTCGGGTACCCCAAATATGTCTGACAATATGTTTATGTTATGATATGTGTGGTAGCAGTAGTAGGGGTGAAATAGTCCCCAGAGTTCGGTTGTTAGGACCGAAGGGTAGGTCAGCACCCCAGAATGGCTTGACACGGGTAGGTCGGCACCCCAGAATGGCCGAAACGGGTAGGTCGGGCACCCCCGAATTCCCGACAGTATGTATGTTATGTGATTGTATGGTATGTGGTATGATGGGGGAACTCACTAAGCTTCGTGCTTACAGTTTTCAGTTTTGGTTTCAGGTACTTCCATTTCAAAGGAAAGGAGTCGGCTCGATCGCAGCGCTTCACACTATGGTTTTCCGCACATGAGATCTTTGGGATTACACTCTGATATTGTTTTATGATAACATGTTTTGATTATTTCTACTTTGGTTTTGACATTACATGATATTATGGATGTTTTCTTATATTGTTGGTTTTATAATAACTTATCTAAAAATGAAATTTTTGGCCTTGAATTTTGTGATGTTACATATGTAATTTAGTAAACTAACTGCATTTAAATAACAAAAAGAAAAACTACTTTTTAACTTAAAATCAATTTTTCTCCTACTATAAAACGTCCGGTTGGTTAACTTCCTGTGGACCATCATCTACTCTTAGACATGATTTATTCCTTTTGATAGTCAACATTCAATGATTGACCAAGTAAATTTGTTTGCCTATCAAAACGGTATAAATGCACCACCATTACAAACCAATCAGAATCGTTCGAAAATAGTTACAACTAGTGTCATGCCTGTCCGGTGGACAGGTTGACAAATGTATAAACAATATATTGATTTATCTTATTTTATAGCGTATTTCTTTCATTCGTTCATATATTAGCTATGTACATGACAAATCTACCTAATTATCTTTCTATCTCTTGAATTTTATAATTGTGTTGCACACATACAGGGCCGGTCCTGAGGATTCAAATGCCCAGGACGAGCCGAAATAAAAGGCCCTTAGACCGTTGGTTGATCAAGTCTTCGGATGGAAGTTGTTTGTCCACAATTTTTTATTTTAATTTTACTTGTTTCATTCATTATAAGCAAGTTGCAATCCAATTTAACCTATTTTTCACATAAATGGATTGAAGTCCCCCCTTTAATAATTTTACATCTCATAAAGATCAAAATCCTATAGGGGAGAATATAGATAGTCCTCAACACTAATTACATTAATTGCAAGAGCACCAAAGACTCTATGCCTATTCCAGTATTACGATGCTCCCAACCTCCTCAATTCTTGCATATTCACTTCCCATATTGGGCGATTTCAAGAAATAAGTAGAAAAAAATTAGACTCACTTTATAATCATCTGTCGAAGCCATGACTTTTGGTTCTTGAATCACTACAGTTTGCAATTATACTATGGGATGGACAAATCATTCACAATAACGTTCAAAGTTCAAACCAAGTCAATTAGAACTAAAGAAGCATATAAAAGTTTAAACATAAATGAGTTTTCTAATCCACATATAACACTGATATATATATATATATATATATATATATATATATATATATATATATATATATATATATATATATATATATATATATATATATATATATATATATATATATATATATTCGAAAAGTGCACTAAAATTTGTGAAATCAAGGAAGCGATACCTTGATTTGATGGTGATTGTAGATTTCGTTCCAATGCCTTATGGAGTGGTGGTTATATTGGTCAACGTCAAAATCACTGTCAAACCGTAAACATTGTAATTGAATGGTGTGGATGGTGGACCGGTGTAATAAAAAAATTTGATTTTATTTTCTTCTATATCATCATTCTATTATTTGTTCACTTATAACAAGTGTTATTTCCCAAGAATTATTAACTTTAAAATATAGAATCTGGTTGACTATTTATATGTTTTGATTAACGATGGGATGTACTTCCATGGAATACGTAATACTCTTTTTTTAGATGACCAAATTCAATCCAAGATAATACTAAATGTTCCAACAATAGCATTGTACTATAAATTTCATTTATTTTTGTACATATATCGTTCATTTGTTCTAATTATACAAACACATACAAACTTATTTATTGTTCGTTATACCAACCTACATTCATTGCAATTTTTTTGACATTTAGCATAATTGTAAATTCAAGTACAATCGCAGGGGTTAAATTGTCATTTAAGGGAATAATACTCGTTCACCGATTAATGTATAACCATTAATTGTTTGTATATGTAATTGATAATGCATTACATGGTGACAAATAAACATTAGTTATTTAAAATGAGTATGTAAAAACAATGAACCAATTTTACTTTATTTTGTAGCATTATACTTTCATTCGTTCCTATTATAACATTTTACTATGACAAATCTACCCGATTATAGTTATATATTTCAGATAAAGTTGTTTATCTTTTAGTAGACAATGTATAGGGAGAAATATACATTTAGTGGTATGTCAATTATACCATCCTACTTTCAAGTACACAAATACTTTTTTTTAGAAAATGCAATCAAATGAAATCAAGATGAAAATTAAAACTAATATGGATTGGATAAAAATATAAGTAAACTGATATTCTTTGCTAAAAATATAAGTATGTTGTTATTTTCGGTTAAAAATATAAATATGTTGCTATAATTGGTTAAAAAGAGAAGTATACTTTTTTTATTTGGCAAAAAGATCAATATGTTGATATTATTGGTTAAAAAAGATAACTAAGTTGCTTTTATTAGTTATAAAAGATGAAACAACACCTTCGTACTACCTGCCCAAAAATATATTTTATCTTCCATGAGAAAATGAGTATATAAGATTATACAATTGTTATATATATATATATATATATATATATATATATATATATATATATATATATATAGGGTTAGGTTATTTTGTTTCTAGTAACTATTGTGTGCCAGAATGCACAGATCTGGGCCATCGGATGGAATATAATCAAAGGTAATGATCTGAGGGTGTATGATAGTACAATAGGATAACATATACCATATAATCACACAAATTTCAGCATAAGGGCATTTTAGTCAATTAACCTATATTAAAAAAGGAAATTTTCGGATTTTTAGGGATAATTAATTCCTTTATTTTTAAAAATCTGAATATTTTAAATTAATTCAAAATTAGAAATTCGATTTTATTCTATCAGAATGGTAGAATGTTAACCATAAACTAGTAAATATATTCGTCGATTATATTCTGTCAGAATGACAGAATGCCAACCATAAACTAGTAAATACATTCTAAAAAGAATACACAAAATCAATTCTTGAACTAATAATATCCAAATAATTACATTGTATGATTATGATTAATTGAATAATAACAACATTCTGAAAGAAAAAAGAAAAAAACATCACAATCTAACAAAAACAATAATCTATTCTAATAGAATATTATTTTTTAGCAACACTTTATACATTGTAGCATAACAAATTATGGTATAATACACTCTCGTTCTCTATGTTTTCTTCCTTCTCCACATCAATGTTAGCCTCTTCAAAACCTAAATCCACAAAAAAAACATAATCAAGTTTCAAAAATTAAAAAATTCAATGCATTCTAAGAGAATAAAAACTATAAATTCTGACAGAATGTACTTGTTGTTGACAATTATTCTCAAACATTCTAACAGAATACATCTATATAAACTATAATTTCTTGTTGTTGACAATTATTCTCAAACATTCTAACAGAATACATCTATATAACTATAATTTCTACAAATAGAATATAACTATAACTATATTGTTCCAGTTATCATATAAGCATCTTAAGAATAACATCTAGGTTCAATAGAAAATTGAAGAACAAACACATACACAATTGGCCTTTGTAATCAGTTTTCATTTCACATTCAAAGGTAAACTACACATTCAAAGGTATTTCATTCAAAATCAGTTCTCATTTCACATTCAACTTCAAATCAAAAAAATCGACAGCAAGGAAAATTCATATCATGAACCAGAAAACAGATACCAAAAAATCGACAGCTCCTTTGTCAAAAAAAGAGAAACATGAAATACAAATCTTAACATATTAGATTTTAATCTCTACATTTTATATATGGAATCAATTCAGTATACGATTTTTTGAGTTCCAATTCAATTCAGTATAAATATCAATTGAAAATTCAGAGAACCAAAAAATTAATCTAACAGATACAGAAAACAGGGAAAAAATGAAGATCGACAGAAGCACAAATCGACAGCAAGGAAAAAAACACGAATGAAAGCAGACAGAGAAAGACGAATGCATACAGTAGGAACAAACACGAACCTGTGCGGTCGAAGGAAAAATCGACAGCTCCGGTGTTGCGGTGGGCTGCGACGATCTCCGGCCGGTGGCGAGGAGATGGCTAACGGCGGCGAGCAGGGGAGGATCACTTGAGGAGTCAACGACAGGAGCAGACGATCGTCGTTGGAGGAGGCGTATGTGATATGCTGTATAAGGTTATTAGGTCAAATATATTTACTTTATTTCCATAATTGTAGGATTTCAATTAAATGATTTCCTTAATTAAAAGTACAAAAGGTCCAAAATACCCTTTATTGATTTATTTAATTATTTATTATTTCTTGAATTCTTATTGGTGCATTCAGGCACACAATATTTGTTGAAAACATTTCAACCTAACTCTATATATATATATATATATATATATATATATATATATATATATATATATATATATATATATATATATATATATATATATATATATATACACACACATTTTATCAAATGGCCACCAAACCTTTATCCTATGTCCCGCCAATTGTTTATCATTTTCAAGACACTAACAAATAAATTTGACAGCATGATGAATTTTTAAAGTCAACGACTTTTTCCTGTCTTGCTATCAATATGTTTTTTTTGAAGTCACTCGGTTATAAAAAACCTAGAAGAACAACATTGTTTTTGCTCTTATTTTTATTTTTATTTTTATTTTTTGCACCCGAAAACTACATGGACTGTTTGTAATTTATTTTCTTTATCCTTTTTGGATTTAACTCAAGTAAAAAAATACCAACATACTTTATAACAATGCTTTTTTGACACTATTTGGAAAGAAAGACATCGAAACCCAATGCAACAGCTACCTCAGTAGCATACATGTCATCAACTCTGGTTATTGCCAAAAACAGGTATGTTATTAATCTTCCTTAATACGTTTTTTATTAAAATTCCTAAATTGGTCATGTTTATTCAATATGTGCTTATTGCCAAAATGCTTCTTACCAAATTAACAATAAGTTTTCCAATTCCTCCAAAACAAAACACTACAAACTCCAATTTATTTTAATAAGATGCCAATTTACTTTCCACTCTTTCCACTTTATATTTCTCTAAATTCGGATCCCATTAAAGCAAAAAAAAAAAAAAAAAAAGTTCAAAACATGTGAATCGGACTTTGACTACTTTCTATGTGAAGCCACCAAACACTCATACTTTCATTCCAATCTCTTTTTCTCCAAACCAATACCCAATTAAATATTTAATGCATAAGTTACAATACAAGCTAATAAATTTTGACATTTAAGTCCATTCTCACCCCCATACACACATGCTTCAAGTCTCGTAAATACAGACCTCATCAATATTTTTATGACCAATATGCCCATCTCAGCACCATTACACATGAGAAAGTACCAACTACATTTTCGAAACATCAGTTTTAAACTTTCTTTTGACCACTGTATCATATATGTATATTTACATTAAACCAATATTGAAAATGCTATAAAAAAAGACAACAATACCCCTCAATCCACTTGTTTTGCCTTTGTCGAACATAGTAGGAAAAATTGCCCTAGATTCCATCTTGAAAAGGATACGATTCCTAAAAGATTCCAGAAAATGACAAAAATAACCATCGGTGACTCCTTGATTTCTCCTGCCAAGCATATTTTCGAAAACTCATATAGGTTTGAGAAATCCTTTTGTAGTTGACAATAACTAATAAAGGACAATAATGCCCTTAGATCCATCCAAAACCAGAAAAGGACCCTTTTAAAATTTTATTACACCAATTCTTTAAAAGAAATATTTATTTTACTTTCTTTTATATTATCATTTTGTAATTTGTTATCATATTAGCATTATACAATGACAAATCTACCAAATTAAACAACACATGAATGAAAAAAAACATTAAAAGACAATAAAATAAAAAGAATAGTAGTCTATTAACACACGATTAAATGAAATTAGGTGAAAAAGCAGAAAAAATGAAAGATATTAGTTAATTGATTCCTAAATGTTTTCACTTTTCACAAGAAAATAGTCAACGTTATTTGTCAAAAAGTCAATATCTAGTTATTATTTAGATTGCTGGTCCGTTGTCACCAAGTTAAGATAATCACTAAAAAAAATAAAAAAATACAAAAGTAAAAATCATTAACTAACGCTATTAACCATAGTATCTTATTTTTCCAAACAAAAATTATAAGTTGTTAGATCATAAATATAATATAGCCCAATCAACAACCAACAACACTTCAACTCATACACAGTCAAAGAAAATGTGTGAAAATCCAAAGCTCGATTAGAAATAAAATAAAGAAAATAGGAAGTTATAACTTACAACAACTATAATAAAGTACATTGTTATTTATTGTAATTAGCTAAAAAACAAAGTGGTTAATTTGAATGTAAAATGGTGTAATAAACAACTGGATGAGAGTATGTTGCTATTTCTTGCAATAATAACCTTATTATTTCTTAATGAAGATTTTTATAGCATCTGCTGTGAATAAAAGACAAGGTAAAAATGGTCATCTCAATAAAATTTACAAAAAGGCTGTTAAATCTGAAGATGCACAGGACCAAAAACAAAATGAAAGAATGAAGTAATTATAGTCTTGATCCTTCAGATTTAACTTCAACTTTTCCAGGTGAAATAATATTTTCCATCAAAATTAGGTTAAACATTGCAAATTGCAAGCTGAAAGTAATGATCTGAATTTATTAGATATTAAGAAATCATAAAAAGAAAAGAAGCATGGCATTTGTATGACTAATAAAATGATGATACCTCCTCATCCTCAACTAAATATGAAGTTTTTCTCGTAAGTTCTCTTGAGAATTGTGTCGTATCCACATCCTTTTCAGCCCACCTACCACCAGAAGGATCATGAATTGAAAATGAAATGACTATTTTTAGATAAATTAAATTGATTAAAATACCTTTCTAGCGACGAATTCAGGATGACCAATGCAAATTTATGGTGGCTTGACTGATGCTCCATCGGAGAAGTTAAGTTATCCGGCCAAAAACAATTGTAGAATAACGAAATTGATTAAATTGATTACCTGTAGTTTCTTTCATTCAGAACACGCTCCTTTAGAAGACACTCCAAATAGCTGAAAACCACCTCCAAAATTTTGAATCTTGTGTGTGCTCCTGCCTTTGAAGGTATTCCCAATAGTAAGATCGTTAGATAAATCACTGACAATTCAAGGAAATGACTGAAACATTGAAGGAATTGGGGGAACGGATGACAATAGGTATTGATTCACCGGTTTCCTTTGGTATTTAACTATTTCTACAAAAGAGGAAAGGGGAGATGGTGGTGGGAATTGTAGTCCAGAAAGTAAAATTAGGCCTAACCAAGAATCAAGAAGCTGTTTAAAAGTTGCTAGGAATTGTAGTCCAGAAATCAAGCATTGTGACTTTTTACAGATTGCTGGAAAAAAGAGAAAATCAAGCAAAAAAATTTATAGATTTCAAAACAAGTACAATTCGTTGAAATTAAAACAGATATGAAGAACAGGAATGGATGAAAATTCTGTATATTTGGGAAGAGTTGAAGGAGCAGGAGTTTATCCCTAAGAGCGGACTTATGTAGGTTGGAATTGAAGATCGTGGGTGAATGAAGCCTGAGAAGACGCACCTCATTGCAGAAACCGCTGGTGATAGTGGGTGGTTCGTTTGGAGAAGATGTAGGGGAAGTAAGGGAAATTGGGAAGAAGACGAAGCTAACTCCGTACCATGGTTGGTTGAAGGAAAACTGGAACCTGAAAACCGATTGAACGGGTGTGGAAGATACAACCGCTGTGAACGTGGGGGAGAAGATCCAGGAGGCGATGAACTGCAAAAAAACCGCCGAAATCGAGTTTATGTGGACGAGATTGAAAGAGCGTGGAGTTTAGACGGCTGTGATTTTGAGGACGACGGTGAGACTCACCGTCGTCAATAGTATTAATAATTTCATCTGCACGTCAATCTATTTTTCTTGAACAAGTATTTCCAACTTTTAAACTTTCATCAAGCATATTATGACATTATAATGCATAAGATATATAATAAAAAGCTGCCAGATCCAATAATCTCAAATTTTGTATTCTCTTACCAATAATTTGTTCGTTATAAAAATACGGAAAAATAAAGCCACATATCTTACTAACATAAAAGATAAATAGTCACTAAGATCTCAAGACTGAAGCAAAAAAAAAAAAAGTCTTTAACTGTTGTTGTTTGGCTGTCTTCAACCCTCCGCTTGGACCTCTTTCAGTGGTTGCTTCATCGATGCAGCATCATCGGAGACGGTTGCTTCAATGATGCAAATGCAACAACTTTAACCAAGAAGGCATTGCAGCTGTAACCAATTCCATTCTTATAGTTAATCTCTTGAAGACAGTCAAATAGGGAAAAAAGAAAAAAAAAAGATACATGGAACTTTCCATGTGGTAAAATGAAGCCACAGAATGATAACAAAAACAATATATATTAATATACTCATGTAGTTGTGGAAGTAACCACAATCTGAAAGAATGATGCAAAAAATCGGTACATGGATATTGACGTGAAGTGCATCACAAATAAGAGCATCATCAGGTGGAAGAACCTATAAAAAGTAAAAACACATGAAACAGTAAAATTTACATCCTAGTATCATAGTTTCTAAGAAAAATTCCTTAATCTAATACTTCTCTAACACATCTAATATTAGTTAATATATGATGAAATAATTTATAAGATGCTCACCTCTCTGGTCCAGGACCTTATCCAATAACATAATACGTGAGACTCGTCCAAACAATGGCTTCCAAGATTGACTAGGGAAGTTTAAGAATAGATGCAAGAATTACATACCCCTAAGCAGGGTAGAAGTACGTATCTCCTTGTTTATAGAAAACCGAAAGTATTGAAACTGTCACAGAAAATTTTGGGAACCCATCCACTATAAGTTCATAAAAGAGTGAACCGAGATGATAATTCGCATCAATGACATCAACCTTCAATCTAGTTTGGAAGAATATAGTCATTGTGATGAATGCAATTATGACAGGCTGCAAAGAAGTAACCCACATCTTTAGACATCGATCTAATAATAAGGTAATAAAAATGAACCTTTCACTTGAAGGGTAAGAGCCTATTGGCCAATAATAAGCATATGAAAGAAGGTAGACTCGATGATCAAAGAAAGGAGTGATGCATACCTGGACGAATTTGAAGAATTCATTATCATGAGAAGAATCTCCCTAGATATGCAAGCCCTATATAGAGGCTATTTAGAAAGAGAATACACATGGAAGGAAATGGCATTCTCATGGCTCTCTGATCTAGTGAAGGATTTGGAAATATCTTCATTTACTTCTTTTGCTGATAAGACCATTCAATCTCATTGATAAGTTCTCTATTGAGATATAATTATATGTTTGTTTAGCTCGACACCTGAACTTTGTTTGATCTTTTCTTGAGACAAACTGTGAATTATTCCTTATATAGCATGAAAAAGGATGATTCTATCTTATAAAAGTAAGAAATTTTAATAAGGGATGATGACGTTACCTCTTGGAGGAAGTCAGCCACGCCTTTTCTCTCAGGACACTTAAAACCAAAATCCTCAAAATACTCTACAACATTACTCTGAGGCAAGGTTGTAAAAATCGCTCGACGGTAGCTCGACGGTCGACTGGTGTTAAGGGATTAATCGGTCTTGGCGGAGATTAATCGGGGACCATAGATTATTAATAAAATATTAAAATTAATTAAATATTAATATATCTTAAGAAAAACAAGTACTTCAAAATTAGAAAATAAGAAAAATTGTAATTTGGAAATTTGGAAATACGAAAATATGAATATTTTGGTATAATATTCGAAATTTTGAAAATTTGAAAATTTTGAAGTAAAAAAAAAAGTTGGTTTCTTGAAATTTTTTTATAATTTTTTAAATTTTTTCAAAATTTTTTTAAATTTTTTGACTTTTTTCAACTTTTTTAACTTTTGTTGACTTTTGTTGACCGATTAATCCCGCCAAGGCCGATTAATCCCGCCAAACCCGATTAATCATAAATTTCCGATTAATGCCATAATCATCGACGGTTGGAGAACGCCAAGCTATTAATCCACGATTAATCGCCGATTAATCCCGATTTCTGCAACCATGCTCTGAGGTGAGGTCCATGATACATAATCCTCCCTTCTTCCATCAACATAACGTCATCAAAGAGACCAAATGCTTCTGGTGACAACTGAAGAAGTGAAATCAGTACCAAAACCATAAACAATTTCCATAGTCTCACCGTCTCAACGAGTTTTTTGCAAAAATGGTGTCACACCCCGGCCGTCGGCGGAAACACCGGGTAGTGTAACGTCATTCTTCGTATCACAGTTATATAACATACATTGAACAATATTTAAAGAAAATACATACCTTTATTGATGATTGAAAGTTACATTATTGTTTTCCTAGTATTTATTACATAATATCCGACTATGACATACTTCTTAAAGAACAGAAAGATACTAGTAAAAATTCTCCTGTTCGAATACATACCCGCTTTTTAAGTTCCTGAAAACACATGCATTTTAAAATACGTCAACATAAAGTTGGTGAGTCCACAGGTTTTGACTTCATAAAATAATACATTTTTACACATTCAAAAGTATAGTTTTGAAAGTATCATTTTGACTCTCCAACATTAGGTATAATTGTATACTTATCAATTAAGTGTTATACCTAAACATTTCTTAATCTTAAGGTATAAGTAGGGGAAAACTTATACTTAACATTAATACTTGTATACGACAAGGTATAATGTTTCTAACAATGTGCTACCATGAGCCTGTAACCGCTGCTATGACATAATACCTCTGATAGAACAATACACTCATGATTTACCATGAGAACAAATACACTCATGATTTAACATGAGAAACAACACCGTACGCTTCATCGACGCCGGAACAATAACAAATAAAATGATAGTTCATCACTTGTTTTTGGTTGACTGTAGCTAACAGTCACAAGTGGGGTGGTCAGCCCGTATACTAATTATACATGACTTCCTCGCTCACACGGGATTAACGGTTACAGTTCAGAGGATTTCCACTAAGATCCCCAATCTTAGTTGATGAATACAATTACTCACGTAGACTTCGACGACTTCCTATAGATCTAACAACAAAAGCATTTTCATGTCTAAAACCTTAAGTTACTAGACTTTGCTTTTAAACATTACTCCTAACTTCATAATATTTAGGCAGTATAACAGCTATATCTTGAAGTAAAAACCAGGTTTTATCTTGACCTAAAACCAATAATAACAACATATAACGTTTCTAGTTTTATCTTGACATAAAACTAACAATAACAACATATCCAGTTTTATCTTGACATAAAACTAATAATAACAACATATAACATATCTAGTTTTATCTTGACATAAAACTATTAATTGCAACATACTATATAACTTAACATATAAAACTTCCGAATATAACTTCGGAACTATATCGCACACAAAATATATATAGAATCCTAAGTATAACTCAAGATCTACATTAATAATAGTTGTATGTATTCAAAATGTTACATTTAGAACAATCATATCTCGATTATCATAACTATATACTATCATATAGACATAATAATAACATATATACAATGACTAGCATGCGTTTTCCCCCGAAATATTAGAAAGTGGGGCCGTGAAACTCACCCTAGTAGCGTGATTTTATGATATCTAAGCAAAACGGTCAGCGTGCGAGATCGTCGGGGCTCGGGATGCAAGATGGCTCCAGCAAACGAGAGAGAAAGAAGAAAAATGGTGTGAGGAAGTGAATGGGTCGATCTTGCTATTTATAGTAAGATTTTATGACACTCACGTCGTGAGTGTCATAAGGCTCACGTCGTGAGTCTGCATGATTCACTCAGTAGACTTGCCATTTGCGTCCCTAGCTTCGGAAGGTGGCCATGACACCTCACGTCGTGAGTGTCATAAAGCTCACGTCGTGAATTGGATCCTATCCTCTCGCAGCTTCTAGATTCCGAATTATGACAGAATGACTCCTGACGTCGTGAGTGTCATAAAACTCACGTCGTGAATTAGCTAGTTTAGGGTTTTTAAAAGCTAAATCTTCGGAAGGCCATAACTTTTGCATACGAACTCCGTTTTTGACGTTCTTTATATCCACGCGTAGGTATTTACGAGTACTACAACTCTCTTTTAGACTTAAATAGCTAATTCTAAGTCTATTTTAAATTCCTCTTATTATAGAGATTTATAGCGTTCGGTTTATCATAACTTCTTCATGCGAAGTCAGGTTCAGATGTTCTCTATATTTTTGGAATCGTATGGACGTATACTTTGAGTTGTATCATAAAGAAAGTTCATATTTGTATTAGAATTTATCATGAACTACATAACATTCTTACCACATTACTAGGTTAACATAATCACATTACATGATTGGCATAATCACATGTGATTGTCTATTGACCTATTTTGACTAGTGTTACATTCTCCCCCCGTTAGAATAATTTCGTCCCGAAATTTATCTTGTGGATAGGTTTTTGTCAAACAATTGGGGGTATTTTTCTTTCATTTGATCTTCACATCCCAAGTAAATTCAGGTCCTCGCAAAGAGTTCCATCGAACTTTCACTATGGGAATACGACTTTGCTTTAATCTTTTGACTTCTCGATCCATGATCTCGACAGGTTCTTCTACAAAGTTGAGTTTGGTATTGACTTGTATCTCGTCGAGAGGTACCACAAGAGTGTCATCGGATAGACATATTTTGAGATTTGATACGTGAAAAACATCGTGTACATTACTTAGCTCTTGAGGCAACTTGAGTTGGTATGCGACAGAACCAATTCTAGCTAGAATTTCAAAAGGTCCTATATACCGTGGGTTTAGTTTGCCTCGCTTACCGAATTGAATTACACCTTTCCAAGGAGTGACCTTCAACATTACTTTATCTCCAACTTAGAATTCTAAAGGCTTACGTCTTACGTCAGCATAGCTCTTTTGACGATCATGTGCAGCCTTTAATCGATCCTTAATTTGCACGATCTTTTCAGTTGTCTCATGGATTATTTTTGGTCCAGTACGTAAGGTATCACCTGTATGTTCTCTGGCCATCTGCGTATCTCCAACTTCTGCCCAACATACTGGGGAACGACATTTTCGTCCATAAAGAGCCTCAAACGGTGCAGCCTTGATGTTGGTGTGATGACTATTATTGTAGGAAAACTCAATTAATGGTAAATGAGTATCCCACGCATTTCCAAAGTCTATTACACAGGCTCGGAGCATATCTTCTAAAGTCTGAATGGTTCTCTCACTCTGACCATCAGTCTGTGGATGGTAAGCTGTACTCATGTCTAGACGTGTTTCTAAGGATTTTTTGTAGAGATTGCCAAAATCGTGAAGTAAATCTACTATCTCGGTCAGAAATAATAGAACTTGGAACTCCATGCAATCTAACAATTTCCTTAAGATAAACTCTAGTCAGCTTCTCCATCTTGTCGTTCTCCTTAATTGGTAAGAAATGGGCGGACTTAGTCAATCTATCGACTATTACCCAAATAGTGTCGAACCTACTAGGAGTTTTGGGTAACTTAGTGATGAAGTCCATTGAAATCTGCTCCCATTTCCATTCCGGTATTTCCAGTTGTTGAAGTAAACCTGAAGGCTTTTGATGTTCTGCCTTTACTCTAGAACACGTCAAACATTTGCTCACATAAGTAGCAATTTCTGCCTTCATGTTTGGCCACCAATAATGTACTTTTAAATCCAAGTACATTTTGTCAGAGCCTGGATGCACGGAATATCTAGACTTGTGGGCTTCTTCTAAGACCAAGTCCCTGATTCCACCGAACTTAGGCGTCCAAATTCGGTTCATAAAGTGTCGCGTTCCGTAATCTTTTTGTATAAGTTGCTTTTCCATTCCTCGCAAAGCTTCGTTCTTGATGTTTTCTTCTTTTAGAGCCTCAAGTTGAGCTTCTCTAATTTGTGCGGTAAAGTTAGAATGGATAGTTATAGTTAATGCTCATACCCGTCGGGGTTTAATATATTATTTCCGGCTCAAGGCATCTGCTACCACGTTTGCCTTTCCAGGATGATAACGAATCTCACATTCGTAATCATTCAACAATTCGACCCATCTTCGTTGTCTCATATTAAGATCTTTTTGGTCGAAGATGTGCTAGAGACTTTTGTGGTCGGTAAAAATAGTACACTTAGTACCGTATAGGTAATGTCTCCAGATTTTTAGTGCAAAAACTACAGCTCCCAATTCAAGATCATGGGTAGTGTAATTATTCTCATGCACCTTAAGTTGTCGTGATGTATAGGCGATAACTTTTCCTCTTTGCATCAACACACATCCCAATCCTTGATTTGATGCGTCGCAGTATACAACGAAATCTTCTGTCCCCTCTGGAAGGGATAGGATTGGTGCACTACACAACCTTTGCTTTAGTTTCTGAAAAGCAGCTTCTTGTTTGTCTTCCAAGTTGAACTTCGTATCCTTCTGGGTTAGTGTTGTAAGCGGCTTGGCTATTTTGGAGAAATTCTCTATGAATCTGCGGTAATAGCCAGCAAGTCCTAGGAACTGACACACCTCTGTTGGCGTCTTTGGTGCTTCCCAATTCCTGATTGCTTCAACTTTGGATGGGTCAACATGAATTCCTTCGTTGCTAACTACATGACCTAAAAATTGTACTTCTCTAATCCAAAACTCAGATTTGGAGAATTTAGCATACAACTTTTCTTTTCTTAGTAGTTCTAATATTATTTGCACGTGTTGACCATGTTCTTCCTTGGTTCGTGAATATATCAATATATCATCGATAAATACAATCACGAATTTATCCAAGTATGGTTTGCAAACACGATTCATGAGATCCATAAACACTGCTGGGGCGTTGGTCAATCCAAAAGACATAACTAAGAACTCATAATGACCATAACGAGTTCTAAATGCTGTTTTTGGAATGTCGTCTTCTTGTACCCTAAGTTGATGGTATCCTGATCTAAGATCTATCTTTGAGTAGTAGCTAGATCCTTGCAGTTGATCGAATAGATCATCAATTCTTGGAAGCGGATAACGATTCTTGATCGTTAGCTTGTTCAGCTCCCGATAATCAATACACATTCGAAAGGATCCGTCCTTCTTCTTGACAAACAAGATTGGTGCTCCCCAAGGTGAAAAACTTGGTCGGATAAAGCCTTTGTCAAGAAGTTCTTGTAGTTGGCTAGACAATTCTTGCATTTCAGATGGAGCCAACCGATAAGGAGATTTCGCTACTGGTGCTGCTCCTGGAATTAAGTCGATTCGAAACTCGACTTGTCGGACGGTAGGTATTACAGGTAGATCTTCAGGAAATACGTCAGGGAAATCACATACTTGAGGTATGTCCTTGATTTCTTTTATCTTTCTTCTCTTATCTACAATGTGGGCTAAGAATGCACTACATTTCTTATGTAGATATTTTTGTGTCTTGGTATAAGAAATGACTAAGGGCTTCGCCGTTTGGTAAGGGTAGTCGTATGGCTTTCTCATGACATAGAATTTCGGCGCGGTGTGAAGATAAACAATCCATGCCAATTATGACATCAAAACTACCGATAGGCATTGGCATGAGGTTGACGTGAAAAAGGTAGTTTATTAAGAGTTAACAGACAGTTTTCTAGGATTTCATGTGTTTTCTCGGTTTGACCGTTAGCGATTTCTACTTCATAAATTTCTTTTAATATGCTAGACTTATGACTTAACAATTTTCTAAATGTCGGAGTTATAAAACTTCGATCTGCTCCAGAGTTGAAGAGTATGCTAGCGTATAAATTATCTATGAGAAACGTACCAGATACAACCGAAGGGTCCTGGATAGCCTCTCCGCTTCCGATCACAAACGCCCTGCCACGCCCTATGCCTCCTTGACTCCTTAACTTTGGACATTCTTTCTTGATATGTCCAACTTCTCCACACTCATAACACTTTCTTTCTTCACCACGGCCTGTCCCATTATTGGTTTGTTGATTGACTGTTGCAGGTGTTGTGCTCCTGCAGTAACTAGCAGTGTGCCCCTTCTTTTTGCATTTTGTGCAAACAAAACAGTCACCTGGGTGATGACGGTTGTAGTGGTTGCACCATGCAGACTTTGGTTGAGTAGGTACTGCTGTTGTGGCTGCGTAGTTGGTTGCCACTTCTTGTCTTTTCTCAGATGATTGTTTGGGATTCTTCTTATTAAACTTGCGCTTGTTTGTTCTAGCTTTGGGAGACTCAGCCTTTGAGACCACTTTTGTTCCTTGGATCTCTGTGAGGGTTAGCTGATGAGCTATCCTCTTGGTGCTGTCATAAGTCGTAGGCTTTGATGTGATCACCATGCCTTTGATTTGCAATGCTAAACCCAGATATATCGCTCAATCTTTTTATATTTACGGGTCACAAGTGCTGGACACATTACAGCAAGATCATTAAATCTAGCGGTATAAGCTTTTATCTCTGAACCCTTCATGGTTAGGGTCCACAGTTCTTGTTCCAGTTTATGTATTTCCTCCCTAGGACAATACTCCTCTACTAGGATCATTTTTAGCTCCTCCCATTTCATGGAATTTGCAGTATCAATTCCCATTGTATTCACATGGATATTCCACCATGTAAGTGCTGCGTCAGCGAAAGTACATGCTGCAAATCGTACTTTACAATCATCTGGACAAAAGCTTATTTGAAAGACAGACTTTGTCTTTTCTATCCACCTCGTCAAATTAACTACCCCTTCATCTCCATGAAAGATTTTTAGCCTACAATTCATAAAATCTTTGTAGGTACATGTTCTAGCGGTCCCTACATGGCCTTCATTTCCAACTCCATCTCTTGTGACATTAGATAGAGCCGCAACAATTCTTTGAGCTATGATTTCTTCCAGTTGCACTGTACTCATTGAGGGGTTTATTTCTGGCGGTGGTTGTGGTTGTTGTTGTGGTGCTGATGGTCGGTTAGGGGTTAGCCGATTACTCCTTCTAGGAATTTTGTTTTAGTTCCTATTATAAATAATAAGAATTTTTATGAGTTTTGTTGATCATTTAATACATGAGTACTAAATACTCTAGTTATTATTCACAGCGTAAAACATAATAAACAGCATAATGATTACTATAACGTATGCTTCATATTATTACCAGTGGTTACATCAGTTTATTTAGGTTTATAAGAGAAAAGTTTCTATAAACATTACAAAATTTGCAAGGTTTTCTACATCCTTGCTATAAAATTTCCTCTTTTTGCTTTAACTAGTCTGATTTTCTCTATTTACATAACCACTAGTTGTAGCTTATCTACCAGAAACCCAAGTGATGATCCAGCACGTTAGTGACATTAACCACTTGCTCTTCAAGTGCTTGAGTTCTCTGCTCAAGACCTCCTATGCGCTCCTCGTTTCTCGTGGTTTGATTGTATAGCTCTAACTCTGCAATCCTTGCATCGTGAGTAATCATATCGTTATAAGCGAAATTTATACGATGATGGACATCCATCACCGATTCCTGATCTCGTGTCCTTTGTCCTTCTAGCCTTCGCACTCTTCCAGAGAGATGAGTAGCCCTCCCTTCGACAATTTCCATCTTATCTTCAATTTTTGCACTTTTCTCAAACAATTGCGATAAGGTGTTTACTTTAGAAGAATGTGGGGGATGTGGTCGAGATGATTGACCAGTCTCATACATCTTAGCAGCTCTTTCTTCTGCCACCCACCTATCGACGGTTTGGGCTATCCGTGTATCTTGAACTCTATGACTTCCTGAAGATGTCGCCTTCTGATTCTTCTTAATCTTTTTCCATATTGGTATGGATTTACGTGCCGTGCGTTTCATCTTTGCTCCTCCTGGAACTTGACGATAAAGAGTGTTCAGTGGTGGTAGATATGATGCCACCGATTCTGTCTCCTCCATTGGTTCACTCTCTTCCATTGGTTCGCTCTCTTCCCATTCATTGGAAGGTAAAGGTGCTCCATCGTCAGAAGGTATTGGATGAAAGGTGGTTGGATTTGTAGGGTAGTAAGGATCGCCTACCATCATAGGGAATGAAAGTTCCTTTTCTTCATTCGTATCCTCGATGATTATCCATTCTCGTGAATGTGCCATGTCGGATTCCTATACATTTTGGATCACCAAGAGTTTAGTCTATCAAATATTTCTCCCAAATTAAATAGTTCATATGATCTGATCATAATAAAATGTAGTTGCACACCTACACCTAGTTGTGATAGGATCTATGCACATATAAACTTTAGTTGGAATATTTGATCTAAATCCTTGAGATCAAAAACATTCCGGGTATTAAGGTGTATTCTCATTGCGGGTCTGAGTCTTTATATATGACTTTATATTCTTATTTATTGTATTCACGCTTTTACTATTGTTTGTTACTTCAGGTCTAGCTGATAAGGCACCGGCCAGTCAGGACAGTCAGTGGGTAGGATCATTTTAGCATATGGCCGTTCTGAAATCCAGCAACCCAAATCGACATGTCTATCCTTGTCACCGCTCCCGTAAGTAGTCCTTCAGTAGTATAATTAATAATACTTTTTATTTATAGGCCAAGGGATATACCTAAACCTAATAGAGTAAGTCCTAAACTATAGACGTGCTTTCCTAAGAAAGTACTAGTTCACTATAGTTAATAGCTCTGATACCAATCTGTCACACCCCGGCCGTCGGCGGAAACACCGGGTAGTGTAACGTCATTCTTCGTATCACAGTTATATAACATACATTGAACAATACTTAAAGAAAATACATACCTTTATTGATGATTGAAAGTTACATTATTGTTTTCCTAGTATTTATTACATAATATCCGACTATGACATACTTCTTAAAGAACAGAAAGATACTAGTAAAACTTCTCCTGTTCGAATACATACTCGCTTTTCAAGTTCCTGAAAACACATGCATTTTAAAATACGTCAACATAAAGTTGGTGAGTCCACAGGTTTTGACTTCATAAAATAATACATTTTTACACATTCAAAAGTATAGTTTTGAAAGTATCATTTTGACTCTCCAACATTAGGTATAATTGTATACTTATCAATTAAGTGTTATACCTAAACATTTCTTAATCTTAAGGTATAAGTAGGGGAAAACTTATACTTAACATTAATACTTGTATACGACAAGGTATAATTTTTCTAACGGTTACAGTTCAGAGGATTTCCACTAAGATCCCCAATCTTAGTTGATGAATACAATTACTCATGTAGACTTCGACGGCTTCCTATAGCTCTAACAACAAAAGCATTTTCATGTCTAAAACCTTAAGTTACTAGACTTTGCTTTTAAACATTACTCCTAACTTCATAATATTTAGGCAGTATAACAGTTATATCTTGAAGTAAAAACCAGGTTTTATCTTGACCTAAAACCAATAATAACAACATATAACGTTTCTATTTTTATCTTGACATAAAACTAACAATAACAACATATTCAGTTTTATCTTGACATAAAACTAATAATAACAACATATAACATATCTAGTTTTATCTTGACATAAAACTAATAATAACAACATATAACATATCTAGTTTTATTTTGACATAAAACTATTAATTGCAACATACTATATAACTTAACATATAAAACTTCCGAATATAACTTCGGAACTATATCACACACAAAATATATATAGAATCCTAAGTATAACTCAACATCTACATTAATAATAGTTGTATGTATTCAAAATGTTATATTTAGAACAATCATATCTCGATTATCATAACTATATACTATCATATAGACATAATAATAACATATATACAATGACTAGCATGCGTTTTCCCCCGAAATATTAGAAAGTGGGGCCGTGAAACTCACCCTAGTAGCGTGATTTTATGATATCTAAGCAAACGAGAAGGAAAGAAGAGAAATGGTGTAAGGAAGTAAATAGGTCGATCTTGCTATTTATAGTAAGATTTTATGACACTCACGTCGTGAGTGTCATAAGGCTCACGTCGTGAGTCTGCATGATTCACTCCGTAGACTTGCCATTTGCGTCCCTAGCTTTGGAAGGTGGCCATGACACCCCACGTCGTGAGTGTCATAAAGCTCATGTCGTGAATTGGATCCTATCCTCTCGCAGCTTCTAGATTCCGAATTATGACAGAATGACTCCTCACGTCGTGAGTGTCATAAAACTCACGTCGTGAATTAGCTAGTTTAGGGTTTTTAAAAGCTAAATCTTCGGAAGGCCATAACTTTTGCATACGAACTCCGTTTTTGACGTTCTTTATATGCACGCGTAGATATTTACGAGTACTACAACTCTCTTTTAGACTTAAATAGATAATTCTAAGTCTATTTTAAATTCCTCTTATTATAGAGATTTATAGTGTTTAGTTTATCATAACTTCTTCATGCGAAGTCAGATTCAGATGTTCTCTATATTTTTGGAATCGTATGGACGTATACTTTGAGTTGTATTATAAAGAAAGTTCATATTTGTATTGAATTTATCATGAACTACATAACATTCTTACCACATTACTAGGTTAACATAATCACATTACATGATTGGCATAATCACATGTGATTGTCTATTGACCTATTTTGACTAGTGTTACAAATGGGTTGAAAATAGAAACCCTTTGTAAAAATGGGTTGATTTTTATTTCATTTGCAAAAATGAGTTTCTTTTTTGTGTCCCCACATAAAAATCAAGGCATTAATATGTAATTTTACATTTTGGGCCCTTCAACTTTCATAATAACCCTATAACAGTATAACTTATATGTTATATTTATTTTATATCTTTTTTAATAAAAAAATTATTTTTTAAGCTTTTTTACAACAAATGTAAAATTGTATATATTAAAAACATACAACTGAAATATGTCTATTATGTTATTGCGATTTACACCATTAGAAAGTTTTAATAAACACATTCTAATTGATACCAATATCGAATATATTACATGTTACGAAATTAAGAAATTACAAGATAATTAAAGAAACGACTACAAAAGAAATTAAACATGAACTAACAACTAAATTAAACATAAAATTACAAGAATAATAAAAGTTACATGGTTCACATCACATTGAATCTTGGTTGAGAATTTGAACAATTTCTCCTGTTATGACCAGGTTGATGACATAGTCCACATTTACGAGGTTCAGCAGGATGGCGAACATCCATCTCGTTACGAAATCGATTTGCATGCATCTGACCTCGACCGACAACACATTTTGAGTTATCCGCTTGAATACTCCAATTAGTCTCTGACCAATAATCAACATGAGGAAGTGGCGAAAACCCGTCATTATATTGTTTCTTGTACATCACAGTTGTGTAAACATGATTGATAATGGAAAAAGGGTTATCCCCTCTAAAACAAAAAACTGTAAGAGCATGTGAACAAGGGAATCTTTACATCTGCCACTTACCACATGTGCATGTATGTTGATAATAACTGACAGTGTGGGTATTTCCTCCGTTTTCATTTACTCGTAACTTGGTGACAATTCTATAGACACCTTCATTATAGTTGAACTCAGTTAAAGTATGACTTTGTAACGTCCATAAAATTCAAGCCAATTTAAACTTTTCAAAAACAACCCAATTTCATAAAGTTATTACAAAAAGGTTTTCAATACATTTATTATCATAGTATTTTCCCAGAACCACATCATAAACACATAAAACATGAGGAGCGGTACGATCACGCCTTTGCCTTGCCACGGTCTCCTGAAGTACATGAAACATTTAAACCACAACTATAAGCCCGAAAGCTTAGTGAGATACCCCCAAAATACCAACCACATATACCACACATAACATGCCATATCATAACAGAACACAGAACAGCCATGCACTTCGGGTCTACTGTGTGACTGGTCCGCCGCACCGGGCCTTCAGTCCACCTGGTCCACCCTCCGAGTCTAGCCATATCCATCGAGTCTGCAGTGTGGTTGGTCCGCCAGCACCGGGCCTTCAACCCACCTGGTCCACTCTCTGAGTCTACAGTATGACTGGTCCGCCCGCACCAGGCCTTCAATCGGCCTGGTCCACTCTCCGAGCCTTGGCACGTCTGGTATGCCCTCGTGGGGCCTACAGCCTATCCGGACCGCTCGCTGGGCCTTCGGAATATCCGGTCCGCCCTGGGTATGTTGGCCTACAGCACAAAGCAGGACCCGCCTCAACCCAACCCCAGTCAACCAACCATGTGCACATAAACATATAACCACATAACAATTAATCATCAGTCAACCGATCTAGCAGATCACATACATAGCATACTCTAAACAGGATACCGACCTAACCGGTCACTAACATATACCATCCTAACTACCAACATGCAAACATAGCAAGGCAATAACACAACAACAATACCCGGTTTTCAATCCGATAAAGGGCCGGCCTTGGTGCCTTAGACCCTGTCGATATAGTGAGGATAACTCACCTCGCAACTGCCGAAACTCTGAACTGAAGAAGCAGATTCCCGAATCACCGACTCACCGAAAATCCCGAACTATTCGACGCAGCAAAACAATCATTAGTCCAAGCACAATATCCTTCCAAGGGTAAATTGACCATTTTACCCTTAACCCGAACTGGTCCATGACTAAGGCCCAACACCAGAATATGAAGAGCCCAACGCTAGGTAAGCTTCTCAAGCCCACTAGCGACCCACTAATGGCCCAATTTGCTACATTGGGCCCAATCCCTTAATGGGCCTCATCCTAAGCCCACAATATATTCCTTGGTCCATATAATATGATTTCTGATGGCCCACTAAGGCCCAAATACCCAAACATGCCCCCAAACCACGGCCCAAAAACTCATGATCCATGCAGACAGAGTACGCGGGGCGTACCCCCCCATGTACGCTAAGCGTACAGGCAAAATGGTGAGTACGCTGGGCGTACATCACTTTACGCGGGGCGTAAACTCGCTGAACTAAAAGTCCTCATAAGTCCTTAATGGCTTAAGCTCAAACTTCAGATCCATCGACCAAACATGCCTAGGATCCATAAAGTCTCAAACTTTATCACTTGGGACGTCCATAAGCTCTTAACTCAAGGTCTTAATCCATTAAGACCCACCTACATCATACATGAGACAACCAAAGCCATTGGGACCTCATTTTTCATGCTCAAGACCTCTCCTAAGGCTTGAAAGGACAACTAATCTCGACTAACTCACATCATGCATCATTTTGGGGTTTGTGGGACAAGAAATGATGTCAAAACTCCACAACACCAAGATCCACACAAAATAAATGTCAAGCAAGAGACTTTATACCTCAAAAGGGCTCCAGAAGATGATGCCTTCCCCGATCTATGAGCTCCAGCCACCCAATTCCTTCCTTGACAACTCCCTCTTTTCCTATTTTAAGCTTAAACCATCAAGATGAGCTTTCCAAGGCCAAGATCTCTAGAAATGAAGGTTGGATCGTTCTAGGGTTTCTTCTGAGGCTAGGGAGGCTGATATGGGAGCTAGGGTTGAAGCCATAATGTTTTATATATCGTGGCTCACCCTCAAATTAGGGTTTAAAGACTCTGGACGTACACTGGGCGTACGCCCCTACAGACCCGCGTTCATTTACCCGATTACGATGGGCGTAACCCAGCCTACGCTGGGCGTACCCGGCGTGTCCCATTCTCATGCATGGCCTTCCTCATCAACTTTTCCCATTAAGGGCCATAAATGACAATATCCTCAAAATGTCATAACTCCTTTATTTTAAGCCCATTTCCGACGAACTTTATATCCACGCGAAGGTGGCGAGAATCCTTATGCTTCTATCAACATACACCGGTCCGAAACCTTCTCGAGTACAACCCACTACCCTTAAAGGACCAAAACGCCCTTACTCTTGATCCCGGGGATCCATGAATCATTATTCTTAGAACGGGGCGTTACAGACTTTGTGCAGAAGTGTCATGTTTACGAAAGAGACGCCACATACGTGATGGTAGAGGTGTATTGCAATTCATTGCAGCATCACTATGTTTTCTAAAAAGTTGCACAGTTCTATTGAATGTAAGATCAATACACACCCTAATAGGTAGTTGTCTTGCTCCTCGTAGCGCATTATTCATACTCTCGGATATATTTGTCGTTAACGACCCCCATCGACGATTTTCATCATAAAAAAGACACCATTAACTTTTATCAATTTGGTCTAAATACTGCCAAGCTTCAAGATTGATTGCTTTGATTTGTTTCTTATACTTCACAAACTTTCTTTTTTGTGTGGTGCTTCCAATATCCCAACAAAATGATTTAAGCCTCACGTTCTTGTACATTTTCATGAGATTTCTTCTGATGTGTCGAAGACAAAATCGATGGTATCCCAATGGCTCTTTCCATTCCTTGAGATTTTCCATTGCATGAATTATTCCTTGATGTCGGTCTGAAATAACACACAATTGTCTGTCTTGAGCAACAAAATGTCTGAACTGATACAAAAACCAACTCCAACTGTGTGTAGTTTCCTCATCAACAATGGCATAAGAAACTGGTAATATATTATTGTTGGCATCTTTTGTAACAGCAATAAGCATTTTACCCTTGTATGAACCTCTCAAATGAGTGAATGACAAGCATCAATGGAAATAACAGGTCGGCATAGATGAAATGCATTAATTGCAGGCCCAAAATCCCCAAAAATATACTTAAATGTTGCCACATGTGATGTGCCATTTGGATTATGAAACCATTTCACGACGGTATTAGGATTTGAAGTTTGCAAAGTTGCAATGTACTTGGGTAACTCTGCAAAGTTACTTTCCCAAGTTCCATAAATGTTCTCTATGGCTTTCCTCCTACCATGCCATGCCTTCCAATAAGAAACATCAATATTTAGAATATTTTTAATATCTGCCTGTATGTGTTTCACTGGATAAGCAATATCTTTTTCAATTGAGTGGATGATATAGAAGGCTATAGTTGCAGAGTTTAGACTTCTGTTGTCATTGCCTCTATAAGGTCCAAAACAATTGTGTGCATCTACCCAACGTGTGATCTTCCACATATGATGGTTTTTCGTTTTCAATGCACGAACATACCATGCACACTGCGATGTATATGGGTCAGTATTAGAACTTCCTTCTTCACCGCCAAGAGTTTTACAGTTTGCTATCCAAAAACTACTTTTACTTTCACAAACCTTAAACTCTCTATTTTGCTTGATCGACCAAAGTCTTACTGCCTTTTTTAACTGATCCTTATTTTCAAACAACATTCCTAACCTTATTTTGTTTTCGGATTCATTCCAAAAATCTAAATGAATTTTGTCTTGAATATCTACTATGTCATCGTCTCCTTCGTCTCCAATATCGTTCATAAATTTCATAACTGGATGGTTACTCACAATCGGAGTTTCATTCACATTATCGTCAGACTCATCCCCAACATCACTTAATGATTCACTAACACTATCTTCACTAAATTGGGAGTTGGGTTCATCAAATCCAAAGTCATTATTTGTCTCACATCTAGCACCATTAGGTAAAGGAAATTGTACCTCAGAGGGGTTGGTGACAAAATCAATAGGCTGAACTGGTTGTGATACTCCATAATTGTTAAGAAGATCTACAAGACTAGTATTCGCAGGACACATTATTTGTAACTACAAAATAAACAATAAGATAAAATATATAAATTATCATTTTATATATAATGTTTCATGTTAGATATTTGAAATTTAGACAAGAGTATGTACCTTACAATTTAGTTGCGAAGGAAGATTCGTGTATGAAGTCACAAACGTGACTGGAGAATTAAAGAAGAAAAGCTGGGATTTCCAATTTGTGAGAACTATGATTTATGAAAATGATGATGGAAACTAAAATGGTGATTTCAATATATACATCAGAAATGAATTAAACGTAAACAAAGTTATATTATTTTTTTTATAACTTTTACTTACTTATTTTCAGATGAAAGTGACAATTCATACTTTTACTTTTGCATGTGGATAGTGACAATTAAGACATCTACTTTTGCATGTGGATAGTAACAACTCAGACATCTACTTTCGAGATAAATAATGACAATTCAATGACTTTTGTTTTTTTTTCTACAAATAATTTGACATAAAAATTATATATATATATATATATATATATATATATATATATATATATATATATATATATATATATATATATATATATAAGATTAAAAAGAAATATTTGATATTTACGTAAATTTCGATTATGTAATTTGAATAATAAACTTATATATTATATGTAATAAAGATTAAAATATAAACTTAAAAAATTAAAGATATAAAAATTAAATAATATATAAGTTGTGAGATTATTATGAAAGTTGAAGGGTTCAAAATGTAAAATTATATATTAATACTTTGTTTTTTTCGTGGGCCACAAAAAAAAACCATTTTTTGCAAATCAAATAAGAATCAACCCATTTTTAGAAAGGGTTTTTATTTTTAACCCATTTTTACAAAAAAACTCTCGTCTCAACCAAGTTCTGTATCTTTTCATGCCCTCTCTAACAAGGCTGCTCAAAACAAAAAATTGCTCAAACAAAAATTAACAATTCAATTTATTTATTATTTTGATAAAAAAAAGAGTATTACCATTCAATATTAAGTTTTTAAACCCTAAGGAATCTGAAAATCAATTACTAGTTAACGAATTAACCAAAAAAATATACCTCTTCCTGTTACTCTCTTGAAGGATGGAACTGAATATTAAGAAACGATGATAGCGGGAAGCATTGAAAAACAATGCGGACTTATTCATCAGACCTAGTGGATAATTTATTTATCTCCGTCCCAAATTTCTTCCATCCTTTACCCTTCGTAGCCCTAAATCGCTAAACTGTACAAAGGGTTGATGGAAGATATCATGAGGGCGCTAGTGCACCGTGGTGAAAGTGGTTGACGATGACGGTTATGGTTGGGGATGGTGGTGGGTAAAGATAGAGGCTGAGTTAGTCGGAGTTCTAGGATTTCTAAAAAGACAATCGAATTAGTTTATTAACCTAGTAACTGCAACATTTCCTAAAAGAGATCGAAAACATTGTTACTAAAATACCCTTCCGTGTAGATTTTTAATTTAATTTAATAAAACAATTATTTTTATTGCAAAATTACATGTGTCATGTTGTTAATGGTTGATTTCATTTTCATAAATTATTTGTGTTTTCGTATGAACTTTTATATATATATATATATATATATATATATATATATATATATATTACTATATTATTAAGCATATTGCCCATTTCTTGAAAATTAAGAGGTGTACCTATTATAACATCAGGTACAATCCTGTTAAGCATTGCTCCTTTGATTGTAATTGACCGTAGTTCCTCCTCCCTATATTTAAATGTGGAAAACCCTAATTCATCTACATACCATGTTTTCTATTGCTATATTTCTACTCTTAAACTGGGAAACACAGGTCTGCATTTACAAATGATTATTGCTTCAAATATTCTATCGGATGATCTCCTCCATCCTTCCCCAATCACATACGGTTGACCTCTCTTCACCATTTGCAATTTTGTATCATTTGTCGCTGCCAACATCACTCCACAACATCACCACCACCAGGTACAATTACCCTTTATGGTTTGTAATCACGGGCATTGCGACAACCTACACTATCTCCTCTTTATGGTTTGTAATCACGGGCATTGCGACAACCTACACTATCTCCTCCTTACTCCCTGTTTCCTTTTCGTTTTCTCTTTCTTAAGATGCAAACATGGGTGGATCTCATATCTCATGAATCGTGAAGGATTAAAACCCTAACAAGGTTAGGGTTTTTTTGTTTTTTTTTTCTATTTTTTCAATCATAACTGTTTTTGGGATTTATACCTATTACTCCACAAACTTTGGAAAATATTCCCTTTTTGGCTTTAATTCAGATCAAAGAGGCACTATCAAAGAATCAGAACAACAATCTGTGCTTGCTGGTAGGATTAAAATATCTGTATCAGGTAAATTAGTGTATCAGGTACATTAATGCAACACCTTTCACATTTTTTTTTGCTAAAAGGAGTTAAATTAAATAAAACTTTATGTAGACAAATCGACTACAATAAATAATCGATAACTTCAAGATCGAAGTATAAAACCCAAATATCACGATAGCGATTCAACGGAATATAAAACTATTTGAATAATCAACCAAGAATAAATCGAACGATAAAAAGAAAAAACACGCGATATTTACGTGGAAACCCAAATCGGGAAAAACCACGGGCGGAGGAAGCCGAGAACCAATTTACTATAATATTCAGTGTTTACAGAGATAGAGGAAAGAAAAAACAAATATATCAAACATATATTTGTATGAACATGAGAGAAAGATGAAGATGTAATTTGAGGTGTGGTGTTTTTAATAAGCTTGGTTTCATTTCCTTTTATAGGCAAATGAATGTATGAATTCAATTGTCTATTACCATCCAAGCTTGACAAACATGCTACCATCCATTCTTGACAAACATGCTACCACCCATTCTTGACAAATTAAAACCACATGTGTAGAATGGTATTCTAGAAATCATCCAATGTTGAAGTTTGAAGGAAACTTCCACAATCTCCACCTTGACTTCAAATGAGACAGGATGAAAAAACTTTAACTTGCACAATGATCATGCAAAACAGTTTATCAACAGCTCATCATACTCCAAATCTCTATAAGAATCTGCAAACACCATATGAGAAAAAATTGATTTTGAAAAGTAAATATACTTCCTCCACCACGAGCCTATCAGGCTCAAATGCGATCTGAAACACCCACCAAATCCAAACATGCTTTGAATTTGGCTATTGGAAGACTTTTAGTGAACATATCAGCAGGATTATCATTGGTGCTGATCTTGTTTACTGTAATATCGCCTTTAGCAATAACATCTCTGATGAAGTGATAACGAACATCAATATGCTTCGTTCGATCATGGAACATTTAATCCTTCGTCAGAAATATTGCACTTTGATTGTCACAAAAAACAGTGTTAACAGATAACTTGTTTGAAAGCTCACCTATCAACCGTTTCAACCAGAGGGCTTCCTTCACTGCTTCCGTAGCAGCCATGTATTCGGCTTCAGTGGTGGATAACGCTACAGTAGATTGTAACTGCGCTTTCCAGCTAACTGCGCAATCACCCAAAGTAAACACGTACCCTGTAATCGATCGTCTTTTATCCAAGTCCTTTGCATAATCGGAATCCACATAAACAAGTACTCCATTATCGGTTTTTCCAAACCGCAGACATAAAGAGGAAGTACCTCGCAAGTAGCGAAAAATCCATTTAACAGCAACCCAATGCTCCTTTCCTGGATTCGCCATGTATCTGCTCACCATGCTTACCGCATATGACAAATCTGGACGTGTACAAATCATAGCATACACAAGAGATCCTACAGCGCTGGAGTATGGTACATTTGCCATGTATGCTATATCTTCTTCGGTGGTAGGACTTAAGGCGGATGATAGCTTGAAGTGGGCTGCGAAAGGAGTGCTGACTTCTTTTGCGTCATGCATATTGAAACAGTGCAGAACCTTCTCAATGTAGCTTTGTTGAGAAAGGTATAGAGTTCTTGCACTACGGTCTCGCACTATTTCCATTCCTAGAATTTTCTTCGCAGCACCCAAGTCCTTCATATCGAACTCAGCATTCAACTGGTCTTTTATCTTTTGAATCTCCTTTATATTCTTCGCTGCAATTAACATGTCATCCACGTATAAAAGTAGATAGACCATTGAACCATCGTCACACTTTTTGTAGTAAACGCAGCTGTCGTAGGTGCACCTTTTCAGCTTGTGACTGGTCATAATTGAGTCAAACCTTTTATACCATTGTCGAGGAGATTGCTTGAGGCCATAAAGAGACTTCTTCAATTTGCACACGTAGCTTTCGTTGCTAGGAGCTACAAAACTTTCAGGTTGTTGCATATATATCTCTTCTTCAAGCACACCATTTAAGAATGCTGTAGTAACATCAAGTTGCTCTAATTCATAGTCATGAGAGGCAACTAATCCCAACAAGACACGTATTGACGTGTGTTTCACAACCGGAGAGAAAATGTCGGTATAATCGATACCTGGGATTTGACTGTAGCCTTTGGCTACCAAACGAGCTTTATATCTTGGTTTGTCACCAGGGTGGATAGCCTCCTTCAACTTGTAGACCCATTTGTACTTAACTGTCTTCTTACCCTTTGGAGCTGGAACGAGATCCCATGTGCCATTTTTCTGAAGAGATTCCATCTCCTCGTGCATGGCAACCATCCACTTATTAGAATGTTTGGATTGAATGGCCTCGTTGTAGCTTATGGGCTCCAGAACAGACTCAACTTCATTGGCAACTGTAAGTGCATAAGCGACAGAATTGGCTTGAACATATCTCTTTGGAGGTACAATCTGTCTGCGAGGTCTATCTCTTGCAATGGAGGGACTGTGAGGTTGGCTTGGAGCTTCGGCTGGCTCATGAGAAGAGGAATGTTGATTATTCGAGGGTTGAGAAACCTCGACACCTTCATGAGACTGGTCCTCGAAAGATGAATTTAAAGGAAACTCCACCTCCACTCGAACTTTGTCTTTTTCCGAATTTTCATTTTCTCTGGTCTGAATGTTGGAGACAGGATGAAGCATGGCTTTTTCATCGAAGGTCACATCTTTAGATGTCAAAACCTTGCTTAGCTCCGGGCTCCACAATTTGAACCCTTTAACACCTGTCGGATATCCGAGAAAGACGCATTTAATTGCCCTCGGTTCCAATTTACCGTTATCAACTTGGGCATATGCTGGACATCCAAATGGAATCAATTTCGTGTAATCAGCAGGTTGGCCGGACCAAAGCTCAAATGGGGTCTTCTTTTGAATAGCACGAGAAGGGGAACAGTTGATAATGTAGCATGCGGTTGAAGCGGCCTCGGCCCAAAAAGACTTCGGCAACTTCGAATGAGATAGCATGCATCGGACCTTCTCCATGATGGTGCGGTTCATACGCTCCGCTACGCCGTTCTGCTGTGGTGTATGAACTACGGTGCGATGCCTCGTAATTCCTTCCCTACGACAATAGGAGTTGAATTCTTCAGAACAAAATTCCAGTCCATTATCAGTACGAAGGTATTTCACTTCAAAACCTGATTGCTTTTCAACCAATACTTTCCAATCTCTAAAAGTTTGGAATACTTCTCCCTTTGACTTCAAGAAGAACGACCATACCTTTCTTGAGAAATCGTCAATAATCGTGAGCATATAAGAGGCTCCACCTTTCGATGTAACCTTCGCTGGTCCCCATAAATCATAGTGTATGTAGTCAAGTGGCCCTTTCGTCGTATGTTTGCCACCGGTAAAACTCACTCGCTTCTGCTTTCCAAATACACAATCTTCACAGAATTCAAGTTCGATTGATTTGTGCTCCTCGAGCAACCCCCTTCGACTTAGTTCATTCATACCATGGTATGACATGTGAGCGAGCCTGAGGTGCCATAGACGAGAGCGATCAACGTTGGAGAGGGATTTAGAACATACCGAGACTTTGCCGGAGATAACTTGCCCATCCATAATGTAAAGGTTTGCGGATTTTCTAACTCCTCGGATGACCACAGAACCTTCCTTGAAAATATGGAGTTTCCCGTTTTTGCCAACAAACTCGTAACCTTTCTTCTCGAAAGTACCGAGACTTAGTAAATTTCGCCTAAGACCGGATACGTGCTTCACATCTTGAATCGTTCGAACAACGCCATCGAACATGCGGAACCTGAGTGTACCCCGTCCAATAATACGACACGAAGTGTCGTTACCCATTAGAACGTGGCCTTCGTTAACCTTTTCATATGAATGAAAAACGCTTCGGTTGGAGCTCATATGAAAAGTACACGCTGAATCAAGTACCCACTCACTCGTGGTCATTAAACCGTAGTCTGAAACGGATAGAAGCTCGCCATCGGAACCAGTTTCGGCAACATCGGCTTCAACGGTGTTATTGGTTGTTTTTCCCTTTGCGATTGCCTTTGCTTTCTCCTTGTTCTTTAACTTGAAACATTCATCGATCAGATGTCCCTTCTTGTGGCAATAATTGCAATACTTGCGATTGGCTTTGGACTTAGATCTAGATCGGTTTTGTGAAGAGCTACCTCTCTCGTTAGGTCTCCCTCTGATGTTGAGACCTTCGGCTTTAGAATCGCTGCTACTGTTCCCAACTATCTGCTTCATCTTTTCCTTTGAATCAAGAGCAGTCATTACCTTGTCAAGGACAAGAGTGTCCCGAGAATAGATAATGGTGTCACGAAAGTGATCGTAGGAGTCTGGAGAGAAGATAATAAAAATAACGCCAAGTCTTCATCTTCGTATTTGACATCCATATTCTCCAGATTTCCTACAAGCTCTTTAAAGGTAGAGAGGTGATCAGACAAAGAACTACCTTCACCCATCTTTAGGTTAAAAAGTCGTTGCTTCAAGTGTAGCTTGTTGGGCAAGCTTTTCGTCATAAGTAGCTGCTCGAGTTTTAGCCAGAGAGCCGCTGCGGATGTCTCTTTCAACACATCTTGGAGAACGTCGTTAGAAAGATGCAGACGGATCTGCGACGACGCCTTCAGATCTTTCATCTCCTTTTCCTCAGTCGACCAAGTTGCCGGCATTTTCTCCATTCCTAATAGTGCTTTGTGGAGATCCATTTGGATCAACACATCTTTCATCTTTACTTGCCAGAGAGGGAATCTTGTGTTTCTGTCAAGTAAAGGAATATCGTACTTCATCGATGACATGGTTGAAAATAGTTTTTACGAATCGTTATCGGAAAACCCGGATAGCTCTGATACCAATTGTAGACAAATCGA
Organism: Lactuca virosa; assembly: GCF_052849685.1. Lineage (NCBI taxonomy): Eukaryota > Viridiplantae > Streptophyta > Magnoliopsida > Asterales > Asteraceae > Lactuca > Lactuca virosa. Next base: position 143,205,576 of record NC_136432.1, read on the forward strand.
CTACAATAAATAATCGATAACTTCAAGATCGAAGTATAAAACCCAAATATCACGATAGCGATTCAACAGAATATAAAACTATTTGAATAATCAACCAAGAATAAATCGAACGATAAAAAGAAAAAACACGCGATATTTACGTGGAAACCCAAATCGGGAAAAACCACGGGCGGAGGAAGCCGAGAACCAATTTACTATAATATTCAGTGTTTACAGAGATAGAGGAAAGAAAAAACAAATATATCAAACATATATTTGTATGAACATGAGAGAAAGATGAAGATGTAATTTGAGGTGTGGTGTTTTTAATAAGCTTGGTTTCATTTCCTTTTATAGGCAAATGAATGTATGAATTCAATTGTCTATTACCATCCAAGCTTGACAAACATGCTACCATCCATTCTTGACAAACATGCTACCACCCATTCTTGACAAATTAAAACCACATGTGTAGAATGGTATTCTAGAAATCATCCAATGTTGAAGTTTGAAGGAAACTTCCACACTTTATTAAATTTTAAAATGAAAGGAAAATAAAAAATAATTAATTTATGTTTTTTTTCTTGGATACAAGTTGATCTTTTGGGAGATGAAGTTGAAACACTTTTAGGGCTTCTAGAGAAGATATATATACCCCTTGATCATTACTCTCCAGTTTTGTAACATTACTTAGGGTAAGATTCTCAGATTACTAAAAGTCTAAAATAGGGTAAAACAAGAGGGGTATTTTTGACTTTTTGTCAAAATATATAATTTTTATAAAACATTTTACAGGTGCTTAAAGACAAAAATGCCCTTCTCATGAAAACCATCCTTAAAAAGCTTGTCATGTATTCTATAAAATGGGAAAAAAGTTTTGTTTACTCATATATTTATGGTCTATACACGTATAAATATTACATATATGATATGATATATCCAAAGTTTGTGAATTTACCGATTTGCCCTTGGCTAAACAAAAATACAGGATGGATTCAACCGCATGACTTCAAACGAAGCTCCTACTTCTCCAATTATGGCACAACGCCCATCCTCTTACATGGATTATCAAGGAATGAATATCAGAAACCAAGCCGAAAGAAAATGGGCTCTTGGACTTCAGGTAAAGTTTCTTGATATAATTAAATAAATTAAACATTTTTTTTCTTATTGTTTTTTATTTTTCTTTTTACAGTCTCAAGCACATCCTCGTGAGATAATGACAGACTTTCTGAAAGCTTTGCAAGAGCTGAACGTGTGTTGAAAAAAAAATAGGACACTACAATATGAAATGTAGGTGGGTCCCGGGTGTGCCAGGTCATCATCAAGGCATGGTGAATGATTCTATGCAAAGTAATCATAACTATTGTTGAAAATGATGGTGGGTTGACTTCCCTAATGTGGTCAATTTTGAAGTCCAGTAATATTTTTAATTTTATTTCAGTTATTATCGAGTTATTTTTTTGCATTAAGAATTATTTTGTTTTGTTTGGTATGATGGAATCGGAAGAATGGAATGGAATTGAGCATTCCCAAAGGCTTGATCATAGTTGAGAATGGAAGAGTCACTTGGATCATTAGCAGCAATAGTTCCAACTGGATTACCACAATAATAAACCATAGAAGCTCTTAATAACTCCTATGATTCCTCCTCTTTGGAGTCTATGTCAGCATTTGGTAATACACTGCTAAAAGTTCCATTTCCATTTGTACCCAAATTGTCATCTGCTAATGATCCAAGTGACTTCCCCTAATGTGGTCAATTTTGAAGTCCAGGTAATATTTTTAATTTTATTTCAGTTATTATCGAGTTATTTTTTTTGCATTAAGAATTGTTTTGTTTGGTATGATGGAATCGGAAGAATAGAATGGAATTGAGCATTCCCAAAGGCATTTGAATTCTGATTCCTTCCATTTTGTTAATTTTCATTCCATCGTGGATTTGAATGAAAATTGTAATATGTAAAATTAAAAAAAAAAATCAAATATTAGACTAAGGGAAAGATACCCATGAAGGTCAGATTACTAAAAGTCTAAAATAGGGTAAAACAAGAGGGGTATTTTTGACTTTGTTTGTCTACTTCTCTTTATATGTTAACATGAACAATTTTTTCCAAGTATCTAAATTTTTTTATGTTTGTTCATAATATTTAAAAATTGTTATATTTCGATTATGATTTTTAAATGTTATGATATGAATATGCTGTTGGTACTTGATTATATATCTTGTTTTAATTGCGTTCAGGGGGTATTTGATTTTATGTTTAAACTTATTAATAATTATAACCTTATTCAAATATGTAGAGCATGCTTGACTGTTTAAACTATTCAATTTAGAAACCAGAGGATGTGTGTTGTGATGATCTCTTTAAAAGCTGGAATGAGTGATTGCTAATTGGTGTTTTTTGTCCATCCATTTAGCGGGTAGTTAATGATGTACCAGGTGAAATTTGGTTAAATGCTGTTATTGAGCGGTCTTTATAAAAAAACATAACATAGACTTGATATTATTGTCAAACCTTTATTTGATTTAAACATTTTTTATACAGATTTCGGTAAAAATGTTTATGCTGCTTCATGTTTAAGTTTTGTTTTTCATAGGAGGCATTAAACTCTTTTTGCTTGACTTCCAGATTAAGATGGTAGAGTAAAGGAAGGAAGGCATCTGGTAAATGGAGATGTAAAGTTGATGGGCAGATCAAGTCCAAAATATGGATCGAAGGTCACAGGGCATTAACGTAGTTTATAGAATCAACTTGTTTCACTTCTTGTAGATGAAAATGCAAAGTTTATAGAATCAACCTGTTCCATTTCTAAGATACATTTAAGATCATAAACCATTGCTATTACTTAAGATTAACTCGCGATTTAGTTGTATTAATTCTTATCTGATGCATGTTATAAATTAAACAGAACAAATATGATTCGTTTTTTTAGCCAAGTACAATTACAAATTTATTTTGATAATTTATAGGAGCATTTTCTTGAAAAAGAAAATAGAACTTTAGAAAAAAGAGATATGGTGTATTTGTTGTAAAAAAGCTCAAAAAGACAGTAGGAAAAAACAAAGAGCAGTAAAAAAAACTCAAATGGGGAAAAATTGTATTGTTTAAATAAGTTTCCTATCAAATAGTTTCATTATCATTACTGTATCTTTTATTTGATATTAAACTATTTGAAGACCATATCTTCTTAACATTTTTTAGTTGTTTTTATGTTAATGGCATTTAAATAATATAATTTATGATGAATTATCAATATTTGCAGAATGCTACAATTATAAAATAAAACACATCATGATTTTTTTTAATGGGGGCTTTATGATATTTATCTAAACGTAAAGGGGGCAAAGCTGGTAAGCAAATAGTAAAAAGGGATGAGGAAATAAAAGCCGATTCACAGTTGGAACAAAACTTTTTTTATGGAAATTTGTAATCTCAGCATAGTTTTATGTACTAAAATAATAGAAAATAGAAAAAAAAAAAAATAAAGAGCGGGGGCGTCTCCAATTAAATTGTCAAAAAAAATAATAATTTACAACCTATATTAGAATGGGTGTCGGTATAATAAAAAACCAGCTAAAGTTTATACATCGTCGAAGTATTACGTGATGCATTGGACAATAACTTGTTTTCTAAAGAAATATAATCAATGCAATGAGACCAAATTTCTAAATAACATGAGACGTGAGTTTGACAGTAAGGTCAAATTTAAGCTATGACGAGTAATATCTTTTTTAAGACGTGACAATTATATATATATATATATATATATATATATATATATATATATATATATATATATATATATAAAAGTTAACAAAAAGTCAATTGTTTTAGATCCGAATAAAAAAACACAAATCAAAAATCAAAAGAATCGCACCATAAAACGATAAGGCACGTCTTGACACGTTATTTGGACATCACGCTCAACAAATCTGTCTTTGACGTTTTTGTAACGAGTACATCATGTTTCACGCGATGACAATCCTTGATGCGCAATGACACACCTTTTAGAACCATGTATGAGACTATTCACCAAAAAACTGATTCGACGCGTCGTAAGGAAATTAATCGACAAAAAACACTATTAACCGGCATCCTATTCGTGGCCCGTTGCATCGCGCGGGTACTTTACTAGTATATATATATATATATATATATATATATATATATATATATATATATATATATATATATATATATATATATATATGGAAGAGTTATTTGGAAAACATAAAAACCCTAAAAATCATAAAAATGCATAAAAAAATATCAAGACATCACAAAAATTTTTTATCAAAAAATCGCAGCATTTTTTACAATTTCGCTGAAAAAAAAAATCAATTTTTTTTTTCGTAAAAAAAATTGTTTTTTCAAAAATTACTTTCAGCGATTTTGACCTAAAAGTTGCGATTTTTTGATAAAAAAAATTCAAAAAAATATTTTGTAATCTCTAAGTATTTTTTTTATGCATTTTAATGATTTTTAGGGTTTTTTGTTTTCCATAGAACCTAAATCTCTCTCTCTCTCTCTCTCTCTCTATATATATATATATATATATATATATATATATATATATATATATATATATATATATATATATATATATATATATATATGAAATTATCACTTTTTGAATAATCTATTCTCAAATGCCAAATTTAATTTATGATAGAATCAAAACAAGCTAATCTAAAAACAAGGAAGAAATGCATTGTGCATGCATGGAAATAATTTAGTTTTATGGATATGACCGGTTTCACTTTTTGTAAACAAATCTATGATAGCCTATTTATCAGGTTGTCCAATGTAACGGTGATTAGTATTGTTAAAACATTGGCAAAGCAAACGTATGTTGATTTTATAACTAATATATTTGTGTATAAATTTTATGTACATAATAAAAAAATACATATCGTTCATCAAACCGTATAAACCGTACAAACCGCCCGAACTAAACCGCACCACATAACGCGATTTAGAACATTCACGGTGCGGTTTGCGGTTTTCTAAAATTCAAATCGCACATGCGGTGCGGTTTGCGGTTTCGACTCGAAATCGCAGCAAACCGCACTACGAACACCCCTACCAGTAGTATGTTCAGTATTTTAAAAACGTTTTGAATTTTTTTTTGCTATAATTGTGGTTCTCCAAAGGAAAATCGGTATTCCCTATAACATTTGGCTCTGATACCATTTCTATCACACCCCGCTAAAGTGGAAATACAGGGCGTGGCAATACAAAGGGTTTCATAGCAAAAGATAAAGACAACACCAACAATAGTATTAAAAAGCATTAAAAATTTACAATGGGTTTGAACAACTTTTAAAAGAAATTACAATGTGAATTAAATACAACACATGTGAATGCTCTTAAAAGTGATGTGTCCCTAAGTGTCACTTACTCGATGATTACTGAAAAAGCATGTAAAACGAGTGTCAATTATAAAAATAGTCAGTGAGTACTCACATGTTTATAACATAATATAGTTTGAAATCATGATAATCAAAATATTGATAATAGTTTCTATAAACAATGTTCATTTTTAAAATAAGTAAATAAGTTTTCATTAATAGAAGTTCGTTGCTAAAGCAAGTAATAAAGTTTCAATAAATAGAAATATATTGCAAAAATGAGTAAATAAGTTTGCATAAACAAAGTTCGTTGTCATCATGAGAGATAAAGTATGTTGCCCAAATGAGATGCAACGTTCATATTCTCATGGGAAATAATGTTCGTTACTAAAACGAGTAAACAAGTTTCATTGCTATAATGAGCAACCAAGTTTGTTGCTACAAGGAGCAAAAAAGTCCATTTCTACAAGGAGCAAACAAGTTCGTTGCTACAAAGAGCAAACAAGTTTGTTGCTAAGACAAGTAAATAAGTTTCCAGTAATAAAAGTTCGTTGTTATAATGAGAAACAAAGTTCATTCCTATAATGTGAAACAAGGTTCATTGCTATAATTAATAAACGAGTTTGTATGTATATGAGAAAACAATGAGTTCCCAACCAAGCCTATGACTGATGCTGAATCAAGATTTATGCTTATCGTTCCATAGATGAATATGATATCATGCACTCAAGCAATCGGGCTAGTAAGGAGTTGTCAATTCATAATAGCGATATCCATAATGACTAGTGGATCAAAGAGTTAATGGTTGGAGTAAAGTATAAAAGAAGGGACGTAAGACGATAAGGCCTCATGTTTCAAGTTGCACAAACATACATAGCAATATATAGCAATCAAGTTTGATACAAATCAATTTAATACAACGAACAATAAATAGTTTTTCGGACATGCTTTTCCACCCCAAAACATAAAAACCAAAAATAGGGGAGTCGTGAATACTCACAATGTATTGAGTTGATGCAAATGATGCCTTGATCTAAGTTCCACTTATACCACTACCAAATCCTACAATAATGGTATACGCTAGTGAGTCTCTAATCGAAATCTAATACTAATATACCTTACTACTACAATAGAATTATGCAAATATTGCGTCAAAATTTAATATTGTTAGGTTACAAATATTTTTCTGAAAATGGTGAAATTTTATAACTCGTGTGATTAAGATAATTTTGGATAATATTTTCCAGATTTTTGTAATATTAATTGAGGGTATTGCAACACATTTAAAGGTGTTTTAAACTCCTAAAATCCGAAAATATTATCAAACAGTTTCCAAAAATATTATCAAACTTTGCATTTTCATTCCAAATACAGTAGAGGTCTTCCTGAAAATTTCCCTCGAATTTTGGATGTAATTGGCTATATTTTCCAAATTTCAAAGCCTTCATACCAACATAAATTCGTGAAAAATAGCATTCAGATGATAACAATTCCCAAAAATTTTGTACTACTGATATTAAATGTACATAAGCTGGGAAAAATATAAAAATGGGTTTCTAAACATCTTAACTCGATTTTATGATTTTTGTGCATTAATTCTAAAAAAAATGGAGAAAAATAGAAAAAAAGTTTCCAAAATTGCCCAAACTTTTTGTAACACTGTTATTATACATATAGAAGCTGTGAAAATTATAAAAGATATTTTTCAATTAGTTTGGCTATTTTTCTTTGTTTTAACTCTTAAATAATAACTAATTGGTGAATAATTATTAACAAGTTAAATTAAATTACCAAAGTTTTTTTAAACTTCATTTACAGCGTACATAACTTGGGAAAAATACCAAAGGCTATTTTTATATACTGGAGTCCGATTTTGTGGTTTTAAGTGCATTTAATCTTTGAAAAATAAAGGAAAAATAGAATACACAAGAGAAATATCATCCAAATTTTTATTTAGCATCCTAATATATTATAAGATGTTCTGGTAAACTTTCATGAATTTTGGAAATCAAACAGACATAGAAGAACCATTGGAAATCAAAATATAAAATCCCTTCCAGCAAAATGAAAAAGAAAAACGATTCAAGGGAATCAAAATCAGAAAACTCAAACCTAGGGAAAGGTGTGTGCATAGTGAGAAGCTCAAATCCACCGTGACAGATGTTGATGAAGGTCGAATACACACATGAGCACAAATAAACGTACACAAGATTTTAGAAAAAAAAAATTAAGAAACATAGCCATAGCATCTCCAAATCATTATGATTTTATTAATCAAACTATGTTCAACCTGAAATTGACAAAAAAGAAAATAATCAACAATTATGTATTGTACGAGAGTGGTGAGTGGTATGTGTAGAGATTATCCGATCTTCAACGTTAACAGGGAGGATAAAGGTAACTCTCTCTATATATGGCAGTATGAAATGACAAGGTGGAGCCATGTTAGGGTTTCTTATGGAGAGAGAAAGGAACGCTTGAAGAGGGATAACTTTTCAAGGATTTCGCTATGAAATGTATATCGCTCATTGACTGATTCAATTAGAGGAAGGTGAAGGAATATAGAGTCAACTTTGACCGATTCAATTTACAAATTACTTCAAGGTGTTAAGTTGAGATATATAAGGAATAAAAATAGTATGTATATGTTTGATGTGCGGATACAATTTGTGTATTATTTGACAATACCATCAGCTTAAAGTTTGTACTATTTCATATTTAATAATATTTTATTGATGATTGTTTGTACTTTCAACTTAACAGTTTTGACGTCTAAATTCTATTTTTAGAGATAATAAGGTTTGTATTATATATATATATATATATATATATATATATATATATATATATATATATATATATATATATATATATATCTTATACTATATTATAAAACATATTAGTCATATCTTGAATTTTAAGAGGTATAACATATAAAGCTTCTTGTACAAATCAATTATGCATAACAAAATCATTAATACTTGCCAAAATTTTGAAGACTAGAATTATGGAGGGTTACTAAAAATTTAATTTGAAGCAAAATTACAATTTTTAAATATTAAATTTATCTATATAAATTAATTTATATATCTTAAACTAGACACAGATAATAACTAATTACATCAAATGAATAAACAGACAATATAAATATAAGTGTTAAATATAAATTATTTTAATTAAAAGTTGTACTTTTTAATTACATATTAACTAATAATAAAATCTAATAATTATTTACCTGTAGAAAAGCTATTCGCCAAAAGAGTTATTTATTGTCGCTGCTTTGCGCGGGCACACGTCTAGTATATATATATATATATATATATATATATATATATATATATATATATATATATATATATATATATATATATATATATATATATATAGGGTTGAGATCCGTTGAAAACTTATAGTTTCCCGAGAACCTGAGATCAAAATGTGGAGTTTAGATCAAAATTAATTCATTAAGGGCATGATCGTCATCTTACCGATCTAATTTAATGTTTATTTTTTTTTTGTTATTGGAAATACTAATAAACAGTTCTAAAAATTAACATAATAAATCAAATTTCGGATTTAAAAAAAAAATTCGATGTTTTTTAAAAAAAATGGAGATTTTTTTTCATTTTTTAATTCAAAAAAATCATTTTTTAAAAAAAACTGCAATTTAAAAAAACTGCATTTTTTTCAAAAACAAAACTACAATTTTTTCAAAAAAACTGCATTTTTTTCAAAAAAAAAAACTATAATTTTTTCAAAAAAGCTGTAATATTTTTTAAAAGTAAATTTTTAAAAATCAATAAATTAAAAAAAACTAGAATATTTAAATAAAAAAAACTCTAATTTTTTTAACAAAAAAATCAACATTTTAGATGCATATATGTATATTTTTCAAGTATATATATATATATATATATATATATATATATATATATATATATATATATATATATATTATACTATAATATTCGTAAGTAAATATATACAAAAATTCCATTTTTATTTAATAACCTATAAACACAATGATACGAGTTTTTTATTCGATACAAAATAAAATATAAAAAAACCAAAAAATACTACAAAATTTCAAAGCGTTTTTATGTCTTCGTGTTCCATATTTTTTTTAATTTATCATTTTTCATCTCTTCAATGTTTTCCACAAATTTTTCCAAATCTACAAGAAAAAAAATGATTAATGTAAGAAAACTCACAAAAATACATGTGTGCATATAGACGTAATTTATATGTGGTTCACTAATGGTTTATATGCGAATCACATGTAATTCATATGAAATTTACTTGTGAATTACATGTGGTTAGCATGTGAATTACATATGAATCACATGTAATTCATATGTGATTCACTTGTGATTTACATGTGAATTACATGTGAATTACATGTGAATCACATGTAATTCATATGTGAATCACTTGTCAATTACATGTGATTTATATGTAAATTACATATATATCACATGTAACTCATATGTGATTCACTTGTGATTTACATGTGAATTACATGTGATTTACATGTGAATCACATGCAATTCATATGTGAATCACTTGTGATTTACTTGTGAATTACATGTGATTCACTTGTGATTTACATGTGAATCACATGTAATTCATATGTGATTCACTTGTGATATATTGCTAAAATGAAACAAATTAAAATAAACTATATAGTTAGAAAAAATAAATAATTAATATTATTTACATGTGAATTACAAGTGATTCACATGTGAATCACAAGTGATTCACATGTAAATCACAAGTGATTTATAAAGCTTAATATAAAATCAATTAAAATAAACTATATGGTTAGAAAAAATAAATAATTAACATGATTTACATGTGAATTACATGTGATTCACATGTAAATCACAAATGATTCAAATGTGTCACAAGTGATTCACATGTAAATCTCTTTATTCATCATCATTTTTCTATATAAACTTTTTGATATCATGTGAGAATTACCTGAAATCCAAGAAATCTGCAATTGTAGAAAGCTCTCACAACTATAGCTTGATAGGAACCTGAATGGAAAAATCTGAATGATATTTGTGAGACATCACACATACATTCAAAGAATCTGTTTGTAGTTTCTACTCTTGTAGAAAGGAAAACCCCCCAAATCATGAGATTATAAGCGTGTCTTGAAGGAATAGATATTTCTTGAAATGAGGCCTTGACACCTCTCACAAAGAGTAGGGTTTCAAACAATTCTGCAAAAAAAAAGTTATTTTTAACTTTTTATAGTAATCTTTAGCTGGTTTTAGGGTTTACCTGGTAAAAGAAGGGGCTTTGTCTTTCAATAGCTAAAAAAAATCATATTTGGAAAAGTTTTGAGTTCCTCCATTATATAAAGTTTCTGAAAATTCACTTGAGGAAGCACGTGACATGTATTACTCATAGGGTTCATTACGATATAATTTGTTCCATGTTTCTTCTGTTTCCTTTCTTGATGTTCCTTGATTAATAAAAGAGACAACAATAGAGTTGTCAAGAATACTTCCACATAATTCTTCACAATCTGATTTGTATCTAACCTGTTAAAAAAATATATCAAGAACATAAAGTTTTTTACATAAGTTATCATTGGAAAAATGAGTATTTGTTTCATAATCGTATACCAGATTAAGTCTGTGACGATGCCAAATCCATTCACAATCAAGAGGAACAAGTAAAGGTCCTTCAGTGATTTTAGACTCTGAATGTTTAGCAAGCAATGGAAGCCAACATGCATTGTACCTGAAATTAGTTTTTTTTCATTAAATTATAAGTTTTTGTTACTAAAAAAGTAATTGAGTTACCTATAGATTGCCCATTGCAATGTCTGGCCTTGATAAAGCCAACGGTTTCTGTCTACAACTGCAAGAAATTGCAGCTAAAGCTTAGCAGCAGTCAAAAGATCTTCACTGATAAAGATACTACGTGTTGCATTCCATTAAGACTCCTGTTCTGTTTCCATTTTGATACACACCTAGAAATCAAGATGAATACAAGTAAGAAATCTATTGGTTTTTTTTTCAATATAAGATGAGTGTTGCTACCAATGTGAAAAACTCTAAAAAAGCCCCACCAAATCCAAAAATAGGCCTGTAACTACAATTAAGATAAGAACAGATCAAAATTATCTTACAAACCACTTATTCTTTACTTATGACATAAAGCGCGACTTAACAGAGAAATTAAATGTGGATTTCCAAGTTAACTTCTAATAGTTAACTTCTAATAGTTAACACATATTTCCCTAATTTGGCATTGTAGCATCATCATTAGTGATTAGCTGGTCAGCAAAATCTTGCCAATCATTTGGTTTGGAAATATCCTCAGGTGGCAGGTCACAAGAACCATAGTCAATGGATGAAATTACCAATACAGAAGCACAATTAACAAATGTAAAGGGTGAAAACATTCTTTGAAGCATTTCAACAAACACGTTGTGTGCTAAAAACAAACAAAAGATATTTTCCAACTCTGAATGGTTGAAAATCCACCAAGGTGAAGGAAACTAATACAATATCCAAGACCAGAGAAAGAAAATAGGAAACAAGTAACGATAGTTACAAATATGAGAATAAATGAAGAACACTTATCCTTTTTTCCTTATGTTATCTAATCAGTAGTTGGCGCAACGACAGAGGAAGAAGAGAGATCTCGATCGTAATGGAGTAGTCCGATGATCATAGAGAAACAAAGGAGAACGGATGTGCAATAATGGCGGACAAACCGATTCAAAATCAAAGCATCTTCAGTGGAGTTTTTTCTATGAAGAACGTGAGATCAAGGAGTGTGGCGGTCGACAGAGGTAGAGGTGGCCGGTGAAGGGAGGAAGGAGGCGATCGACGACGGATGATGGAGGAGGTTGGAGGCTATTTGACGGAGGTGAGTCGTTAGAGGATGGATCGTAGGTTTGAGCGAGAGAGGAAAACGGATAGGATAGAGAGAGAGATGAAAATTTATTTTATTAGATATTAGATTTAAGAAATCATTTAATTATACTTTTATTCCTATAATACCCCTGACTGAATTAATTAAGATACCCCTCCTTTTTTTTGTTTACTTATTTACAAAAACGCCACCTTGCATCTCGACCCTTCCTTTTTTTGATCCAACGTTCCACCTTTAGTTCTCGGATTTTCGGGAAACTTTGAGTTCTCAAATGATCCTTCCTCTCTCTCTCTCTCTCTCTATATATATATATATATATATATATATATATATATATATACTATCTTATAAAAGAAATCTCACTATTTCTATAAATAGATTCAATATAGTAATAATATTTTTTTAAAACGTCCAAGTATTAAAGCTTAAAGTGCAATCAAACATCAATAAAATAATATTAAAATCTTAAGTTAACCCATGGAGATCATATATACGTTTGAAATTTGAATCCTCCTAAAAAATTGACCCAATATTCACTATAGTTCAGCTAATTAAATCGTTTTCACATAGAGTTATTATTTTGACATGAATCTTTATTTTTAGTAGACTAAATCAATCTTTATCTCATGTATAGTTTCAACAAATGTTATAGAAACCTAAATGTGCACCGTAAACCGTCGATCCTTTTTCTTTGTCATGAAGCCACCTCTCTAATCATGATTTGTTTTTCTTTTCACAGGTTTTAAGTCATGGATCTCGATCTACACCACCATCTTCACACTACCTAAGTCTCTATCTCTCTCTTTCTCTCTCTCAACTGTGTTTATTTAATTTTTACAAGTCGTCGTTTTTTATAGATTTTTATTTTTTATGCAAGCAATGTTTTGTGTAGAAATGCACATAGAGGAAAGAAAAGAAACATGGGTGACAAACTTGAAGAAAAGAAACTTGTGAAGCAAACTTAAAGGTATCTTCTTGCTTTTGAATTCTCGATTATTTTACATTTTTGTGGACAACTAATCAATTATGTTCTCTTTTAACATATTTGACCATATGTGATTTATCGTGGTTTTCTTCCTGATGAGTTACTTTTTTGATATGACATTTTTGGCAGATTCGACCTCCACAAAAAGTTTACTGAAATTCAATAAATAACATGCTTTAAAAATATGTAGCCATTGATTGTTATGGGTTTGGCTTTTGGTTGAATTGCATTATTGTTAAAAAATATCTTACCCAACTGCCTTGTTTTTCAAAAGTATTTTTTTCCTTAATTGCTCATGGCAGGGTCATCGTTGTTAGCAAGAGAGACTTTTTGAAGAATGAAGGGTTATTGACCAGCTTCCCTGAAGGTAAATATATAGGCTCCTTTGATGATGGTTATTGATGGCGAAGATAGACATCCGCTCCTTTATCTTTCAAGATCACCCAATAGAAATTTGGTAGCAGCTATATTCCTCCATACAACATGAAGGTCAAGTCAATTCTAGCCTATATATTTCTAGCAAGTTATATCTTATTGTTTTTTATATGGACTGAATGTTTGACTTCATTTTGGAGGTAAAAACCTGATAATTGATGTCAATTTTTGGATCCGAAAAAGAAATATATTAAAATTTTATAAACTATAAAATCTATTGCATCTTGAGAAATGCGGGAGCATGATCACATTGGATTTACCTGGTCTCACAAGCACACAGGAAAGTCAAATTCTTATAATATGACAATCTATATGTAAATCGATACCATGATGTTTTCTTTGGAAAATACAAAAAAGTTAAATGGTCGACAAATAAATGAACTTTCTGATGAATTTTTTCATGAACTAAAGTATAGTTTTATCATCGACAACCATTTCCTAATACTAATTCATACTTTTCTTATTGGTAGTCTATTAGTGCAAAAGCATTTAATTTCAAGAATACTTGTTTTCTGTCTAATTGTGTTGTTTTTGTTTATTATTGACCAGGGAGCTACTCTAAGTATGGAAGGGATAAAAGCATGTGGTTATGGTTTTTTGTTGTTTATATGCTTATTCATCATGCCTAGCTAGGGGATTATTTTTGGAATTTGGAAGGGATAAAATCAAATAATGAATCAAATCTATGAAAATTCTATTTTGATGTGTTGTAGATCTTGCAAAACTGAGAAATGAGCTGGAAGAAATCTCCGTACACCATCAAATAATGAAGAACCACCAGGGCATGTTGCGGACAAACAAGGATATATAAAAGTGGGTGTGAATAATTGTCTTGCACTAAGTTTTTAATATAACACCTGACATTAAATCTTTGAAAGGAATGCATATGTACTGCCATAAGCTTATGGATAACATAATTTATTTCTTTGTGCCTAGAGAGTTGTGAAATATATTTTGGTCTTTGAGTGCTATGCTTTTTGTTTTGTAGTATCCATCATCCATCGCCCTCCCGACTATAATATTTCCCTCTCTTAGTTTTCCATATCATACATAGAGGTGGCAAGGGTATTGTGTCGTTTTTGTGTCAGAATGAAATGAGATAGTTTGATCCTAACCTGACCGGCTTACCCATTTAATTACTGTGTCATGTCATGTTTATTTTCATGTCGTGTTGGAATGGCGACTTTAGTGGAAAAACAAAAGTGAAACATGGGAAGGAGTAGTAGTTTCGCAGATGGAGGAGAAATACACAATACATTTAGAGGAGGGAAGTGGTTAAGTGATATTGTGTAGTATATGATATTAATGAAAATGTGAAAAACTGAATGGTTGTAAATCAACCAATTTTCTAGAAGAATCAATCTCCCACCAATGAAAGTTAAATGCTAATTGTGATCACTATAATTTGAAGAAAAAAGAAAGGGTGAAACCTTACTACGAGAATTAGGATAAAATTCCAGTCATTGTTCTCCCCTTTGGTTAACATCCAATTCTAGCATTGTACTTCAAAAGTACAATATTATAACTCCATTTTGTATAATATTTAGAAGTACCAGAGAGGTCAAAACATCATAGTAAATTTTTTAAGTTTTTCACTTGAAATAACCATATTTCACCTCAAAAGCCAAATTTGGGTAACTAAAATGTTCTAGATGTATGATGTCAAAAGACTAAGTTTAAGTTGAATGCATTATGGGTTAATGAAATTAGTCTTAGACTCTTAGGAAACTGACAAACTTTTTTTTAGTTTCCATTATGCATATTGTAACGACCCAATTTTGAAGTCCAAAAATTTCATTTTTAATTAATTGATTTATAGAAACATTTATACGAAAACACCAGCTAATAATAACTTTTTATAAATCCACAACTCATGTCTGAAAACCACTCACAAAATAAAACAATGTCAGAGTACAATCCCAAGAAACTCTAATGTGGAAAACGAATATGTGTGTGTATGATGTGCCAATACTGTGCCAGCTCCTTCCCCTTCGTTGAAGAGGTACCTGAAACCAAAACTGTAACTGTAAGCACGAAGCTTAGTGAGTTCCCCCATCGTACCACATACCATACAATCACATAACATACATACTACCAGGCAATTCTGGGGTGCCCGACCTACCCGGTACGGCCATTCTGGGGCGCCGAACTACACGTAAGGCCATTCTGGGGTGCCGACCTACCCATGCGGCCATTCTGGGGTGCCGTCCTACCCGTTTCAAGCCATTCTGGGGTGCTGACCTGCCCGTCGGTCCTAACAACCCATCATCGGGGACTATTCCACCCCCTACTGCTACCATCACATATATCATGACATGAACATACTATCAGACTTATCTAGGGTGTCCGAACTACCCTTCGGTCCTAACAACCGAACTTCGGGACTATTCCCCTCCTACTACCACTATCACATATAACATATCATGTCAGCATTTAAACATATCATCACATACTGTCAGACATATCTGGGGTGGCTGACCTACCCTTCGGTCCTAACAACCGAACTCTACTACTATCACATATAACATATTATGTCAGCATATAACATATCAGGTAGTAGCAAACCTAGATGATATCATAAAGACAATCATCTAACATACAACTCCTACTGGTGGGCCGACATTGTGGCCGTAGACCCACCGCTACTGAAAGGGTAACTCACCTCGAACAAGTAGCTGCTGATAATCCGTGTGGGAAGTCTCTGTCTGCTGCTGCTCCGGAAATCCTCCGGCTACAATCCCCACAAACACTTAGTCAGAAACTGACATCTACTCTTAGGGTAAAAGGACTATTCTACCCCCAATCAAGTCCAAGTCAAAGTCAACTTCAAGTTGACCCGACTCGCCGAGTTGGGCCGTCAACTCGCCGAGTCCCTCACCCTTTACTCGTCCTCATCCATGACCCCACTCGTCGAGTTGGGCCGTCAACTCGACGAGTTCTTCTCTCATATGAACATCACATGAAAACTCATCCAACTCGCCGAGTTGATGAACAACTCGTCGAGTTCACCTTCATCTGATGAACAAGTTCTGTCCTCGACTCGCCGAGTTGATGAACAACTCGTCGAGTTCATCTTCATCCTTAAGAAGATTGCCTTGGACTCACCGAGTCCAGTCTTGACCAATTCCATACAGTCGATTTAAATGAGATCTAACACACCAAAACCATAGATCTGGCCTCCTAATGCCCACTTTATACGTAAAGTTCCAAACTTGATGCACATGCATGGGGTTTTTAGCTCAAAAATCCACATAAAGTGTCCTACAATGTGCATGGGGATCTCATGGCCCTAAAGTTGGTACCTTTATGCCATGAGACCTTTCTTAAGGTCCAGATCTGAAGTCAAAACCCACTCAATACTTCCAATACTGAAACATGACTTAGCAATCCAAATAGATCCCAAGTTAAAGATGAATAAACCCATAGATGAGTCAAGACAGGGGCATTATACCTTGAAGCTGCTGAAAATGAAGTAAAATCCCTGGATCTACTGTCCCCAACTCAAGTTCCAAGCTCCTTCCTTCCTTCCAAGCTTTACAACCACACAAGAACACCAAAAATGGCCTCAACAAAGCACAAACGGCTAGGGTATCAATGAGAAGTGTTTTGGGAGCATAAGGGACAATATGGCCGTCATATCATTGTTTAAATAGGGTGCAAACCCTCGGATTATGGTTTTTGTCCAAACATTACCTACTCACCGAGTCCGGGACCCGACTCACCGAGTTCATCACTTAAGTCCCGCGTTTTGTCCCGCTTCTACTCGGCGAGTTGGTTCTTCAACTCGCCGAGTCCAAGGCCAAAATGTGAAAAATATATAAATAGCTAATGAAGGGAATACGTACCAAGAACCAGGTGCTACAAATCTCCCCCACTTATTTTAGCCTTTGTCCTCGACGTCTGCTGCTCGTTCCTGAAATAGCTCGGGGTAATGCTCCATCATCTCGTCCTCCGGCTCCCAAGTCCATTCCGAGCCCTTCTAGTGCTGCCATTGCACCTTCACGAGCTCCACCCTCTTGTTCCTCAAATCCTTTGACTTCCGGTCGAGGATTGCCACAGGCCGCTCGATGTAATTCAGGCTGCCATCAACCTGAATGTCCTCCGAGGGCACCACTGCCGAGTCGTCCACCAGGCACTTTTGCAGCTGAGAAACATGAAAAGTGTCGTGTATCTGACTGAGTTCGACTGGAAAATCCAGCTTATACGCCACCTTGCCCACCCGGGCTATAACCCTGAACGGTCCAATGTACCTGGGGCCCAACTTGCCCCGCTTCCTGAATCGGATAACGCCTTTCCATGGTGACACCTTCAAGAGAACCATATCCCCGACCTGGAACTCCAGGTCTAATCGGCGCTTATCGGCATAGCTTTTCTACCGGCTCTGAGCAGTCTGAAGCCTGCCCCAGACCTGCTGAATCTTCTCTGTCATCTTGAGCACTCCTTCAGTGCTCCCCATTGTCACACCCCAAAACCATGAACGTCGAAACGTTCTGGGGCGGAGGACGTCATGTCAAGTATCACAACAATGCAAAGTAGTAAACAAGCAACAACATCATCCATTGCATTAATAGTATAATTTTGATTACAAGTGTGTTCTTTCATATCATAAACAACATAATGAATGTTCAAAATAAAAGACGAGTCTCGACTGCTCCGTCTTCACAAAACCTGAGCAATGGGGGCTCAGCAGACAGAGTCTTGGACTCCTTATTAAGTTTGGCCGTGAACTCCTTATTAAGGTGGTACGTGCGGTTTTGCAACTCCAAGACTCGAGACGGTACTTCCTTTCATCCGTTCGTTTGAAGAATAAATACTAAAAACACTCAAACGGACTTTAAATTGGCTAACTATTGTTAGGAATGTAATTGACTTTTAACTTAAGTGCTTGACTTTAAAGTTTGAACATATGAAAATTCCGGGTTGTCACATCATCCCCCCGTTAAAGGGAATTTCGTCCCGAAATTAAAGTCTAAGCAAATAAAGTAGTTATAGATAACTAAGCGAATAGATGAGGATATTTCAATTTCATTTGATCCTCGCGCTCCCATGTGAATTCCGGTCCTCGCTTGGCGTTCCATCGAATCTTCACAATCGGGATGCGCCTTTGCTTTGTCTGCTTGACCTCACGGTCCATGATCTCTACAGGTTCTTCTACGAAGGCGAGGATCTCGTTGATCTCGATCTCGTCGAGTGGGATTACGAGATTCCTGATGGAAAGGTACGTTTTCAAGCTTGAGACGTGAAGGATAAAATGTATGTTACTGAGTTCACGGTGTAGGTTGGGTTTGTGAGTTACAGGGCCGATTCGGGCAAGAATCCCAGAGGTCCTAACTATCTTGGATTTAGCTTACTACGCTTTCCGAAGCGTATCAAGCCTTTCCAGTGTGAGGCCTCCAAAAGGATTTGGTCTCTCACTTGGATTCCCAAAGGTTTCTTCCTCTTGCTTCTCCTCCCAGTCAAGGGCCACTCTCTTCTGATTCAAAGTCGTAAGAGGTTCCGTAATCCGCGATGAGTTCTGGATGAACTCTCGACAGTAGGTCAGCGAGACCTAGAATTTGGCGAATTCTCGTCGGTGTCTTCGGTGTTGACAAATTCTCAACGATTTTTGATTATTGGAAGGGTCCTCAAGAATTCCCACATCACTAATAGTGTGCTTCAGGAATTCGACTCCTCAATTTCCAAAACTCGTATTTAGAGAATTTCACGAAGAGTTTCTCTGATCGTAATGTTTCCATGGTTTGTTGTAGATACTCTTTATGATTTCCTTCTTACTATGAGAGTAGATAAGTAAGTCATTTACAAGGACAATGACGAACTGATCCAAGTAAGAATGGCGTACCCTATTCATTAAGTTCATGAATACTACGGGCGTATTGGTCCTATCCGAAGGATATCACTATGGAATCGTAGCGTCCGCATCAAGTTTGGAAGATTGTCCTTGGGACATCCTTCACTAACACTCGTAACTGGTGATATTCGGATCTTGGATCGATTTCTGAAATGCACCTCGTTCCTTGCGGTTGATCAACCAATTCATCTATGCGAGGCAGAAGGTAATGATTTCTAATGGAAATCCTGTCGAGGTCTGCACTACGAGGACTTCCCAAGGTGTTACCCATACTAGTACTCCTCTCGCCTAAGCACGTTTAACTGCGGAGTTCTGATGGGATCCGGTGCATCAGCGTTGGTATGATCGCATCCGCTGAAGTCTGTCTTCTTGAAGAATAAGACTGGAGTTCTCAAAGGTGAGAAGCTTGGTCTTTTCATTCTGTTGCTGAGTAGTCGTTAAACTGTCCGGACGGTTCTTGTATCTCCATGGGCGTTAGACCATAGGGCGATCTGGTTACAGAAGTCGTATTGGGTTCTAAGTTTGTTCGCATGATGATGCAATCACTCGTAGTCTTGGGCAGTCTCCGTCCTGAAGTTCATACATGGTTCATCAATCGCAGTCTTGTGTATACGAGTCGTATATAATTAAGATTGAAAAGGTAGTCGAATAAATGATTCTTCTTTAACCTCACATCCCAACGAGGAAAAGAAGTTAAAGTGGAATCATCAATTCTAAACCTGTAGAACCTTGATTATATACCACCCCTATGTATACATTTTTCAGCGATAGATCCACCGTATGGGTCTTTGGATTGAACTTGACGTACTGTACGAGTGGTACTTCGGAGAGGTTTGCTGAGGTTTCTTCGGAAAGGATAAGAAACATGAGGTGCTCTATGAATGAGCACTCTGCGGACCAGGATTGGCAAGACTCTGTCTGCTGAGCCCCCATTACAAGTCATTTCGGCCCACTCTGCGGACCAGGATTGGCAAGACTCTGTCTGCTGAGCCCCCATTGCTCAGGTCATAAAAGCTTCGGTCACCATTAAATGGCATGGGCTGATCCTGTCCTTGGCTCCATGTTTCCAAGCATTCTACCCAAGGAGGCATCGGGCCATGAAAAGCCGGACGAGGGTTAGGATTTGGAAAGGGAGCTGCCTGGGGTAGGTTCTCAACCTCGGGTTCAGAGTTATCATCATCAGAAATGTCTTCAGCATGGTGATCATTCAAAGGGATTGGATGATCATTCTCGAGTTCTTCTCCAAACCATTCAGCATTGCCTTCATTCGGAAGGTACGGGTTGCCGTGGGGCTGGAGTCCAGCCATGTTATCTACGCGAGAATTGGGGTAAGGAAATAATTATTAGACGAACTATCTAGATAATTATTAGAAAATCTTCATTAGTTACATCACTATTTGCAAAGTGCATACCAGTCATATGTAATCAAAACAGGATAGGCCTTCGAATAAGTGACCTTAACTCCAAATTAACAAGGAACCGGGGTAAAGCAAAAATTTCACAGATTCTAAGTCTATAACATCCTAGTTACATATAACCTTAGTGTATCCACTTAACAACTATCAACTTAGTAATGAAGATCCTTTTTAGTTCTCAAGTAAGTAATTATAGTAACCCAAAACACCCCTATGGTATTTTAGACCTAGGTTCTGTTATAATGTTCTCATTGTAGTAGTGTTGGTAAGTTTTTAGACTTGTTGACACATTACAACCATTCTTGGGCATGTGCTAATCACTCCTTGGAATAGCATAGTTGATCAGGCTATGCCACTCCCAAGACTAACCATACATCCCCGAGCTCACCTGTGATATTCAACAATCGTAATACTTTTGTTCTTGTCATTGTGACACGGATTTTAGTATGAATGCAGGCACGCATACTTTGTTAAATATTTTATTATTTAAAAGTATAAACTCTTGGTCAGAGTATTTTTAATCCCATTGTATTTATAGTTAGTATATCTTTTATGGGTTGATATACTTAATTCACTATAAACAATGCTCTGATATCAATCTGTCACACCCCAAAACCATGAACGGCGGAAACGTTCTGGGGCGGAGGACGTCATGTCAAGTATCACAACAATGCAAAGTAGTAAACAAGTAGAAACATCATCCATTGCATTAATAGTATAATTTTGATTACAAGTGTGTTCTTTCATATCATAAACAACATAATGAATGTTCAAAATAAAAGACGAGTCTCGACTGCTCCGTCTTCACAAAACCTGGTCGTCGTACCTGTCTATTTGTGACCTGAGAATACAAGTTATTTTGAAAGCGAGTATCAGCCAAAAAGCTGGTGAATTCATAAGTATTAATGTGTCTTTGATTTGTAAAACTGTGAAGTAAAGACTTGTAAACATTTGGAGAAACGTTTGTATAAGTATGAAAATGTTTGTAAGTAGTCGAATAACGTTTGGAAACCCTAGAAAATCCCTATGATTCCTACTAGTATAAAAAGTAGTCTTCTACCAAGACCTAACTGCTTTGAAAGTAGCCTTCTACCAAGACCCTACTGTTTTGAAAGTAGCCTTCTACCAAGACCCGACTGTTTTGAAAGTAGCCTTCTACTAAGACCCGACTGTTTTGAAAGTAGCCTTTTACTAAGACCCGACTGTACGACTATTATTATTATTCTAATCTACCTCATCGATCATGTGAATATGCCACATAGTAAAGGTATTAATAATATATTAACTGGAGTTTTATATCCTTTTGTAATTGTCGTAAGTACTGTAGTATTTGTAATAAGTGACTACTTTTGTACTATTTTGCCTTAATTGAGGGTTAAGGCATAATGTGATGGCTAGATCCCATGCTAAATGCTCCCTGTCAAGAGATTATAGGAACCAAACGCGACCCCTGCAATGATTGCAAGCCGCGAACATCCACATTACTATGATCACGTATACCCAATATAACTATCACGATGCATTGTGATTCATTGGTATAGTTAGATCCTGAAATTGTTCCATGCTATAGCACCTTGTTATGTCTGTTATGTTATCGTGTATTGTAATCGTATTTATGTAAGCGTATCTATGTAAACGTATTCATGTAAGTGTATCTATGTAAGCGTATCTATGTAAACATATTCATGTAACATGTAATGTACTAGTATAGACTCATGAATGAACTGACTCTTGTGTGATTCCTTGTACTTGGAATGGTAAGTAGTATCTCCTAACTATACCTATAATAGTTACTAATAATGTACGTGTGTAACCGAAAGTATGCCTTTGCTACCCAAAGGTACTGAACTGACTGAGGAAACTTTTATGTCTATATATGTATACATGGTATATAACTAATATTTAGACGACATTCGGACGACTAACCGATACCCTAAAGCCACATCCCAACGAGGAAAAGGAAATAAAGTGAACTAGCCTTCCTAAGTCCTTTAAACATTACTTATATAACTATACATATATGGGCATGCATTTGACAATATAAAAGCATAAAAGAAGTTTTGTAAAACCTTTGAAAAGTTTAATTCTAAGAAACGATGACTTGATGTCAGTTTATAAAACGATTTGAAAGTATTTTGTTTGATAAGACAGTTTAAGTATAAGGAAGACCTTTGTTTGAAACTCAGTTGTAAAAGAGTTTAAAAGGAAACATACAGTATGTAATACAGTTTAATAAAGAGTTTTAAACATATTAAAAACGTTTAAGAAAGTCATTTGAAGAAATCTGTCTAGTAAAATAGTTAACGTATAGTAAATCCATATGCATGCTAGTTATTAATCACATGTGATTGATATAATAACTAAACATGATTCAACTTGTACTCCCCCCATAAATCATTTATAAACATTTAAAAACATTTAAAAACATTTAAAAGGTTAATTAAGGGGTATGAACTCACCTGCAGTGAGTGGTTTGTTCGGAAGAGTCGGACAAGGTGCTAGGTGTCAAGTGAGGACTTGAACACACACAATGGTCCTAGTTATCATATAATAAACATATATGTAATCTAATTAGTCAATTAATAACTAATTAATCAAGTTAAGACACCCTAGGTCATGGAAACACTTCAATTCAAGAGCTACAGGTACCAAAGGGTTGCACCTAAGGGTTGTATGACATGACATTGGAGTTTATGGCCCATGAACCACCCCTTTATGGAGTTTAGGGCCCATGACCATTTCCCCATGAGTTTAGGGCCGTAAACTCATGGTACTAAGTTCCAGATTGTGTTTTAAGGTCTTACAAGTCATGATTGGGCATCAAATGATCAAGTCCAAGCCTTAGGAAAGCATTAGGGGCATAATAAGACCAACTTGTGGAGTTTACGGCCAAATGACCATATTCTTATGTGTTCACGGCTGTAAACTCTCTTAGGGACATGTTTTGATTGTTGTTTAAGGTCTTAAACACTTCTAGGAAGGTTCAAGGTTGGCATCCAAGGCTTAGGAAGGGACTAATGTCCATTTTACCACTTAAAAAGGGGTTTACGGCCCAAGAACATCCTTGGCCGTAAACTCCTTTGTTCTTGTGTTATTTGATGATTTTCAAGTGTTATCAAGTTCATATTAAGCACCCAAGAAGCTAGGGCAAGTGTACTTACAAGATAGAAGCTTGATTTGGGGTTTAAGGTCCAAGAACACTAGTGTGTGTTCTTGGTGTTTTGAAGATCTAAGTAAAACACAAAATTGAATGGATGAAATGATGTATAAACACTAGGTATTAGGTTATAACAACAATTTAAGTCGACAAACACTTACATTTTCGGGAGATCGGGCGAAAGACGGGAAGATAGTTGAGAGAGAATAGAGGGTGTTCTTGAGAATGGAAGTGAAAAGTGAGGAGTTTGGGGAGTAAACTCATGCCTAAGGCATGAGTTCACGGCTACTAGGGAGTTTACGGCCCAAACTCTAAAAGTTTGGCCGTGAACTCCTTATTAAGGTGGTACGTGCGGTTTTGCAACTCCAAGACTCGAGACGGTACTTCCTTTCATCCGTTCGTTTGAAGAATAAATACTAAAAACACTCAAACGGACTTTAAATTGGCTAACAATTATTAGGAATGTAATTGACTTTTAACTTAAGTGCTTGACTTTAAAGTTTGAACATATGAAAATTCCGGGTTGTCACACCCATTACCCTCTGGCCAACCTCGCCCCAACATATCGGGGTCCTACACTTCCTCCCATATAGTATCTCGAAGGGAGGACGATCAATGCTCGCATGATAACTATTGTTGTAGGAGAACTCTGCCAATGGAAGGTAGGTATCCCAACTACCTCCGAAGTCTAATACGCATGCTCGCAGTATATCCTCCAGGGTCTGGATGGTCCGCTCGCTCTGACCATCCGTCTGCGGGTGAAAGGTGGTGCTAAAATGCAGACGAGTACCCAGCTCGTCATGAAACTTCTTCCAAAACCTGGAAGTGAACCGCACATCCCTGTCTGAAATCACAGAAACTGGCAGACCGTGCCGCGCCACCACCTCCCGGATATAGATGTCGGCCAACTTCTCGGCCGAGATGCTCTCCTGAATCGGAATAAAATGGGCGCTCTTGGTCAATCGGTCAACGATGACCCAGATCGAATCCACTCCCCGCGCGGTCGTGGGAAGCTTTGTGATAAAATCCATCGAGATGTCTTCCCATTTCCATAGCAGAATATCCAACGGCTGCATCTTGCCGTGAGGTCTCTGATACGCAGCCTTGACCTTCCTGCAAGTCAAGCACCGCTCCACGAACCATGCCGCATCCCGCTTCATGCAGGGCCACCAATAGTCCAGACGAAGATCCCTATACATCTTCATCGCCCCAGGATGAATGGAGAACCGATATTTGTGTGCCTCCTCCATCAGAACCTGACACACACCCCCGTGGTATGGCACCCACACCCTACGGTGTAGTGTCAGTAATCCTCGGCTGTCATAGTTGAAGGAGGAAACTGTTGGATAAGGTGTCTAAGTCCATAACTTATTTGGTATATACTTGACCCGACCCGGCATGGTCCATTTGGGTTGCACTTCACCCAAACTAGTTATGGATAATTTTATGAGAGTTGTATACTTACGATTTATTAATATATTATAAGTTATAATATATTAATATAAAGTCATGTTACTTAATTAGTTTTAATCTTGAATTAATTATGAATTAATTTAGTGATTAAAAAGAAGACTAATTAAATCATGGGCTATTATATTTATATGGTATGGGCTAACACTCATTTGGGAATGGGCTAAGCTTATATGGAAGTCCATGGATGATCCATGGAGCTT
The DNA here is from genome assembly GCF_052849685.1 of Lactuca virosa. Classification (NCBI taxonomy): domain Eukaryota; kingdom Viridiplantae; phylum Streptophyta; class Magnoliopsida; order Asterales; family Asteraceae; genus Lactuca; species Lactuca virosa. The sequence continues at coordinate 143,231,321 of NC_136432.1, forward strand.
TTACCCATGGATCCTTGGAAGAGGAAAAGACATGGGTTATTAGGGTTTCACCCTAACCATGTACACTATATAAACAAGCTTATGTTGCATGAAAAACACCCTAATGTGTGTGTAAGTGTGGTGGCCAAAATCAAGAGTTAGTATACTCTCTCATACATTTTCCAAGTTTGTGGTGATTTGTGATTTCCATTTGAGGCATTCACATTATTGGTGCTTGGCCCTCAAACTCCAAGGAATCAACAATCAACAAAAGGTATGTAATTCATCTAGTTCTTTTATGTTTAAAAGTACCCCATGCCATGCTAGATAGGTTATAAACCTTGGAAAATAATATTTTGCATGTATCTTAGACAAACATAGATCCAAGGTTTAATAGGGTTGCATGTACACTTAGGAAGTGTTAGAATGCTCAAAACCCAACAGTGGTATCAGAGCCTAGGCTTGTTTGTTTGATACTTGATGCAAAATAGTGATAAAAAGTCAATTTTTTGCTGTCTGACTGATGAACTCGCTGAGTCCATGGGGGACTCGCCGAGTTCATGTGTAAATTCATCCTACTCGCCGAGTAGGTTCGTGCACTCGGCGAGTAGGAGCCTCAGAATGCAGATTTTCGACTTTTGCTGCTGGAAATGGACTAGAAACATTACCCTAAACTGTTTTGGTGTTTTAAAACTTGTTTTAGTTGGTGTAATGGTTGTTCTAATCCATTTACAATAGCATATATCAAAATTTCATGCTTTGTATGTGTTCATATAATTTTTGAAACTTTGATAATCATGTTCATGTTCTTATGAATTTAGAAGATGATAGGAATTATTTGCTGAATTGTTTAGGATTAATTATTGATCATTTATGTGTTTTAATGGAGTCCATAATTTGTCCTCAAGTTATGGATATCCAAAGGTCACTTCTTTTAAACACACACTTAAAACACATAAGTTACATGGAAATGAAGAGTCTTCATTTTTATGAACCTTTAATTCATAAGTTATGAAATGAAAAGTATTGAATAGTTTCAAAACTTGTCCTCAAGTTTTGGAATTTGTAAAGTTACACACACTTTAATATACTTTAATTCTAAACCCTTAGAGTTTTAAAAGTTAAAATTCAACCCTTATACTATTTATAACATTAATGGTTAATTATTATATATATATATATATATATATATATATATATATATATATATATATATATATATATATATGTATAAGATCAAAGTCGTCTTACCGCTAGTACGCCTCATTCACGAAGCCAGTCTATAAGGTGGGTATAAGGTTGTTGCCTATAAAATGGCAACTTAATGGGTGTCCACTCTCACCCACCGCTTGCTTGACTGGTGGAGGGTCGTTAGCCGAACGGGTAGGACAAGGACTTATAAATTCTCATTAAAAGTATGATGAATATTATAAAGTAACTAAACCTTTTATAAATTCCCAATCTTAGTTACTTTAGGAAAATGTGAATATGGTGCTAACCCATGAAATTCACACTTTGTACCTTACCAAGTCGTTGGTGGAGCGTGTGTGGTTAACCGACACACTAACTTGGACTAGTAAGGATCACGAAGGGTGACTTAATGTTTATCATAGATCGGTGGAGCGTGTGTGGTTAACCGGCACATTGATTAGGTGATAATATTAAGGGTACCAAGTGAATTTGCATGGTTATTCACACCTTGTTTTGTGATCCTCGGCATCCCAGTCACAAAACTTGAAGGGCACAATCGAGATTGAAACATGCCATTGAAAAGTTCAATGAATCTCAAAAGAATCTAGGAATTTCAAAAACCAATTAAACCTAATAATTCATTTCGTTTTCATGGTGGAAATTGGTGAATCGTCATTCACCTACCTTCAAATATGTTATAGCTTAGATTACGGCATCCCTCTTCTAAGTTATAATATATTGTGTTGGATCCTAGCCTTAATATTACATTTGGGTGTATTATTAAGGATTCGATATGTATATCTAATCTAAACTTGTTTTTCTTCTTTTCAGATGTCTTCAAACAACAATGCTTCGGGCTCTAACCCTACTGGCTCTTTTTCCCTCATGAACCTTTGTGGGAGGGTCATTTTTGATGGTTCCAACTTCATGGATTGGATCCGGAACATCAGGATGGTCACTCGCTACGAGGACAAGGAATATGGCCTCGATAAGGAGCTAAAGGAGCTTGATGAGTCCACTGCTACTCCTGAGGAGGTCGTTGAGTATCAGGCACATGAGAGAGATGCCACCAAGGTGGCATGCATCATGATGGCCACCATGACAGCTGAACTCCAAAAGTCCTATGAGGACTATTACCCTTTTGAGATGCATTAGGATCTGATGGAAAGGTACCATCAGAGTGCTCGTCAAGAGCGGTATGAAATAATCTCTTCCATGATCACTACTCGTATGAAGGATAGCGAACCAATCACGAGCCACATGCAGAAAATGCAAAGGTATGTGGATCGTCTAATGAAACTGAATGTGAACTTCCCTGAGGAGTTGGCAATTGATATCATTTTGCACTCCTTGCCCTCGTGTTATGATCAATTTCGTATGACATACCACATGAACAAGGAGGAAGTCACACTCAGTAAGCTTCAAGGACTTCTGAAGACTGCCGAAAGTGGTCTTAAAAATAAGTCGGTTGCTATTCCTACTCCTACTACTACCCCTGTTTTGGCTATCGGGAAAGGCAAAGGGAAGAAGAGGAAGCACCCATCGAAGGGTACCAAGGGAAAGTACCTTGAAGGCTCCTCATCTGGAACCAAAGGTGGTTCTATCACTCCTTCTGCCATCCCTAAGGATGCTGAATGCTTCTACTGTCAAAATAAGGGGCACTGGAAGCGAAACTGCCCAAAGTACTTGCAGGATGTCAAGGATGGAAAAGTGAAACCATCCCATGCAGGTATTTACACTATATTGTCTAATAACTCACCATATTCTAATTCTTGGGTTCTTGATACAGGTTGTGGTATTCACATTTGTTGTGACTTGCAGGGCCTAAGAAGAAGTGAGGATGTGGAGCACGGAAAGATAAACTTAATCATGGGGAACAAGAAGGTTACACCTGTTACCAAGATTGGAGTTTATACTTTGTTGCTAGATAGTGGGTTAAAGTTAGATTTGAATAAATGTGTTTACTCGTCTGAAATGGCGAGGAATATTATTTCCTTTCATGCTTTGTACAAACAAGGTTTTACCTTTTCTTTTGATAATGAAGTTGGTAGTATTAATGCTTTCTTTAATAATATTCTTTATTTTAAAGCATTACCTTGTGATGGTGTGTATGAAGCCGTATCGGTTGTAGATAATTTAGGGAATAATGTATTGTGTATTGATTCTTCTACTAGCTTGGATAAAGCATCGTTGTGGCATTGTCGTCTTCGACATGTAAGCAAGAAACGCATAGGCCAGCTCCAAAAGGATGGAGTTTTGGAGTCGTTCGACCTCAAGTCGGATGATAGTTGTGAGTCTTGTCTACTTGGAAAAATGACAAAATCACCTTTCACTGGTACTTGTGCAAGGGGTGAGGGTTTGTTGGACCTTATACATACTGATGTATGTGGACCATTCAAAACCGCCACAAGGGATGTTAATCGCTATTATGTGACTTTTATTGATGATTTTAGTAGATATGGTTATGTATACTTAATCAAACATAAGTCAGAAACTTTTGAAAGGTTTAAAGAGTTTAAACAGGTAGTAGAAAATCAATTGGGCAGGAACATTAAGATGCTTCGATCCGATCGAGGTGGTGAGTATCTTAGTACTGAGTTCCTCGACTATCTTAAGGAGTGTGGGATTGTCTCACAATTGACACCTCCCAGGACACCACAGCTGAATGGTGTGGCTGAGAGGCGTAATTGAACTTTGTTGGACATGGTTCGCTATATGATGAGTCGAGCTTCGCTACCAATCTCTTTTTGGGGGTATGCCTTAGAGACTGCCGCCCACATCCTTAATCTAGTCCCTACAAAGAAGGTTGTCAAAACACCTCATGAGATGTGGACTGGGAAAGTTCCCAATCTGGACCACATCAAGATTTGGGGTTGCGAGACTTTCGTGAGGCGCGAGACTCATGACAAGCTCGAACCTCGAAGTGAAAGGTGTATTTTCATCGGCTACCCACAAAAATCCTTTGGTTACCTCTTCTACAGACCCAGTGAAAATGTGGTCTTTGTGGCTAGGAGAGGGGTCTTTCGAGAGAGAGAATTTATAAGCCAAGGAGACAGTGGGAGGCAAATTGACCTTGAAGAAATTCAAGAGTCAATTGGTGAAGGAACCTCAGACACTAGCAATCAACCTGAGGAGGAAACTCCTGTTGATCCAGCTGACGAGTCTGTACCTCCGAGGCGTTCCACAAGGGTTAGGAACACACCTGAGTTTTATTATGGATTTCATATTACTACGGAAGGTGATACATTTATCAGTGACAGTACACTGGTAAATCTGGATGAACCTAACAGTGTTAAGGAAGCCATGGCAGGCCCGGAGTCTGCTAAATGGAAGGAGGCTATGGACAGCGAGATACAATCCATGTATGACAATCAAGTTTGGAACTTGGTTGACAATGTACCAGGCCGTAAGACAGTCGGGTGCAAATGGATCTTCAAGAAGAAGACCGACATGGATGGGAAGGTGCACACTTATAAGGCTCGACTGGTTACGAAGGGTTTTACTCAGACTCAGGGTATTGATTATGATGAAACCTTCTCACCGGTAGCAAAGATCAAGTCTATTAGGGTCATGCTAGCCATTGCTGCATTTCATGATTATGAAATATGGCAAATGGATGTCAAAACCGCTTTTCTTAATGGAAAGTTGGCTAAGGATGTGTACATGAATCAGCCAGAGGGTTTTGTCAGTGCAGAATACCCTAATAGAGTGTGCAAGCTTGAGAAATCCATTTATGGATTAAAACAAGCATCTCGTAGCTGGAATCTTTGTTTCGATGAGAAGGTCAAAGAGTTTGGCTTCTTGAGAAGTGAAGATGAGTCTTGCGTGTATGTAAGAGCTAGTGGGAGTATAGTTAGCTTCTTGGTACTGTATGTAGATGACATACTACTTATAGGAAATGACATCCCAACCTTGCAGGAGGTTAAGTCCTGGCTTGGGAAGTGCTTTGCTATGAAGGACCTTGGAGAAGCTGCCTACATCCTAGGGATAAGGATATTAAGAGAAAGGAGTAAGAGACTAATTGGACTTAGTCAGAGTATCTACTTGGATAAGGTGTTGAAAAGGTTCAACATGCAGAATTCCAAGAAAGGAGAATTACCGATCCAAAGCAATGCCAAACTGAGCAAGGCTCAGAGCCCGAGTACAGAATATGAGATAGCTGAGATGAGTCGATTACCTTATGCTTCCGCTGTTGGCTCGATCATGTATGCTATGACTTGTACCCGTCCTGATGTGGCCTTCGCTTTGAGCATGGTCAGCAGATATCAGGGGAACCCTGGCAAGGCTCATTGGACTGCGGTAAAGAATATTCTCAAGTACCTGCGGAGGACTAAGGATTGGATCCTTACCCTTGGTGGGAGTGATGACTTGAGAGTAGTAGGGTATAGTGATGCTAGCTTTCAGACTGATAGGGATAACTTCCGCTCTCAGTCGGGCTGGGTCTTTACCCTAAATGGAGGGCAATCACTTGGAAGAGTTCCAAACAGGAGACTGTAGCTGATTCGACTTGTGAATCAGAGTACATAGCAGCGAGTGAAGCGGAAAAGGAGGCGATATGGCTGAGGAACTTCATCGGAGATCTTGGAGTTGTACCAGCTATTAAGGAGCCTATGGAGATTTTCTATGACAGCAATAGTGCGGTTGCCTTAGCCAAGGAACCAGGAGATCATGGCAGATCCCGACACATTGACAGAAAATATCACTTCATAAGACACAAGATAGAAGAAGGACTCCTCGTGGCAAAGAGGGTATCGTCAGATGAGAATCCTGCGGATCCTCTTACGAAGGGACTGACGAGGGTTAAGCATTTGCAGCATGCGAGATGCATCGGGCTGAGGGACGATATTAGTTTTACAGATTAGATAGTTATTACTGAAACTCGTAAAATGTAATCGACGTTTGATGATGAATAAAATTTGTGATTTATTTATGAGTAAGGTGTTGCTATCATTGTCAATTATTTACTATTGTTTCAGCTTTGCATGTTTTGACTTCCAGAATAATTAATTTATTCAAACCTCCACAATCGGTCATATGTCGGAAGTAGGTATGAATCAAGATTGTCATGAATTGGGTTTGTAGATGGCTAAAGGTGTTTAGACATAGCAATGGTTGCTACAACGTTCATGAGTGCTCATAAGTTATGAGTATTGGAATAAACCCACGCTCACTTGTATCACTTCATGGAATTTATCTCGAGTGATCGTGAGACGGTAATATCATATAAGTCTTCAAACCTAGAGATATGAGTTGTTACCTATGAGTTGGTTGTGCATTGATTGCACGTAAACGCATCAGTAACTTGATGTCATAAAACGTGCCTTTGTGTACAATTCAACAAGTAGTAGAACAAGCATATGAGTCGAAGTTTATCTGTTCCTTCTAGAAATAGAAGCGATATCTGGGTCCCTCGATGATTTTGTGTTGACCCATGTACTGGGCCCGATCAGAACTAAATTGATGTGTTCAGTTAAGTTCTTTGTCAAACAAATCGGAAATCGAGAAACAACTGCTAGACAATAAGTAAGACATTGTTCCATGTATTTGTCCGGCTGATATCATGAGAGCAGAGGATTATATGATCACTTATCTAAAATGACGCTTCATAGTTCACAAGAGTTTTCGAGAGCTACGATTGCCGGTTGATTCCTGAAGTAATATAGGCAAATACAGTTATTAGACTTATCCAAGTGGGAGTCTGTTGGATAAGGTGTCTAAGTCCATAACTTATTTGGTATATACTTGACCCGACCCGGCATGATCCATTTGGGTTGCACTTCACCCAACCTAGTTATGGATAATTTTATGAGAGTTGTATACTTACGATTTATTATTATATTATAAGTTATAATATATTAATATAAAGTCATGTTACTTAATTAGTTTTATTTTTGAATTAATTATGAATTAATTTAGTGATTAAAAAGAAGACTAATTAAATCATGGGCTATTATATTTATATGGTGTGGGCTAACACTCATTTGGGAATGGGCTAAGCTTATATGGAAGTCCATGGATGATCCATGGAGCTTTTACCCATGGATCCTTGGAAGAGGAAAAGACATGGGTTATTAGGGTTTCACCCTAACCATGTACACTATATAAACAAGCTTATGTTGCATGAAAAACACCCTAATGTGTGTGTAAGTGTGGTGGCCAAAATCAAGAGTTAGTATACTCTCTCATACATTTTCCAAGTTTGTGGTGATTTGTGATTTCCATTTGAGGCATTCACATTATTGGTGCTTGGCCCTCAAACTCCAAGGAATCAATAATCAACAAAAGGTATGTAATTCATCTAGTTCTTTTATCTTTAAAAGTACCCCATGCCATGCTAGATAGGTTATAAACCTTGGAAAATAATATTTTGCATGTATCTTAGACAAACATAGATCCAAGGTTTAATAGGGTTGCATGTACACTTAGGAAGTGTTAGAATGCTCAAAACCCAACAGAAACCTGCCCCACTATCCGCTCGCTCTTCCGATGTTCCTCCTTCATGGCCTCCTGCTGGGCCTCCCGAACCCGCTCCAACAGCGGAGTCACCACTGTCATCCTCAGGCAGATATCCCTGATCGGCGCTGCCTTGCGGCTAAGCGCGTCGGCCACCACATTGGCCTTCCCCGGGTGATAAAGGATCTCATAATCGTAATCCTTTACCACGTCCATCCACCGACGCTGCCTCATGTTTAGATTCGGCTAATCCATGAGGTACCTCAACTCTTATGGTCCGTGTAGATGGTACAGCAAACCCCATAGAGGTAATGTCGCCAGATCTTGAGGGCGAATAAAACAGTCCCCAACTCCAAATCATGTGTCGGTTAGTTCGCCTCGTGAGGCTTCAGCTGCCTCGACGCGTAGGCGATGACATGCCCTCTCTGCATCAATACTGCGCCCAAACCTGAGATGGACGCATCGCAGTACACAACAAAATCCTCCATGTCCTCTGGCAGGGTTAAGATTGGCGCCTCGCACAATCTATGTCTCAGTTTCTCGAACGCGGCCTGCTGCTCAGGCCCCCAACGAAAGATAACGACCTTCCTTGTTAGCCTGGTCAGGGGTACGACTATCTTGGAGAAATCCTGGATGAATCTCCGATAGTAGCCAGCCAATCCTAGGAAACTCCGAATCTCAGATGGAGACTTCGGAACCTCCCATCTCATCACAGCCTCCACTTTGGCCGGGTCCACTGAAATCCAGTTCTGGTTGACGATATACCCAAGGAACTGCACCTCGCGCAACCAGAACTCACACTTGGAGAACTTAGCATACAAGTTCTCCCTCCTCAAAGTCTCTAGAACCTCTCGCAGATGCTCCTCGTGCTCCTCCTGTGTCTTGGAGTAAACCAAGATTTCATCAATAAACACTATCACAGACCGGTCTAACATCGGTCTACACACACGGTTCATGAGGTCCATGAACGCGACAAGAGCATTGGTGAGCCCGAAGGGCATCACCACAAACTCGTAGTGGCCATAGCGCGTCCGAAACACAGTCTTCTGTACATCGTCCTCTCTGACCCTCATCTGGTGGTACCCTGAACGTAGATCAATCTTGGAGAACCAAGATGCTCCCAGCATCTGGTCAAAGAGGTCATCAATCCTCGGGAGTGGGTAGCGGTTCTTCACCGTTACCTTGTTCAGCTCCCGATAATCTATACACATCCGATGCGACCCGTCCTTCTTCCTTACAAACAGAATCGGGGCTCCCCAGGGAGAACTACTCGGTCTAATGAATCCCTTGTCTAACAGCTCCTACAGCTGTGTAGATAACTCCTGCATCTCGGGAGGAGCCAACCGATACGGTGCCTTGGCTATCGGAGCTGCCCCAGGGACTAGGTCGATCCTGAACTCCACCTGCCTCTCCAGAGGTATCCCAGGAAACTGCTCAGGGAATACATCCGTAAAGTCTCGTACCACGGGCACATCGCCCACCGTCGCCTTACCCGCCTCCCGGATGTCCATGATATAAGCGACATATCCTGCGCAACCCTGCTGAAGGTAACGCCTAGCTCTCGCTGCTGAACATACCGCTGGTCCTTGCTGTGGCCTCTCGCCCTGAACTACCAACTCTCCCCCACTTGGGGTCCTGATCCGAACTAGCTGTTGTGCGCAATGTATCACTACCCCATTGGGGCTCAACCAATCCATACCTATAATCACCTTGTTCCATCTCAACGGAATAGGAACCAAGTCCACCAGGTAACGCTCCTCGAATAATCTCAGCACACAGTCTCGGAATACCGCCGATGCTCGCACCGATCGGTCATCAGCAATCTCTACCTCTAAAGGGCAATCCAGCATGCCCGAAGACTCAGGAAACTTCTTGCTAAGCGCAAGAGATACAAATGATCGGGTAGCCCCAGAATCAAATAATACCTGAACTGGGATACCGTTCACATGGAACGATACCTTCACCACATCGGGTGCAGCGCGTGCCTCCTCGATAGTCAACTGGAATGCCCGGCTCCTCACCAGTGGAGCCTCCACCTTGCCCTGCCGGCCATCGGTGATACGCAGGGTTGCTGGAGCTGGCGCCTTCACTGGCGCTGATGCCGTTGTCAACTGGGGGCAGTTGGCCTTCTTGTGGCCCCTCTGGTTGCAGTGGAAACATAGCAACTCAGACGCCTGAATAACCGGTGCAGGGGCAGTACAATCCCTGCTGAAGTGCCCCATCTTGTCGCACTTGTAGCAGCCCGACGATCCCAATCTACACGCCCCCTCATGTGGCCTACCGGATTTCCTGCAGCGGCCCGGTCCTGACTGGCCCTTCGACCTACTATCTGATCCTTTGGGCTTCTTCCCCGAAGCCCCAGTCGTCTGCCCCTCCTCTACCTTCCTCTTCTGGACATGCTCCATATCGATCTCCCTCTCCCTTGCCTTGGCAATCATGGAATCCAGGGTAGGGCAAGCTGAAAAACTAACATGCTCCCGAATGTCGGCTCGCAGCATGTCATGATAGCGGGTCCTCCTCATATCCTCATCCCCCGCATACTGGGGCACCAGCAATGCACTCTCCCGAAACTTGGCGGTGATCTCCGCCACAGTCTCCGTAGTCTGTCTCATGTCCAAAAACTCCCTGGCCAGCTGCTCGGAACTGGGTCACAAAATCTAACCCTGCTACAAATCATACCTTCGACCCCTCGGGGCAGAAGCTGGTCAGCTGCGCGGACTCAATGTCCGCAATCCATCGTCTAGTAGCAATGGGGTCCTTCGGCCCATGGAAATCTGGTGCACCACTGCCCCTGAAGTCCTTAAAGGACAGCGTGCGGGATCCTGACTGGCCAGATGCCATGTCGCTCCGGAACGCCCTAAGGCGATCCTCCATCAGCTCCACAATCCCTTCCTTGATCGACCCAAAGATGACCGGGGTCGCATCAAGGATGCCTCTAGTGATCTCAGACACGATGAACTCGCGTAGTCTCTCATCCACTACAAGTTCCCTGGTATTGTCTTAACCTTCCTGAATTTAGGTACGGATCCTCTGCTTTCAGTAGTACGGGCCCATACTACCTTCCACATATATCCGTACCTTCCTCAAGGACTGCTTTGACTCCACCAAGTCCCCTTTTATCACTGCTGATTCTCTGCCATTCCCATTCTAGGCTTACCCTAGGGAAAATCTCTGACTACACCCAAACCGGTCCTCAGTTGCTGAAGGCCTCCTTGTAGTGCCAATTAGCCATTACCTGACTACCATCACATGTGATGAGGCTCAGATAATCCTTCGAGTAAAAGACTCGTCCTTACAACGGTTAGACTCAAACGAGAGCTGCGTAATAGGGCCAAATCCAGCACTCTGAGATTATTCAACCCTGATCACATGTGACGTGACGTATTCACCTAATGGCTAACTCTCATCACTCAGAGTCCCACAAAGCACAAAGCAAGCGGCATTCAGACGCATGAAAACTACTCAAACTGATCTGTTCTTATAATGAGAAGTTGAACTCGCATATAATGCTGAGCTCATACTACCAGGCATAACCTAAACAGGCTATCCTATTACTGTCTACTCAATACTAGCATTCAATTCTCATAAGCTGAACCACATAAAGCAGGCACATAAGGCATCATCCTTAGATCCTTAGTCCTATTCTAGCATGCTGTTCTACTGCAACTGATAAACATAAGATAACTTGTATGGGTACTATGGGGAATACTTACTTGAGCTCGGCCGGTTGCGTACATCACACACTTTGATCTTTCTTAAAACTCTTTTACTCAAAGTAATTTTCTTTGTAAAAATCTTTTAATCCCTCTATTTGAGTCCAGACACCCTCAAGGGTGTGTCCGAATCCCTCAAACCAGGGCTCTGATACCAACTTGTAACGACCCAATTTTCAATTCCAAAAAATTCATTTTTAATTAATTGATTTATAGAAACATTTATACGAAAACACCAGCTAATAATAACATTTTATAAATCCACAACTCATGTTTGAAAACCACTCACAAAATAAAACAATGTCAGAGTACAATCCCAAGAAACTCTAATGCGGAAAACCAATATGTGTGTGTATGATGTGCCACTACCGTGCCAGCTCCTTCCCATTCACTGAAGAAGTACCTGAAACCAAAACTGTAAACTGTAAGCACGAAGCTTAGTGAGTTCCCCCATCGTACCATATACCATACAATCACATAGCATACATACTGCCAGGCAATTTTGGGGTGCCCGACCTACCCGGTACGGCCATTCTGGGGCGCCGACCTACCCGTACGGCCATTCTGGGGTGCCGACCTACCCATGCGGCCATTCTGGGGTGCCGTCCTACCCGTGTCAAGCCATTCTGGGGTGCTGACCTGCCCATCGGTCCTAACAACCGATCCTCGGGGACTATTCCACCCCCTACTGCTACTATCACATATATCATGACATGAACATACTATCAAACTTATCTGGGGTGTCCGAACTACCCTTCGGTCCTAACAATCGAACTTGGGGACTATTCCCCTCCTACTACCACTATCACATATAACATATCATGTCAGCATTTAAACATATCATCACATACTGTCAGACATATCTGGGGTGCCTGACCTACCCTTCGGTCTTAATAACCGAACTCTACTACTATCACATATAACATATCATGTCAGTATATAACATATCAGGTAGTAGCAAACCTAGATGATATCACAAAGACAATCATCTAACATACAACTCCTACTGGTGGGCCGGCATTGTGGCTGTAGACCCACCGCTACTGAAAGGGTAACTCACCTCGAACAAGTAGCTGCTGATAATCCATGTGGGAAGTCTCTGTGTAACACCCAGAATCAGAAAGACCAAGAAAAGAAAAGAAAGGCTCTAAGTCAATAGTCAACTCGTCGAGTCCAGGGAGGAACTCGACGAGTCGGAGCGGGATCCGGGGTATAAAGTAAGTGACCGACTCGACGAGTCAGATAGTGAACTCGACGAGTCTGGTCTGGGCGAGAAAAAAACCCTAATCCCAGAGGTTGTGCCCTATATAAAGAACATAACACCTCTTCCCCAGCCTCTTTACCTTCCCTTTGAGTTCCAGAAACCCTATATTCGTGTGAGCTTTCCTTTGTGAGAGATTAGAGCCTTGGAAGAGGGAATCTTGGAGGGAAATTGAAGAGCAAGAAGATTGGAGCAAGGGGCTTTACAGAGATTTAGCTTACTCTTCAGTTGGAGCTTTCATTTGAGGTAATAATCTGTTGTTTAAGCTTTTGTGCATCTAGATTTATCATTTGTGGGGTTTTTGGGGCATAGATAAGGTCTATCTCGAGTTTGGAGTTAGATCTGAGGATGCTACCTCAGATCTAGGATTGTAATGATCCAGGAAGCCATAAAGTTCATGCCCAAGAGTGGTTGGTGAAGCCCCTTTGTCACAAAGCCTAACCCTAGAGTGTTTTAGGCTTGGATCTCCATGGATTCACGTAAAGTTTGCCACTTTACGTGAGGGAAAGACTGTAGAGGAGTGGATCTATGGTTTGGAGCCCCTGCATGGCTTGGAAAGCCTCTGTATGGAATGAGAACTTAAGAGACTCGACGAGTTCCATGGGTGAACTCGGCGAGTTGGATGAAGATAGGCAGAAACTCGACGAGTTGGAAGAACAACTCGGCGAGTCCGTTGAAGATTGCCTTGGACTCGGCGAGTCTGGTCATGGAACCCCAACCTCTTCTGGTTAAGTCGCGAATCGGTGAGTCGAGGGACGACTCGGTGTGTTGGACAGGACAGGACTCGGAAATCGGTAGACTCGGCAAGTCAGGGGCTGACTCAGCGAGTCGAGTCGCGAATGAAAGGATTCTGAGCGTATGAACTCGGCGAGTCAGTAGGCAGACTCGGCGAGTAGGGTTGACCTGGAAGGTTGACTTTGACCAGGACTTTGACTTTGACCAGAGTTGACTTAGTTTGACTTCTAGAGTTCAGTTTGGAACTAAGTCTTATGTTGATACTAGTAGCTAGTGGAGCTAGTGGAGCAGCGGTTCAGAGGGTTGTCGGTCAGTAGCCAGAGGATTATCAACAAAGTTTAGAAGTGCGAGGTGAGTCTCCTCACTGTTTGTATGGGTCTACGGCCACAATGCTGGCCCATGTAGTTATGTATGATAGGAAGACCCCGGGGTTAGCCCTAGGCATTTTGCATGAAAGACCAGGAGGCGGCTCCTGGCACACACAAGAACACCAAAAATGGCCTCAACAAAGCACAAATGGCTAGGGTTTCAATGAGAAGTGTTTTGGGAGCATAAGGGACAATATGGTCGTCATATCATTGCTTAAATAGGGTGCAAACCCTCATATTAGGATTTTTGTCCGAACAGTACCTACTTGCCGAGTCCGGGACCCGACTCGCCGAGTTTATCACTTAAGTCCCGCGTTCCGTCCCGCTTTTACTCGGCGAGTTGGTCCTTCAACTCGCCGAGTCCAAGGCCAAAATGCAAAAAATATATAAATAGCTAATGAAGGAAATACGTACCAAGAACCAGGTGCTACACACACACACACACACACACACACATATATATATATATATATATATATGTTGTTGGTCATTTGATTTTTTATTTCATTTCTTATTTAGCGTTTCACTATTTTGCGGTCAAGTACAAGAGTATGTCCTTCCATTTACCACTGGTGCACTCAAACAGAGTGCTGCACCAAATGCTAGAGTTACAGGCATTACCACAACAAATGATTTTTACTATTTTCCAAAATAGAAAATGTAATTGTTACCAAACATAAAAGATAAATAAGAAATATGAAAAAGGTGTTTATCATTTCTTACTTAGTAATCTTTGTTCATTGTTGCTACTAATTTTATATATTCTTTTCTTTATATGGGGAATTGAAGTTACAAAACAAAGCAAAACAAAGCAAATGATATACTGAGTGTAATGTTAATCTATTTACATATACTTATGTTAAATTGTTATGGTTGATGATATCTCCGATTACAAAACATGTAAACATTGTTAATGCAAAACCAATTTATTCTTCTTATACTTCAATTAAATTAGGAATGTTAATTTATTTAAACTTTTGACAATAAAATATTTTAAAAAGTCTATTAATCGGAAACCTCCAAGTGATTTAAAGACCGGTTTCAAAATCTTAAGAATAACCAATTTCGGTTCCAAAATTAGTGTGTTCTGAAACCAATTAAAATACAAAAATAATATGCAAAGATCAAGACTACCTTTGATCAGCCGGAAGTCCCGTTCGCCCATCTTTTTTTTCTATTTATATTTTATTGGTAACCAATCAATTTTGATCAACAATATAGCCTAATGATTAATAATTACGATTTTTCAAATTATGAATACTATTTATCTTTTGTCCTCTGCTATTGAAATTATATCATTAGTTGCAGTTTGATATGGTTTAATCTTTTTGGGTTGAATCCAAAATTGAAAGAACCTAAGGAGGATCTTCATTATTTTTTATTTAGCAAACACAAAAAGAAGCTCTTTGTTACTTGTTTCGTTCATCATATACTAAAAATTGTTTCGATGTGAATAATTGGTTAGACATATATTTGTAGATGCATTCCTTTTATTTTAATATCACATATATCAAGAGATGAAATAATCCGTAAAGGAAAACTATTCGATGTTTATTAAAAAGGAAACTAACCACCGAAACAAAACTATTCATAAATATAAACTAATTCATGTAGCCTTAATTATAAATATATTATAAATGATATTTGTAGATTCTTTCACTAAAAATATCTTTTACCGAGAAAACTATAGAAACTCCCTCCCACCCTTATGGCCGTCCACCGCATTGCGCGGGTAGATGGCTACTATATATATATATATATATATATATATATATATATATATATATATATATATATACACTAGCAATTGGCCCGCGCAAAGCGGCGGCAAAAGATTAGTTTGTTATTAGAGAACATATTCCAAAAAACCAGTTACCACATTGGTCAATCAAATATGGAAATTTTTGAACTTTCGCATTTTATTGGACATGTGTTCTAAGTCTATTGATTGTCTTTATGTTTGTTCGGTATGTATTTTCTTACATTGGATTCGTTAAACCAAAAACAGATAATATAAAACTACATTTTCATCTGATATGATACCAAGAAAAATGTCATTGGTGAATAGCTTTTTTTCGGAGACATTTCACATTCCAAAAAACACGTGGTGAATATTTTTAATAAAATATGTTGAATATTAATTGGGTAGGTTGGTTTTAACATGCTATTCTATCTCTTTGTTGATATTGTAGCTTTTGGGTAGATTGTTTCTACAATTGTTCTAACAATAATCTCTTTTGTCTTTCAAGAAAAAAACATGTGGCGAACAAAAAAAAATTAGTGGTCACTTTGCTTTTCGATTAATATATTTATCGATTTTGCATTTGTTGTATGTGTGTTTTTATATATTAATCGGTTTTGCATTTGTTGTATGTGTTTGGTTTGCTTTTGGATTGATTTAGAAATTATCAAAGATCACCTATAGTCGTTTACCCGCGCAAAGCAACAGTGACAATATCAAACCATTACGTGTTAACGATAAGACCACCTAATAACTGTAAAATTACTCCTCGTAGTTACATATGAAGGAGATTATAATCATACTTTCAACAAATATCTCATCACATAAGTCAATCTTCCATTGTCATCTCGACAAATGCCTATACGGGTTCAAAGACAACCTAGAAACTTAGAAACATGGAATCTATGAAATAAAATAAATAAATAAATAAACATGTACATAAAAAACACAAAAACACAAAGGGATGCACTTTGTTTTTACTTATATTTGAGTGGATAAGGAAAAAGGGCTGAGATCTGGACAGAGGTTCGAGCTCTGTACCTATACCTGGGAAATGTTAATAACAAATAAATATTAGGAATAAAAACTGCAAAAACATGAAAAATGACATATGTTTTGTTGTAATAGCCTGTGCGCTACCACCGTCGAAGGTGTGCGCTGGTGGTGGTGACCTGAGATGGTGGCGTTAATGAGTAAAGGGTGCAAGTTGCCTTCATTTTTCTTGTAGAGAAAGAAAAATTGTTAGTTCGAGGCTTTTGGTTTCTGAAGGAGTCTCCCGCTTCAAATGAACTGGGAATTGCTCACGTTAACTAAAAAAAGGGATTTGCCAAGATATGTGGAGAATTAATAAGCCAGGTCAATAGGATGATAATGTGAGATGAGTTGCGTCAAAGGTGGATAAGATTTCAAAATATAGTTAGTTTAACTTTTAATTATTATTTTAATAAAAGATAATTGTACTTTAAGCTTATATATTTGTACAACTTAAAAATATTATTATTTTGTTAATGGTTATTTGTATTATTGACTTGAACCTCTTAAAAAATATTATTATTATATTGAATCTATTTTTAGAAATAGTAAGATTTCCTTTATAATATATATATATATATATATATATATATATATATATATATATATATATATATATATATATATATATATATGAAATTATCACTTTTTGAATAATCTATTCTCAGATGCCAAATTTAATTTATGATAGAAGCAAAACAAGCTAATCTAAAAACAAGGAAGAAATGCATTATGCATGCATGGAAATAAACGTGATCCTAGATTAATGCCACTAGTTTTATTTGGAAGGAACTGAAAGTTGGACTAAATCTTCTAATGGAATGAGTTAAGTGCAGTTGATGCTTCATTTTTGGAAGCGTGCAGGTACTTCTCTCTTGGGCCAGTTTCCTTTGTTAACAGATGGGCTACATTTATGAGGTTTAGTCATTGTGGTTTCATGGGCCGTATCATGTGTCAAAGGAATCAATCTTATTTTTGCAAGTAATTAAATAAAAAAAACCATAAAGAAAATTCAAAAAACTCTCATATTTATCCTTATGTAGCGTAAATCAAAACAACCCTAACCTGGTTATGGCCAGAAGAAAACGAAGCAGGGCGGAGGCTGGAGCTCCTCGTAATGACATCACGACGGAGCTGTCACCCGACATAGCTTTGTTCCACATACTACCACGGCTGCCGGTGAAATCTGTACTGCGTTTCAGGCGTGTTTCCAAGCAATGGCACTCGTTCCTTACAACGCCTGAATTTGTCAATATGCACCGCCGCCATGTAAATACGGAAAAAATGGTTGCCATCAGATCTACCAGAAAACCGTACAAGTTCAGCACCATTGACTGTGAAAGACCTAAGGATGGTTTCACTGCCGGCCGCCCTTTTCCATTCAAAGTCGGACCTAGTCAATGCATCCGGATTCTAACTTCTGTGCATGGGCTGGTATGCGTTGGCATACTAAAGAGTGTACCCTTTAACGTTATATCTAATGCTGAATACTGTGACCTAATTCTATGGAATCCTGCGACGGATGAATATAAGACGTTGTTAAAACCCCAGGCCTTTTCTCATAATGATTGTTACAATACCCATGAAAGTCTATTTGGGTTGTATCATAGCTCTTGGGATGACGACTACAAGCTTCTACGTGTAACCTGGCACCCCAAGGTTTATATATACTCTTTGAAATCCGACTCATGGAGAAAGGTTGAATCGGACTTCCAACGTACTAGGCTACACTACTTTTCATCATATATTTGGGGGCCAAGTGTTTCGTTGAATGAAAACCTCTATTTCTTAGAACATGTTGGCGACACATATTCAATTATGAGGTTAACCCTCAAAGTGATAGCAACTCCTTTTTCTGGAAATCAATGGACATCATGGTTGAGTTTCACGATTCTAAGAGATGGTTGCATTCACTTGTGGGTGAACACAGAAATTAATCCTGTGCCTTTGTCTTATGAGAACCAGTTGTGGAGGATGGAGGGAGATGGAATTTGGACCAAGTTGGAAAATTCGACCATGATTTTGTGTGACTATCCTATTCAGTATCACCATCGACTGCACTTGATGAGGAATGGAAATTTGCTCACGTATGATAGAGGTTGTGTTTACCAACTAGATATGAAAACGCATAACAAAGACTTATGTTCATATACCACCAAAACAATGCGTATCTGGCCAGGAGGAAAATACATAGAGACTATGGTGTCACCCAATCAATATGTGAATAAGTGAAGAGGTAGTGAAGTAACACCTCTTCATTGGAATCCTTGTTGGTTTTAGTTTATTCATTTTATTTCCTATATGCAACTATCCATTTTATATCCTATGCAACTATCTACTATATAACTCAAATTTTTGTCTTTTGGATAATTTGCTTGTTAATTACATGCGCGTCTATGGTAACCGAAAGGCCGGGACTTAAAACATTTATAACACACAGCCAAAAGGTAGGCGTTGTTTTGCTTAATGACACCAACAAAGTTGTAAATTTTGTCCATTTATATATTAACACGATAGAGATTAAACATGAAACGTCGTCTATATTGGGTACGAAGTGTTATAAATCAACAACATATCCCTACATATATAAGAGAATCGAATTTGTTTGTTTCATGCTATAGTCTTGTGGTTGTTTCACCAGAAAATGAAAGAAGATATATGTCTAAATTCTATGGGCAGTCCACATTTATTAAGGCTACTTTCTCATTAGTTGGATTGACATTGTGTATTATTTATTGCTTATTATCATCTTGGATAATCACATAAATGATAGAAAAACTTGGGAAACTTGTTTCTATTATGGGTCTTCTCTTTTACTTACACTCATGATCTATTTATATTTGCCACATATTCACTTGTGTTCTTCAGAGTTATATTAACACTACTAGGAAACAAGGGTAATACCTACAGCACAATCTATAGGTTTTCCGTAGGTATAAGGCAATACCTACGAAATTGCTACAGAAAAAAAAAATTGTACAATAAACGCCCGTGGGAAATTTATACCTATGGATTTGCTACGGAATAGTTACGGCTTATTCCGTAGGTATAATACCTACATATTAGCTACCGAAACGAATTGCTACGGACTGGCAACGGGTGTGAAGTTTGACTAAAATTGACTACTTTCCTACGGAATAGTTACAGAAGGACATGGCTATGGATTTCCTAAAGATTACCCATGCGAGTTGAGTTTGACCAAAATTGGTTTTTTTTTCATACAGAATACCGATAGACCTATTTAGCGGCGACGGATATTCCGTTAGAAATCCGTCACTAAATTAGTCAAAACAATTAAAAAAATCAGGTTTTTTACCTTAAAATGCACAAAAAAAACCCAATACATTAAATTTATAAGAAAATTCTCATTCAACCACAAAACTAATAAGCATTACAATATACATTTTTGGTTATAGCATTGTACTTTGCATTTACTTAATTTATTTTATAAAATAACTTAAATACAAACCAATACAATTCATACAAATACAATACATTTGAATGTATTATCCTACTTTGTATAAGATATTACTTGTACTTAGTTTATATAAAAAAATCATAAAAATGGATATCCCCTTACACGTGCAAATCTATTACAGTAGTATAACTTTTTATAGCTCTTAAACCCTTGGATGGTGACCTGTAATAAAATCACAGATTCAATACATGAGTTAATTACAAAATAAAGGAAATAAAAAAAATTATAGAGAATAAGTGCGTAGTCCGCTACTCTGGATGCCTTGACCAATCGTGTTCGCCTATGGGGCTTGATGAGGCTAAAGGGGAGAAGCAGTGAAGCCACTACTAGAAAATTAGTGCAATAGCTACAGCACAATCCGTAGTTATTCCGTAGCTATAAGCGGATAGCTACAAAATTTCTATGGAAAATTGGCTGTAGCATAATGGCCCGTGGCTAAATTATAGCTACAGATTAGCTACGGAATCACTACGGAATAGCTACGGAATTTTCCGTAGCTACTATAGCTACGGAATAGCTACAGAAATAAATAGTTACGGATTTCCTACAGAATAGCTACGGAATTGAATAGCTACGGAATAGCTACGGAACTAAATAGCTACGAAATAACTACGGATCCAAACAGCTACGGAAGTAAATAGCTACGGATTTTCTGTAGGTAATCTGTAGCTAATTACATTTTATTTAAAAAAAATATATTTTTTTTAAATAAAATAACAATTAATTTGGTCAAAATGAAACAAAAATTCATTACATTAAACTACAAAATGTAAAATACATTACTAAGTGCCTAACACATTACAAAACCATCATTTTCCAAAAATAAATATTAGAATAAACATCATCTATACAACAAAATAAAAAATTTTGTCAAACTAAAAAATATGTTGCTATTTACAACACCAGAAAGCTTCATGAAGTGCAACCAACCGGTAACTATTACACAAGTCAGCTACTACAGTTTTTTGGCCTCCAAATAACTGCTTCATGGACTGTGTCACCTTGTCCAGTAAAAGAAACCGGAACTTCTTAAACATAAGATGATTTTGATAAGTAGATTGTATAACATTATAATATATATATATATATATATATATATATATATATATATATATATATATATTAAAAAACTTAATAAATATAACATTATAACATGAAACTATGATTAAAAAACCCCTTTGTTCTGAGAAGTTCATTGATATGAGGTTGGGGACTTGAAGGAGGCCATGTCGCAAGAAACCCTTTAAGCCTTTTACAGAACTCACTGCATAAATCTGTTGTGGTGCTTGAGAGATCAATAGAGCTGAAAAAATAAAAAAATATATTCAATTTCAGACATGCAAAACCAATCTATGTTCTTGCTACATACACATACACACATAAAACTAATAATTGAGGGATGAAGAACTAACCTGTAATCCAATATGTATGTTTTCTACATACACAAACAGCCAAATATACATACACACATAAAACTAATAATTGAGGGATGAAGAACTAACCTGTAATCCAATATGTATGTTTGCTACATACACAAATAGCCAAATACACATACACACATAAAACTAATAATTGAGGGATGAAGAACTAACCTGTAATCCAATCTGTATGTTTGCTACATACACAAACAGCCAAATACCACTATCCGCTCCATTCATTTTTGCTCCAACCACCAAACACCACCATTGACCACCTTCTTGTTTGCATTTGTTCTGTACCATCACATGCTCAGCTACTCCACCATTTTAGCAACATAAACAACCGAGAACCAGAACAAAACCACCTACATCTTCAATCCATCGTTCTTGATAACTTCACAGATGATCAAGGGACCAAAATTTTGGTCAAGAAATTACCCGAATCCAAATACCCTTCACTCAGGCAATTAATCGAACACTTGGTGGGCAGATGGTTTCATACACAAAAAATTAAAGATTTTGGTCAAGAAATTACCCGAATAAAATACCCTTCTTCCCTACCTGTTACAACCGAGACACAAATCCAACTAACAATTCAAAAAGATGAAGAAACAGCAAATGATTTTAGAAAGATGAAGAAAGAACAAACAATTTTAAAAAATCATTATGTGATGTTGCAGAAAGAACAAACGATTTTGAAAAGAACAAATGATCTAATGTCGACTAACCTTTGCAGAAGCTGTCGACGAACCAAAAGCTGTCGCCGTCGATTGAAGGAGAAATTGGAAGCAGTCGACAAAACCGGAAGCAGTCGACGCGATGCTCGGAAACGGAAGTTGTCGCCGATTTACTTCATTCGTTGAGTCGAGAGAGGGAACGCGAACGAGAGAGGTAACGCGATGATCGGAAGAGAAGCTAAGGCTGCAAGCGAAGGACGGAAGATCTAGGAGAAGCAGACAAAGCGGGAATCCAAAATTGGGTGAAACGGGAATGAAAATTTTGGAGAGCAGACTCGAAATATTTGGGGGAAAAGGAAGCGGGTAACCTAGAAATATTTGGGAAGCTAAAAAAAAGAAACGGAGGCTAAAAAACATGTGGTGTACCGGATTCGAACACGAGTATCTTATGTATAATGTCAAGGTATTTACCAAAAGGCCAGGAATGCCACATCCACAACATAGAGGCTCTTTAATTAAATTTATGAAAAAACATCATAAATGGTCCCTGTGGTTTCCCAAAATCTGAAGTTTAGTCCCCGTGGTTTAAAAACCTCATAGATGGTCCCTGTGCTTTCAAAACTTTTGACGATTGGTCCTTATTGCTAACTCCGTTAACTTTTGTCTGTTAATTAAGGGGCATTTTCGTCATTTCACGACCACAGGGACCATTTATGATGTTTTCACTTATTTTATAATAATAATAATAATAATAATAATAATAATAATAATAATAATAATAATAATAATAATAATAATATTATGCAAAACGGGTCCCACCTCTCTCTCTCTCTCTCTCTCTCTCTCTCGTCTTCCTCACCTCCGATCATCATTAAACCCGCACGCCCCTTTCCTCCACACAAATACGACGATAACCCAAACATGAAAATTAGAAAAATCAAACCTCAAAGATCAAACTCTAAACCTGAAAATAAACACCAAGCCATATGGGGTCTTTGATATTTCACCAAGTTTGGTTCGGCTTTTTTTGGTTCCAGGGTTTGAATGTTCTTTAAATCGATTTTTGACCATTGTTTATTCTGAGAAAGAAAGGTTTATCCACATTTTGAGGATAAAGAGGAAGATTTGAACTCCGATTTTAAGGTTGAAGATAGTGGTGGGAGGTTGATGGTAGTGGGGGTGGGAGGTTGATGATCTGAACTCCGATGTTAAGTCCCCAGAAATTAACTTGATAAAGCAAGTATACGAGTAAGTAAGATCCATGGAAATCCATTTGTTTTTCACAATTATTGTCACAACTCGATTCATGTTTCTAGGTTTTGATTCGATTGGGAAATCCATATGTTCTTCAAGATTTGAAGAATTGAACTTCATTTTTTGTGGTGGTTTTTGTTCATTTTGGTGTGTTCGGTCAGGAGGAAGATATTTTTTTCCCTTTTATCATTTTTCCCTTTCTCAATTGATTACCTAAGTGGGTGGAGATGGTGATGAACAGGACAGAGGCCGGAGCAGGTAGCTTGAAGAGAACAAATGAGGTCGATGGTGGTGGTGCATCTATCAAAGCAAAAGAGAGTTGATGGCTTGGTAAAACTTCCCCGACGTTCTTCTCCCAAATCAACTTCTGATTGCTTGATTTGATCTTGTTTCTATGAATGGAAAAGATTGGGGTGAGGGTTTTTCATTTCATCTGCTCAATTTCAATATCCTTTTCTTAGTTGCAGGTATGTTTTCATGGATTAAAAAAAAAGGAGAAGAAAAAGGGGTGGATCCCAGACAAAGATTTTGGTTGTAGGGAATGTATGTTCGTATTGTGTGTGCATATGTGTTCGGGACGAGAGAGAGAGAGAGAGATAGGCTTTTTTATTTTTTAATTATAAAAAATATTAAATAAGTATTAAACTATTAAATAAGTATTAAACTATTTTTTAATTATATTTCGTTTTTTTCTTTTTAAAAAAATAACATAAAAGATCATAAATGGTCTCTGTGGTGTGAAATGACGAAAATGCCCCTTAATTAACAGACAAAAGTTAACGGAGTTAGCAATAAGGACCAATCGTCAAAAGTTTTGAAAGCACAGGGACCATCTATGAGGTTTTTAAACCATGGGGACTAAACTTCAGATTTTGGGAAACCACAGGGACCAT